>NC_136057.1:137671407-138871407 GCF_964261635.1 Lissotriton helveticus | reverse complement strand
AATCACATTTTGCAACTGCGATTTGGTATTTTGAAGAGGCGTGTCTCGGGACTTCCAAATACCAAATCGGTATGGTTTGTATTATTGTTTTGCAACCAAATTACGGTCTCAAAACAATAATACTTTTCTACCAGTTTAATACTGGTGGCAACCCAAAAGCAGGCAGAGGTCCCACGGACCACTGCCTACTCCTAAAAAATGAAACTTCAGTTTAATTTTTTTCTTTTTCAGCGCATTCTATTTTCCATTTACGGAAAACAGGCTGCATTTCAAAAAATAAAAGATCACTTTATTAAAAAGGAATCAAAGATGTGGTGGTCTGCTGACTTTGAAAGGCCGCCATCCCGGTGATAGCTGTGATCCCTAATGGGTCGCAAACTACGGCCTACCTCATTAACATTCATGAGGTCGCTCAATTTGCGACCCACAAGGAATCCCTAATTGAAACTCAATGAGCTTCATACATTAGGGATACCGATTTCCTAATTGTGATTCAGGCACACTCGCAATTTGGAAATTGCTATTCCTAATGTTTGTACATCTGGCCCAAGGTTCCACAGGTACATTCACCTGCATTAATCAACAGATGCAAAAACTATCCATTGTTTCTAACAATATGCGGAAGAAATCCAGTGGATGGTATTCACCACTAGACCCACTCGACTCGTTTTTATCAGATGTCACTGGATGATGATGCACTGTCAGAGGGGGAACACCAGCTGGATCCAACTACCCAATACGAATGCGGATTTCGTAAACCCAATATCAACATTCACTGTGCCTTGACCCAATGCCAGCTCGATCACGAAACCAACTCCCCATCACTAGAAAGATTGACTGCGTGCATGTGCCCCTGACGGAGGATCCGGGACTCCCAGTCTCCTTACCGATCCTTGGATAAGTGCCTGCCGCACACGGGGCAGGTCAGCCGTGGGGCACCAGACCTCAGCGATCAGGCATTTGTTGGTCACATCCACGCTGCACTGGTTAAGCACCAGGTAGATCGCCTTCATCTTGCGCACTTGCACCCTCCAGCCGTGCAGCCGGTCCACCACTTTCTGGAGCACCTGCAGCAAGAACTGATCCGACTCAGCTAGGACCTGTGGGTGAGAAGGGGAGAGGTATCAGATTCCGTAGTGTGGCAAACAGGCTTTTTCTACATTCTCAGATTCCACTCCATCCTGGCCTTCTGTCCCTTCGTCACTCTGTCCTGGCTCCCATCACTTTGTGACCTTATCCAGATCTCCCATCACTCTGTGACCCTATCTGGATCTCCCATCACTTTGTGACCCTATCTGGATCTCCCATCACTTCATGACCCTATCTGGATCTCCCATCACTTCATGACAATGTCTGGATCACCAGTCACTTTGTGACCCTGTCCTGATCTTCCTTCACTTTGTGACCCTATCTGGATTGCCTGTGTCTGTGACCATATCAGGATCTCCCATCACTTCTTGACCCGGTCAGGATCTCCCATCACTTCTTGACCCTGTCTGGATCTCCCATCACTCCGCGACCCTATCCTGATCTCCCGTCACTTTGCGACCCTATCTGGATCTAACATCACTTTGTGACCATATCAGGATCTCCCATCACTTCCTGACCCGGTCTGGATCTCCTGTCACTCCGTGACCCTATCCTGATCTACCGTCACTTTGTGACCCTATCAGGGTCTCCCATCACTTCTTGACCCTGTCTGAATCTCCAGTCACTTTGTGACCCTATCCTGATCTCCCGTCACTTCGAGACCCGATAATGATCTCCCATCACTTCGTGACCCAATCAGGAACTCCCTTCACTTTGTCACCCTATCTGGATCTCCCATCACTTTGTGACCCTATCAGGATCTCCTGTCACTCTGTGACCCTATCAGGATGTCCCGTCACTTCATGACTCTAGCTGGATCTCCCGTCACTTTATGGCCCTATCGAGATTTCACGTCACTCCGTGACCCTATTCTAATCTCCCTTCACTTCGTGACCCTATCCTGATCTCCCGTCACTTCGAGACCCTATCAGAGCTCTCTTCACTTCATCACCCTGTCCTGGTCTCCTCACTCTTTTTATCGGTCCTTCTTGGACCTAGATTCCATTATTCCCCACTATCGTCCTTTCTTCATGCTTTTCTTACACCTCTTTCTGGTTTCCAGTTTTTGAACCTACTTTCTGACTCCTCCCCTCCACCCTCATGTGATTCTTTTCCTCCTCTCACTTTTGGTGCCTCACCTTATTTCCCCCTCAGTTCTCTTCGCTCTATGTTCTTCCCCTCCACTTTATCGGACTTTTTCCCCATCTCAATATGTGTCATTCTTCCTTTCAGTGTCCGTCTCACGTGTGTCGTCTGAGCTCCTCATCGCACCCCATCCCTTTGCCCCGCCGGACACTTACTGAGCGCATGTCCTCGATCTGGGTCAGCAGGCCCTGCAGGGTCTCCAGGCGGTCCACCTCCCGGTCCGCATAAGGATAGGTATGGCAGTGAAAGCTATCAGTGGGGGCAGAAAACGCACCATCAGATTGCGAGAGAAGGAAGTCACCAAGAATAAAATCATTTACATGAATCAATGGTTTTGAACTTGATATCAGTTCTACGGGAGAATGATACAGTGCCATCTGGTGGCTATAGCCACAATCCATGATAGTTTACCACTAACTGGAGGTGTCAAATAGAATTGTCTTTAGCCAGATGTTTACGATGGAAAAATGAATCCTAGATGCCTTCTGGATCCAGGGGCGTATCTTCAGGGGTTTGGGTGGGAGTGACCCTGGTGACTGTTTTTGCGTTTCTCCACTGTACTGCTAAATTGTTTTACCACCTTGGCATTTGTATTTTGTAGTTTTGTATTCTGTTTTTAGGCATTCCTTTGCGCCCCTTGTCCTCTGTGCCCCCCCCCCCCGCTCCCCGCTTCCCGCCGCTGCTCCCCTGCGGCCCGCCCCCTTTTGCCTTCTGTGTCCTGTCCCCTCACCCATTGACCGCCCCGCTCCCGCCTCCCAGCTGCTCCTCCCTCCCACTTCGCCTCTTATGGAGGACGCCGGGCGTTAGCGCAGCGGACACGCGCCAAAGGCAAGCCCGTCTGCACCCGTCCGCGCCCAGCGCCAGACCCCGTGAATCCTGTGCCTCCCGCAACGCCAGACTGAAATACAACTGCAGCACCCTCCACGCACTCAACCCCGGACGATACCACACCTGCTGCCAGGCCATACCGAAGCACACCCAAGGGCCTTTCACCTGCCGGAACTGCAGATACAATAGCATCCAGCCCTCCAAACCACCAACCAGAGAACCCAACCACCTCAGATGCATCCTCCACAACACCCGCTCCGCTCGCAAGCACGCCATCGAATTCTGGGACCTCCTAGACTCTACCGCCCCAGACGTCGCCTTTCTGACGGAGACCTGGCTGAACGTCACCTCAGCACCAGACATCGCCATAGCCATCCCACAGGGCTACAAGATCTCCCGCAGAGACTGTACCAATGGAGTTGGAGGGGGAATCGCCATCGTCCACAAAGACACCCTCAGAGTCTCGACCAACACAGACGGAACCCTCACCACTGCAGAGCACATGCACTTCCAGATCCACACCGACCCAAACAGGACCCTCAGAGGAACACTCGTCTACAGACCACCCGGACCACGACCACAGTTCAGCGACACCATCGCCGACCTCGTCAGCACCATGCCTGCCAAGTGTCACGCATGGGGTGTGACACGAACGCATTTCAGTGTGGTGTTCCGCAACACCGCACTGAAATGCATTGTCACGCATTTTCCATCATGTCACTGTGAGATTGGCTACGCGGTGGTGCCGGCGCGCGCCTCCGGTGCCTATAGCATATTCTGTTCCTCGGCTCTGTGCTGCTTCCCACAGACTTGCACTCTGGCTCCGTCAGTAAATAGTTAAATATCGGACTGTTCAGCTCTGGAGTCAGTGCTACTGTGTTATAATCTGCCTCCCCTGCTGACTGGCTGCATTTTAATTTCCTGCCGCGGGCGCGTCTTTCCGACGCCACTGCCTCGCACTCTCATCAGACTGGCAGCTGACACCGTGGGGGCCCCGGGATTGGATGTGACCTCGTCACGTCCTGGAGGAGCGAAACAGCGGGGAATTCAAGTGTCGGCGAGTCCTGGTAGTAGTTCCCTGCTCTCTGCCCAATAAAACCCCTGTTAGATCGGCGGGAGGCGGCCAGCATCGAGTGACTAACTTGTTGTCACTCACTTGAGTCTTTCATGGCATCAGAGGCGCCATCAAATAAACATCGTGGTGATGATCGACTGCCTGCGCAAACCAAGAAGTGCGGGGCGGCTACAAACTCGTGGCAGCGCTGCATGCAGCATGACAAAGGTGTGCAATGGTTAATTAATCAAACAGGCTACAGGCCCGACGCGACCAGCGGCTCAGCTAAGAGTGACCCCCACACAGACAGGGGCAGCCACTGGAGTTGCTGAGCCACATCATCATGCCCAGGCCGGTGTTTGCTGCTGCAGGAGTCATTAGGCAAGCTGCGGCAGGCCCGCAAGAAGATTCGTGTTGCAAAGTTTGTAAGTAGTGACTGCCTTCTGATGTATCTCTATGCTGCGATTTGTTTTATTAATAGAGCGCCACGGTGCTGCCGGTCCACTACATTATTTTACTAGTTTGATTGAGCTTGTTTGAGCTTGAATATTAACTACATGCAGCAATAGAGCAGGTCTAGGAAAAACTAGGCCAGTTTAAACATGATCAATTGCCGAGTAGGCGCGGCACTGTAAGAGTGACCGTTCGCCCTCTGCCTCCAAAATGCAGCAGTAGGGGGTGCAAGAAGGTCTTCATTGAGCAGGGGTTGCTGAAATCAGACCGCAGCAGAGAAGGCATTGAATATACCGATGATCGATGATCGGATGAACGGAATGTACACTTCCTGAACTTCAGTCAAAGGTGGAATTTTTGGAATGGAGATTTGTTTCTGTTTAAGCCATGTCATCTGTTTTAAAGGGACTAAGCACAGGTGTAAATAAAACCCAAACATAACTGATGTGGGAGGGTGGAGCACTGATAAATGGTTCGCACCTGCCCTTCATGAAGACAAAGGAGAAGCAGACGGTTGGAGAGGAGATATATATATCCGATTATACTTCTGAAAACAAATGTGTGTGGGGCCCACTCTGTTCATCTGGGCGTTATGTTAGACTTGCAAGTCATCTCATAACGTGTTGCAAAGGCGTCATAGGGACTCGTTGAGCAGGTCGTATTCTGAGTTTTCATGCAGTGCAAGTTTCAGCTTAGGGCCGAATTTCACTGTGTATATTTATTTTTATTGTTTTTGTTCATGTGTGCAGGCCTACTTGGCAATACCCCAGTTAATTGTTTTCTTGTGCCACAGCCATGATTCTCTTCTGAGCTTCCACCTGTCTGCCCTGTTACAGCTGAGAACTGACTGTACATCACATAGAAGTCTGTCTTCTCACTGACTGTGACTGTGTTTGTAGTCGCTCGCACCTGGTCCAGGTGATTGTGAGAGCCACTGTGGTGCTTGCCAACGTAACTTCTCAGCGCGCCAAGCATCACTGAGTCAGCAGAGCTTGTAGTGTAACTCTGTGTGACAAACTGCGAGTGGGGTGATGGGTTTGGCAGGTAGTGGGGGGCATGCAGGACCAGGGCACACTACTCCGTAATACAGTTTGTGGATTATGATGTGACTCGTCTTAGAGGTCCTTGTTGCTCAAATGGGTGTAATTCCTGTAATCTATATGTTTTTCTTGTTTTCATTGCTAGATTTTGCTCGCGATAAAGTGTCACTCATAGTGGTTGAAATGTCACTCATAATTACAATGAATTTAAGAAAATGTCACACATAGCAATCTGAAACCTTGGCAGCTATGCAGCACCCACACCCGCGCCTCCACGAACTACATCCTCCTCGGGGACCTGAACTTCCACCTTGAGAACAACAACGATGCCAACTCCACCGCCCTGATCGACAATCTCGCCAACCTCAGACTCAAACAGCTCGTGACAACACCCACCCATACCGCTGGACACACTCTGGACCCTATCTTCTCCGCAAGCCCCCACGTCTCTATCAACCACACCACCGTACCCCACTGGACCAACCACAGATGCGTCCACTACACCTTCAGGAAACCCACCACACACCACCGCACCCAACAGCTGACACGCCGCTGCTGGGGCAAGGTCACCAAGGATCAACTGACCACCACCCTCACCCTGAGACCACCCGCCGACCCCATCGACTCCGCCGCTACCAACCGCCGCTACCAACCTCAAACAGTGGATCAACGACTGCACCAACACCCTCGCCCCTCTCAAGATCCCCACAACCAACCACACCAACAAGAAAGCCGCCTGGTTCACTGAAGACCTCCGGACCTCCAAGCACACCTGTCGGAAACTGGAGAAGAAATGGCTCCGCGACCGATCACCAGACAGCCTCACAGCCCACAACAACGTCACCCGCAGACACAACCAACTCATCAGGACCACCAAAAGGACCGCCTTCAAGGACCGCCTAGGCAACAACGCACACAACACCAAAGAGCTCTTGAGCATCGTGAAAGAACTCTCCAACCCCAGCTCCAACACCAACGACATTCCACCATCACAAGACCTGTGCGATTTCCTGGCCACCTTCTTTCACCGCACGACCACCGACATCCACGACAGCTTCAACTGCGACACCCCCGCACCCACCACCAAGACCACCATCCCCTAGACCTCCACCCACACCAGTCGCCTGACCACCTGGTCCAATGTCAACAACGAAGACACCATCAAAACCATGAACTCCATCCACTCCGGATCCCCCATACGACCCGTGCCCTCACCACATTTGCAACATAGCCAGCACAACCATCACACTCCACCTCCGGAAAACAATCAACATCTCCTTCAAGACAGCATCCTTCCGGGAAATCTGGAAACACGCAGAGATCAATGCCCTTCTGAAGAAACCCACGGCGGACCCCAAGGACCTCCAGAACTTCCGGCCCATCTCCCTGCTCCCGTTACTGGCAAAAGTGACAGAGAAGATTGTCAACAAACAGCTAACCCGCTAACTCAAAGACAACAACATCCTGGACCCTTCCCAATCCGGCTTCCGCAGCAACCACAGCACCGAGACCGCCCTCATCGCCGCCACCGACGACATCAGGATCCTCATGGACAAAGGAGAAACAGCCGCCCTCATCCTCCTGGACCGGTCAACTGCCTTCGACACGGTCTGCCAGCGCAGCCTATCAGCGCGCCTCCATGATGCGGATTCAAGAGAAGGCCCTGGCCTGGACCACATCCTTCCTCTCCGGCAGAACCCAGAGCGTCCGCCTCCCACCCTTCCGCTCAAAAAACACCGAGATCATCTGCGGCGACCCACAGGGATCCTCCCTCAGCCCAACGCTGTTCAACATCTACATGGCACCTCTCGCCCACGTCGCACGACAGCACAACCTCAACATCATCTCCTACGCTGACGACACCCAGCTGATCATATCCCTCACCGAAGACCCCCACACCGCCAAAGCCAACCTCCACAGAGGAATGAAGGCAGTCGCCGACTGGATGAAGGACAGCAGACTAAAGCTGAATTCAGACAAGATGGAGGTCCTCATCCTCGGGCCTTCAGAAGACTTCTCAAGACCTGGCTCTTCAATCAGTAGCAGCCCCCCCCCCCCCCCCCCCCCCAGCACCTGGAGACCCTCTGGGGTATGTAGCGCGCTCTACAAATGCATTGATTGTTTGATTGATTAATTGGGGCTGTTTGGGGTAGTACACCCTCCTAATAAATGTATTTTCTGTTAAATAGTTGGGTACAAATGCCATCAGTTACTTTTTGTTTTTTTTAGGTTTTATATAGCGCGAACTAGACCTGAGAAATCAGGTATCAACGCGCTTTACATGAGCACCAGTTTCATTACAGAAGGGGACATTCATTTTTGTTAGGCATGGGGAGATTAAGTGATTTGCCCAGAATCACATAATGTTGAGCGTCGTTGCCGAGACCCGAACCCGGTTCCCCAGCTTCGAGGTCGACCGTTCTAGCTGTAAGGCAACATCTGCTCCCCAGTTGGGTATGGTGACATGCCTGTCTGAATTCATCGGGAAGTTTTACACACACACAAACAAAAACGCACAGACTTTCTCCCTCTCCGCTTTGAAAGTCTTCAAAAATGTTGTTTATTTTACAAAATAATGTGTTTTCTCTCACTCAGTACCCTTACCAATCTGCATTCGTCTCCCTTTCCACTGCTCTTTAGTCCTTTCATGCGCCCGCTTGTCATATAATGTATTTTAACATAATATGCCAGCTTCAATGCTGGAAAATCTGAAAATGGCAATACCCACCCCCCCCCAATCTTACTGACCAAGCTACACCACTGCCTGGATCCAACTATCTGCACAGTCTCAGTTGAACTGCTGCATTTTTTTGTTCTGTTCAAATTTCACTCAAAAGCCCGATGCCATGATCCATGAGAATCCATACCAGACATTAAGCTGAAAAAACAACCTTCAGCGTCCCAGGTAAGGACCTTCCTTTGCAGCATAAATGTCACAGGTTCAGTCTCTGCACAGAGTTGGTGGGTTGAAAGCAAAGGTGCTCAAGCTAAGAGGCCCCATACAGTTGACGCCTACACCTGGATAGCCTGGCGAGCCTTTGCCACCAAGTACAAGGCCCTTGTGCAGGTGTATGAGGAGTGCTATGGTGCTGCTTTGCATAGATCAGCTAGAGGAAGGTTTCCCACAAGTGCAGGTGTTGCTCCATCTGGTGTGGGGTTTTCTGTCAATCCCTGCCTTGAATGTGTTCTGAAGAGGCCGGTGTCTCTTCTCCAGTGACTTTGACAATAGTGCAAGCTCTGGGAGATACCTTCGTGTCATTTTGCTGTGCTCAGATCTCAGGAAACACTCAGTGTGCAGTTTTGAGCTGAATAAAGAGCAGCACCGGGGTTGGTGGAGGATTTGTTTTAATCTCGGATGGACTCTATCCCTCCGATAGTCAATCGGCATGGTTTTCAATTTGCTCATAAGCTCATGTGCCCACTGCTCAAATGAACAACTTATATTTCCCTATACTATGCCGAAAAGAGCTTCAATTCATGGAGAGGTATGGTGCAGCGGCCAGGGCAGCTGCCTTCAGAGCACAGGGTTCGATCCCCGGCTTCGGGCAGATCAGCTCAGCAACATGTAACTCTGGGCAATAGCTCACTTAATTTCCACGACGGCCCCCAGCACCTTGAGACCCGTAAGGGTGAGTAGTTCGCGCTTTACAAATACGGATTTACATCCAGTGCACTGCAAAAGATGAACCATTCTGGAAATTGCATGCAGTAAAGTGACTAGATTCCAATGCCTTGTTAGGGGTTGTAAATGCTATATAAATACAATTGTAATACAACAAAAAGCCCCTTATGTGGCACTGCAGCGACAGAAGCCCGAAATCTATTTCTTTTTTTCTATTTTTTGGGCCAACCAATATGGTTGGCCCAAAGAATATTTTTGGAGCGGAAATGATGACACGCAAAGACTTAGAATTGTCAAGAAACCTCAGAAGGCAAAAAAGTGCAGCCCCTATCCCAGACTGAAACCGCAAACTTCGAATCGCCAGGGACAAAACGGAAACAGCTTTTTTTCCACAGACCTCCCCACATCACAGACTATCAGATGACTGAAAGCCTCAGAAGTCAGGTAAATCAGCCAAACTCAGTCGTTTCTCTTCACTGAGGGCTAGGATACATCTCCAAACTAGAGAGGGAGAAAAAACATCCAAGGGGAGTGTCACGAGGGATTGTCTATTTTCGAGGCGTGATTATGTGTCATTCAATGCCTGAGTGTCCCAGAAAACATTTGCAGAAAAACAAGCTGCATTACACCGAAACCAACACTAGGTGGCAGGAGAGCACAGAGCAGGTCATCCACAGAGACACATGCAGTGCACAGGGAATACCGGTTATTTCCAGTGGTCCCTGCACTCTGTGGAAGAGCGTCTGTTTACTCTCAACAGGTGCAGACACGTGCTTCGACTTTTCAGAGTGTTGTGTGTGAAGAGGACACCCCAAGCCCCAGGACGGATGTGTGTGTGGTCTTTCAGTCTGTTACAGATGTTTGTACTCTCTCACGAGATTACAACGAGGATAGGGAGGAGGTGTGGCGCCGCGGCCAGGGCGACTGACGCTGTAATCTGGGGACCACGGTTCGATCCCCGGCTCCGGCGGCAGGTTAGCCCAGCACCATGTGACTCTGGGCAATAGCTCGCTTAATCTTCCCGACGGCCCCCAGCGCCTAGAGACCCTAACGGGTGATTGTGCGCTTTACAAATGTGGACTTTACTTTACAGCAATCAACAGCCTGGAATGTGTCACTGTGGCAATAGAAAGCTATCCGAACAATTACCTCTTGGGACACTGAAGAGGGGATTTCAGGAAGTTTAATCCTCACAGGGAAACTAGTCACCAGGTAGTAAATGTTTCACCTACATGTTCTGTGCCAAGTTCAGCATATATAATACAATTCAGTCCGATAAAGGGCTGATCCACTAAATCCATACTATTTGGAATAAAACCCGTGGTCTATCCAAGTATTGCATGCTTGTTTTAATATACCTTATAGCCCACTGCCGAGGGCTACCTCGGTTGTTAAAAGTCCTGAACCAGAGTTGCGGCTCAGGCCTATAACGAAGGAGAGGGCCTTTAACAACAGGTATAGCCCGAGGCAGAAGGGTTATAAGGCTATTAGAACATTCCACCAACTAGGGGTAGAATGTTGCAAATTAAAAATGGAGAAACAAAGACAAACATTGGAACGTGTGATCTCTGTCTTTATACCAGCCATTATAAGCCCGGAGCTACTCTGTTGTCTTCAATGGAGGTCTCAACATTCCAGTGTTCTAATATAGCCTTATAGCCCGCTGCCTAGGGCTGTACCAGTTGTTAACGGGCCTAAGCCAGAGGGGCTCAGACCTGTAACGAGGGAGAGGGTCTTTAACAGCCAGTATAACCGAGGCAAAAGGGCAACAAGGCTATTAGAACATTCCACCCACTAGGGGTAGAATGTTGCAAATTAAAAAGGGAGAAACAAAGGCAAACATTGGAATGTGGGATCCCTGGCTTCATACCAGCAATTATAAGCCTGGAGCTACTCCGTTGTATTCAATGGAGCTCCCAACATTCCAGTGCTCGAATATGAATTGAGCCGGGAGTATCACAGCTGATGCGGGAGGGACAATTAAACACTTTTTTTTCATCAGTGGAATGGGTAACATACCTGTAAAAATAGTTTTACAACACCAGGCTATTCTGCATTCACACTGTTTACATTATTCAGTCATCCAATTAATGAACTGAGAAACATGTTAATTTACGTTTCTTGGTGGGCATGAGCAGTGGTCTATTACCACCACAAAGATATTTCATGCCATCAGGTTTTGGAATCAGGTTTTTGGATGGGACAGAAAACATAATTGACTTGAGAACCTGAAACTATTTTTTGACCAGTAGGAATGTGTGAATTATTGTTGTGTGATCCACATATGATGTACATTATCTCGTAGATGGTCTTCCAACCCCTACGTAGTGCGCATCGCTCCGTTGCTTGCGGGTTAGGGTCACGCTACATAGATACCACCACATACACACACATGCTGGATCTGCTGGTCAACGAAAATCATTCTGGACACCACAAACAGTCTCAAAGAGTTTATTAACGAAAGAAAAATGAATCACAGAGTCAAGTGGCCAGAGTTTCCTTGAGAAGGGATGAATGAAGCAAGTTCCTAACCAGAAGGCGAGGCATACATCTATACACTAATGACCATAACCTGGAAGGAGAAGATTCAGCGCAGACCATCAATGGATTTCAAGCAATCTCTCGGCAGGGAACAGATGGAGATTGGTGATGCGGGAGAATTTTGAGTCGTGAACGAGCCTGCGGGATTCTAACTAGTCTGTGTTCGCACACTGCAACCCTACCGTGCACCGAAAATGTGCAATTGACTCAAAAGGATAAGTTTGACAACAATTTCATAAGAATTCCTCTTTTGAGGTAGACCTCTTTATGAGGTGTGATTTTGTTAAAATACATGGTGCTGTACCACTGAGCCCCAAAAAATGCCTGGTAAACAAAATTCTACTAAATCCTATTTACTCAGGGCAGGAATAGGAAGTCCATCAGGTTTGGACGATAATATTGCTATTTTTCTAAAACACCAACTAACAGAATCAGCCCCCACAACTTAGGGTTGGTGGTGAAAAGCAAGACAACAACAAAACACCCTCAACCACCCTTCTACGCTTGCTCTCCAGTCGTAAGACTGTTCCAGAAATCCCGGCCCGCTGCACCGGTGCACACACAGTATTTGCTGTCAGTTGTGCAGAGGTCTAAATCTGCACCAGAGTGGAAGGAATAGAGTTGAAACAATCTTGGAGAGTTGAAAGAGCACAAACACTGGAAAATATCACACTTTGTTTTGTACCATATGTGCAACAATAACACTACTATACTCCGTGTCGACACTTTAAGGGTTGGACGGGTGTGTAATACATACGGAGAGACAATATTCGAGAAGCAGATTGAAACAACAGCCGATGAGAGGAAGAGAGACAGACATGGAGAAAGACGAAAGGATGGCAAGAACATGAGGAAACAGAAACTAGAGAGAGAACAAGAGTAGGAAAGAGAGACCATAGGTGGGGGGGGGGGGGGGGGGGGGCACAGGCACACTCTAAAGAACGCGGGCACTCCAGAACTCTGGTGATTGCAACAACTCACTCAGTGGGTTAAAGAAACATAACAAGGGGCGTGCAGAGGGCGCCTTACCAGTCCGCGATCTTCTTGATCTTCTGCCCAATCTGTTCTCCCCAGTAGGGGATGAGGAAGATCACCCAGTTCACATCCTCGCCCTGCGGAGAGAAAGACATGGAGGGTGAAGAGCGCAGAGGCGGGACAGGCGGAGACAGAGCGTGTGCATCCATCATGGGCATGTTCATGCCAAACGGGCAATGCCACGTGTGCATCCATCATTGGCATGATCATACCAAGCGGGCAATGCCACGTGTATATCTATCATGGGCATGTTCATGCCAAGCGGGCCATGCCACATGTACATCTATCATGGGCATGTCCGTGCCAAGGGGGCCATGCCACATGTGCATCCATTATGGGCATGTCCATGCCATGTGTGCATCCATTATGGGCATGTCCATGCCATGTGTGCATCCATCATGGGCATGTCCATGCCACATGTGCATCCATCATGGGCATGTCCATGCCAAGGGGGCCATGCCACATGTGCATCCATCATGGGCATGTCCATGCCATGTGGACATCCATCATGGGCATGTCCATGTGTGCATCCATCATAGGAATGTTCATGCCAAGGGGCCCATGCCACATGTGCATCTAACATGGGCCTGTTCATGCCACGTGTGCCAGACTCCTCAGCCAACATTTTATATCAGGGATATCTAGTATGGGTTTAAAGTTTGCTTTATTATCCTTTCATTTTTTTTTCTTACTAGTGCTTCTAAGTTCGGACTGTCCTGTGGGCCGCGAGTGGTCCATTCATAGGTAGTACATGTTTCTTTTCAGTGTGAGCACCCCCCCCCCATGTGCTAGCCCTCCCTAGTCACGCCTTGCTCATAGGGTCACCACCTTTCCATCATCGCTTCGTAGGACACTTTCCGCATGCAGAGACATCAGAAGACGCCGACTTGAGGAGAGAAGGTAAGTGCATTTTGAAGATTTTTCCCACATTATCTTCTTTTAAATCAGGTGCCAAAAATACACCCCTGCCAGACACCGAGGTGGAGTGCGAATAGTGGAGCACCGCGTATGTGAACTGCAATCCCTCCACCACCCCCGGAGCCAGCCTCAACCACTCGGTATCGCTTCCATTAGCAAGTCCGGTGTACAAAGGGCGTAACTTGGGGATGGGGTTCAATCCCTGGACACCAACGTTAAGCGGAGCCCCCAACACAAATGCTGCCAGGAGCCAAAGAGAAGGACTCTCTATCCCCTTCTGCCTTTAATGTCTCATCCACATAATCTCTTCTGTCTTTATTCTCTTGTCTGCACTGGGCGCTTAGAAACTTGTAAAAAAACACAAGGGGTGCTACTGGTCTGTGTGGACTAGAGAGTGTCTGCTTTCTCCTAAATAGTGTGTGTTTAGACTGAAAAGCAGTGAGAGAAGAAGAAAAGAATACCCATCAGTGCACAGTACACTTTAGATTATTACCCTCAACATAAACTGTTATAGGTGCAGCTGCCATATGGCCATTTGGCAATCATATACATATTGCTGCATTCTTAATTTATTTCTATTCTTAACATCTTTCATTATCAGCTTGCCAGGTTAGCTGAGTACCGTTGTTCTTTTTATGCCCATTGCTCCACACCAGTGGATTTTGTGAAATGGAACCATACCAGAGAAATCATTCTAAAGGTATTTTTCTCTCATTTCTTCAGAGCGGGGCCTCATTACCTGAGCGAGCGCCTGGCGAGGTGAGGCCACTCCCAAGCAAATTTTGGGTGAGTGATTACTTAAGCAAAATAATAAATGAGCAATGTCTCGTTGGATGTTATTTGTCTGTTTGCAAATTGTGACTTTCAACTGTTATATTGTGTGTCTGTATACACTGTTTTTCCTAGGAGAGGTGATTCTACATCCATGACCTTCGAAGCTACCACTCTCTAACCTGTCAAATGGTAGGCTATTTATGCATGGTATGTAACTCGCACTACACTTTTTTGGTTATAGTTGTAGTAGTGTTGTTACCATAGGTCCTGAAGAATGCCAATTCCGGCTGAAACATGTCGACCAGTTAACTTACCACCTGGATAGAAGTATTTGCTGAAACTCTATCCACACTCTGTTTTTTAACCTTGTCATCATGGTGACCACCAGAATAAAAGTTACCCTTTGGCACCATGTTAGTCAATTTTAACACACCAGTTTTTCACTAGCACATATTTCTTTAGCACTGCAACCTTCTGCCATCAGCGCCTTTCACCCATATGCCTTTTGGCCTTTTTCTAATCACTGGTGGATCCGTTACTAGAACCTACTCACAATAACAATAGTGAGCAATCTAGTGGATACCAGCTTAGATTAAAAAAATCCATCTATTTAGGAGAAAGCAGACACTCTCTAGTCCACACAGACCAGTAGCACCCCTTGTGTTTTTTACTAGTTAGATTTGGGGATAGGGTGCACTTTGGTCTGTAAACTTTTTTCCCTTCTAGACCCTCTCTCACCCTCGTGTTTTTTGCGCTTAGAAACTTGCTCAGTTCAGGACGTAGCTGCTATAATACACGTGGGAATGAACCACAGGGTTCACTGGGCGGATAGAAACGACCACTTCAACCACTAAGTGTGGTCTACTGGGGAGTAGGTTTGATCTCTGGAACTATAGGTTTCGTCTAGGCAAGCATAGGTTTCGTCTAGGCAAGCATAGGTTTCGTCTAGGCAAGCATAGGTTTCGTCTAGGCAAGCATAGGTTTCGTCTAGGCAAGCATAGGTTTCGTCTAGGCAAGCTTCTAGGGAACTATAGGTTTCATCTAGGGAACTATAGGTTTGATGTGGGGAACTATAGGTTTCATCTAGGGGGCTATAGATAGAGGGAGCTGTAGGGCTTCATCTAGGGAAGTATGGGTTTTATCTATAGGTTTCATCTATACAACTACAGGTTTAATCGAGGAAGCTATAGGTTTGATGTAGGGAACTATGGGCTTCATCTAGGGGGCTATAAGCTAGGGAGCTATAGGTTTCATCTAGGGGGCTATAGATCGAGAGAGCTATAAGTTTCATCTAGCGAAGTATAGGTTTCATCTATAGGTTTTATTGAGGGAGCTATAGTGTATTCTATAGAACTATAGGTTTCGTCTATGGAACTTTGAGAGCTGGCATCTAATCTCAGCTTTACCGCTTCAACAAAAGATGCTGCTGACAAAAAGTGCACTCAAAATCTGGAGCGATTCCTCAACACCTGGGCATTTCCTGGGACGGCGGTCTCTGGGACTCCTTCGAAACTTCCTCTTTTAGGTTTCCGCTGCCAACGTTTATCTCTCTGCCTACATCTGCTGTTTGCTCAACTCCAATAAAGAGCAGGCGTGGCCTCCCAAACCAGCTGGACCAGTCCAACAGGTGACTTTGGTCAGGGAAGCCCCTGAAATCTGGCCAGCAAGGCATCGAGATGCTTCAAGGGGATTGGTGGAGCCCTCTGAAGTTTGAAAGCCGCAGGCTCCGATTGGTTCACAGTCTGCATAGACAGTAACCTAATAATAACATTGTATTCACAAAGGGCTGTTATCTAAAGCATGCTTCATAGAACATTTTCATATACACTTATTACCCAATTAAATCTGTTACTCATTTCATCACCTTCAAGAAGACGAAAGGCTGGTTCAATGTGGTCTGGATTTGAACCTGCCACCTGCAGATCACACACTGATCTCAAGAGCTGAGCTCACCAAGCCATCATTCCCGCCTCCCACCAGAGAGGTGAGACTGGCCCCTCTGCCAGTGCTTGTTCACGGCGATACAAAAGGGGATGATGGACGGAGCGTTTGAGCAAATCAAACACTCACCCCCAGTCAACTGATCTGGGTTTAATCCATCACCATTCTTTAGCTCACTCAGCCACCCCAGTTCAGACATGGCCATATGCAAATCAGTCTGACCCTGTGCCTCATGGGAACAGTCCAGCCCGAACTGCCAAGCCATGTCTTCCCTGGACCGGAATCAAGCATCCTGGGACCGGTTTCGGATTCATAATCCTCATCAGCCAAGCTATCTTGAATCCAGTGGCCAAGTGAGCAAGGGACTCACGTCTGAGCATACCCTGCCACACTTAGGGTGAACAAAGTGATACAAAAGGGGATGATGGACGGAGCGTTTGAGCAAATCAAACACTCACCCTCAGTCAACTGATCTGGGTTTAATCCATCACCATTCTTTAGCTCACTCAGCCATGTCTGAACTGGGGTGGCAGAGTGGGCTAAAGAACGGTGATGGATTAAACCCAGCTCTTTTGACTGGGTGTGAGTGTTTGATTAATTCAGATGCTCCGTCCATCACCACCCCCTTTTGTACCGCTTTTGGCCGCCCTAAGTGTGGCAGGGTATGCTCAGACGTGAGTCCCTTGCTCACTTTGCCACTGGATTCAAGCAAGCCGGGCTGAAGACGGCTGGAATGCCAGAAACCGGCCCTCGGAAGCTTGTTTCCGGTCCAGGGAAGACATGGCTTGGCAGTTCGGGCTGGACTGTTCCCATGAGGCACAGGGTCAGACTGATTTGCATATAGCCATGTCTGAACTGGGGTGGCAGAGTGGGCTAAAGAACGGCGATGGATTAAACCCAGATCTTTTGACTGGGTGTGAGTGTTTGATTGATTCAGATGCTCCGTCCATCACCACCCCCTTTTGTAGTGCTTGTTCACGGTCCTTATAGAATCTGCTGGACCCCCGGCGCATCAGGGAGGTGGGTGAATGTGTATGGGCCAATTGTATGTGATGTTATCAAATATTGGTCCCTGATTAGGTGTCGCGCTGGATCACCAAAATAGGAAAATATCTGTGAAGCCTGCAGAGTCACCTCATGGCTTGACCTGGAGAGAGAAGGAGGACCTCCCTGTCTGTCCACACCTGTAGAGCGCCGGGCAAGGGGCGTGACCTAGTCCTTGGGAGACGTGCTCAAGGCCAAGCAGATCTTGGCTGTGGACAGAGCAGAGATGGGCGAGCAGAGATGGGCGAGCTGTGGACAGAGCAGTCACGGGCGACCTGTGGACAGAGCAGTGACGGGCGACCTGTGGACAGAGCAGCGACGGGCGACCTGTGGACAGAGCAGCGACGGGCGAGCTGTGGACAGAGCAGTGATGGGAGACCTGTGGACAGAGCAGCGACGGGCGAGCTGCGGACAGAGCAGAGATGGGCGAGCAGCGGACAGAGCAGAGATGGGCGAGCTGTGGACAGAGCAGTCACGAGCAAGCTGTGGACAGAGCAGTCACGAGCAAGCTGTGGACAGAGCAGTCACGAGCAAGCTGTGGACAGAGCAGTCACGGGCAAGCTGTGGACAGAGCAGTCACGGGCAAGCTGTGGACAGAGCAGTCACGGGCAAGCTGTGGACAGAGCAAGCTGTGGACACAGCAGCCACAAGCGAGCTGTGGACAGAGCAGCCACAGGCGAGCTGTGGACAGAGCAGAGATGGGCGAGCAGCGGACAGAGCAGCGACGGGCGAGCTGTGGACAGAGCAGTCACGGGCGACCTGTGGACAGAGCAGTCACGGGCGACCTGTGGACAGAGCAGTCACGGGCGACCTGTGGACAGAGCAGTCACGGGCGACCTGTGGACAGAGCAGTCACGGGCGACCTGTGGACAGAGCAGTGACGGGCGACCTGTGGACAGAGCAGTGACGGGCGACCTGTGGACAGAGCAGCGACGGGCGACCTGTGGACAGAGCAGCGACGGGCGACCTGTGGACAGAGCAGCGACGGGCGAGCTGTGGAAAGAGCAGCGATGGGCGAGCTGTGGACAGAGCAGTGATGGGCGACCTGTGGACAGAGCAGCGACGGGCGAGCTGCGGACAGAGCAGAGATGGGCGAGCAGCGGACAGAGCAGAGATGGGCGAGCTGTGGACAGAGCAGTCACAAGCAAGCTGTGGACAGAGCAGTCACGGGCAAGCTGTGGACAGAGCAGTCACGGGCAAGCTGTGGACAGAGCAGTCACGGGCAAGCTGTGGACAGGGCAAGCTGTGGACAGAGCAAGCTGTGGACAGAGCAGCCACAGGCGAGCTGTGGACAGAGCAGCCACAGGCGAGCTGTGGACAGAGCAGAGATGGGCGAGCAGCGGACAGAGCAGCGACGGGCGAGCTGTGGACAGAGCAGTCATGGGTGAGCTGTGGACAGAGCAAGCTGTGGACAGAGCAAGCTGTGGACAGAGCAGCCACGGACAGAGCAAGCTGTGGACAGAGCAGCCACGGGTGAGCTGTGGACAGAGCAGCCACGGACAGAGCAAGCTGTGGACAGAGCAGCCACGGGCGAGCTGTGGACAGAGCAGCCACGGGCGAGCTGTGGACAGAGCAGCCACGGGCGAGCTGTGGACAGAGCAGCCACGGATGAGCTGTGGACAGAGCAGCCACGGGCGAGCTGTGGACAGAGCAGCCACGGGCGAGCTGTGGACAGAGCAGCCACGGGCGAGCTGTGGACAGAGCAGCCACGGGCGAGCTGTGGACAGAGCAGTCACGGGCGAGCTGTGGACAGAGAAGTCACGGGCGAGCTGTGGACAGAGCAGTCACGGGCGAGCTGTGGACAGAGCAGTCACGGGCGAGCTGTGGACAGAGCAGTGACGGGCGAGCTGTGGACAGAGCAGTGACGGGCGAGCTGTGGACAGAGCAGAGATGGGCGAGCAGCGGACAGAGCAGTGACGGGCGAGCTGTGGACAGAGCAGTGACGGGCGAGCTGTGGACAGAGCAGTGACGGGCGAGCTGTGGACAGAGCAGAGATGGGCGAGCAGCGGACAGAGCAGTGACGGGCGAGCTGTGGACAGAGCAGTGACGGGCGAGCAGTGGACAGAGCAGAGATGGGCGAGCAGTGGACAGAGCAGAGATGGGCAAGCTGTGGACAGAGCAGAGATGGGCAAGCTGTGGACAGAGCAGAGATGGGCAAGCTGTGGACAGAGCAGAGATGGGCAAGCTGTGGACAGAGCAGAGATGCGCAAGCTGTGGACAGAGGGGAGCAGCCACGGGCGAGCTGTGGACAGAGCAGCCACGGGCGAGCTGTGGACAGAGCAGCCACGGGCAAGCTGTGGACGAGAAGCCCCACCGCGGAGTGTGAAAGCTTCTTTCTGGGAACAGCCCGTGTGGAAACGAACCAAGCTTCCTCTTTCACTTCATGCGAGCTTCCTCTTGTGCGCGATCACTGGACGTGCCCAAAATGGATGGGGGGGGGGGCAAATAAAGCAGAGCCTCGAAGAGAGAAGTGAAACCGCACTAACAGTACTGCAGACTGTGGGAAAGCCTGTCATCATGGTAAAAGCAGAGCAGTGTTTCACGTGAGCAAGGATTGCGCCAGATGTGGTGATGGGGGGTAAGTCCTGGTCTCCCTCCCCCCCCCGCTTCCCTCCCACAAGAGACATGGTGACCAGAGTTCCTTCCACTGGGGGCAGCCTGTCATTCTATACTCCCTTCTATGAGCTTTGCAGCCATGTTACAAGACCTGGAGCATGCTGGGACATAGCATCCAAGGGGTACCACAGCATCCGCCTCTCCAAGGACTCGCTGTGGTATCCTGTCACTTTTCTTGCTCAAATCATTGCTGTCAGGTGTATTAGTTCAACTAGATCACCTTAAATCAGGATCCTGCAATTATGTGACTGTACAGCCATGTCGATTTTTGCATAATTGTACATTTGCCGTATTTGCCACACAATCCATCATTTGCTGCATAATCGACCGATGTTGGCAAAAAAAAAATCTGCTTCTAGATCAAAAGTTACTCAAAACGCAGCCACAAGTGTTGCCACGCAGTGGATCACCCTTTGCAAAGCTGGACTGGGCACTTTTCAGTGCCTTCTTCCTATATGTTGGTATGAAACAGGTACTAAAGAGATGCAACTAATGCCTAGACATTGTTAACAAGGCTACAATTGGCAAAATAACTAAGTAATACTATCACACGATAAGTGCCGCATAAAGCTGCAGAAATTGCCATTTCTTGCCACATAATTTACTCAACCCTGCCGCATAATTCCAGTGGCCCTGCCTTAAGTGAACCAGGGCTACAGAATGCATTAGGGTTCTGAAATAAAATAACTGAAGGGGGCATTGTGTCCTCAGAGGCACAGAGTCACCTGGGGACATAAACAATGGCATAGAGCAAAGACACTGGGCAGCTGTATAAACAAGCATTGGTTTCATTGCCACTACTACGTCAGGGCAATTTCGTTAGAGCAGGGTCATCAATCGCCTGCGAGGGATGATTAAACGCGCTCCGTGTAAAGAAGGCGAAATTGCACTACATTAGAGTGTACGCCAAAAAGAGGTTCCCTCGGTGTGACGCAGTGGAGAGCTGGTACGAGTGACTTGGGCTCCCACATGTCATTTTACAAAAACAACACCAGTGTCTAAGATTGGTGATTGATGACCCTGCCCTGACAAAATTGCCCTGAAGTAGTAGTGGCAATAAAACATGTCAGCTGAGTAATAAAGTGGTCTGCATAAAAGCAGCCGGTTTTACATTTTGACTAAGTACACAAGTGAAGAATAAGGTTGGTAATCGTGTTACTTATTTCAATTTTATCTTCAGGGGGTCTTGTTTTGTGGTAGTCGTGATATACACATCACAGTGGTATTATAATTTTTGGCACTCATTTTTTGGGACACACATATTTTTCAAGGCAAGATGGTTGCCAATGATGAGAATAGTGAGCATAGCTGGTGAGTACCACTCAGCAAGCTCGACTGGTGGTGCGCACATGAAGTGCCATCTTGTCCTTTCACATATTTTTCATACGGGTAACACATAGATTGGTGTAGCCAGTGTTCAATACACTATTTAAGGTACACCCCTATATATATAGGGGGTACGTGGTTTTTGACTGTCAGTTGCAAAAGGGTTCGTTTTCAGAAATTCGGGCAGTAAAGTGGAAGGACAATACCTCTGATAAAAGTGAGGAACGGTAAGAAAAAGAGTGATGGATTCCCCGCCTCCACTTATACGAGTATCCTCAAGAAGAGGAGTCCTAGATGAACAGGTATTTGTTTTTATATTACTGCACAAATCGCCCCCAAGGCTGCCCAAAAACTGCAGCCTACAGCTGGAACTCAGATACCGGCCCCTCGGCCATTGCCAGAGTGCCTGCCTTACCAATCTGACCCTGTTGTCTGGGAGAAGGAAAGAGCTCTCTGACCACCCTGGGTTAGATACTGGCTGTTCCCATGAGGCACAGGGTCAGTGCTGATTTGCATATAGCCAGTGTCTAACCCAGGGTGTTGTGGAGTGCAAAAAAACGATGGATTTAGGCCCAGATCCTTGTACTGGGGTGAATGTATGACATTGTTCTACATTCTGTCCTTCAACTGTGTTTTTTGCAATTTTCACCCCGAGTGGGCTGGGTATTCTCAGACGTGAGTCCCAGGCTCTCCACACCACTCGAGTCAAGCTATCCAGGCTGAATGAAGGCTGATAGCCAGAAACCGGTCCTTGGATGCTTGATTCCGGTCTGGGAAAGACATGGCTTGGTAGTTCGGACTGGACTGTTCCCATGAGGCACAGGGTCAGAGCTGATTTGCATATAGCCAGTGTCTAACCCAGGGTGGTGTGGAGTGCAAAAAAACGATGGATTTAGGCCCAGATCCTTGTACTGGGGTGAATGTATGACATTGTTCTACATTCTGTCCATCAACTGTGTTTTTTGCAATTTTCACCCCGAGTGGGTTGGGTATGCTCAGACGTGAGTCCCAGGCTCTCCACATCACTGGAGTCAAGCTATCCAGGTTGAATGAAGGCTGATAGCCAGAAACCGGTCCTTGGATGCTTGATTCCTGTCTGGGAAAGACATGGCTTGGTAGTTCGGACTGGACTGTTCCCATGAGGCACAGGGTCAGAGCTGATTTGCATATAGCCAGTGTCTAACCCAGGGTGGTGTGGAGTGCAAAAAAACGATGGATTTAGGCCCAGATCCTTGTACTGGGGTGAATGTATGACATTGTTCTACATTCTGTCCATCAACTGTATTTTTTGCAATTGTCCTTTTTCTTTCAAGCATTCAGGTAACAAGATAAATATGTAAAAATAAGATTTATTTAGTATAGATCATAAAAAGAACTGTCTCTTGAAGCTCAGAATGGGTGTCATTAATAATTTCCTCTTCCTCTCAAAAGACGGATGACACATCTGTCACTCAGCAGCCACCAGCACCTCAATGACAGTATCAGCTGTCTACCCCTTGGCTGCTAAAGACTATATCCAGACTCACTGCATCGCAGGGCGAGTACTCTCAGCAGCAGGCCTTAGGTCAGTCAAGCTGTGCGGGACGCTGGGCCCTGGGGGGGATGAGGGGGGGCGGGGGTAAGTGGGCTTTACTCTCTCCACCTGCTCTCGTATTACATTTAAAAAGTGTCCCTTGGGCTGGACGGAGTGCAGCAGCAGGCCCCAGTTTTTGGACATCACTTGGAAATGCACTTGCGCCAAGAAGCTCACTCACCACTCAGAAAGCACACTCGGTGCGGAGGACGCGCACTCACCGTCACCGGGTCCGGCATGGCTTCTGACATCTCCACGAAGTTCGCCATCAGGTAGCCACGGCAGGCCCGCCACAGGAGCCGCTCGAAGGAGTTCACCTTCCACGGGTGGATCACGCCTGCCACGAAGCTGCAGTATCGGGGTGAGAGAAGAAAAGAGAAACAGGCAGAGGCAGGGAGTAAGAGAGTTACAGGAGGGGGGAGAGAGAGAGAGAGAGAGATGGGAGAGGAGGAGAGAGAGGGAGAGAGAGAGGGATAACAGTCAATCGCACAGCGAAAATCAAATCAAACTGTAACATTATTAACAGAAGATAAACTCCTAAAGGCTTAGATAGGACATTCATTTCTCAACCACAGTGGTCCACTGCACAGCTCGAAACTATTTTTTTAAGTGGGCTAGAGAAGGAAACTAAAAGGACGGATTAGAGAGCTGAGGGTCCTTTCGGACACCAGCTTGGAGAAGGGGGTGGGTCGAACAAACCCCATCCGATGTGAGGAGTTCACATGCTGCCCTGGTTACCGTCTGGGCGTACTAAGCGGTCCCCTAGTTCGGTCTGTTGCTTACCACAGGTGATACCTAGCCAACAGTAATGGGTGCTTCAACTGGATAACCAAGCTGCTCCCTCTAGGCGCTTGATTCTCAGGGTAAGGAGGACGAACGCTTACTCCAGGAGGTGGCGCGGTTAGAAACTTAGCTTCATAAAGACACAGTTAATAAAACTAAACTATGTGAATGTGCAACAAGTACTATATTTTTAAAGAAAAAGAAATTTTTTCTAAGGGAAGTAAAACAAGACGTACATGAAACCGAAGGCTTGAGCATCGAAGGCCGTAGATATGGCCACTAAATGTCTTGGCAGGGCGTATATACGCGAGGCCGTAGAGAAAGGGGATACGATGACTCCTCATATGGACAAGTATCAAACGCGTTGGCTAGATGGTAACTTGATCACTCAAAGCTGGGGTCTCATTGAATAGATTGGACTACAGTCAACATTTAGATCTTGGCAAACGGTTACTCCTTCACAGCGGTGAAGGATATCCCGCCCGCTGAAATACAAATCCCTCCATATCCAATGGATTTATATTTTTGCCAGGTCACCAGCTGAACTTCCATCTACCCTCAAGACACCTGTGCTCTGCCTCACTGGCCCTCGCTCACGTCCCACGTGTTCATTGCAGCAGCAGCGGCGGCCGGTCTTTTGACATCACCGACAAGACCTGGAATGACCTCACCTCCACTTCTGAACGGCACCCTCCCCGGCGGTCTTCAGAAAGCGACTCAAGAGCTGGAATGACCTCCCTCTCCACCTCCAAACGGCACCCTCCCCGGGAATCTACAGAAAGCAATGACCTCCACCTACGAACAGCACCCTCCCCGGTGGTCTTCAGAAAGCGACTCAAGAGCTGGAATGACCTCCCCCTCCAATTCCGAACAGCACCCTCCCCGGCGGTCTTCAGAAAGCAACTCAAGAGCTGGAATGACCTCCCCCTCCACCTCCGAACAGCACCCACCCCGGCGGTCTTCAGACAGCGACTCAAGACCTGGCATGACCTCCACCTACGAATAGCACCCTCCCCGGCGGTCTTCAGAAAGCGACTCAAGAGCTGGAATGACCTCCCCCTCCACCTCCAAACAGCACCCTCCCCGGGGTTCTTCAGAAAGCGACTCAAGAGCTGGAATGACCTCCACCTATGAACAGCACCCTCCCCGGCGGTCTTCAGAAAGCGACTCAAGAGCTGGAATGACCTCCCCCTCCACCTCCAAACAGCACCCTCCCCGGGGTTCTTCAGAAAGCGACTCAAGACCTAGAATGGCCTCCCCCTCCACCTCCGAACAGCACCCTCCCCGGCGGTCTTCAGAAAGCGACTCAAGAGCTGGCTCTTCGACGCAGAAACCTCAGCACCTAGATACCCCAAAGCCGCTGTGGGAATTAAATGAGAGCAAATGGGGGATTTGCTAGGTGTTGCCCCGCCAGACTCTGTTCAAGACACCATCTGGGAAGGATCTAACAGGTCTCTTAAGGGTTTTGAAATGGGGCCTGGGACTGGGGTTAACAAAACAAACGGGTCAGCACCTTCAAAGGCGCCCCCCATACTTTAGTAGCCTGCACCTCGAAGATGGGTTGGTCACAGTCAAGATGTTCAGTTGGCCCGACACCAAAGGGAAGGAGTGTTCATAGATTTGGACGATCCTACCTGGGTAATGTGATTTAGGGCCCAAGCACACCTTCAGAAACCTGGAGAGAGTCTCCTACAATCCCAGGCCCGGAGTAAAGAAGAAAAAAACGGTGTCCTTACCGTGCTTGGTGGGAACAGACACAATTGTGGTAGAGGTGTGGCGCAGCGACCAGGGTGCCTGACTCCGGACCACAGGGTTCACGGTTCGATCCCCGGCTCGGGCAGCAGGTTAGCCCAGCCTCATGCGACTCTAGGCAATAGCTTGCTTATTCTTCCCGACGGCCCCCAGCGCCGGGACACCTCTCTGGAGGTAGCTGTACGCTTTACAAATGCTGGCATGTACATTTATTTATTTAGTGTGCCAGGAGACCCTGCAACAGTGCCAGCTCGCCACATATGTCGGCTGGAAAGCGTCTCTTCAGCTCCATGACCGCACATGGTGATCTTTATTGCCTGTGTGATCCTGATCCGCTGGCTCTTGGGCAGGCCTTCCTTCCTACCAGAGGTCTGCTCCTCTCATCAGTGGGCACGTCAGCTTCCTCTAGTAGTGGTCAGTCACAGGAGCAAGGCTTATCCACAGCACGCAAGTAAGAGCCGCCAGCAATGAGGTGTCCCTTTGAAGCATACCGGTGTGCAGTGAGCCAAGGGGAGCGGCTCAGGGGCACCTCTATGTCTCCTGGAGCCCCTGGTGGTAGGCCACAGCCAAGTAACCTGCAAAGATAGCTCAAATTCAATCTTGCTTCAGTCAGGAGTAGGTGCACCCTTGGTCTTCGACGGACCTTGGTGGACTTTTCCAGGCACGTAGTGTCAAGCCAGGCCAGTAATATCTAGAACAGGGGTTCCCACTCTGGGGTGCCCACATCCCTAGGGGGTGCGAGATGGAATTTTAGGTTGTGCGACAAAGAGGGAAAGTATGTACTGTATGCATAATAGGAATTTGGTAAGACTTTTGCAGGGGATGCGAACATTAATCAAACATTTCCGAGGGATGCGGGTCATAGGCAAGGTTAGGAACCCCTGATCTAAAAGTAGGCTTGTGGCTCAGAGCTTGAATGGACCAATCGCAGCGCTCAGACAGCCGGGCTCTGGCAAGCGCTGTACATAAAGGGGCAGAGGAATGTCACAGAAGAGCGGATACTTAGTCTATGACGGAGGGGGCGATGATGCACCCCCCAAACTCATAAGGAGAGCACTACATACGTTGCCATAGCTTTATTTGTTTGCAGGTTTACATAGCGTAGACCACGTCATAGCGGATATACTTTGAAACAACCCGAGCTACAGATAAAGAGCCTATACATGGCATTAACAATGGGATGTTGAGATCTTTTGAGTGTTTAACATTGTGGACAACTTCACGACTATAGTTGAGGAAAGGTTTCTCATCTCAGGTTTACGGATTGTTAAGGCTTTGCGGATTCACACTTTACATCTAGGAGCCACATTATCAATACATTACATCTGGACTACATTATCAAAGTCAAAGGTTTAGAGCGTTAGGGTAACTGATGAGCTAATGTTTAGGGCGAAGGTAAAGAGAGTAATGCTTAGGGTTAGTTAAGTTTTACACTTCCGCTGAGGGGTAAGGTTAGACTTAGAAAGGGGGAGGGTAACATAAGGGTTACTACTAGGCCTAGGTAAGTGGCAAAGACTAAGGCATAGTTTTAGGGTCATCTGTAGTTAGTGAGAAGGTCAGACTAAAGTTAATATTTTAAGTTAGCAACAAGGTAAAGCTTGCAGTATGATTAGGTGGGTGGAGAGACACATATAGTGACATTGTAGACAAGCATTGCCAAAGCAAACACGTCTCACCTCGAAGACCTAATGGTTTTGCCAAATGATTGTAGCCACTGTGTACTGCATGTCTCATGATTTAAAAAAAGCCTTTGACACGTTTAGGCCCGTGCAGCGCGCATGTGAGCACCTTAAAAATGGGAAGGGTGTTTTCTTTTTGGTTACAGATCAGCAGCATCGGATTGGTAATGCAGGCACTCAGGCAATGCCTGAGGGGCCAATATCAGACTTCCAGCTGAGGGCTGCTCTTTTGGGCAGCCTGGGGTCTGTTTTGGGTGTTGTCTGTGTTTGAATACCGCCAGCGGCCCAGTGGGTGCCTGAGTGGCCTTACTGGGGGCAGATGGGCGTCCATTACTTCCCTTTCTCTCGCTGGCTGGCCCATTAATGAATGCATATTTAGCGGGGGCAGGAGGCCTGAGAAAAAGTGGCCTCACTTGTTTTCAGGTGTGTTTCACCAGTGCAAACTAATCCGTACATTTTGTTAACGCCCCCATCCCCTTTTTTTAAATAAAACTTCACCAAAGCAGTGTTTTGCGGAAAGGCAATATGGAAATGTGGGCAACTTTTTTAGCTGCCAGGGCCGATTTTTAATCCCAATCCATCCCTGCCGAGAGTTGGATTGGAAACTAAAAAGAAGGAGGGACGGGTAGAAGGAAGCAACATGGAGGGTGCTGGTGGGAGAGGAAATAGGGAGAAGAGCGTGGGCGATTGGGACATGGAGGGGGTGGGGAGAAGCAGAGATGGGACAGAGCAACACAGACTGCAGGTGGAGAGAAGTGCAGGCAGGGGACCGCTGGAAAACACATGCACACTTATGGTTTGCTAACACAGTTGGAAAAAGAAGTTCTTGAAAACTAAGTGGTGGAAGCAGGGAAGGGAACCAATCAAAAGAGTTGTGAAGCTGTAGCACTCGATGGCAGAGACAAACACAAGATTGACAAGCTGGGACACCAATAAGAAGCAGGGAAAGGGGAGTGACCAGGACAGCCAACCAGCAATGGGCGGGCTCCAAGCCACTGAATGTTCCTAATGAGCTCTGACATGTTTCAAAAGACAAATGCAAAAACAACAGTTGATGGACAGAATGCAGAACAATGTCATACATTCACCCCAGTACAGAGATCTGGGCCTTAATCCATCGTTTTTTTGCTCACCATGCCATTCCAGTTTGAACCCAGCCATATGCAAATTAGTCTTGACCCTGTGCCCCATGGGAACAGTCCAGCCCCAACTGCCAAGCCAGGTCCTCCCTGGACTGGAAAAAAGCATCCTAGTACCGGTTTCGGGCTTTCAGCCCTCATCAACCAGGATCGCTTGATTCCAGTGACATGGAGAGCACGGGACTCAGGTCTGAGCATACCCGTCCCACTCGGGGTGGACTGTTCCCATGAGGCACAGGGTCAAGACTGATTTGCATAGGGCCATGTCTGAACTGGGGTGGCATGCTCACTGCACTACTGGAGTCAAGCTATCCTGGCTGATGACGGCTGATAGCCAGAAACCGCTACTAAGATTCTTGATTCCGGTCCAGGGAAGACATGGCTTGGCAGTTCGGGCTGGACTGTTCCCATGAGGCACCGGGCCAAGACTGATTTGCATATGGCCATGTCTGAACCGGGGTGGCGTGGTGAGCAAAATAGCGATGGATTAAACCCAGATCTATGACTGGGGGTAAATGTTTTGCCAACGTGCAACATTCCACCCATCACCTTGTGTGTTTTTTTGATGTCTCAAAAGACAGCACACCAGCGGTCTAGTAGGCTCGACCTAAAAGGCGCTTACTGATGCAATGGTGGCAATGTGGTGCAAAGGTTAAAGTGCTGATTTAGTGCGAGCATGCCCTGAAAAGGACTACATAAAGGCAGATGTTGTAGAGGATGACACTAAGCCTACCACAGCTGGGCTTTCGAAAGGGGATCCTGAGAAGGGGAAGTGGTCGGCTATTGGGTAAACCGTGACTAGGAACGCCTGCAGGGAAACTACTGCTTTGCGTAACTGGCATGCTGTGTCTCAAAGAGGCTCCAGCCTTTTAGTGCACAAGTCCCTGGCCGCACTCACCCGAAAACACAACTACACATTATAAACACGAGAAAAGCGAGGGACACCAGCTGAGGGGGGCCGGTGAACAGGTAATGGGGTGGTGGTAGGGAGCCTGAACCTACAGGGGTACAGTTAAAACAAACCACAGCCAGTGACCAGACAGTGTAGAGTAAAAGGCAGCGGGCACATATTTAGGGTCAAATGCACCCTAAGGGGAGTGCGCCTTGCTGGCTTGTATATGGACTGGTCCACAGGGAGGGGGGGCATTCTTTCCAAGCCATGCAGAGGACGCGTGTCACACGACAGGCACATTTACTCACCCTATAATCACCAAAAGAATATGACCCGCTGTGAAAGGGGTAAAGAAAGGTCAACCTAATGAAACATAAAGGAACTATTTAAATAGTAGCAGAGGGTTGTTCTGCTCACGCAAGTTAAATTAAAAATGCCACATGTGTGACCAAGCGATGCTCTGAATTCTAAATGTTAGTAATTACTTTCTTTCAGGTACGTTGACCCCATTGAATGAACACTCACATTGGCTCTGTCACTTATCTGTTCTGACAGAGAGCTCTGTTGGAAGACAGGCACCACCCTTCGGAGTACTTAAGGTAATAGGCGAAACACACATGGGCGTAACGCAGGCCCCTCCGGTGCAGGGAGTCCCAAAACCTTTAGGGGCCCCCAACTATCCAGGAGGCCACATTCGGGCCAAGGCCATTCAATATCTGTGCTTTAAGCAAGACTAAAGGGCCCCCCTTCGGTTCTGCGATACACAAATGGAAATCAATATATTTATTTTGCACTAAAAGCAAAATATACACGTGCTATTTTTAATATTGTTTACACTTTCGAAGGCAAGATATAAGGCTTCTGAAGAAAACGAATGTGCTGGGTCTAAAATCCCAGGAGAGGGGGTTGACAATCCCCACTCCTGTACGGATTCTACGCTAGCGACTAGTGCAAGCAAGGAATCAGGGAATAACAAGCATCTGGACAGAGTTAACCAGTGTTAAGGAAAACAAGAAAAAGGAAAAAAAAAAAATCATATTCACATTACATTGCAAACCCCAGTGCTGTCCATGATGTCAGAGAAAATCTTATTTACAAAGCCACATAGGACTTTGCTTTTGCTACAAAGAGATTTCCATGCTCCAAGTTTAAATTGATAGAATACTCAGCCCAAGAATTAACAAAACATTTACTCCTCATTTAAATCACAACTTTTAAGAGTTGAGAGTAAACCCCACATGCAAAACGTTTCTCACCGGCTCGGAGATCCTCAATTCTCTGGGGAAGGGTTGAGTCCAGTTTGTGCTTCAGCTTCACCCACTGGAGGTTCTCCCACTTTCTTGATTTTTATACATCAGACCTCAGCGGTGATGTTATGGGGTACTCAAAGTGCACCCCTCCTTCTCAGAGGGGCTACAGCCCTCTCTACCAAAGCTAGCGGAGTGGCCGCAGAGGCAGCCGGATCTAGCCGAGGGCACAAGCCTTTTTACTTGTCCCCCAGCGAGGTAACTGATGCTAGCTCTCTCCGATAAAGTTCTCTTCAGTACCCCATTACTGAGCTCCTTGCCTTCATCATGCCTGGTACATGGCTGAACCCAGAAACACATGTCTAGAGACAAGAGCCCTACCTGGACCAACTTTGGTGAAAAACTACAGCAACTTTGAAGTAAGCGACTGCATTTACCAGAATGCAATGGGGTGAACTGTGCTGGGATGAGAGGCAGTGTGCTCGCTTCCCCCGGGACATGTATGATGGTTGCATGCAGCGACTGTCAGGTGTGTGTGGGCTGACTGGTGAGTGAGTAGTGTCCACTAGATTATTTGTGTGGCAGCTACAAGCACATGTGGGGTTGTACCTCTGGTACAGAAGGGTCTAGACACTTATGCATTCTTTGTAGGTCTGCGTTCAACGTGTAGAATATTTCCCCTCACCTGAAATAGTTATTTTCTTGTGTGCAGGAAAGACCTGCCTGTACTTTCGGATTATTAACTGTTATACATTTTGTTACACGGTTTCAGAGTTGCTGCCCTCTCCCCACCTGGAGTAAGCACCGACTGCTCAGGTCTGCAACCCAGAGAGAGACAAGTGGTAAAAGAAGCACTTAGTCATGAAGTTGGAGTGCAATGGTGGTAAATAAACAAAAGTTAGTGCCTAGTAGCTTCTGACTGTCCTGGGAACCCTAGAAATTCAGGAGAGCCTAGTAACCCTGTCCACAAAGTCTGCCTGGGACTGGCTCACTCAAAGTATTGAAAGAGAACCAATGACTCTGCACCGCTGCCCTCTGCATTCAGCTGCAGTGGAAACTCACCTAAGTTTCAGGTCCACGCGGCGCGAGACAGAAGGATCTAGGAGTGGATCGACATCAGTAGCGTCTGGGAGAGGAGAGTCCGTGTTCACCTGCTGCTGGAACAGAGAAAGGTGTTAATACAGGGGAGTGGCCAGAGGGACAATAAATACACACTGGAACAGTAAGACCCATTGAGGAGTGACCCCCGAGAGGACAAGCCTGTGACAGCCAATGAGAAGAAGAATCCTTGAGAAGGTGAGTCTTGGGGCATCCAATGAAGAATAATGCTTGGGCGGGAGGCCAGTGCCAACCAATAATAAGAATGATCCTTGAGACGGTGAGTCTTGGGGGCAACCAGTGAAAGACTAACGCATGGGGGTGAGGCCTGTAGCAACCAATAAGAAGAATGATCCCAGAGGTGAGTCTTGTGGCAACCAATACAAGACTAATTGATGGGGGTGAGGCCTGTAGCAACCAATAAGAAGAATGATCCTTGAGAAGGTGAGTCTTGTGGCAACCAATGAAAGAATAATGCATGGGGGTGAGGCCTGTAGCAACCAATAAGAAGAAAGATCCCAGAGGTGAGTCTTGTGGCAACCAATAAAAGACTAATGCATGGGGGTGAGGCCTGTGGCAACCAATAAGAAGAATGATCCTTGAGAAGGTGAGTCTTGTGGCAACCAATGAGAGACTAATGCATGGGGGGGAGGCCTGTGGCAACCAATAAGAAGAATGATCCTTGAGAAGGTGAGTCTTGTGGCAACCAATGAAAGACTAATGCATGGGGGTGAGGCCTGTGGCAACCAATAAGAAGAATGATCCCTGAGGTGAGTCTTGTGGCAACCAATGAAAACTAATCATGGGGGTGAGGCCTGTGACAGCCAAAGAGAAGAATGATCTTTGAGAAGGTGAGTCTTGTGGCAACTAATGAAAGACTAATGTATGGGGGGGAGGTTTGTGGCAACCAATAAGAATGATCCTCGAGAAGGTGAGTCTTGTGGCAACCAATGAAAACTAATCGTAGGGGTGAGGCCTGTGGCAACCAAGAAGAAGAATGATCCCTGAGAAGGTGAATAGTGTGGTAACAAAATGAAGACTAATCCACAGGGGTAAGGCCAGTGGCAACCAATAAGAAGGATGGCCCTTTAGAAGGTGAGTCTGGTGGTAACCAATGAAAACTAATCATGGGGGTGAGGCCTGTGGCAACCAGTGTGAAGAAAGAACCCTGGGAAGGTAATGCCGCATGAAGAGAGTGGGACGAGAGGCAGATGTACCCATCTGTACAGATATCCACTCCACCCTCTCCACCGATCCAGTCCTCACCGGATGCTCCGTAAAGCGCTGGCTCTCCCGGAGTATGTTGGCGTATTCGCGTAGCTCTCGCAACCGGTTGTGTAGTGAGTCCCGGTTGCGGCTGATCTCCCGCAGCTCCTGGGCCAGCTGCTCCGACTCCTCCTTGATCTGCATGACATCCTTGGGGGAAGGAGCCGGCGGGTTCTCGTCCTGCACGATTGCTGGGGTCTGGGCCTTCCTGAGCTCCTGGTCCAGGAAATCTGCCAAGGACAAGTTAGGCTTGGACTTCTGTATCGTTCGCATTGTAATCCCACCGGAGGACCCAGGGTTCATGGTACCTCCCTTGTGTGCAGCAAACGCACAGTCCCCTCACCTCCCAAATCCCCACCCACGCACACTTATCGGGCCCAGCCAGGAGGGGCCAGACACAGTTTCACCAAAGAAGCACAAGGGGCCACACATGCCCTTCCGCCACTGGTTCCAAGTGTCAAGGAGCCTTCCTTGTGCACACGATATTCCACATTTACACAATGTACCTAGAGCTCGGTTTCGTCTTGCACTGTGTTTTTTGTTTAGTATTAGTATTTCACATATGGTACCTTATGAGCCCCATCCCTCCTTCCCTTATACATCACTTTGTTTTAATCTTCCAATATAGAATTGTGAAAAAAAACACACCCCTAAACCCCCCCCCCCCCATCCCACACTATTCAAAATGTATTAAATCATGGTAGGACCTCCGACCTTTCCCCATACACACTCATCTACCAAAGGGTTCCAATACTAGAAAGACCACCGCATACCACACACATGCCACACGTGTGCCACCCCCCCCCCTTTGCCCTCCCAAACACAATACTCTGCCATAGGGGCCCCGCTGGTAAGGGACCGCCCTACCACACCACCTCTAAGGTCCAGCCCTTCCTGAAGAGAGAGATTATCTCTATAGTGTGTCTGTTGTTCACTTACTGAAGGTTTTCTCCATTTCATCGCAGCGTCTGACATCGGCCACATATCTCCTTTGAAAGGAATTTACGTTCTGGTTCAACTGTGAAAAAGAGAAATATAAAACCGATTAACAAGAACACAACACAACAGTAGCCTCCTGAAAGACAGTCAATCTCATCCCACTCAATCATCCCAGTTCAGGCATAGCTAATAGGAACTAGAGGGAAAAGGGTCTCACGCCTTTTATTTCTTTGGTGGAAAGAGTTCCAGTACTTTTTACTAACTTGGAAAAAATGGAGTGGACACTGCTAAAAAGCAGAAAATAAGATTGATGTAACCCATTACACTTGGAAGGCTTGGCACTTTAAGCTGGCTCAGCTACCAGCACTTCTAAAGCGCGAGTCTGTTTATCCTGCTTAAAAACACAGCGCCAAGTTCCCGACTCCCTGTTTTTTCAACCCAGTGTCTTTTCACCCCCCCCCCACCCACCTCAACTCTGTTTCTTCACTACCCCCATTAGCCACCCCACTCAAATGGCAAAGCCAATAGGTCTCATCGGCCATAGCTATTGGCTTTGCCAATGCTTATTTATGCAGCATTACCATTGCCACATATCGCTTACATGTCTTTCTGTCTCTTCTCTCCAGCATTACAGAACACACCTTCCATGCCACAGACACATGCTCCAGTGCAAATACTCACGTCTCTGAACTCCACCAATCCCAGCTCGCCCAGCGCGCTGACGCACTCGTAGGCCGACCCGGACTGCATGAAGAGCTGGGCCAGGCAGACCTCCTCGCTGCGGAACAGGGAGCCCATGGCGACCTGGAAGAGACAGACACCTGTGAGGATGAGGAACACCTGAGGAGCTGTGCAGAGGTAGGCATACTGGAGCATGGGGTGTCTCAAGAGTACTGGGTGCTGCACGGCAGGATTGAGGTGCACTGGCAGAGCCGTGTGTGGGTACCAGCACTAGAACAGTAAGGGTGCTGTTGGAGTTCTAGTGAGGTACTATACCCAATCTGCGAATGCTAGGCGGTACTCCTGGCGGGTTCTGTCGTGCCACCTCTGATCTGCCCCCCCATTGGAAAACCAAGTGACCTCTTTGGCCACGTGACTTCCTTGAGGTGCCTAGGACGAGCAGTCTGGGCACTTCTAAAAGGTGGTGGCGGGTTACAATCTTAGATCATCCACCCCACAAACAATGTCCAGTCAAAGGTCCCATCTGTAAAGTGTAAACACAATTTCAAAACCGGAGCAGAGCTAGCATAAATAGATATACATATCAATAACACTCTCTTCAAAAGAGTAAAATGTATTTTATTCTCTTTTATTGTTCCAATTTCATAATTTCTTCCTATTGAGTCAGTTCTCAATCCTTTCCAGCCACAGGGTAACCAAATTGGAAATTCTTGCCACAGTCCATAAATAGAAAATCTCTCAGCCAATGGAAAGCCACAAGACCTTGCCAACAGACTTCATCAGGGCAAGGATACGTGTATTATTTAGAAGTAACAGAACAATACAGTGAGTAGTCCAAAGGCCATACACGCCCAGACTAATTCATATTCCTCAGTAAGAAAAGCGGTCATCTATCTTCATACTGGAGGACAAGTAGATATGTCCGAGAACCCGGTAAGTGCACCAAGTTCAGACCGAAGTATCGGGTAGAGCAGTAATCCACAGCACGTGTCTCGAAGTGGCGAATGCACGGTGGCATTGTAGAAGGCAGGCACTAGACTGTTGTAATGGGACAGTGAGTGTGCGATAGTACGGTGACCCCATGACACTGCCAGCGATACATGGCAAAACCCACACAGGTACTGCCCAATAACGATTAACTGCCCAGGGCCCAAGGAAGGGCCTCATGGACGCCCGGAGGCACATGCCACCAACCTTCGTTGGTGCGCTCTACAATGCACCTACTGGGTCACCCTAGATTAGTAGGGTGGGCTCCGGCTGACCAGAGGGGCTTGGTCGCCAATGGTTTATCCTGCTGACCCTCTACTGACTCGCTCAATCTATTCTCCTCTCATTTCTCATCTCACTACGAGCTTCTCTTTCTTCCAGTGCATCCGATATGGTCCACCTTCTACGCAAGAAGACAAAACTTGACCCCGAAGAACTGTTGCCACATTTTATTCCTACAGGTCTCATTCACAACTCCCTTATTTTAACTGTACTCCAGACATTGTCTCCCCTGTCAAAAGTGGTTTCCTTGCTGATCCTTCAACACCAACTGTTCTGTTCTCTTCTGTTAACCTCATCTTATATAGAGCAAAAGAATGAATCACCCCCGGAGAGATCTCCGTGCCCGGCTGACACAGACGAGCAACAAACACCAACTGAGCTCAACCAATCACTAGAATAGCCATGTTTTTAAACGTTTTTTGAACTTTCCAAACTATGAGCACAGCAACTGCTTTATTCTATATTTCTAAATTCTACAGGTCCAGACAACAAACTTTCCTCGGTGCTTAGCTTACTTAATCAGCAGCATTCGACACAATGGATACATTATAATGTTTCTCCTTCTCTGAATGTTTCAGTCTCTGGGTGGACAGATGTCAGTGCCAGCTTGCCACCCACCCACGCCTTTTCTGATGCAATCTCTCTCACATCGCATCTTATTCCTATAGTAGTGCCTGGAGTTCCATTTTTTGGCACTATCCTCTTTACACTCTGCCGCTGGCCTTCATTGCATCTACTTTAGGTTTTGAGCCACAGTTTTAATTCGAGGACTCCCAGGTATGTTCTCGTTGACCTAGCTCAACCGTGACCCTCCCATCATGCCCAGGTTTTCACTGGTCTCTCTGCTGTTGAGAGGTCATCCACCTTTCACTTTCCCAAATGTAACCGTAAAGAAGCATTGGCAAACCCAATAGGTAATGCTTTAATAAGTCAATGCATGCAAGTACAGACATTCACAAGTGCCTTTAATATGTGTTCTATGCAAAGATGTATTTTATCACATTAAAGCCAGTTGTATTCGCTTTAGAACTGTTGGGAAGCAGCAACAAAAAAACAACATTGTTTTTTCTATACATTGTATATAAGAACTACATAATGTGAGACTAATGAACAAGTGTCAGATGTAAAATAGCCCCTCGTGCACTGCAAGGGAAGCACTTCCAGAAGGCGGACTGTTACAATGAACAGCCAAATTGATGTTTTGTGCTAAAGTGCACGAATATTACACAACACAGTGGTGCTAGATAAACAAATTAATAAAGATAAAACTGTTAAATTGATATGAGAAATCAAGATTACGTGGGGAGAAACACTCTCCTAAATGGAGCCAACTCCCACTTTATGTAGATTTTAAGAAACAATATGTTGTTAGACAACTGTGCTGTTATGACATATTAAAGCCATGATACTTGCTTGCCTTTTCTAATATTTCTGCGCCTCGTTTAATTACTTTTCCTCCGTCTGATAAGTTATGTTGATTTGTATAGTGCACAAATCACCTGAGAGGGTCTCCAGGCGCTTGGACTAGCGTGTGGCACCCAAGGTGCTTATACAAAGAGCCAGGTATTCAACTTCTTGCAAAACTCAAGAAGTGAGGAGGAGGCTCTGGTGTTGTAGTGTACTTCCTATATTCCCAATAGGCTCTGCGCATTGGAATAATATATCCTGTAGTTTAGACAGACCCCCCAGGATAAAGCGGCATTGATTAGCAAATTTAGCGGCACAAAAATGGAAATTTAGCGGCACAAATATGGAAATTTAGCTGCATTTTATTTAGCGGTTTTTCCTACAACAAACACAGATATCTTCGTTTTCTTAGTTGTTTAACAACATGAAACCACGTATATTTGGTTTATTTACAATGTAGACACTTTGTTTGGCTTCAAGGCTGCATATAGGGCACAAAAATGTTAATGAATAATAATGCACACGATTTCAGTTTTTTGTCTTCACTTGTGCCATCGTGGAGGCACCTTATTGATTGGTTCACATACAGCAAGCCCTGAACCTCGTCACCACTTCACCCCCCCCCCCCCAAATTTAAAGTTTAATGTAGCATCATACTCATCTGGCTCCTTATCTCCATTATCATCATCTTCGTGAATGGATGGAAGTTATTTCAGTGGAGTTAACTGTCTGAACCCAAGCCACGGGAAAGCCACTCTCCTCTAACATTAGTAACCAAGAGGCCATTGTTTAGCCCTCCCGACAGGTTCCACACCCACCTGCGTTTTACGGCATATTTCAAACAAGCATTACAAAACAGCTGAGCAAAACATCCTCACATGCACGCAATAAAAACACAGGCTGAAAAAAGTCTAATAGCGTTTGGGAAATATGTGTCAAAAAAATATGAACAACGTTTCCCATATTGCGAAACAAAAAAATCCGACAATTGCTCTTTAACTCGTCACATTCTTAGTTTTCTCTTGATTTACACATTTAAATTTCATGAACATATTTCATACTTGACACTGTATGCTTTCTTCACATTCCTTTAGATGACATTATAAGAGTAATGGAGAGAGGTGGGCGAGGGAGAGATGGACTGCTGTTAGATGAGGGTAGAGAAGTTTCTGAGAAATGAAAAGGGACGAGGTGGAGGGTGAGGTTTGGAGGGATAGGTGGGCGAGGGGGGGGGGGACGTTGGTGTCTGGTGAAAATAAAGGATGCTGCCAAAGCACGGGGAGGCCTCGGCTGGCGCCGGTCTCCTCTGGGGCACACGCGTTGCTAGGTGCGCTGGCTTTGTCTCCTGCCTCAGTCCTGAGCCCTGAAGTTGGTCCCTGGTGGGGAGGGGGTTCAGTTCCCGTTAGCGCTGTTTTCTCTCAGCGCGCTGCACCAGATTGAAAGCGCACCAGCCAATCGCGATTCCCGGCTGCCTCCGAGCAGGGAAGCTCCAGCAGCACCGCGGCCGAGAAGACAGGGCAGAGAAAGGGACGAGTAGAGCCCCTCCCCCGCCGCCCAGCAGAGGCGGCAAGACTCAGCCCCGAGAGCCCACGAGAGAGTGAAAGAGGGGTGAATAACAAAGCCTCATTAACAGGTGAATGGGTCTTTCAAAGACCTGTGAAGAGCTCCGTGCGGCTCTGTGTGTGCTCGGAAGCTGCCTCGGGCCCCGGCTGACACACACGAAGGGAGGGGGCGCACAGCCAATTAAAGGGCATTGTTTGTTATGCTGTCTCCCAGTAGAGTAAATATCGCGGCCAATATTGTTATTATCACGGCCATCGCGGTAGTCTGCCGATTTCGCGATTTTTTCGTGAATCGCGAAATCGCGAAATGCTGGAGGGTCTGTTTAGACGTAGGACTTAGGTCGACTAGGTCTCTATCGAATATATTAGACTTAATTGTGAGTGCCAGCTAGCTCAGAGGTCACTAGAAACTTTCTCCAATAAACAAGAAGGGATTAGTTTCTGACAACCGCATAAAACATGACAACTTTTTTTCCCAATATAAAACGTATCTTCAGAGTGGTGGAAACAATAGATAGATATTTCACTCAGTCAATCGTGCATGCTTCGTTTCACCAGAGGTGCAGAGAAATAGAGGGACGGGCATTTTCAATAAAAAGTATTTATTGAACAGTCTTCTTTCTCAAGCATAAGAAATGTACTGCTACAATCGGAATACTGGCTGTAAAGTATAATGTGTACAGCAAGAAGAGTATTATAAAATATTACTGTAAAAGCATGGTATGGTTTCTAAGCCATAAAATATATACATAAATAAAGACTAAAAGTACTCAACTGGTGCTTCTAAAATACGCCTACCCCGGTGTACCTAACCTAAGTTTAGTACGAGGGAAGAAGTAAGTATGGTGTAGCATAGGTTTAGTATTCTTTTGCCAAGAATCTATCCAAGATTTCTCTTAGGGTCTAATCAGCTCTGTACCTTGGTTGAGAATGAAGGAGGTCTGGTATCTCTCTGTCTCAGGACTCGATTTCCCAACACCCCGCAAGGGGAGCTTGGAAAAACTGGAGCTGGATTTCTCGGCAAGAGAAAAGAGAGCGTCTCTCTCAGTGCGTCTGCTGGAGGGTCGGCTTGCTTTGGCACTTGTTGTAGCGAGCTGTGTCGGGCAAGTAGATAGTTGAACTGCTCCAAACCACCGTGGGTTTGCTAGGGCAAGTGTGGGCATATTTATACCTTGAAGGTGCAGAGTTTGACGTAAGGTTGGACATAATAACGTCATCAAAGAGTCTCAGTTCTTTGATAACTCCATGAGTTCTTGGACAAATCAATATTCAAGCAAGGGGAAGTCCCTAACTGCTGAAGCCGAGTTTTCCAAGAAATCGTTGTAGATTTTCGGAACAAGTGGAAGTAGCCATGCCGTATTTGGACTGCATGAGCTATGTCTAAATATGGTTATGATTTCTATGCCTATATAAGAATAGGGTATAAGGGCATGAATCGGGAAAATTACACTAGGGTCCTAAAATACTATACAACAGTGTGTTGCGGGAGGTCTCAAGAAGTGAGGAGGAGGCTCTGCTGTGTTGCGGGGGATCTCAAGAAGTGAGGTGGAGGCTCTGATATGTTGAGGGAGGTCTCAAGAAGTGAGGAGGAGGCTCTGATATATTGAGGGAGGTCTCAAGAAGTGAGGCGGAGGCTCTGCTGTGTTGAGGGTGGTCTCAAGAAGTGAGGAGGAGGATCTGCTGTGTTGAGGGAGGTCTCAAGAAGTGATGAGGAGGCTCTGCTGTGTTGAGGGAGGTCTCAAGAAGTGAGGAGGAAGCTCTGCTGTGTTGAGTGAGGTCTCAAGAAGTAAGGAGGAGGCTCTGATGTGTTGAGGGAGGTCTCAAGAAGTGATGAGGAGGCTCTGCTGTGTTGAGGGAGGTCTCAAGAAGTGAGGCGGAGGCTCTGCTGTGTTGAGGGAGGTCTCGGGAAGTGAGGAGGAGGCTCTGCTGTGTTGAGGGAGGTCTCAAGAAGTGAGGCGGAGGCTCTGCTGTGTTGAGGGAGGTCTCAAGAAGTGAGGCGGAGGCTTTGCTGTGTTGAGGGAGGTCACAAGAAGTGAGGAGGAGGCTCTGCTGTGTTGAGGGAGGTCTCGAGAAGTGAGAAGGAGGCTCTGGTGTGTTGAGGGAGGTCTCAAGGAGTGGGGGAGGCTCTGATGTGTTGAGGGGGGTCTCAAGAAGTGAGGGGGAGGCTCTGCTGTGTTGAGGGAGGTCTCAAGAAGTGAGGCGGAGGCTTTGCTGTGTTGAGGGAGGTCTCAAGAAGTGAGGAGGAGGCTCTGATATGTTGAGGGAGGTCTCAAGGAGTGAGGAGGAGGCTCTGCTGTGTTGAGTGAGGTCTCAAGAAGTAAGGAGGAGGCTCTGATGTGTTGAGGGAGGTCTCAAGAAGTGATGAGGAGGCTCTGCTGTGTTGAGGGAGGTCTCAAGAAGTGAGGCGGAGGCTCTGCTGTGTTGAGGGAGGTCTCGGGAAGTGAGGAGGAGGCTCTGCGGTGTTGAGGGAGGTCTCAAGAAGTGAGGCAGAGGCTCTGCTGTGTTGAGGGAGGTCTCAAGAAGTGAGGTGGAGGCTGTGCTGTGTTGAGGGAGGTCTCAAGAAGTGAGGAGGAGGCTCGGCTGTGTTGAGGGCAGACTCAAGAAGGGAGGCGGAGGCTCTGCTGTGTTGAGGGAGGTCTCAGGAAGTGAGGCGTAGGCTGTGCTGTGTTGAGGGAGGTCTCAAGAAGTGAGGAGGAGGCTCTGCTGTGTTGAGGGAGGTCGCTCCATGTCTTGTGTGTGATGTAGGAGAACGCACAACCTTCTTAATTGACTTTTCCTGCCTACGAGCTGAATTACTCAATGAATCAATCAGTTAATTTATATAACACACCTAATCACCCATGAGGGTATCGAGGCACTTCGCTTACTTTACCCAGCACAGTATTGTCTGTCTCTAAAGGGTGATGTCTTCATTTAATATTAGCAAGACTGCATCAGTTCTTCCGTATTATTTTCTGAAACTGCCTCTTCAAACGGTACTCTTTCTTGCCTCAACTTTGCTGATCTCTGTACAGTTTCTTCCTATATCTTACTACTCCGCGTGAGGAAGCCATAACTCTGACTGATTCTTTTTCGCTGTTTCCCATCATTCACAGATGTCTCTGCCTCAAGCCCTTTCCCATCTGTCAGAGCTCTGCTCTGCGAGTTGAACTGTCTCTACTTTATGTTTAAGTGAGTTCTTTCTGTGACTCCGCCATCTTGGGTCCTCGGTTTCACTGCGGTCTCCTTCCAGGGCGCTCCCTTCTCTTGCACAGTTCATGTCATCTTTTCTCCCCTCTCTTCCTGCTTTCACACCATGTTAGTCATCAATGGTGGTAAAAATGTTTTAAAAAAATAGCGTGAGGCGCATTTCCAAGAATGTGTGTATTAACCGTGATCGCGTCGCTTTGATGCTAGGATTATAAATGCATTTTTGCCGATTTTGTTTACAATGCCCCTAAGTAGGGAAACAGCCATTACTACGCGGTCATAACCATGCATTACCATTACCATGAAGATGCTTTTACCACGAATATGCCTTTACCATGTATGCTATTTCAAATATATATATATATATATATATATATATATACACACATACATACATACATATATATATACACACACACACACACATATATACAAGTGTAAAGTATTTATAAAAAAAATATAGAATACTTACGTTTTCGTTGCATGGGTGATGAAGATATATTTGTGATAAAAAAAAATGTGTGGTAAAGACAACCGTGGTTAAGGCATTTTCGTTGTAATGCCCACATTGTAAAGGCATGCGTGGTAATGGTGTGCATGGTCCCATCATATAACCCCCTACGTAGAGCGCTTTGGATTAAAGCGTTTCTAATAAATAATCCTGCACGACTCTCCCCAGGCAGGCTCACTTCCCCATTCCCAAATAGACTCCGAGATAAAGAGTTGGAAGGTTGCTGGGCTCAACTTGGACTGGAGTCATTGAGCGCACACCGTGTGTAAATATTAAATCTGAACTATTCTCTCAATCGTTTGGGGCTTTATTCAATCCAATCCCATCTTCGGAGGGAAACTGCCACTACCATGTCTGGATAGTTAGAAAGCCCAATGCGTCTCAGTCACTGGTTAATGTAATTCTATAGGCCAAACTGAGCTTTCGGGGAGTCCTCTGGCACCTGTAGGAAGGGTGTCCCATGGCCACGAGCCCCTTCCCACCAGGATACAAACTGCACGCGAGACTATTGGATTTAGGAAATCAGGCACTAGGCAGGGCTTGGAGCGGATGTCTGTGGGCTTAGTGGACTAAGGCGTCCCCTGTAGGGGCCTGTGTTCGACCTCATAGTCACAGGTTCAAATACCGGCAGGTTCACTCAGCCTTTCATCCTTCTGAGGTCGATAAAATGAGTATCATTGACTTGGGTAACAAACATCTGTTATTCAGTGCCAAGGTACCCTACTGGATGAACGCACTCTTACAAATACATGTTATGAGGACGTCTCCTTGTACCGAGCCTTTACTTCTGCCCAAACCTACCCTGGGAGCCAGGACTGTGTTCAGGTTTAGATCGGACACTATTCGGAGATTGTCATTTTTCCCTCTGGGCCAGTGCACAATCAAAACAATTTACTATTTCTCTGTGTGACGAGTTCTCTGAAAGGACGTTGCTACATTTTACCCTTTTCTGTAAACTATGTTGTGTCAGCTAAAAGGTTTTAAAGAACACAAGCCTCCAATGCCCTATGTGAGAACTTTGCCAACTCCCTGGATGTCAAAGGTAACCTCGTCCATAGCAGCCTGGCCCCAGGAGCAGATGGTAAAACACCCAATCACCCTCCTAACCCATGGAAATCATTCAACCCTGTCTCGGAATCAGAGATGGTCAAACTGATCTCCTCCTCTAAACCCTCCTCTCACGCCTTGGACCCTATTCCTGCCTTACTGGCCAAAAAGCTAAAACTCTCCCTAGGACTGCTCTGGACCAGGATCATAAACAGCTCCCTGAACTCCGGAGTCATTCCGGACTGACTCAAAGTTGGCAAAGTCACGCCACTAGTGAAAAAAACAGGTTTGGACACTAATGATTTGAACAACTACAGACCGGTCTCCAATCTTCCTCTCCAGGCCAAAACTTTGGAAAAGTGCGTTCTCCTCCAACTGACAACACATGGACAGCATCAACCTCCTGGACTCCCACCAATCGGGCTTCAGAAAAGGGTGCAGCACAGAGAGAGCGATCCTTAATATCATGGGTGATCTACACAAGTCCCTCGATTCAGACCAATGCTCCCTACTTATCCTCCTGGACCTCCTGGACCTATTGGCAGCCTTCGATACCACCAACTACTCATTAAGGTACTCCAAGAAAGGCTAGGGGCTGAAGAGGTATTCTTACACTGGTTCGGCTCCTTTCTCCAAATTCGCTCTCAGAGTCAAAATCAACAACTTCACATCGGACCTTCACCCTGTCAGCAGAGGCGTCCCTCAAGGATCAGTCCTCTCCCCGCAACTATTCAACATATACATGGAACCCCTCACCACCATTCTCAAAACATCCAACATTCCCTTCCACCTCTATGCGGACGACACCCAGATTGATCTCGAAACCTCCTTCATTGAAGACATCCAGAAACTCAACAACACACTTAGAGAAGTCCAACACTGGCTCTCATTAAACCACTTGAAATTGAATCAAGACAAAACAGAAATCCTCCTCATTTCCAACAAAACGGAAAACCCTCAAGTCACAGAATAGTTTAAAGCAATTGATGCTCTCAACGACAATCTCTCCCTGACCGACTGTCAAATCGCTGGGAATCACCTTGGACCCTAAACTAAGCATGATAAAACACATCAAGAACACTGCAAAGAGCGCCGTCCTCAACCTGAAACTACTAAGCAAGATAATACCCTTCATCCCGACCAACGACATCAAACAAGCGACACAATCCTTGGTACTTTCCAGATTGGATTCGGAAATGCAGCCCTCACAGGCACAGCAAAATCACACCTAGCTCCCCTCTGATCAACCCTTGATGCAGCTGCAAGAATGGTCACCGGAGTAAAAAACTATGACCACATCTCGCCTGCACTCAGAGTTGAAACGGCCCCAAGTTGAAATGCGTGCCAATTTCAGAACTGCCTGCCTCACGAACAAAGCTCTTCACACAGGAAAACCCGCCTACCTGGCCTCCAAACTCACGAAGGCTGGTCAAACAACAAGCCTCAAGAGCTCCAATACACTACTCCTCATCCCGCCGAAAACCAGTAAACAAAAAAAACGCAGCACGATCCTTCTCTGAAAAAGCCCCCAAAATCTGAAACACCATCCCAGTCCATATCAGGACCATCCCCTCTTTTCCAAAATTCAAAAACCAGCTCAAAGTCCTCTTCCTCAAAAGCACTCTCCCAAATGGATAGAGTGCCACTAAAACTCACGAGAGTGCACACTTTGGCACAATGACACTTTGAAACTAAGACCTCTACCTCACGCTTAGCCCGACTCCTTCCCACTATCACCCCTTTCGGAAGGATGCGCGGCTTGAAATACTGTGCTCACTATTACGAGACTATGAAACTTCCCGGCCTCTAGCATCATACAATGTCTCCTTCTGCTCCTTGAGGCTTCTTGTTTGACTACTGCTATAATACCCGTCTGTTTAATACTGCTATAATATGGGTTCTCCTCTTTACTAAGTGTTGTAAAGTGCTCCGATACCTTCGGGTCTGGCTAGCGCTACGTAAAACTCCGAAATAAATAAATAATAAATAAATAAATTCCACTTTTTAAAGTCATGAATTTTTAAAAGCAGAGTAGCTGCATTACACTTTCTGTAAATATTAATCAATTAAGTTTGTTTGGCTGTTAACTTCTTTTTTAACTTATGGCATGCGACGTAGGAATTCTACGTTTTATATTTATTAATTGGAGAACTTTATTTTATTATTATTCACAAACGTGCAATGTACAAAATAGATACCCCAGTCTTAAAATAAATACATGATTAAAACACAATCAGATAGAAAATATATAAAAAGATGAAAACGCTAAAACAACAAAACATCTTAACCGTCCAGTCCAAGCAATTCATATCAACAGCTATTCTGTTAATCGAAGGCGGGGCCTAAATAAGAAAACAAACACCCTTGAAAGGACCTTCCTTCCCTTCAAGGGTCATTGGTCTCACTTTGCATAAAGCCTCCCACAAACCATGAAATGGGGTTTGGGGATATTTGTGTCTAAGTCAATCTCGTCCATAAATTTAAGGGAGGGGTCCCCTGCACCCCGAAACCGTCCGAGGGGGCACACACTGCATCGTCTGCGTATAGCAGCGGTGGGACAAAGAAAGGTTGAATTCGGGGCCTGTCCTTGTTAGTTGCCAGGAAATTGTTCAACCCATTCATATAGAATAAAAATAAAAGAGGCGCGAGGACACAACTCTGCCACCACCTCGAGGTGTTGGGGTACTTTTTTCCCCATCCTGACCGGACCTAACCGAGGCAGCCATGTCCGCGTGAAGAGCCCGTAGAAAATGGATTAATGCCCGGGGCATTCCCCGATCAGCCGGTGTGCTCCAGAGCGTTGACCCTTGACCCGATCAAAGGCCCTGCTAATGTCCATGGATGCCGAATAGATGGATCCTTTCTGTTCCCCCACGCATCACCCAATCAGCGGGTTAAGATTCAGACACTGCTCTAGTGTTCCCCTGCCCCCCACCCCTCCAAACCCGCATCGGACGGGACGGAGAATGCTGTTTAATTGGGCACAGTCCTAAAAAAAAAATTAGGATTCTTCTGCGGCCAATTTAATTATTGGATTTATTAGTGATATGGATCTCTAGCAGCACGGATCCCGCCTAACGCCCTGTACCTCACCTGTGTCACAGGTGTGGTCAAAAGGTCCCACCTTTCCTCTTTCATAATTTGCTTCCTGCCCCTGACAGCTACCTTAAAAGCTGCTCTAGGTGACCCGAGTGCCCGAGGGGTGAACAAAGGGTGGACGTCTACGACAGAGGTGGACACGGGAAGTGGCTGAATGAATGTGCAGCCACATGGGAGGAAAGGGGAATAGGGGAACAGTGCTGTCTGAATGAAAGTGCAGACAGTAAAGAAAATGCTTTTTAATATAGATTTTAATTGTATGTTTTCTCTTATTTCGAAAAACTGTCCTGAAGAAGGTGTTTATTACAATACCGAAACGCTGCGTCGACAACTGTTTTTCCGAATCTTTTTAATGAATGTTTCTATCTAATGATGTACACAAATGTATTGGAATAAATTGTGTTCTTTTTAAATTATAATTTATTATTGTTAATTTGTTAATTCTTTGACTTGTGTATTTCCTAACAACAATTGTTCCTATTGTGTTCCGCAATCCTATTGACCACCAGCGTAACTATTTTGTGTTTTTAAATCCCCAGGCAATGGGTCTGTGTTAGGGACATTTTTTTGCTTCATGAATGAAAGTGCAACCACATGGGGTCCTGAAAGTGCCTGAGGAAAGGGGAATAGTGCTGAATGCATGAAAGTGCATCCACATGGGGTCCTGAGAGTGCCTGAGGAAAGGAGAATAGTGCTGTCTGCATGAAAGTGCATCCACATGGGGTCCTGAAAGTGCCTGAGGAAAGGGGAATAGTGCTGTCTGCATGAAAGTGCATCACATGGGGTACTGAAAGTGCCTGAGGAAAGGGGAATAGTGCGGTCTGCATTAAAGTGCATCCACATTGGGTACTGAAAGTGCCTAAGAAAAGGGGAATAGTGCTGTCTGCATTAAAGTGCAGCCACATGGGGTACTGAAAGTGCCTGAGGAAAGGGGAATAGTGCGGTCTGCATTAAAGTGCATCCACATGGGGTACTGAAAGTGCCTAAGGAAAGGGGAATAGTGCTGTCTGCATTAAAGTGCAGCCACATGGGGTACTGAAAGTGCCTGAGGAAAGGGGAATAGTGCTGTCTGCATGAAAGTGCAGCCTCCGGGGCGCCGAGAGTGCCTGAGGCAAGGGAATTAGCGCTCCCTGAGTCCTCCTCTCTGGTAAGGCACGCCAGCCACCAGGAGCTATGCACTGGGCTCGACCTATAAGCAGGGGTTGGGAGGTGGGGGGGCAGGAATGGTACGGGTGCGTCTTTGTCTGGTGACTAACAGGCAGTTGTGTGGGAGGGAAGGTGCGGGCAGGTTTTGGACATTAATAGCAGACACAAGATGGAGTCCACTGCGGTATGGGTGGATCAACTGGAGGAGATGGGGGGACGGAGGGAAGTGGTGGGGGGGATACAGAGTTAGTTGTTTACAGGTTAACAGCATAAGTGGGGCTTAACTCGCTGCTCCTGGAAGGGGAAAAAGATTGCTTCAAGGGTACAGCTGATCAAATAAAACTAGTATTTTATTGGGGGAGGGGCGAAGGGGGCATTTTGATAGTAAAATAAGGCATTGGCAAGGTTTGGTATCTGTAGTCTGTATGGCTTTGGCCACGGGCAAGGGAGTAGCCGGAAAATTAAAATACCCCCCACTTTGAAGCAAGGCTGTTTTGACACCAAGCAAGCGAAGCAGTCATCGAAACCCTCCCCCAAAAGAGCTGGCTTGTCTCTTCTATTTTTCAATCCATTCAACCTTTTATCCTTCCATCCACCCGCTAACATCCACAGTTTCACCTTTACATGCTGTCATTCATTCAATCTTTTACTCTTCCGTATGTCTGTCCATCCATCTGTTCACCAATCCATATCTAAACCTATCCATCCATCCATCTTCAAACCTATCCATCTATCCACCGTTTTGCTCAGTCACCCATCCTTCCACTTATCCATCCCCTTTTATCCATTCATGCGTCCATCTACTCAATCCTTTCACTCCCTCATCATCTATCCTTTCACTCACGCATCCGTCCACCCCTTCATTCAGCCATACATCTACCCTCCTTTTCACTCATCCACCCATCCTTTCACTCATCCATCCATTCACTCATCCACCCATCCTTTCACTCATCCATCCACTCATCCACCCACCCTTTCACTCATCCACCTATACATTGAACCTTTCTCTCATCATCCATCCACCTGCAGTAGCAGGGGTTTTGGATGCCCCCGGCCAAGGGTTTGAGATGGACGCGCACCGTCTCATAAAGCACCCTTTTCACACAGTCCAGTCTCATTGGTATGCAGCGCCTCACCTGCAGTGCCTGATGGGGTGAATAAGTGCTTTTTGAAGGTGTGGGGCCCACACACCATAACAGGTGGTGGGAGCAGGGCCGTGTTGCAGGCCTGCGGGAGAGGTACAAGTGCTGTCTGAATGAAAGTGCAGTCCCACAAGGTGCTGGAAGTGCCCTTAGCCCGGACTAGGAACCACAGCCGGCCCTGGCAAAGTGCTCGCCCCCCCCGCCCACTCAGGGGGATTGGGGGTGCGGCCGAGCTCTTTGCCGGGGCTGGTTTTTGGCCGATTTTGGTACAGGGCCGATTTTGCAGCGCTCTGGGGGATTGCCCAGTGCCCGCTATGGCCAGTCCAGCCCTGAACAAGTGCTGCCTGAATAAAGTGCAGTCTTACACAAGGTGCTGGAAGTGCCTAAGGGGGAGGTACAAGTGCTGCCTGAATAAAGTGCAGTCTCACACAGGGTGCTGGAAGCGCATGAGGGAGAGGTACAAGTGCTGCCTGAATGAATGTGCAGCCGCACACAAGGGGCTGGAAGTGCCAGGTGGGGGGCGCGGAGTAAAAGTGCTGCCAGGATGTTGAAGTCCCACGGGGTGCCTGAGGGGAGGGACAAGTGCGGCCTGAATGAACGTGCATCTGATGGTTGTGTACACGCCCCAATCGTCAAAGTTTATGTGCTGCAGAGCCGAGATGTACTTGCACAGCTGTATGTGGGCCCAGCACTGCAACAGCAGGGGGTGCTAAACTGCAGAGCTCAAGTGCACTTGCGGAGCCGCGGGGAGTGCTGTGCACGGAGCCGCAGGGAGTGCCTGGCACTCCCTGCTGGTTCTGCTGAGAGGCAGCTCCGGGGCCAGAGGCCAGGGAGCGCGGCCCCTGGAGCCAGGGGCGGCCTTAGGCATGTGCAAGCTGGGCACCTGCACAAGGCCGCCAAACCCCAGGGGCCTCCACGCCAATATATATCCTTCATATAATAATCCTCTCAGGATGGATACATATTTGCGTGGCGGCCCCTGGCAGGGATTTGGTGGCCTCCGGCTCTGTTCCACTTCCAAACACCCTGACCCCCCCTCTCCCCTTTTCCAGTGGCCTCCTGTAGGAAATGAGACCCCCGGCCGGCCAGGGCTTGCGCCACAGCCAGTCAGAGACCGCCACTCCTATATAAAGTCGACCCCTGCTCGCCCTCTAGGTAACGCGGCGCGGGCAGTCAGGCCTATCTCGGAGGACATGTGTGAAGCATTTGCGCACGCACCCACCAACAGCAACATCCCAGGCCTCCCACTAAAGGAACTCCACACGAAGTATATATGAAAATAGTCTTTGTATTAGACAGGACACATAGGAACATACACTTTACAAGGTGCCCAAGGCACGGCAGGGGTTACCAGGGAAAAGGTACAGGGCAGGGCCAAGGGACCACTGCCAGTGATACGCATCTGATGGAACTGGCGTTAGAACACATATCTCCTGGGAGCTTCCTAGAACTAGCAGTAGAACTCGCTCTGACCAGGGATCACATACATGAGACATCGGGTACTCAGGGGGGGAAGGGACAAGGTACATAACACAACAGAGGCCCCATCAGCAGGGCAACACATAATAATTCTCAGCCTCACATTGATATTAGTCAGTAGCACACCCTAGGCCAGATGACAGTCCTGTAGCAGGGGCGCCTTAGAGTCTCGGTGTCCAAAGAGGCCTGAAAGGGCCCCGGGGCAAACCTAAACGTGGCAGCGGCCCACGAAGTGCTGGGCCGCTGAGGGACTTGGACGGAGCCTTGCCGGCTCAGGGGGACAGGGGGGCGATGGTGGAGCTTCTCGCAGGCTCCGCAGGGTCAGGGACACGTGGTGGAGCCTCTCGGGGCTCAGGGATTACAGCTGGAGCCTCCCGGGCTCAGGAAGACAGGGGGGGCACGTGGTGGAGCCTCTCGGGGCTCAGGTAGACAGGGGGGGCACGTGGTGGAGCCTCTCGGGGCTCAGGACAAAGCTGCGGGCAGGCGGGGCCCCCCTCGGGGGACCCGGCATCAATGGTGGCCCCACGGGCCATGAGGGAGCCTCTCGGGCTCAGAGAGACCAGCTGCGGGCAGGCGGGGCCCCCCCTCGGGGGACCCGGCATCAATGGGGGCCCCGGGGGCCTCTGAGCACATTCGGGCTCGCGCTGGAGGGGAGGGGCGGCCACCGGCAATGTGGCCCGCTGCCCCGCCTCCCCTCCGGCATCACTCACCGGGCGGCGAGCGCGCCGGTCTCTCTCCGCTCTCCGGGGCTCCCTCTCGCTCCTGGGGGCCCCGGGGGGAAGTCGCGGCAGTCCTTGGGTCAAGCAGGGGCGCGGAGTAGGCTCCCGCTGCCCCCTGCATTACTCGGCTCTTCTTTCCTCGCCTCCACAGCTCCCCGGGCCGACGTCCAATCACAGCGCGGCCCGGGGGAGGGCTTCACGGAGGGGTCCCGGGCCGGCGGCGGTGACTTGGGGGGAATTGACGAGGGTCAGGCCCCCCTCGGGAATGGGGCAGTAGCGAGGTAGGCACTCGCTGGGGGTGAGGAACCCCGCAGAACAGGGCAAAGGCCGGGTGGCACCGGCTGGTGGAAGGAAGCGCTCCCAGCGCTTAGAAACACGGGCAAAGCGCTCCAAAGCGCTCGGGGACAGAGTAAAGCGCTCCAAGCGCTAGGGGTCGGAGGAAAACGCTCCCAAGCGCTAGATGAGGGATCGCAAGGTCCATGGGAGAGTCCAGGACCTCAGGAGGAGTACAGCAGCTCCTAGGAGGGGCAGAGGGCCAACAGCAGTTCAGGAGCAGGGCAGGGCCCAGGGAGGCCAGCCAACCCTGAGCCCACGAAGCAGCAGCCCCTGGCAGGGCTCCAGTCAGGACAAGCAGGAAGAGAGAAGAGAGAGAGAAAAGGGCCCACCCTCCTTTTATACAGGAGCTCCCTTTGTCTCCAAAAGGGGCAGGCAGGGAGAGAACCAGCTGGAACTGGTTCTAAGGAATTTCTTGGTACTGGCCAGGCCAGGGACACTGGACGCACCCCCTAGGGGGGGGACCAGCCTGGTGGGGGAAGGCCTAGCCGGCTTCAGCCAATCAGGCGCCAGCACACCTACTGCACACACACACCAAGGTCTAGAAGTGGCCCTTCCCTTCTAGCCACACGCATGCCGCATACATCATCTTGTAGCATTCAACCTCACGAGCGCACACATACCAAACACGGCCCGGCACGCCCCACGCATCAGGAACTACCAGAGCCACATACATCCCCCATGCATTCCTATGGGCGGCAGGTCTCTCTCACCACAGACACACTCAGAAGGGGAATCACCATCCCCCCGGTCACATACAATAAGCACAAAACCTCAGGGGCGGACCTGCCAGACGGGCCAAGTCCAACACCTCCGCACTCCGCCCCGCCCGGACCCCCTCTTCCAGGGCCCCCTACCTACGCTCCCTGCCCAGGGTCGCCATGAGCCTAGAGCCGCCCCTGCTGAAGCTGGGAGGTCCCGGGAGGGGCTCGGCACCTGGCTCAAGTATGTGACCGGCAAAGACAAACGACACCACGTGTTCACCGACGCAAACTGGATTTCAACACCACAGACTGTGCAGAGTTTTCTTCAGACCGGAAGCTCTACTCATGCAGAAACCTCCATAGAAATTGACATTCCCTCGCCACTGCATTCATGACCACAGACCTAAGATCAGACCATGATAAAGGCCTACTAGACCTGCAGTGACTGCTGCGGTTAAAATGGTCCTGGCCAACTGGAAGGACACAACTAAGACCTCATACAAAGGCTGGGTCAACTGTGAGACGCACCTCAGAGGCGCGGATAACAACGCACTACAGAACTCGCCCTGGAGGCCAGCAACGGGGGATGTGGAAGTCACTCGACACGTACCTACACACCTACGAATCCCCTTAAAACCACACCGGTTTCCCTCCCCGGCCCTTGTGGCGGTGGGGATAGAGAGATAGAAAGCCACCTCAATGGCTTAAGGGGCGCCGAAGGGGGGGGGGGGGACTGACATGGATACCAATCTTGCCACAAGCTAGCCAGGGGAGTGATGGCTCAGGCATGCGGCTATAAGCCCAATTGGTCTCACTGCTACAGAACCTTCTTGTATCCTCTCTTTCACCTCTTTCTCTCTGCTTCTTTCTTCCGATCATCCTTTGCCTACCTTTCCAGAAAAAAATCAAGTCAGAAAGGATTAGCAAAACATATCGCAAAGTACCTGTAAACACTGCCCTACAAACTACGTTACGCTATCCTTGTAACAGAAGTGCTAATGTATCTGCTTATATACTTTTTAATAACAAAATTAAAAAAAAAGGTGCAAATATGTTATTCTGCACTTGCCATGTTCATGTTGTAAAACTGGATTTCAGTTCTGGTCTCACCCGTCTTCACCCTACAGGACCCTGAAAGCAGCACCGTCCCAACAAAGGGCCACGAGGACGAGTGCAGTACATCCTATATGGAGTATTGAAAAGCATCACTAAAGGCAGCGTATCATTCAAGACGCCATACCATAGAAGAAACCTAACCGTGACCTCTCACTGACTCAAAGAGCACCCTTTGAAGTGTACAGGGGAGGCCTGATCACCCCCCCCCCCCCCTCAATGTGTCCCCTCAGCTTCCGGAAATGACGCAATACACAGATCTCTCCAGGGTCTCTCTAAGGACTCTCCATGCCTCACCACACAGACCTGGGCCTCCCAAAATGGACCCAAGGGCTCGCCATGTTTAGGACCATCCACAGACTCGCCCAGTGCACATGTACACACTCACTGCACAGCACCCTTCATGTGCGGCGCTATATAAAAACGCATAAATAAATACATAAAAAAATACCACGCCTAGGCACACTTACACCCAGTACATGTAATAATAATCCACATTTGTAAAGCGCACAATCACCCGTAAGGGTCTCTAGGCGCTGGGGGCCGTCAGGAAGATGAAGCAAGCTATTGCCCAGAGTCACATGGTGCCGGGGATCAAACCGCGATTCCCAGATTCCAGCATCAGTCGCCTTGGCCGCGGCGCCACACCTCTCCCTGATGTACACAGCACACACACACACACTGCACAGCACTGTACCCTTCATGTGCTGTACCACGCTTAGGCACACTTACACCCAGTGCATGTACACAGCACACACAGCACAGCACTGTACCCTTCATGTGTTGTACCACTCGTAGGCACACTTATATGCAACAACTGCCCATCACTGGATCCTTTCTATATTGTGCCACTCATCGGCACACATACATCCAGCATGTGCATTTAATATGCATGCACTGAGCCCTTCATGTATGGTACCGCTCACATACACCCAGCACATGCATTTAACATGCACGTACGGCATCCTTCATGTATTGAACCACTCACGAGCACACAAATGCATGTGCTGGGTGTAACAGGCATGTATGGCACCCTTTATGAATCGAGCCACTCACAAGCACATGTACATCCAGCACATGCACTTGTCCTGCAAACACTGCATAGTGCGACATTCTTCAGGTAGTGTACCGCTCATGGACACTTGTACATCCAGCACAGGCATTCCCTGTGCAGACACTGCTCAGTACTGCACTGTCCCTGTAAGGCAGCCTTCCGAGGCACACATACACCCAGCACAGATGCAGCACCCCTGCACTGCACAAACAAACCTGATGCACGCCAAGGGTGGCGCAAGCGCACAGCAGCGAACTTTAAAAGTGAGTAGTGAGCCTGTAGACCTTGCTCCAGTGACACAGATTACAAAGACCTGTGCACTCCGACTGATCACTACAGGGCACGCTGCCACCACCACACGCGTGCACCTTAACTCCTGGTTAGGAGGAGTAGCCTTCCACCACATTGAGGGCAGCACTTTGGGCGTCCCTCCCAGTCCAAGAGACAGGGCTATGTCATTGCACACACGCATGATCCATGATTCGTGTTCACCTATGACAACAAAAATCTGCATGAGGGATATAGACATACATACAGGTGGGCACTCAGGGCAGGGGTCACGGCCATCACCACTATCCCAAAAGGCTGTTTAGAAGAACCTCTGTGGTGAAAGGTGAACATGCACAAGTACTGTAAAACACGTTCAGGACATAAATCTGGCGCATATCTCTATCTAAATAATATTTAAGGATTTTTTTAATGCTGTAGACCACTGTTTAAAAACAACAGGTGATGGACAGAATGCAGAACATTGTCATACATTCACCCCAGTACAGAGATCTGGGCCTAAATCCATCGCTTTTTTTGCACTCCACACCACCCCAGGTCAGACATGGCCATATGCAAATCAGCCTTGACCCTGTGCCTCATGGGAACAGTCCAGCCCAAACTGCAAAGGTAGGTCTTTCCTAGACCGGAATCAAGCATCCAAGGACCGGTTTCTGGCTACCAGCCGTCATCAGCCTGGATAGCTTGACTCCAGTGGTGTGGAGACCAGTGTTTCCCAAACTGGGGTCCGCGGACCCCCAGGGGTGCGTGACACATTCCCAGGGGGTTCGTAGGCAGCAGCAAAGACAGCAAAGTTTCTGGTATAATTAGCAGAGTTCGAGCAACAATAAAAGTGACAAGATAATGCCAGTGATTAATGTACCTGCTAGAGAGAGAGGAGTTTTGTTCAGTGACAGCTTTGACTTAACTAATGTAGCACAGATGGTTAATGTGCCTACTGCAAAGAACGTGTAACATGCATTTTAAAAATCAGATTTTATGTGCATAGGTCCGTGGTTACTGCTTTTGTCATAGAGATTCTTTTGTTACTGTGCACTTCATAAGTGACAATCGTAATCTAGCAGAGGGACCTATAAGCTGTCATCAAAGAGCTGCTTGCAAACTGCATGGTACCAGTTAGTAACTTATGTTTTTTCCCAGTGATTCATTATCCCGATGCTGCTAAAAAGATTTATTTGGGTTGAAATACATTTTTAATGTTAAAGTCAGTACTAGCCACTGTGTTATGTTCTGAATCCTGAGTTTGTGCTTTTCCAGACCAAGCACCCTTTAAAAATGCCTACCAGTATGAATGACATGTGAATACTACACCGTGTAGTCCCTTTTACATTATGTAACATTTTCTATACACTGATTTACATGTATGATTCATTGTCTCTATATGTGTGTGATGTAAAGTGCTCTGACATCCTACAATGGTATATGAGATGCTATAAAACAAAGGAAATACATGTGACAGAGGAGGTATTCCTTCAATATAAAATACTAAGGGCCAGATGTGCGACCCATTTTCATATGTGCAAACGGGTTCGTGAACCTGTTTGCGCATGCAAAAACCTATTGGGCCATATACATAGCCTATTTCGCAAATCACAATTTTTTTGTGACTTGCTAAATAGGTTTTGCAACTTGCTATTTGGAAGGGGCATTCCCTTCCAAATAGAGAGTCTCAAAACCATGTACAAATGTTTTGCGACTGCAATTACGGTCGCAAAACACTCACAAAACAATTATCACCTACTTCAAGTAGATAGTAATGCATTCGCAAATGGGATGGGGTGCCCAGGCGACCCCTTCCCCATTGCAAATGCATGCAAAATTCTTTTTTAAGGGCAGGCAGCGGTCCCAGGGTCCACTGCCTGCCCTTTAAAAATGAAACGAAAGTGTTTCATTTTTTTTTTTTTTTTAAATGCTTGGAAAACAGGCTGCATTTTTTTTAAACTGCTTTATTTAAAAGCAGTCCCAGACATGGTGGTCTGCTGAGCCCAGCAGGCCACCATCCCCGGGAGGGCTGGCATTCCCAAACAGTATTAAACACACTCTTGTACATTTCATTTAGCGACTCACAATTTGTCACTCGCAAATCGGTCGCCAATTGCGAGGCGCTAAATAAAATGATCGTACATCTGGCCCCAAAATCCTTAGTACTTTGAGTATTTGTTTTGTGTGCACACGTGTGTATTTTTTTCGAATTACTGTTTTAATGTTTGAAATTTAACTCATACAAATTGCTTGGGGGTCCCCGGCTTCCAGTGGTGACTCAATGGGGGTCCTCAGGAGTCAAAAGTTTGGGAACCACTGATGTAGACGAAAGCCTCTCCACCAATCCATCAGCTGGGACAATAACACGACCTGGGTAAAACTGTGACCTCGCACCACACGAGCCCTGCAATTACCAACCACAAGTTCAGTTGACTTTCACAAAGTGCCTGCCTCGGCTCCGCATTTCATGCTGGGAGTGCAGTCAGTAGCTTCTCATCCACCTGCACCTCCTGTGCCAGGGGTGGGCTTGGCCCGTCCACCCCCGGGGGACGAGAAAGGAATTTTGGAGCAGAGGGAGTGAGGAGGGGGCGTTATCAACAGGCCCACTCCGGCCGAGGGCAGCGGGGGAGGTGTGTCTGGAGGGCAAGCAGGGCTGGGGACGCTGGGACAGGACAGGGCAAGCCCCGGGCACATTCTGCTCTGCTACCCGAGGGGTAAAGGTCACTACTCCATTGGTAAACAGAGACCACTGGAAGCGCTCTCGCGCTGGGACGGTGTGCTGTCTCTCGTTATAGGACACCCCTCTGGGTGGACGGGGTGCTGTCTCTCGTTATAGGACACCCCTCTGGGTGGACGGGGTGCTGTCTCTGATTCTATGACACCCCTCTGGGTGGACTGGGTGCTGTCTCTGATTCTATGACACCCCTCTGGGTGGACTGGGTGCTGTCTCTGATTCTACGGCACCCCTTTGGGTGGACTGGGTGCTGTCTCTCGTTATAGGACACCCCTCTGGGTGGACTGGGTGCTGTCTCTGATTCTAGGACACCCCTCTGGGTGGACTGGGTGCTGTCTCTGATTCTAGGACACCCCTCTGGGTGGACTGGGTGCTGTCTCTGATTCTACGGCACCCCTCTGGATCCTGTCTCTGATTCTACGACACCCCTCTAGGTGGACTGGGTGCTGTCTCTGATTCTAGGACACCCCTCTGGGTGGACGGGGTGCTGTCTCTGATTCTAGGACACCCCTCTAGGTGGACGGAGTGCTGTTTCTGATTCTATGACACCCCTCTAGGTGGACGGAGTGCTGTTTCTGATTCTATGACACCCCTCTGGGTGGACGGGGTGCTGTCTCTGATTCTATGACACCCCTCTGGGTGGACGGGGTGCTGTCTCTGATTCTCTGACACCCCTCTGGGTGGACGGGGTGCTGTCTCTGATTCTATGACACCCCTCTAGGTGGACGGAGTGCTGTTTCTGATTCTATGACACCCCTCTGGGTGGACGGTGTGCTGTCTCTGATTCTGTGACACCCCTCTGGGTGGACTGGGTGCTGTCTCTGATTCTACGGCACCCCTCTGGGTGGACTGGGTGCTGTCTCTCGTTATAGGACACCCCTCTGGGTGGACTGGGTGCTGTCTCTGATTCTAGGACACCCCTCTGGGTGGACTGGGTGCTGTCTCTGATTCTAGGGCACCCCTCTGGGTGGACTGGGTGCTGTCTCTCGTTATAGGACACCCCTCTGGGTGGACTGGGTGCTGTCTCTCGTTATAGGACACCCCTCTGGGTGGGCTGGGTGCTGTCTCTCGTTATAGGACACCCCTCTGGGTGGGCTGGGTGCTGTCTCTGATTCTAGGGCACCCCTCTGGGTGGACTGGGTGCTGTCTCTGATTCTAGGGCACCCCTCTGGGTGGACTGGGTGCTGTCTCTGATTCTAGGGCACCCCTCTGGGTGGACTGGGTGCTGTCTCTGATTCTATGACACACCTCTGGGTGGATGGGGTGCGGTCTCTGATTCTATGACACCCCTCTGGGTGGATGGGGTGCGGTCTCTGATTCTACGGCACCCCTCTGGGTGGGCGGGGTGCGGTCTCTGATTCTATGGCACCCCTCTGGGTGGACGGGCTGCGGTCTCTGATTCTATGACACCCCTCTGGGTGGACTGGGTGCTGTCTCTGATTCTAGGGCACCCCTCGGGGTGGACGGGGTGCTGTCTCTGATTCTAGGGCACCCCTCTGGGTGGACTGGGTGCTGTCTCTGATTCTAGGGCACCCCTCTGGGTGGGCTGGGTGCTGTCTCTGATTCTAGGGCACCCCTCTGGGTGGACTGGGTGCTGTCTCTGATTCTAGGGCACCCCTCTGGGTGGACTGGGTGCTGTCTCTGATTCTATGACACCCCTCTGGGTGGACTGGGTGCTGTCTCTGATTCTACGGCACCCCTCTGGGTGGACTGGGTGCTGTCTCTGATTCTATGACACCCCTCTGGGTGGACTGGGTGCTGTTTCTGATTCTAGGGCACCCCTCTGGGTGGACTGGGTGCTGTCTCTGATTCTATGACACCCCTCTGGGTGGACTGGGTGCTGTCTCTGATTCTACGGCACCCCTCTGGGTGGGCGGGGTGCGGTCTCAGATTCTAGGGCACCCCTCTGGGTGGACGGGGTGCTGTCTCTGATTCTAGGGCACCCCTCTGGGTGGACTGGGTGCTGTCTCTGATTCTAGGGCACCCCTCTGGGTGGACTGGGTGCTGTCTCTGATTCTATGGCACCCCTCTGGGTGGGCTGGGTGCTGTCTCTGATTCTATGGCACCCCTCTGGGTGGGCTGGGTGCTGTCTCTGATTCTAGGGCACCCCTCTGGGTGGACTGGGTGCTGTCTCTGATTCTAGGGCACCCCTCTGGGTGGACTGGGTGCTGTCTCTGATTCTAGGGCACCCCTCTGGGTGGACGGGGTGCTGTCTCTGATTCTAGGGCACCCCTCTGGGTGGACGGGGTGCTGTCTCTGATTCTATGGCACCCCTCTGGGTGGGCTGGGTGCTGTCTCTGATTCTAGGGCGCCCCTCTGGGTGGACGAGGTGCTGTCTCTGATTCTACGGCACCCCTCTGGGTGGATGGGGTGCTGTCTCTGATTCTATGACACCCCTCTGGGTGGGCTGGGTGCTGTCTCTGATTCTATGACACCCCTCTGGGTGGACGGGTTGCTGTCTCTGATTCTAGGGCACCCCTCTGGGTGGACTGGGTGCTGTCTCTCGTTATAGGACACCCCTCTGGGTGGGCTGGGTGCTGTCTCTCGTTATAGGACACCCCTCTGGGTGGGCTGGGTGCTGTCTCTGATTCTAGGACACCCCTCTGGGTGGACTGGGTGCTGTCTCTGATTCTAGGACACCCCTCTGGGTGGGCTGGGTGCTGTCTCTGATTCTAGGACACCCCTCTGGGTGGATGGGGTGCTGTCTCTGATTCTAGGGCATCCCTCTGGGTGGACTGGGTGCTGTCTCTGATTCTAGGGCACCCCTCTGGATCCTGTCTCTGATTCTACGACACCCCTCTGGGTGGGCTGGGTGTCGTTTCTGATTCTAGGACACCCCTCTGGGTGGACGGGGTGCTGTCTCTGATTCTCTGACACCCCTCTGGGTGGACGGAGTGCTGTTTCTGATTCTATGACACCCCTCTGGGTGGACGGGGTGCTGTCTCTGATTCTATGGCACCCCTCTGGGTGGGTGAGGTGCTGTCTCTGATTCTATGACACCCCTCTGGGTGGACTGGGTGCTGTCTCTCGTTATAGGACACCCCTCTGGGTGGAATGGGTGCTGTTTCTGGTTCTAGGGCACCCCTCTGGGTGGATGGGGTGCTGTCTCTGATTCTATGACACCCCTCTGGGTGGACTGGGTGCTGTCTCTGATTCTATGACACCCCTCTGGGTGGACTGGGTGCTGTCTCTGAATCTAGGGCACCCCTCTGGGTGGACTGGGTGCTGTCTCTGAATCTAGGGCACCCCTCTGGGTGGACTGGGTGCTGTCTCTGAATCTAGGGCACCCCTCTGGGTGGACTGGGTGCTGTCTCTGAATCTAGGGCACCCCTCTGGGTGGACTGGGTGCTGTCTCTGATTCTAGGACACCCCTCTGGGTGGACTGGGTGCTGTCTCTGATTCTAGGGCACCCCTCTGGATCCTGTCTCTGATTCTACGGCACCCCTCTGGGTGGACTGGGTGCGGTGTCTGATTCTATGACACCCCTCTGGGTGGATGGGGTGCTGTCTCTGATTCTATGACACCCTCTAGGTGGACTGGGTGCTGTCTCTGATTCTAGGGCACCCCTCTGCGTGGACGGGGTGCTGTCTCTGATTCTAGGGCACCCCTCTGCGTGGACGGGGTGCTGTCTCTGATTCTAGGGCACCCCTCTGGGTGGACTGGGTGCTGTCTCTGATTCTAGGGCACCCCTCTGGGTGGACTGGGTGCTGTCTCTGATTCTAGGGCACCCCTCTGGGTGGACTGGGTGCTGTCTCTGATTCTAGGGCACCCCTCTGGATCCTGTCTCTGATTCTACGACACCCCTCTGGGTGGGCTGGGTGTCGTTTCTGATTCTAGGACACCCCTCTGGGTGGACTGGGTGCTGTTTCTGATTCTACGACACCCCTCTGGGTGGACTGGGTGCTGTTTCTGATTCTATGACACCCCTCTGGGTGGACGGGGTGCTGTCTCTGATTCTAGGGCACCCCTCTGGGTGGACTGGGTGCTGTCTCTGATTCTATGACACCCCTCTGGGTGGGTGAGGTGCTGTCTCTGATTCTATGACACCCCTCTGGGTGGACTGGGTGCTGTCTCTCGTTATAGGACACCCCTCTGGGTGGAATGGGTGCTGTTTCTGATTCTAGGGCACCCCTCTGGGTGGATGGGGTGCTGTCTCTGATTCTATGACACCCCTCTGGGTGGACTGGGTGCTGTCTCTGATTCTATGACACCCCTCTGGGTGGACTGGGTGCTGTCTCTGAATCTAGGGCACCCCTCTGGGTGGACTGGGTGCTGTCTCTGATTCTAGGACACCCCTCTGGGTGGACTGGGTGCTGTCTCTGATTCTAGGACACCCCTCTGGATCCTGTCTCTGATTCTACGGCACCCCTCTGGGTGGACTGGGTGCTGTGTCTGATTCTATGACACCCCTCTGGGTGGATGGGGTGCTGTCTCTGATTCTATGACACCCTCTAGGTGGACTGGGTGCTGTCTCTGATTCTATGACACCCCTCTGGGTGGACTGGGTGCTGTCTCTGATTCTAGGACACCCCTCTGGGTGGACTGGGTGCTGTCTCTGATTCTAGGACACCCCTCTGGGTGGACTGGGTGCTGTCTCTGATTCTAGGGCACCCCTCTGGGTGGACTGGGTGCTGTCTCTGATTCTAGGGCACCCCTCTGGGTGGACTGGGTGCTGTCTCTGATTCTAGGGCACCCCTCTGGATCCTGTCTCTGATTCTACGACACCCCTCTGGGTGGGCTGGGTGTCGTTTCTGATTCTAGGACAACCCTCTGGGTGGACTGGGTGCTGTTTCTGATTCTACGACACCCCTCTGGGTGGACTGGGTGCTGTTTCTGATTCTATGACACCCCTCTGGGTGGACGGGGTGCTGTCTCTGATTCTAGGGCACCCCTCTGGGTGGACTGGGTGCTGTCTCTGATTCTATGACACCCCTCTGGGTGGACTGGGTGCTGTTTCTGATTCTAGGGCACCCCTCTGGGTGGGCTGGGTGCTGTCTCTGATTCTATGACACCCCTCTGGGTGGACTGGGTGCTGTCTCTGATTCTAGGGCACCCCTCTGGGTGGACTGGGTGCTGTCTCTGATTCTAGGGCACCCCTCTGGGTGGACTGGGTGCTGTCTCTGATTCTAGGGCACCCCTCTGGGTGGACGGGGTGCTGTCTCTGATTCTAGGGCACCCCTCTGGGTGGACTGGGTGCTGTCTCTGATTCTAGGGCACCCCTCTGGGTGGACTGGGTGCTGTGTCTGATTCTAGGGCACCCCTCTGGGTGGACTGGGTGCTGTTTCTGATTCTATGACACCCCTCTGGGTGGACTGGGTGCTGTCTCTGATTCTATGACACCCCTCTGGGTGGACTGGGTGCTGTCTCTGATTCTATGACACCCCTCTGGGTGGACTGGGTGCTGTCTCTGATTCTATGACACCCCTCTGGGTGGACTGGGTGCTGTCTCTGATTCTACGGCACCCCTCTGGGTGGACGGGGTGCTGTCTCTGATTCTACGGCACCCCTCTGGGTGGACGGGGTGCTGTCTCTGATTCTACGACACCCCTCTGGGTGGACTGGGTGCTGTCTCTGATTCTATGACACCACTCTGGGTGGACTGGGTGCTGTCTCTGATTCTATGACACCACTCTGGGTGGACTGGGTGCTGTCTCTGATTCTATGACACCCCTCTGGGTGGACTGGGTGCTGTCTTTGATTCTACGGCACCCCTCTGGGTGGGTGGGGTGCTGTCTCTGATTCTATGACACCCCTCTGGGTGGACGGGGTGCTGTCTCTGATACCCCTCTGGGTGGACGGGGTGCTGTCTCTGATACCCCTCTGGGTGGACGGGGTGCTGTCTCTGATTCTAGGACACCCCTCTGGGTGGACGGGGTGCTGTCTCTGATTCTAGGGCACCCCTCTGGGTGGACGGGGTGCTGTCTCTGCTTCTATGACACCCTCTAGGTGGACGGAGTGTTGTCTCTGATTCTACGGCACCCCTCTGGGTGGACTGGGTGCTGTCTCTGATTCTATGACACCCCTCTGGGTGGACTGGGTGCTGTCTCTGATTCTATGACACCCCTCTGGGTGGACGGGGTGCTGTCTCTGATTCTAGGGCACCCCTCTGGATCCTGTCTCTGATTCTACGACACCCCTCTGGGTGGGCTGTTTGTCGTTTCTGATTCTACGACACCCCTCTGGGTGGGCTGTATGTTGTTTCTGATTCTACGACACCCCTCTGGGTGGGCTGTGTGTTGTTTCTGATTCTACGACACCCCTCTGGGTGGGCTGTGTGTCGTTTCTGACTCTACGACATCCCTCTGGGTGGGCTGTGTGTTATTTCTGATTCTACGACACCCCTCTGGTTGGGCTGTGTGTTGTTTCTGATTCTACGACATCCCTCTGGGTGGGCTGTGTGTTGTTTCTGATTCTACGACACCCCTCTGGGTGGGCTGTGTGTTGTTTCTGATTCTACGACACCCCTCTGGGTATCTGGGTAGGCTGTTTGTTGTTTCTGATTCTACGACACCCCTCTGGGTGGGCTGAGTGTTGTTTCTGATTCTACGACACCCCTCTGGGTGGACTGTGTGCTGTCTCTGATTCTACAACACCCCTCTGGGTGGGCTGGGTGCTGTTTCTGAATCTACAACACCCCTCTGGGTGGACTGGGTGCTGTCTCTGATTCTACGACACCCCTCTGGGTGGGCTGTGCGTTGTTTCTGATTCTACGACACCCCTCTGGGTGGGCTGTGGGCTGTTCTGATGACATTCCTCTGGGTAGGCTGTGTGTTGTTTCGGATTCTGCGACACCCCTCTGGGTGGATTGTGTGCTGTCTCTGATTCTATGACACCCCTTTGGGTGGCCTGGGTGCTGTCTCTGATTCTATGACACCCCTCTGGGTGGACTGGGTGCGGTCTCTGATTCTATGACACCCCTCTGGGTGGACTGGGTGCGGTCTCTGATTCTATGACACCCCTCTGGGTGGACTGGGTGCTGTCTCTGATTCTATGACACCCCTCTGGGTGGGCTGTGTGTCATCTCTGATTCTATGACACCCCTCTAGGTGGGCTGTGTGTTGTTTCTGATTCTACGACACCCCTGTGGTTGGGCTGGGTGGGCTGTGTGTTTCTGATTCTACGACACCCCTGTGGTTGGGCTGTGTGTTGTTTCTGATTCTATGACACCCCTCTGGGTGGGCTGTGCGTTGTTTCTGATTCTACGACACCCCTCTGGGTGGGCTGTGTGTTGTTTCTGATTCTATGACACCCCTCTGGGTGGACTGGGTGCTGTCTCTGATTCTACGGCACCCCTCTGGGTGGGTGAGGTGCTGTCTCTGATTCTATGACACCCCTCTGGGTGGACTGGGTGCTGTCTCTGAATCTAGGGCACCCCTCTGGGTGGACTGGGTGCTGTCTCTGATTCTAGGGCACCCCTCTGGGTGGACGGGGTGCCGTCTCTGATTCTAGGGCACCCCTCTGGGTGGACGGGGTGCTGTCTCTGATTCTAGGGCACCCCTCTGGGTGGACGGGGTGCTGTCTCTGATTCTAGGGCACCCCTCTGGGTGGACTGGGTGCGGTCTCTGATTCTAGGGCACCCCTCTGGGTGGACTGGGTGCGGTCTCTGATTCTAGGGCACCCCTCTGGGTGGACGGGGTGCTGTCTCTGATTCTAGGGCACCCCTCTGGGTGGACGGGGTGCTGTCTCTGATTCTAGGGCACCCCTCTGGGTGGACGGGGTGCTGTCTCTGATTCTATGACACCCCTCTGGGTGGACTGGGTGCGGTCTCTGATTCTATGACACCCCTCTGGGTGGACTGGGTGCTGTCTCTGATTCTATGACACCCTCTGGGTGGGCTGTGTGTCATCTCTGATTCTATGACACCCCTCTGGGTGGGCTGTGTGTCATCTCTGATTCTATGACACCCCTCTAGGTGGGCTGTGTGTTGTTTCTGATTCTACGACACCCCTGTGGTTGGGCTGGGTGGGCTGTGTGTTGTTTCTGATTCTACGACACCCCTGTGGTTGGGCTGTGTGTTGTTTCTGATTCTACAACACCCCTCTGGGTGGGCTGTGTGTTGTTTCTGATTCTACGACACCCCTCTGGTTGGGCTGTGCGTTGTTTCTGATTCTACGACACCCCTCTGGGTGGGCTGTGCGTTGTTTCTGATTCTACGACACCCCTTTGGGTGGGCTGTGTGTTGTTTCTGATTCTACGACACCCTTCTGGTTGGGCTGTGTGTCGTTTCTGATTCTACGACACCCCTCTGGGTGGGCTGTGGGCTGTTCTGATGACATTCCTCTGGGTGGGCTGCCTTTTTATTTCTGATTCTATGACACCCCTCTGGGTGGGCTGTGTGTTGTTTCTGATTCTATGACACCCCTCTGGGTGGGCTGTGTGTTGTTTCTGATTCTATGACACCCCTCTGGGTGGACTGGGTGCTGTCTCTGATTCTACGGCACCCCTCTGGGTGGGTGAGGTGCTGTCTCTGATTCTATGACACCCCTCTGGGTGGACTGGGTGCTGTCTCTGATTCTAGGGCACCCCTCTGGGTGGACTGGGTGCTGTCTCTGATTCTAGGGCACCCCTCTGGGTGGACTGGGTGCTGTCTCTGATTCTAGGGCACCCCTCTGGGTGGACGGGGTGCTGTCTCTGATTCTAGGGCACCCCTCTGGGTGGACTGGGTGCTGTCTCTGATTCTAGGGCACCCCTCTGGGTGGACGGGGTGCTGTCTCTGATTCTAGGGCACCCCTCTGGGTGGATGGGGTGCTGTCTCTGATTCTATGACACCCCTCTGGGTGGACGGGGTGCTGTCTCTGATTCTATGACACCCTCTAGGTGGACGGAGTGCTGTTTTTGATTCTACGGCACCCCTCTGGGTGGACTGGGTGCTGTCTCTGATTCTATGACACCCCTCTGGGTGGACTGGGTGCTGTCTCTGATTCTACGGCACCCCTCTGGGTGGGTGGGGTGCTGTCTCTGATTCTATGACACCCCTCTGGGTGGACTGGGTGCTGTCTCTGATTCTACGACACCCCTCTGGGTGGACTGGGTGCTGTCTCTGATTCTATGACACCCCTCTGGGTGGACTGGGTGCTGTCTCTGATTCTACGACACCCCTCTGGGTGGACGGGGTGCGGTCTCTGATTCTATGACACCCCTCTGGGTGGACGGGGTGCTGTCTCTGATTCTAGGGCACTCCTCTGGGTGGACGGGGTGCTGTCTCTGATTCTAGGGCACCCCTCTGGGTGGGTGGGGTGCTGTCTCTGATTCTATGACACCCCTCTGGGTGGACTGGGTGCTGTCTCTGATTCTACGACACCCCTCTGGGTGGACTGGGTGCTGTCTCTGATTCTACGACACCCCTCTGGGTGGACTGGGTGCTGTCTCTGATTCTATGACACCCCTCTGGGTGGACTGGGTGCTGTCTCTGATTCTACGACACCCCTCTGGGTGGACGGGGTGCGGTCTCTGATTCTATGACACCCCTCTGGGTGGACGGGGTGCTGTCTCTGATTCTAGGGCACTCCTCTGGGTGGACGGGGTGCTGTCTCTGATTCTAGGGCACCCCTCTGGATCCTGTCTCTGATTCTACGACACCCCTCTGGGTGGGCTGTTTGTTGTTTCTGATTCTACGACACCCCTCTGGGTGGGCTGTGTGTCGTTTCTGATTCTACGACACCCCTCTGGGTGGGCTGTGTGTCGTTTTTGATTCTACGACACCCCTCTGGGTGGGCTGTGTGTCGTTTCTGATTCTACGACACCCCTCTGGGTGGGCTGTGTGTCGTTTCTGATTCTACGACACCCCTCTGGGTGGGCTGTGTGTTGTTTCTGATTCTACGACACCCCTCTGGGTGGGCTGTGTGTTGTTTCTGATTCTACGACACCCCTCTGGTTGGGCTGTGTGTTTCTGATTCTACGACATCCCTCTGGGTGGGCTGTGGGTCGTTTCTGATTCTACGACACCCTTCTGGTTGGGCTGCGTGTTGTTTCTGATTCTACGACACCCCTCTGGGTGGGCTGTGTGTCGTTTCTGATTCTACGACACCCCTCTGGGTGGGCTGTGTGTTTCTGATTCTACGACACCCCTCTGGGTGGACTGTGTGCTGTCTCTGAATCTACAACACCCCTCTGGGTGGGCTGGGTGTCGTTTCTGATTCTACGATACCCCTTTGGGTGGGCTGTGTGTTGTTTCTGATTCTACGACACCCCTCTGGGTGGGCTGTGGGCTGTTCTGATGACATTCCTCTGGGTGGGCTGTGTGTTGTTTCTGATTCTATGACACCCCTCTGGGTGGGCTGTGTGTCGTTTCTGATTCTACGACACCCCTCTGGGTGGGCTGTGTGTTGTTTCTGATTCTACGACACCCCTCTGGGTGGACTGTGTGCTGTCTCTGATTCTATGACACCCCTCTGGGTGGACTGGGTGCTGTCTCTGATTCTATGACACCCCTCTGGGTGGACTGGGTGTCATCTCTGATTCTATGACACCCCTCTGGGTGGGCTGTGTGTTGTTTCTGATTCTACGACACCCCTTTGGGTGGGCTGTGTGTTGTTTCTGATTCTACGACACCCTTCTGGTTGGGCTGTGTGTCGTTTCTGATTCTACGACACCCCTCTGGGTGGGCTGTGGGCTGTTCTGATGACATTCCTCTGGGTGGGCTGCCTTTTTATTTCTGATTCTATGACACCCCTCTGGGTGGGCTGTGTGTTGTTTCTGATTCTACGACACCCCTCTGGGTGGGCTGTGTGTTGTTTCTGATTCTACGACACCTCTCTGGTTGGGCTGTGTGTTGTTTCTGATTCTACGACATCCCTCTGGGTGGGCTGTGGGTCGTTTCTGATTCTACGACACCCTTCTGGGTGGGCTGTGTGTTTCTGATTCTACGACACCCCTCTGGGTGGACTGTGTGCTGTCTCTGATTCTACGACACCCCTCTGGGTGGACTGTGTGCTGTCTCTGATTCTACAACACCCCTCTGGGTGGGCTGTCTGCTGTTTCTGAATCTACAACACCCCTCTGGGTGGGCTGGGTGTCGTTTCTGATTCTACGGCACCCCTCTGGGTGGGCTGTGGGCTGTTCTGATGACATTCCTCTGGGTGGGCTGTGTGTTTCCGATTCTACGACACCCCTCTGGGTGGGCTGTGTGTTGTTTCTGATTCTATGACACCCCTCTGGGTGGGCTGTGTGTTGTTTCTGATTCTATGACACCCCTCTGGGTGGGCTGTATGTTGTTTCTGATTCTATGACACCCCTCTGGGTGGGCTGTGTGTTGTTTCTGATTCTACGACATCCCTCTGGGTGGGCTGTGTGTTGTTTCTGATTCTACGACACCCCTCTGGGTGGGCTGTGTGTTTTTTCTGATTCTACGACACCCCTCTGGGTAGGCTGTGTGTTGTTTCTGATTCTACAACACCCCCCTGGTTGGGCTGCGTGTTGTTTCTAATTCTACGACACCCCTCTGGGTGGGCTGTGTGTTGTTTCTGATTCTACGACACCCCTCTGGGTGGACTGTGTGCTGTCTCTGATTCTACAACACCCCTCTGGGTGGGCTGGGTGCTGTTTCTGAATCAACAACACCCCTCTGGGTGGGCTGGGTGTCGTTTCTGATTCTACGACACCCCTTTGGGTGGGCTGTGTGTTGTTTCTGATTCTACGACACCCCTCTGGGTGGGCTGTGGGCTGTTCTGATGACATTCCTCTGGGTAGGCTGTGTGTTGTTTCTGATTCTGCGACACCCCTCTGGGTGGATTGTGTGCTGTCTCTGATTTTACAACACCCCTCTGGGTGGGCTGTGTGTTGTTTCCGATTCTACGACACCCCTCTGGTTGGGCTGTGCGTTGTTTCTGATTCTACGACACCCCTCTGGGTGGGCTGTGCGTTGTTTCTGATTCTACGACACCCCTCTGGGTGGGCTGTGTGTTGTTTCTGATTCTACGACACCCTTCTGGTTGGGCTGTGTGTCGTTTCTGATTCTACGACACCCCTCTGGGTGGGCTGTGGGCTGTTCTGATGACATTCCTCTGGGTGGGCTGTGTGTCGTTTCTGATTCTACGACACCCCTTTGGGTGGGCTGTGTGTTGTTTCTGATTCTACGACACCCCTCTGGGTGAGCTGTGGGCTGTTCTGAGGACATTCCTCTGGGTGGGCTGTGTGTTGTTTCTGATTCTATGACACCCCTCTTGGTGGGCTGTTTGTTGTTTCTGATTCTATGACACCCCTCTGGGTGGGCTGTGTGTTTCTGATTCTACGACATCCCTCTGGGTGGGCTGTGTGTTGTTTCTGATTCTACGCACCCCTCTGGGTGGGCTGGGTGTTGTTTCTGATTCTACGACACCCCTCTGGGTAGGCTGTGTGTTGTTTCTGATTCTACGACACCCCTCTGGTTGGGCTGTGTGATGTTTCTGATTCTACGACACCCCTCTGGGTGGGCGGTGGGTCGTTTCTGATTCTACGACACCCCTCTGGGTGGGCTGTGGGTCGTTTCTGATTCTACGACACCCTTCTGGTTGGGCTGCGTGTTGTTTCTGATTCTACGACACCCTTCTGGGTGGGCTGTGTGTCGTTTCTGATTCTACGACACCCCTCTGGGTGGGCTGTGGGCTGTTCTGATGACATTCCTCTGGGTGAGCTGTGTGTTGTTTCTGATTCAGTGCCACCCCTCTGGGTGGGCTGTGTGCTGTGTCTGATTCTGTGCCACTCCCCTGAGTGGCCTATGTTCTGGGTCTGCTGTGCCACCCCTCTGGTGGGACTACATGCAGTCCTCAGACCTATCTCTAACCTCCCATTCCTTGCAAAAACATTGGAGAAATGCATTCTCCACCAACTCAACAAACACATTGATGAGTTCAACCTCCTCGACACCTTTGAATCAGGATTCAGGAAAGGCTGTAGCACAGAAACAGCTATGCTCAACGTCTCTGACAACATTCACAAGGCTTTAGATGAAGGTGATGCCTGCCTACTCATCCTTATTGACCTATCTGCGGCATTCGACGCAGTAAATCATCCAGCTCTTCTGGAGACCTTGTCGAAGCGCTCCGGCATCAATGACACAGTACCAAAATGGTTCACCTCTTTCCTTCAACACCGCTCACAACAAATTAAAATCAACTCCTGTCTTTCAAAGCCAACAAAGTAACACTTGGGGTACCACAAGGCTCGATCCTCTCCCTGTCCATCTTCAATCTCTTCATGGAGCCCCTCACAATCATCTTGAAAAAAGCTGGAGTGAATTACCACCTTCACGCTGATGACACCCAAATCTATTTCAAAATCAAGTCTCCCAGCAACATAGAACACCTCAATGCCACTCTAACCGAGCTCCAAACTTGGTTCTATGTTAACCACTTAAAGCTCAAGCCAGATAAAACTGAACTAATCCTATTCTCTCCAAAAAGCAACCATCGTCCAATCCATGAGTGGCTCAAGAATCTGGTTTCCCTAAACTGCCCCCTCGTCCTATCCGACTCAGTTAAGTCTCTAGGCATCACCCTTGACAAGAACTTCTCAATGGAGGCCCACAACAAAAACTCTGCAAAAAGTGTTCTTTTCTCTTTAAAACACCTCAAGAAATTGAAACCTTTTCTTCCCCATGATGACCTCAAGACAGTAGTCCAATCCCTGGTTCTCTCTAAAATCGACTACGGGAACGCCATACTTACAGGGACTCCAAAAGCTCACCTAGCCCCTCTAAGGGCAGTGCTGAACATGGCCGCTCGACTTGTATCTGGGGTAAAAAGATTTGAACACATCACTCCAGCTCTCAACTTCCTCAACTGGCTTCCCATGGAAGGGAGGTGTATTTACAAGCTGGCCTGCATCACACACAAAACCCATCACTCTCTGGCCCCCAACTACCTGAACAACAAACTGGTAAGAGCAGGCAATCCAGAAAACTGAGAAGCTCCAACTCACTCCTTATACCTCCAAAACTGAAAAAGAAAACCACACAAAAACGATCGTTTTCTGGCAACGCTCCCAGGATGTGGAACGCTCTCCCTAGAGTCCTCAGATGCAACCCCTCCTTCTCCGGTTTCAAAAGGGACCAGAACCTCCATCTCCTTAACAAATACTTTCCTGACCAACGTCAACTAACCTAGACTTCAATATCCGAGATGACTCCTCTCTCTCTTGACTATCAAGGATAGTTGTTGACCGGACTGTATTAACCACCTTTTTCTTTTTATTTTTCTCTCCCCCTCCGATGCACTGTTTACTTATTTTTCTTGCTGTATTTTTTTTATCTTCTGGTTTGCTTCCTTACTGTCTGCCTACTATGTAATGCAATTTCCTTCTGTTTTTTTTTACAATGTGTATGTAAAGCGCTCTGATACCTACGGGTCAAGCTAGCGTTATTTAAAACTTTTAAAATAAAATAAAATAAATAATATGTCTGTTCTGAGGGGTCGCCCCAGATGCCTCCCTAATCTGTTCACTGCTCACCGTGCCCCTCACTGTCTTGTGTTCCCCCGTACCCAGGAGAGACAGCCCTGCTGTCTGATCCATATTCATACTATAGTTAGGGTGACCAGAATTTTAAAGCTAAAAAATGGGACATTTAACAAAAATAGGACTACAATTTCACTTAAAGCGAGCGGACAGAATGACAGCGCTTCTCAGCAGAAAATTACAGAACAGGCAGTTAGAATATACATAAAATGTTTTTTTTTTAAACCAGTAGCTTGTCTGTTCATTAAAAAAGTAAAGTAAAGTCCACATTTGTAAAGCGCACAATCACCCGTAAGGGTCTCTAGGCGCTGGGGGGCCGTCGGGAAGATTAAGCGAGCTATTGCCCAGAGTCACATGGTGCTGGGCTGACCTGCCGCCGGAGCCGGGGATCGAACCGTGGTCCCCAGATTCCAGCGTCAGTCGCCCTGGCCGCTTGCTTTCTTGAAATAACTGATAACTATCCCTACTTTGTAGAACATCAAAAAGCACCTCCCACCGTTTTCAGTCGACCCTCTGTAAAAAACCAGGATAGGAGCTACATTTCCTGTAATCTGCATGGACAGCTGGTGACAAACCGGGACCGTCTTAGGGTGACCAACCGTCCGTAAATTTCACGGACAGTCTGTAATTTCAGCCGTCTGTACGTTGTCTATGAAAGATTCTTTAACGGACGCCATTTGTCCGTAATTTTAACCGGGCACTGGTCGCACCACCCTAAAGCCGGCACAGCTTCCACCCATCTCCCTTCTTGACTCCGATGCAGTACCAAAGCTCAGATACCCTAAAGCATTAGAGAGGCACAGCGGGAAGGCAACCCTCACACCTTCAGCCCTTGCTGAGCTGTTAAAAGGTGCTTGAAGGCGACAGAGAGAGGGGCTGCAGCTTCAGGAGCAGGGGCATCTATTCAGATGCAAACAGCCCTGAATGCGTCACGTCTCTGCAATTTAGAGAGGCCTCACACACAGGGCCGGACTGGGAACCACAACTGCCCCTGGCAAACTGCTCGGCTGGATGGGTAAAAGGGTAGCTGGATAAGTGAAACGATGGATGAGTGAAAAGGTGGATGATGAGTGAGTGGGTGGATGGATGAGTGAAATGATGGATGGATTGATGAATTGTTAAGTGCAAGGGTGAATGGATGGACAGATGAGAGTGGCTCAATGGTTAGAGCGGCAGACCCTGATGCAGAGGTCTAGCCCGGAACCAGGGTTCAATTCCCCGCCTCGGCGGATCTTGGGCTCAAAAATTCCACGGACCTGATAATTCTCGCCTCTGTGCCTATTCCAATCATGGGTCCCACTCTGCAACTCTGGGAAATAGCTTGCTTAATCCCCACAACAGACCCCACAACGCTAAGGATGCCTGGCCTCCACCTTGGGGGTGCCCAGGAGTGAACACCTCACAGGGAAGGCCAGGATGGGTTCCACAGCGGTATTCGTACAAGCGCCTTGAGACCCTTGCGGGTGAGTAGTGTGCTATACAAGTATCAATTTTACATTTACATGAGTGACAGGGTGGATGTAAGGATGGATTAGTGAGTGAAAGGAAGGGTAGAAGGACAAAAGGATGAATAGATGAGTGAAGGAGTGAAAGGATAAATGGCTGAGAGAAAGGATGGATGAGTGAGATGAATGATAGGGTCGATGGATTCATGAGTGGATGGAAGGATTGCTAATTGAAAGGTTCGATGGAGAGAGAAAAGGAGGATGAGTGACTGGGTAGATGGATGCGTAAGTGAAAGGATGGGTGAAAGGGTAAATGGGTGGATGGGTGGAAGGATGGATGGATTAGTGTACAGATGGATAGGGTGAAAGGGTGGATGGATGGATGGATGGATGAGTGAAATGATAGATGGAAGATACATGATGGATAGGTTTGCAAATAGTTGAATATGTTTGGATATGGCTGGGCTTACTTATATACTATTGCGCGACCTCTGACGTGTCGGTAAAACTTATCCAATTGTCCTGAAGTTTTGTCCTAAATGTTGACCTCCTGTACTGAATTTTTACACTCACCGTCCTGAATTTGCACCAATGCCACTTGGTCACCCTAGACCGTCTGGTCAAAGCCGGGACGCCTGGTCACCCTAACTATAGTGCTGTGTGTCCCTTTAACTGATACTGATTAAGTTGAGCGATAGCTCCGCTATCTACTAATCGTCCCCTCAGGCGCGGTGCGACGGTTCTGTTACCGGTTCACTCGCTTCACTTTTCAGTGTGGTTTCTCACCGGTGCTGTGCAGAGGGGGCAATAGCTCTGCTGTCTCTTCACCAGTCTCACGGCCCCCCTCTCTCTGCACATTGAGCGATAGCTCGGCTGCTTTCCCAGCACTTTCTTTCTGCGGTGTAAATCTGAACAGTGAGGGATAGCTCTGCTGTCTGATTCCCAGCCCAGTGCAGCCTCTCTAGGTGCTGTGCACAGGCGGCAGCGCCTGAGTGCCGTCCCCTCGCCCCATCCCCACGAGGCGCTAGTGTTTACAGGATGCGATAGCGCTGCATTGTCTGGTCACCCGGCTCGGCGCTTTCTCTCTGCTCACCTGGTGCTGCTGCGGCTCTGGTGCCCGGGGTGGTGCAGCTCTGAGGGTGCAGGCCCCTGCTCCTAGGGTTCCGTCTCCTCGGTTTCTGTTTGTGTCAGCTCGCGATTTCTTTCTTTATTTGCCTCTTTCACTTCCTGTCTCCTGGGCTGGGCATTTCCTCACTTGCTCCAGTGCATCACGTGAGCCTGAGCCAGGGGAGGGTGGGAGGTGGAGGGAACGAGGAGAAGGGAGGAGGCGAGCCCGGGCTCCGCGGATCTCAGGTGTCCCATCTCAGGTGCACATTCACTTGCCCTGTGTGGCAGTGTGGGGTTTTACACCTTTGCATCCTGGGACTTGCAGTTTTCCTTCTCCCCAAGTATTCATACCGGCCTAAAAGGATAAATGTGGTAGATGAAAGAGACAGGCAGTGTCTCCTGCCTGCCCCCTGCATGGGGCAGCTCGAAACCTCTCTGTGCAGTACTCGTCTGACACTTCTTCTGCAGACTTGGGGTCAAGTGACGCCACCTAACTTCCGAGCAGCTCCCCTCAGTGTGACCCGCAGTGGGTGCCTGCTTAACCAACAGCACTCTTGTGGTTTTATATTTTAAGGGGCGACAAAGACCAAGAAATATGGGGACATGCAGATTTTGATGTAGTAAACCCCAAAATCCTCATACTGTTTCCCATTTCATGGGCAAAACTTGTAATAGGAGATATTTGTTGCACCCAATAAATTCCAAACACCTGATCGTTGGGTTTTATCGACCGGTCCACTCCTTAGGAGTGCCTGAGACTCCATTACCTAGCAGTGTGAGTAGGTTCCCAAGTCTCCAAAGAGTCAAAACTCCAGTCCTGGCTTTATGTTTAGCAACCCAGTGCATTCTGGTAGCTGTAGTCCTGCTTGGCTTCAGTTGAGTGGGAGAGGTGTGGCGCCGCGGCCAGGGCGACTGACGCTGGAATCTGGGGACCACGGTTCGATCCCCGGCTCCGGCGGCAGGTCAGCCCAGCACCATGTGACTCTGGGCAATAGCTCGCTTAATCTCCCCGACGGCCCCCCAGCGCCTAGAGACCCTTACGGGTGATTGTGCGCTTTACAAATGTGGACTTTACTTACTTTACTTTGATCCATTTAACTAGCACAATGGAAAAAACAGAGGGCCACATTTACAAGAGGCCTGTGACGCCAGCGCGCCACTTTTTTTGATGCTCCGTTGGCGCAAGCCTCAAAATTATCTATGATGTGACGCAAAGCCGTGGCCTAGAATGGCCTCATAGATATGGAGTGAGGCAAGGCAGAGCAAAAAGCTGTGTTGCCTCACTTTGCGTCAAGGAGGCGTTCCATGGGCGTTGCGGTGAGTGTTCCCACGCAACATCCATGGATTCTGACGCTGCCCCAGATTTACAAAATCACGTAAACCTGGGGCAGCCCCAAAACCTTACGCCTCCCAGAGCAGGCGTAACGATGAGTAATATCTTTATTTCTCCTCGCTTTTTCCTCTTTCTATGTGTCCTGCATTCTGCAGCACCCTGCTGCTGTGCTTTTCTTACAAGGGGCCGATGTTGCAGCGCTGATGCAAAACTGGACCCCAGTAACACAAGCATTGGCATAGCTAATAGGTCTCGCCTTTGGAACCTTATACGTTTTTAGTTATGATTTACATTATCGTGTGTGAAAGTTTTAACACATTTATAAAGCATATTATAGAATTGTACTTAGAAGTACTTATGTAAAGTTATTTTGTACAACTAAACCGCAGAGTATATATGTATAATACTAATAATAGGGTAGCAAATTAAAGTGGCAGAGAATTGAACAGCTCATAGCGCTTTAGTTGTGGTTGAAACTTCCTGTCTGGCCCGTATCGAATACGCCTTTATGGCTTCCGAAAATCTAGATTGCCAAGTGGCGTCTAATCAGTTGTTCGGTTAAGCTCTTGAACTCACATCTCGTATCTAAGACCCTTAGTGAAATTACACACGTGTAGTCCATGTGGTTGTCTGTCTGCTCTCTGGAAACAACGCGTGCCCCCTGACCAACAGGCTCAGAGGCATGCTGCAAAAATGCCTCTCTGCCCTCTGTCATAGCACCCCCCCCTTGCCGTTTAACTCCTCCTCGTTACTGTCCTGCACAAAAGCAGGCACCTGCTCTAAACTTTCTTGGCACTGCATGCCACTGGAAACACCAAACTCTCTCTTCTCACCACTTTCAGCATGTCTGTGCACACTTTTCATGGTTTCAACGGCTGTGCAACCCAGAGATGTCCGGTGACTGTATTTAAACACCATGCCATATTATCTTATGTTACTCCGATAACATTTTAGTTAAACCGACGTTCCTTTTAAATTGAACCTGGTCATTTTTTTAAATTTAAAGGTGTTGTTGGATGGACAATTTATTTTACAAGGATGCTAGAGTATTTAAATGTTTTGGAAGGTAAAAACATAAGAAAATTTGCAGCAGATGGAAAGTACATACTGCATAGTCTTTGTCATGAGTTTCCCAAACAAACATGACACCCTCGTGCTTAACATTTTCACTGAGCCAGTCTCACGTTCAAGGAAATAATTACTGCACAAAGCATAACAGGACGTATATTATTTGTAAAGCGCACACTCACCGCAAAGGATATCTTGGCACTTAATGTTACCCAACTAGAAGGTACTTATTTTATCGTGCTCAGAAGGATGACAAGCTGAGTGGACCCGCCTAGATTTGAACCAGTGACAATGAGGACGAAAACAGGCCCCTAGAGTGGAAGCATTAATCCACTAAGCCACCAGACCCAACTGAAAACTTGTAGAAACTTCCCCGGTGAGTAAACAGTTTGTATATTATGCACAGTAAAGCACACTTCCACTGTTTGTATGCTCTTGGTGTGAATCAGTGAGGTTGGGGGTGGAGGGGCGCAACAGGATGGGAATTTAGATCACCGGACATCACCTGCAGTGTCCACACCCATAAAATATGGGCCGTCGTAGCTGTTCATGGGGAGGTGAGGGGTATTCAAAGGAAAGAATGCTGGAGTGACGCCAGAGATACATTTGGTACAGGTGGAAGGAGGACACTCTTTTCAAAGACAAACAACAATCATCAAAGTTAAAAGAAACGCGCGGCCGCAAAAGTGAACGCGACCGCCATCTGTTTCCAATGAACGCAAGCGTGAGTTAAAATGTAAACAAGCGCAGGGGCGATAATTGGAAACAGATGGCGCCACTGCTCGCTCCCGCAAGGTGTATGCCGTACATGCACAAGTGCTCATTGGAAGCAGTGTTGAAAAGTCAGCCCATAACGCACCGGATGCCCAGGCTGCTGGTGCAGGGCGACTCTTAGTTCCCATCTTGAATAATTACCTTATAAAGAGACGGGCACTGGAAGCAGGAAGACAAGGAAAAAGGTTTATTACTCATGAGGAGAGCATGTCATTTGGGACACTCGCAGAGTGTCTTCGGGAGGTGCTCTAACAAGTTTCTCTGAGGCTTCGTCTTTTATACACAGGTTTAAGGCACACACACATCCTTCATTACAATCAAGACATTGTGAAGTATGAAGATATTCCAACACGTGGCTACAGTAGGGGCCCTTATCCTTCATGCAATAGGAGGGGGCTGTCACGCAGCTGAGTGTTCTGCTGATTCCATTGGAATGTGTGTGCCTGATCGAATCTCAGGGGGTGGGGTGGCCATGATCAATAGTGGCTTCTTTTAAGAGAGACGAGTGCATACAGTAGTGGGCAATAAACTGTATCCTCGGGCTAAGGGATGACCAGCGGTCCGTGCAAACAATTAGGTTCAGAGGAAGAGGTCATCAAAGGAGAGATATTCATGAAAGAAAAGGTCAGTGTGGAAAATCGAGCGTAGAGAAAGGGTTTATCCAAAGAGGGGTATTCATGAAAGGAAAGGAGGTGTTGGTCAGGCGCGGGGTGTGATCCCTAGAGACAGAGTCATGCGGGAGGGGAGGTGCTCATGACTTGTACATGTGAGAGCGGGGGCGGTCAGGGTGCATGGGGGAAGCTTGCAGGGTCAGGGAAGTGTGACGATGATCGATCGTGAACAAGGAGACCATGATACCTAAAATGGCTGTCGTGTACGTGTGTGCATGGGTCTATGCTAGCGGGATGACACAGTCAGTGTTTTAGCGATATCCGTTCTGCTTACAACAAGGGGTACAGTGAACACAAAATGAACGCCGCTTATGTACATACACATTGCCATTTTCAACAGTCGCCGCTTTTTTACATAAGCAAGTTCAGTTTCTACATAGTTAATGCGATAGGCAGAATGCACTACATGTTAATTTACATTTGTTGGGTTCTTCATACAATCCTAGAGATCGGCATAATATTCTAGTCGGAGTCAAGAAAAGAGGTTCCGAAACATTACAGCATCAAGTTCAGACTTTTTCTCCGATGACATTAATTAAGAGTAATCTGATACCTTCGGGTCTTATCAGTACTTTGGAAAGCTAGATACATGGGTGACCGGTGAAACATTTTTGTAAGCAATAAAAATTGAGGGAGGAATGCAATTCGATGTAAACAACTAGTCAAGGGGTGGGTAGAAAGTTCAGGAAGGGGGGGTCTTAGTGAAAATGTCTTTTTCAACGACGAGCCACCACTGGTAGACTCTGGTAGTCCGTTTTCTTTTCGTTGGCGCTTTTGAGCACCGGTGGTGGAGCTATAAGTCCAGCTCGGAATCATCCTTACGCGTTGCAGGGTGCGATCAGTCCTCTGCTGTTAGATCACAGTCCTGTTTCCTAACTCATTTTCTTAGGGGTGCCTCATGCTGGGCACCTGCGTGTCTTTCTTTTTCCGTGGCAAAATCCCATTCCATAGTCAAAAGTTTATATGAAAGAGTTTGTTGAATAATCGAGGGAAGAGAGGGCGGAGTGGGGCCAGATCTTCGAACACACCAAGAGACCAAGGGAGCAAAGGACAATGAGCAGGCAGGCCCATCAGTCGGACTCAAAAGGGGACGGGGACTTCAGGCACGAGTGGGTCAGCAAGTCGAGGGCTTCAAGGTAGCCCTTCATTCTTTCATCTGTCGAGTTTGAGAGTTGTGCCTCGTCCCGCGTCTCGTTGCTCTGCGGCTCCACCTTTGGTTGCGGTCACATGTGCTTCATGATCTGTGGCCAGGCTGTGCGTCACGTCCAGCTCCTCTCCTCCGGTTATTATATCTTTAAATGAGTAGAAAACAAGGTTTTAGAGAAACTGGCAGGAGAAGACATTTATACATCTCAATTCCGTCCCCAATCCTATGTAGGTGGGGGATAAGTTCATCGGTCACAGTCAGAAGTCGTCATTTATGGAGTCTGTAGGAGTGCATTGCTATGGAATTCATAACCCTGTTCGGCGCTCATTCGTGACATACGTGGAGGGAAATTGGACCTTTATACACAGTGTATTATATCAAACTCAAAGTCGAGTCCTTATGTAGAGACTCGCCCTTCCCTTTAACCCAAGCATCGACAATCTTACATCTCCCTTCGGGGTCGGCTAACTCTTGTAAGTGGGGCGTTATCGTCATGAAGAAGGGGGAGGGGGTGGACGTAAAACATGCTCTTCTTGGGGAGTGGACGTTAATCAAGGTCATCAATTTCGCTTTCGAGGGTAGATGACATGAAGCTGGGGTTAATCAGGGGAAACGGGGACGCTTTGGACAGGGAGCTGGGGCCGATCGGGAGAAGTGGGGTACTCTGGACATTCGTACTCAAGGGCAGAGGAGCGAAGTAATTTGTGCATTGGGAATTGCATTTTTAGCGAACTGAGAAACAGAAGGCCATTGACGTTATAGTCCCCCCATAGAAGGCCAGATTAGGGGACATCCGTCGTCTTACCTATCCTTTCCTTCATTACCAACTCGGGTTCTATCGCTTTACAGGAAAGGGGAGGTACAGTAGTATGGCGAGTCACAATCGTTTAGTTCCGGTCAATTTTTCCAAACACCTTTGTTTTCGAGGAGACCCAATTAGGTGTTGTGCCGGGAGGGGTACAACGTTACCATACAAGGAAGGAGGGAACAGAGGGGCTTTAGAGAGTGAGAGAGAGTGAGAGAGTGAGAGAGTGAGAGAGTGAGAGAGTGAGAGAGTGAGAGAGAGTGAGAGAGAGAGAGAGAGAGAGAGAGAGAGACACCCCGCACTCTAAGTGGTCCATTCAGTACACGTGTGACATGGAGAGAGAAAGAGAGGGGGAGAGAGAGAGAGAGTGAGACGTGTACAATAATGGACCATTCAGTGCGCGCACAACATAGAACAACAGGGGTTAAGTAATACGGAAACACAAACGGAGGGATGACGTAGATCCATACATCACGTACACACAAACTCAGACGGGGAAGACAGTACATGTATTATACACAAAAATCCAAGACAAAACATAAAACAGTTATTGGCCAAAATTATCCTTTTCTGTATGCTGTGCATCCTTGTCATCCTAAGCTCTTTTTTTACCTTTTTCTTCTCTTTTATTCGTCGGCTGCCCTTACTGGTGGCTTTGATTGTACACACTTACGCCGTTGGCAATTGGTCATGAACTGACCTGGTCGGGCTAATGCTCACGGCGGTATTTTCGAGTCATTTTAGCAAATGTGTTTTCAGGCTGAGACAACAGTTGGTGTCAATTGGAGAACAATGGGGCAGCCTTTAGTTACTTGTCTATGAGGATGCGAAAAGGAGGTAGTAGGTCTTTAAGTGTCGGCAATATCCCTAGTCCTCCCGTCGGAGGGTAATTGTGTAATCCTTACCTCGGAATTTTCCTTAAACTTTCCCTATTTAGTTAAGTGTGGAGGGTTTAATCATGTGTGCACATTAGTTTAGGTTGTATTATTCGGAGTGCGTGGGCACCATAATCGAACGCCTTTTTCCCGTCTCTTCGTCCGTTAGATCACCATTTTCTTTTTTTTCGTATTTTTAACCGATGTTCCAAAGTGACCTGCAGAAAAGGGGGAAAAAGAAGGGGGCGGGGGCAGCATTTAAGAATACATCAGCGCGCATAAACCCGAAAAGGCTTTTACTTACTACAAACGCGGTCTATCTCCCCGGAACGCAGTTCTTGCCAATTCGGCATTTAAGCCCAGATGAACCTTTTAGTGTGCGAGAGATGATTATCGGAAGCCGGTGGATAGCATAGGTCACCCAAGTGTGGTATTACGGATCGTATGTAGGGAGGCCAGATGGCACTCCGTTGGAGCGACTTAGGGGCATTTTAGCACAATTTTTCTGATACAGGTAGCATATAAAGTATAGGCTGAATTCCAGGGTCTTTTAGCGGTTGCTTTAAGCTGTACAAAAATGTGCAAAGTACATACAACAAAAACCTGTACCATTCATTTTTGCAGTATCTCTGCGTACTATACTTTTTAATCCTTAAACAGTGGTCATTTATTCGAAACTTACTAATTCACACGTGATAACTACGTCTGCTTTTCCCAAAAAATCTTTAATAAGAATGTCGGTGCATAAATATGGGCCTACAACCCCGTGGGCCGGCCACGGAGCAGGCTGGAACTGTTATATGTGGGGATACTTATTAGCAGAAAACTTTAATGGAGTCGGTGGTCGTTTATTTCATAATCTAAAAAGTGCGACAAGTGCAACAAAATCATGTCGAGACTTCAGTGTGAGCGAGTGTCATAAGTGTTGGGCTTCCAATTTTCAATAATCATGATGTGTCAAACTTAACAATAATTCATTGTCCGAATGTTCAATTAATACCCATCTGATGTCAATTTACCGTCTGAACACATAACCAGTACCCATCCAATATCAATTCTTTGTCCGAACATATAACCCGTACCCATCTCATATCAATTCATTGTCCGAGCTGACAGTATACATCCTATATCAATCCATATGTTAAAAAAACTTCATACATATCCTATGACATCAAGGTTGAGCAATCGGGGTACAATAAGGAGTTGAGAGTTTCATTTGCATCGGCGCCATTTTGGGTGCAGTCAGGCAGAACCAGGCATAGTCTAAATCTCTACTAACTCGTGGTTGGCCCAGAGCTTCCTTTGGCAGTCCAAAAGTTCCGTTAAAGGGTAAAAGAAAGGTTCGGTGGTCTGAACCATCAGTCAAAAGGGGAGGGAGGCAACAATCTTTTTCTACCGGGTCATACTGTGTTTTCACCGGAACTGATCCGAACTGTAGTCTGCAGGATTCTAGTCATTGAAACTGAGGCTGGCAACAGCATGGGAGCGCCGACATCCTTCGGCTACATTTCCGTCGCTCCGAGGGCAATCATGGCAGTCATTCCCCATCGGCGGTATCTGCGGGGGTCGGGGACTCCCGCGGCTCCTCTAGAATCTTCAAGGTCGTGGAGAACCATGATGGTGGAGTCAACAGGTGACCGGGCCATTCCTTCCTGCTGGGCCCGCTCTTGTAAAGTAGACCGCCATTTTGAGAGTTCGGCAGCCACCGGCAACCGCGGGGCCAAATGAGCGGACGGGCTCCACCCTGCCGGGCGAGGCGCCGCGGCATCGCCACAGTGGAAGAACCCTTTCCCGCCTGGAGCGCTGAGGGTGCAGCTGGGAAGCCTCCACCTGGGGAGGCGGGAGAGGCTTGTTCGCACCGTCTCTCCCTCCCAGCGCACCCCACGGTGTCTCGCTCGACACCTGTCATGGCCGGACCAGGCGATGAGGACGAGGGGGGGGTCGGAGGCATGTGCAAGACATCCCCCCCCCCAGTGTTGTCGCTGCCATTATGGAAGAAAAAAGAAAGAAGTGGCGCCTGAGTGGCCTCTCCACTCCCAGGCCCTCCATGGATGCTGGTCCAGACTGGGAGAGAGAGGGGAGGGTCGAGGACATAGACATTCCCCCCCCTGCAACTCTCCAGGGTTGTCGTAGCAGTCCCCTTGGCCGGGTCCCTTCGGCCTCGGCCTCGGCCTCTCCTCCGGCTACACCCTATGTGATGATCTCTGGCCGACGGTTGGCAGCAGGACCCGCCCTATATGTGTTGCTTCCGGCTGGGCGTAGCCGCAACCCCGTTGCACTTTGGAAGTTTCCAGAATGGGGCGGATGTCTGTTGCTTTGTATCTTTCTCAGGTTGCCGTTATTGGGCGTGGCAGGCGGTGGGACAGACATGTTTGGGGCAGTGAGGGGCGATGAAGCCTCGTTGCCTTGTGGCCGTCGCAATGTCACGCTTGGTTTCTCTTACTGTTTTCAGGTTTCTTATTACGGGCTTATTTCTAACGTTTCTTGCTTCTAGGACACTAATAGGTTTTATCATTAAGTATTGTTATCGTTTCCTTGTTCGTTTATTTAATAAAAAGTTCATCAGTGGCCTACTGATTTCGTTTTCCTATTCCTTTCTTTCCAGGTTGTTTCATGCTAAAGTTTCTGTTAACAGGATACAGTGATCACTTCGTTATTATTGCCTATGTCCTTTTCACTAGGGGTGCTCTCTGGTCGGGCCAGATGACCTACCTCTAGTAAATGGTCCGGGTGAAACTGGCGTATCAATCAGTGGGGAGTAGATAGGCATGACAGATTACAACGGGGGACAAAGGTCCGCATTACCTACCCTTTCACTACTTGCAAAGATTTTCCTACGTTTATTTGCAAACAGGGAATACCTCCAAAAAGAACCAATTCCCAAACAGTCAATGTTCGGGCAAACAATCAATCAATGAGGAACGAAATAGGCACGACGTGTTAAAGGTTTGCGTTACCTACCCTTCACTATCTGCAAAGGGAGAGAGAATATTCCTATTCTTCCCCGTTTGCAGGCAGAGAAGATCCTTAAGAGAACCAACTTCGAACAATTCAATGCTCGATTCAAACAATCAATCAATGGGGAGAAAAATAGGTATGACGGATTACAATGGGGACAAAAGTCTGCAATACCTATCCTTCACTATCTGCAAAGACTAAACAGAGTATGGCGACTCTGTGCTTGTTTGCAAATAGAGAATCTCTCAGAGACAATCAATAAGTAATACTAGTATTTTCAAACAATCAATCAATCAATTTTCGCAATTTGTCGTGTGTCACGACCTTACCCGGACCGGACCATGTGGACAGTTCTTCGCCTTCCTTTTTCCAGCGCCCGATCGTTCTCTTTTCTCCATGTTTTTACCGCAGCATTCCTGTGGGATTCCAGTCAGGACAATAGGTCACTTGAGAGAGGTCCGTTCGGAATCGGTGAAGTTCATTCAATCGGCAGCCGGACGAGGGCCCTCTCAAGGCAGGTATACTCCAATCATTTAGATGTTCACCCCATCGTCTGGACCTCTCTTACCGGACCATATGTCGCTGATGGGCCCCGCGTTGGGCGCCAATTGTTGAAAAGTCAGCCCATAACGCACCGGATGCCCAGGCTGCTGGTGCAGGGCGACTCTTAGTTCCCATCTTGAATAATTACCTTATAAAGAGACGGGCACTGAAAGCAGGAAGACAAGGAAAAAGGTTTATTACTCATGAGGAGAGCATGTCATTTGGGACACTCGCAGAGTGTCTTTGGGAGGTGCTCTAACAAGTTTCTCTGAGGCTTCGTCTTTTATACACAGGTTTAAGGCACACACACATCCTTCATTACAATCAAGACATTGTGAAGTATGAAGATATTCCAACACGTGGCTACAGTAGGGGCCCTTATCCTTCATGCAATAGGAGGGGGCTGTCACGCAGCTGAGTGTTCTGCTGATTCCATTGGAATGTGTGTGCCTGATCGAATCTCAGGGGGTGGGGTGGCCATGATCAATAGTGGCTTCTTTTAAGAGAGACGAGTGCATACAGTAGTGGGCAATAAACTGTATCCTCGGGCTAAGGGATGACCAGCGGTCCGTGCAAATAATTAGGTTCAGAGGAAGAGGTCATCAAAGGAGAGATATTCATGAAAGAAAAGGTCAGTGTGGAAAATCGAGCGTAGAGAAAGGGTTTATCCAAAGAGGGGTATTCATGAAAGGAAAGGAGGTGTTGGTCAGGCGCGGGGTGTGATCCCTAGAGACAGAGTCATGCGGGAGGGGAGGTGCTCATGACTTGTACATGTGAGAGCGGGGGCGGTCAGGGTGCATGGGGGAAGCTTGCAGGGTCAGGGAAGTGTGACGATGATCGATCGTGAACAAGGAGACCATGATACCTAAAATGGCTGTCGTGTACGTGTGTGCATGGGTCTATGCTAGCGGGATGACACAGTCAGCGTTTTAGCGATATCCCTTCTGCTTACAACAAGGGGTACAGTGAACACAAAATGAACGCCGCTTATGTACATACACATTGCCATTTTCAACAGCAGTGCAGTACATGCATGAGTTTACGAAAAAGTACAACCCGATCCCAAGAGGTCATCTCCTATGCAGCGCTTGCGCGGTGTGCTAGGCTCGACCTAAAAAATTTCCCTCACCGGTCCAAAACTGGCCTCCACCGTTCCGGCCTACCGGGGGAATGCCTGGTGCCCGCTATGACCAGTTCGGCCCTGGCTCAGAGCAAGCGGTCCTCAGAGAGGATAGAAGGTAGGCCCTTCTAACGGTGCGGCCGCACTGAGCGCTGACCTGGAGGGGGGCATTGACCTCAGGGGGATGCAGGGGTCTGTGCTTAGCAGTAACGTGCAGAGTTCCTTGTGCATCCAGCTTTCAGGCAGCAATAAAAATGTCAAGATAACTCTTGTGATTAATGTTCCTGCTAGAGAGAGAGATATCGAAGTTTTGTTTAGTCACAGTTTTGACTCGCAATAAAGTAGAGGAAAGGGTTAGTATGCATCCTGCAAAGAACAGATCTGTTTTTTATGTGGATCGCTGAGTGGATCAGTAAAGCCAGCCTTTACCAGTGCTTTAAAACAAATGATATGTATGTGAGAGAGGGGCTATAGAGAGATGAGGGGCACTTTTGCCGGGTGGTAGTGAAAGAATCCGAGGAGCAGGTCATGAGGGGCCCCATAAATGATTGCCGCACCGGGCGCCACCAGCGCAAACACTGGCCCTGATAGAAAGGGCGCGTGCGTGCCTGAGCATTTTGGCTTTCAAGCTGGATTCAGAGAGGGTGGAGGCCAAGCTTCCCCAGTAGAAGATGAAAAGTAGTTTTATTGCAGTATCACTAGTAGAGAAACTGTAATTCAGGAACGCGCAGAGCTTACAGGGACATCTCAGCTTTGCATGTGGGCGTTAAGAGCAAGCAGGACATTTTGCAGATGGTTGCATATGCGTGTGGCAGTGTCATGGACGTTTTTGTCACATCATAGAATATGTTCAAGAGCAGTGGTTGAACCACGTTTGAGAGTATTGAGGCACGTTTTAAAGATTTTAATCAATGTGGGGTTTGACTTAAAGCATAGAAACAGATTGTCATGTGATTGAATAAACCTTCTAGAAAGGCCCTCTGGATTCCTAAGCAGCATCATTGCCTAGAGAAGTCGAATCTTGGTATTAAAACTAGTGCTCCCGTTTTTATTGTATTTATTTTTTAAACATTTCTGCCTGGATTTATCCATAGTTATTTTTTGGCCATCTTATTGGTATTTATCCATATTTATTTTGTGTTTTGGGAAAAGAATTGCGTCGCAAAATAGTATATTTCCAAATTTTGTTTAACTGATGAACATGCATTCATGCTTTGATGCCTGTCACATTTTAGTAAATTACACAGCCTAATATAACAAAACATTACGCCTACAGGTAAATATTGCCATTATACTTCATATGTACATATTAATATACACCTGGATTTAAGGACATTCTATCCTGTTTTTTTAATTCCCCATGCTGACCAGCTGTTGGCCTGTAACTCATAAAAGACAGCATGGAGACCAACTCAAAAGATGCACATTTTTCAGTATTTTTCCAAGATTAAAAATAAACACAGACAAGAAACAAATTTTTTTCGGACTGTATTTATCTGTAAAAATCAGTCAAAACAGAAAACCAGGAGCCTTAATTAAAATGAACCACCTCAGCAGTTTAAGATTTTCACCCGTAATTTGCATCAGCATCTTGAGGTTTTTATGATAGATCTAAACCAAATCCTTAGTCCCAAATAAGTACGGTTTGAGCCCACTTGGCTGTGGAAAGAAACTGGGTTTCTGGTTGAGAGGGGGGGGGGGGGGGTTAAATCCTACTCAAGCAGAAACCGCAATCCTTGTCAGGATGAAGTCACAAGCAAACCCCAAATTAACCTATGCTCAATGGTAACTTGGCACGGAGCAGTCAGGCTTAACTTAGAAGCAATGTGTGTCATATTTATGCAACACTTCAAACAGCAACATACTTACAACACACCACAAAAGGATCCCACACCTGATTTAGAAAAATAGATTAATCTTTAATAAATAAAACAAGACCAATACGATGAAAATCCGAACAGGAGAACCAGAGATATGCGGGGCTGCAATGCGAGAACCTGATTTGTCGTTGAGGCTGCTGTCGACAAGATATTTGCGATGCGTGAGCCTGCGTTGGGGAAGCTTGACACAGCAGTGGTTCCAATGCAGTCTGTGAGATCAATGCACAGTCCTTGCTCTAAGGGAACCCTCACAGCAGAGGCAGTGTGTTGCTTCTGCTTGGGATTGTGCCGCGCAGCAGAGGAGAATCGTCAATTCTGCTGGATACAAAGATGGGCTAGCAGAGCACCTTTAGGCTGACTTCTAAGGGTCCAGGACTGGGGTGGGTGGCACCACTTGGTAGGGTAGGACTCACACATAGCAGAGTCCAGGTGTTGAGTTTAAGGTTGTTGGAGTCTTCTGTCCCTGAGGCTCCAATCAGGAAGCCGGCCAACTATTCCCTGGAGTCACCCTGGGGTCCTGGGTTCAACAGAAGCAGGTCCAGTCCTACTCACCCGGGCAAGAGGAAAGCAGGCAGCAGATCAGCACAGCAAGGGCACAGTCCTTCAGAGCAGCAGTTCTTTCAGCAGTACAGCAATCCTTCTTCCTGGCAGAGTATTCACAGGTTCAGAAGTGTACTGAACAGTTGGTGTCTATACCCGAGCCTTCATTTGAAGTGGAAAAAGCTTCTAGAGGTTTCCTTTTTAGGTCCCCCGGAATCCTGCCTTCCCTGCCCTGGTTCCAGGCTAACTACAGGGAGTATGCAGCCCTTTATGTGGAGGCAGGACACAATCTATTCATTTGTAAGTGGAGCTGTGCCCAGCTCCTCCCACTTATCCTGCCAGTGATGGACCACCCAGGCACAACTAAGCTGCCTATTGTGTGTGGCTGTCTAGGAGGAATACACAAAGCTCAACTGTGAGTTACACCCAGTCATATGACCCTCATAAAGGCTATAGGCACTAAATGGCTAAAGCAGGAGAACTTTCTAAAAGTGGAATTTTCAAAATTATAGTTCAAAATCTGACTTCACCTTAAAAGAGGATTTTTTATAACAATTCCAAAGACACTGTCAGAAGCCACCTACCTGGATCCCAGATGATTCCAATGGGGGTGGCGAAGATGGTTCTCAAATCCTCCCAAGACTTGCCCTCAGTTTACAGTAGGAGGCACTGCTCTGGTGGCAAATCCGTGTGAAGGGGGTTGGGATGGAGAAAGCGTGTAGAGTCAAAGATGCTGAGACTCGTCTACTCTCAGTAGCAACACTGCAGCAAGCATTCACACCAGTCTGATGAATGGTACCAGCAGATATGGTACCTATAAAAAAACAAATAATAAGGCTTTAGTCTAGTATTAACTCGGTCTCTTAAGGTATTACCACAAGAAAGTTTTTCAAATCTCAACCAACCTTTAGTTTTGTTGTTGTTTTGCTTTCAATTAGATTGTCCGTAGAAGCCCCTTCATCAAAGTTCTCAGAACTGTTGTGAGTATGATTTGAGCATCAAACTCACAAGCAAATTTAGAGGGGCTTAACTTCACCCAAGTCCTCTCTGGCAGAGCCCTGCCAACAGTATGTACAAGTTAAACAAAAACACTGGTTACCTTCGTTTGTGGAGAAGTGTGGCTCAATGGTTAGAGCTGGCAGACCTGATGCAGAGCTCTGGCCAGGGACCAGGGTTCAATTCCCGCCTCGGCGGGTCTCCGGCTCATTAATTCCCCTGACTGGATATTCTCGCCTCAGTGCCTGTTCTGATCATGGGTCCCACGCTGCAACTCTGGGCAATAGCTTGCTTAGTCTCCACAACGGCCCCAAAAGCGCTGGGATGCCTGGCTGCAACTGGGGGGGTGCCCAGGAGTGGACATTTCCCTGGAAAGCCAGGAAGGGTTCCTAAGCGGTATACAGACAGCGCCGGGACACCTCCGGTGGAGGTAGCTGTGCGCTTTACAAATTCCGACATTTACATTTAGTTTGCACCACAATGTTGCGACTCAGCTCAGTGCGTAGTAAAATCAAGTCTGTCAATGCGTCTCTCATTTTCTCCTTGTTCTTTTTTCCATCCAGGTACAAGACTAATGTGGGTCGTTCTTTGAGATGAGGTAGAAGTGGGAGGAACAAGGGAGCTGGCAAGACAGAGTCCTGGAAGCAGATAAACAGGTAAGTGGCAGGCGAAGAGGCTAAGTGAAAGGGCAGAGTGTGGACCGTCTTTAAATAAGACTGCTTTAGAATGTTCATAAAGGTCACATTGTAATTGTTTGTAACATGGAACAGGTGCAGATAATTAACTTGATGAGGCTGCCTTCCAGAAGGTGCTCTAGAATATTCACAAAGGTCGCGTTCTTATTGCTTATAGCAAGGAACAGGTGCATATAATTAATTTGATGAGGCTCTCTTCTAGAAGACGTTTTAGAATGTTCACAAAGGTCGCGTTCTAGTTACTTATAGCAAGGAACCAGTTCAGATGATGGATGTGATGAGGCTGCCTTCTAGAAGGTGTTTTAGAATGTTCGCAAAGGTCGCATCTAATTGCTTATGGCAAGGAACAGGCGCATGGGATTAATTTGATGAGGACTGTCTTCCGGAAGGTTCACGTTGAGGTTGTCTATGCCGGTTGCTTATTCTGGTGAATTTTCTGGATATTTCTGTGGCACCTGAAACCTGACCTTACATATGCATGGTAAAACATTTCTTAAAGCTATTAAGCCTTTTCAAACAAACTGGGGAACGAACACCAGCTGCAGCTAGCTGTTACCAACAGCACGTAATATGGACAAAATCAGGGTACAAGACGGTTGTTCATTCATAAGTGTTGGGAGAAATGATATGAGTTATGCCAGTATATTGTTATAGTCAAGAGAGGTAAATTGTGTCAGGAATCCTGACAGACACCAAACATGAACTGGTCACGTGTTCCCATTTGGAAGATACAGCTCATTAAATGTAATAAGGTAACTCCAATGTTATCAATTGAGAGAGGTAGGCCACGCAGTAGTAAAAAAGGAATGCAAGGATTTATCACTACAAGGACATGCAAAACATAAAAGTATTTTTTTTGATAATCAACTTTTTTGATTTTGAGAAACAGAGAAAGGGAAATTGGAAAAGTTTTGCCTTACATACATTGCACCTGACTCTATAGGCTACCCAGGACCTACCCTAGAGGTGGCTTTTATGTATTAAAAACGAAGGTTTGGGCCTGGCAAAAGGTTTTTTTTACCAGGTCGAAGTGTCAGTTTAAAACTGCTCACACAGGATGCACTGACAAGCATGAGACATGTTTAAAGGCATACTTAAGTAGACGCCACAATCAGTGCTATTAAGCCCATTAGTAGCATTTAATTTACAGGCCATGGGTACCTGTAGTACCACTTTACTAGGAACTTACAAGTAAATTAAATATGACAATTTGTTGTAAGACAATTCTACCATGTTTTAAGGTGAGAGCACAAGCACTTTACCACTGGTTAGCAGTGGTAAACTGCAGAGAGTCCTAAAAGCCAACAAAAGCGCGTTAAACAAACTGGAGGGTGAAGACAAAATGTTTGGGGAGGATTCTGTAGAAAGGTCCAAGTCCAACAATTGTAAATCATTCTTTCTCAGTAACTGCCTGGTACTGCTCGAAACGGAGTAGTCTGTATTCCATGAAGGACAATGGGTGCTCGTTCCTGTCTCCTGGAGAGGAACAAGGACTGTTCAAACTCTGTTCCCGGAAGAATCCGTTTGGATGATGATGGGCTAACCATAGATAGCTGCCTTAAGTACAGGTGCAGAGTTCCTGCTTCAGGTCATCAAAGGTCTTGCACTCCTGAGCTTAGATCACATAATTGGACTGTTACATGAAGGTTGGGAGAGTCAAAGGGGCAAATATGGTCCTGTGGTTGGCCCCAAAGTTAATGCTCATATGACGTCTGAGGTCACTGGTGGAAAACTAGAGGGCACACCAGGAAACAAGCACCAATCTAGTTTCTCATTGAGGCCTAGGATGAGCATCTACAATTTGAAGGTTCAGCAGCAACTTGAGACTCCAACTATTCAATCACTACGCATCACCTTTTAGAAGTTAATGCCAGGAAGGAGACCAGATGTGATTGTACTGCTGGCCTGCATTCCTTATTTTATCAGGATCCTGACTGTACCTCTCTATAAAGCTCTATCTTCAAACTTGGCTCCAATGGGAGGCCACGGATGAGGGAGTCTTTCATACATGAGGAGTGTAAGGGAATGGAAGTAACAAGAAATACCTACCGTCAGTATGTTTTTCTTCTGACAGATACTCTAGCTTTCCACATATTCAACATCACTTCCCTTCCCCCTCTCTCTGAAGATGCCATTTTTTTGGTAATGTATTTTCTGATTATGTTACTCTGTTTAGCTCTGTTTTCTTCATCTAGACTTTGATAGGTCCCCCGGCTTTCTAGGCGCAGGGATGTGGAACAGCCTCCCAGAACCTCTGAGACTAACCACAAAGCTGCTATCTTTCAGGAAGAACCTTAAAACCTGGCTTTTTAAAAATGAACCCTGTCCCTTCCTTTCCAACTACTCTCCCGCTGCCTTTCGCGCCAGGACACTCTAGTTTGAGTAGCTGTGCCTATATTAAATGCACTATTTAATTTCATAGGTGAGGCTATTTGGCAAAGCTGATCCCATGCATGCGATACAATGCCCCCGTGGAGCAGATATGTCGCGTCCAATGATGCCTAAGCAGTTCTTGGTTGTAGCAGTGCAGGATCTCCAAGCAGCAAAACCTGGCATTCAAGATATTTATCAGTGCAGATTCATGCCTGGGGATGTTCTATTAGATGTGAGACTGCAGCAAAGGAGAATAGCTATTAGAACAATTGTTATTGAAGGTAAGTTAATTGTTTTTTGTAGCTTACATCACAATAATCACTGACAAAAACAGTTCTGGTGCGGTTTAGGCCTGGTTTGCAGCTGTTGCCAGACCTTATGTGATCAACCTAAAAAAGAGCTTTAAAGTGTACTACAGAGAGGGGCTTTGGCACCGCCCACAAGTTGTTTGACAAACCTGAGGGGTAGTTTGACAAACTTGAGGGGTAGAAGATTTGCTAGAGTTTTCGGAAGGCCTGACAGGCTTAGTTGTCTGCCAGGCTTTAGTAATAAAAACTCATTAAATTATATATCCATCCATATGTAAAAATATACATTCATTTAGATACATAGAGGGTCTTTGGGCAATCCCTCTTCTGCCACTGGTCAGTTGTTTACACGCTGCTCCCACCCATATCAGCGTCCAGCAGAGAGTAATACTTCAGTCCAGCTCAGTCACTGGCTCTCTTGCCCTGTGAATGAAGGAATTTTGTGATTACATGTGCACATCTACCAGTGCTTCTGTATGAGAGCTGGTAGTTTTGTCCTTTAGTTTTTAATGTTCTCCTCTTATAGTTCCCCTTTCATTTCCCTGCTTCTACTCCTTTTATTAAAATATTTCTTAAGAGAAAACTACTGCTCCCTCGGCAGTGCCAACAGGCTGATTGCTCGCTGCCCTTTTCATCTACAAGGCTTTGCATCCCATATGGCAACTTCCTCTAAACCAAGGCACCATTATACTGTTGTCGATAGGGTATTGTTGTTTTACCATTCTAAGATGGCCACCATGTTGGCTCTAGATGTGTCGGCCATACTGGAGCTTTAAAACAATGATAGACTATGAATTATACCACTGCAATACAGACATCAACTGTTATGTTTACTTTTGTTTTTGCAAGCATATTCCTGTCGTGACCAGACAGCAGCATATTTTGTTTTCTTCTACTTGCATTCTTGTAATTTAGTTTAGTTCTGAAACTGGGATGGTGCAATGAGCTAAAAAACGGTGTTGGATCTAGCCCTGATCTTTTGACTGGGTGAGAGTATTCTGCTTAATTCAGAGACTCTGTCCCTCACCACCCCTTGTTGTAAATATATTTGTCCACCCTAAGCGTGGAAGGGTATACTCAGACATGAGTCCCTTGCTCATTGCACCATCAGGATTCAAGCAAGCCGGGCCGAAGACGGCTGTAATGCCAGAAACCGGTCCCCGGAAGCTTGTTTCCTTCCCAGTGTAAGAATTGGCTTTTGTAGTTTGGTTTGCCCTGTTCCCATCATGCACTGGGACAGGAACAGACTACTTTGCATACAGCCAGGTTCTGAAACTGGGATGGTGCAATGAGCTAAAAAACGGTGTTGGATCTAGCCCTGATCTTTTGACTGGGTGAGAGTATTCTGCTTAATTCAGAGACTCTGTCCCTCACCACCCCTTGTTGTAAATATTTTTGTCCACCCTAAGCGTGGAAGGGTATACTCAGACATGAGTCCCTTGCTCATTGCACCATCAGGATTCAAGCAAGCCGGGCCGAAGACGGCTGTAATGCCAGAAACCGGTCCCCGGAAGCTTGTTTCCTTCCCAGTGTAAGAATTGGCTTTTGTAGTTTGGTTTGCCCTGTTCCCATCATGCACTGGGACAGGAACAGACACAGACTAATTTGCATACAGCCAGGTTCTGAAACTGGGATGGTGCAATGAGCTAAAAAACGGTGTTGGATCTAGCCCTGATCTTTTGACTGGGTGAGAGTATTCTGCTTAATTCAGAGACTCTGTCCCTCACCACCCCTTGTTGTAAATATTTTTGTCCACCCTAAGCGTGGAAGGGTATACTCAGACATGAGTCCCTTGCTCATTGCACCATCAGGATTCAAGCAAGCCGGGCCGAAGACGGCTGTAATGCCAGAAACCGGTCCCCGGAAGCTTGTTTCCTTCCCAGTGTAAGAATTGGCTTTTGTAGTTTGGTTTGCCCTGTTCCCATCATGCACTGGGACAGGAACAGACTAATTTGCATACAGCCAGGTTCTGAAACTGGGATGGTGCAATGAGCTAAAAAACGGTGTTGGATCTAGCCCTGATCTTTTGACTGGGTGAGAGTATTCTGCTTAATTGAGAGACTCTGTCCCTCACCACCCCTTGTTGTAAATATTTTTGTCCACCCTAAGCGTGGAAGGGTATACTCAGACATGAGTCCCTTGCTCATTGCACCATCAGGATTCAAGCAAGCCGGGCCGAAGACGGCTGTAATGCCAGAAACCGGTCCCCGGAAGCTTGTTTCCTTCCCAGTGTAAGAATTGGCTTTTGTAGTTTGGTTTGCCCTGTTCCCATCATGCACTGGGATAGGAACAGACTAATTTGCATACAGCCAGGTTCTGAAACTGGGATGGTGCAATGAGCTAAAAAACGGTGTTGGATCTAGCCCTGATCTTTTGACTGGGTGAGAGTATTCTGCTTAATTCAGAGACTCTGTCCCTCACCACCCCTTGTTGTAAATATTTTTGTCCACCCTAAGCGTGGAAGGGTATACTCAGACATGAGTCCCTTGCTCATTGCACCATCAGGATTCAAGCAAGCCGGGCCGAAGACGGCTGTAATGCCAGAAACCGGTCCCCGGAAGCTTGTTTCCTTCCCAGTGTAAGAATTGGCTTTTGTAGTTTGGTTTGCCCTGTTCCCATCATGCACTGGGACAGGAACAGACTAATTTGCATACAGCCAGGTTCTGAAACTGGGATGGTGCAATGAGCTAAAAAACGGTGTTGGATCTAGCCCTGATCTTTTGACTGGGTGAGAGTATTCTGCTTAATTCAGAGACTCTGTCCCTCACCACCCCTTGTTGTAAATATTTTTGTCCACCCTAAGCGTGGAAGGGTATACTCAGACATGAGTCCCTTGCTCATTGCACCATCAGGATTCAAGCAAGCCGGGCCGAAGACGGCTGTAATGCCAGAAACCGGTCCCCGGAAGCTTGTTTCCTTCCCAGTGTAAGAATTGGCTTTTGTAGTTTGGTTTGCCCTGTTCCCATCATGCACTGGGACAGGAACAGACTAATTTGCATACAGCCAGGTTCTGAAACTGGGATGGTGCAATGAGCTAAAAAACGGTGTTGGATCTAGCCCTGATCTTTTGACTGGGTGAGAGTATTCTGCTTAATTCAGAGACTCTGTCCCTCACCACCCCTTGTTGTAAATATTTTTGTCCACCCTAAGCGTCGAAGGGTATACTCAGACATGAGTCCCTTGCTCATTGCACCATCAGGATTCAAGCAAGCCGGGCCGAAGACGGCTGTAATGCCAGAAACCGGTCCCCGGAAGCTTGTTTCCTTCCCAGTGTAAGAATTGGCTTTTGTAGTTTGGTTTGCCCTGTTCCCATCATGCACTGGGACAGGAACAGACTAATTTGCATACAGCCAGGTTCTGAAACTGGGATGGTGCAATGAGCTAAAAAACGGTGTTGGATCTAGCCCTGATCTTTTGACTGGGTGAGAGTATTCTGCTTAATTCAGAGACTCTGTCCCTCACCACCCCTTGTTGTAAATATTTTTGTCCACCCTAAGCGTGGAAGGGTATACTCAGACATGAGTCCCTTGCTCATTGCACCATCAGGATTCAAGCAAGCCGGGCCGAAGACGGCTGTAATGCCAGAAACCGGTCCCCGGAAGCTTGTTTCCTTCCCAGTGTAAGAATTGGCTTTTGTAGTTTGGTTTGCCCTGTTCCCATCATGCACTGGGACAGGAACAGACTAATTTGCATACAGCCAGGTTCTGAAACTGGGATGGTGCAATGAGCTAAAAAACGGTGTTGGATCTAGCCCTGATCTTTTGACTGGGTGAGAGTATTCTGCTTAATTGAGAGACTCTGTCCCTCACCACCCCTTGTTGTAAATATTTTTGTCCACCCTAAGCGTGGAAGGGTATACTCAGACATGAGTCCCTTGCTCATTGCACCATCAGGATTCAAGCAAGCCGGGCCGAAGACGGCTGTAATGCCAGAAACCGGTCCCCGGAAGCTTGTTTCCTTCCCAGTGTAAGAATTGGCTTTTGTAGTTTGGTTTGCCCTGTTCCCATCATGCACTGGGATAGGAACAGACTAATTTGCATACAGCCAGGTTCTGAAACTGGGATGGTGCAATGAGCTAAAAAACGGTGTTGGATCTAGCCCTGATCTTTTGACTGGGTGAGAGTATTCTGCTTAATTCAGAGACTCTGTCCCTCACCACCCCTTGTTGTAAATATTTTTGTCCACCCTAAGCGTGGAAGGGTATACTCAGACATGAGTCCCTTGCTCATTGCACCATCAGGATTCAAGCAAGCTGGGCCGAAGACGGCTGTAATGCCAGAAACCGGTCCCCGGAAGCTTGTTTCCTTCCCAGTGTAAGAATTGGCTTTTGTAGTTTGGTTTGCCCTGTTCCCATCATGCACTGGGACAGGAACAGACTAATTTGCATACAGCCAGGTTCTGAAACTGGGATGGTGCAATGAGCTAAAAAACGGTGTTGGATCTAGCCCTGATCTTTTGACTGGGTGAGAGTATTCTGCTTAATTCAGAGACTCTGTCCCTCACCACCCCTTGTTGTAAATATTTTTGTCCACCCTAAGCGTGGAAGGGTATACTCAGACATGAGTCCCTTGCTCATTGCACCATCAGGATTCAAGCAAGCCGGGCCGAAGACGGCTGTAATGCCAGAAACCGGTCCCCGGAAGCTTGTTTCCTTCCCAGTGTAAGAATTGGCTTTTGTAGTTTGGTTTGCCCTGTTCCCATCATGCACTGGGACAGGAACAGACTAATTTGCATACAGCCAGGTTCTGAAACTGGGATGGTGCAATGAGCTAAAAAACGGTGTTGGATCTAGCCCTGATCTTTTGACTGGGTGAGAGTATTCTGCTTAATTCAGAGACTCTGTCCCTCACCACCCCTTGTTGTAAATATTTTTGTCCACCCTAAGCGTGGAAGGGTATACTCAGACATGAGTCCCTTGCTCATTGCACCATCAGGATTCAAGCAAGCCGGGCCGAAGACGGCTGTAATGCCAGAAACCGGTCCCCGGAAGCTTGTTTCCTTCCCAGTGTAAGAATTGGCTTTTGTAGTTTGGTTTGCCCTGTTCCCATCATGCACTGGGACAGGAACAGACTAATTTGCATACAGCCAGGTTCTGAAACTGGGATGGTGCAATGAGCTAAAAAACGGTGTTGGATCTAGCCCTGATCTTTTGACTGGGTGAGAGTATTCTGCTTAATTCAGAGACTCTGTCCCTCACCACCCCTTGTTGTAAATATTTTTGTCCACCCTAAGCGTGGAAGGGTATACTCAGACATGAGTCCCTTGCTCATTGCACCATCAGGATTCAAGCAAGCCGGGCCGAAGACGGCTGTAATGCCAGAAACCGGTCCCCGGAAGCTTGTTTCCTTCCCAGTGTAAGAATTGGCTTTTGTAGTTTGGTTTGCCCTGTTCCCATCATGCACTGGGACAGGAACAGACTAATTTGCATACAGCCAGGTTCTGAAACTGGGATGGTGCAATGAGCTAAAAAACGGTGTTGGATCTAGCCCTGATCTTTTGACTGGGTGAGAGTATTCTGCTTAATTCAGAGACTCTGTCCCTCACCACCCCTTGTTGTAAATATTTTTGTCCACCCTAAGCGTGGAAGGGTATACTCAGACATGAGTCCCTTGCTCATTGCACCATCAGGATTCAAGCAAGCCGGGCCGAAAACGGCTGTAATGCCAGAAACCGGTCCCCGGAAGCTTGTTTCCTTCCCAGTGTAAGAATTGGCTTTTGTAGTTTGGTTTGCTCTGTTCCCATCATGCACTGGGACAGGAATAGACTAATTTGCATACAGCCAGGTTCTGAAACTGGGATGGTGCAATGAGCTAAAAAACGGTGTTGGATCTAGCCCTGATCTTTTGACTGGGTGAGAGTATTCTGCTTAATTCAGAGACTCTGTCCCTCACCACCCCTTGTTGTAAATATGTAATTTAGTTAGCATGTGCTGGTGAGTGTGTGTGTTTTATTGTGGTTGTGGCAGAGGGTGACTGCAAGAATGAATCAGAGGATGGATTGCAAGAATGAGTCTGAGGATGGATTAATGGATACGATTCGAACAAGCTTTATTTCGACAATACGTGTCATAAAAGCATATAAATAGTAAAATCTATAAAAATAGCATAACAGCATTATACTTAAAATCCATAGCACAACATGCAACAGCAATAACTTTGCATCTTAGCCCTATTGGCTAATATAAGTCATTTGGGATTGTTTTACAACATTCAGGCGTTGCCACTGATAGAGTTACCTCTTGGAACATATAACCCACATCCATCCCAGGAACTTAGCAACAGATGTTGCATACTGCACAGAAGAATTTGTGCACAATATTCTCAGTTCAGTTCTGCTACTTCTGGTGCCCATGTTCTTGCAAGTCGGTTTCAGCCATTTTTTCCAAGGGCCCTCATATGCAGGGCAAACAAAGAGAATGTGAGAACATGTTTCTGTTTGGTCTGCACATATTTGACATTTGGTATCAGCATTGAGGGACCACTTGCATGTAAAGGATTTTAATGGTAGGGTGCCCACTAGAAATTGGAAATATAGTCTCCTATCAGAAGGCTTTGCTATAATATCCCAATAAGGCTCATACCAAGAGGTGGGCTTGAATTCCAAGAACCTCCCTGTTAGAGAGATACTCTTGATTGCTCAAATTGTTAGTCATGATCATAGATTAATACTGTTCTTTCATTTTTCCTTTTAAAGAGAACTGTAAGCCCCATGGCTTCTCCCATAAGTGCCTCAAACCCATTGCGATCAACATACGCCTGATGTTTAGAAGCCAGCCTATCTTATGTGCATTGTCCGCCTCCATGACATCCCCAAGTGCAACAGAGTAATTTGCCATCTCGTGAGTGGTCCACAATTTACGCCAGTATGCAATTGGGCGATATCTTGCTAAATCATCCAGGGATTTGAGGCCTAAATCATAAAACAGAGGCTTAAGTGCGGTACTTGGTGGGAGATTTGCGATGTTTCGAAGGAACTTATTCTCTGCCAAGACAAATGGCACAAGATTTTCAAAGCCCCAGAGTTCGGAGCCATATAAAACTGAACCCACAACTTTGATGTCACAGATCTGTAGAACAGGACTGATCAGTTTGTAGATGAGAATGTGTGTTCTTTTGCTAATGCTCCTGCCAGTTGACGGTGTTTGAGAGCCATGGTTTCAGTCTGGGGCCCGAGCTCAATTTCTTGGCCACAGTAACTCCTAAAAAGTTAAAAACATCTGTCTGTTCTAGGGGCTCACCATTTAGACTTACATTTCCCTTTAATAGCCAGTGCTGGTTAAAAACCATGAATTTGGTTTTGCTTGTATTGATTACTAACCTTTGCATTCTACAATAAACTTCGAATCGGGAAAGTGCATGTTGAAATCCACGCAAGGTTTTGGAGATTATAAGCGTGTCGTCTGCAAACATTAAAATGGGAATATTTGACCCTTCAAGAACCGGCGCATCTGTTGGATGTGTAGCAAAGAATTGTGTCACTCCATTCAAGAATAGGGAGAATAGTGTTGGAGCCATGACACTTCGCTGGCAAACCCCCTTTGTTACTGGAAATCGATCTGTGGTATTGCCCTGAGCACCCCAGCGGACTTGAGTAAAGTTGTCCTCGTGAAGTCAAACAATTAGGGAGAGCAGGTCTACGGGCATTCCCAGGTTCAGAAGGACCGTCCAGAGTTTTTTCCGCGAAACGTCAAAGGATGACTTGAGATCTCCAAAGGAGGCATAAATGCTGCCCTTTACAATCACAACAATACAGCAGTATATTAGTATAAAATGAAATGCCTGATCAATACTACTAACGTTAGTTCGAAAGCCTGCCTGTAAGGGTGTAATTTGCAGCTATCCATTCCTGTATTTTTGCCAGTGCTAGATGAGCCACCACCTTCTGGAAAGAGTCAATTAGGCTTATTGGCCTGTAGTTGCTGGATGAGGAACTATTGCCTTTATTAAAGATGTGTATTCTCTCGGCGCCCGGCCAGGATTCTGGTATGGGTGCACCACAGGCTTTTGCATAGGCTTGTAATAATATGTATCTTGACCAGGTGCTCTTGTCATGCAAGAATAGGTCAGCTGGTATACTATCTAGACCTGTGGCTCGTCTCCCCGTAACTGCACCACCGGCACCATTTACATCTAAGAGGACAAAGAACAGATCCATCCTTTGTGGAAGAATCAGGAAAGGATCACCTTGTTGATCTTCCTCCTCTGCTTTTTGTGAAATCGTCGATCCATGCTTCTGGGGCCATATGATTTTGTGGGGGCAAAACTTGCCCCTCTCTTTCACACTTTACTAGTTGCCAAAAGTGTTGTACTTTTCCCCCAGAACAAGCTGTTTTTAGATCCTGCCATCGTTGTTCGTCCCAATCTTTTTTTGCTCTACCCTGGGAGAGTGTATACGATTTTCTCGCCTGTTGAATATAGGCTAGGTTTTTTACTTTATTGCAGCTGCGAGGAGTTTATATGCTTGTCTACATTCCTTATTGAACCAATGTTGCAGCACTAGAGGTGGTTTATAGTTCTGGCCTGATGGCCTAAGAAAATAGGTTCTTATTTTATCAAATAGCTTGTTATGGACCCCGGTCATGATTTTGTATGCTTGTATAGGTGTTGGCGGCATCTCTATCTCTGCCAGTGCAGGGGTCACATTTGTTGTTATAGATGACAGTACATCTGGCTTTTCCGCAACCTTTGCCCATTTAATGCGTCTCATGTTGTTAGTCCTGCTCAATGCAGGAGGTGTTAAACCCTTTCTGTTGTTAAGGGATTTAATTGCGAATCTCAGGGGGTTATGATCACTCTCTACTCTCTCAATTCTTGCCATATCGATATGGGCATACCACAGTTCCAAATGAATTGATAGTCAAAACGGCTGGCATGGTGAGTCCCACCCTGTTTAATCTATATATGGCCCCACTGGCAGAGGTAGTGCAGTCGTTCGGCGTGGAGCTTGTCTCCTACGCCGACGACACGCAACTTCTCATATCTCTGACCCAAGCTCCTTCTAAGGAAGCTGATAACTTCAATGCCTGCATGACCAAACTTGCCACATGGATGAACGACCACTGTCTGAAACTTAACGGGACTAAGACAGAGGTCCTCATCATGGGAGGCAATGAGGCTAAATGGACGACTGAGTGGTGGCCCAGTTGCCTTGGTCCTTTGCCCTCCCCCTCTCGAGAGGCGAAGAATTTGGGTGTGTGGGTGGACAATAAATTGTCCTTTGATAGCCACATAAGAAAAACTGTGGGCAAATGCTTTGGGGTGATGAAAACTCTGAACCGCACCCTTGACCCGTTACCCATCAATTCCAGGCGTACCATGACGCAAGCACTGATAACGTCCCGTATTGATTACGGAAACGTGCTGCTCATGGGCACATCTGAGAAAAATATTAAAAAGCTACAGGTGTTACAGAATTCGGCAGCTCACCTGGTCCTAAGGCTCCCTCGCCGAGCTCCATCACGCCCCTCCCTCGTAGCCCTCCACTGGCTGCCTATCAGGAAGAGGATTGATTTTAAAGCTATGCTTTGGTGCCATAAAATAATTCATCACAGAGCACCGGCTTACATGTCGGACTTGGCCTCTGTCTATGAACCTAGCAGGTCGCTTAGATCTAAAGGTATGAGTCTGCTCAGAACTACATGCCCCAAAAAAGCTAGAATGGGAGGCAGATCTTTCCGGACTTTAGCTGCCAGGAAATGGAACCTTCTTCCTTTGGATATCAGGATGGAGAATAATGAAATCCTGTTTAGGAAGAAATTGAAAACCTGCCTCTTTACTCGGTGATGGGTTTTTTTCCTCTACACCTTTTTACACTCTCTCCACAGCGCGGGGACACGCCGGGAGGCGTCACCAGGCGCTTTACAAACTCCTTTAAATTAAATTAAATTAAATTGGTATACGTGTTAGACCCTTGTCTATCTGATTCAGATCACCTGTTTACGGCCCTGATGCACCTTTCCAAACATAGAGCTTTTAGTTGTAGAGCTGTTTCTATCCATCATTTGTTGGGGCTATTTCTAAGCTAGGAATGCCCCATTGAACAACTTCCTCTTCAGTTAATTTGTTATCATCTTGATCAAGGGGCTCAAAGGTTGTATTAAAATCCCCTGCTATTACTGAATGGGAAGTGTCTGAGTGGTTCTCTAGTAATTCGTCTAGTAACATTACAGTGTTGGACCTTTTGATCCTCTCTCATATACATTATAGATGTCTATGTTAGTCTGGTGACTGATCTGCGTACAAATGGCAAGGATATCGAGGCTGCCTGTATGGAGATCCTGGACCTTGTAACCTATTTCCTGTCTTATCCATATAGTCAGCCCTCCTATTGGCATGCCCATCGGGCCTCGAATTGCTGGAATATAATAATTCAAAGACCCAGGGTGAAATAAAGGGTCTGCGGACCAAGTTTCTTGGAATAGACAGATATCATGTGTGTCAATTAAGCTGTTCCAGTTTGAAGAAACACCCTTAGATCGGAGTCCCGCAATGTTCCAAGATAGAAAAGAGATCTGAGATGCTGCTATAGACTGAAGTGAAATGCTTGGTCATTAGGGCCCTATGGGCAAGATTTATTATTCCCTTAATGGATACATGAGAGCAACGATGAGTGACAGAGTGCGTGTATGAGGACTTACTGGGTGCCCAAAACCATCAATGACACTAAAAGGCATGTTCATTCATAAGTAGGGCTCCCGGTTTTATGGTATTTATTTTTTTGCCATTTCCGTCTGTATTTATCAATATTTATTTTTTGCTAATTTTATCTGTATTTATCCATATTTATTTTGGGGTTTTGTGCAAAAATCAAACTGAAATTAGTATATTTCCATATTTATTTCACCAATAAATATGCTCTCATGCTTGAATGTCTACCAGGTTTCTGTGCTGTGAACACTCGCAGAAGATAAATCAATGCACTTCCATGAAAATGTGCAAATTTTAGAATCAACCGTGTGTATATCTACTGCTGTTAAAGTCTCGTTACTAAAATTCCTTTCTTTTTTGACCCTCTTATCTATCAATCCACACAACTATTGTTTTGGGAGTCATGGCAGACAGTATTTAGAATTACTCAAAAAGCAACACAATTTCCGTTTTTATCCACATTTAAAAATAAATACAGCCAAGAAAATTATTGTTTTCGGTCTGTATTTATATGTAAAAATGGAAAACAGGGAGCCTTATTCATAAGCCAGAACTATTGGCATTGTCAGTGTTGTTGAAACTGAAATAAGGCGAAGAATAATTATTAACAGATAAACAACTGAACTAAACATTGCAATGGTGACAGAAAAGGATTTATGTGGATATATGCTTCAATGTTAATGAAGGGTATCAAAGGTGACATAATTTTTAATATTTATTTTAGGCTTGTGGGTTGTATCTAGCTCTGCATCTGTGCACTGGAGCACTTATGGAGAACCTCTTACTGAGTCAAATCTTGAAAGTGAGTTTGTCCATAAAGCTACGCTGGCCTGATTTACAGACATTAGGAAATGACAGAGAAGAGGGAAAGAACATTGAGTTAGGACAGACCCACGGGCCAGATGTACATTGCTTTTTTCAGGATGCAAACGGCCAGATTTGCAGAATCGTTTTGCAACAGGAAAAAGTATCTTTCTAAGTACAAAGCTCTATTTTGGGATTCGGTAACCTATTACTGAATCACAAAATGGGTTTGCTATTCGGTATTAGGAAGGGGCATGTTAAGGGTTTCCCTTCCTAATGGCGTTTCACTGTGGTATATGTGAATGTTTTGCGACTGAAATGGGGTCACAAAACATTCACATTTTATCGCCTACTTGAAGTAGGTGGTAACCCATTTGCAAAGTGTAAGGGGTCACCAAGGGACCTCTTTCCCTTGTGAATGGCTGTTTTTAAGAGCAGGCAGTGGTCCCACAAACCACTGCCTATGCTTAAAAAATGAAAAGAAAACTTTTCATTTTTGTTTTTGTAACCAATCCCATTTTTATTCAATGTAAACGCGCTGCATTAAAAAAACATTGCTTTATTTATGGTTTAAATCTTTTACTAATTTTCAAGCATGAGAAAAATAAACAGACCCCCAGCTCCATGGAGTCAATGCAATATAGATAACAAGTATCACAAATAATAGCATTACCAAGGTAATATGAGTGGAGCGGGCATATGGGAATAAACATTAAGGAGAAAAAGGGAAAAATCAAAACAAACAACTAGAGTCGAACATTACCACCCCCTCTCTCACCCCCCTCATCCACCAATAACAGGGAAAAGGAATAATCTGGGAGTCAGCGTGGTCGCTTGCGGTGCTGCGAGGGATCAGTATGCGGGAGATGTGTGTCTGAAAGGCGAAGAAGTCTGAGGTATCGAGGGCATGTCAGTTCACGGAACTCAGACACACTTAGGGTGAAGAAGGGCCACCACAACTATGGGAAGTGAGATCCCTTTCCGGCTAACATGAGGGTTAATGTCTCCATGCCCAACACCAGCCAGAGTCGCTGTAGCCATCCAGAAAAAGTTGGGAGCTGGGCGGTGCGCCAATGCACGAGGATGTTCTGCGTGGCTGCGCCCAATGCGATGGCAATCAGTCTACCCCTCTGGGACTTTAGCGGATATATCAAGGGATTGGGTAAACCCAAGAGAATGTATGCAGGAAATCTCGAGAGCTGTGTCTCGAAGTGGGTGTCAATTTCATCGAGCACCTGGGACCAGTATGATTAAATACGATCACAGCCCCAGAGAACATGCACCAGAGTGCCCACTTCTCCGCACCCCCTCCAACAAAGTGTCCTACCCAGGTTCCTTTCCCAACGGGCTCGACCAGCATTATATGTATGTGTAATGGTCTTTAGCAACATTTTATAAAGGTCCGAAATGATTTTCTTATCGAATGTGCGTGTGATGAGCCACTTCTCATAGGGTGTCAAAAGACGCCTAGCCTCAGGTTAGATATCTGGGTGTAGTGCCCAATGTCGGAGCTACAGGTAAGGCAGTTTTTCCGATTCAGGAAGGCCCTTGTCTGCCTTAAACTGTGTGAATGGGATATTCCCCTCCAAGTCGAAAAGGTGTCCCAGGGACCGACAAGAGGTGGAGCGCCATGCAGGGAAGGCCCTAGTACCCATACCAGGTTGGAATTCTAGCTTATCGAACAGTGGTGTGAGGGAGGAGGGATAGGTAGTGAGATTATGGGCGTTGTTAGTGCGGTCCCAGGACTCCATAATCATGCTTGTGATATATGATGCATAGAGATTGTGTGGTCTATGTGTTTTACGGAGGAAATGAATGCCCTGTAGGGACATGGCTGCCACTGCTTGATCCTGGAACAACCAGTGTTTCTCCGACTCCAGGCGGTGCCTCTCCACTAAATATCAAAGCTGTAAGGCATGGAAATAGAGCTGGAGGTCAGGCACCCCCACACCTCCCCTCTCCGGCGAGAGAATTGCTATTGCGTGCTTTAACTGGGGCATGCAGCCTTGCCAAATAAAATGTGCCAAGTCCGATTGGGTCTGGTGAATCCAGCCCGAGGGAGGGCGGAGGGGGAGAGTCTGAAAAAGATACAGAATCTGGGGAAGGATGGTCATCTTGGTAGCCGCTATCCTACCAAGCCAGGATAGTGTGTAGTGCTTCCACTTGCCTAACTCCTTGCGAATGTGTGCGCGGAGCATGGAGTAGTTGGTTTCAGCGGTGGCCTGTATGGTGGGAGCTAATTGAATTCCCAGGTAGGGAATCGAGGAAGATGCCCATTTATGGAGTGTTCTTGTAGATGAGCTAGGGTGTGTGGGGATAGGGAGATATTAAGTGCAATCGACTTATCCATGTTAATCCTAAATCCTGAGGCCTGTGTGAAGCAATGTAGTTCAATGAAGAAAGATCGCAGCGCAGGGATCGGGTTACAGAGGGTAAGCAGGATGTCATCTGCATACAAGCTAATAGTGTGTACGTCTCCTCCAAACTTGATCCCAGAAATAAGGGGATGGCGCCTAACTCGTAGTACCAGGGGTTCCATGTAGAGCACGAATAAGAGGGGTGAAAGAGGGCACCCCTGCCTGGTGCCTCTTCCAATGGGAAAACGAGAGGACATATGACCATTAACGCGAAGCGTTGCCTTGGGTGAGCGGTAGCAATTAAGGATCCGGGTACGCAACTTCTCACCAAAACCGACGTGCGTCAAGACTTGCTCCAGATAAGGCCAATGCACTCTGTTGAAGACCTTCCCTGCATCAATAGCTAGTAGCATATATTCTCCGAGTGCGAGACGCCTTTTCGATCAAGTTCAGGACCCGCTTGGTGTTATTGCTTGTTTGTCTCTGCGTGATGAAGCCGGCTTGATCCGGCTCAACCAATTGGGACATGTAGGGCGCTAGCCGGGCCGCCAGAATACTAGTGTAGAGTTTGATGTCTATGTTCAGTAGGGAGATCGGCCTATATGCACCACAAGGCGTTTTATCTTTCCCGGGTTTTGGAATAACCACTATTGATGCTTCTAGCATCTCTTCCGGGATAACCCAGTCTTGTGCAAAGGCGTAGAACAAGCCTGTCAGGAGGGGGGCCACCTGACTGCAGAATGTTTTATAAAAGGCTGCTGAGTAGCCATCTGGCCCGAGTGATTGGCCCAGCTTGAGGCGGGAGATCGCTGTTATGACCTCTTCCATCCCGATCTCCCTATCTATGTGTGCTGCCGCGAGATAGTCAGCGCTGTGGTGGGCGGCTAGGGGGTCACACGAATGGAGTTCTGCATAAAAGTCTCGAAAGACTTCCGCTATAGCAGCGACGTCGGTGGCGAGTTCGCCCCTGGGAGAGCAGATGGCCTGAACACCCTGTCCCTGTCTAGCCTCCCGTAGTTTGTGGGCTAGGAGGTGACCGCATCTGTCACCACCCGTGTAATATGAGTGTTGGAGGCGGAGGGCCGCATATTCAGCCCTATCCTGGTCTAAGGCTGCAAGTTGCTTCCACTCTACACACAATTGATGCCAAGCCCAGGAAGCCCCGGTCCACTGGTACCTCTGCTCCAATTCCGCGACTTGCTGAGAGAGTTCAGCCCGTTTACGACCACGCTCAAGATTGTTAGCTGTGGATATAGCTATAAATTCCCCCTGTTAGATCTGGGGGTCTCTAGTTGGCAATGGTTATCACCTTAGTCCAAATAGGGACCCTTACTTCTAAGTCAGGATAAGGGAATTACTCTCCTTAATAACCCCTGCTCACCCCCTTGGTAGCTTGGCACGAGCAGACAGGCTTATCTCAGGCAGTGTGTTAAGCATTTGTGAATATACCCAGTAATACAGTGATAACACTACAGATGGACACAACACAGGTTTTATAAAAATAAGTATTCTTTATATAGACCTAAACACATGACCACAAACGACGAAAATCCATCAATACTTTACTAAAGGTTACTTAAAAGATGATAAAAGTCTCTTAATTCAAGTTGATGGTAAATGCGACAAAGTTCTCACAAAGTTCTTGGATGCGACACGCAAAGTGAACAAAAAGGCTCACACAAGGGGAGATGCGTCGGTTCCGTGACCCAGGGGAATGGTTGCGTCCTTCCTCAATGCTTGCGCAGAGTAGGGGACTCGTCGTGAGCCTTACCGGTGCCGAGGTGATGCGTAGATTCTCGACCTGTTGCGGTGCGCAAGATGGCGCCTTGATACGATGCCGATGCGATGATCCAGTTGCGATGCGAGAAGATGGCGCCCTTGATGCGGCGATGCGATGACGATGCAATGACGATGCGATGACGCCCTGGCAGCCTTGCGACGACTCTGTACTTTGGAGCCGCGACAGGCCCAGCGATGCACTTCTCCGGCGATGCGATGACAGCTCTCTCGATGCGTTGCGCTTCTCCGGCGATGCGACAGCAGACAGCTTCGATGAACACGCGCTTCCAGGGATACGCGATGAACTATCGCTTCTCTGGCGTTGTGATGATTTCAGCTGCGGCTCGCACAAGGGGAGATGCGTCAGTTCCGTGACCCGGGGGAACGGTTGCGTCCTTCCTCAATGCTTGCGCAGAGTAGGGGACTCGTCGTGAGACTTACCGGTGCGGAGGTGATGCGTAGATTCTCGACCTGTTGCGGTGCGCAAGATGGCGCCTTGATGCAATGCGATGCCGATGCGATGCCGATGCGATGATCCAGTTGCGATGCAAAAAGATGGCGCCTTGATGCGGTGATGCTATGATGATGCGATGACGCCCTGGCAGCCTTGCGATGACTCTGTACTTTGGAGCCGCGACAGGCCCTGCGATGCACTTCTCCGGTGATGCGATTACAGCTCTCTCGATGTGTCGCGCTTCTCCGGCGATGCGACAGCAGACAGCTTCGATGAACACACGCTTCCAGGGAGACGCGACGAACTCTCGCTTCTCCGGCGTTGCGATGATTTCAGCTGCGGCGGCGACACGCTTCTTCTCGATGCATCGCGCTTCCAGCTCCCAGCGGCACGCAAGTGACTGGAGTCAGAATTCCCAGCAAGGAAATTCAGGAGGGAGCTGGAGATGAAGTCTTTTGGCCCTGAGACTTCAGCAGGAGGCAAGCACAGTTCAAGCCCTTGGAGAATATTCTGTAGATGAAAGTCCTTACAAAGTTCCTTCTCCTTTCCCTTGGCAATGAAGCAACCACTGCAGGCTAACCCAGCAAACAGCACACTGGACATGGAACTCCCTTTCCACCCACCTACGGCTGACCCGGGACTATCTCTCCTTCCGGAAACAACTCAAGACCTGGCTGTTCGAGCAGTAGCGGCTCCCCCTCCTCCCAGCGCCTTGAGTCCCTAACGGGTGACTAGCGCGCTCTACAAATTTTGTCTGATTGATTGATTGACTGGCAGAGGGGTAGTCCAAACTCCTGCAGCTTCCTTAGTTCTTCTCCTTGGCAGAAAGGTTTCTTGTTCCAGAAGTGATCTAAAGTCTGTGGGACTGGGTCCCAATATTTATACCAAAAAACCCTTTGTTCTCTGAAGGCAGAGGGGCCTCTGCCTAGTTTAAACCAGTTCCTGAGCACTGTGTTTACATGACTCTTCTCTTCCTTTCACTGTGCAGGGCAGAAACATCATACGCCCCACAGGAGGTGGAGCCAGCACAGGTGAGGGAAGATGCAGCTCTGGAGTACTCTGTTGATAGGATTCCCCTTCTCCTTTCACTGTGCAACCTCGCCAACCTCGGACTCAAGCAACTGGTGACCACCCCCACCCACCTCGCCGGACACACACTCGACGCCGTCTTCTCATCCAGCAACGACGTCACCTTCAGCCACGCAACAGGACTCCACTGGACGGACCACAGCTGCGTCCACTTCACCTTCAAAAGATCGGCGATCCACCACCACCAGCAACAGGTTGCCCGAAGAAGCTGGAACAAGATCTCAGCCGACCAGCTCACCGCTTCCCTGAGCCAGCACCCTCCCGCCAGCTCAGCGAACCCCAGCCAGGCCGCCGACAACCTCACGAAGTGGATCAGCAACTGCGCGGACGAACTCGCCCCACTGAGAACCCCACCCAGCAGACCCTGCAGCAGAAAAACACCATGGTTCACCGACGAACTAAAGAGCTCCAAGAAGAACTGCCGAGCCCTCGAGAAAGCCTGGAGAAGGGAGCCAACCACGGACAACATGACCACCCTCAAGCTCGCCACCCGTAAACACCACCAGCTGATCCGCGCCACCAAGAAAAATACATACAAGGACCGGCTGGACAACAACGCACACAACTGCAAGGAACTCTTCAACATCGAGAAAGAGCTCTCCAACCCCAACGCCGGAAGCAATGACATCACCCCGTCGCAAGACCTCTGCGACTCCCTCGCCTCCTACTTCCACAACAAGATCGCGGACATACACAACAGCTTCAGCAACCAACCTACGCAAGCCACGACCGCAACAACGCCACCCACCACCACCCTCCGCACCTGGACTCCGATCAACACCGAAGACACCATCCGCACAATGAACTCCATCCATTCCGGATCTCCGACTGACCCCTGCCCTCACCACGTCTTCAACAAGGCCGACACTGTCATCGCACCCCACCTGCGGGACATCATCAACACTTCCTTCGACACCGCCACCTTCCCTGAGAGCTGGAAGCACGCCGATCTCAGCGCTCTTCTCAAGAAACCCACAGCAGACCCCACCGACCTCAAGAACTACCGTCCCATCTCGCTCCTCCCGTTCCCAGCCAAAGTCATCGAGAAGACCGTCAACAAACATCTGGCAGCCTTCCTCGAGACGAACGGATCCCTCGACCCCTCACAGTCTGGCTTCCGGGCGAACCACAGCACCGAGACCGCCCTCATCGCTGCCACCGATGACATACGAACTCTGATGGACAACGGAGAAACAGCGGCCCTCATCCTCCTAGACCTCTCCGCGGCCTTCGACACCGTCTGCCACCGCACACTAGTACAGCGCCTTGGCAACATCGGAATCCAGGACAAGGCACTGGAATGGATCACCTCCTTCCTCGATGGAAGAACACAGAGAGTCCGCCTACCACCGTACAAGTCAGAGGCCACCGAAGTCATCTGCGGCGTCCCTCAAGGATCCTCACTGAGCCCCACCCTCTTCAACGTCTACATGAGCCCCCTCGCGGCCATCGCACGCCAACACAACCTCAACATAATCTCCTCCGCCGACGACACCCAGCTGATCCTCTCCCTGACCAACGACCCCGCCACCGCCAGAGCCAACCAGCACGAAGGGATGAGAGAGGTAGCCGAATGGATGACGACCAGCCGCCTGAAACTGAACTCGGACAAGACGGAGGTCCTCATCCTGGGCTCCTCGCCCTCCGCCTGGGACGACCCCTGGTGGCCCCCCGCCCTGGGCACCGCACCCAAACCGACGGACCACGCTCGTAACCTGGGCTTCATCCTGGACTCCTCCCTCTCCATGACCAGACAAGTAAACGCCGTCTCCTCGTCTTGCTTCAACATCCTGCGCATGCTACGCAAGATCTTCCGGTGGATCCCCACCGACACGAGGAAGACGGTCACCCAGGCCCTCGTCACCAGCCGACTGGACTACGGCAACGCCCTTTACGCCGGTACCACCGCCAAGCTCCAGAAGAGACTCCAGCGGATTCAGAACGCCTCGGCCAGACTCATCCTCGACATCCCCCGACGCAGCCACATCTCCGGACACCTGAGAGATCTGCATTGGCTCCCGGTCAACAAGAGAATCACCTTCCGCCTCCTCACCCACGCACACAAAGCCCAAACGACCAAGGCCCGAGCTACCTCAACAACCGGATCAACTTCTACACTCCCAAGCCCCCCCTCAGATCAACCAGCCACGCCCTCGCCGCCGTCCCCCGCATCCGAAGAGCAACAACAGGAGGAAGGTCCTTCTCCTACCTGGCCGCCAAGACCTGGAACTCACTCCCGACCGACCTACGCCTGACCCAAGACCACCTCTCCTTCAGGAAGAAGCTCAAGACCCGGCTGTTCGAGCAGTAACGGCACCCCCCCCCCCTACCCAGCGCCTTGAGACCCTACGGGTGAGTAGTGCGCTCTACAAATGACCTGATTGATTGATTGATTGATTGATTGTGCAGAGCAGAGACATCAGACAAGCCACAGGGGGTAGAGCCAGCATTGTGGAGGGAAGGCCCAGCCCTATTCAGGTCCCAGGTGCACTCTCCCCCTCCCATCTGGAGGTAAATCTCCCTAATTACCACTTTGCTGTCCCAGACTGTCTCCTGGAATTTCCCCAGCCCTGTCACACACAAACCCAGACAAGGAATACACAAGTCAGCAGAGGCGGGCTCAAATGGTTAGGCAAGCAAATACCTACTTTCTAAAAGTGGTATTTGCAAACACAGAATATTAAAATTAACTTTACTAAAAGATGTATTTTATAATTCTGAGTGCAGGCATACTAAACTCGAATTTCTTCCATGTACCCTGAGTCAGTTAGGATTGTAGGGATGTAACAATCTTCACTGCCATTCTAGTCTATGAGAACAGGTAGCCTTCAATAGTGAAAAACGAAAATGGCTGTAATTCACTACTAGAACATGCTGCACACATCAGAGCATGTCCTACCTTATACTTACAATGCACCCTTCCCTTGGGCCTACCATAGGGGTGTCTAATATGAAGTAAAGGGAAGGTTTAGGGACTGGCAAGTGGGTGCACTTGGCCAAGTCAACATGGTAGTCACAGACTACACCCAGGCCTTGCTATGGGAGGCCTGAGACACACTTTACAAGCTGCTTCTGTGGGTGGCACAACAAGTGCTGCAAGCCCACCAGCAGCATTTGCTCTACAAGCCCTGGGCACACATGGTGCACTGCACTAGGGGCTGACAGTAGATCAAATAAGCCAATCATGGAATCCAATCAGAATATTAATTTAACATAGGGAGCACTTGCACTGTGGCACTGATTAGCAGTGGCACAGGGCCCAAAACTTACAATCAGCAAAAATATGTCAAAACAGAGGAGGCAATCCGTCAAAAATGGAAGGGGACTCACGCCAATGATGTCAGGTCTAAAACCCCCCTTATGACTGCCTTTAGTGCCGCCCACTGCGTCGCTAAAGAGGTGTGTCAGTTGGCATTAAGGGCAAGATAGTTTGTGATGGCTTTCTGGATCTGTTCGACTATGGAAGCTTGATGGAGCAAGGTATCGCGCAGGCGCCAGTGTCTAAACGCTGCAATGTTGGCGGGAACTTAAAGGTGGCATGGACAGGGGAATGGTCTGAAAGGGAGGCTGTCAGAATCTCGGTGTCCGTCGCGAGTGCATGTAGTGGGGAAGAACTAAGGAGGTAGTCCAACCTAGCGTATGTTTTGTGTGCTCCTGAGTAGAAAGTGTAAGCTCGACTACGGGGGTGAAAGTGGCACCAAAGATCTACGAACCCCAGGTCCGGAAGACGGGCCTGTCCAGCAGGTGAGGGAGCGCCAGTCTGGCCTGTCCTCTGGCAGTAACGGTCACTAATGTTATCAAAGGCAAGGTTGAGGTCACCTCCCAGTAACAGGTGACGTTCCGCAGTAGCTGTCGCCTCAGTGAATGGGTCATGAAAAAACGTATCCTGCCCTTCGTTGGGCGCATATACAGACACCCCTCCCACCAGGAACTGATAGGTGAGCAATCAGCCTCTGATCTCAGCCTCCTTCTGTAATACTCTACCCGGAAAGGATTGAGAGACCAATATGGCAACCCCGGCAGACTTAGTGGGATTAGAGGAGACCATCTGTGTAGGGAAGCACGAGATTTCATTCTGTGGTGATCCTTAGGAAGGAGATGAGTCTCCTGCAGGAGACATATATTAGCTTTGGAATGCTCCAAATAGGGGAGGACGGCTCTGCGCTTCATCGGGTTATTCAAACCTCGCACGTTTAGAGTAAGGATTTTAAGAGAGTTGTGTAGCATCTAGATTCGGGGGAGGATGAATGCTATGGTGTGGGCTATATTCCGTGGCGAAGGAGGAGGTATAGATGATGAGGGACCATAGCACTGTGTCGAGCAGCATCCACTGCACAGTGAGGGGTGGTGGAATAGGGGACCCAAAACCCAAAAAACCCAAAAACCTTCCAAAAGCAAAAATTCCAGCATAAAACAAGAACAATAACGCGTAGAACTAACAGAGTCAAGAAGAATAGTCCGTCATCCTGGGATGACCAGCAGATCATCAGGGTGGGGTCCATGATGTGACCAAAGAGGGGGTCTCAGTCCCACCCACCGCCCGACCATGATCAAAGGAAGGACATTCTGAAGAATCAAGGACCCTCGTCCATTCACTTGACGCCAAAGCTCGCTCCAGCCAGGGTATCGGACACGGATGCGAGGGCCGCCTGCTGACTCTTAGCGATTTCTGTCTTGTTCGGTGTCCGGTCATGCCTCCATCGGCCCTGTTGCTGCCACCCCGATGGGGAGATCTCAGGCCTCGAGCTGGTGCTACGTTGGTCATCTTCTTCGCTTGGTACAGCTAGGCCCAGAAGTTGGCAGGAGTCTATGATTGATCGGAGCTGGTGGAGTTTGCCATTATAGCGAAAAATAAGACAAAAGGGATGACCCCAGGAGTATGTGATTCCTTGCTGTCGAAGGTGTTCAGTCACAGGGCGATATTGCCGGCGGCGTTGAAGCGTGATCAAAGCCAGATCTTGGAAGAGCACCGGAGAGTGTCCCTGGAAGGAGATGGGGTGAAGAGATCTCGCCTTGGTGAGGATGGCCTCCTAGGTTCTAAAGTCCTGGACGCACACAAGGATATCCGCAGGGGAAGCATTAGGTGCCCGAGGTGGTCCGACCCAGGTCGCGTGGGCCATGAAACTGAGATCATCCTAGGCCGGCCTAGGATGATTTCAGTTTCATGGGAGGCACCCAGGAGGTGGTGGAACAGGCCCTTAGCGAATGCAAATAGATCTTTAGTGTTCTCCGTTGCCTTCACAACCCGGATCTGAGAGTCAGAAATAGCGACTCCAAGAATGCCTTCGTGATAGGCTCGTCACTGGTGCTTGCAGACTGAAGCTGGCTGCCATCTCGGGGGCCGCGGTCACAATATTGGGGATAGAGTGCGAGTGTCCAAAAGTGTCTTCGTCCTGGAAGAGGACATACTCCTCTGTCACCCACAGGCGGGTCGTTGTGTGGGGTGTCGGCGACGGGGAGACCGCAGCAGATCAAGGGAGGTGCTGATGTGTCAGGCCTCTGTGGGAGCTTGGCTAACAACACCTGTCTGCATGTCTCAGCTGTGTATCGGCGCAGAGTCCGGTTGCTGACCACGGTAAAGGCGTCATGAGGGTGAAGGTAGGGGAGCACGCCCGCTCCTGAGGCGAGGCATCCGGGTAGCTTTGCCGCAGCTGCGTGAGGATGTGGGAGTAGGGGCCTAGACAAGTACCACTAGACCAGGCCTCTACACAATGGTACCAAGTCCAGAACAGTCCAGGCAGGCTCCAGCTCTCCAACCTCCCTCCCAGAGTCAAGATGTGCTGCGCTAAACCACAATGCACACGATGGCCAGGCAGAGGCAGTCCTGACCCAGGTCGCGTGGCCCCCCGTAGGGTGGCTGCAGGGTGCAGTCTCTTACCGTGCATCTGCAAGGCGAAGCATATTTCAAAGGCACAGCTTGCTTCCGCGTGTGCTGCGATGGAGCATCGGGCCGTCAATGTGCTGTGTCCCAGGCGGACGACTCCAAAATTGAGGCCGGGGATCCCGGCGGCCCTGTGTGCGGCTTGCTGCTGGGCCCTCTCGGCGTGTCGGCACCTAGCGCTGCGGGGCACGGGAACAACTTGTCTCGATGACTGAAGAGAGCTTCAGTGAGGGTGAAGGGCATCTCCATGGGCTCCGGCCGCTCCCGCGGGCCTCGTGACAAGCAGGGTCAGATCCACGCTCAAGGCCATGGCCTCGGTGCCCTCCAAGGCAGATTGAGACCGGTAGTCACGGGCAGCTGTGTGTTATGCTGAGCAACCCACGTGTCATCCGGGTTGCCTGTGTAGCAGCTGGGTACAAAGCGGCTGGCCTCGGTGGCCCGGGCTCTGGGCCACCGCGTTGTTGAGGCCGCTTTCAGGCGTCAGCGAGGGGAAGGCCGGGTCACTTCCCTCGCGGTCCCCACGAGGCTGCTGCGATTGTCACCTGTGGTGGGATCTCGGGCCAGCTGTGGAGAAAGCCTCGTCAGGTGGTCCCTCCAGCGGCACCCCAAACTATCTCTGAGCCCCGCGGGGACCTGTAGGTGCTAAATTGGGCAGACGGCAGGCAGGAGCTCTGAACGATGCGTCCTACCTCGCCGCCATCTTGGCCACGCCCCACATAGCTTTATTTAAAAGCAATCACAGACATGGTGGTCTGCTGACTCCAGCAGGCCACCATCCCTGTGATTTTAGCGATTCCTAACGGGTCGCAAATTGCGAGCTATCTCATGAATATGAATGAGGTAGGTCTATTTGCGACCAACTTGGAACCGCAAAATGTGTCAAAGACATATTAGTACATGGGTGTTTGCGATTCCCAAATAACGAATTGCAAAAATTCGCTATTTGAGACTCGTACAGCCAAACTTATGCACATCTTGCCCAAAGTCTTCAAATTGCACATCATGCATGTTCCTGATTTAGGGCACTGCAGAAAGTGTGATTGGTTCGGAAGCAGACAATTTTAGTTGAAGTGTCAAAGAGGAGGGTAGCACTAAGTTTAGCAATGCAGCTATTTGATTAGGTCTCCTCTGAGGTCTTCAAGCCAACCTGATCCAGTGGTACCAGCAGGCCCAGAATACCACTAAGGGCAGAGGAACCTTTGAAATACGTGATACCCACCGTATGATACATTGGCGTCAGGTAACCTCAAGGATGCCCGGTAACTCCTGACATGCTCCATCGCAATTCTGCAGTCCACCTCAGAAGAGCGATCAAGCAATATGTTCCCCTTTGGTCGCTAACATCAGCCGATCAGGGCCAGCCAGCCACCCGCTCACAAAAGGTGACTTGGAGTCCAGGCTCTGGTACCCTGGAATCACCTTCCACTAACTCTGAGCATAGAAAAAAATCAGCACACCCTCTGCTGCCTTCTGTCTCCTTAAAAACTACTTTCAGTAATCTTTGCTTCTGGCTCTAACAAAGGTAAGGGGCTGGACCCTCACCCACAGGGTGACTGTTTCAGGGCGGGAGGTGATGGGAAGGAGTATGTGCAGGCTGGCGCTGTAACAAGTTAGCCTGTATGAGGTATAGTCACCATCTTCTACAGAACGCACGAGGAACCAAACGGACACTAGCATTGGCCATGATAAAAAACACACCTAGACCTCCCATGTATGCAGGGGCGTACCTTCAGGGGGCAGTGTTTGGAATGTGACACCCCAAATAAATGCATTCTTGGATTGGTGGTTGGGTCTGTGGGCCAGAGATAAGTCTGTTATGTCAGTGTTGGTTATCACTGCTGGATTATAAACATGTTGCACCCAGGTGTGGATTTGACATCAGAGACATCATCGCTCATTAATGATTTTTTGACAGAATAAAAGAAAATGTTTGTTGCCCATGTGGCAATTTACACTGTAAAAGACTAAACCTTGTTTGGCGGCCTTACAGAAAATCGAGAACTATTACTCCATGCTTTTTTGTGAAAATTCACATTGTATATTGCTCGCTTTGTTTCTAGCCTTTTGAAGAAGTATCTATTTGATGTTCCTTAAGCCCTGAGGAAGTCTAGCAAGACGAAACGTGTTGGCTGTGTTTTCTGATCAGGCATATCTTACAAAGAAAAAAATATATGGGTATCATGTATTGTCCAATCTTTGTACCACCTATGTTGCCACTATATTTGGGTTGTACCCATTAGATTGGCTTAGTGATTCCTATTTCATGTTGTAATAGTTATTCTTCTGTACCAAGTGTTTTGCTTTTATTAATCACATTTATATTGCAATAATTGAAATAATATTTTCAATACCATTCTGATCTGTCTTATCTGGATGCTCGACAATTATGTGATGGTTTTTCTCAGTGTCCTGATTTCACTGAGGTTTTAACTTGTTCATTTTTTTTATCAGGAATTTAAATGTATATTGCGACTAGTTTACTACCTAAAAAGTAATAAAGCTGCGCTCATAGAAGTGCTCCATGTACCCGGGAGGGGGTGGAGCTCCACCATAAGATGTGTGGTTGTCCGCAACTAGGAACGTACTGGTAGGAGGTAGTTGACCTGCTGTGTGAGGTTACGGACCAACGGGTGGAGCCTGATATGGGCACTTGCTTATTGCACTGGTTTCCGCATACACCCAAAATGAAAGTAACAAGCAAGTTTATAGACCTGGGATTGTTGCTGGATAAAAGAGACATCACAGCACACTGGAAAGCAAGAATTGGGCCCAATTTTGGGAGGTGGAAAGCAGAATTAATAAAATGTGCAACGAGCGAAAGCACAGCACGGCTTCAGCATGCCAAGCGGACGAATAATGATAGGATGTTGGAGACAGCGAGGGCATGGGAGGCCTTAATTATGTCATTACAAGCACCGGGGGCAGATTCAGGTTCTGATGTTGACTCGTTCCCGAGCGCACAGATGGGACAGCTCTAGTTTGTAGGGACGGCGAGGAACCCCCTATGACAGTTATGTTGTGTACCCATTGAGACATAGGGATTAGAGGTTAGAATGTACCGTACTACTGTTATTATACTGTATACTGCTGAAGGAACTGTGCTCAGAGGTTCATTGTTGGTTGGTAATTAGGTCACACCGGTGGAAGTGGGTGGGTAGGGAGAGGGGTGGGAGAGAATTGGCTTACGTCCTGTTATATGACTCAGTTTAAGGCACTAGCATGCCCCGACGGCTAACATGAGAAGACCCTCTGTCTGCTTGAGGAATGTACTGGGGATAAGAGAAACGTGATAGTTACTCCTGAGGAAGTAGGCTTTTATTTCGAGTGCTCCAGAGGATACAGAGTAGTGAGAGAATCACTGGGAGGGGCTGTTGTTAGGGGACGCATCAGAGGAAGTTTCATACCGACATAGTCAATTTCACCCTGTCTCCATAAAACTTGCAGTCTGCTTGACGGAGGGCAGACCTTTAGGGGCATATCAGCAAGGGCTCTATCTCCGCTTTTTTGGCTTTAAAAGGCAGAAAAGCGGAGATAAAACCAACGCCCTATCAGCAAGAGGGTTTTAACATGCATAATCACATGCTAGCACCCTTTTGCACTACGCCTACCTTTGCATCTCTAATAAGATGCAAAGTGGGAGTTCCTGACATACACTACATGTCAGGACATCAATAGCGTGGCTTCGCGCTATCAGCAAGGATGCCCTAGCATTTTAGCAGACGTTCGTTTTTGGAGAAAACTGCAGTTTTCTCCAAAAACTAACGTCTACTATATTCTTGACTTAGCCACCCCTAACATAGGGGGTTGATTGTGCTGATACGACCCTGTGGGTCGTATCAGTAAGGTTATCTCCCTTTTGCAGGGAACATCGCTGGATGTTCCCTGCAAAAGGGAGATAACCTCGCTATCTCTGGAATTTTTATCGCCCTGGAGTAACACGTTGTTAATAACGCGCTACCATGGCGATAAAAAGCAGAGAGAGCCTGCGATAATCTAATTATCGCTAAGCATGGCCAGCGATGATTATCGCTGGCCGTTGTTAATATGCCCCTAAGTTTGCTAGACAGGTTACACTGTTGCCCCAGTGTATACGGTCGGCCAAACTCTGAATCAGGCCCAAAGGCCCACCTCATGCAAATAACCACTGACCCTGCACCTCAGGGGAACAGTTCGTCTCAAACCGTGGCCTTCTCGCCCCTCCACTCTGTGGCCCAAAGCAGGCAAAGGGCCCCAGTTAAATGGGCAGGGAAGACCTTTAAACAGGGAGGGCCAGAAGGCATCCTATCCACAGGAGCAAACCTTAAGTATATAACCATCAAAGAGGATGCAATAGCAGTCTTTACGGAGAATCGGGCTACACGTAATGTGTCCCCAAGTCATCAGAGTCCAACATGGAGCCCATGCAGCGACTCATATGATTAAGTTCCTTGGAGGAAAAACACATAGGGCTTGGCAGAAAAAATTGGCAGGGCAGGACTAGACTGCACAACTTCACTATCTCTTGCCTTCAATGTATGACCTGTAAATCGCTCTGATACTCGCAAGAGTCTTGTTCGCGCTATATAAAACCTTCAAAATAAATAAATAAATGGATAAGTTCAGAGGAGAGGCCCACCAGGAAGGCATGTGACTACCCACAAACTGAGAACTTTGTGGATTTACACTACTTTCTCAAAGGCCACTCGCCAGCCTTCATCTCTAAACATCCACGCCCACTGCTAGTGTATTATGCAGCAGACCCACCATAGTGGCGGGTTGTTTAAGATCCATTGGTTGGTGTAAATGGCTGCAGACTCTGTTCTTTCATTCAGGTCATTTATAACACAGATTGATTTTTGGACCTCTAAGTTTGATTGAGGCAGTACAAAGGTGGTCTATCAGCCCACAGAGTGCAAGTGTGAACACTCCAGCTCAAATGAGGAGACAACCACTTGAGACTAAGTGGAAAGGCGCAGCTTTCAACAAATCAGCTGCAGCTTGACTTTACCAGGAACACTTTCAAAATAATGAGGTTAGAAATCTAAAGTTTTTATCCATGCAATGTGCATGAAAAAATACTGTGCACGTTTTTCGCAAATTTCAACAAAATGGCAGTTCCTACATATTACTTGGAAATGTTCTTAGAGAAAACAATTGAGTGTAGATCTTATTTGGATCACCAATGCGACAGAATGTTTGTGAAAAAATAAGACGCGGTTTGAACCAGATTCAGGTGACAAATGAAGCCCCACTGGAAAATAAAACGATGCAAAATCCCCAGGCTGTGTGGTTTTACTTAAGTAATTTAGAGGAAGTGCTGGTGGTGTGACAGGGTGACGGGAACTAAATACAAATCAAAAACTTCCAACCACAGTTGACTCATTTCTGCGCTGCAGCGTGTGGTGTGACCGGTGAGTCCACAGCGCAAAGACCCTTTTCCACACAAAAGACTGCACAGGGACAGAGAAAATGACTCTAGAAAGACTGTCCACACCATATGGTTCAGCATTATAGTGGGCGCAGACTGTTTGCAATCCCACTAGATGTTAGGTAAAGAGGTTTCTTTGCATTAACGAACGTTTGAGGTGTATGTTCATGCAACATGGTGAGAGGTTGGGTTTTTGCAAGCAGATTTAATACTGAAAGGCCAGTTCCTGTTATGAAAGAATGCAAAGTCCACATTCAAACGAAGAGAATGTTTCTTCATTATGGTACAGTCAAGGTCTTCTTCAGGGCAAACTTCTCCCAAAAATGTTGTTTAGTCTGTAGCCTAATAATGGAGCGTTTGATATTCTTAATATCCAAAGTAAGGCAAATGTAGCTGATTATTTAATGTGATGTGCTACAGTCTCCTCCACAAGGGTAATTGATACTTAAAAGCCAGGCAGTATTATACTGACCCATATCTGTTGCTAATTCTGGTATGAATGCACAAAACCCAAATACCATTAAATGACCAAAAAACCTAATGCTGCGGCATTCCATCAATTCTATTATGGTTTGGTGTGATGATTTTGCAACTGAATAGTAACTGTTGATGTTGGATCAAGGTACAGTATATACTGAAGAATATCCTGAAAGTCTCCCCTCTGAGTACATCCTTTTGGGAATAAAATTTTAAACATAATCAGAAGTCTGCAGCACAGAGATCCTTCATACCCCATGGTTGGTGTATTTGTGAGGCAGACATATAATATGATTCTCCTTGTTGCCGTGGTAGTCCACTCGTCACATAATGATGCGCTGCGTATTGCTCCCCCTGGAAATAATGATGGCCCTTCCGAACTGTGCCACCTAAAAGTAACTGTGCCCTCCTTAACATAATTATGGCACTCATATTGTCCTTCTCCTCAAAATTGTAGCGCACCCTTAACATAATGGAGGCACTGGCATATATCGTACTCTCAAAAGTTGCGCCAAAGTCTGCTGGAACCGGGAGTCGTCAAAGTGTAGTTTGGTTACCCAGGTCAAACACTAACCGCAGTTAAAGGGAACCGTTGGCTTCGCTGTGACTGGAGACCAGTGGCAACTGGTTTATGGCTGGCCTATTTCTGGACTTAGAAGGATATCGACCTCTGTGGCCAAAATCACCCTATCACGTTCGTGGACCAAGGTATGGCCCCAGGAAACCCCCCCATCGACCAGATCAACATCCGCAGCAACCTGTAGCCCTTGCATTACGACCACTCCATTGATGCCTGTAGCGGTTCTGCCACAGAACCTGGAACTGGACTGGAGATTGCTTTGAGTGCAAGATAGCTATCCTGCTAAGCCTTACTGGCCCCTCTGACTTGCTGCGGAGTTAGACACCTAGAGCAGGCTGGAGTAACCAAACTCGAGTTTACAAAAGTTTCCCAAAGTTTTCAAAGCAACCACCAAGTGTGGTAGTTACCTATGCTGGTTTGCGATTAGCGTACAAATGTAGTGATTTAAGATTTACTTAAGTTGTATCTCCGGAAGCCTCTGGTGGATTTTATTTGTTTTCAAGTCTAAACATTCATAAAAATTAGAACTATTTGATAAATTGGGTCGGATTTTCTTCATGACGTGTGTGTTTCTTAGTCAATTGTTTTGGTACTTCTAAATGCTTTACACTTGTTCCGTTGTTAAAACCGGACTGTTCGAAGCCACAGCTATCCAGGTTTAGGCAGAGGGTTTTAAAAACAAGCCGGACTGGACACAAAACAGGTCTGTAGGTTTATTACACTGTGAGGGCGCAAAACCACAAAATATAATACACAGCATCTCCTCACACTGGCTTCTACCTCTGGCAGTCGGTAGGCCTTCCTAACACAATGGTAATGCATAGGCATGTGAGGGAGAAACTCTCCATGGGGAGCAATAGCATGTATTTTGAAAAAATGAAATCTGGTATTTGGGTACAAAAACTGATTTACAGAACATATTGTTTTTTTTATTTTATCCAATATATTTATTAAATAGTTATGTAGCCGAGTTTATTAAACGTTGATATTTGGAAGTAAAGAGTGAGTATGTTGTGAAAATGTGAGTTTATTTTGCAAAAAAGATTCTATTTGAGGCTAAGTGTAAAGCTGATGTTTGAGAGTAATGGTTACAGCATGAACATAAAGTATTACAGCTCTGAGAAGTAACTGTTGCTGTTTGTGTAAGATTAATGCGGATGTTAGTTCTTGCCCAAGGGCTGTTGTGCCCGTTAGTTCATAACTTACTCAGACGCACATAGTCATCTGGATTGCATTTTTTGGCTTTTACATTAGTGGCCCTACATATGTCCGAGGCCGAACCTGTGGGACTGGTGTCACCTATGGGATCTGTCTCAAATATGAACATGAATGGTCAATGAAATCTGAGTGACAGCCCTAGTGCTGAGCCTGTGAGATCCACCAAGGTGACTCCTGCTGGTCAACAGGACTTTGTCCATGCGCTCCCTCCACGGTGTCGTCCCATTCAATGTTCCCTCTTACTAGATCAGGCCTGCCACTGTCCTCTGGGCAGTCATTTCGCCACTTCTGCAATGCAGGTATGTTTCTTGTGACCTAGTCAATTCCCCTCTTTGCCGTTACTCTGTTACCAAGAACAGGTGTTTTTCAAAGTGGAGATAAAAGTTTTCCCCTCCATGGTGGTTCCTTACCAACACCCACTCACCAGCACAGATACTTGACTCTCGAAGGATGGTCTTGGCTGCCATTCGGTCTTCTCCAGAGGATGATGGCAACTACGGGGGCCATCAAGTGTGACGCGAAAGTTTAGCATGAGGGGCCACATCCACTATGGCGCGGCCTAACATGACCTCAGCAGGGCCTCTCCTTGTGGTGCTTGCCAGTAAGCCCCACGGAACGCATTGGTTGCTTCTTGGCTCCACACCAGTTCTAATGGCCTTGTTCAGGTTTCACATTATTCTTTTGAATGCTCCATTTGCCTGGGCCATCACCCTAGCCTGTCTCTGGTTTGATCGAATTGTGTACAAGCCTGTAACTCCACCACTAGAAATTTGGAATATGTGTCTGACACCCCATTCGCAAATGGCGTCCATTAGGGAGCGGGCCAAAGTCAATGCTGTCTTGCTACAGCCCCTCACTGGAGTCTTCGGTGATAACAGGGGCTGACCGGTCAGGTAGGATTGTCACTTGACACCACAGTTGGGTATCTACGAGGTAGTCGATGCCAACAAGGTTGAGGAGAACCACACCTTGCTCCAGAGTCTGGCTTGTGTCTTGTTCACCCCCTGGTGTCCGATGAGATCAAAGCGCAGCATGCATGGTCACAGAGTACAGGGAATGAATATCTGGTGCCCTTAGAGGAGGACGGACACCATCCTCTGTGACATTGAGCACATCCCGAACCCTCCAGAGGGCTGTGATCTCTCTATTACTGACCTGGTCAGTTAAATTCCTCTGGAAGTCTTTCAACTGGTGTGACTCAATAGTGCGGCAGGCATGCATCAGATTTAGTTGCTTCTGCATTTTCCTCAAATGTATCATTTGAGGACAGATCACGGAGGCAAATCACACCATGTAATCATCCGCACTGCCATTCGTGCCCCCGGCATTCTCTGGCTTGCAAGGTTGACGGGATTGATGGTCTGCTGGATTAGTAAACCCTGGCTTGTACCTGAATTTGAACTGTATTTCTGTAGTTGAACAAACCATGTGTCTTGGTGGGGGTTGGGGTATGAACCCGACAAACAGAGGGATTAGGGGCTTGTGGCCACCTTTTAGGCATAAGTAACCTGGTCTGGTTAGGAAAATCCTTCCCGTAGAATGTGCGCACATACATGTGATGTATATATAATGATGGATTGGATTTGAATCAATTGAAACTAATGAAGACATTTTGAAAATTAAAATAAAGAAGATTGAACTCATCATGAAAATGATTTCATAATTATTTTGTTTTAATATCGATAAGGAATCTTTGTTTTTCCATGTAATGAGTGCGCACATTCTACAGGGAAGGATTTTCCTAACCAGACCAGGTTACTTATGTTTTCAAGGCACTCTGACAAAGTGCAACGAATGAAGCAGCACTAAATGAATATCAACTAATTCGCATACAATAAAGTGTCACAGAGAACCATTTAATAATCACCTTCTAGGCGTCTCGATATAGATATAAATGTGTGCACTGCCACCTGATAGCCGGTGCCTCTTTTTCAATGTTGGCGTACCATTTCTCTCTGCTGGTGAGCACTCTGTTTACCAACTCAATGGGTCGCCAATCATTGCACCCCGTGTGTTGCACTAGCCCAACTACAGTCCAATGAGGCTGGCATCAATAATCAGTTCAGAGTCCTTAGCCATTATTGTGTCCTGGAGTGCCTTTTTATTTATGCTTTGGAATGCCTTCACTCCTCCCACAACTCAGTGACATGTATCAGACGCTTTTGTGGTATGTGTGCTGACAAAGGTGGCTAAATTGGGGATGAACCTCCCACAGTAGGTAGCGAGGCGAAGGAAACATCGCATTTCAGAAGGGGGTTGAGGTGGTTCCACCTCTTTAATATTGACAGCTTTGGCAGGGTTGAATCTGATGCCTTATCCTGAAAATATGAAGTTATAAAACTCCACTTCCTTCTGCAGGAATTGGCAATTTTACTTATTTACTGTTAGACCCATGTTTGCTATTCACTGGGGTGTGGCTGTGAGTTGCTGCTGGTGTTCTTCAATGGATGATACATGAATGATCATGCCATCATTGACATTCAAAACGCTGCCCGTGCCTGGCAGCATCTCTCATACGGCATTATGAAGTACTTCTTCTGCCGCAGAGATCCCAAAACTGAGACAACGGTATCCCCAGGGACGCGCGTGGGCTGAGAACGTGACAATATAGCAACATTCCCCACTTACATCTAGCTGATGATAGCCTGAGTTCAGGTCGAGTGTTACATTCAGTGGGCTTCATTGAGGGTGCTGATCAGGTCATCAACAGACAGTGATGTGTCTTTTTTTCTTTGTATGGCCCATTTGGGTAGCCTCATGTGTATGCAAGTGCATCCTGGCTGCTTGGGCTTGCAGGCCTCAACCATGGGCAATTCTCAGGGTATGGGGCCGGATACCTTCTCAATAACCCCCTGGTCTTCAAGATTCTGCAGCTCAGCTTCCACCGCCAACCAGAGGTGGAGCGGTATCCTGTGGTGCTGGAGAGCTACTGGTTATATTTATGGGCAGGGACACCGGTGGCACTTGCAAATTTCCTAAACCTCTGAAGATCTGGGTAAACTACATCGGGACACTGTCCACGCCTCTGAATTGGAAGTCATCTTTCACCAGATGCCCCTTTAAAGGGGTGTCCAGAGAAGAGAAAAACAGTTCCCTTTACCCAACCCTGCAACTCTAACAATCACAATTGTAGAAAGGGGATTCGTTTGCCAATGTGTTAGGGTTTTGAGTACCTTTTGCGTAGTCCACCTAGGATGCAGTGTGCTATCTCAGCACCCTTGTGGTAGTGTGGGTTAGTGTCCCAAAGGTGGACTGCAGCATGGTAAGTTAGTGTTGTTGGCTGATCCCCTAATTTTTAGGGCCACACCAAGTAGATATACTGGGCACCAATAGGAACTACAGCTTTTTCGGAAAAAAGAAAATTCCTCCCTAATAACACATGAGTAGGCAGCAGTATTAAGAACCAGAGAATCTATCCTCTGCAGGTAGCAAACAGAGCACTGCAGCATGCCCTGAAATCAGAAGGCACACACAGTAGATGGTATTTTACACTATATGATTATTTATTGTACATTATTCCTCTCCAAATAATATGTATTAGAATGGATGTAAATATTATCATCAATTCAGCAATTATACAAATGAGGGCAAAGGTAGGAAAGCCCCAATCATATTTCATCACACATCTCTACTCAATTAGGCCTAAATCCTACTTAAATGATACATACAACAGGCCCAGTCATGTCAAGCTTCCCCGTATTGCTTACTATGCCTAAAGTCGGGACTCTGCATTTCAGCATCCCCTCCAGAAACCGCGTCATCCCAGAAACCCCACCCCTGCACCATTATCATAGATCTTTCCTATATATGATATTCTATAGAAGCAAGGAGGCACCAGCTCACATTTGGCTTCACCTCTTACTACACAGAATAGTGAACAATACTACTCACTGAAAACGCAAGAAGAGTACAGAAGCATATTGCTGCTTTTTCCCTTCTTCTCTCTCATTGTAGTTTCACTTTAACTGCAGTGTTGGTAAAGCGCTCCATAGAATGGAAATGTTTATTTCATGGCCTAACTTTAGCCTCAGAAAAAACATGGCAATCTCACACATACAATCCTTTAGTTGCACAATGTATACAAAATGATTATGGCTGCTTTCTAGGTCCTATACTTTAAATGCACTGTTGGTCATGGAGGCAAGCACAACTACTGTTAATAAACATAATAATTCCAGAATGTAAAGCGCAGCTGATCACCCCTAAGGGTATCCTGGCACTGGGGCGTTGGGAAGATTAAGTGAGCTGTTGCCCAGAGCCTCATGATGCTGAGCGGAGTTGCCACGGGTCCCGGAGATTGAACCGTGAGCCCCATGCTCCGGAGTCAGCCTCTCTGGCTGCTGTGCCACACCTCACCCACCATCCTAATTGGCCCTGGGGCTTTTATAGGCGAAAGTCTTCCTCTTTATTTTACATATCTTTACTTCATTAACAGTACCTGGTGTGCTTGCATGCACTGTATATAGTCCTGGTGAGGACCTTACAAACCACTTATAAGGTTGAAACGCCACCAACACGAATGCAGCCAAACTAAGCGATTCTTTTCTGCTATAAATATTGGGAGCTTATTTCAAAGTTGAGAAACCTCCTCTTGTGGCTCCCTGCTCAGCTGGACACCCTGTACATACACGCGGCTGCTCTGTCACTTGTGCACCGTGGGATCACTACACAAAGGTCTATGATTTGATGCACACTCGCAAATAAAATGACCTGCTGGTAATTGCCAATACTACATGAACCTTTGTTTGCATGATCACGATAAGCTAACACTCAAGAACAAAGAATGGATTTAGGAAAATAGTACTCAAATGGTTCAAATCATTCCTGTATGGACGCTGCCACCTTTAAAGCAGTAAACGTCAGAAGACTGATTTACCCAACAGATCTACTGATCTTAAAGTAGAAATGCTAAAATGTCAAACAGAAGCATCTAAGCAATCATGCTCTGGGGCGCCCACGAGCATTGGGAACTCATTACTGGTGCAGCTTAGAACATTGCCTGATATCCTTGAGGTTCAGAAAACCTTTTCAAGTTATACTTGGGGCGAAGGCTGTACAGGACTGGGGAAAGAAGCAGAAAATGTTAGTTAGGACATTACAGCCACTGCTTCATATTTGCAAAGAATATTCATCGTTTCCTTTTTATTACTATTTATTATCTCAACTCAATTTCTCTTTTTTTTTCAACAATATTTTCATTAAGCAGCTCTCACAGAAAATACCATTTAAATAACAAATCATTACTTGAGAGAAATCAAAGGAAACAACCAAATCATTGACATCTCTCAGTGGGAGTGTTAACAATACTAACATCACTAAAAATGAAAGATGAATCCCAAATATAATAACAGGCCCCTCAAAAAGATTCAGTCAAGGCAGCCAACCCCCCTTGGCTTAACCGACCAGGGTGGAGGGTTGGAAAAGATGCAAATCCTCCACTACTCCGCCTCAGCCGCCGCGCACCAGACAGAGCTCAGGAGGTCTGGCTTGGTCGAAAGCTTCTCCAGCAGTCTCGGCTTCTGTGGGTTCTTCATATAAAAGGGAGCGCATCTTCTCCAAGACCAGAGGTGCAGTCTCTGCCGCTTCGTGGAATCAGCAATACAAAAGGGTATCAGGGGATGTACTCCTCCCAGGGCTTGGTCAAAATTACTGCTTTTAAACAACTAAGAAAGCTAGGAGTTCAGCTATCCGCGGGTAGCACCAGAGATGCTTGTTCTGCACTGATTTTGCGGTGTTACTCCCACACTCTATGGCTAACCTCGGTCACACAGCAAAGTGTGTTTCAGCGCGTTTGGGTACAGCAAAGCAACAGAAGAAATATGAATAAAAATACCCAATGTCGTTTTCGGAGCTCAGTCCTGCCATTTACAGCTACATGCCATGCTACAAACACTTAGGCGTTGCGTCAACCTCAGTGGAGATTTGCCCTACAGTAATTTCTGAAATATATCAATGGGATTAAGAAAACTTCATGAGATCACCGTCTGAGGATTTATAAAGAATCGGATGTCTGGGGACATTTATATTACGTGACTATGGGCCACATGTATCAACATTTGTAATAGCAATTACCTTTTTGCGATTTTCTGCGCATAGCAATTGGGTCATCTCTATTCCAAATGTATGAAACTCCAAGGAGTTTCATATAGCGATTCAGGGGAGGGGGTTGCAAATCGACTTACCTCATTCATATTAACAAGGTAGATCTCAATTTGCACTCCCCTAGGAATCGCTAAAATCATGGCACAGTGGCCTGCCGGGGTCAGCAGACCACCATGTACAGGATTGCTTTTAAATAAAATCTTTTTTTTTTTATAAATGCAGCCTGTTTTCCTTAAAGCAAAACCTGCTGCGTTTAGAAAAAAAATGAAAAAGTTCCTTTTCATTTTCTATGAGTTGGCAGTGGTCTGTTGGACTACTACCTGCTCTTAAAACCCCCTTCCTGTTTGATAAAGGGTTACCACCTACTTGAAGTAGGTGGTAAAATGAGAATGTTTTCCGACAGCATTTCTGTCACAAAACATTCCTACATACAGTTCCAATTCGATATTAGGAAGGGGCACCCTAAACAGTGCCCCTTCCTAATATAAAATTGCTAACTCATTTTATGAAGAGGTAATAGGTTACTGAATTGCAAAATAGGGTTCGGTACATTGGGAAAGCAGTTTTTTTCCGGTTGCTAATGGACCATTTGCGACCTTAAAAAAGGTACATACATGTGGCCCTAAATCGTACGGGTGCTGCCACAAAATGATCAACGGGACTAGCTACATAAAATGCTCTTGAATAAGCTATTAAAGAGGAGCATGGTTCCTCCTCTCGAACGGGCCCTCTCTGACACATGAACGCCTTCACTTTTTAGCTCCATATCAATGCACATGAAATTTCAATATTTAAATTACTTGTTCTAAAATACCATTAGAGAACCCAATATATGGTGTGTGGTGCAGAGGAGACAATTCCTCTCATTCATGCTGCACAACACTACTGGTTGGTAACAAAACTATATAGTAAGAACAACCAAAACACATTTCACTCTCCACCGGGACCAATTTATTGAACGGATCCAAGATGTAGGTAACAGGTCTGTGATCTATAATCGGATGTTCACCATTCCTTGTACTATGTCCTCCACACTACTCTCCACTACTATCAAAACAGATGAAAAACGCATTCTCAGCATTTCGCAATAAAGTATGCGGTCTCACTTGAGACATCGCCACACTTCATGCAAAACAAAATTGGCAAATTGAAAATAAAACAATACCTCGTTATGCCTAAGAAAACCTGCTTAAGATGAAAAGAAACAAAACATGCCTTCCTGAACTCTCTCCAGCATGTGGTTGCTATAGCAGTCCACCAAGCAAGAGGGTGTAGCAATCAAACCCAAAGGGCCTGCTACAGCAAGAGCGCCCTGAACATTCCTCATCAGGCCAAGAAGATGGCAGTTCTGGCCTGAAGGTGGATTAGTGGGTATCCACGCAGTATAGAATGGAGGTCAAAAACTACTTACTCCAAACTTTTTATTTTTACAGGGATCAATTAAATACAGCAAACATTTCAAATCGGTCACACAATGTTGCAGAAGTGATAGCACACACAGAGAGCAGAGCAACAGTGGCAGCCCCCGGAGAGGTGGCTGTGGGTCACCGGTACAGGAAGTCCGCCTGCAGGTTGGCGCCAATCTCTGCCTCCCATTTGTCTCCATTGTTGAGCAGCTTCTCTTTGTTGTAGAGCAGTTCCTCGTGCGTCTCCGTAGAGAATTCAAAGTTGGGTCCCTAAAGAAGAAGAGAGGGAGACATGCATTACCCAAGGAAGAGTTAAAGATACTCTAATCTTTCTTCTCACTGAGGGATCTTTTTCAGATTCCTTGCTTTAGAACACACAAATGGTGAACGTGGGAGGCTGCCAGCAACATTTTTCAAAGCATCTTATTAAAAAGTAATTTTTATTTGTTTTTTTACAAAAAGACCCTAGATAGAAAATAAGGATTTTGTGGCTAGAGGGCTGAAGCTTAGAGAACCATGAAAGCCCTGCTCATGGCAGCCATCTCAGTTCTGAGCACCAAGATAGAAGAAACCGTAAGGTGGAAAATGAAGGATCGGTGAATGAATATGGCAGAGACGCCTGTGTCTGTGAATTAGGATTACAGGCCCGAGGCTCCATCGTGTCTGCCAAGTGTTCTTCAGCATAATTTGTAACCTGAGAACCTGCAAATAAAGTGAGAGGGCGAGAATACAAGAGTAAACAGACCCCCGTCATCCTCTGCTATGTAGCGCTCGTGTTTAAGACCGGACATTGGACTGGTTTACACAGTTCATCTTAAACTGCTAGGCGCACACTTTCCACATCCTCCGTTTTCACATCTTCGGCACTCACTTTCACATCAGGCATTCTGTAGGATCCACGCCTGCTCCTATCTTGTTCATCTTCTACCTAAGTGTTGCCCTTTTCTCTGCTACACACTATAGCGACATTCATCAAACATAGGGGTCTCCCAACTGTTCAGTACAAGGGCCACATTGTATATTTTACAATTATTTGTGGCCTGAATAAAAATCAGTTTTATAAATGAATGAATACAATTTAAATAAATGAAGATTTACTTGGATCTTATTTGTAATCAGCATGATAGGATTGAGAACAAAAGAGAAATGAGACACCTTTTTTCCTCCTCTATCATTCCAAATCCAAATAACTTACTAACCTATCCACCACTTAAAATGTACTTGCATGTTTCACTATACTAATTCAACACTAATCCTCTATGGTTCCCAGAGTAGCGTGCTTCTCACCGAAAAAGCGGTTCGACGCCTCGTCTGGGGTAGTAAGCACTATATATGATTACAATACAATACAATTACAAAGAAACAATGCCGTGCTCAAACTGAGAAATATATAACGAGTACAAAGAGAAGATTCAAGAGGCTTTTCTGCCACCTACAGGCTGTCAAAGGAATTGGATGTACATTTACCTTTGATGGTCGGAATCAGAGGCTTTGGAAAACAGAGAAATTACATTCTGTAGTAGGGGATCTCTGTGTATAGTCATAATCTAGTGAATAGTCCCGCCCATGTGCGAGGACCCCGGCAATCAAAAATAATCTCTTAAGTTGTCAGAAAATTGCAGAACTGCAAAGACACTTAAGAGAAAATTTAAAGACAAATAATGCAGCCTATATCCACAGGCTACACTGTCCAGTACTTCAACTAGAAAATTCCACCAAAAATCCACAAACAGCAAAGCCTGTCAAGATTTCCCTTGCTTCAACAGCAAACACCCTCAGAAATGATAGAGAGGAAGGCATGGACAGACAAGCCCCATAGGCTGCCATTATGTGGCTTAAATAGGATACTGTGCCTTTAAGAGAACTTTCCAGAACTTCTCCCAGTATCCCAGAATGCATAGCAGGTCCCTCTCACTTCAGTTCTTTTTGAAGGCTCCTGCTTACAGGACCCTGGTGCATTGAGCTCTCCCTTTTTCAAGGGTTTATTGAAGTTTTGTACACTTTTTGGATTTAAAAGTGTTTTCAGTTGCTGCTTGGTGTTTCCTTTCACTTCTGTGTGTTTGGTTCAGGCATTTTAGGGATCTAAAATGCCTGCTTTATTCGACAAGTGCCCAGCATGTGGAAGGAAGAAGGCCAAGACTGATCCACACGACGTCTGCATTCTTTGCCTCCCTGAAGAGCATGTCCCTGAAGATTGTGACATCTGCCAGACCTTTTCTACAAGGACCCTGAGGGAAAGGCTGAGAATTAGGCTCCAAGGCCTGGAAGAGGCGACTGCAGGCTGCAGGTGGGTCTGGGCAGGCTGGGAAGGCTCCCTCTGCCCCTGCTGAGGCCTCTGGGGGGCTCCCCAGAGGCAGGAAGACCAGCAAAAGGTCCCGGTCTCCGTCGACGTCGATTGCATCGACAACGACGACGAGAGGGATGACGACGGTGTGTTCCCCTTCTCCCCGGGGCTCCGGGTCGAGACAGCGTGGAAGATCGACGTCGAGAGGCCTGGGTAGGCCGCCGTCGAGGTCACCGCCGACTGCGTCTTCGTCGTCGGAGTCGAGGCATCGCCGTCGACGAAGGAGGCACCGGCGCGCGCCGTCGAAGCTACACCGCCGGTCGCCGTCAAGCAGATCGCCGTCGAGGGGCTCCTCGACGTCGAGGACTGTGAGGAAACGGTCGACGAGAAGGAAGAGTCGACGCTCGCCATCGAGGTCTGACCGTTCGTCGTCGAGGGGGCGACGGTCGTCGTCGAGGAAGAAGCACTCGACGTTGAGGAGACGGCGTTCGACGCCGGAGTCGAGGGGTCGCCGTTCCACACCTGAAAAACGACGCTCGACGTCGAGCAGGAAGAGATCAGCGTCCCCGAGGATCTCCGCCTCCCCTAAGCGGCGCAGAAGGGATTCTGGCACGAAAAGTCACGCTGGATCTGGGGAAGGACGTCGGAGGCGTCGCTCACGCTCTGGAGGGTCTGGGTCACAGGCTCCTCCCCCGAAGAAGTCACCGGGCTCGGTGTACTCGGTGGTATATATACACCGCCGAGGCCTGCGACTCCCCCACCTCTGCCGAAGGAGGTTCCTCCGGTTAATCCGCCGCTACCTCCACTTCCTCCGGTACCCCCTGTGGGGCAACCTCCGCCGCCGGTCCCACCTCATGGGCCCGCGCCTTTGCTGGAGAGGCCTCCTGTCAGGCCACCGAGGTCGGTGTCGCTGCCTCTGCTTCCGACACCTCCTAAGGGGACACCTACTCCGAAGCCCCAAGATAGGCCACGGAAGGCGCCTCCACGGAAACCGGTGGAGCGCCCACGTACTGGGAGGTCGCGCTCCCGTTCCAGGAGAAGGGAACGTTCGCGCAACAGGTCTTCCACACGATCTAGACGGCGGCACAGGTCTCGTTCCCGGACCAGGTCGTCAGGGACCAGGGACTATTCCCCGACCTTGTCGGATTCGCCAGACACGAGGGTTTCACCGATTGATAATCTGGTGTCCTTCCAGGACGTACTGTTACGTGGTGCGGCGAAATTGGGCATTACTTTGACGGTGCCCACTCCCAAGACATCAGTCATCTTCGAGACGCTACACCAAAAGCATTTGTCTCTGCCGTTACTGCCACTGGTGCCGGGTCTGGAAGAACCGGCCATGGATCTTTTTCTCACCCCAGCGGTGACTAAGGCGGCACCCTCGAGACTGCAGAAGAAGTACCGGGCTCCGGACTCGGACCCGACCTTTCTAAGGGTGGAGCCCCCTCCAGATTCGGTGATTGTGACGGCGGCGCGCAAACAGCATGCCACCACGCCTTCCTCCACAGTTCCACCAGATAAGGAATCTAGGTGGTTGGATTCGTCTGGGAGAAGAGTTTGTGGGACTTCGGCGACCTCAATGAAGGCCGCTAGTGCCACTGCCTTGTTGGGTCGGTATGACAGAGCCCTCTGGGAATCCCTTCAACAGTTTGTGGAGCTCCTACCGCGGGACAAGCGGGAAGACTTCCAAGAGGTGATGAACGAAGGGATGTTGGTGGCGAATCAAGTCATCAGCGCTGCAGCCGACTCTTCTCTGCTGGCGGCGCATGGTTTCTGCCACGGAATTAACCAGCGAAGACATGCATGGCTCCGCCTTACGTCTCTGAAACCGGACGCTCAACAAAGGGTTGCCAATCTCCCATTCTCTGGCGAAACCCTGTTCGGGAAGCACGCCGATGATGAAATGGCCCGCATGAAGGCGGAGGCCGAAACGCTCACAGCGGTGGGTTTGGAGAAGCCCAAGGAGACCAAGAAGTCGTACCGTCCGTTCCAACGTCGGTTCGGTGGTCAAGGCAGAGGGCGTGGCCAGTCTTCTGGACAACAGCAGCAACAACAACAGCAGCAGCAGTTCAGAAGACCGTTCCAGAAGCGCCAGAGAGGCAGAGGCGGCCATCAGTTGACTCCAGAGACTAAAGGCCAGGCCGGGTCTAGGCCCTGAGCGCTTACTTCCCCTGCAACGGTTACCCGCTCCGGTGGGGGGAAGCATTCAATATTTTCTGGCAGAGTGGAGAAAAATTACTCAGGACAAGTGGGTGCTGAATATTGTTTGCAATGGATACAGTCTTCGGTTCACCAGCCCGCCTCCATCAATTCCTCCGGTCAGCTCGCTGTATCAACTGCGCGAGCTCCAGGCGGAGGCCGATATCCTGTTAAGGAAAAGGGCGATAGAAGACGTACCTCTGTCTCAAAGAGGAAGAGGTCTGTACTCCCGGTTCTTTCTGGTTCGCAAAAAGGACAAGAACGAGTTCAGGCCCATTCTGGATTTGTGACGAGCAAACAAGTGGATTCGCAGAGAAAAGTTTTGCATGCTGTCGTTGCATCAGATTTATCCTCAGCTGCAACGGGGAGACTGGCTGTGTGCCATAGACCTCCAGGATGCATACTTCCATGTGCCCATTGCACACAAACACAGGAAGTTCCTGCGGTTCCAAGTCGGCGCCAATCACTATCAATACACAGTACTGCCATTCGGACTGAAGTCTGCGCCGAGAACGTTCTCAAAGTGCATGGCGGTGGTAGCTGCACACCTAAGGAGGAACAAGGTGTTTGTCTACCCGTACCTGGACGACTGGTTGATCAAGGCCTCCTCCTTCACGGAAGCGCAAGCGCATTTCCAGAAGACGTGCGTTCTCTTGAACAAGCTGGGGTTGCACATCAACATGTCCAAGTCGGTACCGACTCCAGTCCAGTGCATTCAGTACTTGGGAGCCTCCATCGATACGCTGTCGGCAAGCGTGTCTCCTTTGGAGGAGCGACGATTATCACTGCTTCGGAAGGCTCGGGCTCTTATGACCACTCCATCCACAACAGTGAGGACGGTGTCTTCTCTACTGGGATCGATGGCCTCGTGTATCTTCCTAACGCCCCATGCACGGCTGCACATGAGACCGTTGCAAGAGTGCTTGGAGGATCAGAGGAGAGGATCTTGGGACGACAAGATACGTCTATCTCTGCATGCTCTTCAGTCTCTGAGGTGGTGGTGTTCAGTGGAGAATCTCCTCAGAGGGGTTCCCTTCCACAAGGACATTCCCACTCAGACTATCGTGACGGATGCTTCTCTCCAGAGATGGGGAGCGCACTCCGGAGACCTGCAAATTTAAGGGACGTGGTCCCCGACGGAGTCCACGTACCACATCAATTTCCTGGAACTCAGAGCTGTTCACTTGGCACTGAAGGCCTTTCACCCGTCCTTCCAGACCAACTCTCTACTTGTACAGACGGACAATACGACCATGATGTATTACCTCAACAAGCAGGGGGGCTCGAGATCACGCACTCTGTCGCAGGAGGAGCAGGCGATCTGGCACTGGCTTCTGGCTTGAGGACACGATAACGGCTACCCATCTGCCAGGTGTGCGGAATGTTCAGGCAGACGCGCTGAGCAGACTGATTCAGGAAAACCACGAATGGGTCATAAACGACGAAGTACTAGGAGAAGTCTCCGCAAGGTGGGGGTCTCCAGACGTAGATCTGTTCGCCACTGCCGAAAACAGAAAATGCAGAGACTTCGCCTCAAGGTACTACCAGACGGGGACGCTGGGGAATGCGTTATGGATCAACTGGTCGAACAGCTTTCGGTACGCTTTTCCACCCATTCCCCTGATTCCGACGGTTCTCATCAAGCTGTCCCAGTCCAGGGCACGGATGATACTGATTGCCCCGGAATGGCCCAGACAGTGGTGGTTCACGGACCTGCTTCACCAGTCTCTCCTTCCTCACATTCGGCTGCCGTGCAGGCCGGACCTTCTCACGAAGTTCGGGGGGCTGATGTTGCACCCCAACCTCTCGTCTTTGAGTTTGGCAGCATGGCTCCTGAGATAGTGCAATATGGTCATTTGAATCTCCCTGCAGATTGTATGGACATACTGAAGGAGTCTAAGAGACCTTCCACTAGGACTTCTTATGCGTACAAGTGGAAGAGATTTTGTATCTGGTGCAAGTCCAAGAACTATGATCCGACGACATGTAAGGAAGATGTCATCCTTCCTTATCTTCTACAGTTGGCGCAGTCTGGCCTTAATGTCCATTCTATTAAGGTTCATCTTGCTGCTTTGACTGCCTACAGGAAATGTCCTTCGCAGACTTCCTTCTTCCAGATCCCTGTGATCAAAGATTTTTTGGAAGGCCTGAAGAAGGTGTTCCCTCCTGTTAGGCTTCCTTCGCCTTCATGGGAACTGAATGTGGTGCTGTCCAGGTTGATGAGGGAGCCTTTTGAACCTATTCATAAGGCTTCGTTGCAGCACCTGTCCTGGAAGGCGGCGTTCCTTGTGGCCATTACATCGGCCCGCAGGGTGAGTGAAATTCAGGCGCTGTGTTGCCAAGAACCTTATACTGTATTTCATGCTGCTAAGGTTGTTATGCGTACTCACCCTAAATTTCTTCCCAAGGTTATTTCTGATTTTCATGTCAACCAGACCATAACTTTGCCTACGTTTTTTCAGAATCCTTCATCTCCAGCAGAAAGGTCGTTACATTCCCTGGAGGGTATTGACATTTTATCTGGATAAGACCAAAGATATTCGTAGGTCTGACCAATTGTTTATCAATTATGGATCAGTCAGGACGGGTCTTGCGACCTCTAAGCAGTCTATCTCTATGTGGATTGTGTCCTGCGTACAGTTATGTTACCAAAAAGCTAATAAGACCTTAGGAGGTAAGCCTAAGGCTCATTCCACCAGGGGCAAAGCTGCCACGACAGCCTTGTTCCGTAATGTTCCGATTGCAGAAATCTGCAAGGCGGCCACTTGGAAGTCGGTTCATACCTTTGCTAAGCATTACTGCCTGGACACTGATGCCAGGGCAGACGCTCAGGTTTGGCAGGCTTCGCTGCGAAATCTGTTCGCACAATAGTGGTGTTAATTCTCTTTTCTCCACCGCCGCTTTGGTGTGGGGATGGGCTTGCCATTCTATTCACTAGATTATGACTATACACAGAGATCCCCTACTACAGAAGGAGTAGTTTCTGTCCTGTAACTCCAGTTCTGTAGTAGGGGTATCTCTGTTATAGTCATAAGCGCCCTCCCGCCTCCCCGGTGGAGAGAGATGTTCATTTAAGGAATGCGACAGGTCTGGCGTGTTACGCCTTCAAAAAGAACTGAAGTGAGAGGGACCTGCTATGCATTCTGGGATACTGGGAGAAGTTCTGGAAAGTTCTCTTAAAGGCACAGTATCCTATTTAAGCCACATAATGGCAGCCTATGGGGCTTGTCTGTCCATGCCTTCCTCTCTATCATTTCTGAGGGTGTTTGCTGTTGAAGCAAGGGAAATCTTGACAGGCTTTGCTGTTTGTGGATTTTTGGTGGAATTTTCTAGTTGAAGTACTGGACAGTGTAGCCTGTGGATATAGGCTGCATTATTTGTCTTTAAATTTTCTCTTAAGTGTCTTTGCAGTTCTGCAATTTTCTGACAATTTAAGAGATTATTTTTGATTGCCGGGGTCCTCGCACATGGGCGGGACTATTCACTAGATTATGACTATAACAGAGATACCCCTACTACAGAACTGGAGTTACAGGACAGAAACTACTCCTTTCAGCCCATTAATGCTAAAGTTGCTGAGCAACAGATAAAATTGTAGAGGGCCGAATGTGTTATGTTAATCAATTTCTTAAGCGCACAAATACCCGTGGGTGTCTTGGATCTGAAAAGGCGTGACGTTAGGCGAGAAAAAAAAAAAAAAAAAAAAAAAGGACTAGGGGTTGAAAAGCCAGGTTTTGAGCAGCGCCCTAAAAGTCAGTAAGGTGGGCGCTGCTTTGATATTTATAGGCCACTGTTCCAGACTGCAGGGGTTTCAGAGGAGAAACAATCACCCCCCCCCCATTTGAGTCTCTTAAAGCTGGGGTGGGAGACCATCATGGCCTGCGGGCCGTAGTTTGGAGACCCCTGATCTAGCACAACATCCTAGCTAGTGCTGCATCTTCTTCTCTGCTCTATAATTGGACAACTTTTCTGGGCTTTATGTATGTATGTATGTATGTATGTTTGGATTTATATAGCGCTTACAACCCAGGGGTCTCTAAGCGCTTTGCCTTGGGAACCCGTCCTGGCTTTTCCCTGTGAGATAGCCCCTAAAGGGCATCCCCAAGGTGAAAGCCAGGCATCCCGCCGCGGGGGGCCGTAGTGGAGATTAAGCAAGCTTAATGCCCAGAGTTGCAGAGTGTGAACCCATGATTAGGTCAGGCACCGAAGCGAGAATTATCGAGTCCGTGGACATTTGAGCTCGAGACCCTGCCGCGTCGGGAATTGAACCCTGGTCCCGGGTCTGACCTCTGCTTCAGGGTCTGCCTGCTCTAACCAGTGAGCCACACTTCTCCACAGCACACATACATGTAGCCCCACAGGCGCATTCTCACACAGACATTGCTCGAATCCTTTGTGACCCTTCCCCTGCCACACCTGCTGTGCCTGCATAGAGTCTCCATTCAGCAGTACTTTCCAATCATTCTCCTTGCTTATGCCAGTCTAGTTCCCTGTGACCTGCTCAGACACAGCCTAGGACTTCATACACCTCATCCGACCCTTCACGAAGTCACATAAATGCTTTCCCTATCCATACATGCACTCACCTGCATGCTTTACCAGACAAGGTAACTGCGCCACGAGGAGTTGGTGGCAGAGGGCAGACGCATCAAGGGCATGGACATTAATAGAGCAGATTTTAATTGGAAAATGGCATGGCCTCTGAGCTTTCTGTGTTCTCCAGGCTGCAGTTTGATACAATACACAATTCAACTCAGCCACACCCATTTCCAGTGCCAGGGTAATATCTCATCTGATAAGTACATCAACAATTAAGGATACATAAAGCGGATTCCTCTCTAACTACACATATCAAACCCAATCTCTGGATTGAATAGGAAAGAGAAGCAATGAGAATGCTCAATGTGGATACTGATGCAGAACCTCTCTCTTGGTCCCAAAAGATTATAGAGCTTGTGCAGCCAATAAATAATTTGTTTCATCTTCTTCGACGGCTGTTTCCTATCCTAGCCAAGGTAGTGCATATGTTTGGGTACCTCACGTGTGCCACGTAAAATTAGAAACAGATGGTGCCAGTCACAGCATGGTGTAATATTACTAGACCTGTCTGCAGTAACAAACAGTGGACCACGCTGTACCCGTGAGGCATGCTCCTGAAATGAGTTTTGGAGACAGCCCTGAGAGGGACAATACCGGTTTGATAGGACTTCCCACAGGTGGTTTCATATGGACAAAACGGCTCTAAACAATTCAAATATCATAACCTCTCTCACTGGTACCAATTTTACTTTTGTTTTTCCACAATTGCTCTGCCCATCCTATTTTCAGTTGTATTGCATATGCATAGAGGACAATTAAAACAAAACCTCAGAAGACAATCACACCATGCCTTTTTGATGAATGGCACTTTCTAAACTTAAGAGGTGTTAAAAACAGGTCTTAGTTTTGTGTGGTTAGACGTTAGATAGAATGTCATACCACTAGTTTTTGACAAATCTGGTCCATCCCAAATCCTGCTGTTCTTCTGAAGCAGTAATCTGTCTTGTCTCTAGAATTCATAAACATGGCCATAACTTGATGTACACTGCTTACTGTTTGACTATATAATTTTCTTTCAATGTCTCTCAATATTCCTCATGCCTTCTTAAGACTAGTCCCTGCTTTCTTTGGCTACAGGCTGTTTTCAGCCATCATTTGCTATAATCCTCCGATTATTCTTCAATATGCAATAATCATTTGGGGCAAAGCTTTTCCCTTCGTAGGGTCAGCTGTATGAAACACCCACTCTCAAGTCAAGTTGCTTCTCACTAACAAAAAGACAAGTTTATCTTGCAGGTTCCTAGTAACTCTCTATTCATGAGAGACATTGGGATGAAGAAACCGTTGGTCATCTGAAAAAACTGGAAGTACAATTAGGACTTCATTCATACCTTGATAGAGGAAGGTGTTAGTTTCAATACACCAATTATAAGGGGAGGTAAGAAGGTAGGGAAACTACCAATGAGATCACAGGTTTCCCATCTCTGCCCCAACAATCACCCGCTAGGCCATAAAGGAATGGAGGTATTAACTCCTCGATACCAACACAAGCAGGTGGGGAGGCAAGATAGTGTGAGTGGCAGTGGAGACTACCTGCTGTGAACTGACGGTAGCCACCTCATGCCACATTTCCACGGGCTCAGAGTTTGAGGTCTGTTCCCAGGGGTAGAAGAGACAACACCCACATCCACACACTAGGTTACTCTTTAGGATTACCTCCCCTGTGTTTGCTAGCACCCTCTGTTCTAGGCAAAGGGGACTACTGGGGATTTCTCTTTTACTGAAGGCAGTCTGTGCACCCCATGGAATGTAGTCACAAGGCTTACAGGGTTATCTGAGCTTGGGAATCCCACGCATTTATGGTAGTGCAGGTGAGTGAGTGGGCGGGGAGGGGGGATCAAAGAAATCAAAAGGCTGCAGGCAGCCCCAATGTGTCACCCACTAGCTATGGCTTCCACGAGGAGGCCCTACAGGGCGGCCAGAAAGAAAAGGGACATGCCGATACCAAATAACGTCTCGCCATTCCACTACCATGGACTTGCCACTCTGGTAATGAAGGTGTAAATAAACCAGCAACGGCACGAAACTGCTAGGGTTTGAACATGGGTGGAGGCAATGTCTCTACACTAGTTAAAATGGAGGGTTTGAATGTTTATCCCACGATGACACACTGCACTGCTTTTGATGCCCTTCTTGAATAGCAAAGAAATTAAAATAACAGTGAATACTCTCCGATCAAGCCCTGAAGAAAAATAATCCCAAAAACTTAGAACGAAGTGTGCAGTGGGTGGGGGAGGGTTGGGATGGATTCTAACAGAAATGAGGTTTTAAAGGTTTGTACATACTCTGCACTGGCTGCCCATTGAACAGCGCGTCCAATTTAAGGCCTTACTTTATATGCACAAGTACCTCGCTAACGCAGGGCCAATGTATCTGAGACCTCTGGTGCCTGGATACATTCTAAAACGCGCACTCCGCTCCAGCTATCAGAATCTTTCAGTGGTTCCTAGAGTTAAGAAATCTCGCCACGGTGGCTAGGTATTTGCGTATCTGGGCCTTAAGCTTTGAAACAACCTGCACAATTCGCTGAGAGCCTGTAAATTGCTCACATCTTTCGTAAGCAGCCTAAATCCTGGATGGTTCCACATCTTTGATTGCAACTGTGAATGTTTGGTGGACTCATGACTGTTAGCAACTACAGGGTAAACCGCACCACTTCTCGAATGCACAGGTTAATGTTGAATAGATGAGCACACCACACTGCTCAGCGTGAAGGACTCACTTCCACTCAATTAGACATGCGCATCACTCAGCGTGCACTGCTCACCTCCACAATGGCGTCAACAGGACAGGCCTCCTGACAAAACCCGCAGTAGATGCACTTGGTCATGTCGATGTCGTAGCGGGTGGTTCGGCGGCTGCCATCGGCTCTGGGCTCGGCTTCAATCGTGATGGCCTGTGAACACAAAAGCATAATGATGCGAATGCAGATCTGCTGTCTGAAAGAGGAGAGGGGGGTCTGGAAAACAGGTCTCAATGGGTATCTTGGTAAATCTTTGGCCCTCACAAGAACAGCTGGACAGTGAGCAAATATATGACTGATCAAAGATCAAAGGAGGGGCTGAGGCATTAAATACAAGTTCTTACAGACTGAACTTTAATATAGGAGAGCTAATGATGCCCTTAAAGGACTAGCACCAGTGGATAGAGTGGCAATAAAATACAGTCTTCACTGTCGTGGATCCATACACTTCTGTGGTGAAGACCGGAGCCTTAGGTATCGATTACGGGTTAGGTGTAGTGGGTGATCGGAATGAAGGATTTAGACAGTGCCTGCACCCAATTACACCTCTAGGAGTTAAACTACATGGATTTGGGAACAGCTGTGCAGACTCAGTTTTACCAGGTGCAATTCCACACGGTATTCATCATCCCATGGGTTTTAAAACATACTTTTATCCGTTGCCCCAAGCAGGTGATAAATGTCTATGAGGAGTTGAGCAGGAAAGGGTTGGGAAGAAAGAAGGGGATGATGTATTGTGCTAGGGGAGCATGTAACACCCCTACTTGTACTTTGACAGAGGGACTGAAAAGTACGCTGTTAAAACAGGTCCTAGCTGCAATGCAGCCCTTTCCAAATGTGATTTTAAAAGCTACATTTTCTGGGATGTGAAATCAGTTCTGGTGTTCCTGCTCTCAAAATGCGTGTGGGAATACCAGGCAACTGTGTGTGTTGTGGAGCGAAATTCCACTCAGTACCTGCACTGCACATACCTCGTAATGAAGGGCTTGGGATTGTAGATGCAGTTTGGTGGCAAAAGATAGATGATCATTTGACTAGGCCAGGACTAGGCTTAGGACCCTGGATGTCCCTTTCAGGTTTAGATCCTCACCTGAGCAGGACAGATGGCTTCGCATAGCTTGCAGGCGATGCACCTCTCCTCTCCGGATGGGTATCTGCGCAGGGCGTGCTCACCCCGAAAGCGCGGACTCAGTGGTCCCTTCTCGAACGGATAGTTGATGGTAGCAGGCTCACGAAACAGGTAACTCATTGTCATGGCCAGGCCTGACGAGAAAGAATGATAAGTGAAGGAAGTGTAATTAAGACAAGATGGCAAAAGAGAAGCCCAGGAAGAAGGGAGAAATATGTAAGGGAAGGACAGCCAGATGAGAGACGGGGGAAGGGACTAAAGAAAAAGGGAAAAGGCATAATTCCAGAAAAGGATAGCAATGGTAAAAGGGGGTTGAGAAAGTTCTATAAAGAGTAAAAGGAAAGAGCTACTAAACAGGAGACCGAAGAGATAGTTGGGAATGGTGAACCAATGATAAAACAAATGGAGAAAGTGAGCCCTGAGATTGTAAGGAGGTCACGAGTGAAGCCAACGGAGTAATGGGATATTTCTGCAACCTCAAAGGACTTCTTGTGTAAATGATGCTCTAATTCCAATCCAGTTTTCCTGTCAAGGCTCAATATGATGCAATAAAAATGTGTTCTGTACACATAGAATTGAGCAACAATACAATTGGTGTCCTCAGACGGCACACGTACCCTCCTTCTGTCCTCTTCCTAATGCTCTCCTCGGTCCTCCCTCACCAAATAAAGGCCCTCACAATCACGCGCTCTACTGCAGACCTAAAAACCTGTTCTCAGCTCCACCACTGTGAGGGACAGCAACAAATTCAGGCACCCTGGGAGTGGCTATACACCAAGCAATTCCGGGGTAAGCTGATGGAGGGGCACACTCCAATAGGGCGGGCATGGCCTCTTGAGTTTCCAACTTCAAGGAACACAGGATAAGAAACAGGTGTTCTATCCTAGGCATGATGCAGGTCTGGTATCGACTAGCAGGCATTCGTTGGGAAAGGCAGAGTACAAGTATGTTCAGGCACAGTCCTTGCCTTGAGAGTACAGTTCTAGATATAAAGAATGAGGTCTATAGTTATGGGCCTTTTTGATCTCTTGAAAGCAATCCTGTGAGACAGGGAACAAACCTGAAAAATGCTTAAAATAGGACTAAAATACCAATTTTACACACAGAGAAGTAAGGCAGAGAAAACTGGCATGGAGAATCCTCTGGGGCTGGCAATGGGAAGAGCTAACAGGGGCGCTCACTCTATAGAGCTAAGCAAACACAAGGAGATGATGGACGGAGCGCTGAAACTTTTCAGACACTTACTCTATAGAGCTGGCAGGTCGACAGGCTTCATTGGCAGGAGCACAACACTAGGCCATGTTGCTACTTTTGTCATTATTGTTGCAACTGCAGAGCTGTTTCTACAGAAGGTTAACGAGTGACAGAAGACTCCTTGGTACCATGCACAAACCACAATCTATTCCATGGAGCTCCTCAGGACTACAGCTCCCCTTGTGTCTCAAAACACTAGAATCCTTTACACCCTGGGACATTGGACCAATGTAGGCGCTTCTAATATGTTAATGTGTATTATGTGATAAAAGGTAGGGTACCTTTCACCCTTTTCTGGCAGATACAATGAATACCATCAAGTTTCCATTTACACCACTGCATTGGCACCAAGTAGTCTGAGCTGTATGTGCATCATAAGCAGTCATTATGCACACAAGTCTCACATGTACAGATTGAAAAGAACCGGTTGTTCTCTAGGTTACTTCAAAGAATGAGAAACCTGCAGGTAAAAGGGAGCAATTCAAACAGATGGTGTGTCAGGAAAGTACTGAATCCAGAGGATCTGGGACCCTAATTAACTCCTCTCTGAAGCTCCGCTTCTGAAGAGGTGCCCGTGTTCCAGGTTTACCTAAGAGTCTGTACCTGAAGCCGTCACGCACCTCGGTATAGCTCCGTCCACAGTAGCGTCTGTGCAGCGCGGTCAGTGATGGACTTCATGTCGTCCGGCAGCTCTCTGGCATTCACATACTCTGAAGGCGAGGAAAGGAAAGCAAAAACATGAGGCAAGTAAACATGGCCAGCTGGGACAACAAGTTTTGTTCAGCCCCTCCCAAACAGTAGACACCATACATGTATCTGTCAATCCAGAGTACCTAGTGGCAGCTTTCTCTGGTGCATCTTGACACAGAAAGCATTTGCAAAGCAGGTGCAAGTCCCTTCTTTGGAGCACAGGCACCTCCTCCCACTTCACACACCTTGCAAGGAATAAAACGTTCTGAAGATGGTAAGTGCTGTACGAATGATATGCAGCAGCCCAACAGCACCTACATTCTAGTATCAGCAGCATATTCAGACAGCATACAATGTGCTTTCAGAAACCAAAGTAGCAGGCACGTCTGGTCTGCTGCATTGTGGAGAAGCGTGGCTCAATTGTTAGAGCGGCAGACCCTGATGTAGAGGACTGGCCCGGGACCAGGGTTCAATTCCCGCCTCGGCGGCTCTTGGACTCAATTTCCCCAGACCTGATAATTCTCGCCTCGGTGCCTAGTCTAATCATGGGTCCCACTCTGTGACTCTGGGCAATAGCTTGCTTAATCTCTATAACGGCCCCAACAGCGCTAGGATGCCTGGCTTCATCTTGGGGGAGTGCCAGGAGTGGACATTTCACAGGAAAGCCAGGATGGGTTCCACCGCGTTATGAATACAGCGCTACGAGGCCTCTGGGTAGAAGTGCGCTATATAAATACATACATTTACAATTTACATTCCCTATCTTAGAAGCACCTAAATACCTTTAGTGTCTGTGGGTTAGACTGATGCAACAAGGGAAAACAGAGTAAAAGGAAACCAAGGTGCAGTCTTGTGTTCCCCGTTTATCGAAACTCTTAAGCGTGGGCAAGGAGCAGAAGTATTTTAGAACTGAAAAGACCTACTGCAGGGTCGGGGATCACACCCACCTTTGAAAAAAGGTGCTTGGTGTTACATGTATAGGAGTCAGTGGCCAAAGAGGAGAAAGGAATATGGAAAATAATGTGGTGTGGGCCCGAACTCACAGGGACATGGTGATATAGGTGGTAAGGGCAGGGAGGAAAGGTTGTGGGCATGGGGGCCAAGGCACAAAGCCTGGGGCAAGGGGACAGGGGTAGTGAGACTGACACATAAGAGAAAACACAGATGCAAAGCCTGTGGCAGGTAGACACTGAACCGTACACAATAAGGGAGATATTGACTCCTGCACAATAAGGGAGACACTGAGCCCTACACAAGAATGAGACACTGAGCCTTACAAAAGCAGGAAGGCACTGACTCCTACACAAACAGTCACCACATCCAAAAAGACTCACTGAGGATCTTCAGCTAAAGGCCCAAAGCGATGATTGGTATTTGGTAAGGTCACCACCCCACGGGCTAAACACCAAGGAAGCCTACAACTATTCAGTTCACGATCAATGCTCCAAACATGAACAGATGTTGAATGAAGTGTGGAGGAAGGCGGGGTCACCCTTGCTCCCTACATGGGACTACAACCATAGAGAAATCCATAACTAGCAGAGATTACTACTAGCCAAGACACCGTCAGAACAAAGAGGTCAAAGACTACACCTGATCAAAGCTGTGACACACATCATCAGCCCAAGTGGCCATGGTCAGCCACATCCTTCACAAACAGAGCTTCTGTCAACAAACATGAATGCTGGTCAGGTTATGAAGATTATCGGACTTGTACTCACTGAACGCTCCTCGCTGCAGGGTGACACTGAAATGGCGCGCAATCAGTGTACTGACTGGGGTACCTGCAGAGAAAAGAATGGAGTCAAAGTCAGAAACCTGCGGCATCCTGCAACTCAGGCCTCTGGCTCCTGAGATTATTACTTGTCCACGCTGCTTCTCTCAAATCAGTTTAGGAAACTCACATGGCTGAAAAAAGTCAAAAATGGAGCTAGGAGATCAAAGATTTACATAGACTACTACAGAAGCCTTAGACTGACTTCTTGCTCTTGTATATCGGCAGCTTTAAAGTGTATAAAAAGGATTTAATCAAAATACTTTATGGCCTGCCAATTTGTTGCTCGTGGTCAGAAGATACACATCTGAGTCTCAGTGCAGATTGGCACATAGAAAATATGGAGACTGCCATAAACAAACTTACACTTTCCTCAGTCACTGTGCTTGTGTGTTGGCGGGGAGGAGAGGTTGGGAGAAGAGGGGCCGATAGCAAATTCAAAGATAATAAAAATAACTTAGTAGGTTTTACGGTGATCCTGTATCCTGGTTACCGGTTGGAATCCTGACACGACCAACCAGGCTTTCACCATTCTGGCGATGACTGAAGGAGTCCTTATTTGGGTCTAGCTGTCTTGCTAATACAAAGCTGAGCACCATTTGTTATGCGGTTTCAATCTTGCTTGGGTAGGGTGCAGAAATAATCCCACTCACTTTTTTTATATTTAACATTATGTTTCTATTAAACTATGTCCTAGTTTAATCCATAGAAAAAAGGTGTCCATTGTATGCACATGGGGAGCTTCGAAAACAGTAAAGCACATGATCAAATATGTACCATCATGTTACATCTTTAAAGCGTGAAGATGCAATACAGTTTGGGATATATACAAGATCAAGTGGGAGTCATGTTTATCTACATATCGCTACTCTTGCCCTGTTGGAAGTCGCAGATACCCTAGAATTGATACGGGAAATAATGCATCATTGATTTCATTAAGACTCATTTGCTGCATTCGACACCCCCTCATATGACATTTCGCTCCAACGTATCAAGGACTGTGGGATTTCTCATCTCGCCCTAAATCCTTCCTAACAGATCGTAGACACAATGTTTTGTTAGGACCTTTTTTATCCCCAGAAAGAACTGTGACATCAGAAGTACTACAGGGTTCTTCTCTGCCCGGTATTATTTACTATTTATATGACCCTCCTGATTTCTCCGACTACTTCCTTCGGAATACACACCACCTCATATGCAGACGATACACAGCTGATCTTATCTCTGGACAAAGCAGTCTTTGACTCAGAGCTCAATTTTAAAAACAGCCTTTCCGAAGTTATCTGGTGGATGCAATCCAATCATTTACAATGTAATACTAATAAAAGATTATGCTGCTTGGCAAGTCAAATTATTTCGCCGCAGCCCATTGGTGGCTGAACCCGGTGCCCTCTCGATTGCCACATTTGAGGTTGTAAGAAATCTTGGAGTAAAATGTAATGCCTCCTAGTCCTTCTGCCCACAAGCTCTTGCAGTAGCAGGCATGTATTTTTATCTAATGAAATCATGGATATTTTTTTTAGATTATCTCCCACTGGGTGCAAGGAAGTCAGTTGCCTTCGCCATGATAACTTCTAGACTGGGATGCTGCAACAGTCCTTATGCAGGATCCGCAAAACAAACTAGCCATAAATGCCCGGTTATGTAGCAGCCAAACTTGTACTGAAACTTCCCAGATGATCATCTGCCTCGGCAGCTCTGAAAGCCTTACACTGGTTTCCAGTGCATGAAAGGGTCCTTTTTACAACTCTCCTATTGACCTTTAGAGCTTACAAATCTACATAGCGGAGATATCGAACGGGCAGATTTACACATCATACAACTGAAAGGAACCTGAGATCTTCCAATGCAAATCTCCATATGCCCCTCTCTTTTAGACTCATAACTCGAGGCGGTAAATCCTTCTCAGTTCTGCGTGTTAAGGCATGGAACCAACTTCACAGTCATTTTAGATTTATTGACTCTGAATAATCTTTCAAAAAGCATCTGAAGACCTGGCTTTTTTTTTTATCCCCTGATGCGCATGGTTACTCTCTTAATCTCTGACCTGGTATCCTCCTGGGGTTTTTTCTTGCTTGATTGAGCAGTTTGTTTCCATACAGCTCCAGGATGCTCCTCTGGGAGTGGCAGCACGCTTTAGAGGTTTCCAAATCATTCTTGCACTAAAACCTCCCTCTGGTCACTTAGCCACAAAACACATAGTGCCACAAGCCACACAACATTAAAGTGTGTTGTGGGGACGTGGCCTGTCCCGGCCTGTGGAGCTGTACAGATATTGGTACTGATATACTGATGCAAGGGTGCTATGTGACATTCTTGGCAGAACCTCTCCTCAAGGGTTTGGGCACGTCACATGGTGCACCATGAACTGTTCGGATATCCTTAAGAGAGCTAGACCCACTGTTACACAATAAGTTAAATGCTCGGATTAATAAATGGTGTTGTTATACTGAATTATGTGTAATATCTGTTAGTTCCATTCTTTATAACCTTGGAAATCGGTTTACTACAAATTTTTAAAAGCACAAACACACTAATGATGTTCAAAACAACAATTTTTGATTGAACTTCATTTGAATTTCTATTTGGCAGCATTTGAATAATTAAGTATAGTTAAGATTACTCCAATTTAAATGTTGGAATAAAGTGACATCTTCAGTTCCAATGGATTGGAATGGATTAATCGGTTGGTTCTGATGCTGTGCAAGAAGCTAAGACCCAGACCGAGTACAGTCTTTGTGCTGGTGAGCCAAGGCTGCCTCTAGCATGAACACTCTTCAGAACAGGCAGCCGCTAGAATAGTGTCACAGTTCTAAACATACGAGCAGAGCACTACTGGGTGAAGGCAACTGCAGACTATCTGTATCTCTTACGCCCTAGTTTTTTGGTTGGGAATATCGTTACTCTCCACTGACCATGACCTGATTGAAGGGGGTAACATGCAGTTACCCGTTGCCGTCACTGTAAACTAATCCCACTGATCAGTGAAGTGGCTATGGTTAGTTTTGCCATCCATCAGCTCGCTAATTTTTATTTAGGGGGCACACACCTATCTTTCTATTTAGCAAAAAGTTTTGCCACAGATTCATTTACTCTTTTTTTTTAAAAAAATTGTAATCGAATTATGGGCCCTACAGATTTCAGAATTCAGGCATATGCAGAGAAGACCTAAATCTAGCTGGATGAGAGAAACTACACCATAGGCTTGACCTCTATAACTGAGGCCATGTCTTCCTTCAATAAAAAGGCATCTAAATGCCTACAATAAATATGAGAATCAGCAAAGCACTGTAAAGTGCAGCACTTGGAGAGACACTTTAGGCACATGAATGTCCAATGTTAAGCAGAGCCTGGGGGGCTCTAACAACACAGCGAAGCTCTGCACTGGAGAAGAGCCACTTCTCAGGAAACAACTGCTGCGTGGAAATCAAAGGTGGACGATCACACAGCAGACTGAAGCAATTTAGCTGATCTGCAACTTTGTCTCTAAATCACTCACAACACCACATAGTGGAAGACTATGGGCCCGATTTAGATCTTGGAGGATGGGTTACTCAGTCACAATGGTGATGGATATTCAGTCTGCCAAAATTTTAATTCCATAGGATATAATGGGATTTATAGGTCGGCGGACGGGATTTCAGTCCCCGTTGTGACAGAGTAACCGGTCCGCTGAGATCTAAATCAGACCCTAAGATTGGGACATGAAATCACCTGGCAGATGGAGGCAGGTGACCCTCAAGTTGTGTGCCAGATGATGCTACAGCCAGTGCTTCAGTCACTGTTCTCGCAGGGCTGTGAAGGAATGAGATGCCAGACCCCATTACTGCTGACAGCACAGGAGCAGACAAGTGTTCCCACTCTTCTTCTCCGCGCTCAGAACTAAGAGCAGTGTAAATCTATTCCATGCAGTATTCACCAACACTTACCAGTTCTGGAGGCAGTGAGGGACAGGATACGCAGAGCTGACATGATGGCAAATAGGAAGCTTCCTGGAAAAAACATGAGATGACAAGTAAGAAAGAGAAGGGCACATTCCATAGACTGATAAAAAAAGACCCTAAATACAGTCACTTGCATAAAGAGTGCAGTGCAAGCCTGGGAGAACGCAGGCCTTTAACTAGACTGTGCACACAAACCTAACACCTTTTGTAACTGTTAATCACCTACAATTGTAGAATCTGCAACAGCCTTTGATGATGAATTCTGCCGAATGTGTTTCAATACCAGAAAGGAAATTGGGGTTTGAAGTTACAAGAAAAGGAATTTGAGAGGATCTAAGACACAAGCTCCTTTCTAAGAAGGATCCCAGTCACATGAATAGCGAGATAAAACAACGACAGCATCTCCAAATTACCTTTGCAAAAGTAGGAAAGTAGGATGTTTGGTCAATATGGACTCCCCCGGCTTCGTTAAAGTAGGCATTGCTCCTACTAGGAAATCTGCAGTGCCTGAATATAGAGCCCCAACATCAAGCATCTCCAGTTACCAAGATATTCGTCCTCACCACATCACTGCACCGTGGGTCAGCATCTTTGGTGAGCTGCTTGAGGTCCTCTTGTGACTCCATTGTCTCTGGCCGGTGGGTCCTCTTTGAAATCTGTGGGCACCCGATTGCTCAGGGTCTGCCCCGACTCCTCTGCTTGTGGCGAGACACCTGGACCTTGCTGGTCCCGACACTGCACATTCTTCGCTTTCCATTGTTTGCAGTTGCCAAGGTATGTTGGTGCTCCTGACGGACACCGACCCCCTCAACTCTCGAAATCTGGCGTGGGACAGCTCGTGAACGGACTCTAGTCTTTCACAGCATAGGCTGGTCCTCACAGCTGAAGCTCCAAGGTCGCCGTCATCTCTCCTGCAACACTCGACATTGGTAGGCATTTGTCGTCCGTGCCTCCTGGTCACCCCTGAAGTGGCATAGACTCTCTCCCCTTTGCTTGCAGGTGCTTCTCAATTTGAATCCACCTTTAGGTTCCACCAGACACTTTGACCTTCCCCAGCAGCGCCATCTTCCTGAAGTCCTCCATTAGGTTTGACAGTGGTTTCCGACGCCACTTCACACAGATGCACCCGGCTTCCCTGGTGTAGGTATCCTGGTTCCTAGGGTATCCACGGGTGGGGTAGCTCTCCAACCTTCTGTCTCCTACAGAGTTCATTCAGGGTCCACTGGGAAGGGTCTTCCTTTAAAATTGCAACCGTGACTTACCCATTGACTTGCATTGATCCCGCGGTCATGTTCCCACACTGCACATGGCCTCTGTGGGGCTTCTGGTTACTTACCATGGGTGGTTCCTTGGGTCCCCGGCACTTCTATGTCTTCTGTGTATAGTCTTGACTTGAGTCGTGGTTCGCATACCACTATTCTAGTATATGGTTTGTTCTCTCCCTGGCAACCACTGTGTAGTCCGTGCTACTTACCTGTTTCTATTGAAAAGTATTGTGCATATTGTGTAGACCTCCAGCTAGGAGATTATCTGTATGTGTTTGTGAGAGTCTTATAATAAAATATATATTTTTATAAATACACTGTGTGGTTCTTTTTCACTTAATCTAGATCTATAAGATTATGTTCTGGTAACACAAGCTGTTTTACACTCCTTCTGGACTAAGGCTGAAGGCTGCTGTCCACAGCTACCACTCAGAGAGCTTTCTAAGGTTGTCTAAGAGCACTAAAATCACCACATGGGTTGTCTGGATTCTTGCAAGGTGCCCACTTACATAAGTGCACACCATATACCAAGTCAGCTTCTCACATTCAGCTATCAAGAAAATGTTGATTCCGACTACACACTTAAGGAAACTAAACACAAACGTGCAGGCGGTCGACCTATCACGGACGTTCACGAATGTGACTCTTGTATCTGTTGCAAATGGACAGATTATAAAGGAAAATGCCCCGATTATTTTGAAAAGAAAAAACTTTTAATTCTTTAAAATAAAAAAAAGTCCTATTGACTGGTGGAATTGTTTGAAAATCAGAAACTAAGATTTGCTACCAGCTTCAGATTTTGAAAACTGCACTCCTTACACACCCTTTTGGGTAGGTTCAAGTCATGAGGTTTTTGTATTATAGCCTGTTTATTTAGAACTTCCCCCATGAGGTACATGAGCTGCATGTGCTGGAAGTGGACTATTTCTCAACCATGGCCCATTCCACATGTGTAGTTTCCAGGCTAGCCATTGACAGGACTCTTACACATCAAGTGCTACTGAGCTCTAACTAAGGTGATGGACCAGGGAAGGAAAGGAGCAGCACCAGACAAGAACACAAAACTGGAGTGGAGCACCAGTGAGACCAGAGCTGCACTAACGAGGAGCATTGCTGGCACTGGGGGATATCTGGGCATAATAACTGTGCATCAGTGACACCAGCAGAATAGTAAGCACAGGGGAATACAGAGTACACCAGAGGAGCAGCACAGCATGCAGTATAAGCCTCCACAGTCTGACAGATCCCAGCCATTGAACCAACAAGGGGGACAGAGAGCAAAGGGGAGCGAGCTGAGATGATGAGATGGGTGCCACTCAATTATGATCCCACTCACAGCACCGAGCTACTCAGCGTAAAAAGCAGCAGGACACTGTGCGGCAAGGCTAGAGGGGGTGCGGAGAGGTAAGACAGACTCAGGGTGAAAGAACACAAAAGCTAAGCACCCCAGGGCAAGCAAATAAAATGAGATAAGTAGATGAGACTAGTGGGCAACACCAAGGAAGCTGAACAAGACTCAAGCAGGGAAAAACTACAGTAAGGATTACAATTACACCTCCTCATAGCAAACACTTGGGCGAGCACCAGCAATTGATGAAGTATCAATCAAATGTTATTGGTCTAATATTTACATCTTAAGCTTATATTTCCTAGCACTACTTGGATGAAATTTTGAAAGGTGCAAAATCTCTAGATACTTGGCAAATAGACTTTATTCATAAAAAGAGCTCCCATGCTTGTCATAAAAAGGGTTCCTGTGCTTGCACACAGCTCAAAAGATTTAGGGAAAACATATTACTTTGAGTAGAGGTCTGAATTTAAACGAGTAATGCCTATTTGCATCTGCTGGTTGGCTTCCAGCATGTGCATAGAACATTTAATAAAGATTTTAAACATTTGCTAATAGCCACAAACAATACTCCCCTAAAAAATATTCACTTATAACATATATATGGAGTGGGGGTCTATGGGTGGCAGGGGGATAGTGGTGAAGGGCACAGAAAAGGCACATAGAGAAAATGGGACCATAGTCCAAAGTAAAAATGGAAGGGGAAAGATGGAGTTAGGAATTGACGTGATAAGAGTTGGACAGAATAGCAAAAACAGAAGTCAAGAATAAGTTCAGAATATAAGCACTAAATGTGACAGAGCTGAACGAATATAAGGAATGGTTTATAAAAGAGCTACAGATATACAAATCTAATCTGTATACAGAAAACACATATCTTGTATTCAAATAAGATATCAGCTAGATATCACCGAAAGCCTTTATTCGCAGGGTGGTAATTTTAGCCAAACAAAATTGCTGCAAATGTGGGGGGAAAAAGCTACTGAACGTGTGGGAAGACAGGCAATGGTGGCAATCATTACTGGGATAACCTTATTTACTTTGCGTTCAGTTTATAGTTCAATGATGAGCCTGCGAATTATGAATACCTAAACATAGAATTAACACAATGGCCTGCTCCAGTAATTGTCTGTGGTGACTTTAATTGCAACTTAAATTACAGAAAACTTTCAAAGAATTTGAAGGAGAAAGAAAAAAACAAAGTTAGAAATGTAACTGACAGACTCGTGTGGATAGATGGGCTACACCTTTTGTTCATACCTCCATAAAAACATACAAGAATTGATTTCTTTCAGGCACCAGTGCATATGCTATTTAGGACAAAGCTGCAGAGATATCCTAAGATACTTTGATGAATCACAGTGTGGGATACAGTCAAATCCACTGTTCGCTGCACAACACTGAGCTGTACAATTAAGAAACTACAGCTCTCGCAAGTCTAGCTAAATGATCTCTGTTTAGAAATAGTGGAGCTAGAAACCAAACAAACAAATGCTATTAACAAGAAAGATCCTTTTGGAACCACTTTTGCAAAATCACATTGCAGTTATTAAAGACATCTGCAACGTTTACACTAAAGAGTTTGCAAGGAAATACACTATTAACACAATTCAGAACTGCAAATTTATCAAAAGTATCGGGAAGGTGCTAGCCCTAACAAGCATTTACAATGCAATGGTCTCGGCATCATTAAAGGTAGAGCTATTGGCATTGCTCATGACATTTCTTTTTTTTTCTTTAAATCATAAATAAATGGCATTGTCATTTACATTGTCAATACACACCACTCTGCACTCAACTGCACTCACCTGCACTGCACTGCACTCACCTGCACTGCACTCACCTGCACTGCACTCAACTGCACTCACCTGCACTGCACTCACCTGCACTGCACTCACCTGCACTGCACTGCACTCACCTGCACTGCACTCACCTGCACTGCACTCACCTGCACTGCACTGCACTCACCTGCACTGCACTGCACTCACCTGCACTGCACTCAACTGCACTCACCTGCACTGCACTCAACTGCACTCACCTGCACTGCACTCACCTGCACTGCACTCACCTGCACTGCACTCACCTGCACTGCACTCACCTGCACTGCACTCACCTGCACTGCACTGCACTCACCTGCACTCACCTGCACTGCACTCACCTGCCCTGCACTCACCTGCACTGCACTGCACTCACCTGCACTGCACTGCACTCACCTGCACTGCACTCACCTGCACTGCACTGCACTCAACTGCACTCACCTGCACTGCACTCACCTGTACTGCACTCACCTGCACTGCACTGCACTGCACTCACCTGAACTGCACTCACCTGCACTGCACTGCACTCACCTGCACTGCACTGCACTCACCTGCACTGCACTGCACTGCACTCACCTGCACTGCACTGCACTCACCTGCACTCACCTGCACTGCACTCACCTGCACTGCACTCACCTGCACTGCACTGCACTCACCTGCACTGCACTACACTCACCTGCACTCACCTGCACTGCACTCACCTGCACTGCACTCACCTGCACTGCACTCACCTGCACTGCACTCACCTGCACTGCACTCACCTGCACTGCACTGCACTCACCTGCAAGGCACTCACCTGCACTGCACTCACCTGCACGCCACTGCACTGCACTCACCTGCACTGCACTCACCTGCATGCCACTGCACTCACCTGCACTGCACTCACCTGCACTCCACTGCACTCCACTCACCTGCACTCCACTCACCTGCACTCCACTCACCTGCACTCCACTCACCTGCACTCCACTCACCTGCACTCCACTCACCTGCACTCCACTCACCTGCACTGCACTGCACTCACCTGCACTGCACTCATCTGCACTGCACACACTGCACTCACCTGCACTGCACTCACCTGCAGTGCACTGCACTCACCTGCACTGCACTCACCTGCACTGCACTCACCTGCACTGCACTCACCTGCACTGCACTGCACTCACCTGCACTCACCTGCACTGCACTCACCTGCACTGCACTGCACTCACCTGCACTGCACTGCACTCACCTGCACTGCACTGCACTCACCTGCACTGCACTCACCTGCACTGCACTCACCTGCACTGCACTCACCTGCACTGCACTCACCTGCACTGCACTCACCTGCACTCACCTGCACTGCACTCACCTGCACTGCACTCACCTGCACTGCACTCACCTGCACTGCACTGCACTCACCTGCACTGCACTCACCTGCACTGCACTCACCTGCACTGCACTGCACTGCACTCACCTGCACTGCACTGCACTGCACTCACCTGCACTGCACTGCACTCACCTGCACTGCACTGCACTCACCTGCACTCACCTGCACTGCACTCACCTGCACTGCACTCACTTGCACTGCACTCACCTGCACTGCACTGCACTCACCTGCACTGCACGCACTGCACTCACCTGCACTGCACACACTGCACTCACCTGCACTGCACTCACCTGCACTGCACTGCACTCACCTGCACTGCACTGCACTCACCTGCACTCACCTGCACTGCACTGCACTCCACTCCAGTGCAGTGTGCACTGCACTCACCTGCACTGCACTCACCTGCACTGCACTCACCTGCACTGCACTCACCTGCACTGCACTCACCTGCACTGCACTGCACTCACCTGCACTGCACTGCATTCACCTGCACTGCACTGCACTCACCTGCACTGCACAGCACTCACGTGCACTGCACAGCACTCACGTGCACTGCACGCACCTGCACTGCACTCACCTGCACTGCACTCACCTGCACTGCACTCACCTGCACTGCACTCACCTGCACTGCACTCACCTGCACTGCACTCACCTGCACTGCACTGCACTCACCTGCATTGCACTGCACTGCACTCACCTGCACTGAACTGCACTGTACTCACCTGCACTGCACTGCACTCACCTGCACTGCACTGCACTCACCTGCACTGCACTCACCTGCACTGCACTGCACTCACCTGCACTGCACTCACCTGCACTGCACTGCACTCACCTGCACTGCACTCTGCACTGCACTGCACTCACCTGCACTGCACTCTGCACTCACTACTCTGCACTCTGCACTCACTACTCTGCACTCACTACTCTGCACTCACTACTCTGCACTCACTACTCTGCACTCACTACTCTGCACTCACTACTCTGCACTCACTACTCTGCACTCACTACTCTGCACTCTGCACACTCACTCTGCACTGTGCACACCGCTGATATCACGGAATCTTCCACCACACTTTCTAAAACTCTATAGTCCGAAGCATAATAGGCACAGAACCAAAAGAAGGGTAGACATTGCTTAAAATAATCTTATTGTATTTATGAGAAGCAAAAGCGAGACTGTGAAATGTGCTGAATATCAGTTTGTTACGAATCAACAGAGTGGAGTTAGAGAACCAAGAAATAGTAATTTAGAATCCGGGTTAGAAGGAGTAGTAATCACAAGCTGAGGATCAACGGGCGCGAAACAGCGTGGTGGGCGCGCAGGAGACGCAGATCAACGGGCGCGAAACAGCGTGGTGGGCGCGCAGGAGACGCAGCGTGAGCGTGCACATCAGCTGAAGATCGCCGGAGAAGACACCGAGCCTGCCTGCTGCCGTGACTGACCCCCTGCAGAGGGAAAGAGCCCGGTGAGTGGGGGTAGAAGGGGGGGGGGCGGCAGAGAGGGAGTGGGCAGAGAGGGAGGCTGTGTGTGTGTGTGTGTGCGTGTGTGTGTGTGCGTGCGTCTGTCTGTCTGTGTCTGTCTGGTGTGTGCCTGCCTGCCTTTGTGTGTGCGCGTCCACAGACCCTGGTCGGCTCGTGCACCGCTCTGTACTCCCTTGCGAGCTTACATGGCGACAATAGTTCTCGTTGCCGAGACCTAAAAAGCATTGTAAGATGTTGAAATAGAGTGCGGCGTGCCGTGTGAGAACAATGTAGTAAGGAAAACAAGGGGACTCTAATAAGTGAACCTGGGGTTGACTAATGTTTTAGAAAAACAATGGTTCTTATGTGGCCATAAAAGGTCCTTGGTAGGAAGCAGTGTCAGAATTTGTGACTGCCCTAGAGTCGAGATAGGTAATAAATATCTCAGGGACGATAAGTAATATGAACAGCCTGTGCGCCTGTAAACACTGGTGCTCACACGAGCTGCTCCTAGAACTAGTGAAACGACAAGTCCTCGAAGAGCGCACTCGGACTGGACACTGCTTTGGTGGGGAAGAGATGCAGAACATAAATCAGTTTGAAGGCCGCCCGAAACACACCAGTGCTGGTGCAAAACCGCGGTATGTTAGGAATCTGAATAAACTGCGACATACGTGCAAACCTGCACTCCAGACCACTGAATGGAAAGGCACATAGTTGTGTAGATCTCACAAAGGAACCAACTGGATAAACACGAAAAAGATGTAGAAGGTGCAGCCACCATTGTTGCTGATTAGGAGCGGCAGATGTTGAAATAGAGCTAGGCGGGCTGCGTGGCTGCCCTTGTTGAAGTTTACGTGTAGCGTGCTGTACTACTGTAAAAAAATGCTAATGAATACCAAAAAAAAAAACCATAAAAGCGGGCTCCTGTCAAAATATTAAGCATGGCGCCAGTGTTGTTAATATGAAAGCTGGCGCAGTGCGAAAACCTAAAGCACGACGCCCGGGGCGGGCCAGAGATGAGGAGCAGGGAGTGGAAAAGCAGGTGTCCTTGTAGGAAAGCATGTCGTATGTGCAATAGGAGAATAGGGAACACTTTCTGGGGTGACTGGTGAAGTAGCAACCCTGAATGGGGGTAGGAGGGAAAGAAGCAACACCGACCGTGGGGGGTTGGGGGTTAGGAAGAAGCAATACACACTGGGTGGGAAGGGAAGAAGCAACGCATGCAGGGGGTGGGAGGGGAAAGCAGAGGAAAGAAGACAATAAATAACAAGCAACCAGTAAACGTGTCCGTCCTAGATAAACAAACGCATTTTAAAACAAGAGGTGCTAATGCTACCTGCTGTGCGTCTGAGATGCCACGGAGTGCTAGCGGAAGAAACGATCGCTATTGTAAACAAGCTGAGGATCAACGGGCGCGCACGACGCAGCGTGGGCGTGCACATCAGCTGAAGATCGCCGGAGAAGACACAAGTCTGCCTTCTGCCGTGACTGACCCGATGCGGAGGGAAAGAGCCCGGTGAGTGGGGGGGGGGGGGCGGCAGAGAGAGAGAGAGTGTGAGAGTGTGTGTGTGTGTGTGTGCATGCATGCGTGCGTGTGTCTGTCTGTCTGTGTGTGTGTCTGGCGCATGCCTGCCTGCCTGCCTTTGTGCGCGTTCACAGACCCTGGTCGGCTCGTCCACCTCTCTGTAGTCCCTTGCTAGCTTACTAGGCGACAATAGTTCTCGTTGCCGAGACCTAAAAATGAAATGAACTACATCCAGAAATAGAACAGACAGAATAAGGAAAGGGTTGTGGTGCGTGACTCAGGGGTGACTGTACAGGTGTTTCATGTATTTATCAAGCTCTATATCAAGAGGTCAATAACCCCCACAGGACCTGATAAATATTTATTGAAACAATGTTTAACTTGGAGGTTTTAAAATACAAGGACAAGACAACATTAGGTACAAACATTAGAATACAAGAAATAAAAGTGAAAGGACCTGATCGAAGTCCTCTTGAATTCCATCAAAAAAGTCTGTACTACAGCAACAGTTCTTTTACCTTCACTAAGGTGTCCAACAAGCCTTACTTCTCCCACAGTCATGGGCACTAATATCAATTGTATTCCTTAAAAAACAAAAGGAGTCACCAACCTTAACTCATACCGCACTACTGTGTTAAGTAACAGCAATCTGAAAATCTATTGAAAAGATCATGGCCAAACATCTGAGTCGGGTCATTACCAATGTAGTATTGTCACGGCAGCAGGGTTTTGTACCTGGTAGAAGAACAATTAATGACTAACTAGGCTCCGATCTTCCTCGCTTCTCGTCCTCCCCGTCCACCTCTGGCGTCTAACTCCTACGTTATCTACACCCAGACGACCCCCCCTAACCTCACAACACCTCAACAATCCCACACATTCGACCTCCTAACACGGCCGATACAGCATATGTCCCACCTACAGATACTGTACCCCTTCATTACAAGACTATAGCTCCCCTCCACCCTAACACCAACACTTCTCTTGTCTCGGCATCCTTGCACTATATTGCTACTCCTCTCAAGTACTCACCCCATCTCAGCCACCCCATGCGATGTCATGCTTTGCCACATGTCTTGACACCACAGGAACATAGTGATCACACATTACCTTCTGAGCACCCCCTGCTCTCATCTACCCGTACCACTGACACATTACAACAAGCCAACCCCTCTACTCAGCCATCTACATCCTCCAACATCCCGCCGGTCTCAGCATCACTGCCCTATAATGATACTCCTCAGCCGGTCTCGGCATCACTGCCCTATAATAATACTCCTCACACATATTCTCGCCACAACACCCACCCCCTCCTAAGTCATGGGTTGTCACATGTCTAGACTTCACACTACTGTGATAATGCACTACCTGACGAGCACCCCCCCGCCCCCTACTTCCCCATCCACATTACAACCACCCACCCCCTAAACTCAGACATCTACATCCCCCACTCATCCACCCTCTCACACAACACTACCTCCAACACTATCCATACCTCTGCAGCCATCCACATGAGAACACAGCCTCCTACCCCGTTCAAAGCTGAACCCGACCTTAGATTTGAGGAAATAAGGTTGGCTCTACACCACATTTAAAAAGAACTCTAATCTTTCAAGGTTCTGATATCTAGTCAACCTTGGCGTAACATTTCCTCAAGAGCCTTTTACCCAAACGATCGATCAGTCCACATAAATCGCACCCCTAAACTCATTCCACCCAATTGGAATTCAGTTCCCCTCCACAATACATTATCTCGCCTTAGGCGAAGCATCAATCCATTCTCTGAGAGCGGTCTTCTTTCTCTTCTACACTCTTACGAACCCTCTCCCACTAATTGCATTACGTCTACTCAGTTGACCATACCTACTATCCCCCACAACCCACTCAGAGCTGAAAGACATAACAATAGAGGGGTCGTCGATAGCAACCTTAGAAGCGTCCCTCTCACCTAAGACCCCTCCGTCTCTCTCCTTACTCCCCCATATTAAATGCACACTCCTAAACTGTAGATCTGCCTCCAGACATGCTGCGGATATTCTATTCTGAAGAGGCTTTGGGTAAGATTCTCAATGCCCTGAAACCTTCCAACCACTTCATCGAACCAGTCCCCGCTAACGCTGTTAAAGACCTAACCCCGTGGCTGCTACCGCTTTGGACCAAAATCATCAACAGTTCACTGCATCAAGGTTGCATTCTGGACGCCCTCAAAGTCGGACAGGTCTCACCCATCCTAAAGAAACACAACTACCGCCCTATATCCAATATTCCTACCCTGGCCAAACTGCTTGAAAAATGTGTGCACCACCAACTAACTAAACATATCGATCACTTTGACCTCCTTAACAACTACCAATCAGGCTTCAGAGCAGGGCACAGCACGGAATCAGCCATGACTCACATTATTGATGATGCGCTACAAATACTTGACCAGAATCGATCATGCCTACTCATCCTGCCAGACCTATCTTCAGCCTTTGACACGGTCAAACACGAGAATCTGCTTGATCTTCTCAGACTTAGGATGGGTCTATCAGGATCAGTGCTAAACTGGTTTACCTCTTTTTTACATACCTCATGAACACCCAAACATGGTTGGCAGAAAATCATCTCAAACCGAACGCTCTAAAGACCAAATTCCTCCTTAGAGCCCCCGCTAAAATCCCCTTGATGCAAGACGTAATCCAACATCTCACTTCCCTCAACGTTCAACCAACTATTGTGGACTCAGCAAAATCTTTGGGAATAACTCTGGACAGCAATCTCATTATGCAGAAACACATTAGCAACGCTACAAAGGGAGCACACTTCCTGATAAACATTCTAAGGAAGCTGAAGCTCTTCTTGCCAATCAACAACTTCAAGCTGGCTGTACAAGCTCTAGTTATCCATCGTGTGGATTATGGTAGTGTCTCTTTATGCGGCCTATAAAACACATTAACATTGTGAACCCATTCATCAACAGTATAATCAATTCATCGCTCTCATTAGCAGAGGTAATCCCCGACTGGAAAATCGCGGCAGTTAAGCCCCTTCACAAAACACAGCTATCAGACTTCACCGCTCTTTGTAGCCTCTGGCCTATTTCCCTCCTACCCTGTCTCAGGAAAATCACTGAAAAAAATAGTCAACAGTCAACTTATGACCTTTATGGAAAACACAACCAAGCTATTTCGGACTCAATCAGGTTTTAGGCCATTACACTCCACAGTATTGCCACTTCTACATACCTCAGAGAGCCCTAAATCTGCCCTGGATGAAGGGAAAAATACAGTACTGATTTTGTTAGATTTTTCAGCTGCATTTGATACCATCTCCCATGAGACCTTGTTACATCGCCTCAACGCATGTGGCATTTCCTATTTGGCTTAAGCCTAGCTCAATTAATTCTTGACAGGCAGTCATCAAGTAACCACGCTTGGTCACTACCAGTCAGCCATGAAACCACTGCATACAGATGTCCCGCAAGGCTCTTTATTAAGCCCAGTACTATTTAACATGTACATGGCCCAACTCATAGAATTAATATCATCATTTAACAATGAAACTACCTCATATGCAGACGATACTCAGCTGATTCCAACATTAGATGAACATTCAGTCAATGCTGAAGAAAACTTCCAACATTATCTCACAGCGGTTATTCACTGGATGAAGCAGAACAACTTGAAGTGTAATTCAGAAAAAACGGAAATCATGCTCCTAGGCAAAGCCAACACCTTCACCCCCAGTACCTGGTGGCTGCCAAATACCCCCCCCCCCCCACAATCCTGGAGTAAAATTTGACTCTACCCTATCCTTCCATCCACAAGCACTATCAGCGGCTGGGAAGTGATTCCAGCTGATCAAATTCCCCATTTTTTTACCTTCTCCCAGCCACAGCAAGAAAAACTGTTACAGCAGCACGAATAGCCTCTAGGTTAGACTACTAAAATAGGCTCTACGCGGGTGCCAACAAAGCAATCCTAAAAAAAACTTCAGACCGTTCAACACACAGCAGCTTACCTGGTGATTCTCAGATCTTTTTATCACTCTCCGTAACCATGTCACCAGGACGCCAAATAACTCTCAGCCTAACCTTACTCCAGCACCCCCGCCCAACATGAAACACCGCAACCCCCTCACGAATCCTACCAACCTCCTTAACACTTCGGACCTGAGACCCGCGATTCCATTCGTCCCTGATCCCCAATCTGAATCCACGGTTGCCATCACAGCACACCTCCTTCACACCAAGCCTCCCACTACCACCCCGAGCTAATCAAACGCCGGACCCCATGTCTCCTCCCGCCTTGCTCCCCGCTCGGACGCAAAGACCGTTACGTCATCCCAGTCTTGTCCTGTGGCAATTCAAGCCAGCCCCGCTAACACTCAAATCCCCAGTTCTTTGACCCCTAACGCAGCCCTCCCTTGCCCCACTACCGCCCCCTCCTCAGTGATTCTTCCTGTAGCAGGTCCTGCCAACTCTGCTTTCACCATATCCCCTCTTCCCATAGCTCCCCCCACAGCCCACCCTCTCCCCCCCACTGCCCCCTCCCCAGCGACTCCCGCGGTTGCAGGTCATGCCAGCCCAGCTAACTTCTGCCCTCCAACCCCCTCCTCCTCAGTGACTCTTCCTGCAGGAGGTTATAACACCCCACCCACGGCTCCTAACACAGCCCACCCTTGCCCCCCATCCTCCCCCTTCCCAGCAACTCCCGCTGTTGCAGACCATGCCAGCCCCGCTAACATCCAAGCCTCCCCCCCTCGACCCATCGCTCACCCACCCTCACCCTCCAAACCCCCCCTCCGCAGCTATCCACTTCCTACACTCCAGAGCCTCTAAAATAATTCAAAACTTCCACTCCTCCATCCTCGATCTTACCAACCTCCACCACCTCGCCGAACTCTCTCTCAAACCTCCTGCCTCAGCTGCCCTCCCTTCCTATCCCAGAGCTTCCCAAATGCCCTCTACCGACAGCCTTGAGACATCTCCGCCCCCGCAAGCACACTAGCTGCCTATCTGATGAGGAAACCCTTGACCTCGCCCTCTCCTACAACTTTTCCCTCTTCACAACTAACTCACAAGACCTCACTGAAAAGGAAATCCAGGATCTTCTCAATGACCATAATGCAGGCCCTACCTCTCCCTGTCTACCTGACGTGAGTGCCGCTTACCCCATCTACACGGTCGCTATCGACCCACTCAGATCAGCCCCCCTGCGCAATAGAAGGGTGATCACAAGCAACCTTGCACCCGTACCCCTGTCCATCCCAACCACTGCTGCCACCCCCCTCCCTGATCTGTCAGGGCTTTTAATCAATTGCCGGTCCGCAGTAAAGCATGCAGCCGATGTCGCTGCTCGCATTCTGAACAACAACACCGACGTTGCCATTCTAACAGAATCATGGCTTAATGACGCATCATCCCCATGCCTCGATCTCTTAATCCCCCCCAACTTTAACATTACCAGACTAGACAGACCTCATAACAAAAAAGGTGGCGGAATCGCCTGCATCCATCGCTCCAACCTCCTTGTCACAGAGCTTCTAACAGATTCCACTGGTTCCTGTGAATACCTAGCCCTCTCAGTCCATTGTAACACCTCCCATCTATGTAACTTTCAAATTTTTTACCACCCCCCGGGCACTAACGAATCCTTCACCGACTACCTCATGGAAGTCATCACGACCAAGCACTCCCCCAATACCAAAGATATCTTCCTCGGCGACTTCAACCTGCACTGGAATGACCCCAACGACCCTCATGTCAACGCCATCAAAGACCTCATGGCTGATCTAGCTCTGACCCAAGCTTGCCCACTCCCAACCCACTCGAAAGGGGCCACTCTAGACTGGATCATCTCCAAGGAGACAACCGTCAAGCTCATATCGATTGACCCCTGTGACTGGTCAGACCACCATGCTATCACCTTCCTGCTACCTGGCACACGCAGGACATGGACACCACAACCGGTGCTCCCTAAACCCTGGGCCAGGGACACTAAAAGCATTGACCTCAATGAACTTGAGACTCGCTGCAAATCCGACCTCCCCCCCACCACAACATCACCTCGGTCAGCGACCTAAACGATCACTACTCAGTCACAATGTCGAACATCTTGGATGACCTAGCCCCCCTTAAACTAAAAAGAACTCGAGTCAAAGATAGAAACAGGTTCCCTCAATGATGAGAGGAGATCACTCAGACAAACCGAAAGAATCTGGAGACAGCACCCCTCGGCAGATCACCTCAAACTTCTTCGCCAGGCAAGAAACACTTACAACAAGAACATCATCAACTCAAAAAAGGAATTTTTCAGAGCGGAACTAGGAAACGTCCAGAACAGACCTCGCAAACTCTTTGAAATGGTCCAACTTCAATCGAACAAACTGTCCAAAACAACGAAAGAAACGCCCAAGTCTAGCATCTCCTCCGAGGACTTCTCCTCATACTTCGCAAACAAAATTAAAGCCCTAGATATCGAACTCAAAGCTGCCTCACTCCCCCCTCCGAACCTTGAACTTCCAATATCTCTCCCCGTGCCGCCATGGCCCGCACCGAAGAATCAAGCACACTGGTCTGAATTCACACCCTATGATGAACACACTGTCGCTAAAATCCTCTCAACTCTAAACCCTAACAACCATTTCAACGACCCGCTCCCCTCGAACTGTCTCGCGACCGTTGCCAAATCTATTATCCCCAGCTGGACTGCGATTATCAACGCCTCCCTCTGGCAGGGATCAATACTGGCCTCACTGAAAGCTGGCCAAGTCCTCCCCATTCTGAAAAAGCCATCATTGGGCCCAGCCTCCCCAGATAACCTTAGACCAATTTCCAACATTCCTCTCTTGGCCAAAGTTCTGGAAAAGTGTGTCCAGACACAGCTAAGTCTCCACATCAACAACTTCCACCTACTCGACGACTGCCAATCCGGATTCAGACCGGGTCACAGTACTGAAACCACCATGCTCCACATTGTCGATGATGCTCTTCTAGCTCTTGACCAAGACAAAACCTGTCTCTTGATCCTCCTTGATCTCTCCTCCGCCTTCGACGCGGTCAACCACGAGATGCTACTTGAACGCCTGAAACTGAGAATGGGATTAGATGGTACAGTCTTCGACTGGTTTAGCTCCTACATTCAAAACCGATCTCAGCGATTCTTAGTCAACGGCGAACTGTCCGCCCCCTCCATGGTCACGGTGGGAGTCCCGCAAGGATCAACGTTGTCCCCCACCCTCTTCAATCTCTATCTCGAACCTCTAGCCGTAGTCCTTCGCACTGCAAATATCTCCTTCCATATGTACGCTGATGACACTCAGATCTACATAAAAATGTCTTCCCTTGCAGAGATCCTCACCCTGAATGAGACCTTAAAGCTGACCGTCAGATGGCTCTCCTCAAACCAACTTAAACTCAATGCCAAGAAAACTGAGTTCCTTTTAATCTCCCCGCCCAAGAACAATCCTGAGATCCAGACATGGATTAAAGCCATCACTGCTTTAAACTGTTCTCCAACCATTGTGGACTCGGCCAAATCCCTGGGAATTACCTTGCACCACAATTTGAACATGCGAGACCATGTCAACGCAATGGCCAAATCAGCCAGATTCCACCTGAGCTACCTATGGAAACTGAAACCTTTCCTGGACGCTCCCGGCCTAAAATTAGCAGTCCAATCATTAGTCATTTCTCGACTTGAATATGGTTGCTCCACCCTCTCCGGCTTACCTAAGATCTCGCTGGCTCCCTTAAAAACATGCCTCAATGCAGCCGCCAGACTACTTACAGGCGCTAGAAAATTCGATCACATCACCCCTCACCTGAAAGCCTTGAACTGGCTTCCCATCGAGGCCAGGATCCACCTCAAACTGGCATGCATAACGCACAAGGCCTTACACTCTAACTCCCCAGCGTATCTTGCACAGAAGCTTGTGTTATCTGGAGGAAGCAGAAACTTACGATCGGCCAACACCCTCCTCCTCCGGCCTGCTCGCTTTAGGAAAACAAAAACTTATAATCGAGCCTTCTCCGGATCAGCACCAAGAATATGGAACTCCCTCCCTCCGGACATCAGAACAATCCCCTCCCTTGCACGCTTCAAAAAAAGAGACCAAATCCTTCCTCATGGGTAAATTCCTTGGCTAAACCTGCTCCTCAGCTACCTAAGAGACTATTGCCTCATCCTGCGACTTTGTACAGTTCTCGTGTGACTTCCTGCCAATTGTATGTATCTTGCTCTTTGTAAAATGCCCCGTTGTACAGTCTCTCCTTCCCCAAATGTATAGTATTGTTGGATGCTCCTGCCTACCTTACGACCCCTCGATTGCTGTAAGCTCTATTGTACAGGTCCTATGATATACTACGCTCTATACTACTGTTTGACTATGTAAAGCGCTCTGCTACCCTCACGGGTCAAGTTCGCGCTCTATAAAACCTTAAAATAAATAAATAAAAGGATTCAAGAACTGCACAGATGTCTATCACTGGGAAAGTGCTGATGGTGAGACACAAACATTTACCTCACTCTTGATGAGTTTTTTCTTCAAGCGAAAAACAAGAAGAGTAGAAAGTGGAAGCACACCTGGACAGTAAACCTTATCTGGGTAAGGTCAAGAAGATTCAATAGACTGCAACTATATTTGTGAGTTATCAAGGTAGATGGGGTCCATTGCAAACCTTTGATGACACAAATAGAGCGATTCTGCCTTAACATTAGGGCAGCAGAAGCTTTGGCCCGAGTGTCCACTCTTCAGTGTTCTGCCCACTCTCTTCTCATCCAAGCGTCGCATCCAACACAACATTTTACTGGCTGTGATTCAGACAGAAGGTGTCAGGATATCATGGCGATATTACAGAAACTTGATGGGAAATATGCTAAACCAGCTATGTTATCCTGAGCAACTTACATAGGTCCCACTTCATTTTGCCTTTTCTATGTATTTGATGTTTGCAATGAAGAAACTTTAGAGTTAATTGAATACGTTAACATAAATGAATGATGTTATTTGTACCAATGGTTGATAGATGTGTTAATCACATGCACATTCCTACGGCTACGTCTCTAGAGGCATTGAAGTTGAAACCATCTCAGTTGAAATGTATATGCACCATTCTCAAAACACCGTTTTTTTTAAAACTACGATTTAGTGGCCTTAAAACAATAATTTATTATAGCCCCCCTGGTTATAGGGAATTTGTTCGAAATATACATATTTGGACCCTGAGATTAATAACTCTTACATCTCTTAGCTAATTCAATTAAGCAAATGTTATAACGGGAGAATGGGTGCAAAACTAAAATACTAGGAAATGAGAACTGCATGAAGGAACCCTTCAACACCTCCGAACAGAACGAATTTCTGGAAGCCCTGTCCACCCATGGAAACTGTCCGTTTTAAAAGCAACGCAGTTATGTCCCCACCTCCCGCTACTTACACGGGGAGTCGGTAAATGCAGCTCAAACCCTCTTGTTCTTCATGGACCTCTAGGAGGACGACCTCTGCTAAGAATGCCTGTACTTCCGGGTCACGTGACAGCCAATCCCAATGCAGGTCACATTTTCAGAGTAGTCTGGGAGCGGTGAAGACTGGTAATATGTAGGATGTCCAGGGACTGGTCAACTGTCAGCCCCCTCAGCCAATCGTAGGGTGTCGATTCAGGTCCTAGTGCTCATTGGCCGAGGCGTCCGCAAGTGCCGCTGCGTTGGTTGGACGCTGCCAGGGCCGTCCTGGGATTGGACTGTTGGTTGATGACGGCACCACAAGGGGGCGGTGCCACGTAGAAGTGGCGGGAGAGTGTCGGGCACGTGATTCGTAGTGAGGCAAGATTAAGTGATGGTTTCGTGAAAGTGACGTTCGCATCATTTGAGTTAATAAAAAATGAAGATACTTTCAGAAAGTCATTGTTGTTCCGTGTGAACTCAGATGACCTCGAATTACCTAGCCGGTAACAGTAATCTGAGGAGCAAACCCAGTGCTGAAAAAGAAAAAAGTTGCTCCAAGACCCCATACATTAGGGGGTCAAGATATGGAGATATGGTGGAGGAAAATGGCTGTCACGAGTGGGCGGAGCTTGAACAATTTATAGATTTAGTTAAAAAAATATGCTGCAAAGCTATTTGCGACAGGGACAGATGTGACAGTAAATTTGTTCTAAATTGCGCAATTGGCCACAAAGCGGCTGCATTTTAAAATATCTCATAGGGTTAAGAAACTTGCGGCAGAGATTATCGTCTATCTAGCAAATTGGAGGGGTTTATAATAGGGTTGACTTGAGATAACTCTAGTAGTTAACGCAATTCTGGGAGAGTCCTGTATTTTTTCCTGCCACAGTTTTATCTCATAAAGTAGCGTGAATACGGGAATTGAAGCCCAACCCACCAAAAGCTGGCCATGCCCACACACGAAGGTGTGAATACGAGCATATCACCCCCACGCACACCCCCTTCTCTTATTCTTTTTCTTTCTACACACACTTTGTCTCCTTTCCACCTTTCACTTACCTTCACTCTTATAGTAGGACAGTACTAAGGGGGGCATCCAATCATGTATAAGGTAACTTGTACCACAAGCAGGTACGCCCAGCTGGGGATGCTACCACGTGAAGAGCGACGATTAAAATATATGTGTAAAAATTCTAATAAAATAATTTGAAATAAAAGAAGGTTGCTGTGATCGCTGCAGAACACATCGTGTCACATGCAGATCACAGAGTTGTATTTTGTTTAGCTAGGCAAGTGGGCTGCTGCTTTTGACACTGGGATTAATTTGTTACTTCCAGTTCATGAGTCGCAAGCCTTCTCATATAGCATATTGCTGGACTCAATAGCTGCTTGCAAACTGTAAGTCATGGGTTTTTAACCTTTTTTTTCTCATCAATTATTCTAAGATTGAAAAGAAGCGTTCCTTCAGGAAGTGATAAAGTCTTGTTAGCACTGACAGCCACAATAACTGTTTTATATTTTATATCCTGACTTTAGTCAGAACTTTATATTCTAACTAGAAGTATGAATGATATGCGATTCATACACTATATAAGACCCATTGTCTTATGTAACATTTCAGATACATTGATTTACACACTTGTATCATTTATTGTGCCTCTGTGTGTGATGGAAAAGCACTCCGACACCTTACCCTGTGTTCGGTAGTGCTATAAAATAATTAAATAAAATTAGTAGGTGCCATTTGAATGAATATTTGTGTAATTACTCATACGGATAGATGAATCTTGAAATCTTACAGTGCAAGCAGGGCACAAGTCAAGGGTACACGTGGGTAGACAGCGTTTATCCACTTTTTTACAGAGTGGACATTGTCGCCCCAGCCAAGAAGTTGGGCCCCACAGCAATATGCTGAACCCATCCCGGTGTATTTTTCAGACACATTCAGCAGCGTCTGCATGTTGTCTCCTTTCATTCCAAGCAGCAACGTGCAGCAAAGGGGGTTTTGTTATTTTAAATTCTAGCTGAGCCCAAAACAAAGGCTGAAGTTAAGGGGCCATGAGGCCTCCTTTTGATTGAGTACTGTGGCTGGGAGGTATCTGGAACCTCACACCTAGCTGTAAATGCAATGGAGGGGAAACAAAGACACACAACCTGTACTTCACACTTACTTAAGGGAGGCTTGCTTTTGACTTTGTTCACTCCCAGCATATAAGACATATAAATGCACTGTAAGAATGTCAGATGTGTGGGTCTGTCCCAGTATTTACACAAATAACAGTTTAAATACCACTTTCTTTCGTTTTTAGAGCTATTCATCCTAATCCAGGGTGTCAGAGTGCTTTACATCACAAATGCACATTATACTTTGACAAAAAATCATATGTGTGTAAATCAATGTATAGGATGTGTTACATAAGGCTGCGAGGGTTACAAGGTGTAGGAGTCACAGGTCCTTCATAGCTTACTGTGCTTTATTAGAAGGATTACAATTTCTGAACTGCAAGTAACAAAAGGATCTCTCTGTTAAAAGCAGTAACCCACTTATCTATCCTCATAAAATAAAAATATGTCATGTGCTTGTTACATAATGTGCTTTGCAGGAGACATATTAACCCTCTATGCTACTTTGATTCAAAACTAGGACTAGATAGTAAGCGTATTAACCTCCAGAGTTATTTTACCATCATTATTATCTCCTGAGATTTACTAGGTATACAAAGATCTTTGCAGCAGGTGCCTTAACTCCATAAGCTATTTTAAAATGCAGACTTTGCATGCAACCAAGCAGAAGCACAACACATGTACTGCCATGTTTCTCCTTGTTGCCAATTTCTTTGTGGCCGAGTTAAAAAAAATAAATGTATATATTTAGGCCCAGATTTTACAACGAGGTTGCGCCCGTTTTCTTTGGAGCAACTCTTGCGAAAAATCTCACTTGTTAACTTTTGTATTGCACTCAAATGTACTCTTGATAGACCTGCTAAACACATTTGTGCAGTCTTAAGATCTGATGTTACTTCTTGTGATGTCACTTCCTGTGAGGTCATGGGTTGTGATGCCACTTCCTGTGATGCCACATGTAATATCATGCTCCGTGATGTCAGGCGCTGTCATGTCCGTGCCAGGATGTCATTTACATACTGCTTAATTTTGGTTTGTCTTCTCAGTTCTTTTTTAGAAAATGCCCTGAGTGCAAGCACATATCTTACATAGTAAATTGAACAAAGTTAAAAGCCTGCCCCCAATAGTTTCTCTTAAGTATTTGTGAAGTGATATGCTATGCTCCTTTGTTTCCTTCCATTACATTGGCATCTATATGTTAGGCTTCAGATGGCTCTCAGCCAAGATGATACTTGATTAGAAGGAGGGCTGACATCTTTTTAAATCAGGCCTTCCTTTTCTACCAAGCTAATGTCAAAATAAAAAAGCCCCCTCACTGCCTGCAGTTGGCTGCTCTGAATGGAATGCAGACACCATGCAGGCACTGCTGAATTATGTCCTGCTGTCAGAAAAAGAGACCAGGTCAAATTCAGCATGTCTACCTAGGCAGCCTGATCCCAGATCCAGCACAGCGATAGCTGCCAGAACCAAGTTCCGATGGGTTCCCCCTACTTTCCAGTACTGTACATACCAATGGCCCTCATTCAGTTGGAAGATTCCCAATTTTTAAAGCAAAACATGGCTTTCATTTACCTGTCTCCTTGGCTGCCAAGTCTCTCAGGTCCTTGCATGATGTGCTGCTCCAGTCCAGGTGTTATTCTTTGAATTATGGGACTTGTACTCCTATTTTATAATCGAATAAACAAGACCAGAATTCAAAGGAAAAACTGGATCAGCATATCACGCATGAACCCAGGTAACTTGGCAGGGCTGTTACTTCCACGTGAAATTGTCAATGCTTCAATATAGTGCAATTGTAAGTGTATTCATATAGTGAATACAACCCCTTATGAGGAATTGGGGAAAATATTCTCCTAATCTTTTTTGAAAAAATGTACCATTTTCCAGTTGTAAAATGTTGGCATGTATGATATCTGTAGAATCTTAAATATGAGATGATTGCAAATTGTTTTCCATCCAGAAGATATGAGAAAATTACTGATGTTTATTGCTCCCTTGCAGAATATTGACAAACTATTAAGGAATCAAACAACGTAAAATCCAGCATCGCCCAATTTATTACCAAATGTAACATGGAAAATATATATCCAGACCTCAATTAGTTTGGATTCTTCTCCAGCCACAGTCAGAACCTTCATATGGGGTTAGTGGAATCATCAATTCACCCCCTGTCCTACTTAGTGCCACAAAGTTCACGATTATCCTTTCTGCCTTTCAACATCCGGGTACACTCCGTGCCTCAGTTTATAGAACAGGACAAGGTTTAATAATAATAATTACAAGGCTTACGTCTAAATGCACACAGATTAAACTTGAAATAATGTCCAGCTGGAAAACACACCTTTAAACCAAGTTAAAAGCCTGTGCCTTGCCACCACATCTTCTACTGGAGGAAGGAGAGCCTCCTTTGAATGTATGTGTCCAGGCCTGATGCTGAGTAGGTAGGGTTGTTGACCCCCCTTCTTGATTGCCAGAAGAGTGACTCTTCCCAGTCGCCACAGTGACACACTGCACCCAACAGTGAACATGAAGTTTTCAAGCGTCTTCTTACGAGGGTTCACAGTGAGTAGAAAAATGCCATGCAAGGGAATATTTGAGATTTCTTTTTCTTTTCTTCCTAATCTACTGTTCGCTTTCTTTGTAGTACTCTCTTGGGTTGGATTAATGCAAGCACAAGTTTATGTGGTGAATCATTTCTTGAGGCCCAGGCACATTAAGGGCTTCAATAATGAACTGGATCTAATGGGAGTGCAAGTTAGTCCAACAGATGTAGAGGTCCACCCCACCAAGTTTTTATTGGCAGAACAGAATCGAGTCAGTTCTTAGGCCAATCTTATACTCTGCCTACATTTTAATAGTCTTAGCTTTATTATTTTAATAGCAGTTTTTACTTATAGTTTACCGTAGTATTATCGTAATTTGTTACTGCTACTTCGAAACATGAAACTGTTTTAATTGATGATGGTTTGTAATGGTTTTAATTAACTGTACAATAAAGTATTACCTTACCATGCAAGGGAATAAAAACCTCCTCAGCAAAAAGGAGAGAAGAACTAAGCAAGAATCCAGGCAAAGAAATCTAGAAGTATATCAATCTGCTAAAAAAAAAGCTGGCACAAAAAATACTAGCAAGGGGCCGAAGAACTTTACAAAGAAGTAAGCCAAATGCGAATCAATGCATCTTCTTACTGCTCCATTATATATGATTAAACAGGAACTGAAATCACAAGTAAAAAAAACTTCATCTTAGATTGGGATTCTAAAATGTTTTATGTCCAATGCACCATCTTGACAAGGGCTAGTCATAAGGCCTGTCCATGGCCTTTTTCAGAAAATCAGTGACATATGTCTGGAGATTGAAGAAGCCCTAGTTCAACATCCTTTGTTCCATTTTGGATTCCAAGACCTTGTTGCCAGGTTTCGTGACTGGCATTCTGGGGGACTCTTGGCGACAGCTCTAGGTGACTGCGAGTGTTGCACGTGACCAATCAATGTTCACCGAGCATGTTGTTCCAGGGACATGCGCGCCTGCTGTACAAGGAGCACTGCTTCTTTTCTTGAACACATGCATCCTTTGTTAAAATTTTGGCTGGATTCCTGGCACAGATGTAACCGTGTGTTAGACTGAGATCATGCTTTGTGCTTTGATTGGCCTCCCATCCCGGGAACACCACCTCCCACTGCAAAGAACTTTAAAGTCTTTTTTTGATGCAGAGCTCTCCTTCATCCCACAAGGTAATGAGGAGGGTTTAAGGGCGTACATTTGCAACGCCCCCATCTTCAAAGAATCCTCCCCCTCCTCCAGTCTTCCCATCTGTTCGAGTTGGACAGAGCCCTGATGATGGTGAGACTGGACAATCGCAACACAGTGCACAGCGCACTCTTAAAAGAGCTCATTGCAAAGGTCCCCATTGCAACCCCAGGCAGACAAATTCTGCAGATCCTTGGGAGCCAAGAATACTTAAGGTACTCCTTGAAAGCTTGGCACTGGCTCCCATAAAGTCAAGGATAAAGTGTAAAAGACTCTGCACAGTCCACACGGATCACTGGCTATAGGACCACCTACTTTGGACACAGTCAAAGAAACCAGTGAATCAATATTATAACAGTACAAGCTTATGTTCACATTTGATTAACAATTAAAACTGTGTAAAACATTTGAAGCTCAGAAATGAATTACCACACTAGGGTTTTCACAAAAAAGTGCGAAGACAGTTCAAGGACGTAAGTTGGCTTTTACGAGATATCAATAGGAATCTACATATCAGCCCGATAACTGTCAACTATTGTTCACAATTTTAAGAAAATTGCATTATGAGGCTGAAGTTTCTTCATCGAAATACATAGACAAAGCAAAATTTAGGAGTACTTACATGAGTTGCTTACAGGATAATATTGCTGATTTAACATACATCACTGAAAGATTCCGTAATATCCCTAAAAACCATTTTGACCTCAGTGACAAAAATAGTAAGAAAGGTGCCTTCTATTCCATTATTGTCTCCCAATATCCACACATGCTCAGGCTCAGCTCGCCTTTTTTCCGAAATACTGTAGGACCAGGGTTATTAGTTGTGAAAGAAGGGAGTCCAGGGCAAGGGCTAAGTCCCCAGTTGACCTTTTAGTGGAAACCATGTGCCCCATTGCAGCACTTTACTCTCTGAGTAGTGAGGCAGAGCATGTCAAGGCCTACTCAGAGGGGGTGGTGTGGCATAGCAATTCCAGTTCACTGGCTCGCAGCAACAACACTCAATAAATTATTTTCCAGTCAGTGCCATTTCTTTGTATTTAAAAAAAAATGTGGGTTCCCTGGCACCATCATATGCTTCGCTGGACCGAGCGTTTGCGTTGTGCTCCCACTGACCGGGAACAGCTTCTCTTTTGAGCACCTGCCTTTGTCGGGAGAAATCCCGTTTCTTTAGCCAGTGTGTGTAACACCCTCCTTGCAACACCGTGCCTGGTCCTAGTAGGGCTAATTGAGTTGGCTCTCTGCCCTAGGCGATCAAGCCTCCGGGTAGGTCTTGCATCGGGCCCTGGGAGATGGGGTCCCTGGGGCTGAGGTATGGCTTGTGAAGGGGTCCCATGCACCCCCAGCCCCAGGATAAATAAATTAACAAAGATGTGCTGGTGGAGTTGGCGGGGCACCACATGCTCTTTTTCCCTCTTCCTTATATAGAATGTGTAAAGCCCTAAAAATGCCCATTGGGCCAGTTATGTTCATCATGGGCTCGGTTGGTCCTGATGGGCCGATCTATGCACTAGTAACATTTTCAACAGTCCTCCTTGCTCTAAAAGAGCACATCCTGTGGAAAGCTTGATTTTCTGGCTCCCTGCCCCAGACTTCTTTTCTGCCTGGCTCGTGGTGCTCCTCTTCTCCTGGTGGTGGCATCTTGTGCAGCCCCTCTGCTATCAGCCTGCAGAAAATCCTTCTGCCCTCTCTTTCAGGTCTCCTGGCCTTCAGGCCATCCTGCATTGCACCTGGGGGGCAGTGGAATACAGTCTTTCACCAGCTGGCCACCAGGGAGTATAAGGGGGCAATGCCACTGGAGTGACCCATCCTAGTCCTGGGAGTCAGCTGGTGACAAAGTCCTTAGTCCATTTTAGCAGGCCACCTCTCTTTCCAGTTAACCATCCTTTCCACTGTTGTTGCATCCCAGATCCAGGGTATTTTTAAGTGTTTGTCTTTCCCCATAGCAGGGTTTTTTAGGAGTGGGTGGAAGGTCTAGATTCCCGGAACCCCTGGCCAATCCTAGGACTCCACATCATCCCTCCACCCATCTCCCGCACTCCTACACAGCATTCTGGCACAATCCACCATAGTGACATTAGGTTTTCTGTAGCAAGAGCTCTTCAAAGCACCTTAGTTCCAAACCTAGCTGACACCACTGACTCAACCTTTCCAACCAAACCTTCAAAGACGACCTCCACCGGTCTTTGTTCCAAAGGTCTGAGCTTCCTCCTTTGTTCAGCAGGCCTGGGCTATCTAAGCCCAAGTGCAGTGTGGTAAGCTAATTGCCAGATACAGAGTTCCCCCTCCACCAACTCCACTGCCTTTCCCAGGAAAAGTCAGTCACTGATAATTGCTCCTTCAGTGTGGGTAGGGCCCTTGTTGCCTCTGCTGGAGAGCAGAGTAATTAACCTGGCCTAGTAGGGGTAACAAAGGCCTGGAATCTGATTATGATCTGAACCAGAGAAATATGACGAATCTTAAAATGCCATAAAAGATGTGGGTTTATTTTATTGGAAACTCCAGAATCAAACTAAGAGTGATTGTATTACCCCAGTTTGACACCTTGCTGGACTGTGTAGGCCTAAGTGAAGCAAAACTGCACTTTATGGCAGATTTTGCTTCTATGTATAATACAGTGAAGGAACTACAGATATTCGGGTAAACTCTACTGACCTATTTATGAATGCCCACTAATATTATAAGGCTGCCCCAGGTCAGCAACAATCCTTGCAGATTCCTGTCTACAGGTAATCTACCAGTGCGCCATTACCGGGCTGCACACAATGGTAGTCTAATATGCGCAGACTGCGCACATGCATGTTCACAAGTTTTCTCGCGTGAACTGTCAAGTGCATCTCACCCTACCTGCGCAGCAGCAGGCTGATCGTGAAAAGTAGGCACTGGCTGTAAACACGCTCAGTCCGAATTACCATGAATTTACTGTGAGTTAGACTCAGTTAGTAAGACTCGCCCTCAGTAAAGGTTCATTAGCAAAAAGTCCTGGTGACTAAGGGCCATATGTATCATAGTTCCGTTTTGCGAATTCTAAATAGCGATTTTTAAGGAATCGCTATTTAGAATTCGCTAAATGGTATGTATGTAAAAAATCGCATTTTTATAGCGATTCCTTAACATTCCTAATTTGCGATTAGCAAATTGCTAATCGCAAATTACCCATTCATTTCTATGGGCCAGGAGGCCCATAGGAATGAAGGGGAAATTTGCGATTAGCAATTTGCTAATCGCAAATTAGGAATATTTTCAAGGGTGCAGGGGTGTCTCAAGAACACCCTGCTGCACCCCTGAAAAAGACATGTGGGGGCATATGGGGCACATACATGCCCTAAGGGTATGTATGAGCGTCATATGGCACCTTTGGTTTTTTTGTAAATTGCTTTTTTAAAAGAATTCGCAACTTACCACCAACTTGACGTTGGTGGTAATTTGCGAATCCTTATGGGCATTTTTGCATTATTTTTTATTTGATACATTGCATTTAAGGAATCGTAATATTTGCGATTCCTTAAGTGCAATCGCAAAATAAGGAATAGCAAATTTTGCGATTCCTTATTTTGTAGCAAAAATGTTACATACATACCATTTAGCAAATTAGCATTCGCAAAGGCCGAAATTCGGCGAATTTCGGCCTTTGCGAATGCTAATTAGCTTGATACATATGGCCCAAAATGGGCAGAACCAATTATCTACAAATATTATAATGCTACTGTAATACTAAATTAAGCCCACTTGTTCCTATCGGAACCATGCTACATGATCACTCCTGAGTATTTCCCAAAATGTAACTGGGGATTCCATGATCTGCTTCCATTTCTGTCATCTCCCAGACCTAGCACTGGCACCGGTGCTTTCCATCAATAGCACCACCCACTTTTTAAATTGCAGATAATATACCTATATTTTTGTTGGCGAGTTAGAGGGAAGATGGGAGCCGAGGTTTCTCCCACAGAGAAATCTTTGAAATTGGCTTAAATAGTGCATGTAACATTACACCTTACACTTAAATCTGCTAACATGTCATATGCTCTGAAAGAGCCAGCATACTGATCCAGTACTTTCATTGTGTGACAAGCAAGACTGACCCTCAGAAGTATTGCAAGCTGTCTCATTCTGCAGACCTTTGAAAAAATGTAGGTAAACTGATGTACTATTCAGCACAATTTTCAGAAAAACATGTTGAAGAAATAGGTTATTGATAAACTTATCCTCTTGCTATTAAATATACATTTTCAGTTCAAAAGATACCCCAGTTCCTCCAAACAGAAATTTATTGTTAACATAACAAATACCATGTTGCACTGAAGTGTTTCATTTTCAGTAAATTCATCAATACATCATTTTCATCCAGTACCTTCAGGTACTGTCGCCACACATGAATAGATCATGCTATGTATGTCGATGTACGACCATCTTATGCAATGAACGTGCAATGTATACCAAGAATTATCACTATTTTCTTAGGGCCAGAAGCATTCCAAGGGTTGAAATCATCATGCCATGTATACCTCGATTGTCAGAGATCTGCCATCTTTGGACAACCTTATGCCAAGTATTACCACCAACACATGTGGGCCAGCAGTACCAAGGGTGGACACCATTATTTCAGGATTCCCACATTAGGCCCAGGATTACCACCAAGATGCCAGGGCCTGCAAAATACAACACACTCTAAGCAACATGCATGTATAGAGAAACAATCATAAAATAGAGGAGGTTCCCTGTGTCTTTTTGTCTGCTGAAGTTACCTTGTGGAATGTCTCCTGCTCCATCGTTATGGTTCCCATAGTCATAGTCTTTGAATTACATGCTCACGCTAAGGTCTCACATGGGTGAGCCATATGTTTAGTTGTCAATTTTATATAGGGCTGAGTTAGATTTCAGCGGATGGGTTACTCCCACCCGCTGAAATATAAATCCCACAGGATATAATTAGATTTATATTTTGGTGGACGGTATATCCGTCCCCGTAGTGACAGACTAACCTGTCCACCAAGATTTAAATCCGGCCCTAAGGTCTTCGTAGTTGGTATTTATTTTATCCCACTTTAGAGAAGGATCTACGCAGCACATTCTGGTCACCCTAATGTGGAAAAGTCAGCCCATATCGCACCTGATGCCCAGGCTGCTGGCGCAGGACGCCTCTTAGTTCCCATCTTGAACAATTACCAAATAAAGAGACGGGCGCTGGAAGCAGGAAAACAAGAACAGAGTTTTATTTCTCATGCGGAGAGCCTGTCATTTCGGACACTCGCATAGTGTCTTCAGGAGGTGCTCTCTCTTGGTGCCCTCCACCACCACACCCACACCCCAGTTTCTCTGAGGCTTCGTCTTTTATACACATGTTTATGATGCACAAACATTCTTTATTACAATAAAGACGCTTTGAAGTAGGAAAAGGCATGCTTGGAATCCCAGCTTCAGGCCTATTCCCATACCAGTCGCTCGGATGTCATCCTCCCCTCCTGAATGTAACAAGAGATTGTGATCTCTCAGCCGGACATTCCTACAGGACACGAGGGCAGGAGGGTATGATCAGATCAAAGGTTGGGCAGGCGATAAGATCGGGGACTTCGGCTGGTGTATCACGGTTTTGTTATGCCGGGCAGGAAAAGGGGGGGGGTGTACATCCACGAGGCTAGGTCTTAGGACTTGGGACCGGGTCGAAAGGCCAAGTGCAGCTGGGGGGGGGGGGGGGGGCTCGTCAGCTGAGGGGAAGGGTGTTCTTGGGAGGAAATGGGGGGTGTGGGTCAAGCAGGAGTGTTACTTCTAGAGCAGGGTCACGCAGAGGGAGAGGGTTTTATGGCCGATGCATGAGCAGTGCGCGCGGGGAGGGGTGCCGGGAACAAACGGGCAGAGAGGCCATGGTGCCTAAAATGGCTGTCGTGTACGTGTGTGCATGGGTCTATGCTGGCAGGATAACACAGTCAGTGTTTAGCGATATCCGTTCTGCTTACAACAAGGGGTACAGTGAACACAAATGAACGCCGCTTATGTGCATATACATTGCCATTTTCAACAGTCGCCGCTTTTTTACATAAGCTAGTTCATTTCTATACAGTCGATACGATTGGCGGAATGCGGTACATATGATTTTACATTTGTTGGGTTATTCATACAAGTCTAGAGATCGGCATAATACTTAGTCGGGGTCAATCAAGAAAAAGGTTCCGACACATTATAGAATCAGGTTCTGACTTTCTCTCCGGTGACATCAAAATACAGTAAAAAGTGCTCTGATACCTTCGGGTCTGGTCAGTGCTATAAGAGACTCTTGGAAAACTAAATACATGAGTGACCGATGAAACATTTTTGAAAGAAATACAAAAAATGGCTGAGGGAGGAATTCAGTTCGATACAAGCAATTAGTCAAGGGGTGGGCAGAAAGTTCAGGAAGGGGGGGTCTTCGTCACAGTGTCTTTTTAACAGCGAGCCATCACTGGTAGGCTCTGGTAGTCCGTGTTCTTTCGTTGGCGCTGTTGAGCACCGGCCGTGGAGCTATAGGTCCAGCTCGGATTCATCCTTACGCGTTGCAGGGTGCGATCAGTCCTCTGCTGTTAGATCACAGTCCTGTTTCCTAACTGATCTTTTTAGGGGTGCCTCATGCTGGGCACCTGCGTGTCTTTCTTCTTCCGTATTCTATCTAAATGCTGCTCTTCTTTTCTGAGTCAAAAGTTATGCGAAAAGGGTGATGTTGTTGAATAATCAAGGGAAGAGAGGGCGGAGTGGGATCAGATCATTGAACACACCAAGGGACCAAAGGAGCAAAGGACGACGAGCAGGCAGGCCCATCAGTCGGGCTCAAAAGGGACGGGGACTTCAGGCACGAGTGGGTCAGCAATTTGAGGGCTTCAAGGCAGCCCTTCATTCCTTCACCTGCCGAGTTTGAGAGTGGTGCCTCGTCCCGCGTCTCGTTGCTCTGCGACTCCACCTTGGGTTGCGGTCACACGTGCTTCATGATCTGTGGCCAGGCTGTGCGTCACATCCAGCTCCTCTCCTCCGGTGATTGTATCTTTGAATGGGTACAAAACAAGTTTTAGAAAAACTGGCAGGAGAAGACATTTATACATCTCAATTCCGTCCCCAATCCTAAGTAGGTGGGGGATAGGTTCATCGGTCACAGTCAGAAGTCATCACTTATGGAGTATGTAGGAGGGCATTTCCACTGAATTCGTAAGCCTATTTGGCGTTCATTCGTGACGTACGTGGAGAGAAATCGAACTCCTATCGACAGTGTATTATATCAAACTCGAATTCGAGTCCTTAGGTAGAGACTCAACCCCTTTTTTTTTTTTTTAACCCAAGTACTGACAATCTTACATTTCCCTTCGGGGTCGACTAACTCTTGCAAGCAGGGGGGTTATCATCATGAGAGGGGGGCAGAGGTTAAACATGCTTTTCTTGGGGAGCGACGGTTAATCAAGGTCATCAATTACGCTTCGGGGATAGCTGATATGGAGCTGGGGTCAATCGGGAGAAGCGAGGACGCTTTGGACAGGGAGCTGGGGTCAATCGAGGGAAGCGAGGACGCTTTGGACAGGGAGCTGAGGTCAATCGGGAGAAGCGAGGACGCTTTGGTCATCCGCACTTAAGTGCAGAGGGGTGAGGCAATCTGGGCATTGGGGATTGCATTTCTAACGAACTGAAAAACAGACAACCATTGACGTTATAGTCCCCCTATAAAAGGCCAGATTAGGGGACATCAGTCGTCTTACCTGTCCTTTCTTTCATTACCAACTCGGGTTCTATCGTTTTGCAGAAAGGAGAGGTAGTAATATGGCAAGTTACAATCGTTTTAGTTCCTGTCAATTTTGCCGAACACCTTTGTGTTCGAAGAGACCCAATTAGGTATGTGCCGGTGAGGCACAACGTTACCGCACAAGGGAGGAGGGAACAGGGGGACCCTCAGAGAGAGAGAGAGAGAGAGAGAGAGAGAGAGAGAGAGAGAGAGAGAGTCGTCCGCACTCTAAATGAACCATTCGGTACACGTATGACATAGAGAGAGAGAGAGAGAGAGAGAGAGAGAGAGAGAGAGAGAGAGAGAAACGTGTACAATAATGGGCCATTCAGTGCGCACACAACACAGAACAGCAGGGGTCAAGTAATACGGAAACACAGGCAGAGGGACGACGTAGATCCATACATTACGTACACACAAACTCAGGCGGGGGAGACAGTACATGTATTATTTACAAAAATCCGAGACAAAACATAGAACAGTTATTGGCCAAAATGATCTCTTCCTGTATGCTGCGCATCCTTAGCATCCTAAGCTCTTTTTACCTTTTTCTTCTCTTTTATCGTCGGCTGCCTTCACTGGTGGCTTTGGTTGCACACACTTACGCCTTTGGCAATTGGTCAAGAACTAACCTGGTCGGGCTAATGCTCAATGGGGCAGCTTTGAGTTTCATGTCTATGAGGGTGCGAAAAGGAGGTAGTAGATCTTAAACACTGGCAACATTCCTAGTCCTCCAAGCGGAGGGTACTTGGGTAAACCTCACCTCGGAATATTCCTTAAACTTTCCCTATTTAGTTAAACGTAGGAATTTATTCATTAGTGCACGTCATTCCTGGTTGTATTATTCGGGGTGCCAAGCGAAGTCATATTTTGTAGTTTCCGCTTCAGACTGTCCTCCCAAGCGCTAAGTTCAGGGAGAGAAACAGTCATTGTTCGCTCGTCGTGTGTAGGTACCATAATCGAACCCCTTTTTCCCATCTCTTTGTCCGCTAGATCACCATTTTCTTTTTCGTACTTTAATTGACGTTCCGATGTGACCTGCAGAAAGAGGGAAAAAGAAGGGGGGCGGGGGCAGCATTTTAAAAACACATCAGCGCGCATAAACTCGAAAAGGCTTTTACTTACTACATACTCGGGCTATCTCCACTGGACGCAGTCCCTGCCAACTCGGCGTTTAAGCCCAGGCGGACCATTTAGTGTGGGAGAGATGATTATCGGAAGCCTGTGGATAGCATAGGTCGCCCAAGTGTGGTATTACGGATCGTGCGCAAGGGGGTCAGAACAAAGGGCAGTCGGTGCAACGTGGGGGGGGGGCGAGCTTGTGCTCTCCTTTGAGGAAAAGTGATAACCTACAGTGGTACGGGGTCGTTTGTCGTTCGTACCAGGGGGGTCAGGTGGCACTCCTTCGGGGCGACTTAGGGGCATTTTTAAAACAACTTTCCTGATACAGGTAGCATATAAAGTATAGGCTAAATACCAGGATCTTTAGCGGTTGCTTTAGGCTGTACAAAAATGCAAAACACATACAACAAAAACCTGGACCGTTCATATTTGCAATATTTCTGCGTACTATACTTTTTAACCCTTAACTAGTCGAGCTGAGCCATTTCACCTGTAATCTAGTTATATCGGAAATAGTGGTCATTTATTCGAAACTTACCAATTTACGCGTGACAACTACGTTTGCTTTTTCCAAAAATCTTTAATACAAATGTCGGTGCATAAATACGGGTCTACAACCCCGTGGGCCGGCCACGGAGCAGGCTGGAACTGTACATGTGGGGATACTTATTAGTGGAAAACCTAATGGAGTCGGTGGTCGTTGATTTCATAATAAAAAGTGCGACAGGTGCAATAAAATCATATCGAAACTTCAGTGTGAGCGAGTATCATAAGTGTTGAAATTCGAACTTTCAATAATCATGATGCGCCAAAACTTAACAACAATTCATTGTCCGAATGTTCAATCAGTACCCATCTCACTTCAATTCATTGTCCGAACACATAATCAGTACCCATCCCATATCAATTCATTGTGTTTAAAAACTGCATACATATTTCATGACACCAAGGCTGAGCAATCGGGGTACAACAAGGAGTTGAAAGTTTCATTTGTACCAGCGCCATTTTGGGAGCAGCCAGGCAGATCTAGGCATAGTCAAAATCTCCACCAACTCGTGGTTGGCCTAGAGGCTCTTTCGGCAGTCCAAAAGTTCCGTTAAAGGGCAACAGAAAGGATCGGCGGTATGAACCATCAGTCAAAAAGGGGGAGGGAGGCAACAATTTTTTCTACCGGTTCATACTGGATTTTCACCGGAACTGATCCGAACTGTAGTCTGCAGGATTTTAGTCATTCAAACTGAGGCTGGCGTCAGCATGGGAGCGCCGACGTCTCGCGGCTACATTTTCATCGTTCCGCGGGTAATCATGGCAGTCATTCCCCATCGGGGGTGTCTGCGGGGGTCGGGGGCCCCCGTGGCTTTTATAGAATCTTCAAAGTCGAGGAGAACACTTCTGATTGTGGGACTCATTTCTTAATCAACAAGCAACCGGGCCATCTCTTCATGCCGGGCCCGCTCCTGCAGGGTCGACCGCCATTTTACAAGTGGCCGAACCCTCGTCGGGTGAGTGGAGCGTTGGGGGTGCCGCTGGGGGCCTCCACCTGGGGAGGTGGGAGAGGCTCGTTCGCGCCGCCTCTCCCTCCCAGCGCACCCCACGCCGTTTTTCTCGGCGCTAATATCCATGATGGCCGGACCAGGCGATGAGAGGGGGCGGGGTCGGAGGCATAGGCAAGACATCCCCCCCCCGGTGGCCTGCAAGGCGCCGCTTCAGGGCCGAACGGGGAGCTTCTACCAAGCCGTGGCTGGACCAGGAGATGCGAGGGGGGGGGTCGGTGGCATGAGCAAGACACCCCCCCCGTGTTGTCGCAGCCATTATTGAAGAAAGAAGAGGGGACGCCCGGATCCCGTCGGCCTCGGCTCCTCTTCTGGCCCACCTTATGCGACGACCTCCGGCCGACGGCTGGCAGCAGGACCCGCCCTACACGTGCCGAAGATCTCGTCTTCCGGATGGGCGTAGCCGCGAACCTGTAGCACTTCGGGAGTTTCCAGAAAGGGGGTAGGTATCTGCTGATTTGTATCTATCTCATGTTACCGTTATTGGGGCGTGGCAGGCGGTGGGACAGACATGTTTGGAGCAGTGAGGGGTGGCGAAGCCTAGTTGCCTCGTGGCCGTTGCGATGTCAAGCTTGGCTTCTTTCACCATTTTCATGTTTCCTATTACGGGCTTATTTCTAACATTTCTTATTTCTAGCGAAATCATGTGTTTTATCGTGAGCTATTTCTAACGTTTTCCTATTTGTAGTGAAATCAAAAAAACTCATTAGTGGCCTACTGATTTTGCTTTCTTATTTCTTTCTTCCCTTTTTTCCAGCGTGTTTCATGCTAAAGTTTCTGTTAACAGGATACGGTGATTACTTCGTTATTGTTGCATATGTCCTTTTAAATGGTCCGGGTGGAACTAGTTTACCAATCAGTGGGGAGTAGATAGGCCCGAGAGATTACAACGGGGGACAAAGGTCCGCATTACCTACCCTTCACTACTTGTAAAGATTAGACAGAATATTTCTTTTCTACGTTATTTGCAAACAGAGAATACCTCAAAAGAACTATTCCTTGAACAAGAAATGTCCAGACAATCAATCAATCAGTGGGGAGAAAAACAGGCATGACGGATTACAACGGGGACAAAAATCTGCATTACCTATCCTTCACTATCTGCAAAGGGGGCAGAATATTTCTATTCTTCCCTGTTTGTAGACAGGGAATATCTCAAAGAGCAATAATCGATAAAAATCGATAACAAACAATCAGTGGGGAGAAAGATAGGCATGACGGATTACAATGGGGGACAAACGTCTGCATTACCTATCCTTCACTATTTGCAAAGAGAGAGGAACGTTCCTATTCATCGCTGTTTGCAAATAGAGAATGTCTCAAAGAGAACCAATACTTCAAGTACAATCAATCAATCAATCAGATGGATAAAGCCATCCTACCAATCGGACGTAAAGACGTCCTACTTAACCTTACCCGGACCGGACCGTGTGGGCAATTCTTCGCCTTCCCTTTTCCAGCGCCCAATCGTTCTCTTTCTCCATTTTTTTACCGCAGCATTCCTGTGGGATTCCAGTCAGGACAGTAGGTCACTTGAGAGAGGTCCGTTCGGAATCGGTGAAGTTCATTCAATCGGCAGCCGGACGAGGGCCCTCTCAAGGCAGGTATACTCCAATCATTTAGATGTTCACCACATCGTCTGGACCTCTCTTACCGGACCTTATGTCGCTGATGGGCCCCGCGTTGGGACGCCAATTGTGGAAAAGTCAGCCCATATTGAACCTGATGCCCAGGCTGCTGGCGCAGGACGCCTCTTAGTTCCCATCTTGAACAATTACCAAATAAAGAGACGGGCGCTGGAAGCAGGAAAACAAGAACAGAGTTTTATTTCTCATGCGGAGAGCCTGTCATTTCGGACACTCGCATAGTGTCTTCAGGAGGTGCTCTCTCTTGGTGCCCTCCACCACCACACCCACACCCCAGTTTCTCTGAGGCTTCGTCTTTTATACACATGTTTATGATGCACAAACATTCTTTATTACAATAAAGACGCTTTGAAGTAGGAAAAGGCATGCTTGGAATCCCAGCTTCAGGCCTATTCCCATACCAGTCGCTCGGATGTCATCCTCCCCTCCTGAATGTAACAAGAGATTGTGATCTCTCAGCCGGACATTCCTACAGGACACGAGGGCAGGAGGGGATGATCAGATCAAAGGTTGGGCAGGCGATAAGATCGGGGACTTCGGCTGGTGTATCACGGTTTTGTTATGCCGGGCAGGAAAAGGGGGGGGGGTGTACATCCACGAGGCTAGGTCTTAGGACTTGGGACCGGGTCGAAAGGCCAAGTGCAGCTGGGGGGGGGGGGCTCGTCAGCTGAGGGGAAGGGTGTTCTTGGGAGGAAATGGGGGGTGTGGGTCAAGCAGGAGTGTTACTTCTAGAGCAGGGTCACGCAGAGGGAGAGGTTTTTATGGCCGATGCATGAGCAGTGCGCGCGGGGAGGGGTGCCGGGAACAAACGGGCAGAGAGGCCATGGTGCCTAAAATGGCTGTCGTGTACGTGTGTGCATGGGTCTATGCTGGCAGGATAACACAGTCAGTGTTTAGCGATATCCGTTCTGCTTACAACAAGAGGTACAGTGAACACAAATGAACGCCGCTTATGTGCATATACATTGCCATTTTCAACAGTCGCCGCTTTTTTACATAAGCTAGTTCATTTCTATACAGTCGATACGATTGGCGGAATGCGGTACATATGATTTTACATTTGTTGGGTTATTCATACAAGTCTAGAGATCGGCATAATACTTAGTCGGGGTCAATCAAGAAAAAGGTTCCGACACATTATAGAATCAGGTTCTGACTTTCTCTCCGGTGACATCAAAATACAGTAAAAAGTGCTCTGATACCTTCGGGTCTGGTCAGTGCTATAAGAGACTCTTGGAAAACTAAATACATGAGTGACCGATGAAACATTTTTGAAAGAAATACAAAAAATGGCTGAGGGAGGAATTCAGTTCGATACAAGCAATTAGTCAAGGGGTGGGCAGAAAGTTCAGGAAGGGGGGGGTCTTCGTTACAGTGTCTTTTTAACAGCGAGCCATCACTGGTAGGCTCTGGTAGTCCGTGTTCTTTCATTGGCGCTGTTGAGCACCGGCGGTGGAGCTATAGGTCCAGCTCGGATTCATCCTTACGCGTTGCAGGGTGCGATCAGTCCTCTGCTGTTAGATCACAGTCCTGTTTCCTAACTGATCTTTTTAGGGGTGCCTCATGCTGGGCACCTGCGTGTCTTTCTTCTTCCGTATTTTATCTAAATGCTGCTCTTCTTTTCTGAGTCAAAAGTTATGCGAAAAGGGTGATGTTGTTGAATAATCAAGGGAAGAGAGGGCGGAGTGGGATCAGATCATTGAACACACCAAGGGACCAAAGGAGCAAAGGACGACGAGCAGGCAGGCCCATCAGTCGGGCTCAAAAGGGACGGGGACTTCAGGCACGAGTGGGTCAGCAAATCGAGGGCTTCAAGGCAGCCCTTCATTCCTTCACCTGCCGAGTTTGAGAGTGGTGCCTCGTCCCGCGTCTCGTTGCTCTGCGACTCCACCTTTGGTTGCGGTCACACGTGCTTCATGATCTGTGGCCAGGCTGTGCGTCACATCCTGCTCCTCTCCTCCGGTGATTGTATCTTTGAATGGGTACAAAACAAGTTTTAGAAAAACTGGCAGGAGAAGACATTTATACATCTCAATTCCGTCCCCAATCCTAAGTAGGTGGGGGATAGGTTCATCGGTCACAGTCAGAAGTCATCACTTATGGAGTATGTAGGAGGGCATTTCCACTGAATTCGTAAGCCTATTTGGCGTTCATTCGTGACGTACGTGGAGAGAAATCGGACTCCTATCGACAGTGTATTATATCAAACTCAAAATCGAGTTCTTAGGTAGAGACTCGACCCCTTTTTTTTTTTTTAACCCAAGTACTGACAATCTTACATTTCCCTTCGGGGTCGACTAACTCTTGCAAGCAGGGGGGTTATCATCATGAGAGGGGGGCAGAGGTTAAACATGCTTTTCTTGGGGAGCGACGGTTAATCAAGGTCATCAATTACGCTTCGGGGATAGCTGATATGGAGCTGGGGTCAATCGGGAGAAGCGAGGACGCTTTGGACAGGGAGCTGGGGTCAATCGAGGGAAGCGAGGACGCTTTGGACAGGGACCTGGGGTCAATCGGCAGAAGCGAGGACGCTTTGGACATCCGCACTTAAGTGCAGAGGGGTGAGGCAATCTGGGCATTGGGGATTGCATTTCTAACGAACTGAAAAACAGACAACCATTGACGTTATAGTCCCCCTATAAAAGGCCAGATTAGGGGACATCAGTCGTCTTACCTGTCCTTTCTTTCATTACCAACTCGGGTTCTATCGTTTTTCAGAAAGGAGAGGTAGTAATATGTCAAGTTACAATCGTTTTAGTTCCTGTCAATTTTGCCGAACACCTTTGTGTTCGAAGAGACCCAATTAGGTTTGTGCCGGTGAGGCACACCGTTACCGCACAAGGGAGGAGGGAACAGGGGGACCCTCAGAGAGAGAGAGAGAGAGAGAGAGAGAGAGAGAGAGAGAGAGAGAGAGAGAGAGTCGTCCGCACTCTAAACGAACCATTCGGTACACGTATGACATAGAGAGAGAGAGAGAGAGAGAGAGAGAGAGAGAGTGAAACGTGTACAATAATGGGCCATTCAGTGCGCACACAACACAGAACAGCAGGGGTCAAGTAATACGGAAACACAGGCAGAGGGACGACGTAGATCCATACATTACGTACACACAAACTCAGGCGGGGGAGACAGTACATGTATTATTTACAAAAATCCGAGACAAAACATAGAACAGTTATTGGCTAAAATGATCTCTTCCTGTATGCTGCGCATCCTTAGCATCCTAAGCTCTTTTTACCTCTTTCTTCTCTTTTATCGTCGGCTGCATTCACTGGTGGCTTTGGTTGCACACACTTACGCCTTTGGCAATTGGTCAAGAACTAACCTGGTCGGGCTAATGTTCAATGGGGCAGCTTTGAGTTTCATGTCTATGAGGGTGCGAAAAGGAGGTAGTAGATCTTAAACACTGGCAACATTCCTAGTCCTCCAAGCGGAGGGTACTTGGGTAAACCTCACCTCGGAATATTCCTTAAACTTTCCCTATTTAGTTAAACGTAGGAATTTATTCATTAGTGCACGTCATTCCTGGTTGCATTATTCGGGGTGCCAAGCGAAGTCATATTTTGTAGTTTCCGCTTCAGGCTGTCCTCCCAAGCGCTAAGTTCAGGGAGAGAAACAGTCATTATTCGCTCGTCGTGTGTAGGTACCATAATCGAACCCCTTTTTCCCATCTCTTTGTCCGCTAGATCACCATTTTCTTTTTCGTACTTTAATTGACGTTCCGATGTGACCTGCAGAAAGAGGGAAAAAGAAGGGGGGCCAGCATTTTAAAAACACATCAGCGCGCATAAACTCGAAAAGGCTTTTACTTACTACATACTCGGGCTATCTCCACTGGACGCAGTCCCTGCCAACTCGGCGTTTAAGCCCAGGTGTACCATTTAGTGTGGGAGAGATGATTATCGGAAGCCTGTGGATAGCATAGGTCGCCCAAGTGTGGTATTACGTATCGTGCGCAAGGGGGGGGGGTCAGAACAAAGGGCAGTCGGTGCAACGTGGGGGGGGCGAGCTCGTGCTCTCCTTTGAGGAAAAGTGATAACCTACAGTGGTACGGGGTCGTTTGTCGTTCGTACCAGGGGGGTCAGGTGGCACTCCTTCGGGGCGACTTAGGGGCATTTTTAAAACAACTTTCCTGATACAGGTAGCATATAAAGTATAGGCTAAATACCAGGATCTTTAGCGGTTGCTTTAGGCTGTACAAAAATGCAAAACACATATAACAAAAACCTGGACCGTTCATATTTGCAATATTTCTGCGTACTATACTTTTTAACCCTTAACTAGTCGAGCTGAGCCATGTCACCTGTAATCTAGTTATATCGGAAATAGTGGTCATTTATTCGAAACTTACCAATTTACGCGTGACAACTACGTTTGCTTTTTCCAAAATTTAATACAAATGTCGGTGCATAAATACGGGCCTACAACCCCGTGGGCCGGCCACGGAGCAGGCTGGAACTGTACATGTGGGGATACTTATTAGTGGAAAACCTAATGGAGTCGGTGGTCGTTGATTTCATAATAAAAAGTGCGACAGGTGCAATAAAATCATATCGAAACTTCAGTGTGAGCGAGTATCATAAGTGTTGAAATTCAAACTTTCAATAATCATGATGCGCCAAAACTTAACAACAATTCATTGTCCGAATGTTCAATCAGTACCCATCTCACTTCAATTCATTGTCCGAACACATAATCAGTACCCATCCCATATCAATTCATTGTGTTTAAAAACTGCATACATATTTCATGACACCAAGGCTGAGCGATCGGGGTACAACAAGGAGTTCAAAGTTTCATTTGTACCAGCGCCATTTTGGGAGCAGCCAGGCAGATCTAGGCATAGTCAAAATCTCCACCAACTCGTGGTTGGCCTAGGGGCTCTTTCGGCAGTCCAAAGGTTCCGTTAAAGGGCAACAGAAAGGATCGGCGGTATGAACCATCAGTCAAAAAGGGGGAGGGAGGCAACAATTTTTTCTACCGGGTCATACTGGGTTTTCACCGGAACTGATCCGAACTGTAGTCTGCAGGATTTTAGTCATTCAAACTGAGGCGGGCGTCAGCATGGGAGCGCCGACGTCTCGCGGCTACATTTTCATCGTTCCGCGGGTAATCATGGCAGTCATTCCCCATCGGGGGTGTCTGCGGGGGTCGGGGGCCCCCGTGGCTTTTATAGAATCTTCAAAGTCGAGGAGAACACTTCTGATTGTGGGACTCATTTCTTAATCAACAAGCAACCGGGCCATCTCTTCACGCCGGGCCCGCTCCTGCAGGGTCGACCGCCATTTTACAAGTGGCCGAACCCTCGTCGGGTGAGTGGAGCGTTGGGGGTGCCGCTTGGGGCCTCCACCTGGGGAGGTGGGAGAGGCTCGTTCGCGCCGCCTCTCCCTCCCAGCGCACCCCACGCCGTTTTTCTCGGCGCTAATATCCATGATGGCCGGACCAGGCGATGAGAGGGGGGGGGGTCGGAGGCATAGGCAAGACATCCCCCCCCGGTGGCCTGCAAGGCGCCGCTTCAGGGCCAAACGGGGAGCTTCTACCAAGCCGTGGCTGGACCAGGAGATGCGAGGGGGGGGGTCGGTGGCATGAGCAAGACATCCCCCCCCCGTGTTGTCGCAGCCATTATTGAAGAAAGAAGAGGGGACACCCGGATCCCGTCGGCCTCGGCTCCTCTTCTGGCCCACCTTATGCGACGACCTCCGGCCGACGGCTGGCAGCAGGACCCGCCCTACACGTGCCGAAGATCTCGTCTTCCGGATGGGCGTAGCCGCGAACCTGTAGCACTTCGGGAGTTTCCAGAAAGGGGGTAGGTATCTGCTGATTTGTATCTATCTCATGTTACCGTTATTGGGGTTTGGCAGGCGGTGGGACAGACATGTTTGGAGCAGTGAGGGGTGGCGAAGCCTAGTTGCCTCGTGGCCGTTGCGATGTCAAGCTTGGCTTCTTTCACTATTTTCATGTTTCCTATTACGGGCTTATTTCTAACATTTCTTATTTGTAGCGAAATCATGTGTTTTATCGTGAGCTATTTCTAACGTTTTCCTATTTGTAGTGAAATCAAAAAAACTCATCAGTGGCCTACTGATTTTGCTTTCTTATTTCTTTCTTCCCTTTTTTTCCAGCGTGTTTCATGCTAAAGTTTCTGTTAACAGGATACGGTGATTACTTCGTTATTGTTGCATATGTCCTTTTAAATGGTCCGGGTGGAACTAGTTTACCAATCAGTGGGGAGTAGATAGGCCCGAGAGATTACAACGGGGGACAAAGGTCCGCATTACCTACCCTTCACTACTTGTAAAGATTAGACAGAATATTTCTTTTCTACGTTATTTGCAAACAGAGAATACCTCAAAAGAACTATTCCTTGAACAAGAAATGTCCAGACAATCAATCAATCAGTGGGGAGAAAAACAGGCATGACGGATTACAACGGGGACAAAAATCTGCATTACCTATCCTTCACTATCTGCAAAGGGGGCAGAATATTTCTATTCTTCCCTGTTTGTAGACAGGGAATATCTCAAAGAGCAATAATCGATAAAAATCGATAACAAACAATCAGTGGGGAGAAAGATAGGCATGACGGATTACAATGGGGGACAAACGTCTGCATTACCTATCCTTCACTATTTGCAAAGAGAGAGGAACGTTCCTATTCATCGCTGTTTGCAAATAGAGAATGTCTCAAAGAGAACCAATACTTCAAGTACAATCAATCAATCAATCAGATGGATAAAGCCATCCTACCAATCGGACGTAAAGACGTCCTACTTAACCTTACCCGGACCGGACCGTGTGGGCAATTCTTCACCTTCCCTTTTTCCAGCGCCCAATCGTTCTCTTTCTCCATGTTTTTACCGCAGCATTCCTGTGGGATTCCAGTCAGGACAGTAGGTCACTTGAGAGAGGTCCGTTCGGAATCGGTGAAGTTCATTCAATCGGCAGCCGGACGAGGGCCCTCTCAAGGCAGGTATACTCCAATCATTTAGATGTTCACCCCATCGTCTGGACCTCTCTTACCGGACCTTATGTCGCTGATGGGCCCCGCGTTGGGACGCCAATTGTGGAAAAGTCAGCCCATATCGAACCTGATGCCCAGGCTGCTGGCGCAGGACGCCTCTTAGTTCCCATCTTGAACAATTACCAAATAAAGAGACGGGCGCTGGAAGCAGGAAAACAAGAACAGAGTTTTATTTCTCATGCGGAGAGCCTGTCATTTCGGACACTCGCATAGTGTCTTCAGGAGGTGCTCTCTCTTGGTGCCCTCCACCACCACACCCACACCCTAGTTTCTCTGAGGCTTCGTCTTTTATACACATGTTTATGATGCACAAACATTCTTTATTACAATAAAGACGCTTTGAAGTAGGAAAAGGCATGCTTGGAATCCCAGCTTCAGGCCTATTCCCATACCAGTCGCTCGGATGTCATCCTCCCCTCCTGAATGTAACAAGAGATTGTGATCTCTCAGCCGGACATTCCTACAGGACACGAGGGCAGGAGGGGATGATCAGATCAAAGGTTGGGCAGGCGATAAGATCGGGGACTTCGGCTGGTGTATCACGGTTTTGTTATGCCGGGCAGGAAAAGGGGGGGGGGGTGTACATCCACGAGGCTAGGTCTTAGGACTTGGGACCGGGTCGAAAGGCCAAGTGCAGCTGGGGGGGGGGGCTCGTCAGCTGAGGGGAAGGGTGTTCTTGGGAGGAAATGGGGGGTGTGGGTCAAGCAGGAGTGTTACTTCTAGAGCAGGGTCACGCAGAGGGAGAGGGTTTTATGGCCGATGCATGAGCAGTGCGCGCGGGGAGGGGTGCCGGGAACAAACGGGCAGAGAGGCCATGGTGCCTAAAATGGCTGTCGTGTACGTGTGTGCATGGGTCTATGCTGGCAGGATAACACAGTCAGTGTTTAGCGATATCCGTTCTGCTTACAACAAGGGGTACAGTGAACACAAATGAACGCCGCTTATGTGCATATACATTGCCATTTTCAACAGTCGCCGCTTTTTTACATAAGCTAGTTCATTTCTATACAGTCGATACGATTGGCGGAATGCGGTACATATGATTTTACATTTGTTGGGTTATTCATACAAGTCTAGAGATCGGCATAATACTTAGTCGGGGTCAATCAAGAAAAAGGTTCCGACGCATTATAGAATCAGGTTCTGACTTTCTCTCCGGTGACATCAAAATACAGTAAAATTGCTCTGATACCTTCGGGTCTGGTCAGTGCTATAAGAGACTCTTGGAAAACTAAATACATGAGTGACCGATGAAACATTTTTGAAAGAAATACAAAAAATGGCTGAGGGAGGAATTCAGTTCGATACAAGCAATTAGTCAAGGGGTGAGCAGAAAGTTCAGGAAGGGGGGGTCTTCGTCACAGTGTCTTTTTAACAGCGAGCCATCACTGGTAGGCTCTGGTAGTCCGTGTTCTTTCGTTGGCGCTGTTGAGCACCGGCGGTGGAGCTATTGGTCCAGCTCGGATTCATCCTTACGCGTTGCAGGGTGCGATCAGTCCTCTGCTGTTAGATCACAGTCCTGTTTCCTAACTGATCTTTTTAGGGGTGCCTCATGCTGGGCACCTGCGTGTCTTTCTTCTTCCGTATTCTATCTAAATGCTGCTCTTCTTTTCTGAGTCAAAAGTTATGCGAAAAGGGTGATGTTGTTGAATAATCAAGGGAAGAGAGGGCGGAGTGGGATCAGATCATTGAACACACCAAGGGACCAAAGGAGCAAAGGACGACGAGCAGGCAGGCCCATCAGTCGGGCTCAAAAGGGACGGGGACTTCAGGCACGAGTGGGTCAGCAAATCGAGGGCTTCAAGGCAGCCCTTCATTCCTTCACCTGCCGAGTTTGAGAGTGGTGCCTCGTCCCGCGTCTCGTTGCTCTGCGACTCCACCTTTGGTTGCGGTCACACGTGCTTCATGATCTGTGGCCAGGCTGTGCGTCACATCCAGCTCCTCTCCTCCGGTGATTGTATCTTTGAATGGGTACAAAACAAGTTTTAGAAAAACTGGCAGGAGAAGACATTTATACATCTCAATTCCATCCCCAATCCTAAGTAGGTGGGGGATAGGTTCATCGGTCACAGTCAGAAGTCATCACTTATGGAGTATGTAGGAGGGCATTTCCACTGAATTCGTAAGCCTATTTGGCGTTCATTCGTGACGTACGTGGAGAGAAATCGAACTCCTATCGACAGTGTATTATATCAAACTCGAAATCGAGTCCTTAGGTAGAGACTCGACCCCTTTTTTTTTTTTTTAACCCAAGTACTGACAATCTTACATTTCCCTTTGGGGTCGACTAACTCTTGCAAGCAGGGGGGTTATCATCATGAGAGGGGGGCAGAGGTTAAACATGCTTTTCTTGGGGAGCGACGGTTAATCAAGGTCATCAATTACGCTTCGGGGATAGCTGATATGGAGCTGGGGTCAATCGGGAGAAGCGAGGACGCTTTGGACAGGGAGCTGGGGTCAATCGAGGGAAGCGAGGACGCTTTGGACAGGGAGCTGGGGTCAATCGGGAGAAGCGAGGACGCTTTGGACATCCGCACTTAAGTGCAGAGGGGTGAGGCAATCTGGGCATTGGGGATTGCATTTCTAACGAACTGAAAAACAGACAACCATTGACGTTATAGTCCCCCTATAAAAGGCCAGATTAGGGGACATCAGTCGTCTTACCTGTCCTTTCTTTCATTACCAACTCGGGTTCTATCGTTTTGCAGAAAGGAGAGGTAGTAATATGGCAAGTTACAATCGTTTTAGTTCCTGTCAATTTTGCCGAACACCTTTGTGTTCGAAGAGACCCAATTAGGTTTGTGCCGGTGAGGCACAACGTTACCGCACAAGGGAGGAGGGAACAGGGGGACCCTCAGAGAGAGAGAGAGAGAGAGAGAGAGAGAGAGAGAGAGAGAGAGAGAGAGAGTCGTCCGCACTCTAAACGAACCATTCGGTACACGTATGACATAGAGAGAGAGAGAGAGAGAGAGAGAGAGAGAAACGTGTACAATAATGGGCCATTCAGTGCGCACACAACACAGAACAGCAGGGGTCAAGTAATACGGAAACACAGGCAGAGGGACGACGTAGATCCATACATTACGTACACACAAACTCAGGCGGGGGAGACAGTACATGTATTATTTACAAAAATCCGAGACAAAACATAGAACAGTTATTGGCCAAAATGATCTCTTCCTGTATGCTGCGCATCCTTAGCATCCTAAGCTCTTTTTACCTTTTTCTTCTCTTTTATCGTCGGCTGCCTTCACTGGTGGCTTTGGTTGCACACACTTACGCCTTTGGCAATTGGTCAAGAACTAACCTGGTCGGGCTAATGCTCAATGGGGCAGCTTTGAGTTTCATGTCTATGAGGGTGCGAAAAGGAGGTAGTAGATCTTAAACACTGGCAACATCCTAGTCCTCCAAGCGGAGGGTACTTGGGTAAACCTCACCTCGGACTATTCCTTAAACTTTCCCTATTTAGTTAAACGTAGGAATTTATTCATTAGTGCACGTCATTCCTGGTTGCATTATTCGGGGTGCCAAGCGAAGTCATATTTTGTAGTTTCCGCTTCAGGCTGTCCTCCCAAGCGCTAAGTTCAGGGAGAGAAACAGTCATTGTTCGCTCGTCGTGTGTAGGTACCATAATCGAACCCCTTTTTCCCATCTCTTTGTCCGCTAGATCACCATTTTCTTTTTCGTACTTTAATTGACGTTCCGATGTGACCTGCAGAACATCAGCGCGCATAAACTCGAAAAGGCTTTTACTTACTACATACTCGGGCTATCTCCACTGGACGCAGTCCCTGCCAACTCGGCGTTTAAGCCCAGGTGGACCATTTAGTGTGGGAGAGATGATTATCGGAAGCCTGTGGATAGCATAGGTCGCCCAAGTGTGGTATTACGGATCGTGCGCAAGGGGGTCAGAACAAAGGGCAGTCGGTGCAACGTGGGGGGGGCGAGCTCGTGCTCTCCTTTGAGGAAAAGTGATAACCTACAGTGGTACGGGGTCGTTTGTCGTTTGTACCAGGGGGGTCAGGTGGCACTCCTTCGGGGCGACTTAGGGGCATTTTTAAAACAACTTTCCTGATACAGGTAGCATATAAAGTATAGGCTAAATACCAGGATCTTTAGCGGTTGCTTTAGGCTGTACAAAAATGCAAAACACATACAACAAAAACCTGGACCGTTCATATTTGCAATATTTCTGCGTACTATACTTTTGAACCCTTAACTAGTCGAGCTGAGCCATTTCACCTGTAATCTAGTTATATCGGAAATAGTGGTCATTTATTCGAAACTTACCAATTTACGCGTGACAACTACGTTTGCTTTTTCCAAAAATCTTTAATACAAATGTCGGTGCATAAATACGGGCCTACAACCCCGTGGGCCGGCCACGGAGCAGGCTGGAACTGTACATGTGGGGACACTTATTAGTGGAAAACCTAATGGAGTCGGTGGTCGTTGATTTCATAATAAAAAGTGCGACAGGTGCAATAAAATCATATCGAAACTTCAGTGTGAGCGAGTATCATAAGTGTTGAAATTCGAACTTTCAATAATCATGATGCGCCAAAACTTAACAACAATTCATTGTCCGAATGTTCAATCAGTACCCATCTCACTTCAATTCATTGTCCGAACACATAATCAGTACCCATCCCATATCAATTCATTGTGTTTAAAAACTGCATACATATTTCATGACACCAAGGCTGAGCAATCGGGGTACAACAAGGAGTTGAAAGTTTCATTTGTACCAGCGCCATTTTGGGAGCAGCCAGGCAGATCTAGGCATAGTCAAAATCTCCACCAACTCGTGGTTGGCCTAGAGGCTCTTTCGGCAGTCCAAAAGTTCCGTTAAAGGGCAACAGAAAGGATCGGCGGTATGAACCATCAGTCAAAAAGGGGGAGGGAGGCAACAATTTTTTCTACCGGGTCATACTGGGTTTTCACCGGAACTGATCCGAACTGTAGTCTGCAGGATTTTAGTCATTCAAACTGAGGCTGGCGTCAGCATGGGAGCGCCGACGTCTCGCGGCTACATTTTCATCGTTCCGCGGGTAATCATGGCAGTCATTCCCCATCGGGGGTGTCTGCGGGGGTCGGGGGCCCCCGTGGCTTTTATAGAGTCTTCAAAGTCGAGGAGAACACTTCTGATTGTGGGACTCATTTCTTAATCAACAAGCAACCGGGCCATCTCTTCACGCCGGGCCCGCTCCTGCAGGGTCGACCGCCATTTTACAAGTGGCCGAACCCTCGTCGGGTGAGTGGAGCGTTGGGGGTGCCACTGGGGGCCTCCACCTGGGGAGGTGGGAGAGGCTCTTTCGCGCCGCCTCTCCCTCCCAGCGCACCCCACGCCGTTTTTCTCGGCGCTAATATCCATGATGGCCGGACCAGGCGATGAGAGGGGGGGGGGGTCGGAGGCATAGGCAAGACATCCCCCCCCCCGGTGGCCTGCAAGGCGCCGCTTCAGGGCCGAACAGGGAGCTTCTACCAAGCCGTGGCTGGACCAGGAGATGCGAGGGGGGGGGGTCGGTGGCATGAGCAAGACATCCCCCCGTGTTGTCGCAGCCATTATTGAAGAAAGAAGAGGGGACGCCCGGATCCCGTCGGCCTCGGCTCCTCTTCTGGCCCACCTTATGCGACGACCTCCGGCCGACGGCTGGCAGCAGGACCCGCCCTACACGTGCCGAAGATCTCGTCTTCCGGATGGGCGTAGCCGCGAACCTGTAGCACTTCGGGAGTTTCCAGAAAGGGGGTAGGTATCTGCTGATTTGTATCTATCTCATGTTACCGTTATTGGGGCGTGGCAGGCGGTGGGACAGACATGTTTGGAGCAGTGAGGGGTGGCGAAGCCTAGTTGCCTCGTGGCCGTTGCGATGTCAAGCTTGGCTTCTTTCACCATTTTCATGTTTCCTATTACGGGCTTATTTCTAACATTTCTTATTTCTAGCGAAATCATGTGTTTTATCGTGAGCTATTTCTAACGTTTTCCTATTTGTAGTGAAATCAAAAAAACTCATCAGTGGCCTACTGATTTTGCTTTCTTATTTCTTTCTTCCCTTTTTTTCCAGCGTGTTTCATGCTAAAGTTTCTGTTAACAGGATACGGTGATTACTTCGTTATTGTTGCATATGTCCTTTTAAATGGTCCGGGTGGAACTAGTTTACCAATCAGTGGGGAGTAGATAGGCCCGAGAGATTACAACGGGGGACAAAGGTCCGCATTACCTACCCTTCACTACTTGTAAAGATTAGACAGAATATTTCTTTTCTACGTTATTTGCAAACAGAGAATACCTCAAAAGAACTATTCCTTGAACAAGAAATGTCCAGACAATCAATCAATCAGTGGGGAGAAAAACAGGCATGACGGATTACAACGGGGACAAAAATCTGCATTACCTATCCTTCACTATCTGCAAAGGGTGCAGAATATTTCTATTCTTTCCTGTTTGTAGACAGGGAATATCTCAAAGAGCAATAATCGATAAAAATAGATAACAAACAATCAGTGGGGAGAAAGATAGGCATGACGGATTACAATGGGGGACAAACGTCTGCATTACCTATCCTTCACTATTTGCAAAGAGAGAGGAACGTTCCTATTCATCGCTGTTTGCAAATAGAGAATGTCTCAAAGAGAACCAATACTTCAAGTACAATCAATCAATCAATCAGATGGATAAAGCCATCCTACCAATCGGACGTAAAGACGTCCTACTTAACCTTACCCGGACCGGACCGTGTGGGCAATTCTTCGCCTTCCCTTTTCCAGCGCCCAATCGTTCTCTTTCTCCATGTTTTTACCGCAGCATTCCTGTGGGATTCCAGTCAGGACAGTAGGTCACTTGAGAGAGGTCCGTTCGGAATCGGTGAAGTTCATTCAATCGGCAGCCGGACGAGGGCCCTCTCAAGGCAGGTATACTCCAATCATTTAGATGTTCACCCCATCGTCTGGACCTCTCTTACCGGACCTTATGTCGCTGATGGGCCCCGCGTTGGGACGCCAATTGTGGAAAAGTCAGCCCATATCGAACCTGATGCCCAGGCTGCTGGCGCAGGACGCCTCTTAGTTCCCATCTTGAACAATTACCAAATAAAGAGACGGGCGCTGGAAGCAGGAAAACAAGAACAGAGTTTTATTTCTCATGCGGAGAGCCTGTCATTTCGGACACTCGCATAGTGTCTTCAGATGGTGCTCTCTCTTGGTGCCCTCCACCACCACACCCACACCCCAGTTTCTCTGAGGCTTCGTCTTTTATACACATGTTTATGATGCACAAACATTCTTTATTACAATAAAGACGCTTTGAAGTAGGAAAAGGCATGCTTGGAATCCCAGCTTCAGGCCTATTCCCATACCAGTCGCTCGGATGTCATCCTCCCCTCCTGAATGTAACAAGAGATTGTGATCTCTCAGCCGGACATTCCTACAGGACACGAGGGCAGGAGGGGATGATCAGATCAAAGGTTGGGCAGGCGATAAGATCGGGGACTTCGGCTGGTGTATCACGGTTTTGTTATGCCGGGCAGGAAAGGGGGGGGAGGTGTACATCCACGAGGCTAGGTCTTAGGACTTGGGACCGGGTCGAAAGGCCAAGTGCAGCTGGGGGGGGGGGGCTCAGCAGCTGAGGGGAAGGGTGTTCTTGGGAGGAAATGGGGGTGTGGGTCAAGCAGGAGTGTTACTTCTAGAGCAGGGTCACGCAGAGGGAGAGGGTTTTATGGCCGATGCATGAGCAGTGCGCGCGGGGAGGGGTGCCGGGAACAAACGGGCAGAGAGGCCATGGTGCCTAAAATGGCTGTCGTGTAAGTGTGTGCATGGGTCTATGGTGGCAGGATAACACAGTCAGTGTTTAGCGATATCCGTTCTGCTTACAACAAGGGGTACTGTGAACACAAATGAACGCCGCTTATGTGCATATACATTGCCATTTTCAACACTAATGGATTGAGTATATTATGCATTAATCAGTTTCATGGTACAGATAGATACATACAGACCGTATGTAATTTTGGAAAATGACAATCTTGAGTGCATCATTTCTACTTTGTATATTATCTTACATATTTGATGTTCACACATGGCAGAAAAGAGCTAATGCTACGTTTAAGGATTTTCACGAGGATGCCCAGTGGGGCAGGATCAGAAAATTGTAGATATAATGAGACACAATAGACAGATGGAGTGTAAAATCAAATTGCTTTATTGGATTCAATGATATGATGCAATAACTGCTTTCATTTTTATTTAGATTTTTGATTTCCAATTGATCAACTGCTTTATATATAGTTTATATGTCTGATTGACATGTATCTTTATAAGGTGCTGTATTTGCATGCTTTTGCAATGTATCTACATATAAATATATATACACACACAGACACAAACACAAAAGAAGGACAGTATGCATTGAAACAATAATTTATTGTTAAATGATAAAAAGGCAATGTAGCACTGTTTGGTTGTCCTATGTTTATTTTGATGAATCATTATGGGGAGGAGACAAATGTATGGACACGCAAAGTAATGGCACCCAACATCGTGATCAAGGCTGCAGAGTGCAGCCGAAACGCATTGATGTTATCTCTTCCTCCAATGAAATAAGCACTTATGTGCAGCCACTGGAGTGCCGGTCTCATATTTACTACAACGAGATGTGGTGAAATGTGAACGCGCCGGAGAATGCATTACAATCGAGCTCCATCGACGATCTGGTGCATGCCGACAATAGCCAATGGGCCACTAGGGAAGCTACCTATGCATTAAGTGATAGATTCATTTTATTTATATGAAGGACTTAATGTGGCTATGATAAGTTTGGAAATTACCAATTGTGGATATATTCGGGACTGCAAGGTAATGTGTGATTTGATGTATGACAATTAGTACTTGAAGTGAGGAATGGTGATGGCGGATATGTACATATATAGGTACAATGAATTATTGAATTTGGATGTATTTCCAGTGTGCATCACTAAACGATACTTATTGGAATATGCTGTATGTCACATCAGTGGTACACTATTGTTAGCCCACACAGAGCATTATAGGGTGGTCCCATTGGAATGATTGTCTTGGGGTAGAATTACCTATAAGGGGCACACTAAGGGTTTTTCCCCCTCCCTTTTCTTTTTGCGCAACCAATGAAATGTATGTTTTTTAATGACGTTGCCCAATGATGCCCGCCATTATTCAGAAAGGCGGTTGCCAAAACGGATCTGCGTGAACTTTATAACCCAATAAATTTAGGATAATCCTCTCCCGCGATGTACTGGTTATTGGTAAAGGAGCGTGCACATTTACCACAATTTCACCCTTGCGTCATGTCATGGAGCATCCACCCAAAAGTGCAGGGAAAAGGGTGATAACTTGGAGTGTTATATATATATAAATATATTGCCACAACATCTTCCTTGCAGAAAGAGATCAGACGCACAACAACAACGGAGCTTGCATCCTTTAATAATTAAAACAAACGGCAGTCCTGACATGTTTCGTTCTGACTAGAACTTTTTCAAATTTGCGCCGTAACTTCTGTGTAGATAATAGTGAAACCACAGGAAATGCACTCTGTTTAAAAGTTCGCCCCCCGGTGGAACGCCTCCAGTGGCTTGCAGTGCCTTATGGTGCTCGTGGTTCGCTATTCTTTCTTTATTTTCAACCCTCCATTGAAAAAGTTCTTCTACCTCAGTTCCTTTCTGGAAAGTTTCCAGGTCATCCATCAAGTGGGGGCTGAGAAAATGGGAGGGGGGGAGGTTTCTGAAACATATTTTTCCCATTCATTTTCCCATAGCAAAATTAAACACAGCTACAACCACAACGACTGAGTGGAATTACACCAAAGTTGGCAGAAAGCAAGATCTTGGTCAAGAAAGTGTGCTTTTTGTAATTTGGTGTGAATCCATTCAGTAGTATTGTGAAATGTCGGTCTGTCTTGCTGTTGACAATGTATATATTTGTAAATCAGGCTTGATGCAGTTATGGGTTGGATAAGCTAGCCCATTCTTACTTATGTATAATATGTTCTATATGTGTTGTAAGTTTGTGTGTTTTTTATATCTAATTTTATATGTATATCTATTTGTTTGTTTGTATTTAACAGCCCTGAAGAAGTCCTGTACCAGGACGAAACACGTCGGCTGTACTGTGTGTAGAGTCATATAAGTTTGAGAAAAAAACTGAAGAACATCTTGACTGAATAAGGACTTTATAATTGTTCTTCTTGTTGACAACTTTGATGTGTGGTGCACCTGTGCTTGTGTTTTACATTGAGACAAAGGCGGAGAACTCCAGCTGTACTTCTGTAACTGTTCTCTTAAATAAGTACCTATGTTTTGTAGATAAACAACTCAGAGCAGACACATTCAGAATATACCTGCTTATGCACCAAAGGGTTAATTCAGACGCGCCACGGTTGCCTAGCCCATCACAGGTTTCGGGTATTCTGTATGAGTAAATTACTAAGTCAGGATCCTTTGAAGGGACATGAGGGGCGATATGGCTGAGGGAGTGAAATGTTCATTGCTAATATGCTTGTGATTGTTTTTGTGACATGCACCCAAGGTCAGCTAACCCAGCCAGTAGTTCTGAGACGCCTAACGCCTCCTTTTAGCTGAAGATCCTCTGCTGCCCAGTAGCTGCTAGTTACCTAACCCCTGTTTCCTCACCTGTCTGCTCTGAAGAGGGTATGGACACTCAGTACATCTCAGGCACCCAACACCCTCCCTGCTCCTGAGAGACCAGGGGGGCGAAGGATCCCAACCAGTGGGCATGGCTCCTACCTAGGGATACTATCTAAGGCCCCTTTCAAATCTGTGCTCGCGCAGGGGTTCACTGTGCCCTGTGGTCGTACTTGCACAGTGTCCACTCACTGCTCAATGAGTAGACACCATCCTGGACCTCTTTGGTGGTTCTTCCACATTGAAGTGCTGGGGGCACTTTACCCAGGGATTGATTGTCAATAGCCCAGGGCGTGCCTCGTCCCCTGAAACATTTTAAAGCATGGACAGAGGGGGCCCTGGCCTAGGGCCCCAGCCTTTCAGTGGGCCCCTTGACAGAGCCTGCTCTGTTCTGCAGTCTCGCAATGAATAATTCCTAAACAGATTGTTTTAAATGCTGTTTTCCTTTCATTTATTTTGAATGTGGGTGCTGTGTGAGAGTCTATTATAGACATTTTGCATAGAAATGTTGTTTTCATGTTTCATTCAACATCTATAAACAGTTTCTTTTTCATCAAAACAGGACCTCACACATGAGAAATAGGAGGGTGACACAGAGGTTATTTGCAGTAATATTAGTGAGCTGCTGCTGTGTTACAATATTGAAAACAAACGCCACTATCCTTGAACATTAGATGTAAACATGTTTAGAACTTGGACAAGTGTGCCCGTGCACTGTCAGTGACCCGGCCATAGAGAGCACGAACGACTTCAAATTGGATCAAAAATTCAAAGCTCTTCCGAGCAGGGGTCTTCAGAATATGTTTGTCCCAGGGCCCCCAAATCCTTAAGATGTCCTTGTCCTCCCGTTCCCTGGGGCTGCCGGCCACAGAAGTGGAGTTCCACAAATTTGTATATCCTATGTGTGAAGTGGGCCTTGTGAACCCCAATGCCTGATCACTCAGTAACCCAGGGGTGTCCAGTGTCAGACCAGGAGGGCTTGATCGATTCTATACTTTTAGCAAGACTACGGATAATGAATTCCATTGAAAGGCATTGTGGGTAAAAGTGATAGCCTGAAAATCAGCCCTCATTACTGTGAGTGCACTACTGGTTTGACATCCCTGAACTTTCCAAACACATGTAAACAGAAGGATACTTTTAAAAGGAATACCTCTTATCCAGTCAGCCAGAGCCCATTCCCTCTGCCTACTGGCACTCGGACTCACTCCGGTTTACGTCTGCTTTTCCGGCTCAGTTTCTCGGCAGAATAACCTTCCTGCTGTCCTCATGCCGGGTTTTCTAGAACACTGCCTTGTTTTGCGCCAGCGCGAGCTGAGCACCAGACAAACTTTACCCTGGCTCAGAACTGGTGAGTCCACACAACAGGCTCCCTTTGCATGTGGGTGCAGCTGCAGCACGACACTGGGCCCTGGATGGGGCTCCAGGAAACAACTTCCGTTTGCTTTTGAAGGACCATGAAGGTCTCAACAAGTTTTTGAGTTGGTGGAGGACAAAGGCAGTCGTGACAAGCCAGACCATAGCCTCGGGCAGTTTAGTAAATAAATATGTGAGAGCACATGGATGAAAGATAACTTAAAACAAAATAAATGTAGGTAGTTATACCTAGCATTGGTTCTGCAGTTCCTAAACCAGGTAAACTCCAGTGATAGCAAAGCTGAAGAGGACATTAGTTGTACCACATAATTTGTGGCTTGCCTCCCAGCTGCCTGGGAAAATGCGATATACTTACACTACACACTGCACGCCTCCTGATGAGACTACAGACAATACAAAATGCAGCGGCAAGACTCATCCTTGACTTTCACAGACAGACTCACATCACCGAGCACATCAAGAAGCTGCACTGGCTCCAGATCCAGAAACGATGCCAGCTCAAGATGCTGACCCACACATACAAAGCCCTTCACAACGAAGGACCAGCAATCATCCACAAACAAAGGACCTTCCACCAACCGACCAGACACCTGCGATCCGCCTCCCTCTTCCTCGCAGATGCCCTCCGGATCTGTCGAGCCAACAGCGGAGGGCGCTCCTTCTCTCACCTGGCGCCAAAGCCAGGAACAACGTTCCTGTACACCTCAGGAATGCTGCATCGCTCCGAAAAAGAACTCCAGACATGTTTGTCCTAATGAGCAAATCAGCATGAAGGAGCCACAACTCCAGCGCCTTGAGAGCCTCTCTGGTGATTTGCAGCACTTTATAAATCCTGATTGACTGATTGATGTTTTGACATACGGGCGGCCATGCTGAACCGTGTGGAGGCTTCCAGATGCTGCTTTTAGGCCGGGAGGAGTAGAAGAGATCAGGGCTCAAGCAGGACCGGACTGGGAACCAAAACCAGCCTTGGCAAAGTGCTCAGCCGCCCCTCCCCGGGGGTTGAGGATGCCGCCGAGCTCTTTGCCAGGGCCGGTTTTTAGCCGATTTTGTTACAGGGCCGATTTTGCAGCTATGCTGCAAAAACGGCCCCCCACCCGTGTGGAGCACCGGGGGATTGCCCAATGCCCGCTACGGCCAGTCCGGCCCTGGCCTCAAGGGCTGGCTCTGTTCCTTTCAACAGAAGCCATCCAGGTGGAGATTATCTCCCCGTAAACAGCAGACAAGAATTATTCTAATAAATAACACAACAGTTTTTTTATTTAAATATTGCAAGTGTTTCAGGGTAGCGCAGTCACTTATATTACCTCATTGCGTGACTTTTCTAAAAATTTATCATTTAAAAAATATTTTTATAATTACATAGATTGACAAAACATGACTGCTCTCTCGCCTTGAGTGAGGCAATACACAACCCTGCCTGAGATCACCAACTTAAACATTATATACAGAGGGTCCTTTAAGCCACGTGTAAGTGAGGAATTATTTTGTAGAGTTAACATTCTGGACTGAATTATTTCGAGGTTTCTTTGTTTTAAAAATGAATGAAAATGAGGCAGCGTGATTTACCTTGGTACATTTTAGTCATGGGGAGGCGGGGACCCGAATCTGAGCCCAGGTTTCCTGAATCCAGCCTGCATTTCATTCTATGGATAATAGATCCTCCCCTCTCCAGTGTCACACAAAGAGCATCACTTTATGCTGAGTGGATTTTCTAGAGGCAAATTAATACTGTGTTGAAAAGCCCATATCACAAGCTTAATTGATCTGACTATATAACAAGTCTTTTTCATAAACACTTTAGGTATACTTAACATGATGCTATCTCAAACGGAGTCCAGAACTCAGAATATAATTCATATTTGAGTTTAGAAAGCAACCAGACAATATACAAAGATGAAATGCATCGCTATTCTTTCCAAGAGCACAGACCTGAGTGTCACACAGGGCGCCCTGTTTATATGTTCATACCAATGGCTGACTGAACAAGAAACCACTTCAGGAGACGCCCAGCACCCCAGTGGCGATACCTCCATACATCAAGAAGTCGGTGATGTCAAAGGTCGCATGAAAAGCGCTCTCAGGGTTCTGGAGATGCTTTAACCTGACACTTCATTTGAATATCCTCAAGGACACCTCACATTTCACACTTGATTTGTCCACATGCATGGCACCATTGAAGGTTGTCCTTAGTTTTTCTGGCATTACATGTTTTCTTTCCAGTGCTGCATTAGAGAGGAGAGAGTGTGTGCAGTGCCCAAGATGCTGGGCTCAGCTCTGAAAAGGGCAGGGAGAAGCAGCCAGCTTGGGTGCTCACCCATCTATATGTAATCTATTGTATAGTTGGATTAAAGAGCTAAGCCAAGGACTTGGGGTAGGCCTTAAGTCTGCAGCAGTGTACTTATGAAGGGAAGCACATTATGAACAGATACTGGGGTTTGAGGATGCACACTTCACACTAGGGGTGATGGTGGACTCCCAAATATGGATTGTGTCCAACAAGATGGTATCTCTGTAAAGTCAGTGAGACTGAGGCAAAGTAAGTGTGAGGTCAAGCAGTGCCCTCCAGAGGTGCCATCTTTGTTGGAAATCTCAGTATTGCTTCCAGGCTGGCCTCTGAGATACCGAGAGGAAGGCCCTTTGGCATAAATTCCATAAAGTGACATATGATGGTGGCATTATTAGCGGGGCAGCTCCGGGCTGTACCCCAGATGTACACCTGCGGCTCCCACTTCACTGGAGGGTGCAACCCCCTTTGCGTTTGACCTCAGTGGTAGACCGCACCAGGGATAGGTGCTGCTTGGTGTACGGTGGGTAGCGTAGAGTGTTCAGCTTCTCCAAGCCGTGGCTGCGCAGGAGGACGCCGCGCTGGTGCGAGAAGGTATCGAAACTGAACTTGCCGTGGTACATGCCCATGCCGCTGTGTCCTGTAGGGAAGGAATAGAAAGTTAGCGAGACGTTAGCCGAACTCTGTAATTCTAGTATACAGACAACCAATTATATATTATTATTGGTAGTTGATGCTGGTAAATCTGCTACACTGTGTCTTTAATCAAAAATCTGTGCCCGATATCTTGTTTAGAATGACCACATTCCGTCGGTCTCCACGGCTCAAAGTTACCTATATTTCTGTGATTAAGTAAGGTGTCCGTATGGACAACTATTGAATTGGGAGTTTGAGGGTGTATACATGAAGTATGCATAAATGTTGTATTGATTGAAAAAGAAGGTACAAGCGAGTTAATGCCAAAGGGCCCGATTGACAGAATGAACTTAAGACTCAATCCTAAACTTACTACTATTTTGGTATTCACAGAATGCACTTACTACTTTTGGCATTCACAGAATGAACTTACTACTTTTGGTATTCACAGAAGTTAGGATTTTGTCTTAAGTTTGTCTTAAGACAGACTTAAGACAGACTTAAGACAAACTTAAGACAGACTTAAGACAGACTTAAGACAGATTTAAGACAAAATCCTAACTTAAGACTGTCTTAAGTCTGTCTTAAGTTGTCTTAAGTCTGTCTTAAGTTTGTCTTAAGACAAACTTAAAACAAAATCCTAACTTCTGTGAATACCAAAAGTAGTAAGTTCATTCTGTGAATACCAAAAGTAGTAAGTGCATTCTGTGAATGCCAAAAGTAGAAAGTGCATTCTGTGAATACCAAAATAGTAGTAAGTTTAGGATTGAGTGTTAAGTTCATTCCGTGAATCGGGCCCAAAGGGAATATCTATTTCACATTTCAGTTCACTTAGAGCCCTGTCCCTTTGGTACGTGGGGCCTCTCTCATAACATTGTTTATTGGCATTGAGCCCATCACATAGTGGTGGCCCTGGTATGGGAAACAGCGTTTACAACACAGACAGAACTAAGCAGTGCCATTACTACAACGCAGACACTACAACGAACGGGTTGTTACCATGCTTTCCATTACAACGCAAGTCGTTACAACAACTTGCTTTAGGGAATGCATTGTTGGATTTTAAATCCAACACCTTCCCTACTGTTGCACAGACTGGAGTTGGAATAGTAAAATATACTATTCCAAACTCCAGTGCTTCCATAAAGCAAGTTGTTGTAACGACTTGCGTTGTAATGTAACACATGGTAAAGACTCGTTCGTTGTAATGCCCACGTTGTAAAGGCATGTGTTGTAAAAGCCTGCGTGAATACGTCATACATCTCCCTGGTATAATAGTGCCTGCCATTAGCCTTTGTGAACATTGCTCCAAAACAATTTTTTGTTTTTTTAATTTTAAACACTATTAATACATATTTATTATTGGTAAGTAGAAGCACCTTCGTGTAGGACCTGCTGGTCACTGTTCTAGTTGCTCTGTCACCAGCCACTCCCGATGGCTGGCTTACACCCACCCCACACCCATCCACCACAGGCATCACAGGACATGTGACTCTGACAATAAAAGGAGCAGGGCGCACATGCCCTGGGTCAATTCTACCAGCCAACTATCCGTGTCTGTGTGATTACGAATAGTGCATGAGGGCCTAGGGACCCTACACCATTACACTTTGGATGAGCACACTGTACGTCTTCTACCAATCTTGTATCATATAGTACATGTATTTTCTATAATGTGTGATAATAACCATGAAAGCAGCTGACAGCCCTAACAATTGAAGATTGTTTCTGTGATATACCAAATCTAACCCCTTCTTTACACACCTCAGCATGGTCTACCATAGCCTATTTTGATCCACCACTGTGCACTGGTCAGTGTCCAGTGACTGGGGTGGTGTCCGCAAATTGTAAGATCGCCCAGCGTGGTACAGAAAGCGGCCAGCCTTTCTATCTAAGTTCGCGTACCAGCATAATTCTGCTACCTACGTGGCTGCCCCACAGCTCTGTATATAAAAGGCTGCCTGCCAGTAGACGGGCTTCCTCTTATGCAACCCAAAGCAAAACTGTCTTCATATCGAACTTACTGAGAGCAAAGAAACACTATACTGCCCAGTACGCTGAGAAAATGGTTTCAGTCAGGCTTGTAAAGGAGGACGGGGAAAGTATGAACCTAGGAACTGTTGAACTGTATTTTAAAACAACCCACATGACTCCATTTTGTGTTGCCATGCTCTCGGCAACCTGGTGAAGAATTGCTTTCCACGTCCTTGTTGAAACTTGCACAACCCTCCCTGCTCCTTGTGGTCAAGCCGATTCCGAGAAGCTGCCTGTGTGTTTCACCCCCCCAGTTGTGCCAGAGACTCAGCCGCATCCTGTCCATTGTTGGCAACTCAGCCTGTCACGACCAACTGCCCCGTGACCACACCATGTGATAGAGGAAGCACGAGGCTGTGCCCCATGACCACACCAGTTGGGCAAGGAAGCACGGGGCTGCGCAATCAGAGACAGTTGTCCCCTGGCCACGATTGCACCACACGAGACTGACGAAGTACTTGTCAGATGAAGAACTTATCAAAATAAGGAACTTGTACTGTGCAAATGGGCATGGCTAGCGCTATAAATATGTGTACGCTGTGGAGTAAAGCAGCTGTCTCCGTAGAATTGTCTTTGTACCATTCTGGGACCCTGTCCTTAGCTCGAGCTAATAAATAACTTACTTCCCTCCACGGCTGGTTGTCCTGGTCTCTGTGGTAATGTATGATTCAAGCAAGAAGAACCCGTAGATTTTAGGTGTCCCCTGCACCGCTGGCTTTGACTCTCCTAGTGGGGAGGGGTCTCCAAAAAGCCGGTTCTACAGAACAATAGCAATCTGCAGAGAGAAGTGAGGTGGAACTGAACATATCATCCACCAATCAAACTCATGGGAGGCGGAGTGGGAGAGATAAGGGTCCCTTCACTCACCTACATAACCAGTGGTCATTTAACTCAAACAAGACATGACAGGGCACCGGTACCTGTCTTTCCTCCACTGTTGCCCTCCACAGGCACAATAAACCAGCCAGAGTGCAACCTCCTTGAATCCTTAACCCGGGGCAGGAGAAACTGCACATTAGAATTAGGGGTCTGGTGAAGAAAGTCAAATGAAATTCCCTCAATCTGAGAGAGACTTCTAGCCACAGATTCTTTACCTGAGAATTACCTCCAAGCATCAGACTGGATCCGGACATTTTTGAGCAGTACCTCTGCGCGCCGGTTAGTGGTGTCGTCGGGTTCCGCATCAGCATTGTCTGCATCATTTGTGCTAGAAGTGACATGTGCGGTCCCTATGTAGGTGCCACCCCAGTGCGTTGATGTTAGTTCTTTTCTTTCCGTTTCAGTCAGCGCAGATCTGGAAGAGCTCCCTTTTTGACTTAGTTTTTTTAACTTTTTGTCTAAGATTTTTTCAAGAATCGTTTCTCTTGGTGTGTGAGGTGTGTCAACACACAGGTTTCAAACCCTGTGGTGCCTGTCACAGGTAGATGTCTATGACAGACCCATACTTGGGGCCTCCTTTATGAGGTTTTACCATAGGAAAGTGCTGCAGGCTTTCCAGCTGCTCTGCCGTACAGTAAGACGAAAGGACAGGAACCTGCTGTGTTTAACAGATATGGTGCATTCCTGTCATTTTCCTCAGCACCGGTGCACAATGGGCTGCTGTACGCTAACACAGGCACCTTTACACCATGGTGCAAGGGTGCCTGCATTGCAGAGATGATTATTTCTGTGCAGGAAGGGAAACCTTCCTGCACATAAACAATCAGATGAGGCGTTTTCCTCTTTCTATGTGGGCTGCAGAATGCAGCACACATAGAAAAGGAAAAACAAGGAGAAATTAAGATATTTCTCCTCGTGCCTCCTTTACACCTCCCCTGGGGAGGCGTAGGTTGTTGGCACTGCCTCAGATTTAAAATTTCTCGTAAATTTGGGGCAGTGTCAAAAAGCCATGAATGTTGCTGGGAACGTCCCCTGCAACACCCATTGCATGCCCCTTTAAAGCAGAAAACTGTGTTTAAGGGAGACATATTTACGAGGCAGCATTAAGGCAAAAAAAGTGGCTAGTGCTGCCACGTAAATATGGAGCAGGCTCCTGCACCACAGAACTTCACAAAAAGTGACATTCCGGCAAGGGGCCTTATAAATGAGGCCCTTGGTTTTTTTTGGATCTTGGAGCAGGACCACAACTCCAAGGCATGCGAGCACTGCCACACCATGAGCACGATGGCACTGCGGGAATGTTCCCTGAAGCTCGTCACCACCTGACGTCGGTCGACACCCCATGATGCTCTTGATCATGGTCGTGCAAAAGGTCCCGGAACTGTTCGAGGAGTTGGTCTCGACACTCGTCCCAGTCGAAATTGTAGGCTAAGTCTCACAAGTACAAGAAGCCAAAGAAGGTGAAGCGTTCTTCGACTTAACTGTGCCAAGCCGATGACTTGGACAAGGTGCACAAGCAACAGCACCTCTTGAGGCACACTGTGTCCAGCCTTTTGGATTCCCTATCCGATGAAGTGTTAGGAAATGCGCTGATTCGGGAGGTGGAGGCTTATTCCACCAAGCTCTCATGTGTGGGGTGCTGGGCGAGGAAACTCATGGGTGACCAGCAGCGCTCTTCAAATCCACTTTACATTACATTACAAACTGAGGTCCCCAGGAGCGGGGCCATGGCAGTGGGCAATTGTCCTGTGCACAGAAGCCCCTGTGCAGGGCTTGGACCAGGCCCCAAATAGGACATACATAAGGGCGTCACTGAAAGGGAGTCAAGGTTCAGAGGAGGAAACTCCGAACTGAAGCACTTCTATCAAGACGTTCGTCTTGACTGCCACAGAGGGCAATTGGTCCAGGACCCCGACCGCCCTCCGCACCACCATTGGAACTGAGGCTCCCTCTTCCATAGCCCCGGATGGAGGGGAGACCAAGCCAGTGTCCGGTGAGGTGTCTAACCGACAGGCGTCTGCCAGCTGCTCATTCCAGTTGTCCTCTGTGTCACCTAGGGGATGCTGGCATCCATTAGGGTTATTGGAAATTGAAATTGCATGTGCAGGTGTTTTAACAGCCTGCTACACCCATAGCTTTAAAGCTAAAAGCTACGGAAACTGTACTGGAAATTAACCATATTCTAGTCTTTACTATGGAGGTTGAACCATTACTCCCTTTGGAGGGTCAGGATTCTTTGCACAGCAGAAGTTATTTGTATATTTAATAAATGCTCCTTCAGAGCCTAAACTCTTTATCAGCGTAAGGTACAGAAGAAAACAGATGTGCATCGTGAGAGCCCTCATGAACCTCTCAGTACTGGGATGTTAGTACTGTTCAGTATATGGAGGTACATTATCCGCACCCTATTCTTCCTGGTAGGACGCACAGTTTTCTCATCGGCGTTCACTGTTATTGATAAACAGTCGTCCTGGGCACTATAGAAGCCTGCAGTGTAGGTGTAATAAATTAGATCCTATTCAGAATGCTTGTTTAAACTACAACCTTTGAGTTAATATGTTGAAAGACCCTGATTTTTTGGCTGTCACCAGCCACCGCCCCGAGGGCTGGCTTACACCCCACCCCACACCCATCCACTACACGCGTCACAGGACATGTGACTCTGACAATAAAAGGGGCTGGGCGCACATGCCCTGGGTCAGTTCTACCAACCAGGCCAATGCTTGTACATGATACTTAGAAAAACAAGTAATGGGTGGAATGCTTGAATATGTCTCTAACACTGGCGATCGCTCAGGTCCCAGAAGGCACTGCAGTGACTAGCCATATGAAAATCAGCCTTGTCCCAGCTCCAATATGAACAGTCCAGACCGAACTGCCAGACCTGGTCCGCTACAGGTGAGAGCGCGAGTAACCCCAGACTGCTTTTGGTCTAGTTAGGGCTCATCACTGTGGTGCAGCTTGTGTGCAGTTGTTCAGTGAGCAAGTCCAGTACACAGCTGCAGAGTGGTGGAATGGCAGCTATTTTCAATCTGGCACCACATGTCCTAAATCTGAGAGCAGTTTGAGGCCTCTGTTTCATGACACTTAGCATCAGTCACACATTAGTACATGGTTTTGATCCTCCTAAGTTCCTACTGGGCAATCTGATCAAATTTGACATAACACCCCCTTTTGCCAGTAATTCCCTGGTGAACCTCAGGTCTGTCAGAAGAGGACACCTTTCCCAAGTACTCAAGTACTGTCTATACTGCAATGTGACACTGTGCTGCTTTAGAGCCTGTGACCTCTTATGTCCAGTGGAGCAGGGCCAAGGATGAGGCCAGCACTGTAGGTGTGAGGGTGACAAACTCTGTGAAGGCGTTTGTAAAGGCATTCATGTGTTGGGCACTAACAATAATGGGCAGGAGTAGTTTCTGACAAATAGAAGGGCAAATGACGCTCAGTGGTAAATGATTTAAAGGCTGCTTTGTAGAGGGGTGTGTGGGCCTGCAAAGGAGTGTAGGGAATGTGGCCATTGGTATTTTGTGATATTTAATAGGAAACACTACTTTGCAAGCATCTAGTGCTAATGAGAAAATATTAGTAGGATTTAAAAACTACCTCAAAGAGGAGAAAATACATTGCATGCAGAGACAGCTGTAATTGCAGATATTTCTGTCAGACCTGTAAGGGTCCTACACCTGGGCACTTTTAGTGCATGCAAGGAAATGCCCAATACATATGCAGTAGGCAGGCAGCTCCTCAGTGTGGGGGCAGACAAAAACACACAGAGTTCAGCATCAAGTGATCTGAGTTCTCCACTGCTCATATGCACTTTCATCAACAAAGCAGTTGTCGTACCATTTCCCCCAAAGGGTAGTGTGGGCAGCGTCATGTGCATCAGTCCATCGTTGCCACAGAATCCCCCGCTGCTTGTCCGCTCCAACACTTTCTCCACCACCTGCCGCCCCGGAAAAACAAAAGATTAAAAGGGGGGAGGCAATGAAGCACAAAGAACTATTTTTTTAAGCAAACATATTTAATTGGCTTTATCCTTATTCAGTTTGAATCAATATCATGGATAATTATACCAGTTGATATGCATCAGCACAATACTTTTGCTTTTTCAACATCCACTGGTGATATGTGTATATTAATCATGAACTAGTCATCTCGTTACTTACAGTATTATCAAAGACTGCAGGATAAGTCAGATGTGCTGGCTTTAGGATGGAAAAGTAGGAGGGGGCTGGACTACATAGAACATGCCTCATCAAGATCCACTGGAGTTATTTCAGAAGGCGTAAAATAGATCTGTGTGCTCCAATCTAAGCATGAAGCGGACAGCTTAGTTTGGTACTCCAAGGCCCTTGACAGTCGTCTTATATCGATGGAGGGTGGGATTACAAGGGCTTAGACCCACAGCTATTCTTCATGAAAGGAGTAGTTGGGCAGGATTATAGAGATGTTCCCTTATGGTCATTGTCAGGCTTGCATTCAGGTTGATTTCTAAGTTGCAAACCTTTTAGCAAGGAGACAGAAAAGGGCCTAGAGTAGTTGGCCAGCACAGTGGGGCCATCAGAGGCTCAGAACAGCTATCTGTTCCAAGTGGGGAGAGCTGCGTATGTGCTTTCATCTCCAAAATCTTGGTTAAACAAAGGAGAACAGAGATTTGTCTTTAACTGTACAATGATCTAAGGCCCTGCTTGGCTTTGTTCACAACATAGATATCTCTGGAGGTTTCAGCTTCGAGTTCACAACACTTTCGAGTTTGATATTGCTGCGCTCTGTGATGATGAGCGTGAAAAGGCTTGAACACAATTTAATAACCTTGGTTTAGAAGATTTTAGATTGTAGGCTCTGCACACCAACAATAGGATGATGTTGCAAAAATCTACTGCCTCTTGAACAGCAGAGACTTAACTGAATGAGGCAGGGACTCTCTCCAGTAGTGACAAGTGGCCATTAAGTATCTGTAGCTTTGATTCCAGCCCTGAGAGTAGCTGTCGTGTGATGCTGAAACTGGAATGGGTGCAGGTTTGTAGTGCAGGGTGAGAAGTCCTTCCAAACAGGCAGGTTTAGAAGCAGGCTCTTTGGCATATTTTAAACATGTTTAAACCCCCAGCCTTGGAGGGGATCAAGAAGACAAACCTTGCTTGGTCAATTGAAGGCCAGCAGGAGTTGAATAAAGATTCAGAGTGAGTAGATTACCTTGTTGTTAGGGGAGAAGGCGTAGAGGGCCAGCGGTCTCTCGTGCCGGTTGATGAAGGCGATGGCCTCGTCCACACCCTCCACGGTCAGGATCGGCAGGATGGGGCCGAAGATCTCCTCCTGCATCACCGGGTCAGACTCCTTCACGTCCACCAATACGGTGGGGGCTGAGCGGGACAGGAAGGATGGAAGAAACACATAGCTTTATGGTTATGGGTAGGATGATGGAAGGAGGCATCAACATTCTTCATACTGCTCCCTTTCATCATCATCATCAGATATAAAACTGTGACTGGCAGCTCACGGTATTAGTACAATTCATATTTGTTCAGGCAACACGCCACGGCAGAGACCAAAGGCTCCCGGAGACTCATTTAAGACTGCTGGGGCCATATTATCAAGAAAGGGCAATACATTATCGCCAATTTTATCATCAGGAAACTGCCACTAAAGTGGCGATAATGGGCTTGATAATATGCCCTTGTGAATTCCCATAGAAGCCCAGGTTAACACCAGAACCTGGGCTTCTATAGCGGCGATAATGTATCGCCCTTTCTTGATAATATGGCCCCTGGTTCCTACTCCTTTTCTTTCAAAGAAAGGTGAACAGTAGTAAAAAGCAAACATGTACCTCCCAGGTTTTTTCAAGGCCCAAAGAAATAACAAGCCAGAACAGAAATATACAGAAAGCCACAATTACATATGACAAAGAAAGGTACACAAGCACAAAGCCATACACAAGCCTGCACCTACGCTTAGTGGAGCTAGTCGCTCATCCATTGGCCCCCCAGAAGATGGGACGGCTTGGTAGCCTCGAAAGGAGCCAGAACCAGCTTAGCGCATACTTGTTGATCATTGTGGCATCCTTTTAAGTAGAAACTGAAGGGGAAGCTTCACTTTAAAAAGGGCCCCAGTGAGCGACCTCTTGACCCTGTTTCTGTTTTAAAGGCACTAAATTGGCCTAGGGCTTATAGCTCCAAGAAATGGTGAGAGAGGATGTTCCTTCCTTTGGGCAAAAGAGAGTTCCAAAAAGGAAGGGGCACAAACTGAACCAAACTTCTTAATAATCTGTTGTATTCTATAAATGGGAACTTTCTCTAATGGCTTATCCCTAGCTCCAATCTATCACTGCAGAAATACAAAATGTTGGCTTCTAACAGTCTTGATTGCTGTAATACTCAACCCATCATGTAGAGAACCCTAAACTGTTCCCAGGAGCCACAGGGTCAAGACTGATTTGCATATAGCTGGGTTTGAACTTAGGTGGGGAAGTGAGCTAAAGAACGATGATGGATTCAACCCAGATCTGTGACTGGGGGTGAGTGTCTGAATAGTTTTAATGTTCCGTCCATCATCTCCTTGTGTTTGCTTTGTTCATCCAAAGTTGGCAGGGTATGCACAGACGTGGGTCCCTTGCTCACTTTGCCACTGGATTCAAGCTAGCCTGGCTGATGAGGGGGTGTTACCCGAAACCGGTTCTCGGAAGCTTGTTTCCCATACAGGGAAGACGTGGCTTGGCAGTTTGGGCTGGACTGTTCCCATGAGGCACAGGGTCAAGACTGATTTGCTTATGGCTGGGTCTGAACTGGGGTGGAGAAGTGAGCTAAAGAACAATGATGGATTCAGCCCAGATCTGTGACTTGGGGTGAGTGTCTGAAAAGTTTCAGCGCTCCGTTCATTATCTCCTTGTGTTTGCATTGCAAAACCTTAAACGGCACACTGCCCTCCAGGGGTACCCACTGTACGCTCCTTAATACTTGAGCTACAGGGCTGCATTTTAGAAGATGACATGGCAGAGGTGAAGTGGCACAATGGACCAGCTCCAGCTGAGCCATGGTTTTTGTGGCGCTCATGTGAAGGGGCACTGCCGTAGACCTGTATAGTCAGCTAAGAAGCATTGCCTGTGGCTGTGTGATCCTCAGGAGGCATCAATGGCAGAATGTTCTTCACCTAAGATGAATGGAACAGGAGGAGGCCACCTGACTATCCTGCATTATCAAAGAGAAGTTCTTGTGCACCTTGAATCCCACATATCAGACAGAAGAGGCCAGTTTCAAAGATGCCCTTTATTTGGCATTATATCATCCCACCTGTTCTCTCTCTCACCAAATATCATTCCGTCTGTTCTGCCTAACTTCAGCTACACTTAGACCCTCCCTGCACACTCCTCAACCATCAGACAATCCTTAAAGATATTTTGGGGGTGGTTGTTGAGATGTGAAACCCCTGAACCAGTCTGGGTGGCATCAGCATAAGAATAGCACAGGAACTGGAGGAGAGGAACAGGGGGTGCAATAGAGGAAGAGCAGTGTATAGACCTGCCACAGAAGTGGCCACGCCCCACCACTGTAGCGGAACAGAGGGCACCTTCCAGATGAGATGTGACCATTCCACCATTGTTACCAGAGCCTCCAATAGCTCCCTTAAGCGTTTTCTATAGCGCCTTCGCTGCTCACCATGAAATTGTGTGGTGGGAGGTGGTGTGATGCGCACTTCACCCAAAAGGCACTCTCAGTGAATGAATGAATGAATGAATGAATGAATGAAAAAGAAACTTGCTAAAGCGCACTGTGGCCAAGCGGCTTCCTGGCGCTGGGGGGGGGGGAGATCGGATTCTACACAGCAACCAGGGGAGCTAACCGGGGAAGGCCTGGAGAAAAAGAAAAGTTTTTAAAGCTGTACGGAAGGAAGAGTAAGTGGGGATAGAACGGATGGATAATGGAAGACTGTTCCAGAACTGGGGGGCCAAAACCGAAAAACGGGTGCCGCCAATTCGGGCTTTGCGGTAGCGGGGGACTTGAAGAAGGAGTAGAGATGACGAACGAAGAGTGCGAGCTGGGATGTAAGGAGTGATCAGGGAAACAATAAAGAGAGGGGCGGAATGAGTGTAGGCAAGGAAGGCTAAGCAAGCTAATTTAAAAAAGGAACGAAAGCGAATAGGAAGCCAGTGAAGGGACATAAGGACAGGCGTGATGTGAGAGAATTTGGGGAGGTGAAAGAGAGTGAGCTTCATTGCTGACATGCCTGAGGTCCACTCACCTGTAAATCAGGCTCATGGACTGAGGGTTTGGCGGAAAGGATAGTTCCCCAGAGCAGACCAGCTTTGTTCTTTTTACAATCGTTAGCTACAAAGCATACCTGTTGTGCAGTTGTTAGCTTTATAAAGCCGGCTATGAAAATTAGAACATTGTTGAAAAAGCAATTAGGAGGGTTACTCAGATCTTCTGTTTGACTCTGTCAAGATAGCAGATTGTCCTTTATTGGAATTTTCATGTATAATTAGGATTTTACAATGTGTCAGACATTTGATCCATGGATGTAGTAATGTAGGCTGTTTTTGATTGTGTTCTTATGGTTTTCATAAACCAAATAAAGATTTTGACTAATTCTTCCATGTGACAGAACAGCTTCCTCAATTCAAGGACAGAGCTCAGGTTGATGAACCTGGGGTTTCTTGAGTGGAACTGATCCTACAGCTCAGGTGAGAAACATGGCGCTGCTCCTACAGCTCCGGTGAGGAGCACCTTGTGCTCATCGCCAGGAGTTACTGAGTGAACTACTGCTAAGATCGCTGGAAGGGGCCTTCGTTTGAAGTATCTGTGCTCTTATAGCTCCATGCTACCTGTGAGCTGACACAGCTAGTTGTTGTAAGTAGGTGGCGCTACTCCTGTAGCAGAGTTCTTACCATGGAGTACAGACGGTACTCCCTTTTGACTTTTTAAAGTTTGAAGTAAAGATATTTGCCTAGTACTCTAAGTTTTAGTATTGAAGATGTGTTTCTTCTAAGATCAGTTGTAAAGTTTTTTGTCTGGGATTCTATTGATTAGTAGGGGTGGCTCCTTTAGTCTGGTTGTAGAACATGTTGCCTAGTGGCTGGAGGGATAGTGAGCAAAAAATGAAACCCCCATATTGACACCTGGGTAATTGTCTTCAATCTTTAGAGAGACTAATTTGGAGAAGCATGTGCCCAGGGCTTACAATACCCCATCTTATGGTACCTACCAAATGGCAATGAGACAATGGTGGACTAGTGATTGCAAGCCACTTACCAATATATTTATCCTTGGCATCACACTGGCCACCAAGGACGATGGTACCACTGCCCAGCAGCACCTGCACTCGCTGGAAATGGCGCTCGTTGACGATGCGTCCAAAGTCTGGCGACTGCTGCGGATCCTTCCCGTAAAACCTCTCCAGCGTCGCCTTCAAGGCGGGCACCAGTTGGTCGCGCATCTCCTGGGTGCATAGCACATAATCCGGAGCCACACAAGTCTGACCAGCGTTGAGGAAGCGCACCCAGGCCAGGCGGTTGGCGGTGTTTGTGGGGTTGCACCCATTGTCGATGAAGCAGGGGTTCTTCCCACCCAGTTCCAGTGTCAGAGGTGTTAAATGCTTTGTCGCAGCTGCCATTACGATTTTACCCACACCGGCGCTTCCTGGAGGTGAGAAACGACTAGTTAATACTAAAGTGACCCATCTTTGCAGAATATGAACAGGTCTCACAATAATACCATAGCTTGTCTCACTTTTGTGTGATGTCAGTATTAGAACTAGGATGCTCTGTCTTTTTTAATGCAAGATATATTTCATGTTAACAAGTAAATTAAGTCTTGATGGTGCAAAGGATTAGTCCTGGGGTTGTAAGTAATGTGTCTAGTGCTCCAAATGTGACCATCACCCCCTGGTTATTAGCTGACAGTCCCTCCAAGGCAGGTCGGTCTCTGACTCTGCTCTGTCCATTGCTGATGTCAGCAGCACAAATCATACCCTTGAGTGTAACAAAGTGACCTGAACTCACCTGTGAAGAAAATGTAATCAAACTTGTTCTCCAGCAGCTGAGTGATTTCCTGGGGCCCTCCACACACCACTGCAAAGCATTCCTGTGTAGGAGCCAAGAAGAAAGGACAGGTGAATACTTTCTGCTCTCTTCACAGGCTGTGAGGTGGTCTCTCTCCAGCTGCTTCCAAGCACCAAACCTGGCTGCTAAGCTTCAGTGAGGGTAAGGCTTGCCCAAGCTGTACCCGCGCTGAAGCTTGCGTAGAACCAAAAGAGGAAAACAAGTAAGAGGTCAGGAAGATACAGAAGATAATGTTTCTGTGAAATGTTTACTTGATCCCAAACTACATCATCTCTACAATGAGCTTAGGAGTCAAGTAGGATGCAACAGAATTTATACCCTCTGTACCCCTTAAACCACAGCGAGAAAAACCGCCTAATACAATTAATCCAGCCCTGAATCCCTTAAAGTAAAATTAGAATTAAATTAAGGAACATCAAAACAGTAGATAAGCAAACAACCCTAATACTAAATTCATGGACTTAATAGCTAAACTTTAGTACCAAAGACTCAAACTAAAACTTTGTTTAACTCCTTGGCTGGTAAGGCTTTTGCTACCCCAGGGCAGAGCACTTTTTTGATATTTGAAGCGCTTTGTTCTCAAGTCTTCATATCTTTTTTCCACAGAAGGTACCCAGGCTAAATGTGTCTCTTTTTGAGAATTCGAAAGTTATCCAAGGTGGATTAGGCAATATAGCAATATTTTATTATTTTATTTAGAAAAATGTTCAAAAATTGTTGTGCAAGAATTTATTTTCTTCTAAAAATGACATCAACAAATTAGATCACTATCTTCTCAGGTTTTCGGAAAACAGGCAAAACTGTAAAAAAATGATTTTTTTTACCACAAGCTATACATTCCTGAAAAATAGACAAAATTCTGAGTTCAGCAAGGTGTCATTCATGTAGATTGCCACGGTTTTCTGAAAGGAACTAATTGTTAACCTTTTAAAATAAATATAGGTAGGATAAAAATAGCAATTCATCAGATTTTTTGTCCCACATGGGCAGTTTCCAAAAATGATATATGTTATATATTCTTACGCCTGCCAGACCCCCCTGGTTGCTGGAATTAATTGTGTGAGTTGATTATCCTACACCACGTGATACCCAGAGCCAACAACTGAGCTGCAGCTTGAAGTAATGTCTCATTGTGTACCCACCATGCAGAAAAAATCCTATGGTAAAATCTAATGAATGGCCATGGTTATGAAGGAAACCTAGACATTTCTGAAAGTTGAAATTACAACTAAAATAAGGGAGCGTTTAACTGAACATTTAGTACTTTGAGAAAATAATGGACATCAAAACGTGATCTTCTGAAAACACACAATAATAAAATAGAGATAAAGAAACACAATCCTCTATGTACCTAAGTCACGAATGAAAATAAGGTACCAATCATAGGATTTATGTAAATTGAAATTCTAACCTGAAATAAAATACATGGAAGCCAATGTTTTTTGTGCCAAAAATCAAAAGCAAATTTAGATATTATCTAGCTTTTTCTTATCAAACCCTCTCCTTTGTTACACCTTTCATGCTTTGTCAATTTTTACAAAACATTGCAAATTCTTATAAGCATATTTGAAGGTCCCACTCTCACTGCTGCTCCAAACCACCAGAGATTGGTGCACCGATTCACTAAGGCTGCACAGTTTAACCCTTAAAGGTGTAGCGGTAATTCACCTGGTCGAGGTAGCGAGGCAGCAAATCGGACACCAACTTCTCCACGCTTCTGCTCAGCTCAGATGGTTTGAGGATGGCACAGTTTCCTGCAAGAAAAAAAGAATCAAAGGTAAATCCATTTGCTCATGGAGTAACCATTCCATGAGCACGCATGAGCATCAGAATCTCTCCATGTTCCTGCAGCTTCATGGATACCTTGGACCAGAGGTACAGCTGGAGCTAGCGCACAAGATCACGACTGAGGGGGGTGGTATACGACTCCTGTAGGTGACTGGTGCAAAATGGTGCAGGGCTGTAGCTGTGGTGCTGGTATAAGAGAATCTCTCTGTGGAATGGTGTAGAGTGTTAGCTGTGGTGATGCTGTAGGAGAGAGCCTGCCTTGGAGGCTTCACAGCACTAGCTGTAGCTTGGAAACGTGCCTGTGTGGGATGGTGTAGGCCTGCTGTGGCAGTGGTAAGGGAGTGTGCCTCTGTGGCATGTTGCAGCGCGCCAGCTGTGGTAATAGTCTAAAACTATGGGAAATCTTCCCTTTCTGTTTAGTCACCCAACATCTTTTGCTTCTTGCTGCACCTTGTATTTTATCTGGTTTTAGAACTCTGTGCATTTCACCCATGCAAACCAGTGGTGACGGTCCCATGCTTCCCATTTAAATATGGTCGAAGTGGCATATCCTAATTGGTATATCCAACGTTTCTATAAATTTCCAGTATATGGTGCAAAATGTATTCAGGGAGTGTAGGACTAATATCATTAGTTGACTGCAGCACCTATGGTACTTTCCACTGCAATGTAAACCATGTCTTTGGGCCTACCATTGTTGCCAGGCAGTGGCAGTTTAAACACTGGAATTCCGTCTCTAAAAATAAACACTTTGGCAGGTCAAAAACTTCCTTTTAAATGTTATTAGGTCACTCCTTGTACGCCTTGTACTCCAGAAAGCAGAGTGCATGGTATTTAAAAGTAGGACATGTAGAAATGTAATGTTAACATGCCTTTACAGTGGCCACCACCCAAAAGCTATTTTTCACTGTGGCAGGCCTAGCTGTCCTATGCAAAATACCAGAGTACATGTTAAAAATCCCAATACTGTATCTCAGGAGTGGGACTAAATAGAAAAATAATGAAACAACTAGTTGTATTAGTTATTAAAATACTATTCAATGCTTAGGTTGAATTTCTAATAAATATTAAGGAAAGGTAACTTTTAGTCCGCTACATTTTCCCTTGCTGAAATTCCAGCAGGCTAAATTTGCATTTGCTCGCCCACGGCTGCCAGCCAGTAATTAGTATTTAGGGATGGGAGGAAACAGGCTTTTTGCATGTGCACCCCCACATTTTGCCACCATTTTGACAACTAAGCACCGGTGTAATGATTCTGAAATGCTGTGAGTTCTGCTTATGAGGACGCAATGTATGTGATCAGACCCTTAAAATTACACGTTTAACTGGCTTACCCCCAATTGGCATAGCTTAACTTACTTGTAATTCCCTAATATATGGTACCAGGAGTAACTAGGGTCTGTAAGTTAAAGTGTCACCTGTTGACTGCAGCACTACTTGTGCCAACACAATTATGACAAAGCAAAGACATGACTCCTACCCTGCCATTGCTGGCTGGCAGAGCAGTTTTAAACTGTTAACTTGACTTTGCCATTTCAAGCTATGGCATGGTCCAAGCTGTCGTTTTTTATGTTTGTAAGCCACCCCTACAGCGGCCCACTGACCCCTAAAGGCAGAATGCATTAACTTAAAGGGTTGGAACTGTAGTTTCATGTTTAAAGGTCCTAATAGTGCAAACCTCACATCGTTGAATTATTGGTAAAAAGCTAGTAGCCCCATTGGCAAGTGCAGAGTTACTGATTGACACCTAATTCCTGCTACCTTCTGAATGAGACTACTTAGTTTGGTACTTCATGGTATCAAAACAATAGGTGCATTAAATCCATTTTTGTGATTACATTGAATTTAATGTCAGTAGTGGGGAAAGTGCAACTTAAGTAAGTTGCCACTTTGTTGCCTAAGGTTTCCAGTGCCCATTTATGGTTGTACACAAAGACTGCCTTCGAAGACAGTCTCCATGCACCCTGTGTGAATGATCCCAAGATGGGACAACAAGGGATAGCCATGGGAGGAGGTGTTATCTCCTCCTAACCGGAAAGCCAAACAGGGTGTGGGTCCAAAAGGCGAACTTCAAAGGGGAAGCTGCCTTTTAAGGGCAACTGCTGAACACACACGATAGGGGCTGCTCTTTTGTTCTGATAGACACGTTGCCAGCGAGGACAGAGAGGGGAAGCCAGTTGCCAAAGAAGCAAATGGCTTCCCAGAAGCAAACAATAGGCTGACCTGAATTTGCAGAGCTGAGTTCTCTGAACCTCACAAAATATGCTGGCTAGGGCTGTGAATATCCTTTCTTGAATTAGTGTCAAATTCGGCTTGGTCCGTTGGCCATCTCATTGGCAGCAGGCAATGAGATGAACAAACTAATTACCTACATTACCAATGAGAGACGTGTCTTATGGTGGGTCATGCATAAGACGCATAAGATACATATCTCACTCACATATCTCCTGCCTCACTTAGTCTGGACCATGTTGGCCGCTTTGATTTCTAGACAATATTAAATATTCTGCTGTCTCTGTTCCTCCTTTTTGATCTTGGGCACCCTCTCCCTTCCCTAGCAGTAACCGACCATGACATGTCGTCTCACTTTCGGTGGGGGCTGCGCACAAATATAATTAAGATGGTAGTGTGGATCTGTGAGGCGGTTTGATGTCTCATCCTTTCTGTGAAGGGATGGTTGTGATGACAGTCTCTGGCTGGACTAAGAAGTGGGTCTATCTGTGCTCTGTTTCACCCATCAGGGTAGGAAGCCAACAAAGTAAAGCTTGTTACTCACTTTTGGCCACTTAAAAGCCATCTTTTCCTGCTGCCTGCCGCCTCCTGCATGTTGAAGGAGGTCTGGAGACCAGGGTGGCCCTTGCGATTCTACCCATGACTGTCCCGATACTACCCTTCAGCTGCCCCGTCCAGTCCTTGAATTCCCAATGGTCATGTCTGTTCTCCTGGAAAGACCCATCCATGATGGACCTCCCCTAGGGAGGTCTTCATTTGGCAGCCCAGCCACCCTCCCGCCTGGTGTGTGCAGCAATGTTTCTGTGCAGGTAGTTTATATTCACGCTTCTCCCTCAATCTGGGTCAGGCTGAAGGTCTCCAGCCCACACTCCCCTCTCTCTCATAATCAGACAGGATCCCGCTGCAGCGTTTTATCCAATGGCAGGCGCTCCCACTCACCCAGGGCTCAGCACAATCACCTGCGATTGGCTCAGTTTCACTTCATGACAAACAAGAAGGCACAAAGCTCCTCCCACTTCCCTGGGCGTTTAGAAAGGCTGCAGCAGTTCAGGATCACCACCACTCAAACACCCCCCAACCTGAGGCCTGCTCCCCCTCCACACTGTCTCAGGGAAAGAAGTCTCTGAATGGTGTGAGTGCATTGGCTGCACAGTGCCCCGCCTACTTCTGAACTCACCTGCAGCAATCGCCCCCACCAGCCGGTTCAGCAGCAGCTGCAATGGATAATTCCAGGCGCCAATGATCAGAACCACTCCGAAGGGATCCTTCCGGATAAAGGCCGAGTCCAGCGTTGTCGCCTGCAAGGAGGATACACAGTTCATGGCAGATCAATGGCCCAGTTCAATATCTATACAATCTCCCAGACAAGGAGGAGGGGCTGTGCTCATTCCCTAAGAAGATCAGGCACATCCTACAAACATCTGACCAGGTCATACTGATAACTATTATAACCACTAAAGCACTGTGGTTAAAGTTACTCTTAACTCATATTATTGTGCTGAACTGAGTATTCTGAACTGGGGAAAAGGTTGCAGATGAAAAAATATAATTAAACCTCAAAACCCTAGTATTCATTTCTGGAATATACCAGTAATGCAACTACCAGTGGGCGCTGATTTCAGCAAAGGGGCTTTCCAGCAGTAGGAGTGGGAGGCACTTGTCTGTTGAGGAAATGCAGTGTTAGAGGGTAAGCAAACTGGTGTAGTACTGACCCCTTGTGGCCACTTGTGGTACACACTGGTTTTATACTTGGAGGCAGCCTACAGTTTGGCTCTTCACCGCACGGGGTCATTGTTAATCCAGTACCTGCTGTTCAGCTGTTACATTTTAGTAACATGTCTGCAGACCCTGGCGAGGAACACCGGCCGAGCACTTTGCCAGGGCCGGGTTTGGTTCCCAGTCCGGACCTGAACACAGGTCACATAATTGCTGCCAGACACTGCCAGTCATCCACTTAGGCCCCTTCAGTGCTTAATTTGTCAAACAATAAGTGCCAGGGACCTGAAAAGGAGGCCACTGCTGCTTGCACCACCCATCACCCTTGTCTTCGCTGCCAAAACAACTATTAACCATCTCTCTCACATGTAAATGCGACAGTTCAGACTATGCCAGTTTCCCAAAGCTAAAGGAATGGCTGGCGAGGCAGCTATTAGCACTATTTTAATGTATATTGTTTTCATGAGCAACCATTGTTCTGCTCATCTCTAAATTACATGAGCAGTGCCACCATGTGGCAGACTGTCCTTAGTATAGTGTTGACAATTAAGTGCATGTGCTGAGCACCTGAAACCACCGACTTCCTCATGCCTCTCGATCTTGCTCCGGGAGTCGTTCATCCTCTGAGCCAATCCCGCAACTTGTCCGGGCACAACCCAAGTTTCGGGGGCTATCTGCGATACTGAGGCAGAGCCAAGAGTTCAGCGAGGCCAGGCTGTGACTCTTTGGATCCCTTATGACTCCCTCTGGCACCCCTTTGGGCCCAACAGAGAACAGAGGCCCTCCAACTGGGATACTACTGGCTTCACCCTCGGTGCCAGGTTGAGCCTCTGAACCCAGTGCCAGGCCTCTACTGCACCTTTGTTAAATCCGCTTCTAGCGCCAGGTTTCTTGCCAGTCCCCGGAACATCAACACCGACTCCATCGACACCAAAGGATAAGGCACAACCCATTGGGCTCTCTGACTGTGATTCAGTGTCGACCCAAGCTCAACCAAGATTGCACTCAATGCATATCGAGCTCAGCCTTGGCCCGTTGCGCCTGATCCTCTTAGCATTCTGATCCTACAGGGCAGGCTTCATATGCTACATTCTATATTTAGAACGGACTGATAATGAATGATCATGAAGCGAGAGACGAGTACGGCCAATCCTATGATGAGGAAAATTGGTATGAGGACCTCCAGAATGCAAGTGGCCCTGATACCTCTCCTGACTCCGGCCTAGTCTCACCTCCAGGCCGTGCCACGGAGGAAATCACCTCCGTCATATTGGTTATGCAGAGGGTGGCTTAGGTTGTCAACCTCCAGCTTCTGACTTTGGTGGTCAAAACTAATGCTTTGATTGAAGTTCTCCAACCAGAGAAGACTAATAGACATGTACTGAGCCCCTCCTGCCCTTTAACAAGGCCCTCACCAATGTTCTCTTAGCGCCTAGGACAGACCTTGCTCTAGTCCTCCCAGTGAACCTCTAGGTTGTGCGGCGCCATCGTCATGCCCCTAGGGACCCACTTTTTGGACTCAACACCCTTTGCCCCAGAGCTTAGTGGTGCAGGCTTCCACCAGCAGGACAAAAAACCCTAATGCCGTCTCAACTACTCCCCTGGATAGGGAGTGTAAGACAGTGGAGACCTTTAGGAAGAGGCTATTTTTTTTCCACAAGTTTGGCTCTCCGATTGGTGAGTGCCAGTCGTCTTCTGGGACGTTATTCCTGCGTTCTCGGGGCCTTGGTAGCTCAAGTCCTTCCCGGTATTCCTGAGGACCTTTGTCCTGCACTGACCCAAGCCATGCATGATGGCTGTGACACTGTCAAGTATAGCACATGCTGTGGCCTAGATACCACGGTTTCCTTAGGTCGGCCACTGGCACAAGCATCACTATTTGTCACCAGGCCGGGTGAGATCAACGGGTTTCCCAGAGATGTTAAATCCTTCTAATGGACTCGCCTTTCAATGGCACTTGCCTTTTTGGGGATGAAGCAGACTACACCCTGGAGTATTTCAACCACAGCAGGGCCACAGCAAGCATGCTCCTTGGGCTCAGCTGCTCTACTACGCCAAACCCATCAGCCCTTTTGATCTCTCTGCAGCTCTGGCAGGGGTATTCTATACAGACTGCCACTTCAGCCTCACAGGGTTCCAAGCCTTTTTGTGGCTCAGGACGTGTCACCCATCGATTCTGCAGTCTCCACACCTCCCGTCCCTGCCCCAACACTTCTCCGGGGCCTCACATGCCACATATCTTTAGCCTGCTCTCAGTGGAGCACAGCCACTCAGTTGCAAGCAAGATCCAAAGATTTTTACCAGGTTGACAAGCCATAACATGGGACAGGTAGGTACTGCAGATCGTTCAGAAGGGGTATACTCTACCCTTCTTGGCCTCTCCACCGACCCTTTAACCATCTACGGAATGATTGACAGAGGAGTATTTGGCCCTCTTATAGCTGGAAGTGCAAGACCTTTTATCAAAGGGGCTATTGAGAGGATGGCTGTATTGGAAATGAATTTGTGGTTGTTACTCCAGTGTCCAGCCTGACTCCAGTCAGAACTGGTCGCTCCTCTCGCAGCTCGCCCCAGCCATTTGGTGCCAGCGACCTGCATCCTGCCCTGCCTTCCTGCCCTGCCATCTTGCACCCTGCCACTGTGCCTGGTATCGTTGCCTGCATTGTGCCTGCGACCGCATTGATTTTAATTTAAATTGTGATTGTGTGCCAGTGACTTTAACTTTAATTTTAATTCTACTGCAACTGTGTGCCAGCTAATTTGTGCCTGCTACCGCATTGTGTGCCCCTGACAGTGCCAGCGATCGTGCCCACGACCTCCCAGCCTTGTTGTTGTGCCTTGAGCCTGTCCACGCCGCCACTGCTCCCCCGCGGCCCCACCCCCGCTCCCTCCAGCTCCTACTGGCCATCCTACCCCGCCCCCCGCCTCCGAGCTGACCCTCCCTCCCACTAACATACCTACACTGGTAACGCGAGACGAGGAGCTGTGTCCAGCCTGACTCCAGTCAGAACTGGTCGCTCCTCTTGCAGCACGCCCCAGCCATTTGGTGCCAGCGACCTGCATCGTGCCCTGCCTTCCTGCCCTGCCTTCCTGCCCTGCCATCTTGCACCCTGCCACTGTGCCTGGTATCGTTGCCTGCATTGTGCCTGCGACCGCATTGATTTTAATTTAAATTGTGATAGTGATTGTGTGCCAGTGACTTTAACTTTAATTTTAATTCTACTGCAACTGTGTGCCAGCTAATTTGTGCCTGCTACCGCATTGTGTGCCCCTGACAGTGCCAGCGATCGTGCCCACGACCTCCCAGCCTTGTTGTTGTGCCTTGAGCCTGTCCACGCCGCCACTGCTCCCCCGCGGCCCCACCCCCGCTCCCTCCAGCTCCTACTGGCCATCCTACCCCGCCCCCCGCCTCCCAGCTGACCCTCCCTCGCCCCGCCCCCCTCCTTTATCCATTTATGACAGATGGACCTACGCGCAGCGTTCACGTGCAGCGATCGCGCCCCATGCGCGCCGAAGGTGCGCCAAAGGTAAGCCCGTCTACGCCCGTCCGCGCCTGGACCGCGCCCAGCGCCAGACCCCCTGGCCCACGCAAACCCCACTCCACCCGCATAACATATGCCGCCGCCACCATCCTAGCCCTTAACCCCGGACGCACACCGCAATGCTACGAAGCCGGCCCGGGACGTACCCACGGTCCCTTCGCCTGCCATTCCTGCAAATATACCAGCATCAAGACCCATACCACATCCACTAACCCCAAAAACAGATCCGACTCTTATCACCTGAAGTGCATTCTGCTAAACACCCGCTCGATCCACAGACACGCCACTGAACTCTGGGATCTACTGAACACTACATCACCGGACATCGCCTTCCTTACCGAAACATGGATGAACGCATCATCAACACCCGACATCGCCATAGCCATCCCGGACAACTACAAAATCATCCGAAAAGACCGCATCCAAACAGGAGGAGGCATCGCCATCGTCCATAAGAACACCATCAAAATCACGACCAACTCAGACGATAACCTCACAACCGCCGAACACCTCCACTTCCAGATCCACACAGACCCCAGGACCACACTTAGAGGCACCCTCATCTACAGACCTCCAGGAACCCGTAAACAATTCAGCGAAGACATCACTGACTTCATCAGTCCACATGCCCTCGCATCTGAGAACTACATCCTACTAGGAGACCTCAACTTCCACCTGGAAAAGAAGAACAACAGCAACACCACCACCCTTCTTGACAACCTGGCCAATCTCGGCCTCAAACAACTTGTCGACACCCCCACCCACGTAGCCGGACATACGCTCGACCCAATCTTCTCCTCCAGCAAACATATCTCCTTCGATCACACCACAGCCCTCCATTGGACGGACCACAGTTGTGTTCACTTCAGCTACAAAACCACCTTGACCCACAACCCCCCACAACCTATTCCCCGAAGGAAATGGAACAAAATCACCACCGACCAACTCCTCACATCGCTCAACCAAAACCCACCCGCCCTCTCATCGGACCCAAACGAAGCGGCCATCAAACTCAAACAATGGATCACTCACAGCGCTGACAAATTAGCACCCTTGAAAATCCATCGCACCAAACAAGACAGCAAAAAGGCCCCTTGGTTCAACGATGACCTCAAGAAATCCAAAAAGCTATGCCGTACTCTCGAGAAAACATGGAGAAAAAACCCAACCACCAACAACATGTCCACCCTCAAGGCAGCCACCCGCAAGCACCACCAGCTGATTCGATCCACCAAGAAATCTGCATTCAAGAATCGACTTGACAACAACGCCCATAACAGCAAGGAACTATTCAACATCGTCAAAGAATTCACCAACCCCACCGCAGCCTCATACGACATCACTCCCTCCCAAAACCTCTGCAACTCGTTATCCTCCTTCTTCTACAACAAAATTGCAGACATACATAAAAGTTTCGGAAACAGCTCCAACGAACAATACTCTCCACCCCCCTCAGAACCTAAACCGCCCTCTAACAACCTCAGCACCTGGAACCCAATCTCCACTGAAGACACCATCCGCCTGATGAACTCCATCCATTCTGGCTCGCCAACCGACCCATGCCCCCACCACATCTTCAACAAAGCTGATTCCATCATCGCACCCCATCTCCGTGATGTCATCAACTGCTCCTTCAACTCTGCTACCTTCCCAGAAAGCTGGAAACATGCCGAAGTCAGCGCCCTCCTGAAAAAACCAACTGCAGACCCCTCCGAACTTAAAAACTACCGCCCCATATCCCTCCTCCCATTCCCGGCCAAAGTCATTGAGAAAGCCGTCAACAGCCAACTCGCCGCCTTCCTCGAATCCAACAACTCCCTCGATCCCTCACAGTCCGGCTTTCGAGCCAAACACAGCACCGAAACCGCCCTCATCGCTGCAACAGACGACATCCGAAAACTACTGGACAACGGAGAAACAGTGGCCCTCATTCTACTCGACCTTTCCGCCGCCTTCGACACGGTATGCCACAGCACCCTCATACAACGTCTCAACAACATCGGCATACAAGGAAAAGCCTTGGACTGGATCACCTCATTCCTAGCGGGGAGAACTCAGAAAGTCCGACTTCCCCCGTTCAGATCAGAGGCAACAGAAGTCATCTGCGGTGTACCACAAGGATCATCACTCAGTCCCACCCTCTTCAACGTTTACATGAGTCCACTCGCTTCCATCGCGCGTCAACACAACCTTAACATCATATCCTACGCTGACGACACCCAGCTGATCCTTTCCCTCACCAAAGACCCCAACACCGCCAAAACCAATCTTCACGAAGGCATGAAAGAAGTAGCCGTCTGGATGAAAAACAGCCGCCTAAAACTCAACTCAGACAAAACGGAAGTGCTCATCCTAGGATCATCCCCCTCTGCCTGGGATGACTCATGGTGGCCCGCGGATCTGGGCTCAGCACCCATACCCACAGACCACGCACGTAACCTTGGCTTCATCCTAGACTCCTCACTCTCGATGAACAAACAAGTCAACGCAGTCTCATCCTCCTGCTTCAACATACTTCGTATGCTCAAAAAAATCTTCCATTGGATCCCCACCGAAACAAGAAAGACTGTCACCCACGCACTGGTTACGAGTCGACTAGACTACGGAAACACCCTCTACGCTGGAATTACAGCCAAATTACAGAAAAAACTCCAACGCATCCAAAATGCTTCAGCGAGACTCATTCTGGACATCCCTCGTCAAGATCACATCACCGGCCACCTGAAAGACCTCCATTGGCTTCCCGTCAACAAGAGAATAACATTCCGTCTCCTCACCCACGCACACAAGGCCCTCTACAAACTAGGAACCGAATGCCTCAACACTCGACTATCCTTCTACACACCCACCCGCCAACTAAGATCCTCCAATCTAGGCCTCGCCGCAGTTCCGCGTATCCAAAGATCCACCATGGGAGGTAGATCCTTCTCCTACTTGGCGGCCAAGACCTGGAACTCACTCCCCACTCACCTCCGCCTTACACAGAACCACATCCCCTTCAGAAAAGAACTCAAAACCTGGCTATTCGATAAATAATAATCCCCCTCCCCAAGCGCCTTGAGACCCTCTGGGTGAGTAGTGCGCTATATAAATCCTTGAACTTGAACTTGAACTCCCATTCCAACTGAGTGTCACTCCTGATGCCAAAGAAGGGCTGAGCCTACGGCCTACGGCCTGTTTAAGACCTGCACCAGCTCAACACCTTCTTCCTCAGGATGGTCACTCTGGCCTAGGTCTTGTCTGGCCTCGGCTCAGGAGACTGGGTGGTTGTTTAGACCTGCAGGAAACATAATACCATGTTACCTTTCTGCGGTCCCACCGTCACTAACTGCATGTTGTGGTTGGGCAGGTAGTTAGCTGCTGCAGGTGGTTGATCACTGTGCTGTTTGTTGGTCCTACCAGTGCACCGCAGGTGCTCACAAAAGTGATAGCACTGGTTGCAGCACATCTTCAGTGGTCTGGAGTTCACCACACAGTTACAAACTGATTGTGAAAAAGTCAGCTCAGCTGGGATAAGGACACTGGCCTCCTTGTTCTGTGGGTTTTATGGTGCACACCCCTTGGAGTGGCTTGCCCCACCCAGCGGCAGCTCCTCCGCAATGGCGGAGAAGTGTCACCTCACTGGCTTAGAGCCAGCAGCTGAAAAAGAAATCAATATTTTATTATCGTTTTATTTTTCAGCTGCTGGCTGAGCCAGCGTGTAGGGAGGGGCCGGGCCCGGCCAAGGAAGGGAGGAGGAATGAAGTGGACGTGCACTTCTAAGTGCACATGTCTGTTTGGCCGGCCGTCTTTGGTCAGCCAAACACACATGCACAGTTAGGTTTCTCCAACCCAGATGTATTGCACAGCCGGGTTAGAGAAACAGCACACTCTCCCTGTGCCTCAGCGAGTGTTAGTCCAGCCCACTCAGGCCAATCCCAGCGCTGCCATCGTAGCATGAGAGCAGAGCGGGGATTGCACAAGGAGTCTCTGATGTGTCTCAGTGTCTGCTGGGACCAGGAAGCAGAGGTACACTGAGGCACATTGAGGCTTGAGGCGGCCGACAGCTTAAGGTAAGTCTTATTTCTTTTTATTAACACCCCACACTCCCCTTCCTGTGCCCCCTCAAACCCTCCACCACCTTTTGCTTGGGTCAGATGGCACTGGCTCCACCTACTAGCGACCAACAAAGAATGCATACACTGCCAAAAAATGACAACAAACAATACGTTACAGCGCAAGCTGGGAGAACACCCAACTGTTGAGAAAGTAACCCGGCCGGCCTCCCAAGAAAATGACTTGTGATCAATCCGTCCTATCTTCTTCCTGCCATAGGTGCATTTCAGCCCCCCTTCATGTTGTTTTTTTCCTTAAAGTCATACTCTTATAAATAGTGTATCTCTCAGCGTCATATCCCGCTTCAACGCCCACAGATGAGGATACAACTCCTGTGCCAGGGGCTGTCATGGACATAAATTAGTTCCAATCCATCCAGCCAGTTCAGTGTTTGCTAGTTAGTAAGGCATCTAAATCAAGCCATACGTTCACATTAGTATACATTAGCTGTTCTTTTCAGTTCATTAGTTGCTCTCCTTGGCTTCATTGCTCTATGTTGCAGTGCAAAGGAATTGTACTGCACTGGAGCTTAGTTCTTGCCTAGCCCATTGTTATCCTTTTCAGTGGGGTGCACCCCACTATTTACTGATAAATCTCTGATTCACCCCTTCTGTCTCCCCAGCCTGACTGACTAAACTGCACACCTGGGTATGGTCAACGATTTTGAGACACTAGTGGAATTAATGCAGGAGGGTTCAGATTGTTCAGAGCTCTTGAAAAGGATGGATCAGCAGTCTAGATTCTTGTCTCACGTCTTATAGGATGGCTTTAAATATACCACCTTGGCAGTCAGTGGGGCGGTGTTGGCTAGGCATTAACTTTGTTTGAGAAATAGGAAAGCGGACAACACCGAAAAAGCTGCAGTATCAAAGATCCCATTTTTAGGAAGGACTGATCTGAACAATTGCTCGAAGTGATAACCAAGGTCTACAAGGATGGAAAACATGCCTAAAATTAGCCCATTGAGTCTTTACCAAGGTGATGGCTCCTCTAAAAAGAAATGTAAAAAGAGGGTGGGAGCACACTGCATCACATCCCAGCACTCAGTTTGGCCCGATGCATCATGGTAAATGTAGTGCATGATAGCACTTACTTCAGTGACAGTCTTTAGTTTTTCACCCTTGTTGGTGCAGCCAGTGCTGTGTATCTCTAGACACATGTTTCAGGATAATTGTAATTCTTCGGTAGACAGCAACACATTGTTTTTGGGATTCTGGAAATGCTGTCCAACGTCTTCTCAGGTGGGTGGGAGCACACTGCCAGTGAGTGATACAGAGGTACCACTCAGCGGCAGTGTGCTCCCACCCTCTCTTTGTGATACCTCCTCCAGTGCCCTCTTCTATTGCTCGAGGACGATTCATAGTGCCTTGTTGCAGGCTCTATCAAAGGAGAGGGCCAGTCAACATATACATCATGTGCTCCACTAACCAGTCTTGGGATCTAATAAATTGGTAAAAGTCGATCCTCACCCTGACACAGGATCTCAAGTTCACTGAGGTGAGATTTCAAACTAAGGAAGCGTTAGTCTCTCATCCTGACATAATCGGATCCTGCATTGAACACATATTGAGGCTGCCTGCCCCGAAGACTGGGGTCTAGTTATGTATGCAAGGGGTCATGGCGGCGACAGTAGCTGGTCCCTGGGCGAGGTTTCATTTGATACTATTAGTCCCCAACTCCTGGCTCGGTGTAATCTGACATCAAAGAATCTCCTGAGTCCAGTTTTTATTATGACCAGGTGACTGGGAAAAGAACTCAGTTGGTGGTTAGATTAGAATCATCTAATGAACGGTGTACTTCTCCACCTCCCCGATTACTATGGTTAGAGCGGATGCCAGCAGCCATTGTTGGGGTCTGTACTGGAGTCAGAAGAGACGCAGGGCAGATGGTTTCCGCTGAACAGGCTTCATTCTTCCAATAGAAAGGAATTTGAGGTGGTCAGGTTAGCCTTCGTGGAGTTTTCAGCCAAGATCCAAATGTTGGCAGTATTGGTCGGGTCAGACAGTGTGACAACAAGGAGTTATGTGAACTGGCAGGGGGGCACCCGCTCCCAGTCTCTACTTGATCTTGCTGTGTCAAGAGTTCATTGGGCAGAACGGAACCTGTATTCTCGGACTACAATACACATCAAAGGGGTAGATAATGTGGTGGCAGACAGACTTAGCGCCTGTTTTCGAACTTGGCAGATGGATTACTCGATCACAATGGTGACGGATATCTCGTCCACCGAAATATAAATCCTATCGGATATAATGGAATTTATATCTCGGCGGACGGGATATCCGTCACTGTTAAGATGGAGTACCCCATCCGTCATGATTTAAATAAGGACCTTTGTCTTAGAGGAACATCCGAACTCTGAACATTTTGGAATATAAAACACCACAGACTTAGGTTGAAAGCTCAGATGAAGTTATTTAGCCAAAACAAAGTTCTAACATCACTGCTGCCAAAAAGACTTTTACTCCAAAAACCTCAAAGCTGCTGGAATCACAATGGATCCTATAAATGTTGGTACAAGTAGAACGGTGAGACCCAGTGCCTGTCCGGTAAACCTCTGTGCGATGGAAGTTCCTGAACCTCTGCCCAGAAGTGGCCACACTTCTGCTAAACGTACACTCCAGGGCAAGATAGGCCTTATCCTGAGTAAGTGCAACCAATCACAGAGCTTATCGACCTGTTCAGGGAAGACATAGAAGACTACAAACCTTCGCTGGCTGATCTAAAATTGAAAAATAATCTCCCTTCCTGAAAGAAAAACCTCTATCCAGGTAAGCATGAACTACTCTCCTCACAGTTGAAGTGTGAAGGAGCAGCTGCTCCAGGGAAATTGTATTTGGGACAAACTGTGGAAAATCATCTTCTGTTGTTAATGAAAATGTGAGCTCACTTTGGAGAGGAAAGAAGGAATCTTATTAAGGATTAGACTGTCCAAAAAAAACCTTTCAAGTTTGGAGTGCGGAATGAAAAAGAATAAGGTAGTTCCTTAAATGTGAGCAGTGGACGGATACAAGTCAGCTGATCAAAAGGATGGTAAAGAGCCTATTCTCCAGGAGAGCCCGCCAATAGATTGTCCATAACTATCACCAAGGCTTCCCACTCTGTGCGAGGCAATTCAGGATTGGTAGCTACGAATGTCGTATTAAATGTATCATTTGGTGATTCTAATGGATCTATTGAAACACTGATATTGCCTACCGGCTTCCCAGATTTTAAAAGATTTCCACAGGCAGCCTGCTGCAACAAAGACCAGTTTCTCCATGGTCATGCAGTGATCTAGCCTCCTTCTCCACCAATGTCGGGCTATGTCTTATTTCGCAACTACTAACCCCAGCCGATGCAAACACAGTTTGTACCTAGTAATATCCAGGTCAACATTGATGTGCAAGATGACCATCTGTGGAGTGGTCGCAGTGTCCAACCCACCACGGATCCCCGACAAGAACGTATCACCCTCCATATGAATGCAGCCCCCTTGATACCCCCAGATTGTATGCATTAGGTCTCTCTCCTGCAAGGAACTCCCGATACAGGAGGGGGAGGCAACCACCCCATCGTTGACTGCCTGGACTTTGACCCCATCGAGCCCCAGCTTTCCCTTGAAGACCCCTTCAGGCACCTTCAGAGAGAAGACATCAATCCAAACACAGTGCTTTGCTTTCTCTTTCCCACCCATGGCGCTTTAGGACTCACCCAGTTTTTCTCTACGTGTTCGTCTTTCGTCCAGGTCTTCAGGTTGTTGAGGGCCACGTTGATCTCTGTGGTCACAAAGCTGGTCTCAGAGATGATCACCTCGAATTCAGGCTGAAGAGGCCAATGGAACGAAGCAGAAAAGAGTGGTTAGTGGTGTGACGTGGACACTTTTCTAGCAGCGGGGGGGGGGGGCGGAGTGGTTAGGTGTGTGACGTTGGGGATTTTCTAGCAGCGGGGGTGTGGCGTGGTTAGGGGTGTGACGTGGAGGCTTTTCTAGCAGTGGGGGGATGGAGTGGTTAGGGGTAGGACGTGGAGGCTTTTCTAGTAGTGGGGGGCGGAGTGGTTAGGGGTGTGACGTGGGGGCTTTTCTAGGAGTGGGGGCAGACGTGGAGGCTTTTCTAGGAGTGGGGGTTGGGTGGAGTGATTAGTGGTGTGACGCGGGCGCTTTTCTAGGAGTGGGGGATGGGCGGAAGAGTTAGTGGTGTGATGTGGGGGCTTTTCTAGGAGTGGGGGGCAGAGTGGTTAGCGGTGTGACGTGGGTGCTTTTCTAGGAGTGGGGGGCAAAGTGGTTAGCGGTGTGACATGGGGGCTTTTCCAGGAGTGGGGGGCAGAGTGGTTAGTGATGTGACTTGGGGGCTTTTCTAGGAGTGGGGGGTGGAGTGGTTAGCTGTGTGACGGACAAACTTTTCCAGGAGTGGGGGGAGGCAGAGGGGTTAGTGGTGTAACGAGTGGGCTTTTCTAGGAGTGGGGGGGCGGAGAGGTTAGTGGTGTGAAGTAGGGGCTTTTCTAGGAAGGGGGCAGAGTGGTTAGTGGTGTGAGGTAGAGAGAGGCTTTTCTAGGAGTGTGGGATGAGCAGAGTGGTTTGTGGTGTGACGCGGGGGCTTTTCTAGGAGTGGGGGGGCGGTGTGGTTAGGGGTGTGATGAGGGGGCTTTTCTAGGAGTGGGGGATGGGCGGAGAGGTTAGTGGTGAGACGGCTTTTCTAGGAGTGGGGGCAGAGTGGTTAGTGGTGTGACGAGGGGGCTTTTCTAGGAGTGATGGGGTGGAGAGGTTAGTGTTATGTTATGTTATGTTATACTGGGGATTTTATATAGCGCACGGCTACTCAAAGAGTGTCCCGGCGCTTTGTTTTGTAAGCTATCTACAACACAACAAATAAAAACAGAAAGGAAACCGTCAGAGCTCAGAGAGAAAAACTAAGAGGTGAAAAGCCACGTTTTAAGCCCCTTCCTAAAGGCCAACAAGTTTGGAATACTGCGCAGGGCCATTGGCAACTTATTCCACAATTGGGGCGCCAGTAGTCTAAAAGAACGACCACCAATGCGTGCCCTCTTCACACGAGGCACTGCCACAAGAAACAGAGATTCAGACCTCAGTGACCTGACTGGATGGTAGAAGGTCAATCTTTTTTGAAGATATTTCGCACCGGAGGCGTGCAGGGCTTTGTGCGCCAGAGTCAGAATCTTAAAAATTATCCGTTTCCGGACAGGCAGCCAGTGCAGTGCCTCCAAAAGACCCGAGGCTCTAGCACGGCGAGATAGTCCAAAAATGGCCCGGGCTGCGGAATTCTGGACCACCTGTAACCGTTGAAGCAGATATTCCGGCAGGCCGAGATAGAGAGCATTAGCATAATCAATTCTCGAGCCGACTATCGCCTGCACGGTGATCTTCCTGTGTTCCTGAGATAACAGAGGGAGGAACTTACGCAACATCCGGAGCAAACCAAAGCAAGTGCCCGTGAGACCGATTACCTGTGAGCGCAGAGTGAGGCCGTTATCAAACTTGATCCCAAGGTTTTTCGCCACCAGGGAAGAACTTGCTGGAGGGAACATGTTCTCAGGCCACCACACTTTCCAGTCCGGATCCGAACTGCACCCAAAAAAAAGGACCTCAGATTTATCCGAGTTGCACTTGAGGCTATGATGTTGAAACCACTGAAAAACAGCCTCAAGGCAACCCTGGATCCTACCTCCATCGAAATCCGCACCTCTCTCACAGGTGAAGAGGAGCTGGGTGTCATCAGCGTAGGAAACGATCTGGGCCCCGAAAGACTCCGCCAGAGCCGCCAGAGGGGTCATGAAGATGTTAAATAGGGTAGGGCTCAATACTGAGCCCTGGGGCACCCCGACACCCAGTGGCGACATCTCGGCGGAGCAGGCGGAGGCCCAGACCGTTTGTCGACGGCCTGCCAGGAATGATCGAAACCACTGGAGCACCGTCCCCCCGAGACCAATCTCAGAGAGTCTTGCAAGGAGGCACTCATGGGGGACGGTGTCAAAGGCCGCCGACAGATCTAACAACACCAGCATCGCCCTGCCACCCGAGTCCAGCACCTCCTTGATTGCCTCCGACACTTCCAGGAGGGCAGTCTCGGTGCTAAGATTGGTGCGGAAACCCGATTGAGTGGGGTGCAGTAGACCATGGGACTCCAGATAGTCGGCCAGCACCTTGTGCACATGCTTTTCAATGATCTTCGCGAAAGCAGGCATGAGCGAAATAGGCCTGTAGTTTGCCAACACCTCCATATCCAGACCAGGTTTTTTGAGCAGGGGGATGATCATTGCCTGCTTCCAGGACTGGGGAACCACACCCTGTACAAGAGAACAATTCAACAGAGGGTTCACATATGGATTAATGATAGCTGCCATTTTTGCCAAAAACTTGGCAGGGCAGGCGTCCCGGGGAGAACCTGATTTGAGACAAGCCATCAAATCAAGTGAAGCGGTCATAGAGAGAGGGGGAAAAGTTGACAGGGCCACACCGGCACTAGGCAGGGTGGCAGCAGCATTCTCCACCCAGCAGGCCGCCTCAGGTCCCAACACAGGGAAAGAGTCTTGGATCAATTGGATTTTAGAGGTGAAAAAATCCGCGATCGCTCTGACCCAAGGGGCAGGAAGGGGGGTCTGCGCCGAAGCACTGCGTGAGGTCGTAAACTCTCGCACAATAGCAAAAAGCTCCTTACAAGAATTGGAGGCAGCTTCGATTTTACTCGCGAAATAAACCTTCTTCGCAGAAAGGATATCACGCTGGTACTCTTTCACCAAGGACCTGTAAGCAAGCTTCGCTGACGGGTCATATTTCGCGCGCCATGCTCTTTCCGCAACTGTGGTGTGACAAGGGGACTTTTCTAGGAGCGAGGGGGGTGGAGAGGTTAGTGGTGTGATGCGGGAGCTTTTCTAGGAGTGGGGGGGCAGAGGGTTTAGTGGTGTGACGGCTTTTCTAGGAGTGGGGGCAGAGTGGTTAGTGGTGTGATGAGGGGGCTTTTCTAGGAGTGAGGGGGGTGGAGAGGTTAGTGGTGTGACAAGGGGACTTTTCTAGGAGCGAGGGGTGGAGAGGTTAGTGGTGTGACGCGGGGGCTTTTCTAGGAGTGGGGGGCAGAGGGTTTAGTGGTGTGACTTATGGGCTTTTCTAGGAGTGGGGTGGCCAGGTCAGCCTTGGAGTGGAACAGCCACAACCATCACACGCCTTTTGGCTTCTGATACCTTTTCCGGGGGGGATGGGTTAGTGGTGTGAAGTGGGGCCGTTTCTAGGAGTGGGGAGAAAAGTGGTTAGTGGTGTGCAACCTTTTCCAGGAGTGGGGGGGGATTGGGTAGTGGTGTGATGTGCAGGGGCGGTGGGTGAGATTTTAAAGTGGTGGGGCGCAAAGTGATTTGCATACAGCACCGTAGCGAGAGAGCGGAGCGAGCGAGCCCGAACCCCAAAAGGGGGATTTGGGGGGGGGGGTTACCCACCTTACCCACCCCCCCCACACCCCCAAGAAAATTATGAAAAAAAAGAAGAAAAATCATGCATTTTCAAGCAAATTTGAGAAAGCAGGAAGGTTAATAAAGCAATTGTGTAAGTGCAGTTATTACATTAATAGATGGCATAACATAGGTAGCTGCTTATTCAGTATAACCACAGAGCTTCATACATTCCGTCCTATTATGCTCAGGTGCTGAATTCAGACTATAAGACTTTCATGGAAATCTCAGCTCTAAGAGTAGAAGAAGTTGCACAGCAGTGTAATGGTTGCCAGGCTCGTTCCGCAATAGGAACAGTAATGAAACATGAGGAGAAAATTACAAGTGAACAAATTACAAAAGCAAACGTTAAGTTACAAGAGGCAAAAGTGACAATTGTGAGCAAACAAAATACATGAGGTTGCACACGGTCCATTACAGGAGGAAAAAGTGACATGTGTGCACACAAGTCCTTAAAAGATGACTGAAGGCAGGGTTTGAATTTTCTAATCCCTGAATGTAAGAGCTTCACATCCACTATCTGAATGCTAGATGCATTATCTACACGAGTAATTAAACTAATAACAGTGTATAAAAGCAATTACTACTAATGCGTCTTTATTACTAAAGGAACACCTTTGTGAAAAATTTGAATAGGGAAATACTGAGCAAAAAGCACTGTTTCTAAACTTATACCTTGCAGTTACCATCCATGCAATTCCTTAAAGATGGTTCATAATTCATTAAGCAGGTATATTACAGGTGGTAACCTGAGACCTATCTTACTCAAGAATGTATGCAATGAAAGCAGTAACTCGTGAGCTTCCTACGTAAAATACAAATCTGTGACCTGCATGGTGAATGCTTCACTTTGCAGCTGGGACATCACATTTAACTCTGTCTCTTTATACTTTGTATGAGTGAGGCCGGCCTGTAGCTAGACTGCACAGAGATCTCGCCAGCAAGTGTATTCACCACCAAAGTTGTCTTACAGCTACAATGCTTTGGAATTTGTGGGGTAAACAAAGATCTCTCTGCACCAGGTGTCTACAGTCTAATCCCAATAAACTATTTTAAAGTGAAGTCTGCTCGAGAGAAAACAAAGTATAATTAGAAGAGGTAATGTATAATACTGCAATATATGGTAGACACTCGAGCACAAGAACAAACGGTACGTTCGTAGGCAATGGTGGTGGCACTTGTGCAAGTATCAAAGCAAACAAAATGCCATTACCCCGCAGTCCCCGGCAACACTCACTCGAAAGATCTGCCAAGGTGCCCTTTTTGTCAACTGGAGAGCATCGTTATATTCCCACCCAGCCAGGTAGATTTGTCCACACACGCCCACTTCGTTAATCTGAAGAGGATCAGCACAAAATCTGATAGTCTTTCTGTAGAGCATGATCATCACCCCCATTGGGCACACCATCACCATGCCATGCAAGCCGTAGATGTCAAGGGGTCATCTCTGAGGGGGGACTCTATGCAGGCAGTAGAAGGCAAGGCGTCTTCTTTTCTGGGCAGTGCTGTGCCGAGAGTAGAAGGCAGGGGTCATCTCTGGGGGGCATACTACGTAGGGAATAAATAGAAGGCATGGGGGGGTGGAGTCTTCTCTAGGGGCTCGGTGAAGTGGTTAGAGAAAAGGGAAGTGCTTTAAATGGGTAGATACTGCCCGGTACTGCGTGCCTGCACTACCTGAATGTGAAGGGTATAGTATCTGCACCTCTCAGCAGCACTGCTGTAACATATTTAATGTGAGAGCACCGGCACTTCTCAGGAGCAAGCAGGTACTCTAATTAGTGAGTGCCTGCAATTCAATATTTCCAATTCACGCACTGAGGCCTGAACAAGGGGTATTTTCCTATGGAGGTCGTCTGTCACAATTTCTAGCATATGTCCATTTGCTGTTTGGAATACATCGCCACAGATGTGACTGGTGGTGCAGTTTACTGACAAACGTGACATGACCGTGACGTCGAAGATCAACAACCGACTAACAGCACACAATTACACTTCAGAAAAAAGCTGTCTTCTGACCGGCATCGTGTGAAATTGGAGCCACCCTTCAGGGTACCATTTAGGACCAGAGCACATGTGTACAGAGGAATCATGAAGACCTTTCGTTGTATCTTTATTTTTGCTGTTGGCATAAATGAGCTCCTAAGGGTAGTGGAAGCATGCAGGGTTCAAGCTGTGAAATATTCAACTGAGGCAGCCAGTCCAAGCCAATACTTTCTAAAGTAGACGCATTATTAGGTCTGTGTATCTCTTACCAACATGACCATTGCTACAAGAAGCACCGTTCCTTGCAAAGCCAATCAAAGACATGAACATTATAAGCTCAGAGGAACACTCATAGTTCAGGATGTTCTCCGTAGGGGTGGGCGCTGAGTTCATAGACTTTCACTTCACAGAGTTGCTAAAAATCTCCCCAAGTTCCACGTGTGAGTGGAGTAATGGGGAAGTAAGATAAAGCGGCCTCAAATGCGCTGCACTGACTGTACCAATAGCAATTATAAGGCTCTGCCTGGCCGATCGCAATATGCCTGCGCATGGCCACAGAAATCGTTTTCAAGTTACCTTACCGTCACGTAGGTAAGGGTGCCGCTCTGTTGTATGACTATATCCAGTTGTCCACACAATATTGGCATGCTCCAGCAACAGCTTTAGCCAGCATGCATTATCTGTTTTGGTCACTGCAGCTGCACACAACACGACCCTTAGAAGCTGCGTGGAAGACGTGGGCTGTCAGACCTACTGAGAATATCCTTCACTGTCACCAAAGCCCCTGGGGACCGAAAGCGGATATGTGAGAGTGATGCATGTGGGAATTATGGCAGCACGTGCTGAGGATGAGGAAATGCCAGTTATCTGCACTCCGCCACAGTCACCTTGCTCCTTGGCCTTGGCCTTGCTTTGTTCTCGAGTCTCGACTTAGTACAGGCCAGGGTTGGATGGAGCCAAGGGACGAGCCTTCCACGCAGCAGCCTGGTATATGCATAACTGGGGTATATGCATAACTGGGGGTGGGTTTGTGGCTTCGGTTTCGTTTCGTCACACTCACAGAACGGAACCCTTCCCTGGCTAGTTGTGTCTGTGTGAGTGTGACACTTCTGTGACCCACCCATGCCAATGCCATCCGTGCAGAACGGCGCAGATGGCGGATGGTGCACCGCACGTGCGATCAGCTGAGCTACGGGCCGGGCCGGGGTGCGGTGACCGTGGTGGTGGCGCGCTGTGTAGATTGTGTCACAGTCACCGCCAGATGGGGTGACACCCGGTGCGGTCCGCACCCCCCGCACCCCTTAGCCAGTCACGCCACTGTTGAGAGGTTTCCGTTTCGGTTATACCCAGGCCCCCCCTCCGAAAAAACAAGTGAACTCAACTGAACTAATGATACTCACTAAAAGAAGAAATCAATACTTCGTGATGATGAGGACGGCCGACGGGTCGAGCTGGAAAGAAAGGCAACGAACACTGACAGGCAGCAAAAGGCAAGCACAGGCTGCCGGCGGTGATGCGCACACACTGTCTCCACACGAGTCAACTCCACACACAACCACGAGGCAAGTCGGAGTGAACCGGATCCAACGTACGACAGCAGCGCCGCGCGCCAATGGCCAGTCACTGCATGACTACAAGAAGTCAGACACAGTGATTGGCCATTGTGCACTGCGGCTGAGCCACCCACGCGCGGCATCCAATATGGATTGCCCCTGCTCTGCGGCGCGGTGACCAGCCAATCCTGGCGCTGCATGGCGCGCCAGGATTGGCTTGGAGGGCACACTAACTGCTCGCCCTGTCGCCCTTTTTAACGCCAGGGCTGACGCACGAATAAACCTGCACCCCCCCCTAGTCACTAGCTAATGTGGGGGGACTTAATGCACGAATAAACCTGCACCCCCCCCCTAGTCACTAGCTAATGTGGGGGGACTTAATGCGCATGCTCGGGCAAGTTTCTGCCCCAAGCTGTACATGCGCGTTCTCGACTCTCGACTCGCCTGCTGTCAATCACACCAGCCCGCCCCCCTGCGCACTCCCGTTTCAGTCGGGTGCTGCCCGGCGGCGCTCGGATAAATATCATGAGAAAAGTTATTTAATACACTGTGAGTCAGGAACATTTATTTAAATTATTTTACTTGGCAGCCGCGGGTCCATGGGCTGGTGGGGCTACGCCCCTACGCCCCTACGCCCCAATGGACGCACCGCGGCTGGTGATGTGGGGGCTTTTCTAGCAGCGGGGGAGAATTGGGAATGCTCCCATTTACTGGTATTTGGGGCCACAGTACAATACCAATGCTTTCCACCTGGATAACCAGGGTACTCCCTTTGCACCAGGGCTACAGTCATTAATTTCAGAGTGAAGACGGGGGAAATTATACAAAATATCCTGGTGCTGTTGGGCAGGTGGGTGGCGCTTTGTTGGGCATAACCAGGTGGAGAAACAGCGAACAGCACATATGCAACCACTATGCATTGGTCAAACCATGGTGGAATGGAATGGCTAATGTACAGTGGGATATTAATGTTTAATAGGCAGTGGTGTAAAAATACCACTTACTGTGGGACTCCTCGGGGTCTCCCAAAGCAATGGTCAAAGAATGTACCAGAAGCTACACCAGACACGGGTGCAAAAACTACATAAGCTATGGTTCCTCAGACAGAAGCAGAGGTCTCTGACATGGGATTTCCTTTTGAAAATGTTCAGATAAATCATTTCCTCAGATGCAGACATGCCCTTGAAGAGCCAGTACACATCAGCCTGCAGGGTGCCACGGCTCAGGCTGAGTCCCATCACTTTGGGGGCATTTTATTGTATGGGCTGTAGGACTCACGCTTGCTTCGACTGTCTAAAGCCAACACTTTCACTTCTGTTACATTAATCTTCACATCTCTCACGCACATTTTCACACTTTGTCAGCAGCCCCCCTGTCCTGCTAGATGGATTGTGAGGCCTCCTCGTTGATGGGGTCTTTTTGTGCTACACGCAGAGCCTGGCTGCTCTGTTTTATCTCCCAACACACCTTCCCGATCAAACCAGGCTCCGGCGGAAATTAAGGACGTGTTTTTTGCCATCCCCACTCTTTAACCTTCTATCTAGTACGTTTATTGCACGTTTGTGCCACGAATCTATTTCTTCTGACACTTCCATTACAACAGGGGAGGAAATCGTGGCAGCATCTATGAATGAATGACTGAATGAATCTTTCCAGTTCCAGCCATTGAAAAGACCAGCAGTGATTAAAGAGCGTTAAATTACAACACCATATGCTTTCTATATAAAAGAAGGTTTATGAAATTCAAATATATACCTTGACAAATGAATGTACTGTAAACGTGTGTCCTAAAAATTAAAGAATGAAATCAGTGTCATTTATGTACACCCCCCATCCCTCACCTCACCACCACCACAACAACAAAACAGGTACAATCTGTGACGCCTTGGCCATCACCTTACCCATTGGCCAATACCTGAAAAGCATCAATGTAAATAGCAAGTAACCTACTGACTGCTCTGCATGACATACTGAGGAGGCAGGGAAGCACACTTTGGGTATATATTGGCACATATTTTATTTATTTTATTTTATTTATTGTTTTATATAGAGAACTAGCTTACCCGTCGCGTGTTGCTGCGATCTCCGAAGAAAGGAAATTCAAGGAAACTCGTTATGATAACATTCAATTTACATTGTGTTATTTTTATTGAAACTTATTCATTTTATTATGGAAAACATTTCAAAGTGTCGTTTTAATTCTATTTATTTATTCGAGTGCTTGTGGATACACGATTTTTTGTTTTTCCGTCTGGTGCGTACATCAGTATTCGAAAGATTATGAGGGCCCTGGGGGGGCCAATATTCAAATAAATTTTATGGCAGAAACTTTCGCGGGAGTGTACACAACAACTTCCCAAAGTGTCATGGCGATCAGATGAATGGTGTTTTAATTCTATTTATTTATTCGAGTGCTTGTGGATACACAATTTGTTGTTTTTCCGTCTGGTGCGCACATCAGTATTCGAAAGATTATGAGGGCCATGGGGGGCCGATATTTAAAAAAAAAAGTATGCCAGAAACCTTCGCGTGAGTGTACTCAACAACTTCCCAAAGTTTCATGGCGATCGGATGAATGGTGTAGTAATGCATAAAGGACAAACAGACAGACAGACAGACAGACATACTTTCGTTTTTATATATATAGATTAAGGTGTTTCAATAAACTAACAGTTATCACTAGTGTGGACCTCGCTGGCTACCAGCTTTCTAAAGTAATCCGTCCATCTGATTCCAAAGCACATTCTGTGTGACCATAACTATCCGAGTCAGATTATAATATAGAGGTAACTTCACCTCACAGAGACCATGTGTGCAAGGATGTTCATTGCTCCAGGCAAAACAGTCATTTGCTCCTGGAGCGCTCCCCATCTACTATGAAATAGCTTTCATATTAGATGGCGGAGCACAGAACTGCGGCAAAATTCGCCACACCACGCTCCGCCATTTCCAAAACACTGGGATATGCCGTATTTACAACAATACGGCGCACCCCTGTGTTTTCCCTAGTGCTAAAATTAGCTGCCTAGCGGCAACACAGACCCCCTTGCATCATAGTGCAAGAGTGCCTGCGTTGCAGGAAATGATGCCCCTTCCTGCACATAAACAATCCATAATGGCTATTTATTACTACTATGTGTGGTGCATTCTGCAACACACATAGAAGTACCAAATTGTCATTATTTACTAATGGTTCATGTGCAGGAAGGGACACCTTCTTGCACATAAACAATCTTCAAAGGCATTTTGCTCTTTCTATGTGTGCTGCTAAAAGTATTTCTACCTGTTGCACCATTCTAGTTCCTGTTATTGGATGGCGTTAGTTTTTTGGAGCTGCTCCAGATTTGCACATCCTTGGGGGCAGCGTCAAAAAGCAATGGGTGTTGTGGTGGAATGCCCACAGCAACACCCATTGCATGCCCCTTTCATGCAGATTCCTGTATTAAAGGGTACCATATTTACAAAGAGGCGTTAAGCAACAAATAGTGGCTTACCGCCACTTTGTAAATATGGAGCAGGGCATTGCGAACCCGCCACCGGCAGGCTGCTGGTGGGAGGTTCACTGCCATCATAAGGCCATTTTCCGCCCGCCAGATCAGGATGGTGGTCGGTGTGACTGAAGGGCGGAAAGCCCGTCCGCCACGGGTCCGACAGAGGCAATTCTTACGATTGCCTGTCGGACCCGCCCGCATCCACAAAATGGTGGCGTGCATAGCAGGCACCGCCCGCCAGATTAGGATGATGCATCCACACCAGCCTTTCCTTGGTGGCTCAACCGCCATGGAAAGGCTGGCAGGGATGTGCTTTTGGGGCCTGTTACAGGGAAATGCACAACACGCATTTTTTTTCCATTATGGCGGGTGCTGCAGCCAGCAGCACCCGCTGCAATGGAAAGCATGCACAATGCAACCGCCACAGTGGCGGTTGCATTGTAATATCATGTACGGGACCGTCGTCTTATAGGCGGCCGGTCCCAAATCCCCGGGATGATGGCGGACGGACTGCAGTCCGTCCACCATCATAACGAGCCCCTAAGTCCTGGGGCTGCACTGTCATTAATACTGATGTCTCAAACCATCAGCAGTTCTGCCCACCCCAAGAGGGCCTATCTCTACTTTCTAGTGTTCAGCTAAGCTTCCTGACCTTCTGTTATATCCATATACTGATATCCAGACTTAAAAAAAATATTCTGAAATTTGCTTTCATTTCAGATCTTCGTTGGGTTTTACGTTAACTGGAATACAAAGATATTCCTTACAAAGACTCCAGAACCCTTGGCCTTGTGGTGTGCCCCTCATGGTGTTTTACCTGGCCCCATTACAAGTTTTGTTGCAGTCTGTATGCTTTTTCTGCCACAGCCACTAAACCCTAGAATTCCCTGCTCACTGCTTCGTCTGTTCCCTTCCTGGACAAGGATGGTGGAGGAATCAGCACAGCTGTGGCTGAAAGGTGCTAGCTTGATCAGTGCTTAAATTGTAATAAAATAGGTGCTGGGGCTCTTTTCAGGAGGCCACTGCAGCTTGCACCACTCATTGCCCCTGCAAGCGCTGCCAGACAGAACCAACACAACTACTAACCATCACACTCCTACCAGTGTTACAATTCAGACTATTACAGGCCTCTAAAGCAATAATAATGGCTTGGACGGCAGGTACTAGTTGGTTTTAATGGATATTGAATTAATAAACAACTGCTGTTCTGTTAATCCCTAAATTACACAAACAGCGTCACCATGTGGCAGCTGCCGTAAGTGCCAGTGTTGACAATTAAGTGCTGGTGTTGAGCACAGGAAACCACCAGCTCAAATTAAGCACTGGGATCATACCTGTGATCGTTAGTGAGATCTTTTAACCCTCTTTTTCTTTAGTCCAGCGTTGGTCATTGTAGCAGTCTTCCTGTTTGACCTGATCTTTTGGTTCAAACATTTAAAATTCCAAAACTAAAACATAATCCTTGTGGCTTCTACCAGCCCTGTCCTGTGACGTGTCCTGGTTTCTTGAGCTACCACTACTGAGTGCAAAGTACCGCACCAGGTATTCTTTATACCAGCTGCGACTAGTGGTACAGAAAGATTCTACTCTCCGGCGCTTTATGGTCGCCTTCATAGTTATCATGTTAGTGACACTTTTAATAGTCTGTTTATCAACGTCACCACACTCAACGCTACTACACTCTAAGCTATTCCCCTATACGACACTTCATTCTGCTTCACATTATTCCACTATATGCCACTCCACTCTACGTAACTAATCTACACTGTACGTCAGTAAACTCAACATTATTCCACTGTACACCCCTCCACTGTATCCTACTCCACAGAATGCCACTCAACTCTACAACATTCCACTCTACGCCAATCCATAGTATGCTTTTACACTGTACGACACTAGAGTCTACCTCACTCCACTTCATAGTATTCCACTCTATAACATTCCATTTCTTAGGCCACTCCACTGTATGCCACTCCAGTCTATGCTATTCCACTATACGCCACTACACTGTACCTCACTCCACTCTACGCCACTCCACTGTACCCCATTACAGTGTATGCTATTCCGCTGCACGCCATTACACTGTATGCTACTCAGCTCAACGCCACTGCACTGTACTATGTTTAATTGTACGCCACTATACTGCATCGAACTCCCCTCTACGGCAAACCACACTTTGGCAGTCCAACTCTACGCCACTCTACTCTATGCCGCTCCACTCTACACTATTCGACTGTACACCAGTCCACTCTACCACACTCCACTCTATGCCACTGCACTGTACACCACGGTACTGTAAACAACTCCATTTAACGCAATTGCAATGTATTGCGCGCCACTGTATGACACTCCCGTCTGGGCCACTCCACTCTATGTCACTAGCCAGTATGCCAGTGTACTATACAATATTCCACTGTAGGCAACTCCACTTACAATACTCTATTCTATGCTAGCCTCCTCTATGCCACTCCACTCTACCTTACTCCAATTCCGTCACTGTACTGTACACAATTCCTTTGTACCCCACTCCATGTATGCCACTCCACTCTACACCACTATACTCTATCCCATTGCACTCTATGCCACTCCACTGTACCCTGTTCGAATCTACCCCACTTCACTGTACTCTATTTCAGTGTATGCTAGTCTACTGTACGCTTTTCCACTGCAACTCCACCATATGCCAGTCCCCAGTATGCCACTTCAGTGTACAACACTATTAAACTATACTCCTCTCCACACCACAGACTCCACTCTACTCTACTTCCCGCTATTCTATGCCATTCCACTTTATGCTATTCCACTTTACTCCACTCTACACCACTCCACTATACGCCACTCTAGTCTACAACACTCCACTCTACACTACTCCTGACTACTCCAATCTACTTTATTTTGTTCTACTGTCTGCAACTCCACTCTACGCTGCTGAAATCTAAGCTATTTCACTCTACCCTACTCAACTGTATGCAACTCCAGTGTATGTTTCTATGGTGTACACCACTTGACTGTACGCTACTCCCTCTACGCTATTCCACTCTACCGCAGTTTACTGTACACTACTCCAATCTATTCTATTCCACTGTATGCCACTCCCTTCTACGCAACTGCACTATAAGCTATTCTGCTTTTTGAAACTCCACTGTACGGTAATCCGCTGTACCCAACTCCAATCTGCGCCATTCCAGTCTAGGACTCTCCACTGTATGCAACGCCACTGCACGCTACTCCACTGTATGCCATTCCACAGGACGCCGCACCACTCTACAATATTCTAAGTTATGCCTCTCCATTGTATGCCACTCCAAACAACGACACTGTATGCCACTACATTCTACAAACCTATATGTGCCTCCAACATAGCACACTGTACCATAATATAGTGTACTCTAGCTCACTCCACTGTACAACACTGCACTCCACTCTGACACTACACTGTACTCCACTCTCCAACAGTTTCACACACTCTGCAACACAGCATAACACTCCACTTTACCTCATGCCACTCCACTCTATAGCATGTTACTTCACTGTATTCAACACCACTACATTGTACTCCACTCAACTACACTGTACGACAGTTTAGCCACCTGTATGCAACTCCAATGTACACCGCTTCAATCTACAACATTTACTGTACTCTATAAAACTGCACTCTACAACACTCTACTACTACACTCTATGCTACTGTACGATACTGTACTATACTGTATGCCCCATTTTATGACAATCTGCTTAACTCTATGTCATTCAGTGACCCTCCACTGTGCTCGACTCAAAAAACAACAAGAATCGAAAAAATTGTTGCGAACCCACCGGACTCACGTGGGAACGTAATTTGTATTTTTTTTTAAAGCAGCCAGGGCTGCTTTGTTTTATTAATGGGAGGGGGATGTGCAGCCCCCTTCTCCTAGCCTTTATGCCTCACATTCTTCTGAGCTTTCTGAGCTATCTTGTACTTTCAGGCTTCTAATGCCATACTAATCTATGGAGCAATATGTGTAAAAAAAGAAGCTTGGATGATGTGATCAGTGATGTCATAAATTATGTCAAAGAACATGTCATGAGTGATATATTATGTGAGGTCATAAGCAATGCATAGGAGGGGTGCACGTAATAGTTAGCTCGGCTGACTATAATTATTGAATACGCTTGATCAAAGAAGAGAGTGAGGACTAGGTAAGCTAGTCCGGATCCCCAATTTATATGTGGTATATCAATAAGGACTAGCTAGAGGCTGCACACTCAGCAATTATACCAGCTCCGCAGTAATTCTGGCGTTGAAGCACACCCGGGACACGCTAGGTGTCACTGTGGTGGGCCCGATGATGAAGCATGCCACCAACTATAATTATTGAATGTCTCGTTTTTTTTTAGTTTAAAACATTAATGTTGTCACTAACATATTCACCTAACTATAACATTACTTTAACCTTTGTTTTTTTCAGTGAAAAAAAAATATAATATAATATATATATTTATATACATACACACACACACCACACACACACACACACACACACACACACACATATATATACACACACAATTGTTGTGAAATCAGGAGGCCTTGGCTAACCTCAGACCTAAATCCTGTGTTGAATGAGTTCCACCTGAAGGCCCCAGGGAAACACGAGAGCTCTAGATAAATACAGCTGAGTGGCAATCCCCTGGGCGCACATTCCTGCTAACCTGGCGACAGGTAGTGCCACCCCGGCTCACACCTCTTGCCTCTCTTGTGTTGTATTAGTATGAGGCACAGTATTTCCTCATTGTTTCTTAAGAAACATCTCCACCTCCTGATGACTGTGCCACAGTAAATCTGGCCTGTGCCAAGAGATATGATTAAAGGGTCAATAAGGCTGTCACACAGGGTTGTTCACACACCGCGGGCCTTTTCCAGAGAAGCAGCCCTCTGTACCCTGGATTCCACTGAAGCTGTGTGCAGCAGCAGAGCTCTCATAGCTCTCCCAGGTCATGGCATGGGGTGATATGCTGGTGCCACACAATACGGTGGGGGCGGTGGGCGGGGCCTTGGACTCCTTCCTCAGCAGTCTCTGATCAGCAGCATGTGACGCAAGCACTGAGAAGGAAGCCTTTGTTTGCATCGTCTTCAGGAAACCATTCTACTTCATGTGGCCCTAACGAACGTTAAGTGACCAAATCACGATTGGTTTAATCTACGCACTTTAGACATGAGGGCGACACAATGTGGTGGCGAGATAGAGAGCAACACGGATGGGGCAAAGGGATTTGGTTGCGAGAAGCGCACAAGATAGAGCAAACAGTGCACGGGGAGAGAGAAACATGGGGCCTCATTTATGAAGGCCTTGCGCCACTGGTACGTCACTTTTTCCCATTTTAAAAGTGACGCACCGGCGGCGCAAGACCTTCATAAATAAGGCCCATGGAGCGCGCGGGCAGGTGTTATGCGTGGCTGAAGCATATGACATACTTACCCCAAATAATATGTGAGCAGTGGAAGGATACAAGTCAGCCAATCAAAAGGATGGTAGAGTGTCTATGCTCCAGGGGAGGGACAAAAACAAGAGGAAGGCAAGCTATCAAATAAGAAGCAAGCAAGTGAACACTGACAATCAAGCCGACCAATGGTGAGCATTGGGCAGGCTGTAGGCCCACTGCACGTTTTTAGCCACCAAAAAGATCTTTCACAACCCGACAGCGTTTGCTGTGCGATCGGCAAGACGTAAAAAGAGACAGAGATCGAGGAGCCGGGAAAAGAGAGTTATTAATTCCCCTAGAGCTCACTCACAATGAGCCCCCAATAAACAAAAGATACCCTTCCGCTTGTGTCCATCTGGCACTTTGCATCTTCCTTTGGTCCAAAGAACTCTTTACAAAAACTAGAAATAAAATAAATAAGCAAATAAACAAATAACAAGCGTTGACAAAGGAAATAGGTCTGGGTTTTTAGAAAAGAAACTGACTGCTTAGCTTGTTTGTGCGGGTGTGCAGTTTTGAGTGGGTGAATCTCAGTATGATTATAAGGATGCTGAATGGATGGATGGATGACTACATGAATGAATGAGTGCAGGTCTCTCACCTCCCATGCGCACTGTTCAGCTTTGTGTAAGCAGGGCACCTTACAAGGACTCAGTAACACTCTTGTACTTGGTATTTATTTTCACTTGTGACCCTCCATGAGTGACTGCTGTTCTGCTAATGCACTGGGTGAATCCTATGGCAGCTGCTTCTGGGGTCACAGGCCCAAACAGGGGAGGATGAGTCCATGTCTACAGTGTTCCTCTGAGCTGGAAGAGCACAGAGAGGCTGCTTCAGTGCCAGAACCTCCCATCATGCACATGCATCACATAGAGCACAATAAGGGAGTTTGCAGGAGGACAGGGCCCTGCACATGGAGGGAGTGGAGCAGCAGTGATGCAGAAGTGCACACGCCTGCTCCACAAGGGAGAGAGGTGTTGTACAGGGAAACATCCTTCTGTGCATCCAGTGTGGGCCTAACCTACCAAACACACATATAACATACAGAAACACAATCCATAACCAACAAACTCTATCTAAAAAACACCAGTGCATACTGGGAATCCAGGTGTTATCTAGAGCATTAACAATAGTCTGTTTCTAAAGTCGATGCAGCATTTCAATGTATTCAGATCATTGCATTCGACTTCTGTCGGATATTTACAAGAGAGAGATGTCATGTTGTTTCGAGTTATTAAACGTAGTAAAAATGTGTACTGAATATACCCCAAGGGTGACCTGATGTACTGTGTAGCTACAACGAGCGGTGCACTAGCGATATTAATATAAACATTGGGCAATTGCTTCAACTAAGGGAAGGATTTCTCTTTAGTAGTGTTAAAATCTTTTCCCCATTGGTTGTCAAAGGGTTTGCTCTATTTGTAGTGTTTAGAACTGCTAGACCTGTTAGTCTTAGGGTGGTCTTCCCCCAAACTTTTAGCCTGTTGTTACTCACTGTTTGCTGATCTGTTTTTGTTGGCCTTAGGACTCTGAGTATATTACCACTGCTAACCAGTGCTAAAGTGCATGCACTCACTTCCCAAAGCAGAGGTGTGGTGTGGCGCCGCGGCCAGGGTGACTGACGTTTTGTGGGAGAGGTGTGGCGCCGCGGCCAGGGCGACTGACGCTGGAATCTGGGGACCACGGTTCGATCCCCGGCTCCGGCGGCAGGTTAGCCCAGCACCATGTGACTCTGGGCAATAGCTCGCTTAATCTTCCCGACGGCCCCCCAGCGCCTAGAGACCCTTACGGGTGATTGTGCGCTTAACAAATGTGGACTTTACTTACTTTACTTTACGTTGGAATCTGGGGATCACGGTTCGATCCCCAGCGCCAGCCACAGATTAGCCCAGCACCATGTGACTCTAGGCAATAGCTTGCTTAATGTTCCCGACGACCCCCAGCGCCTAGAGACCCTTACGTGATTGTTCGCGCTTTACAAATGTGGATTATTAAGCATAGTAACATTTGTGTATCTACATATTTATTTTACTTAAAAGTCCCTAGTAAAGTGCATGACATATTCCCAGGGCCTGTAAATTAAATGCTACTAGTGGGCCTGCAGCACTGATTGTGCCACCCACTTAAGTAGCCCTTCAAACATGTCTCAGGCCTACCACTGCAGAGCCTATAATTGCAGTTGGACTAGCATTTAAAACACCCTTGCCAAGCAAGCCTTAAACTCCCATTTTATCAATCAATCAAGGGTTTGTAAAGCGCACTACTCACCTGCTATGGTCTCAAGTGGCTGGCGGGGGTGGGCGGGGTCTTGGGGGGCATCGGGTGCAGCTCAGTTGGAGTAATCTGAATAGTCAGGTCTTGAGGTCTTTCCTGAACTGGAGCAGTGTAGGGCTTTGCTGGAAGTGGAGGGGGAGGTCGTTCCAGGTCTTGGCTGCAAGGTAGAAGGACTTTCCACCCGCTCTGGCCCTGTAGAAGTGTGGGACAGTGGCCAGGAAGAAATCGGCTGATCAGAGGTTTCTCTTGGGGGCGTGGAAGGAGCGACCCTTGTTGAGGTATTCTGGTCCGATGTTGTAGAGGGCCTTGTATGTGTGCGTAAGCAGCTTGAATGTTATTCATTTCACAGGGAGCCAGTGGAGATCGTGGAGGTGTTGGGTGATGTGGTTGTGCCGGGGGATGTCGAGGATTAGTCTGGCTGCGGCGTTCTGGATGGTCTGGAGCTTGCAGAGGAGTTTTTTGTTGATTCCGGCATAGAGAGCATTGCCGTAGTCCAGTCTGCTGGTGATGAGGGCGTGCGTGAAAGTTTTTCTGGTTTCGGAGGGGATCCATTTGAATGTTTTTCTACACATAAGTCACACCTAAGGTAGGCTCGAGGTAGCCCATAGGGGAGGATGTTGTGTAAGTAAAAGGCAGGACATATACTTTTTAGCTTTACATATCCTGGAAGTGAAAAACTCCCAAGTTTGTTTTTCATTACTGTGAGGCCTAGCCCTCTCATAGGTTAACATTGGGGATTCCTTAATATATTTATTAAGTGTAATTCCTGATTGAGAAGGAGTAGAATAGTCATGTTTGGTTCCTATGGACTTATAGTGCTAAATACTCTTTAATGGTAAAGTTGGAGCTCTGATTACAACTTTTACATCCTGATGGGTCAATTACATCTTGATGGGTCATCCTGGGCAGGATGGGTGGAGGAGCTGATGCTTGCACCTGAATATGGCTGTGCCTGTCCCCACACAAAGAATTGCATACACCCCTGTAGTGTGAACGGAGGAAAGACCAGAAAGGAAAAATCTGTGTGCACTTTAAAGCCCCTCTTTGAAGTTTCCCTCACTTCAAAGGCACCACTGGGTATAAGAACTGAACGTCCGATCCCACTGCTGCCACCAATGTTAGAAAAATTGGGTCTCTAGTTGGCAGAGGTATGGAACTTATCCAAGTAAATATATAAAAAAAATAGTAGGGACCACCACTCTGGTCAGGGTAAGTCAGATACACACACTAAATTGACTTGTGCTCACCCTCTTGTAGCTTGGCACAGAGCAGGCAGGCAGGCTTAACTTAAGAGGCAATGAGCATTTGTGCAACACTTAGGAAAGTAAACAAATGAAAACACCACACAAAAATAATCCACACCAGGTTAGTAAAATAGAGCCTAATTTAAAGAGGACACAGACACTCTGCCAGGAAGAAGAACTGCAACTCTGCTGGACTGCTATTCTGGAAGAAGTGCTTTTCTGCTGTGCTGCCCGCACCTAAATGAAAAAGTATGCATGCGGCTGCAGTCAGCAGTTTGCGTAACTAAGACTGGAAAGCACCAATGTCTCGGTGCGCTCCTTCCTTTGTGACCCACATGTTGGCCTTGCCTAAAAGCCCAACACCACAAGTATCACCCCCATGCTAGCAGAACCTGATATGTGCGAATGTGAAGAGCCCTCCCCATGGCTCCATAGAGGGGTTAGAGCCCACTAACAAAGAGGGGGGCTACATGTGTGTTGTGATCGACAGGCAAGAACGGACGCTAGCCAGGTGAGTACTGCTCCTCCAAATCCCATCAAAGTCTGTAACATAATAAGTAAAACCCCATGTTCATTAGTACAGAAAGTCAACTACACCAGGAACAGGGCTGACCTCGTCCATCACTTGAAAGCGCCATCTTTGTGATGCAGCCATTCTGGGAAACCCAATACTTCATGCCACGTACTACATAAGGATAACTGTACTATACTGCGCTCCAGCTTGTTGTCCAAGAAGAGGGTTCCAGTTATGAACTGAAAGCTGACCAGAACCTCAGGAGGAAGGCTTCTCTTTTTTAATAATGGAGTCGTAAGCCCAGCCTTAAGAGTCCATGGTACACTGCAGTGGTGGGAGCCAGTGGGTGATTCATCAAACGAGCCTAATAATGCAGCAGAAACTGAAAATTACATATTACAGCTGAAATGGGAAGTATTTTGGCAGAGACTACAATTTCAGAACTGTATCTTCAACATCATAGGGCAGCCTGAAGGTAGAGCTGAAGAGTGTGTGATGACCAGCAGGTCAGCCTTCCCTCTCCCCCCTCCAACCAACCACATGCACACCACCAAACGAGTTTGAAAGTCATCAAATGAGAAGACAGAACCCCCATCTTCAGCACCAAAGGGCGCTCACGAGGAGATAGTGCCAATTTTCAAGAAGAGACAATGTGAAGGCAGAAACATAGGGAATGCAGGAACCGTTGTGATCTATATGTAGCACAATTATTGGAATCAATGTGAAAATGTCCATACATAACTGAGAGAGCGCAAACTGACTTAAATGTATGAGTACATCACACTTATCTGTAGTAAGCACAAATCATGAGGAGAAATGCCATGAGTGCTAATAGTATCTGCAATTATATTCTGAATGTATAGCTAATGTAGAGATTTAAGTAGAAGTGGAACTAATACAGAAATGTGTGACATTATATGATTTTAGTAGATGTGATTATTTCTGAATCCATGTCGTGTAGCTGTTAAAACATAAGATGGTATGTGGTTAAACGCAGAATGTGGTAGGCCTCAGGGCCAGAGCTAAAAGGGAAGATGTTTCTTTTCACGACATAGATTGTATTAATGTTTTGGCCGTTGCATTAAATGGGCCATGATGTATAGAAATGTTTATTGAATAATAGAAAAAGGATATTAACATGCTAATTAATGAAGAAGTTGAATGCTATAGTCATAATGAGAAATATTGTAGGCCTGAAATGTTTTAACGTTGATTTACACGTATATGTCTGGGCTGAGAAATGTTGCAGGCCTTTTCTTTGGAAGTCTATGAGAGTTGGGTTCTTGGCTGCAGATATCTGTCTGCAAAGGAAGAGGGGGGATCCAATTATAAATGAATGAATAGAGGTCTGTTCAGTGGACGGCCTAGACATGGAGGAGGGTTCCGGAATGTTTGAGGGGTATCAGCGGGCCGGAGAAGAGTCTGAGAAGCAAGGTCAACTCTAACGTATGAGGCCCAATACAAAGCATCATGGAAAAAGCCAGAAGCTACACCACGTGAGGGGCGTCTCGCAAGGGGCGTCTCAAATGTTGTTGACTGTTTTGTATTAGGGACAGCACCCCTGGGTGGAGTTAGAGCAGATACCTGAGGACCCTTTAGAGAGCGGATGGGTAGGCAGAGAGGGGTCATGACTGGAGAACTATAGGTTTTCACCAAGAGACTTAGAGTGGGTGACTTCCCTTGGGGGTCATTCACTGCTGACACCTTTGTTAGGTTGGGATTTGGTTAAGTAGGGATACCATCTAGAGCAGGGTAGGGACAGCCTAACCTTTGCGTTTTCCTCCAACCTAAATGAAGGAGAGATATGCGTCTATGCTGATAGCTTTATTATTCTTAGAACTTGTGTTAGTGATTTCTGTTGCTCGTCTGAGGGCTTTCCGAGAGCACATGTATGTAATTGGACCTGTGTATCTCGTTAATCTCATTCTGAGATGCTTGTATTTGCAGCTTATCATATCTTTACAATAAACTTTTGAAAGCTAGAAGTTGTCTGTGATCTTTGGGAGCAGAGTCCTTTATTGGGTGAACTAACTTGGAAATAGGTGCACTTTCTTTCCTCACAGACAGGCAACAAAGGTTCAGTCGACCAGATCGAGGTTTGGATCAATAGAGATAAGGTATCGATCAAAATCTCGCCCTTTCAGTTGGTAGCTATAGAGGATGGTTGCCTTCTTGAGGACGGTGACCTAGGCCAGGTTAGCTTACCCCAAGGCCCCTAGAGATCGATGATCGGAAGAACAGGCCGCTGGAGAAGATCCGGATGACGTGAGACAGAAAAAGCAGCAGTATCGGTCGAGAGTGAGTATAAAGGGTTATGCGTGTTAGATTGCGGTGTTTTGTATTGTATCTATGTTGTAATGTCTGGCGGAGTTGAATGTCTGTAGAGTGACTGTGGAACAGGTTGTGAGCGCGCGCAACCGGTGGAAATCTTAAGTTCAAGGAGAGCTTAAGTGGTTCGGGTGTATCGGACACCCAGAGTAATTGTCAACTAGTGTGAAGGGGGTCATGAGGTACCATTGATCACCCGAAAGACCGAGATAGGGGGACCGTAAGAGTGAGTGCGTGAGTAACGGACGCTGGTCGGAAGTTACTGTGTGTGTAAGCAACCTATCAGAGAGACGATAGCAGTTGTGTTGACAATTACAGATAGACTGTGGACGTACAGTCGAGAGAAGTGACCGCTTGGTCGGAAGTAGTCATTTTTCGGTGTATGAATGGGACGCATGCATAACCGGGAGACGAGTTGAGAAAGGAGGGGTGCTGCTGCGAAGCGGAGAAAAGTGACGTCAGAAAGTGTCGCGCAGTGATTGGCCGACCGGAGAAAGACCGCGCTGTGATAGGCCAGCTAGCAAAGACGTCAGACAGGGTCGCGACGTGATTGGCCGACCGGAGAAAGACCGCGCTGCGATAGGCCAAGCTAGCAAAGCCGCGACAGGATTGGTGGATTGTCATCAGGAAGTAAACAGAGTAGCGAGGCTGGATATTGTGCGCATAATTATGAAGTGTTTTAAATGGCTGAAAGCGGTGTTTAGAAAAGAGAAGCGGGGATCGTATGAAGGGGAAGAAGCCCCGCCAGAGGGTACGCCAGCTCGTTATATGGCAGTGAATGTTGGGCTGCATACGATCCTTTGGATATCAGAGTGGAGTAAGATTACTGAAGGAAATGAGGAACTGACGTTCCCGAAGTACGGGACGTTCAGATTAGAGGTGTTACATCGATTAAAATCAGTCATGACCTCAATGAGACCCTTGCCTAGACCAACCCAGTTTGAAGCTCTTGATGCATGGATTAGGGCAGCGCATGAAAAGAATATGAACAGACGACAAGAAAGGGTGAAACGATCGGTAAGGGCAGTGCAGGATGCCAGGTGGGATGCGGATGCTAAAAGATGGAGAGTGCATAACATGGAAGTAAATAAACTGTACCCAGTGTTAGAGGCGCCCGTAAATAAAAGCCCCCTAGAAGAAGATGATGAGAGCGAAACAGAGGACAGCCTGATAAACAGATTATTGACAGACAGGCCACCCCCGTATAATAGAGCAGGGGGAGAGGTCGAGCATACTGAAGGAGAAAAGGGGAGCAATGCAGGAGAGCATAGACCGCTTCCCAGTTCAGAGTGGGATCCTGAGGCAAAGAAAGAGCTGTCCCAGCCTAGTCAGGTGCAACAGGTAGTCGGGAGGTTTGTGGTACAAAGAGCGCCGGAAACGGAAAGCGCCACGTCCTACCCATTACCAGATGCACTACAGGTACCTGTTACCATAGGTCCTATAATATCGATATATGACCAAGAGAGAGCAAGAGGGGAAGAACGGGTAAGGAAGGACAGAGAAAGAGCAGAGAAGACAAGAAGGAACGATACGATCAATTCCCCAAGTCAGATGCCGATACCGAGAGAGTGGAGCACCCCGATGCACACAGCAGGGGACCCAGGAGGAGATCCTGGGGGCCCTAGATGGCCAATGGATCTGAGGGGATCTGGACGAAAATCCTTTCAAGAGCTAAATGAGTACATGAAGCAGTGGGATGAGGCAGTGAAGGCTCAAAAGAGCATCAATGCTGCGGAAGCTGAAAGGGAAAGTCAGGACAGCCGAGCTCGGACTCACTGCGGGGCTGGGGAGAGCAGCCCGGAGTGGGACTGTAGAGGGAGTAGGGGAGTCACCCATTGGGCCCGGAGAGGAGATAGAACAGACCTGGAAAACGGGGGCCCCGGGAGTGGAGGGGTGGCGCGCCCAATACTCAGTGAAGGGGAGAGGAGAGCGCAAGAGTACAGAAACAGCTTTAAGTGTCCACACTGTGTACCTGGCACCAGAGAACTGAATGGGAGTTGTGAGAGGTCGCATCATAGTCCCTGTGATGACGGAAATGAGCGCAGCCCAGGGAAGATGGGGAACCAGGAAGGATCGTATCAGATACTGAGCGATACTAGGCAAAGAGAGAGTAGCGACCAGAGGGAAAATAACAGAGAGGTGTGCGGTGAGAGGAGAGAAGAAGAAGAGTGTGGGCAGAGCAAGAGTAGGGGTAACAGGCCCGTGTTCCATCACCTTCCAAGATCGGATGGCCGAGCATGGGACCTGGAGAGATGGGAGCAAGGGAGGGCACCCATTAACTCTCCCGAACCCAAACGTAGAGCTCGAAGTTGGGATGGTAGGGAGACCAGTGAGCCCCCTTTGAAAGACATGTTGCGAGCTGAGATAAAAGCCAAGAGACTCGATGTCTCCAGTTTAAGGTCAGACCTGGATGACATGGTAGATGGTACCCTGCCTTTAGAAAGAATGGAAATGTATGAACAGGATGAAATACTGTATATGGCAAAGGACATTACTCGAAAAGCGAGAGCAGTCCATGAGAAGTTAGTCGAACTAGCAGGCAAATATATGGTGGACTTGTCAAGAACCAAAGCATTACAGGGTAACCACAGGCTACATTATACAGATCGAGACCTAGATGAGAGGAGAACGATTGGGCTGAAAACGCACATAAGGGAACTGATTGCTGGAATAAGGACATGGAGGGCACTAGATAAGTGGGAAGAGAGGTGGTCCAAGAAAGGGACCGGCAGGAGAAGCATGATTGGTATGACACCAGGACAGCAGGGAATAGAAGCTTACCCTTTGCGTGAAGTTGCAAATGGGAACTATGTCCATGTCCCTTGGAGTAGGGGAGATTTAGCTGCTTTTACCACCTCCTTCCCCAAATTACGTGAAAACCCAGTGGAGTGGTACAAGCAAGTGGAGAGATTTGTAAAAATCTCAAAGGTCCTATGGATAGATCTGAACACGCTGTTTGACATTGTAGTACCAGGAGATCTGTGGACCGCATGCAAGGTTAGCGCTGAGTGGCCCACAACGGAGCCAGAGAGAGATGCCAAGACTAATGGGCCGTCCGAGATTGTGATGGCAAAATTCGAGAGAGTGATGACTTGGCTGAAAGAGAAAGTGCCAATGCAAGACATAGATTGGGTCAGAATAGACCGAACAAGACAGGAACCCAAAGAGACAGTTCACGAATATTACGAGAGATTGCTGAAGGCGTTTAAACAGTATAGCGGCTTGGATGTAATGGATCCAAAAGACATAGGGCAATTTGTGTCCAAGTTCGTCCTGGGACTGAGACCGGATATTAGTTTAATGATTCAGCAACACTCGATTTGTTGGCAAACTAAACCTCTAGACGAAATACTGAGATATGCCAGGTACTGCTGTGATGAGATAGATTCCAAGGCTAAGAAACTAAAAGAAAAGTTGATGGTGGTACAGATGCAGGCAGCAGGAAAGGGGGGACAACAGCAACAGCAGCAAGGAACAGGTACAGGAGGAAAGAAGCAGTACAGTCAGAACAAGGGCAATGAGGAGAGTTCCACCTTTAGACCCAGAATAGATATAGCTGCCTTGAAGAAAACGACAAGGTGCCACCAGTGTAACGAGGTGGGGCATTGGAAACGCGAGTGCCCCTACAATGTAGAGATAGGAGAGCAAGAGGAAGAGGAGGAAGAGGTCCAAAGCGCGCCTACAAGAGGGGTAACGCCATACCAAGGAAAGGTGCTCAAAGGGGGGGGGGCTCCTCCCCGAGCCCAGTTCCCGCAACCTCCTCGAGTAGGGAGTATGGGTAAGACCTATAGACAAATGCCCCTGTTTGTGGAAGGGGAAGAGTGCTATTATGTGGACCCATTAACCGGACAGAGAGTGGAAAGAGAAGACTGCACCCTCGGGGCAGCCTTGGAGGTGGACCAGAGGGGACCCTATGTGGAAGCAGAAGTAGCAGGGTGCCCTACGACATTTCTGGTGGATACAGGAGCCACTAGGTCCACGATCAGATCAGCTGCAGTTCCAGACCTGCCCATGTCTGGAGAGACCATACAGGTGGTAGGGGTCGCAAACAGGAGAATAACCAGCCAATTGACAGAACCGGTACAGGTGAAAATAGGGAAGTACAGCGATGAGCACCAGTTTGTGGTTTGCGATTCAAGTCCTGTGTGTCTGCTAGGGAGAGACCTGTTGTGTAAATTGAATTGTACTATATATTGTACACCTCAGGGAGTGGAGGTATTGACCAATGATGATGACGCCGATTTCAAAGTTGCAAACTCAAGAATATGCGTGGAGCTGTACCCTACTTTAACAGTAGATGAGCTCCCCTGGGACTTGAGAGAGACAGTGGCACCAGAAGTATGGGATTTCACTGGGGAAGAGATTGGATTGGTCAAAGGGGTGGACCCAGTGAAAATTGTAGTGAAACCGCATGCTGAGTTCCCAAGAACACCCCAATATAAATTGACTCCTGAAACGATTGCAGGCATAAAACCCGTGATCGAGTCCATGATTAAACAGGGAATACTGAAAGAAATCGTGGGTAGTCCATGCAACTCCCCGATTATGGGTCTCCAGAAACCAAATGGGAAATTTCGGATAGTGCAGGACCTTCGAAAGATTAATAACATAGTCGTTTCATGTTGTCCAGTGGTACCGAATCCATCAGTGATACTGTTTCAGATTCCATTCCAAGCTGAGTGGTTCACTGTGATCGATCTTTGTCAGGCTTTCTTTTCGATCCCTCTGGACGAAGAAAGCCATTTTCTTTTCGCATTTAAGCTGGAAAATCGCGTCCTAACATGGTGTCGTATCCCTCAGGGGTATACAGAGAGCCCATCGATCTTTAACCAGCTTTTGAAGAAAAATCTTGAAAGTCTAGTGCTGCCCCAGAAGTCAGTTCTGGTCCAGTACATAGACGACCTCCTTGTGGCGTCAGAAACAGAAGAAGCTTGCAGGGAAGACTCCATTGCTTTGTTAAATCACCTAGCTGCCAATGGGCACAAGGTGTCCCCGGGAAAATTGCAGTACTGCCTGACAGAAGTGCAGTACTTGGGACACAGAATAGAGAAAGGCAAACGAAAGGTGTCACCAGACAGGATAGAGGCGATCATGAAAATGAATGCGCCTAAGACACAGAGAGAGGTCAGGATGTTCCTAGGGATGGTGGGTTATTGCCGACAGTGGATCGTGAACTTTTCACTGAAAGCAAAGCCCTTGCAAAAACTGACGCACAAAGAGGTGAGTGATCCGGTACCATGGGACAAAGACTGTTTGATGGCGTTCTTACAGCTGCGAGAGGACCTGTGTCGTGCTCCGGCATTGGGAATGCCTGATTACAATAAACAATTTTTTCTTTACTGTTGTGAGAGAGAAGGGTGCGCGTTGTCTGTGTTAGTCCAAATCCATGGGAATGCCCGTAGACCAGTTGCTTATTTCTCGGCTACTTTAGACCCAGTAGCCGCAGCGTTGCCCGGATGTCTCAAATCCGTTGCTGCAACGGGTGTCAGCATTGAAAGATGTGAAAATATCGTCATGGGGCACCCGTTAGAGGTGTGCGTGCCCCATTCTGTTGAACTGTTGATGACCAGGACCAAAACACAGCATCTGACCAACAGCAGGCTCACGCGCTATGAGCAAGTTATTCTTGCTGCAGAGAATGTGACCCTCAAGAGATGCTCTGTTTTGAACCCTGCTACCTTGATGCCACTTCCAAATGATATCGAAGATGATGATGAATATACAGACCATGACTGTCTCGATGTGACTGAACTATGCACCAAACCCAGACCCGACATCGTAGATGAGCCACTGACTGACCCAGATGAAATTTTCTTTGTCGATGGCTCATGTGTAAGAGACGAAGTTGGGCAGTTGAGAGCAGCTTATGCTGTTTGTACAATTACTGGAGTTGTGGAAGCTGGGTGCCTGGAAGGAGTACACTCCGCTCAGGTAGCCGAGATTATTGCCCTGACACGTGCTTGCTTGGCAAGCAATCAAATTCGAGTCACCATATACACCGACAGCCAATATGGTTATGGGGTAGTTCATGATTACGGGCAGTTATGGTCTCAAAGAGGCTTCATGACCTCTTCAGGCTCTCCCATTCGCAATGGAGAGTTTGTGCGCCTGTTGTTAGAGGCGTTGCAATGCCCAGCAAGTATCGCAGTTGTAAAGTGCACCGCACATACCAGAAATGAGGACTTTGTTTCGAAAGGCAATAGATATGCTGATGAAGTTGCGCGGTATTGCGCGGAACAAGGTTACTCTTTCACAGAGGTGGAAGTGGGTGGAATACATGTAAGAACTGAATTAGCCATGATACTGGAAACTGTTGATACTTGGGATGAACTGTCAACCATGCAAGAAAATGCTCCTGATTCTGAAAAAGAAACATGGGAAAAGGCAGGATGTGTAATGGGTGAGACCCATTTTTGGGTCTCAGCAGACGGCAGAGCAGTGTTGCCCAATGAGATGGTGAGTCCAATGGCTAGACTCATACATGGTCCCGTACACTTAGGGAGAGATGCTATGCTGAGAGTGTTTAGACAAACTTGGTACAATCCTAAGTTTAGAATAGCAGCAGAAGCAGTGTGCCAGCGTTGTGTGACCTGCCAGCAGCTGAACGTAGGGAAAAGAACACCAGTTGCACTAAGTCACATAGGAAGGTCTGGAGGTCCATTCAATCGAATGCAGATAGATTTCATTGAAATGCCAAGATGCAACCGCCTCCGCTATGTCCTGGTGATTGTTTGTGTGTTCTCCAGATGGGTTGAGGCATACCCTACACGTAGGTGCGACACCCTCACAGTGGCCAAGTTACTGCTCAGGGAACTCATTCCTCGCTTCGGGGTGCCGGCCTTTTTGGAATCAGATAGGGGAACACATTTTAACAGCGAGCTTGTGAAGATGGTTTGTGTAGCGCTAAATATTGATCAAAAGTTGCATTGCAGTTACCGACCAGAAGCCTCAGGAATTGTGGAGCAGATCAATGGCACTATCAAGGCCAGAATAGCAAAAGTTTGTTCCTCAACGACCCTGAGTTGGCCTGATGCCCTGCCATTGGTTCTCATGAGCCTTCGTAGTACCCCAGACAGAAGGACAGGGTTGTCACCACATGAGGTGTTAATGGGGAGAGCAATGAGGCTGCCATCTGTCCCAGCTACTGCACTGTTAAATATCACAGATGATATGATCCTGGACTATTGTAAGGGGCTGTCTGACGCCATGCGTTCTGTGTCCCTTCAGGTGCAGGCTGCCGAGGTTCCAGCGTGCCAGGGCCCGTGCCATGACCTGTACCCTGGGGACTGGGTCCTGGTGAAAAAACATGTGAGAAGAAGCTGCTTGGATATTCGTTGGCGTGGGCCCTCCCAGGTCATCCTGATCACGAACACAGCTGTGAAGGTGGGAGGCCTGCCCAATTGGATCCACGCGTCACATACGCGAAGGGTTCCAGCACCTCGGGAAGAAACAGCTCCTCTCTCGGATGGACGTCCAGAAGAGGACCGAGAAGCCATAGAGGGGGCTAGCCAAGCTGTAGAGGTGCCAGCGGAAGCAGGGAACGAGTCTGACCAAGCTGAGGACGGTCAGTACAACAGCGAAACAGAAGACGCTACAGAAGGAGAAAGTAGCTGGGAGTACGAGTCAGACCCTGACAGGTCTGAGAGAGAGCGAGAACAGACCAGAAGGAGAAGGAGTAGAAGGGCACGTGGAGAAGCTAATTGGCCGCAAAGAAGGAGCTCTAGCCTGAGGTCAACTCCAGAGTTAACCCTTCCTCCGATATCAGAAGACTCAGACCCAGAAGAAGGTGCTCAGGGCGCTGAAGCACCCGACCGAAGAAGGTCAAGAAGAGTGCGTGTGCCTAACAGAAGATACTCCACACCTGAGTGGACATATCTGGCGACAAATGTCTGTGAAACCGGAGACAGGGAGGATCCGAGCGGTGGTGGTGTCCAGTTCTGAGCCCATTATCACCGTGGAAATAAGACTGTTGGTACCCGGTGTCGAACAAGAAGGGTCACTAACATTCATGCTCCCCAGACCTCCCCGCCTCAGCAAGTTAAAACACATGTTCCTTACAGAATTGCAATTCCCCGATTTTGGTACAACGATAACAGCACATGAAGAGCACAATCTTCGTTTGGAAATACTGAACTATGCTATTGAAGCTGCAACCACAAACCTGATAGTAGACTGTTAAAGGACTTTGTAAATAAAGCAAGCAGAAAAAGAAGATTACCTAGCGCCCAGGAAGCAGAGAATTTTAGGGAACTTCCCTTGAGTTGATGGAGAAGGGCTAGGGTTGTCTTTATTGAACTGTTAAAGAACTTTTGCGAAGAAGGTTGTCAGCCTCCAGTTGTGTGGATTCGAAAGACAAAAGGATTAAAAGAGACTGTAAAGGAACGAGAGGAAAAGAACTTTTTGCTAAGATAAGAGAGAGCCATATTGTCTGACGAAATGGAGGCCGGCACCCCGAACCGCAGAGCTAAATGTATAATAGGTACACTAATAGTAGGAGTGATACTATAATAGCTTTAGTGGTAACAATTTCTTATGTAAAGGGACATGAGGAAGAGGTAAAGGTAACTGATGTGAAATCTGTAGAAACGCTTACACCTACTGTTGCTGGTGAGAAAAGGGAAAACACTCAAGAGAAAGCGTTATTGGCTGCAGAGGCCCGTAGGTTACACGTAGATGAGTCCCAAGGAGACTTTAGGTCAAATGCTTATGCTAAACTCTTATATGAATACGTGGATGCCATGGAGGTTAAGGATTGCTACGTCTGCATGCAGTTGCCGGCGTCTGTAGATGAGGGAATTAGATACCATCACCTCCCGCTGACATATGGCATTACATGTAGCTTATTGCTTAGTATATTTTATGAGAGAGATAGTTTCGAATACTATTTCTCCAATTATGATTCAGTGTTGCCAGAAGTCCCAAATTATAAGCAGATGAACAAATGGGACTACTGGAAGAGTGAAGACAGATTGGCCAAGTTCTTCATTCCTTGGATTACCTTAGATACTTCACATGCCCGTAGAAATAATCTGACATGCAAGGTGTCAGAAGTCGAGAAGAAGTTCATAGGGCAGGTGGATGATCGTTACAGGAGACAAAAGATTTTGAAAAAATCAGGACAATGGAAAACAGATTGGACCGAGGAAGAGAAGGCACACAAGAGAAAGGGTAGTAGTGGTCCAATAGCTTTAGATAAGACGCAGAGAGGAAAGCTATGTCTTCACCGAGCTAAAACGTATTATGAAAATGTATACGTGGGTGAAGTTGACTGTGAACATGCTTTCAATCTAGAGTACTATACTAAGGATTTCCTGAAGGGAATGCAAGTGATTCCAAATGTGTATTTTGTATGTGGAAGAAATGCTTACGTGAGACTACCTGATAACTGGTATGGATCATGTTACCTAGCAATTGTCTTCCCCAAAATATATCATGCACAAGACTTAGTGATCATTGAGGGCAAGACATCTTCGAGGGGAAGGAGAGATGTAGGCGATGCAGAAATGGTTGGAGATGTCTTTGGAGCTATGTTCCCTCTTTTGGGAGTAATCCTTAATGATGTTAAAATTAGACGACTGGCAACAGTTGTCGACAGGTTGTCTGCCAGCACAGCTCAGTCCCTAATGCTGGTAGAAGGAGAGATGCAATCGATAAGGGCTATGGTTCTTCAAAACCGTCTTGCATTAGATGTCCTACTAGCAAAAGAGGGCGGAGTCTGTAAGGCTTTGAAGGTCCAGGAATGCTGCACTTACATTCCAGACAATTCAAAGCCCCTTGAGAAGGTTATTAAGAACATAACTAATATTCACAAGGAGATCGATGACTTGAGTAGAGAAAATGTCTGGGAAAAGGTGGGCCACGGAATGAGTACAGTTGGAGGGTGGTTTTCCACCTTAGGCAAAAGCTTTGTTTGGTATATCCTAAAGCCTATCATCATAATATTGATCTGTGGGATTATATTGTGGGGATTGGTGAGGGTATTCAAATGGTACAGAGCAAGAAGGTCAGAAAGGGCCCAAAGAGAACAGCTGCAGAGATTGGCTGCCATACAAGATAATCAGTACCGGAGTCTGAGGGCTCTGGAAGCGCAGAGAATGCCAGCAATAACTGCAGTCTAAATGTTAGTGATGACCCCGAGAGGTCATCAAAGGGGGGAACTGAGAGAGCGCAAACTGACTTAAATGTATGAGTACATCACACTTATCTGTAGTAAGCACAAATCATGAGGAGAAATGCCATGAGTGCTAATAGTATCTGCAATTATATTCTGAATGTATAGCTAATGTAGAGATTTAAGTAGAAGTGGAACTAATACAGAAATGTGTGACATTATATGATTTTAGTAGATGTGATTATTTCTGAATCCATGTCGTGTAGCTGTTAAAACATAAGATGGTATGTGGTTAAACGCAGAATGTGGTAGGCCTCAGGGCCAGAGCTAAAAGGGAAGATGTTTCTTTTCACGACATAGATTGTATTAATGTTTTGGCCGTTGCATTAAATGGGCCATGATGTATAGAAATGTTTATTGAATAATAGAAAAAGGATATTAACATGCTAATTAATGAAGAAGTTGAATGCTATAGTCATAATGAGAAATATTGTAGGCCTGAAATGTTTTAACGTTGATTTACACGTATATGTCTGGGCTGAGAAATGTTGCAGGCCTTTTCTTTGGAAGTCTATGAGAGTTGGGTTCTTGGCTGCAGATATCTGTCTGCAAAGGAAGAGGGGGGATCCAATTATAAATGAATGAATAGAGGTCTGTTCAGTGGACGGCCTAGACATGGAGGAGGGTTCCGGAATGTTTGAGGGGTATCAGCGGGCCGGAGAAGAGTCTGAGAAGCAAGGTCAACTCTAACGTATGAGGCCCAATACAAAGCATCATGGAAAAAGCCAGAAGCTACACCACGTGAGGGGCGTCTCGCAAGGGGCGTCTCAAATGTTGTTGACTGTTTTGTATTAGGGACAGCACCCCTGGGTGGAGTTAGAGCAGATACCTGAGGACCCTTTAGAGAGCGGATGGGTAGGCAGAGAGGGGTCATGACTGGAGAACTATAGGTTTTCACCAAGAGACTTAGAGTGGGTGACTTCCCTTGGGGGTCATTCACTGCTGACACCTTTGTTAGGTTGGGATTTGGTTAAGTAGGGATACCATCTAGAGCAGGGTAGGGACAGCCTAACCTTTGCGTTTTCCTCCAACCTAAATGAAGGAGAGATATGCGTCTATGCTGATAGCTTTATTATTCTTAGAACTTGTGTTAGTGATTTCTGTTGCTCGTCTGAGGGCTTTCCGAGAGCACATGTATGTAATTGGACCTGTGTATCTCGTTAATCTCATTCTGAGATGCTTGTATTTGCAGCTTATCATATCTTTACAATAAACTTTTGAAAGCTAGAAGTTGTCTGTGATCTTTGGGAGCAGAGTCCTTTATTGGGTGAACTAACTTGGAAATAGGTGCACTTTCTTTCCTCACAGACAGGCAACAAAGGTTCAGTCGACCAGATCGAGGTTTGGATCAATAGAGATAAGGTATCGATCAAAATCTCGCCCTTTCATAACAAAACTGCACGCCCAGAATAGTCAGACTGAAAACTGTGACTGCTATGAGTGCACATCCAGAATATTCAGACTGAACTCTATGGCTGCTATTAGTCCACACCCAGAATGTTCACAGTGAAAACTATAATTGCTATGAGCACACGCCCAAAATATTCAGACTGAACACTATGACTGCTATGAGTTCACACCCAGAATATTCACACAGTACACTATGATTGCTATGAGTGCACACCCAATATATTCAGACTGAACACTATGACTGCTATGAGTTCACACCCAGAATATTCACACAGTACACTATGATTGCTATGAGTGCACACCCAATATATTCAGACTGTATACTATGACTGCTATGAGTGCACGCCCATAATATTCGCAATGAAACTGTAACTGCTATGAGTGCACACCCAGAATATTCACAGTGAAAACGATAACTGCTATGAATACATGCCCAGAATATTCGCAATGAAACTGTAACTGCTATGAGTGCACACCCAGAATATTCACAGTGAAAACGATAACTGCTATGAATACATGCCCAGAATATGCACACCGAACACTATAACTGCTGCTGAGTGCACAGCCAGAATATTCAGCCTGGACACTATGACTGCTATAAGTGCATCTCACCAACCTCGTTCCCATGTGCTCCGGTCTCTTCTCAGCCCTGGGCAGGCCCTCTTTATTGGATGCCTAGTGTACATCTCTCCTCCTCCCCCTGTGCTCAAGCCCTCCTCACTTTTGGTAAGTGCTTTGTCAGACCCTCACTATTGGCTGCCTCGTGCACATCTTTACTTGCCTCCTTGTACTCAGACCCCTCCTCATCGCGTGTAAGCCTTGGTCAGCGCCTCGTTATTGGCTGCCTGGTGTATATCTCCTCCACCTCGTGTCTTCAGACCGCTCTTCGTCTGGTTTAATGCCTGGGCCACAACCTCATTAATGACTGCCTTGTGTATGTCTGGCTGGCTAGTAAAATACAACGATAAACAGGGTTCAATGGGCCCCTGAGGCCTCTGGGCCCCAATGCCACTACACCTGCTGCACCATTGTCAGCCACACCCCCGCTCTTGGGCTTAGATCCATCTTCTCCTTCTTTAAGTCCAGGGCCATCATCTTGTTAATGGCTGCCTTGTGTACATGTCTTCTCCCCTATGCGGTTAGGCCCCTCTTCACCTTGTGCACCTCCCGCACCCTGGTCTGAGACCCCCCTCACCTTTCTTAAGCCCTGAGCCATCACCTCATTAATGTCCACCCTGTGCACCTCCCCCAGCCTAGTCTCAGACCCCTTCTCACCTTTCTTAATGGGCCACTCTCTCATTAATAACCACTGTAGGATGCTGGCTTTGTATATTCTATACCAAAATGAGGTATAGAGTGCACAGAGTCCAGGGAGTCCCTAAAGGTATAGCAGAGGCTAAATTAGGTAACTACTAACAGCTCTCTTTGTGGAGTGTGGGCGAGCAGTTAGGCTTATACAGAGGGTGTGTTAAGCATTTATTGTATTCACACAATCAAGGACTGATTACACACACTCAGAGACAGAATTCAGACCAATTAAGGTACGTATAAAAAAGGTATACTTATGTTTTATTTTAAAACCAAGCAGAAGCAGGACTTGGCACAGGTAAGTAAAATATACTCTCAAATGCAAGACAGTTCAAGGAAATGCATTTGTGATTAAGTTGCAAGTGTTACAGATTGTTATATGCTTTGGAAACTACACAGTAATTACTTTTAGATTTCCTTTATATTACTTTTGGATTACTTTGATTACTGGGGGTGGTATGCCTAGATACCACACCTTACGATCTCACAATCTAAGGTAAGACATTTCATACATTTACTGCTTAGTTCTCTTTTCTCCATACAAACATCAGTTCAACAGGACATTTTAGGCCCAAAATCTCTTAACATGGGTTCCTATGGGAGAAAGGTCTTAGCGGTTTCTCAGGTAAGTACACAACTAACAAGTGGGAGTTTTTTGGGGTTAGGACCAAGGTTCTAACCCCAGTCACGGTCGGGGGGGACCCTTCAGGTTGAGGCTGCAGGAATCATCTTGAAGCTTGGGATCACCAGATCCCAGGTCAGGATTGCTGGAGAGACCTCCTTGTGGGGTTCGGCCACTCGAACTCGGCGTGTGGGCGTCGGGTGCAGAGTGGTGTGAAATCGCAGTTTCGCCGGAATCTGGATTCTGTGGTTAAGTCTTTGCTTGAGCAAATCCAGTGATCACGGCAGACAGAGTTTGTAAGAGGGTTGTAGGGCCACTCCTCAGGGCTCTGGGGGTTGCTGGCTGCTGGACTTGCAGGGGTTCTTGCTGTAGGCAGGTCGTATACGGAAGAGGCCAGTAGGGCTGGGGCCAAAGTAGTTGGTGTCCTCTTCTTCTTCCTAGGTCAGCACAGCTCTTTGGTCCTTCTTTCTTCCTCGCATCTGAGAAGGCAACATTCAGGGTTGCCCCTAAATACTACATTTAGGGGCATTTAAGGGGTGTGCAGGTCGGGATCAATGGGTAATTTCCTTGGGGTGGGTACAACCCCTATTATGAGGGAACACAAGCCTCATCTACTGGGAAGGGACCATGCACGCGAATCCGGCAGCACGCTGAAAATGCCTAATACTTATTGAAGAATTTCTGATGGTCCCATAATCACAACTATCTGAACTCGTAGGATAAAAAACGAAAAAGACGCTACTTTGGATATATCAGATTACTCCTGATATTATCCCGGTGACACAGATGGGAACATCGTTAAATGCTGTACACTAGAGGAAAACTGAGAAGTTAAATTAAAAACATAAGGAACTGGAAGAAGGGATTTTTGATTGTGCTCATATTGACGTATCTTGGTTCAAACGACGCAAGCTCTATTTTACACAGCTCAACTGACCTTAGAGCCCTGAAGAAGTCACAGTGGTGACGAAACGCGTTGGCTGCTAGCAATTTCTTGAATCCTCAACATGCTTGTCTTTGAATAAAAAGCCCTACTTCATAACTTTCAAGACTTGGACCTTACTTCTTCTTGGAAAGCGCTAATATTGTACATTTGTGAATACTATTGCATACTCTAGCAAGAAATATAATGTATGTATAATTTCCCTTGTGCGGGTCTTTTTGCTATTTTCATTGCATGTGATGTTTTGCATCACACTTTAGGGGGTGTTTACGGGTCACGCCCTCGACCTATATGCACAGGCTTTTGAGTACTAGACACAAGACCAAAAATAGTGGAATAGTGTGCAGGCAGCTAATAGCTCTGACCCAATCTTGTTGTGTTATTTTGGAACACAAGCCTCTCCCTAATTGGCTGATTCTACCCATCTTCAAGATGGAGGGGACTGAAAAGTGTTCTTCACCTCGCCTCCCCCACCTGAGGGGTGGGGTTGGCAAAGGTAGGGACACCTCTCTTCCTAGCTTGGTTTTCCCACCCAAAGTGGAGGCCAGAACCGGTGGGAGCCAGTTGCTGGGGGCAGCAAAAGGCAGGAACAGCTTCCAAATGGGGCAAGCCTTTGAAGCTTCCCCATTTGTGGACCCCGCCCATCCTGGGGGAGGAGGCATGACACCTTTGCCCAGGATGGCCTTTGTTTCTGTACCCTGAGAGCGGAGGCTCTGTAATTAGGGGTCAAGAAACCTGTCTGATGGTGGCAAATGGTGGGCTTGAACTCCACCATGGCTGGTCAATTTTGTTTAAACGCTCCGTCCATCATCCCCTGATTTGTTTAAACGCTCCGTCCATCATCCCCTTTTGTATCGCTTTGTTCGCCCTAAGTGTGGCAGGGTATGCTCAGACGTGAGTCCCTTGTTCACTTGGCCACTGGATTCAAGATAGCCTGGCTGATGAGGATTATGAATCCGAAACCGGTCCCAGGATGCTTGTTTCCGGTCCAGGGAAGACATGGCTTGGCAGTTCGGGCTGGACTGTTCCCAGGAGGCACAGGGTCAGACTGATTTGCATATAGCCATGTCTGAACTGGGGTGGCTGAGTGAACTAAAGAATGGTGATGGATTAAACCCAGATCAGTTGACTGGGGGTGAGTGTTTGATTTGTTTAAACGCTCCGTCCATCATCCCCTTTTGTATCGCTTTGTTCGCCCTAAGTGTGGCAGGGTATGCTCAGACGTGAGTCCCTTGTTCACTTGGCCACTGGATTCAAGATAGCCTGGCTGATGAGGATTATGAATCCGAAACCGGTCCCAGGATGCTTGTTTCCGGTCCAGGGAAGACATGGCTTGGCAGTTCGGGCTGGACTGTTCCCAGGAGGCACAGGGTCAGACTGATTTGCATATAGCCATGTCTGAACTGGGGTGGCTGAGTGAACTAAAGAATGGTGATGGATTAAACCCAGATCAGTTGACTGGGGGTGAGTGTTTGATTTGTTTAAACGCTCCGTCCATCATCCCCTTTTGTATCGCTTTGTTCGCCCTAAGTGTGGCAGGGTATGCTCAGACGTGAGTCCCTTGTTCACTTGGCCACTGGATTCAAGATAGCCTGGCTGATGAGGATTATGAATCCGAAACCGGTCCCAGGATGCTTGTTTCCGGTCCAGGGAAGACATGGCTTGGCAGTTCGGGCTGGACTGTTCCCAGGAGGCACAGGGTCAGACTGATTTGCATATAGCCATGTCTGAACTGGGGTGGCTGAGTGAACTAAAGAATGGTGATGGATTAAACCCAGATCAGTTGACTGGGGGTGAGTGTTTGATTTGTTTAAACGCTCCGTCCATCATCCCCTTTTGTATCGCTTTGTTCGCCCTAAGTGTGGCAGGGTATGCTCAGACGTGAGTCCCTTGTTCACTTGGCCACTGGATTCAAGATAGCCTGGCTGATGAGGATTATGAATCCGAAACCGGTCCCAGGATGCTTGTTTCCGGTCCAGGGAAGACATGGCTTGGCAGTTCGGGCTGGACTGTTCCCAGGAGGCACAGGGTCAGACTGATTTGCATATAGCCGTGTCTGAACTGGGGTGGCTGAGTGAACTAAAGAATGGTGATGGACTAAACCCAGATCAGTTGACTGGGGGTGAGTGTTTGATTTGTTTAAACGCTCCGTCCATCATCCCCTTTTGTATCGGTCAATTTTAGGGGGCATCTCTAAGAGGCCCTCTGAGTGCATTTTACATTAAATCCGACACTGGCATCAGTGTGGGTTTAATGTGCTGAGAAGATTGCTACTAAACGCCCTATTTTTTAGTAAAGCCATTATGGAGCTGTGGAGTTCGTACTGACTAACTCCCAGACTATATACTCTTTATGGCTTTACTACACTTACAGTGTTAAAGAATGCGTTTAGACACTGTAGGGGGTACAGGGCTCATGCCACTGTACCCTCACCTTACGGCTAGTCCACTCTGCTAGAGGGGTGACTTACCTAGGCCTCAGGCAATGGTTTCACACAGGGATCTGTACCATGTCAACTCTTCACTTTTTTCTGCATCAACACATGCGGCCTGCAATGGCAGTGGGTGGATGTTAAGGTGCAGGGCCCCTAAGGGTGGCACAATAGGTGCTGCAGCCATTAGTGGCCTTCCCTGGTCACAGTGCCCTTGGTACCCATGGCACCTTTTAGAAGCTGCTTACCTATGGTCAGAGATGTGCCAACGGTGGGTACAACGGCACATTCTTGGGAAAGAACACAGGCCCAGGAAACCTACTTGGCAGGGACCCAGGGCACATCAAGTCAGGTTGCATCAGATCTCAGGCAAAAAGTGGGGGGTAACCATGCAAAAAGGGGCACATTCCTGCACCCACCCAGTGCACCTCCCCCCACCTGGTCTCAGACCCCTCCTCACCTTCCTTAAGTCCTGGGCCATCGCCTCATTAATGGCTGCCTTGTTCTCGTCCAGGAACCTCTGCAGCGCCTGGAGTTGGGACATCCGGTACTCCACGGGGCGGGTCTTGCCCGAGTTGAAGCTAGCCCTGAGGCGGCCCACAGTGTCCTGGAAGCTGGACATCCTAAGAAGAGAAGGAGAGCAGAGGGTCAAACATATGACGTGGTCGCTGGTGGTCACTGTCTGAGGCAGGGCTTGGGTGGTAACTCCTACAGGGGGAGTTACAGTGGTAACTACTACAGGGGGAGCTAACATTGTAACTCCTACAGGTGGACCTGAGATGATAACTCCTACAGGAGGAGCTGAGGTGGTAACTCTTACAGGGAGCTGAGGGGCTAGCTCACATGGAGTAGAGGTGGTAATTCCCACAGGGAGCTGAGGTGGTAACATTGAGAAGAGGAGCTGAGGTGGTAACTCCTACAGGGAGTTGAGGTGGTAACTCCTACAGGGGGAACGGAGGTGGAAACTCCTACAAGGAGACCTGAGGTGGCAACTCTTACAAGGGGAGCTAGGGTGGTAACTCCTACAGGGGGAGCTGAGGTAGTAGCTCCTACAGGAGGAACGAAGGTGGTAACTCCTACAGCGAGCGCAGAGGTAGTAACTCGTACAAGGGGTGCTGAGATGGTAAGTCCCACAGGAGGCGCTGAGGTGGTAACTCCTACAGGTGGTGATTCCTACAGGGGGCGCTGAGGTGGTAACTTCTACAGGGAAAGCTGAGGTGATGACTCCTACAGGTGGAGCTGGGGTGGTAACTTCTACAGGTGGAGTTGAGGTGGTAATTTCTACAGGTGAAGATGAGGTGGTAACTCCTACAGGGGGAGCTGAGGTGGTAAATCCTACAGGAGGAGCTGATGTAGTAACTCCTACAGATGGAGCTGAGGTGGTAATTCCTACTGGAGGAGATGAGGTGGTAACTCCTACAGGTGGGGCTGAGGCGCTAACTCCTACAGGGGGACCTGGGTTGGTAACTCCTATAGGAGGACCTGAGGTGGTAACTCCTACAGGAGGAGCTAAGGTAGTAACTCCTACTGGAGAAGCTTAGGTGGTAACTCCTACAGGTGGAGCTGAGGTGGTCACTCCTACAGGTGGAGCTGAGGTGGTAACTCCTACTGGAGGATGTGAGGTGGTAACTCCTACAAAGGGAGCTGAGGTGGTAACTCTTACAGCGGGAGCTGAGGTGGTAACTCGTACGAGGAGACCTGAGGTGGTAACCCCTACAGGCAGAGCTGAGGTGGCAACTCCAGCAGGGGGAGCAGAGGTGATAACTCCTACAGGTGAAGCTGAGGTGGTACCTCCTACAGGAAGAGCTGAGGTGGTGACTCCTACAGGAGGAGCTGAGGTGGCAAATCCTACAGGTGGAGCTGAGGTGGTAACTCATACGAGGAGACCTGAGGTGGTAATTCCTACAGGCTGAGCTGAGGTGGTAAATCCTAGAGGGGAGCTGAGGTGGTAATTCCAACAGGTGGAGCTGAGGTGGTAACTCCTACGGGTGGCACTGAGGTGGTAACTCCTTCTGGAGAAGCTGAGGTGGTAACTCCAGCAGGGGGAGCTGGGTTGGTAACTCCTACAGGGGGAGATGAGGTGGTAATTCCAACAGGTGGAGCTGAGGTGGTAACTCCTACAGGAGGAGCTGAGGTGGTAACGCCTACAGGTGGAGCTGAGGAGGTAACTCCTACAGGGGGATCTGAGGTGGTAACTCCTACAGGAGTAGGTGAGGTGGTAACTCCTACAGGGGGAGCTGAGGTGGTAACTCCAACAGGGGAAGCTGAGGTGGTAACTCCTGCAGGGGGAGCTGAGGTGGTAACTCCTACAGGTGGAGCTGAGGTGGTAATTCCTGCGTGGGGGGGGGCTGATGTGTTAACTCCTACAGGTGGAGCTGAGGTGGTAACCCCTACAGGGGGATCTGAGGTGGTAACTCCTACAGGGTGAGGTGAGGGGGTAACTCCTACAGGGGGAGCTGAAGGCTGTGGTTGAGGTGCACTGGGGGAAGCTGTGTCAGGTGCTGTAGGTCAGGACTGAGGTGCACTGACGAGGTATGTACCAGTACAAGGTAGATGTACCAGTACTAGCAGAAGAGGTGCTATAGGTCACAGCTTAGTTGCACTACAGGAGCTGTGTCCTAGTAAAAGGTAGGTGTCCCAGTACTAGGAAAAGAGGCGCTATAGGTCACGACTGAAGGGCACTGCAGGAGCTATGCCCCAGTACAAGGTATGTTTCCCAGTACTATGAGAAGAGGCGCTATAGGTCACGACTGAGGTGCACTGATGAGGTATGTCCCAGTACAAGGTCAGTGTCCCAGTACTATGAGAAGAGGCGCTATAAGTCACGACTGAGGTGCACTGATGAGGTATGTCCCAGTACAAGGTCAGTGTCCCAGTACTATGAGAAGAGGCGCTTTAGGTCACGACTGAGGTGCACTGATGAGGTATGTCCCAGTACAAGGTCAGTGTCCCAGTACTATGAGAAGAGGCGCTATAAGTCACGACTGAGGTGCACTGCAGGAGCTATGCCCCAGTACAAGGTCAGTGTCCGAGTACTATGAGAAGAGGCGCTATAGGTCACGACTGAGGTGCACTGATGAGGTATGTCCCAGTACAAGGTAAGTGTGCCAGTACTAGGAGAAGAGGCGCTATAGGTCACGACTGAGGTGCGCTAATGAGGTATGTCCCAGTACAAGGTAAGTGTGCCAGTACTATGAGAAGAGGCGCTATAGGTCACAACTGAAGAGAACTGCAGGAGCTATGCCCCAGTACAAGGTATGTGTCCCAGTACTATGAGAAGAGGCGCTATAGGTCACGACTGAGGTGCACTGATGAGGTATGTCCCAGTACAAGGTAAGTGTCCCAGTACTATGAGAAGAGGCGCTATAGGTCACGACTGAGGTGCACTAATGAGGTATGTCCCAGTACAAGGTAAGTGTGCCAGTACTATGAGAAGAGGTGCTATAGGTCACAACTGAAGAGAACTGCAGGAGCTATACCCTAGTACAAGGTATGTGTCCCAGTACTATGAGAAGAGGCGCTATAGGTCAAGACTGAGGTGCACTGCAGGAGCTATGCCCCAGTACAAGGTCAGTGTCCGAGTACTATGAGAAGAGGCGCTACAGGTCACGACTGAGGTGCACTGATGAGGTATGTCCCAGTACAAGGTCAGTGTCCCAGTACTAGGAGAAGAGGCGCTATAGGTCACGACTGAGGTGCACTGCAGGAGCTATGTCCCAGTACAAGGTCAGTGTCCCAGTACTAGGAGAAGAGGCGCTATAGGTCACGACTGAGGTGCACTGCAGGAGTTATGCCCCAGTACAGGGTAGGTGTCCTAGTACTATGAGAAGAGGCGCTATAGGTCACGACTGAGGTGCACTGATGAGGTATGTCCCAGTACAAGGTAAGTGTCCCAGTACTATGAGAAGAGGCGCTATAGGTCACGACTGAGGTGAGCTAATGAGGTATGTCCCAGTACAAGGTAAGTGTGCCAGTACTATGAGAAGAGGCGCTATAGGTCACAACTGAAGAGAACTGCAGGAGCTATGCCCCAGTACAAGGTCAGTGTCCCAGTACTATGAGAAGAGGCGCTACAGGTCACGACTGAGGTGCACTGATGAGGTATGTCCCAGTACAAGGTCAGTGTCCCAGTACTATGAGAAGAGGCGCTATAGGTCACGACTGAGGTGCGCTAATGAGGTATGTCCCAGTACAAGGTAAGTGTGCCAGTACTAGGAGAAGAGGCGCTATAGGTCACGACTGAGGTGCACTGATGAGGTATGTCCCAGTACAAGGTCAGTGTCCCAGTACTATGAGAAGAGGCGCTATAGGTCACGACTGAGGTGCGCTAATGAGGTATGTCCCAGTACAAGGTAAGTGTGCCAGTACTATGAGAAGAGGCGCTATAGGTCACAACTGAAGAGAACTGCAGGAGCTATGCCCCAGTACAAGGTCAGTGTCCCAGTACTATGAGAAGAGGCGCTATAGGTCACGACTGAGGTGCACTGATGAGGTATGTCCCAGTACAAGGTCAGTGTCCCAGTACTATGAGAAGAGGCGCTATAGGTCACGACTGAGGTGCACTGATGAGGTATGTCCCAGTACAAGGTATGTGTCCCAGTACTATGAGAAGAGGCGCTATAGGTCACGACTGAGGTGCACTGATGAGGTATGTCCCAGTACAAGGTATGTGTCCCAGTACTATGAGAAGAGGCGCTATAGGTCACGACTGAGGTGCACTGATGAGGTATGTCCCAGTACAAGGTCAGTGTCCCAGTACTATGAGAAAAGGCGCTATAGGTCACGACTGAGGTGCACTGATGAGGTATGTCCCAGTACAAGGTCAGTGTCCCAGTACTATGAGAAGAGGCGCTATAGGTCACGACTGAGGTGCACTGATGAGGTATGTCCCAGTACAAGGTATGTGTCCCAGTACTATGAGAAGAGGCGCTATAGGTCACGACTGAGGTGCACTGATGAGGTATGTCCCAGTACAAGGTCAGTGTCCCAGTACTATGAGAAGAGGCGCTATAGGTCACGACTGAGGTGCACTGATGAGGTATGTCCCAGTACAAGGTATGTGTCCCAGTACTATGAGAAGAGGCGCTATAGGTCACGACTGAGGTGCACTGATGAGGTATGTCCCAGTACAAGGTATGTGTCCCAGTACTATGAGAAGAGGCGCTACAGGTCACGACTGAGGTGCACTGATGAGGTATGTCCCAGTACAATGTCAGTGTCCCAGTACTATGAGAAGAGGCGCTATAGGTCACGACTGAGGTGCACTGATGAGGTATGTCCCAGTACAAGGTAAGTGTGCCAGTGCTAGGAGAAGAGGCGCTATAGGTCACGACTGAGGTGCACTGATGAGGTATGTCCCAGTACAAGGTCAGTGTCCCAGTACTATGAGAAGAGGCGCTATAGGTCACGACTGAGGTGCACTGATGAGGTATGTCCCAGTACAAGGTCAGTGTCCCAGTACTATGAGAAGAGGCGCTATAGGTCAAGACTGAGGTGCACTGCAGGAGCTATGCCCCAGTACAAGGTCAGTGTCCGAGTACTATGAGAAGAGGCGCTACAGGTCACGACTGAGGTGCACTGATGAGGTATGTCCCAGTACAAGGTCAGTGTCCCAGTACTAGGAGAAGAGGCGCTATAGGTCACGACTGAGGTGCACTGCAGGAGTTATGCCCCAGTACAGGGTAGGTGTCCTAGTACTATGAGAAGAGGCGCTATAGGTCACGACTGAGGTGCACTGATGAGGTATGTCCCAGTACAAGGTAAGTGTTCCAGTACTATGAGAAGAGGCGCTATAGGTCACAACTGAGGTGCGCTAATGAGGTATGTCCCAGTACAAGGTAAGTGTGCCAGTACTATGAGAAGAGGCGCTATAGGTCACAACTGAAGAGAACTGCAGGAGCTATGCCCCAGTACAAGGTCAGTGTCCCAGTACTATGAGAAGAGGCGCTACAGGTCACGACTGAGGTGCACTGATGAGGTATGTCCCAGTACAAGGTCAGTGTCCCAGTACTATGAGAAGAGGCGCTATAGGTCACGACTGAGGTGCACTGATGAGGTATGTCCCAGTACAAGGTCAGTGTCCCAGTACTATGAGAAGAGGCGCTATAGGTCACGACTGAGGTGCACTGATGAGGTATGTCCCAGTACAAGGTCAGTGTCCCAGTACTATGAGAAGAGGCGCTATAGGTCACGACTGAGGTGCACTGCAGGAGCTATGCCCCAGTACAGGGTAGGTGTCCTAGTACTATGAGAAGAGGCGCTATAGGTCACGACTGAGGTGCACTGATGAGGTATGTCCCAGTACAAGGTCAGTGTCCCAGTACTATGAGAAGAGGCGCTATAGGTCACGACTGAGGTGCGCTAATGAGGTATGTCCCAGTACAAGGTAAGTGTGCCAGTACTATGAGAAGAGGCGCTATAGGTCACAACTGAAGAGAACTGCAGGAGCTATGCCCCAGTACAAGGTCAGTGTCCCAGTACTATGAGAAGAGGCGCTATAGGTCACGACTGAGGTGCACTGCAGGAGCTATGCCCCAGTACAGGGTAGGTGTCCTAGTACTATGAGAAGAGGCGCTATAGGTCACGACTGAGGTGCACTGATGAGGTATGTCCCAGTACAAGGTCAGTGTCCCAGTACTATGAGAAGAGGCGCTATAGGTCACGACTGAGGTGCACTGCAGGAGCTATGCCCCAGTACAGGGTAGGTGTCCTAGTACTATGAGAAGAGGCGCTATAGGTCACGACTGAGGTGCACTGATGAGGTATGTCCCAGTACAAGGTCAGTGTCCCAGTACTATGAGAAGAGGCGCTATAGGTCACGACTGAGGTGCGCTAATGAGGTATGTCCCAGTACAAGGTAAGTGTGCCAGTACTATGAGAAGAGGCGCTATAGGTCACAACTGAAGAGAACTGCAGGAGCTATGCCCCAGTACAAGGTCAGTGTCCCAGTACTATGAGAAGAGGCGCTATAGGTCACGACTGAGGTGCACTGATGAGGTATGTCCCAGTACAAGGTATGTGTCCCAGTACTATGAGAAGAGGCGCTATAGGTCACGACTGAGGTGCACTGATGAGGTATGCCCCAGTACAAGGTCAGTGTCCCAGTACTATGAGAAGAGGCGCTACAGGTCACGACTGAGGTGCACTGATGAGGTATGTCCCAGTACAAGGTCAGTGTCCCAGTACTATGAGAAGAGGCGCTATAGGTCACGACTGAGGTGCACTGATGAGGTATGTCCCAGTACAAGGTCAGTGTCCCAGTACTATGAGAAGAGGCGCTATAGGTCACGACTGAGGTGCACTGCAGGAGCTATGCCCCAGTACAGGGTAGGTGTCCTAGTACTATGAGAAGAGGCGCTCTAGGTCACGACTGAGGTGCACTGCAGGAGCTATGCCCCAGTACAGGGTAGGTGTCCTAGTACTATGAGAAGAGGCGCTATAGGTCACGACTGAGGTGCACTGCAGGAGCTATGCCCCAGTACAGGGTAGGTGTCCTAGTACTATGAGAAGAGGCGCTATAGGTCACGACTGAGGTGCACTGATGAGGTATGTCCCAGTACAAGGTCAGTGTCCCAGTACTATGAGAAGAGGCGCTATAGGTCACGACTGAGGTGCACTGATGAGGTATGTCCCAGTACAAGGTCAGTGTCCCAGTACTATGAGAAGAGGCGCTATAGGTCACAACTGAGGTGCACTGCAGGAGCTATGCCCCAGTACAGGGTAGGTGTCCTAGTACTATGAGAAGAGGCGCTATAGGTCACGACTGAGGTGCACTGATAAGGTATGTCCCAGTACAAGGTCAGTGTCCCAGTACTATGAGAAGAGGCGCTATAGGTCACGACTGAGGTGCGCTAATGAGGTATGTCCCAGTACAAGGTAAGTGTGCCAGTACTATGAGAAGAGGCGCTATAGGTCACAACTGAAGAGAACTGCAGGAGCTATACCCTAGTACAAGGTAGGTGTCCCAGTACGAGGAGAATAGGCGCTATAGGTCACGACTGAGGTGCACTGCAGGAGCTATGCCCCAGTACTAGGTCAGTGTCCCAGTACTATGAGAAGAGGCGCTATAGGTCACAACTGAAGAGAACTGCAGGAGCTATACCCTAGTACAAGGTAGGTGTCCCAGTACGAGGAGAATAGGCGCTATAGGTCACGACTGAGGTGCACTGATGAGGTATGTCCCAGTACAAGGTATGTGTCCCAGTACGAGGAGAAGAGGCGCTTTAGGTCACGACTCATGTGTGCTGCTGGAGCTGGGTGATCCCAGTCCTGGGGCGGTCACAACACCGGGATATTCAGTCAGAGGTGAGGTGAAGTGCCAGAGAGGAGAGCGGTTCGAAGTCTGCCATTACCTGTCCGGTGCAGCGAGCGCCTGAGCGAGGTCTGGAAGGAGTCAGGGAGCTTTATTAAAGCGCTCAAGAAACTGCCTTTATTTAAGACTACAAGGAAGGGCGTGGCCATCGCCATCCCGGACGGCTACAAGATCATCCGGAGAGACCGCGTCAACCAGACAGGAGGTGGCATCGCCATCATTCACAGGAACACCATCCGCATCACGACCAACACCGACGACACCATCGCACCCGCCGAACACCTGCACTTCCAGATCCACGTCAACCCCAAGACCACTCTCAGAGGCACCCTCATCTACAGACCCCCCGGACCACGCACACAATTCAGCGAGGACATCGCCGACTTCATCAGCCCGCTCGCCCTCCCCTCAGCCGACTACATCCTCCTCGGGGACCTCAACTTCCACCTGGAGAACAACGACGACCGCAACACCACCACCGTGCTGGAAAACCTCGCAAACCTGGGACTCAAGCAACTGGTGACCACCCCCACCCACCTCGCCGGACACACACTCGACGCCGTCTTCTCATCCAGCAAAGACATCGCCTTCAGCCACGCCACAGGACTCCACTGGACGGACCACAGCTGCGTCCACTTCACCTTCAGAAGAACGACGACCCACCACCACCAGCAACAGGTTGCCCGAAGAAGCTGGAACAAGATCACAGCCGACCAGCTCACCGCCTCCCTGAGTCAGCACCCTCCCGCCAGCTCAGCGAACCCCAGCCAGGCCGCCGACAAACTCACGAAGTGGATCAGCAACTGCGCGGACGAACTCGCCCCTCTGAGGACCCCGCCCAGCAGACACGGCAGCAAGAAAGCCCCATGGTTCACCGACGAACTCAAGAGCTCCAAGAAGAACTGCCGAGCCCTCGAGAAAGTCTGGAGAAGGGAACCTACACCGGACAACATGACCACCCTCAAGCTTGCCACCCGGAAGCACCACCAACTGATCCGCGCCACCAAGAAAACCGCATTCAAGGACCGACTGGACAACAACGCACACAACTGCAAGGAACTCTTCAACATCGTGAAAGAGCTCTCCAACCCCAACGCCGGTAACAACGACATCACCCCATCGCAAGACCTCTGCAACTCCCTCGCCTCCTACTTCCACAACAAGATCGCGGACATACACAACAGCTTCAGTAGTCAACCATCGCACACAACGACCGCAGCAACGCCACCCACCACCACCCTCCGCGCCTGGACTCCGATCAGCACCGATGACACCGTCCGCATGATGAACTCCATCCACTCCGGATCTCCGACCGACCCCTGCCCTCACCACGTCTTCAACAAGGCCGACGCTGTCATCGCACCCCACCTGCGGGACATCATCAACACCTCCTTCGACACCGCCACCTTCCCGGAGAGCTGGAAGCACGCCGAACTCAGCGCTCTACTTAAGAAACCAACAGCGGACCCCACCGAACTCAAGAACTACCGCCCCATCTCGCTCCTCCCGTTTCCAGCCAAAGTCATCGAGAAGACCGTCAACAAACAGCTGGCCGCCTTCCTGGAGACGAATGGATCCCTCGACCCCTCACAGTCTGGCTTCCGAGCCAACCACAGCACCGAGACCGCCCTGATCGCTGCCACCGATGACATCCGAGCCCTGATGGACAACGGAGAAACAGCGGCCCTCATCCTCCTAGACCTCTCCGCGGCATTCGACACTGTCTGCCACCGCACCCTAGTGCAGCGCCTCAGCAACGTCGGAATTCAGGAGAAGGCACTGGAATGGATCGTCTCCTTCCTCAACGGAAGAACACAGATAGTCCGCCTACCACCGTACAAGTCAGAGGCCACCGAAGTCATCTGCGGCGTCCCTCAAGGATCCTCGCTGAGCCCCACCCTCTTCAACGTCTACATGAGCCCCCTCGCGCCCATCGCACGCCAACACAACCTGAACATCATCTCCTACGCCGATGACACCCAGCTGATCCTCTCTCTGACCAACGACCCCGCCGCTTCCAGAGCCAACCTTCACGAAGGGATGAAAGATGTAGCCGAATGGATGACGACCAGCCGCCTGAAACTGAACTCAGACAAGACGGAAGTCCTCATCCTGGGCTCCTCGCCCTCCGCCTGGGACGACTCCTGGTGGCCCCCCGCCCTGGGCACCGCACCCACACCGACAGACCACGCACGCAACCTGGGCTTCATCCTGGACTCCTCCCTCTCCATGACCAGACAAGTCAACGCCGTCTCCTCGTCATGCTTCAACATCCTGCGCATGCTTCGAAAGATCTTCCGGTGGATCCCCACCGAGACCAGGAAGACGGTCACCCAGGCCCTCGTCACCAGCCGACTGGACTACGGCAACGCCCTCTACGCCGGAACCACCGCCAAGCTCCAGAAGAGACTCCAGCGGATCCAGAACGCCTCAGCCAGACTCATCCTCGACATCCCCCGACGCAGCCACATCTCCGGACATTTGAGAGACCTGCACTGGCTCCCCGTCAACAAGAGAATCACCTTCCGTCTCCTCACCCACGCACACAAAGCCCTACACGACCAAGGCCCGAGCTACCTCAACAACCGCATCAACTTCTACGCTCCCAAACGCCACCTCCGATCGGCCAGTCACGCCCTCGCCGCCGTCCCCCGCATCCGAAGATCGACAACAGGAGGAAGGGCCTTCTCCCACCTGGCCGCCAAGACCTGGAACTCCCTCCCGACCGACCTGCGCCTGACCCAAGACCACCTCTCCTTCAGGAAGAAGCTCAAGACCTGGCTGTTCGAGCAGTAGCAGCACCCCCCCCCCCAAGCGCCTTGAGACCCTCCGGGTAAGTAGTGCGCTATATAAATGTCCATGATTGATTGATTGATTGATGAGGAAATGTCATGATAATACTGCGCATGCGCAGGCCGGAGAGGGAGGGGAGAGGCGGACGCGTGTCGGTATAAAGTACATTTCCCATGAATTTTAAGGCTGACACATGCCAAAGGAATCCGCAGCAGATAAGCGGGTTTCATATCTGCACTCGCCTCTTCCCTGGTAGAGAAATGCGCTCGCAGGACTGGCTCGGATTTATTTATTTATGCCACGGAGAAGCCTTCACTGCTCGGATAATAAAAAGCTGCCTCAGTAGTTCTTAGACTAGTTATGAGGTCACCAGCCGCGTGTAATAAGACGATGACACGGCTTCTCAAGTAATCACGTGTTACTGTTGAGAGGTGAGATCAGGGCGCCTGGGGAAAGGCAGGAAGTGACCCGAGACTGCTGTTTACACACACTGGAACCATGATTATGTGAGGGCCAAGCTGGTGGCTCTGCCAATCACTGTTAATGATGCATTGTTTAAAAGCATTCAAAGGAAAAATCATTTTAAAATACTGGAAGCACAGTCCACAGGACTTCAAGTACTTCAAAACTGTACACAGAATCCAAATCAATCTTCAAATGGGCCGATTTATTATTTCAAACACGTTTCACTCGGGAAACGCTGACACAATAAAAAAAAAACAGAATCTAAAGGGAATCACTGCACAGCCTAATTTACTTACAAATGTACTCAGAACTGGTACATGCTCTAGCCATTTGCGTCTCTGCAACAGCCCAGCCAAGTTTATCACCTCTAGAAGAGACATGTCCTTCTCGGTCCTGCTAAGTGCACCTTCTGCATCAAATGCCAGGGAGGAGTGCAGCAGCCAGCCCGCCCCCCTCCCAGTGCCATAAATGCCTTTGTGTACGGGAAGTCGATTTTTAGTTCTTGAACTTTTACACTGCAATGAACAATCATTAGCAGGCAGCACTTTTAGGGGAGCATGCTTATTTTTAGGTTTCACCTGCACAGGCTTGCACTGTGTATGTGAAATCTATTGTTTTTAAGACAAATCATAAGAGGAGCTTACATCTGATCCCACCCCCTCTCTTTCCTGGCTTTTCATTGGTTCCTGTGCTTGCCACTTACTTTTCCTCTATTTCTATTGGCTGTAGCATATTTTCCTGCATTTACCAATGCCTGCTCCTCTTTTGCTTTTCTTATCAGTTTCCCTACCGAAATACTGTTAACATCCGCTTTTGTGGAACTATTTTCTTTCATAAAGTTTTGCCTTTTTCTGATTTTACATCTTGCAGCAGATTTATATATAGCTCATCAGCCGGAGAGTGTGAGAACTTGGCCTGGCATATGCTGTCCACTAGTGATAGTGGGCACCTTGCACCAGTCCATACAGTCCTTAGAGGTGATAGGTTAAAGACAACCTGTTATATTCTCATGTTTGGTCCTATTGCTTTAAGGAGTGTTAATAACACAACCTTATTTGAAAGCTATCCTAGTGGTAGCTATAGAGAGCAGCCGTCAGGCTAAGTCTTGAAGAAACGTAAAGCAGCTTGTTATACCAGTCTATAATCTCTTGAATGACCAAATGAAAGGAGAACCACACCAGGTATATATATAAAATATATGTATATATTCTTAAACACACCCTACTAGTCTCTTTATGAGGCTAGAGGTCAAAGCACATATGTTACACTTAATATATCACGGTAAATTAGCACAATATACATTGGGCCCTAGGGGCGAACCAAACCATATATTAAGAAAGTGGTATAACGACTTGACTAGACACAAGGCCTAGAGCCTGTAGAAGTGCTGGGGCCACAAGGAACCACCCAAGGTAGTGACACAGGGGACCTACGGGGTACACGTGCTGTGTGAGAACACAGCCGCGAATCGCCGTTAGCTTCTATGAGGAAAGTCGCGGTTCAAAATTTAAAGATTAGAGACACTTAGGAGAGGACTTTGAGCAAACCCCTGTAGACTTAAGGAGTTCTAGGGCCAATACCCATGGGAGCACCGGAGTACTCAAGCTACCTCACCCAGGGAAGCCGGGTGCATAGGTGTCTTTTGGTGTCTGGAATCGTCTTTGATTTCAATGGCGATCTGCTTCAAAGTGCTGCTGCCCTCGAGGAGAGTGTCCAGGGTGATCCAAGCCTGGATCGGAGATCTGAAGAACCTGAAAGCAGAGGGGACAGAGTCTGAGTCACTTGCCAGTGACCAGGCACACGATAGACCAATGCCCAACGATGTCAGGTGTTTCCAGGTTAATGTTACTGTTAATGTTAAAAAATGTCTTGTAGAGTGCACATACACCGGCTGGTTTCAAGGCGCTATAGGAAAATAAGGCATAAATTGTTACCCAGGAGATCTTCAGTTGTAGGCTTGCTCAAACAACCAGGTTTTAAGGTATCTTCAGAATTTCATAAGATCAGAACAGGCTCAGATCTTCAAGGGGAGGGAGGTCCAAAGTCTGGGGCGAGAACAGCAAATCTGCAACCTCCAAGGCGCTTCCGCCTAAATGAGGGGGTGTGGAGGAGTGAGAGGTGGGCTGAGCATAAGTTGCGGGAGGGGGTGTGCCTGAGTATCAAGTTATTGATAAATTGTGGGCTTTTGCTGTGCAGAGATTTAAAGATCAGGCATCCGGTTTTAAATGTACAGTGTTGGGGATGGGAAGCCAGTGCAGTTTCCTTAACAGGGGAGTAGCTGGTTGCCATCTGGGTTGTCGTAGAATCAGTCTGGTCGCATGGTTCTCGACCAACTGTAACCGTTTTTGCAGGTAGAGAGGCATGCCCAGATAGGTGGCATTGGCGTAATCCAGGTGTGACAGAACGGTAGCTATCACAACCTGAGTCAGGGCTTCCTGCGTGAGAAGATGGTGGTTCTTCCTGATTTTTCAAAGTTGGAAGAAGCATTTGGAGACTACCAGACCCACTTGTGTTTTAAGTGAGAGATCGCTGTTTAGTGTGACTCCGAGTGTTTTAGCCGCAGAGGAGGGGGAGGGCGGAGATCCCATCTCTGAAGGCCAGAAATGCTGGCCCTAGAACTTGTGACTGTCCCCTGTAAGTACCAACTCAGTCTTTCCAGGATTCAGCTTAAGGTGGTTTTGGTCCATCCATAGTTGAATGTGCCTCATAGTGGCCTGAAAATCGGTGATTGATCTGTCAGTGTTATCAATCGTGAAGACCAGTTGGAGGTCGTCTGCGTAGTTGAAGACAGTCACATTCCTGTCTCTGAGGGATTGAATCAGGGGGAGGAAGTAGAGGTTTAACAAGTGGGGGGACAGGGAGGAGTCCTGCGGGACACTGCAGGGAAGCCTCTGTTTGGAGGCCAACATTTTATTTAAACGGACTGCCTGAGACCTGTCTTCCAGGAAGGAGCTTAGCTAGCTGGCGGCTGTTCCTTGGATGCCAGCTTGTCTGACACGGTCAACCAGAATGGTATGGTCGACTGTGTCAAACGCAGCGGAAAGATCCAATAGTACCAGAGCCTGTGGGGTACTACTATCTGCGCCGTCATGGAGGGTGTCCAGTAGAGCTAAAATGACTGTTTCTGTTGAGTGGGCAGGCCGTAAACCCGCCTGATGTGGCTCCAGATAATTGGACTCTTCCAAGAAGTTAGAGAGACATCTAGCAATGTGTGCCTCTAAGACTTTCGCTAAAAAGGGGAGCAGGGAAATGGGGCGGTAGCTAGGCATGCAGGTGGGGTCGACTCCAGGTTTTTTCAAGAGAGGGACCACTGTGGCCTCTTTGAAAGCTGGGGCATAGTTACGTCGCCACTGCCGCTCTAGTTGGCGTAAGATCAGTTTGTGAGATTTAAGTTTGGTAGAGAACCATCTCTGGGCGTCTGGGCGGCAGGCATGTTTAACTTTCTTAAGGGGGGCATGCATATTACTAGCAGCAAGCAACCAGCTAGAGAGACTAGCATCATATATGTTGATGTCAGGGTGAGGTAGAGGGGATTTTCTGGTCAGCGTGTCAAGAAATTCCTTCCTATCTAAGGTGTTCCATTTCCTGGCCAGGCCACCAGCGACAGTCAAAGTTTTCCTGGTGGTAGTATGAGTTAACGTAAATTTAATTAAGTAATGGTCAGACCATATACAAGGGAACGTGGTGGGGGTAGTTATAGTCAGGCTGTTGGTCCAGATTTGATCAAGGATGTGCCCTTTTTAATGGGGCGGAGAAGAGACCTGTTGAGTGAGGTTCAGGTTGGTGAGGAGGTCTGCCAATTCAGTAGAGTGTGGACTTTCGTGAGGGTCGTTGAGCCAGTAATTGAAGTCGCCCATGAGAAATACTTTAGCGTGGTCGATAACAAGGTTGGCGATCTATTTGCTCAAAGATAAGGGAAAAGATAGCATATGGTGCGGGGGCCTATAGACTAGTACACAGACAAAAGTGTCACCGGTAGATTCCAATTTGATTACAAGGTTCTTCGACTCAGGGAGGTTAAGACAGGTCAAGGCATTGAATTTGAATTTAGCGTGTAAAATCGCTGCAACCACCCCTCCCGATTTGCCATGGAGGCGGTCGGAATGAATGATGTAATAATCTGGGGGTAGCGCTGTCAGTATGTCAGGGGAGAAGTCGGAAGTCAGCCAGGTTTCAGTCAGTAACAGGATATCTGGTTTGTCCGTAACTAGTAAGAGAAAGGTATCTAATTAGTGCTTGACAAGGGAGCGGGTGTTGAGGTAGAAAATGACTAGGGGAGAGGGGCTGGGTTGGACCGGACTTTGAAGGAGTTGCGTGGCAAGGTTAGGTTGTCTTCGTATTTCTGGGAATGAGCTACGTTCGGTGTAGATTTCCATCTTAGTGGTAAGACTGCATATTTCGCGGGGGAAGCTGAGGTGAGTCGCATGCAGTTTCTTGTGAGACTCAGAGAAGTAAATGAGGGGACGGGCATAGTGGCTGGCCCCTGGTACCGGAAGGGCGTGGACGGGCGCAGACGGGCTTGCCTTTGGCACGCTGGCCGCCGGGGCGCCCTCTGCACGCTTCCACGCTGTGTGCTGCATAAGTCTCCTGGCACGCCCCCAGTTGCGCCCCTACTCAGCGTGATTGGCTGTGATGAGGGTAGTGAGGAGATCAACTGAGGTCTTGGAGTAGGCGCCCTGTACGCCGCGTAAAATTAAAAAAATACAGGTAAATTAGTTATTCAATTCACATACAATTTTTAAAAAGGGTTAAAACAGGTTTCAAGTTTTTTGCGGAGACCGTGCCTGAGTAGCGTTCTAGCGGTAGCTACTAATGCCTGAGGGAAGATTCCCGCGCTGTGGTAGCTTAAGTCTCCTGGCCCCGCCCCCAGTTCTACCCCTACTCAGCATGATTGGCTCTGACGAGGGGAGTGAGGAGGATCAGCTGGGGTCTCGGAGAAGCCGTCCTGTGCGCCACGTACAATTTTCAAAATACAGGTAAATTAGTTATTCAATTCACACACAGTTTTTCAGAAGGGTTAAAACAGGTTTCAAGTTTTTTGCGGAGAGCGTGCCTGAGCAGCGTTCTAGCGGTAGCGACTAATGCCTAAGGGAAGATTCCCGCGCTGCGCTAGCTTAAGTCTCCTGGCCCTGCCACCAGTTCCGCCCCTACTCAGCGTGATTGGCTGTGACGAGGGGAGTGAGGGGGATCAGCAGGGGTCACGGAGAAGCCCCCTGTGTGCCGTGTACAATTTTCAAAATACAGGTAAATTAGTTATTCAATTCACACACAGTTTTTCAGAAGGGTTAAAACAGGTTTCAAGTTTTTTGCGGAGAGCGTGCCTGAGCAGCGTTCTAGTGATAGCGACTAATGCCTAAGGGAAGATTCCCGCGTTGTGGTAGCTTAAGTCTCCTGGCCCCGTCCCCAGTTTCGCCCCTACTCAGCGTGATTGGCTCTGATGAGGGGAGTGAGGAGGATCAGCTGGGGTCTCGGAGTAGCCGCCCTGTGCGCCGCGTACAATTTTAAAAATACAGGTAAATTAGTTATTCAATTCACACACAATTTTAAAAAAGGGTTAAAACAGGTTTTACGTTTTTTGCGGAGAGCGTCCCTGAGCAGCGTTCTAGCGGTAGCGACTAATGCCTAAGGGCTTGAAGAGGTGAAGCCTAACTCTGCAGCCACGAGAACGAGGAGGCGTCGACGATGACCAGAAGCTGGATTCGACCTGTCCCACAAATGATGTCGAGTGCTGCGGTGTTGGTGACCGGGTGGGACCCAACAAGCCTTGGCAACAGCAACCCGTGCAGAAAGAGAAAAGATGCTTCGGTGCAGAGCAGCAAAGTCCGAGGGACTCACCAAGTGGTGGAGAGTCAGGGCACGTCTCGAGCAACCAGGGAAACTCAATGAAAGTCAAAGTTGCCTTCTCAGGGACCCACCAGTTGATGGACCAGGGATTGCGAAGGTATCTCGAGCGAAAACACAAAGGGCCAGCTCATGGAACACTTGTGGAGTGTAGGACAGCAATCTTCAGTGGAAAAGGTGCTCGGGGTCTGGGCTACAAGTAACCCAATGCACAGCCTCAAGAAACATTGAGATGCTAATGTACTCGCAAATGTGCACGGTGTCCAGGGGTTCCGGTTCCACGGTACCCACGAGGGCTACGGGTCTCAGCTTTACTGGGGACTTGGTTCAGCCTCTGGGAAGTCTGGAAACCCACCTCCTGTGTCGCAAATACTTCGGAATCCGGCGGGAGCTTCGGAAATGCAAACCAGTCAGATGCGTCTTTGGTGCCTGCCAAGCAGAGGAGTCACTCCTTTACTCCAAGGGAAATTCTTCAGTCATCTAGTCGTGTAGATCGTCGAAGTTCCAGGATTTATGTAGCAGAGTTTTGTCCAGGTGTAATCTAAAATCCTGTAGTCAGGGGTTCCTTTCTTATACCCAAGAAAGGGGTTGGACTAACTCTAAAGACCCACCTATGGGAGGGTTTGGAAAGAGGGGTGGTTACACCCATTTCCTTTGTCCAGTTTCGCGCCAGAGCAGGGGCTGGTAGCCCCTGCAACCGGTGGTTTGTACCGGACTATGCACAGGGACACCAAATGTGCCCCCAGTGCAGACTGCAAAGCACTCTTGGAGTGATCCACCCAGCCCCAATACACTAAAGCCTGTCTGGGAGGTGATTACACCTCCCTGTGACAGGAAAACTATTGTCCAGGTATCCCCTGCCAGAGTTTCGTCCAGGCACAGGAGGCCAGACCCGTGTCTGTGGCATCCATTTTGTGATGCCAAGGCTCTTTTAAACTGGTACCGGGTATACCGGTGTGTACTTGTCTCTCCCTCTAGAAGGGTGGGGTCATACCCCCGCCGCCAGGATTGGCAGGGGTTTGATTCCAAAGTGTTTGTTACTAAACACAACATGTTACCTTGCAGCCATTCCAAAGTTAGCATTTACCGCAAGGTTATAATGCACATAAGAGTATATGGTCTGGCTGCATCACGGAACAGCCCCAGAGAATAGGTTCCGAAGGCTGACGAGGGGCCCTGCTCATGCATGTGCACCCTCTCACACAAAACCCAACACCCTGCCGTCAGGATTGATAAGGCCTGCCATAGGGGTGACTGAGAGGTATATGTGTAGCGATTTAGGGTAGATATAGGTAACCTATATCTAAGGAAGGGCTACATTCACCACCTTACCCAGCCAGGCTGCAGTGGCAGTCATTTTGGAAGGCTTCCCAGGGGTGGCACAATACATGCTGCAGCCCCTGGTAGGTCTCTGGGGTACCTATGCCCTTGGTACCTAAGGTACCATATACTAGGGACTCATAAGGGTACCCCAGTAACGAAACTGGAGTGTACCTAAAGTACATGGAATCAATTTAGAGAGGAAGCAGCTAGGCTGGGGTCCTGGACAGCAGGCCCCCAGCCAGACTAAAGTCGAAAAACAGTGAACCATCAGCAAAAACTGGCTTTTTATTGGTTCCTGTTCTTGTCACTTACTTTTGCTCCATTTCTATTGGCTGTAGTATATTTTGCTGCATTTACCAATGACTGTTCCTCGGATGCTTCTCTTATCAATTTCCCGTAGCCAAAATACTCTTAACATCCATGTTCGGTGCAGATGGGGCCGTTCTGCTGGAAGGAGGCGTCAATGGGATGGGGGCTCCGTGGCATAATCAGCTGCCAGGAGTTTTCCTTAGGACAAGACACCGCGCAGCATCACAACCCAGGATACCAATGGCCTGTCGATTAAAACCCCATGGGTGATGCACCACACAGGGCTTGCTGAAACAATGGATGGCTTGCTGCTTATAACGAAAAGTTGCACGCTGGTCCGAATACTGAATGTAACGCATTGACATGTTCGTGGCATACCGAAAACAATCCATATTGGGAATCTGACTTAGAAGATACTTTCTCTATTCCGTTATGGCATAATATATGGAATAATCTCCGGAGATCTTCTAGAGCAGCCAATACCACTCCAACATTATTTTTTGTATATAATAGACTTCTGCTCACTCCCGCCAAGATACACGCTGTTGATCCTTCTAATCCCTCTACATGTTGGTCTTGCTCCAATACATATGCAGATCTCAAACATATGCTTTTCACCTGTCCTTTAATTCATATATTTTGGTCCAAAGTGTGGCAACAAATTAACTATTTTCTCCACTCAATTCCCATTTTCACTCACCCACATTTTTCTAGGTAGCTTATCTGACATATGGTCTTCTCTGAATTCTAATGTTTCTATTATTGATCTTCTCTTGGCGGTAGCTTTTCAACAGATCACTAAATCTTGGAAAAATACGTTAGACGTCTCTTTTCAAGCTTGGTGGTATGGTGTCTGCTACAGTCATAGACTTGATAGAGCATATGTTTCCCCTATCACACTTGCTATTAAACGTGATCTCTTATGGTTACCGATTACTACTTTTCTAGATGTTTCTGCTCAACCTCGTCCAATGCATACCCCTCCCACTGAAGAAGTTCCCAAACCTCCATGATACAGTTTATACAATATTACTTATTTGTAGTAAATAATTGTTTTCTCTTTTATACTGTATGGTATTTTAGATAGCAACATTACCTGTTTTTATGCTTATCAGGCATTTTATATAAAGAAATGTTTCTGTATTTATTTCCCCTCCCCATCTCTTTCTTTCTTCTCTCTCTATCTCTCTCTTTCTTCTTTCTTTTTCTTCCTTGTATTGCAATATATTATTTTTGCCTGATTGCTTTTTATTCTATAATGCAGATATATGTAAGTTTCTTTATTGCAATCTTTTCTTTCAATAAATTCTTTTTCAAACTTAAAAGAAAACAATCCATCCTCCATATACCTGAAAGAAAAGAGAGACAAGTGGGGGACAAGGAGGGGCTGTTTCTGCTTTGCAATGTTTTCTGTCGATATGGAGCTGCGCGATCTACACGTCACGCCATATTCGTGATTTGTTTAGTCCAACCTGCTCGAACAGGTTTGGTAAGCAGATTTTCATATATAGCTCTAATTCCAATTTTGAAATATTTAGAAATATTTGTCAATGTGAATACATCAGCAGAAATAATTGCAGGTAGCGCATATGGTTCCTTGTGGGCACTTGCAGTGGCAGTCCAAATAAAATTCTCCCAGCTTCTTTTTTGCAGCATTTGGGCTTCTTCTTCAACTTTGGCTTCCACAGAACCGTTCACAGAAGTTGGGCTGACAACACCTACAGATACTTTCAGAGAGGCTTGCAGATTAGGACACAGAGATATTGTACAAGCTTCCCCGCACCCACGTTTTTCACCCATTGATTTAAGGATACTTATTTAGCATAGAAAAAAATGTTTACAAAAAAAATCCTTTCTTTTGATTGTTAAACGAAAGTGCAGGAAAGTCGAGGTCTATATATTTTTATTAGGTTTTGTGAAATTTATTGTTTTTGACATAAACTGAATCACAGGATGTTGCGCATTCGAGACTTGAACCGGGACCCCTCCCTTGCTTGAGTCAGCAGCTCTGGCCACTGGCCACATCCTCTCCACTCCTGTGATACTTGTCAGGGAGCTCTTTCCTTAGTTCTAGAAGGTAATTAATAAAAAAAACAGCTCTTTATTCAGCACACAGACAAAACCAATGCATTACCAATGCTTGTTCATAAAGTATATGGTCTTTACCTTTGGGCGTCACTAGGTAATTTTAAACAAAGATCCCGCCCCCTTAGGAAGAGCTCCCTTGTCGGTTCAAGATCGAGCCCAAATACAAACACTAGGTGCCTGGTGAGGACTCAGTGATGAAGCATGCCACTAAGACAAACTAGTGAGTGAGAGCTCTTTTACAAACTAGTGAGTGAGAGCTTTTTCACAAACTAGTGAGTGAGAGCTTTTTTACAAACTAGTGAGTGAGAGCTTTTTTACAAACTAGTGGGTGAGAGCTTTTTTACAAACTAGTGAGTGAGAGCTTTTTTACAAACTAGTGAGTGAGAGCTTTTTTACAAACTAGTGAGTGAGAGCTTTTTCACAAACTAGTGAGTGAGAGCTTTTTTACAAACCGGTGAGTGAGAGCCCTTTTACAGGTGAGTGAGAGCCCTTTTACAAAGCGGTGAGTGAGAGCCCTTTTATAAACTAGTGAGTGAGAGCTCTTTTACAAACTGGTGAGTGAGAGCCCTTTTGCAAACCGGTGAGTGAGAACCCTTGTACAAACTAGTGAGTAAGAGCCCTTGTACAAACTGGTGAGTGAGAGCCCTTTTACAAACTAGTGAGTGAGAGCCCTTTAACAAACTAGTGAGTGAGAGCCCTTTAACAAACAAGTGAGTGAGAGCCCTTTTACAAACCAGTGAGTGAGAACCCTTGTACAAACTAGTGAGTGAGAGCCCTTGTACAAACTGGAGAGTGAGAGCCCTTTTACAAACCGGTGAGTGAGAGCCCTTTTACAAACCGGTGAGTGAGAGCCCTTTTATAAACTAGTGAGTGAGAGCTCTTTTACAAACTGGTGAGTGAGAGCCCTTGTACAAACTGGTGAGTGAGACCCCTTTTATAAACTAGTGAGTGAGAGCCCTTTTATAAACTAGTGAGTGAGAGCTCTTTTACAAACTGGTGAGTGAGAGCCCTTGTACAAACTGATGAGTGAGAGCCCTTTTACAAACTGGTGAGTGAGAGCCCTTTTACAAACTAGTGAGTGAGAGCCCATGTACAAACTGGTGAGTGAGAGCCCTTTTACAAACTGGTGAGTGAGAGCCCTTTTACAAACCGGTGAGTGAGAGCCCTTTTACAAACCGGTGAGTGAGAGCCCTTTTACAAACTGGTGAGTGAGAGCCCTTGTACAAACTGGTGAGTGAGAGCCCTTTTATAAACTAGTGAGTGAGAGCCCTTTTATAAACTAGTGAGTGAGAGCTCTTTTACAAACTGGTGAGTGAGAGCCCTTGTACAAACTGGTGAGTGAGAGCCCTTTTACAAACTGGTGAGTGAGAGCCCTTTTACAAATTAGTGAGTGAGAGCCCTTGTACAAACTGGTGAGTGAGAGCCCTATAACAAACAAGTGAGTGAGAGCCATATTGCAAACTTGTGAGTGAGATCCCTATAACAAACACGTGAGTAAGAGCCCTTTTACAAACAAGTGAGTAAGAGCCCTTTAACAAAAAAGTGAGTGAGAGCCCTTTTGCAAACTAGTGAGTGAGAGCCCTTTAACAAACTAGTGAGTGAGAGCCCTATAACAAACAAATGAGTGAGAGCCCTTTTGCAAACTAGTGAATGAGAGCCCTTTTACAAACTAGTGAGTGAGAGCCTTTTTGCAAACTAGTGAGTGAGAGCCCTTTTACAAACCGGTGAGTGAACCGCCCTTTTACAAACTAGTGAGTGAGAGCCCTTTTGCAAACTAGTGAGTGAGAGCCCTTTTACAAACTAGTGAGTGAGAGCCCTTTAACAAACAAATGAGTGAGAGCCCTTTTGCAAACTAGTGAATGAGAGCCCTTTTACAAACTAGTGAGTGAGAGCCCTTTTACAAACTGGTGAGTGAGCGCCCTTTTACAAACTAGTGAGTGAGAGCCCTTTTACAAACAAGTGAGTGAGAGCCCTTTAACAAACAAGTGAGTGAGAGCCCTTTTACAAACAAGTGAGTGAGAGCCCTTTAACAACCACGTGAGTGAGAGCCCTTTTGCAAACTAGTGAGTGAGAGCCCTTTTACAAACTAGTGAGTGAGAGCCCTATAACAAACAAGTGAGTGAGAGTCCTCTTACAAAGTAGTGAGTGAGAGCCCTTTAACAAACAAGTGAGTGAGAGCCCTTTAACAAACAAGTGAGTGAGAGCCCTTTTACAAACAAGTGAGTGAGAGCCCTATCATAAACAAGTGAATGAGAACTTTTTTACATTAAGTGGACAGGAAGTGTTCCTCATTTTCAATTTCATTTACATTTTCAGCTTTCTTTATATCTTATATTGCATTATTTTACTGGGATTACCTCCACTCATCTTTGTATCAGTTGAGCACTTATTTGAACATAAACACATTGACTTACTTCTGACTACAAAGGGTTACTGTAGAAACTCTGTTAAACACTCCAAACTATTACTTTAACCACCCCTATCTTATTTGTGCGCTGGATTCCTCAGTGGCACATGCATCCGTTCACTGCCTGAGATTCACTTCCAGGGTTAAAGGTCAGGCCTCACAGCTCAGCTCCCTCAGGCACCATAGGTCCAAAGTCTATTACTTTCACCAATGTTCCTTAGTTGGAAGTGGGAATAGTAAATCTCGCCCCTTCAGTGTCCAACTCTTTCCTTACTGTTGTTTAGATCAGAGAGGCAGTAGTAAATTAGACTCCCTCCAAGGGCAGTCCAATATTTTTTGTTCATATTTTATGTACTGTTTTTTAGGTCGAAAGGGAGTGGTAAATTGAATTTTTCAAAATGTGGTGGTCAGTTTGGAGCATTTATTGCGTTATAATTTATGCTCTCGGTTTTCCTTTTTTAATGTAGTTTAATTGTTTGATATTTATATATTTTATGCTTGTTACTTTGGATGTAGCTTTGAAAATATTTTCCATTTTGTTGTATATGTCTATATTTTTGTTAATAATTGTAGTGTTTAATATTGGTAATGTTGAATTTTGCTTACGTTTTTCTTTTAATTGTTGTTTTGTAATTTTTTATATGTTTTCGTGATTTTATTTTGCAGTATATTTATAGTGAAATGTATTATTTTTATTTTATTTAGTACATTATGGGTATTTTAATATCTTAATGCATTTGTTTGTAACTTTTCATTTTAATCCATACTAATATTATAAAGAGAGAGCCCAAACCTTTGAGGCGGGTAATCTCAGTTACCACAGCACCAAGCACAACACCCAATACAGCGTTGGAAAGGGTAGTTGCAGCAGAAGGACATAGGCTATGCAGACGGCCACCATATTTTATTTTTTTTGCAGAGTTTTATATAGCGCGAACTTGACCCGAACTGAATCAGGTATCAGAGCGCTTTACATAGCACCAGTTACGTTACATGAGGACACACATTCATTTTTATTAGGCACGGAGTGATTAAGTGATTTGCCCAGAATCACAGGATGTTTGGTGTCGTTCCCTAGACTCGAACCCAGATCCCCAGGTCCGAGGTCGAGTGCCTTAGCCGTTAGGCCAACTCCTCTATACATTTAAAAGGTAAAAGAACCGTGCTAGCAAAGTAGCCCCTTGTGGGCGTGTCTGCGTTGTGCTGTGGGCGTGGGCTGGGGGCGTGACTAACGCTGGGAGCGTGTTGTATGGCCATCACATTGTGGGCTGTGGGCGTGTCCTGGGGGCGTGACAAACGCTGGGGGCGTGTGTCCGCACTTCATGCCATGTGAGTCGTACATACAAGTGCCAATTACGTTTCTGCACAGCATCAAGGGGCACGCTGGGGGTCTGAGAAACGCTGGGGGCATGTGTCCGGCCTTCATGCCATGTAAACGCAATTGCGCCGCATCAAGGGGCACGCTGGGGGCGTGTCCTACATTCCGCCCTTCATGCCATGTGGGTTGTACATTAATCAGAAGATCGTCTGCTGTGGCCGTGTGCTGGGGGCGTGACAAACACGTTCACCTGGAGGCCTGGGAAGTAACGTTACTGCAGCCTCTCCTGCGCGCTGTTACTGAACTCTTTCATTCAACGAAATTACACGCGCCTGCTACCATCAACCAGGGCTCTAGCCGGGCTCAGGCGGCGGATCAGTACACTAATTACACGCGCCTGATAACATCAACCAGGGCTGCAGCTGAGCCTCAAGCGGGGGAATGCGCGCCTGCTAACATCAAACAGGCCTGCATCTGCGCCTCAAGCGGGGGAACACGCAAATGAGCGTGTCTGCGGGGACAATTACTGCAGCCTCTCCTACTCGCTGTCACTAAACTCTCTCATTAAAGGATTTACCCGCGGCTGATAACTCTCTCATTCAACGACATTAAACGCGGCTGCTAACATCAACCAGGGCTGTAGCCGGGCTCAGGCGGCGTATCACTACACCAATTACACGCGGCTGCTAACATCAACCAGGGCTGCAGCTGGGCCTTCTCCGTCCCTATTCTAATGAAACAAAAAATGTTGTCTACTGCGAGATTTTAAAATAAATTGCCCTTGCCAAATACACACATTACACACATTCTATTTCATACCCGGACAGCGTCGGGACGGGCTGCTAGTTATTTAGTAATCACATAACATTGACATTTTTGGGACTTATCAACTAACCAGTGCCTCACGGGCCACTTTAGCAACCACCAGCTCCTCCATGCCACACAGTCTGGATTCAGGCCCAACCTAAGTACAGACGCATCACTCATCGCTGCCACAGAGGAGAGACAGCAGCCCTCATTTACCTGGACCTCCCTGCAGTATTTGACACAGTCTCACACCCCATCCTCTTCAGGTTATTGTACAAGACTGCCATCTAAGGGAAAGCTTGCTCTTAACAAAGAAACAAAGAGAAATGCTTTATTGCTCCTCATTTTTGCTGGTTCCATGTGTGCTGCATTCTGCAGCACACATAGAAACAGCAAAAGCCCATTGATTGTTTATGTGCAGGAAGGGTCACTGTCTTGGACATAAACAATCAAAGGGTCACCTTCCTGCACATAAACAATCTTTAAAAACAATGACATTTTTTAACTTCTATGTGTTCTGAATTGTGCGGCACACATAGAAGTGACAAAACGCCATTTAAAGACAAAACGCCATTTAAAGATAGTTTATGTGCAGGAAGGGACAACTTTCTGCACATAAACAATCTTCCCATCAACGCAGACACGCTTGCACTAAGGGTGCAAGGGTGTCTGCGTTTACGATAGGCTGCTAAATTTAGTGCAAGCGCAGTGGGAAACGTAGGGCTGCACCACATTCTTGTAAATATGGTGCAACCCTGCGTTTCAGGAGTGCTCTGCCACTTCATTGTAAATACGCCCCTGATTTTGTTAAAACTAAATAAATATGGGCATGTTGTGACCCACAGACCCCACCCACTTCGACATTTGGTATGACTACAACTGAGCTTCCGAGACCAGGGATTGGCTCTCTTACACTGAGACTGACTGCATTTTGACGGATTGTGTGTGCACTTTCACCTGAAAAGTGGCTCACTTCAGTGCTGGGGTGGTGGGCAGTTTCTTCCTCATTTCTTGTGTTTTTATTTCTCATTTCTTTTTTTTCTTTTAAACTGTTAATTTCTATGGCAGATGTTTGCAATAAATACATTAATAAGTAAATATTGCATGCTTGCTAAGACAAGGCCTTTTCACATTTCAATGCTTGTTCTCTTCTTTTTTTTATTATTCAAGCGTCTGGACTCTTGTATTTTAATCAGTTTTCAACATTTACTCATCTACCTGCTGGGCTCATTTGAGAGCCTGATTAATTCCACTGCTTGAAAACCGCTTTTGCACTGATCTCATTGGAAATGTCATGCCAGTGCCATTTAACCAGGATGCAGGAACCAGTTCCACTCAACATTCACTCTATTCTTAGGGGCTTCAAGCCCCGTGCGCCACTGGTGCGTCACTTTTAGTATAGGAAAAAGTGAAGTACAGGTGGTGCAAGGAGCTCGTAAATATACCCCTAAGGGCCTAATTTATGAGGCCCTACCAGCACTTTTGTACCGCCAGAACATCACTTTTTTGACGTTCCGGTGGTGTAATGCACCACTGGCATATTCATAAGACCACGTAAAGCCATGTTACATGGCTTTTCATGGCCTTATAAATATGTGGCCCTTTCACGGGAAACATCCTTTACAACGCGGTCTTTACACCGCGCGACATTAACGACGCAGCCATTACAACGCAAGTCATTTCTATGTGTGTAATACTTTATTTGATAAAACAAACTTTATCATAAAAGTACATACAATTCATAGTTAAAAGAGGTATAAAAACTTTAAAAGGTGAGATCTTTTCAAGAGCAAAAAAGATAGATTAGGTAAAATCCTGGAGCAGAGAACAGAATGGAATTATTCTAGTGGGTATGTGATACACACAGTTTCCTACCCCGTTCTCATTTTTATAAGTCTTGAGCGTATCTGCCAGGCCTTTCCCAAGAATTTGGCGACTCCGCAAAAAACCATCGTAGATGTTGTGTCCGTTGTCAATATGCGGAGTGCCGTCACGTGGTGCCTGAATCCCAGTTCTCTGCATACTGGCTTTAACCACCTTCTCCTGGGTCCGCTACATGCTATACAGGCAAATAAGAAGTGGGCTAAGGACTCATTAGGGTTTGAACAGCCAGGACAACTAGAATGGTTAGACATAGATGACTTCCAATGCCTGGTAAAGGTGTTCAGGGGAAGTGTTCCATGTCTAAACTTTAAAAACAGCGTTATGTCTCTAGGTGTTTTAATGACGTCGAGAAAGGATTCAAACTTCCTCACCGGCTTATGCTCTAAAAAATGGTCAGTTAAAACTCCCCAATTTGATTTCTCGAGCTCCCTGGCTTGAACCCATTCCCAGTATATTTTTTTAATTGTTTCTTTCGGGGGTGGTGACTGGGACAACCATGTTTCACTTAGCCCCAAGTTGGTGATCAGGTCCCTTAAGTTGTCCAACCAGGCAATTCTTGACAACTTGTTCAGGGTAATGAGTTCGTCCAGGACTGCAGCGTAGTGTACCAGTTCCGGTGTCCTTCTCAGTCATACCCAGTATAAAAGAGGTCGAAGGGTGACAATATCTTTAATTGCACGGCGGCCCATATCTTGCAGCAGTGGTTTCAAGGGGGTAGAGACTGGGAGACCCACCAAGTCATTTCTACGACTTGCGCTTGATGGCGCTCTTGCTTAAGGAATAGTTTGATTTTCTATTCCAACACCTTCCCTACTGTTACGTGGGCTGGAGTTGGAATAGAAAATTACATTAATCCACAATCCAGCGCCCTCCTACCCCGTTGTAAAGTACTGCGATCAAAATGATCGCGTTGTACTGATGTACATCCCCTTTCACGCACTGTGTGAAAGGGGCATTCCATGGGTGTTGCTGGGGGGCATTCCCAGCACGATCCATGGCTTTTTGACACTGCCCCAGATTTATGAGAAATCATAATCTGAGGCAGCGCCAAAAACTTCGTAATGGAGGCACAACAAGGAGAAATATCTTTATTTCTCCTCGTTTTTCCTCTTTCTATGTCTGCTGCAGAATGTAGCAGACAGAGAAAGAGGAAAAAGCCTCTTGTGATTGTTCTTGTGCAGGAAGGTTTCCCTTTCTGCATAAAAATAATCATCCCCGCAACATTGCACCATGGTGCAAAGGTGCTTTCATTGGCGCATGGCATACATTGTGATCCAGTGTAGCGGAAAAGCGCAGGAATGCACCGTATCTAATAGATACAGCACATTCCTGCTCTTTTGTTTGCAATAGGGCAGCGCAGCAGCAAGGCCTGCTGCGCTGCCCAATGGCAACAAACCCATAAACGAGGCCCTTACTGATTTACTGCTCTGCATTCAATGCACATTGTATCCTAGTTGACCCTAGTTGTATGAGTATCTCGGTACAAATACCAGAGCAATTCCCTGTTCTCCTGGAACACATATAACCTTATTGGGACTAGTGTACGTAGAACCAGTGCAATCGCGTGCAGTCTCTGTAAACCACGTCTGAGTAGATATGAATCAGGATTACGACAAGTGGGGGATTTCTGGTTTGGAATAACTCTCTGGAACCCTTGTCTATCACTATTGGCTTAACCTCATGTGATCTGTGTACCTACAATATTGAAACTAGACTCCTGGAATCTGAGTAATTCCCAGTGTTCATTCATACTTTATTCATTCAACATCCATCAACGCAAAACATTAAAAGGTCAAAATACAGGCGACCAGGCAAGGCCAAAATGTGCAGTGATCATAATCAATTCTAGTCTATTTCCTTAAATCTTCATCGTCATATGCGTATTTATTGCAACATGACCAAATCATATGCTTGTAATGCGGGTCTTCGTGAAGATCCCTAGGGTTTATGTGATGATAGGAAGTCTTCAATAAGCGCCACTCAATCAATCAATCAATCATGGCATTTGTAGAGTGCACTACATACTCGTGACGGTCTCAAGGCGCTGGGGGGTGGGGCATGCTGCTACTGCTCGAAAAGCCAGGTTTTGAGGAGCTTTCTGAAGGTCAGCAGGTCTTGGGTCTGCCGCAGGTGGAAGGTGAGGGTGTTCCAGGTCTTGGCGGCGAGGTGGGAGAACAAAATTCCGCCGGAGGTTGCTCTTCGGATGCGGGGGACTGTGGCGAGGGCGAGGTTGGCGGAGCGCCACTAAAATTGAATGTGGACCAGAAGACCTCACAACATCACATGAAGTAGGACTATGATGACGAAGCTATAAGGGAATAGACGAGATTTGATTAGGGTCACCATACATTTTGGTCCTGTCTGGTGTCCTGTATTTTGACCTTTTATGTTTTTTTTGTGTTGATGGATGTCGAATGTATGAAGTATGAATGTGATTAGAGTGAGGCTATGTATCGTGTTTTAGTAAGAATTGGGTGTCAGGTTGAGCAACTTCGAGAAAATACACGCATCTTCTGGATAGGCCACATGTCATTAATTGCTTTGATATTGTGGTGCTGTATATGTGTTTTGTTGTTTATTGTTTAAAGAAAGAAATATAGAGAAAAAAATAACACTGAATAAATTCCATGTTTGGCTATCAAGGACTTTCTGTCATCTTATATGGACTCGAGATTTTGCTTTGAACTTTAATATATAAGAGTTGTACTGATTGAAAGAAATAGAGTGGGCAGGGTTATTTGCTCCTGACACTGTGAGATGACCTGCGAGGCTGGACCGGCTCCCACCTGTACCCAGGACAAATATGCAGATGTCAAGTGTCAGGTTGCTGACCTCCGATTAACCTACGGACCCAGCAAGGTGCTGAAGAACCCAGCTGACCAGTTTTTGTACCACTTTGGCCGCCATAAGTTGGCAGGGTATGCTCAGACGTGAGTCCCTTGCTCACTTTGCCACTGGATTCAAGCAAGCCTGGCTGAAGACGGCTGTAATGTCAGAAACCGGTCCTAGGAAGCTTGAATCTGGTCCAGGGAAGGCATGGCTTGGCAGTTCGGGCTGGACTGTTCCCATGAGGCATTGGGTCAGACTGATTTGCATATGGCCATGTCTGAACTGGGGTGGCAGAGTGGGCTAAAGAACGGTGATGGATTAAACCCAGATCTGTTAACTGGGTGTGAGTGTTTGATTGCTTCTGATGCTCCGTCCATCACCACCCCCTTTTGTACCGTTCCTGAGGTCCTGGCACCCTTGGCCTTGGCTGGGTCAGTGCACTCTTCCTAAGTCCTAACATCTACAAAAGCCTGGGGCTTAGGAAAGTTTTGGCTCCAAAGACCTCCAGAGGACCGTGACAAACCTGTTAAGATAGTCCAACAAAGGTGCGTAGGCGCTGGAGCAATGACTCCGGTTGTTCCTGTTTGAAGCTTTTCAATAGCAACAAATCTGTTTGAGCGAGACATCGTGGAGAGAGTCTGCTGGAGGAATCTGAGCTCCAAAAAAAGTCAGAAAGTAAAAATCTTCAACAGGCAAAGGCGCCCAAAAGTAATCGGCCAGTGAGAGACCTTCTTGAGGTGCAAATATTGAATTTCACCCACTCTGAGCTTTCAGGGCAAAGCTCAACGGCTTCACTGGGACCTCGTCCAATGACAATTTGACGTTGTGGAGCCCCCTGAGCCACAGCCTGGTGAGGAATCTTGACTTTCATGTCAAAGATTAAGTTTGAAGGTAAAACTTCTGCCGATTGAACCCGGTTTCTGTATCCAACCCGCGCTCCATCATGGTTGGCCTTAAATCCAGCCTAGGTACCTGTCAAGAGCAACCAGATGACTGTGGTTGGCAGTTAAAATGTTTTGACACTATTTTCATTTAAAACTTTAATGTTTTATGCTTCCGGTTCCCATTATAGGATTTTTGGCTTGTTCGTGTCAATTTGTTCATTAAAATACTATTTTATAAATTGGAGTTGGATTTATATTGTGTTGTGTTTTCTTTTTGTATGCACTTGTTCTTATTGAGTTTTACAAGGTACTTACAGAAAAGTAAAGCATTGCACAGTTAACATGCCAACATCCGAACATTTCACAGAGCGGGCACTCTCGTGTTCAATGGTACAGGGCAGGCAGAGCCAACAGGAGTCCAAAGTAGCGTGATTCGCCCCATCCTGTCAATTGACTCTGTGGTACAACAAAGTACATTTAGAACTATGTCTATAATAAGAGGAGGGGGTCCTAAACAAGGGAGTGGAGGGGGGTGTGGGAGGGCAGTAGAAAGAATAAAGTTGGGGGAGGGATAAGAGAAGGGAGGGAAGGGGTGTTGACAGATGTTGAGCGAGGATGGGTCAGCAAAGGCAGTCTGCACACTAGGGACCATATTATCAAGAAAGGGTGATACATTATCGCTTCTTTTATTGGCAGGAAACTGCCGCTAAAGCGACGATAATGGGCTTGATAATATGACCTTGTTAATTCCCATAGAAGCCCAGGTTCTGGTGTTAACCTGGGCTTCTATGGGAATTCACAAGGGCATATTATCAAGCCCATTATCACCGTTTTAGCGGCAGTTTCCTGCCGATATAAGCAGCGGTAATGTATCACCCTTTCTTGATAATATGGCCCTAGGTGTCCAAAAACTTGCGATCCTGGAGGGTCTTTATGGGTAGATCGTCTAGGCCTCAGTGTGGGGTCTTCCATTCCAGCACAGGGATCCCTGAGTGGCCTTATCCTTAGCACTGGAGTAGAGCCACTGCAAGAGCGCCGGCAGTGCCAAGTGTGGATTGGGTTAGGTGTCTTTAAGGAACCCTCTACACATTTCCAGAACTTTCTCCAAGCGATCATTCAGCCTGGTAATAATGCCTTAGTAAAACCATTTCATACATGTCCTGAAGTCTGGAGTCATAGGATGGACAGATGTTGGTGAGCCATACCCAAAGGATGCAGATCTTTTCCGTGGCCAGTGCCGTGGTTGGTGATGTCTGCGCATTGGGCGGAGTCATGGAGAAGAATCAGTTGGGCCGTGGCGGGTCCTCTAAAAGGAACCATTTTTGCAATCATCTTGATTACAGAAGCACAACATTGGGCCAGTGAGATGCATTCCCACAGCAAGTGAACAGGATCCGCATCGCCAACAGGTCACTGTTGGGAGTAACAAGAAGCCTCATAGTCGGAGAGGCGTCCAGTGCCATCAATGAAGTGTTTAACCCCTCCCATGCTCATGACGAGCTCAGCTCGTCATGAGTCACGATTCTCGCGTGCTCATGACGAGCTGAGCTCGTCATGACCTTTAGAATGCTCGCACGCTGGACAAATTCCCCTGCTGTGCGAACGTTCTAAAGAAACGGGTGTGGTCATGACGAGCTGAGCTCGTCATGAGCACGGGGGCGCTGTGCACGCCCCCTCCCCCGAGCACAGCGGGGGAATGTGCCCAGCAGGGAAGGGGTTAAAAGTAATTGAACTTTATTCTGGCTTTCCTCAGGTAACCCTCATGTGTCGTTAGTAGATCCACTCGATCCTCCTCAGGGTATCGTAGCCCCAACCTGGCAGACCACTAAATTTTCAGAGTGGAGTATTGGCGGTCCCTCAGAGTTTGATCGAGACCTGGCACCACCCCTTTGTATGTACCGCATTCCTTCAGGTATTCCATAATAGGAGATGTCATCAGTGTTACTGGGGAGGAGGGGCAGAGTATTCCAGAGGGGTTCTTTACCATCTATCGGCAACAAGAGGCCTCACCATATTGGTGCCTGGGAGTGAAAGGCAGGGTGGACTTTCAGTAGAACGCAAGTTATTTTCCAGGTATAGATCATGGAGGCCAGGACTGGATGGGAAGAGAGAAGACAATCAGGATCAACAGTGTATCACACTGTGGAGCCACTAAGGCAGCCAGCCAGGGACCCATTTCATAGTGCCCAGGGAGGTGCAAAGGACGTACCTCAGGGACATAAGTTCCAAGACCGGCCTGCAATCCTTGTGGCTAGGAAGTCTCTTCCCACCCCCAGCAATCAAGGCATGCATTTTGGTGAGTTTCAGCCTAGATTTTGATTGTGTTTTCAACTTTTTAATTCTTTTGATACTTCTAAATGTTTTACACATGTTCGCAAGTTAAACCTTTCTGCCCTGTGCCTTAGCTACTACGGGTTGAGCTCAGGTTTAAATTACCGAAACCTTTACTGAACCAAACAAGATAGTGACTTTATTACTTATTGTGGGCTACCATCCACCCCAACTCACAATACACCCTCTCACACTTAGCATGTAGTATTGTAAAGCATTGACCAAACGTCTTAGATCCCCCCACATACTCCCAGGCACATCTCACACCAAAGTGATGTCGTTGAATAAACACTGCCACTCCAACAGCACAACCCACCCTTCGCACAGTAAACCTGCTATGACAACAAAACACATTACAGGTAAACAGACCCAACACCCTGTCCCCTCCACTCCCTCCACAAACAAACTTCAGAACCAAAGGAAAGGCTCCTCCCAGCTTCAAAAAGGTCAAAGGGCAGAAGTCTGCTAAATGAATGATAACAGAACATGTCAAAGCCACTCCCACTAACATCTAGTCAGTCCTGACGAGCACAGAGGGAACAGCCAATGACACACAGTTCATGGTTAACCTTAGTAGGGTATGGTGGGGGAGGGTGGCGATTAGGTGCGAGCCCATGAGGGCAAGAAGACATCTTATGAAAGAAAAGCCTCCCCTGGTGCTGCTGCCCGGCAGGTTGATGGCCTCTCTCACTGGCCGGGTCACCTGTCAATCAGGATCCCCTTTATGCAGGAAGAGAATTCATGGATGTGTTTTAGAAAACTTGAGGGCAGATTTACAAGAAAGTGACTCAGTGGCGAACGCATGCCATTTGGCTGCGCCGCACTGAGTCACTTTCAAAGCACAGGGATGCGACATATTAACAACACTATGTCGCACCTCTGTGCTTCCCCCTGCACTGGCGCACAAACTGCTGCCATGCCATGCCATGCGCCAGCGCCTGCGTCGTGGGGAGATTGTTTTTGTTCAGGAAGGGTTCCCTTCCGGCACAAAAACAATCTGCAGTGCAGCTTTTCAACTTCTATGTGTGCTGCATTAGCACCCATAGAAGTTGAAAAAAGTCATTGTTTCAATGATTGTTTATGTGCCTGAACCCTTCCCTACAGAATGCAGCAGGCATAGAAAGAGGAAAAGGAAAGGAGAAGAAATGAATACATTTCTCCTCGTTGGGCCTCCCCACACCTCCCCTGGGGAGGCGTAGCATTCAGATGCATTTCCAGATTTACAAATTCCTCATAAATCTGGAAATGTGTCTGGTTCGATGGGTGTTGCGTGGGATGGAACACCCCTTTCATGCAAAGTGCTGCGTGCAAAGGGGCCATATTTACAAGGAGGGGAAGCAGGCAGGGTGGCTTTTCCTGTCCTTGTAAATTTGGAGAAGTAAAATGCGCCACCGGTACGACAAAAAGGGTTACACACCTGTGGCGCAAGGGGCTTGTAAATCTGCCCCTTGGTGCCTCAAGCACCTTTGGAGGACAACAAAGGATCAGGTAAGGTGGTGCTTTGCAGCTCTGGCCAATTGTAACATACATACTCTCACTATGTGCCATGAAATTTCATATTTAACAAAATATATCTTTATTGTTTGATCACAGCGCAGCGTATGCGTATAACAGCAGAAGAATTATCACATGGCACACATCACAAAGATGGCCCAAACACTACACATCAAGTCACAATACAGACACAGGAGCGCCTCAGCGTGCATGTGTACAAGAGCAACCATTGAGAGAAATCAGGACACTAGAGAATAGCAACTACACAACACAACACAATCCCTCTGCTGCCCACCCCCTCCCGACCGCATCCCCGACATCAGAACAGCGTCTGAGCTCCTCCGATTTCATCCTCATCCCCCCCCCGACTCATCATTGCACCACAAGCGAGCCCGGCACGCGCACCCCCTGCCCCTGCACTCCATCATTAGAGCGCGCCAAATGGCTGCCGCGTGCACATATTGGTAAAAGAGCTGTACAACGCGTCAACGCCACCTAGTGGGAAAAATAAGCTCATTATTCACAGAAACTGAAACATTAACTTCCGCTAAACTCGCCTATAAGGCGGCGGTGAAGGCCTACCATCGGGACATCCTGGGTGCCAAGAGGGACTATCTGGCTAGGAGGATCGAGGCATCTGCGAACTCCTGTAAGGAGATCTTTATCATTGTGAAGGAGTTTACGACCCCCAGCTCCCATCCGCCCCCATTAGCTTCTTCGGATGCATGGGCGTGTGATCTCGCCGGTTTCTTCACCAATAAGATCAAGGCGATTCAGGCCACCTTCGTGGAGGGACCGGATGGAAGTGGTGTCATCAGGGCGGGCTGTGGACTTCCGCATACACTTGCTGCGGTGCTGTCCGATTTCCCTGTTGTTTCCAGTGATGTGTCTAGGTCGCTGCTGGCCAATCTTAAATCTGGCTCGCCACTTGACCCCTGCCCCGCCAAATTCCTGGCCGGGATGGCGGCAGTGGTGAATCCACTGGTCAACCCCATCCTTAATGCCTCCTTGAGGGAGGGGAGGGTCCCTAGTTCTTGGAAAAGAGCGATGGTGATCCCCCTCCTAAAAAAACCGGGTCTCGATGCCGAGGCTTTGGCCAATTATAGGCCAATCTCGCTTCTTCCGGCGCTAGCGAAGATCACGGAAAAACACGTCCACGGCGTCCTGTCGAGCTTTTTGGAAGCTAACAATCTGCTCCATATATCCCAATCCGGTTTCCGTCCTAATTTTAGAACGGAAACAGCTTTGTTGGAGGTTACTGAGATCATCAGGGAGACCCTGGATGTCGGCGGCAGGGCCATGTTGGTCATGTTAGACCTATCGGCGGCTTTCGACACCGTCCCCCATAAGGCGCTTTTAGCTAGGCTGTATGACATCGGCCTTAGGGGGACGGTGCTCAGGTGGTTTACTTCCTTCCTTGAAGGCCGCCGCCAGACGGTCTGGGTTTCCCAGAGTTCTGCCGAGATGCCGCCACTGGGAGTCGGGGTTCCACAGGGTTCTGTGTTGAGCCCCACGTTGTTTAACATCTTCATGTCCCCTTTGGCGGCCTTGGTGGAGGCATATGGGGCCCAGATCGTCTCTTATGCCGACGATACGCAACTCCTCTTCACCTGCGGGAAAGACCAAGAGTTTGATGGAGAGAGAATTCGGGACTGTCTTGCATTGGTCTTCGACTGGTTCCAGCGGAACAGTCTGAGGGCCAACTCAAGCAAGTCTGAGGTTCTATTCTTTGGTTGCGTCGCCGATCCGGAGTGGCAGCAATGGTGGCCGTCCGACAAATGCTGGACAGTGACCAGGGGTATGAATTTTATTCAAACTCTACCAGGGACATAACTCAATTCAGGTGCAGGACAACGACCATTGGCATAAATTACTAAACTAACTCCGCAAGAGGCATAACTCACGGAAGGTGCCGGACAGTGATCAGGGGCTTCGATTTTTATTCTAAACCCGCAGGGGATATAACTCAGGGCAGGTGCTGGACAGTGACTGGGAACTTGACTCTTTATTCTAACTCCGCAGGAGGTTGTAACTCAGGGCATGTGCAGGACAGTGATCAGGGGCTTGGATTTTTATTCTAACTCCCCAGGAGGTTGTAACTCAGGGCATGTGCAGGACACTGATCAGGGGCCTGGATTTTTATTCTAACTCTGCGAGGGGACATAACTCAATGCAGCTGCTGGACAGTGACCAGGGGCATAAATGACTATTCTAACTCCGCAAGAGGCATAACTCAGGGCAGGTGCAGGACTGTGACCAAGGACATAAATTACTAATGTAACTTCATAAGGGACATAACTCAGGGCAGGTGCTGGTCAGTGACCGGGCGCATGACTTTTTATTCTAACTCTGCAGGGGGCATAACTTAGGGAAGGTGAGGGACAGTGACTGAGGATATAAATTACTAATCTACGTCAGCAGGGGACATAACTCAGGGCAGGTGCTGGACAGTGACCAGGGAGCCATCTACAGAGGGTCTCGTCTCTCACCAAAGGAGCCGTCTACAGAGGGTCTCGGCACTCTCCAGAGGCGCCGTTTGCAGAGGGTCTCGTCTCTCTCCACAGGCGCCGTCTACAGAGGGTCTTGGCTCTCTCCACAGGCGCCGTCTACAGAGGGCCTCAGCTCTCTCCAGAAGCGCCGTCTACAGAAGGCCTCGGCTGTCCCCACAAGCGCCGTCTACAGAGAGTCTTGCCTCTCTCCACAGGTGCAGTCTACAGAGGGCCTTGGCTCTGCAGGGGGCATCATTTAGGGAAGGTGAAGGACAGTGACTGAGGACATAAATTACTAATCTACGTCAGCAGGGGACATAACTCAGGGCAGGTGCTGGACAGTGACCAGGGAGCCATCTACCGAGGGTCTTGTCTCCCTCCACAGCAGCCATCTACAGAGGGCCTCAGCTCTCTCCAGAGGCGCCGTCTACAGAGGGCCTCGGCTGTCTCCACAGGAGCCGTCTACAGAGGGTCTTGTCTCTCTCCACAGGACCCATCCACAGCGTGTCTTGCCTCTCTCCACAGGCACCGTCTACAGAGGGCCTCGGCTATCTCTACAGGAGCCCTCTACAGAGGGTCTCAGCTATCTCCACAGGAGTCGTCTACAGAGGGTCTCAGCTCTCTCCACAGGAGCAATCTACAGAGGGTCTCAGCACTCTCCACAGAAGCCGTCTACAGAGGGTATCAGCTCTCTCCACAGGAGCCGTCTACTGAGGGTCTCAGCTATCTCCACAGGAGTCGTCTACAGAGGGTCTCAGCTCTCTCCACAGGAGCAATCTACAGAGGGTCTCAGCACTCTCCACAGAAGCCGTCTACAGAGGGTCTCAGCTCTCTCCACAGGAGCCGTCTACAGAGGGTCTCAGCTCTCTCCACAGGAGCCGTCTACAGAGGGTCTCAGCTCTCTCCACAGGAGCCCTCTACAGAGGGTCTCAGCTCTCTCCACAGGAGCCGTCTACAGAGGGACTCAGCTCTCTCCACAGGAGTCGTCTACAGAGGGACTCAGCTCTCTCCACAGGAGCCGTCTACAGGGGGTGTCAGCTCTCTCCACAGGCGCCGTCTACAGAGGGTCTCAGCTCTCTCCACAGGCGCCGTCTACAGAGGGTCTCAGCTCTCTCCACAGGAGCCGTCTACAGAGGGTCTCAGCTCTCTTCACAGGAGCCGTCTACAGAGGGTCTCAGCTCTCTCCACAGGAGCCGTCTACAGAGGGTCTCAGCTCTCTCCACAGGAGCCGTCTACGGAGGGTCTCAGCTCTCTCCACAGGAGCCCTCTACAGAGGGTCTCAGCACTCTCCACAGAAGCCGTCTACAGAGGGTCTCAGCTCTCTCCACAGGAGCCGTCTACAGAGGGTCTCAGCTCTCTCCACAGGAGCCGTCTACAGAGGGTCTCAGCTCTCTCCACAGGAGCCGTCTACAGAGGGTCTCAGCTCTCTCCACAGGAGCCGTCTACAGACGGTCTCAGCTCTCTCCACAGGAGCCGTCTACGGAGGGTCTCAGCTCTCTCCACAGGAGCCCTCTACAGAGGGTCTCAGTTCTCTCCACAGGAGCCGTCTACGGAGGGTCTCAGCTCTCTCCACAGGAGTTGTCTACAGAGGGTCTCAGCTCTCTCCACAGGAGCAATCTACAGAGGGTCTCAGCACTCTCCACAGAAGCCGTCTACAGAGGGTCTCAGCTCTCTCCACAGGAGCCGTCTACAGAGGGTCTCAGCTCTCTCCACAGGAGCCCTCTACAGAGGGTCTCAGTTCTCTCCACAGGAGCCGTCTACGGAGGGTCTCAGCTCTCTCCACAGGAGCCCTCTACAGAGGGTCTCAGTTCTCTCCACAGGAGCCGTCTACAGAGGGACTCAGCTCTCTCCACAGGAGCCGTCTACAGGGGGTGTCAGCTCTCTCCACAGGCGCCGTCTACAGAGGGTCTCAGCTCTCTCCACAGGCGCCGTCTACAGAGGGTCTCAGCTCTCTCCACAGGAGCCGTCTACAGAGGGTCTCAGCTCTCTCCACAGGAGCCGTCTACAGAGGGTCTCAGCTCTCTCCACAGGAGCCGTCTACGGAGGGTCTCAGCTCTCTCCACAGGAGCCCTCTACAGAGGGTCTCAGCACTCTCCACAGAAGCCGTCTACAGAGGGTCTCAGCTCTCTCCACAGGAGCCGTCTACAGAGGGTCTCAGCTCTCTCCACAGGAGCCGTCTACAGAGGGTCTCAGCTCTCTCCACAGGAGCCGTCTACAGAGGGTCTCAGCTCTCTCCACAGGAGCCGTCTACAGACGGTCTCAGCTCTCTCCACAGGAGCCGTCTACGGAGGGTCTCAGCTCTCTCCACAGGAGCCCTCTACAGAGGGTCTCAGTTCTCTCCACAGGAGCCGTCTACGGAGGGTCTCAGCTCTCTCCACAGGAGCCGTCTACAGAGGGTCTCAGTTCTCTCCACAGGAGCCGTCTACGGAGGGTCTCAGCTCTCTCCACAGGAGCCTTCTACAGAGGGTCTCGGCTCTCTCCACAGGAGCCATCTACAGAGGGTCTCAGCTCTATCCACAGGAGCCGTCTACAGAGGGTCTCAGCTCTCTCCACAGGAGCCGTCTACAGAGGGTCTCGGCTCTCTCCACAGGAGCCATCTACAGAGGGTCTCAGCTCTCTCCACAGGAGCCGTCTACAGAGGGCCTCAGCTCTCTCCACAGGAGCCGTCTACAGAGGGTCTCGGCTCTCTCCACAGGAGCCGTCTACAGAGGGTCTCGGCTCTCTCCACAGGAGCCATCTACAGAGGGTCTCAGCTCTCTCTACAGGAGCCGTCTACAGAGGGTCTCAGCTCTCTCCACAGGAGCCGTCTAAAGAGGGTCTCAGCTCTCTCCACAGGAGCCGTCTACAGAGGGTCTCAGCTCTCTCCACAGGAGCCGTCTACAGAGGGTCTCAGCTCTCTCCACAGGAGCCGTCTACAGAGGGTCTCAGCTCTCTCCACAGGAGCCGTGTACTGAGGGTCTCAGGGGATCAAACGCAGGTTCATCAGATCATTGTTGGGACCAGGTGCAGGCCATAGGAGCAGCTCCACTAATCCCAAGCATGGAAGCGCCCTCCTGACTGCGTGAGCACCCCACAAAAACAAAATATACACTGGATGTGATCACAGAGAGAGAAATGTGAAAAGAACATCTAAAGGTGACTGCACTTATTGTAACTCCACAAATACCTTTCACACATACCAGTACTCCGGTATCTCTCTCAATACTTTAAAACAAGGGAGGCAACTTTCACTGGTACACTTACAAGGAACAGTTTCTTACCTGTAACTCCAGGTCTCTTGTAGGGGTATTTCTATGATAATTCATAAACACTTGAATAGTCCTGCCCAAGTGCTGGGACCCTGGTGCACTTCTTTAGATATATCTTCTTAAGTGGGTAGTTTTTGCCTTTCTTCAGGAAGGCCTGCAAAGACACTTAAGAGATAGAAAATACAATAATGCAGCCTAGATACCAGGCTACTCTGGCCGCAACTTCATCTTGAAGTGAGAAAAGATAGCCAGTATACTGATTTTGTGCCATTTCCATGGTGTTTAACACACAGAAAAATTCCCCTTCACAAAACTTCTATTTTCCTGATACAGATGAAAGGATAGGACAGAATAGCCCCATAGGCTGCCATTATAGGTCTTAAAATAGAAGGTGTGCCTTTAAGAACTCCAGAGACCACCAGTATCCCATGATGCACAGCCAGTGGCAGTTACTTCAGTTCTTTTTTTCCGGCACCTGCAAACAGGACCCTGAAGCATTGAGCTCTACAAAATTTGTCTTTTTTCTTTAAAAATCACTTCGGAATTTAGCTACTAAGGGCTTCATTTGATGTCTTTGGTCTTTCTCTACCTTTTTCTGTCTTTTTCTGACAGGAATCTCCACCGTTTTCTCTCAAAAATGACATCTCCTTTTGATAAGTGTCCAGACTGTGGTAGGAGGAAGTGAATGCCTATTCTATGTTATGGATTCGTCTGTCTATTCCACCGGGGAGGAAGGTGGGTTGCTTATGACTTATCATGGAAATACCCCTACAAGAGAACTGGAGTTACAGGTATGAAACTGTTCCTTCTCTTGTAGGGGATATCCAAGTATAGTCCTAAGCACTTGAATAGACTAGCAAGCCCATCCCTATGAAAAACATGTGGTGGAAGAGTCACAGATATTGATATGCAGGTTTAAGCTAATAGGTTCTGAATGGAAGCCTTCCCTAATTGAGCATCCGACTTGACATCAGAGTCCAGGCAGTAGTGTTTTGTGAATGTATGGACTGACTTCCAGGCAGCAGCCTTGCATATCTCTGCAATGGGTATATTACGAAGCAAGGCCACAGTAACTGCCTTACCTCTGGTAGAGTGAGCTTTAGGATTACTGGCAAGGGATTTGTTAGCTTTTCGGTAACAGAGTAAAATGCATTAAACAATCCATCTGGAAATGGATTGCTTGGAAATCGCTAGACCTGTACGGAGAGAGCCATAGTTTACAAATAACTGATCCGATTTCCTTAGATCTTTAGTTTTATTCAGATAGAATTTTAAAACCCTTATAACATCCAGGGAATTAAGAGATCTCTTCGCTGGAGAAGATGGACGATGGAAAAAAGTAGGCAAGGATATAGTCTGGTTCACATGGAAATCCGAAACTACTTTAAGGAGGAATTTCTGATGAGTCCTCATAACTACTTTAGATGTATAGAAAACTGTGTATGGTTCTTGACAGCAAAGTGCCTGGGTTTCGCTGACCTTGCGGGCGGATGTTTTAGCTACAAGGAAAGCTGTCTTTCACAACATATGCTGAAGAGTAGCCTTATGAATGGGTTTAAAGGGCTCTTGTATTAGCCAAGAGAGAACCACAATAAGCTCACAAGAAGGAGAAAGACTTTTACTGGGAGGAAAAACCTTCTTCAAACCCTCCAAGAAATCCTTAATGACAGGAATTCTGAAAAAGGAAGTTTGTGAAGGGCATTTCCTGTAGGCAGTTAGGGCTGCCAAGTAAACCTTAATGGAAGAAACTTGAAGGCCAGATTGTGCTAGACGAAGTAAATATGGAAGGATGACATCTTCCTGGCAAGAGGTAGGATCCACGTTCCTCGATGAGCACCAAATTATAAATCTCTTCCATTTATGAGCATAAGAGGAGCGCGTGGATGGCCGCTTAGCTCCCTTAAGTATGCCCATGCAGTTCTGAGGTAAGTTCAAGTGTCCATATTGCACTAACTCAGGAGCCATGCTGCCAAATTCAAAGAGGAGAGGTTGGGTTGCACTATTTTTCCTCTGAATTTTGTTAGTATGCCTGATTTGCATGAAAGCCTGGGATGTGGACGGAAATACCGATGAAGAAGGTCTGTGAACCACCACTGATGTGGCCACTCCGGGAATATGAGTATCATCTTGGCCTGTGACTGTGAGAGCTTGATGAGGACTGCCAGGATCAGGAGAACTGGAGGAAAGGAGTAGATAAATCTGCCTGACCAGCTGATCCATAGGGCATTTCCCAGGGATCCCGTTTGGTAGAACCTCAACGTGAAGCTTTGGCATTTGCTGTTTGCTGCAGTGACGAACCTCCGGAGTACCCCATTTTTCAAATATATCTTTGACCACGCCATCGTTTAAGACCAACTCATGATTTTCCTGAAGAAACCTGCTCAGAGAGTTCGCCTGAGCATTTTGAACACCTGTTATGGTCAGGTTTCTGGCTAGAAGCTACTTCTAGATTGTCTGGGATGCCCAAGATAATGGTCTGGATCTTGAGCACCCCCTGCTTGTTGAGGTAGAACATTGTGGTTGTATTGTCCGTCTGGACAAGCAGGGAGCTGGCACAGAATGATGGCTGAAGGGCTTTCAGAGCCATATGAACTGCTTGCAGCTCCAGCAGATTGATGTAGTAGGTGGATTACTTTTGTGACCATTTGCCCTGAATTTGAAGATGATCTGTATGGGCTCCCCATTCCAGGAGAGAGGCATCCGTGACTATGGTTTGAACAGGTATCTCCTTGTGAAAAGGAATCCCTCGTAGGAGATTGGTGGGCGAACACCACCATTTGAGGGACCGGAGGGCATGCGGAGACAGTTCAATCCGGTCTTCCCAATCTCCTGTTTTCTGGTCCCATTGGTCTTCCAGACATTCTTGCAGGGGTCTCATGTGGAGACAAGCATTTGGTGTGAGGAATATACAGGATGCCATCAAGCCCAGAAGAGAGGAGACCTTCCTCACAGTTGCGTGAGACATTGTCATGAGAGCCCGAGCCTTTTGAGGATCGATAAGAGTCCCTCCTCCGAAGTACACAAGTTTGCCGTGCGAGTATCGATGGCTGCTCCCAGATACTGTAGACACTGTACAGGTCTCGGGGTAGACTTTGTTTGGTTGACGTGAAGATCCAATCAAAGGAGAAGGTCGGCGGTCCAATTGAAGTGTAGTTGAGCCTCCTGATACGTGGATGCCTTGATTAGCCAATTGTGTACGTAAATATGTAATACCAGCATTTGTAAAGCGCACAGCTACCTCTGGAGAGGTCTCCCGACGCTGGGGGCCGTCGGGAAGATTAAGCAAGCTATTGCCCAGAGTCACATGGTGCTGGGCTAACCTGCTGCCAGAGCCGGGGATCGAACCGTGAACCCTGTGGTCCGGAGTCAGGCACCCTGGCCGCTGCACCACACCTCTTCCACAAGGTAAGGGTAGACAAACACTTTGTGTTTCCTCAGCTGGACAGCTACCACTTCCCTGCACTTGGAGAAGGTCCTGGGTGCTGACTTCAGCCCAATGGAAGTACACAGTATTTTTAGTGGTTGCTCCCCACTGAAAACTTCAAGAACTTGCAATGTTTCCTTATGATGGGAATGTGGAAGTATGCGTCTTGCAGGTCGATGGCGCATAACCAATCCCCTCAATGCAGCTGAAGGTAGAAATGGTGTAATGTTAGCATCCAGAATCTCTCTCTCCGAATCCACTTGTTGGACTTTCTTAGATCGAGAACTGGTCTGAACTTGTTTTCGTCTTTTTGACAAGAAATAAATCTTGAATATAGCCCTTTGCTTCGTTGTAAAGGAGGAACTGGTTCCATTGCCTGTTTTTGTAAGAGAATGTTCGCTTCCAATTATAACTGCCACAGTTAGAATCTTGACTATTTCGGCGGTATTGATAGAGGAGGGCTGATGAATCGTAGAGAATATCCATTGCGAACAATATTCAGCACCCAATTGTCATGAGTGATTTTTTGCCACTCTGCCAAGTAATGTTTAATGCTTCCTCCTACCAAAGTGGGTAATGGAAGAGGGAGAAGACAGGATCCAGGGTTTGGAACCTGTTGGAACCTTGCCTCCTTGAGAAGGTTGCTCTCCTGACCTTCCTCTTGGTTGACGCTTTTGATAAGGCTAGTAGGATCGCTGGTACGATTAACGATTGTTGCATGCTTGACTGCGGCCCTGATACCACCGTGGGGTTTGAACCCTCTGTGTCGAATATCGGCGTGAGAAAGGGCAGAAAGATTTACGTTGCTCTTTGGGTATTTCGAGGCCAACAGCTTTCAGTGTTTCCATCTCCACCTTCATTCGGGCCTTCTCCTCGTCCGCATGACAGTCGAGAAGGGTTGTACCTGAAAACTAGAGATTCAGGCTGCGCTGCTGTGCTTCAGGCTTAAGTGATGTCAAGCGAAGCCATGAATGCCATCTAAGTGCCACGGAATGGCAATATCCATGTGCAGCCAGAAGGGATGTATCCGCTGCTGCACCGACTACTTGATTAGATACCATAAGACCTTCCATTTAATCTTTGTTAAAGTCCTCTCTTTTATCTGTAGGGAGGTGATCAGCAAACTGGTGGAGAGACTCCCAAAATGCCAGGTCATATCTGCCTAGCAGTGCGTGGCACTAGCAGCTTTCATGGAAGTCGCTGCTGTGTTGCACACCTTCCTTCCCACTGAATCTATCTTACGGTTCTCTTTATCAGCTGGAACTGTAGATGTTGGAGCCATAGTATGTTGCTTCCTCACTGTCCCCACAATGACAGAACCCGGAGCTGGGTCCATCCGAAGGAATGTGGGGTCCTTCTCTGGAGGACAATACTTTTTTAGCAGCCTGGATGGAGCTGGCTTAATAGAAGAGGGTGTTAGAAAAAGTTCCATTGCCAGTACTAACAGGCCCTGCACCAGAGGAAGCAAGGGACTCATTGTCAGTGAAATTGATCTCCCACCCACGCAGCTCCGCCATAAAGTGAGGCGTTTCTGAGCCTCTGCACTCTGTGTTGGTGTTGGAGGCCCTCCTCCCCCCGCAGGCTATACCTGCGCCTCATCCCTGGTGGTCCAGTGGACCTCTCAATCTCTCTCTTGCTTTGTTTTTTTGCCTGCTTTTCCTTTTCCTTTCACCTCCATTTTTTCACCCTTTTTACTGTCACTCTCTATCATTTTTCATCCTCCTTTCACCTCTGTGCGCCTCTCACCCGCTTTCCTTCCTGCCGCTGCTGCCCCCGAGGCCCCTCCCCCCCAAGTGGGACCAGCCCAAGCCAGTTTCCCCTCCCTGCTCCCGCCTCCCCGCTGTCCAGCCCTCCCTGACCCCTACTTAATGGCGGCCACGCTACCGGAGCACCAAAGAGCGCGACCAGTGCCAGGAACCCTGGACCTCCGAACCGCCAACGCTGTAAACCACCTGCACTCTACGCACTCAAGTCACAACAACAACTGAAAGCTAGCTTCACCAGCCGACATCCACGGACCCTTCAGCTGTCACCGCTGCTGGCACACCTGCAACATCGGCAAGACCACAGATCCAACACAACCCGCCCGCAAGCACACAACCGCACCGAAGATCCTGCAATGCATCCTCCTCAACATCAGATCCCTCCACAAACTCGCCACCGAAATCTGAGACCACCTCGACAGCACCACCACGGGACCAACACCACCTCGGGACCAGACATCGCCATCACCATTCCCCAAGGGTACAAGATATTCTGGAAGGACCGCCCCACCTGCCCTCGAGTAGGAATCGCCATCGTCCACAAATCTTCCCAACCGGTGAAGCACACCCCCCGACAAGCCCACAGACCTGATGGAACATCTATACTTCAAGATACAGGCCAGCACTACCTCCACCCTCCAAGGAACCCTCATCTACCAACCCCCCTGCCCCCCTGGATCATTCACTAACTCAATCACGGACATCATCTCCCCACAAGCTATCGCGTCCACCAACTACACCTTGCTGGGAGCCCTCAACTTCCACCTCAACAACCAAGTAGACCCCAACACCACATCCCTCCTGGACAACCTCCAGGACATATGAATCTGCCAGAATGTGACCGAACCCATACACTCAGCAGGACACACCCTCGACCCCCTCTTCACAACAGTAAACTCCATCAATTTCAGCTTCACCACCAAACTCCTGTGGACAGACCATCGATGCATCCACTTCACCTTCAGATCACCCACCATCCACAGACACCAGCACCTGCTCCCACAAAGACACTGGACCAAAATCACCGAAGACCAGCTCACCTCCTCACTTGGCAACTCCACCCCAACCATCGCAGAAGACGACGACCCCAACACCGCAACCCGAAGTCTGCACAGACGGATCTCCGACAGCACCAACACCATAGCCCCCCTCAAGAAGAACAACACACACGCCAAGAAAGCCAGATGGTTTACCACCAAACTTCGAGAGTCCAGACACACATGCCGCTGCCTCGAAAAGGCCTGGAGGAACTCCAAATCTACAGAAGTCCACAACAGCTTCAGAGCTGCCACCAACGCACACCACCAGCTCATCAGAAATACGAGGAAAACAGCGATCGAAGACAGAATCTCCACATACGCGCACATCAGAGAGCTCTTCAGCATCGTGAAGGAGTTCGATCAACCCACCAGCGAGTCCACCGACATCCCTCCCTCACAAGACCTCTGCGACAAACTCAGCACCTTCTTCCACCACAAAATCAAGAACATTTATGACAACTTTGACAAAGACAGCCAACACACTGAAACCTCACCAACCACCCCGATACCCTGAAACCAACGACTGACAGCTGGACAGCCCTCACCTCCGAAGACACACTGAAGACGATGAAGTCAATCCACTCTGGGGCCCCCACGGACCCCTGCCCCCACCACATCTTCATCAGAGCGGAAATTCCGGCCTGGAGGCAGAGCTTCTGTCTTGGGGGTGGAGCTTACGGCCCGGAGGCGGAGCTTACGGCCCGGAGGTGGAGCTTCCGGCCCAGAGGTGGAGATTTCAGCCATGGCTAAATCCCCACCTCCGAGCCGGAAGCTCTGCCTCCAAGCCGCAAGATCTGCCTCCAGGCCGGAAGCTCCGCCTCTGGGCTGCAAGCTCCACCCCCAAGCCAGACGCTCCTCCTCCAGGCCGGAAACTCCGCCTCCGGGCCGGAATTTCCGGCCCGAGTGTGGACGTAAAGTTAGTAGTCTTAAATCTATTCTGTGAATACCGAAAGTAGTAAGTTCATTCTGTGAATCCCGAAAGTAGTAAGTGCATTCTGTGAATACCAAATAGTAGTAAGTTTAGGATTTAGTCTTAAGTTCATTCCGTGAATCGGGCCCTTAGTAGCTAAATTCTGAAGTGATTTTTAAAGAAAAAAAAACAAATTTGGTAGAGCTCAATGCTCTAGGGTCCTGATAGCAGGTGCCGGAAAAAAGAACTGAAGTAACTGCCACCGGCTGTGCATCTTGAGATACTGGTGGTCTCTGGAGTTCTTAAAGGCACAGCTTCTATTTTAAGACATATAAATGCAGACTAATGGGGCTATTCCGTCCTATTCTTTCATCTCTATCATGAAAAAAAGGAGTTTTGTGAAGGGGAGTTTTTCTGTGCGTTAAACACCATAAAAATGGCACAAAATATAGTATATTGGCTATCTTTTTTCACTTCAAGATCGAGTTGCGGCCAGTGTAGCCTGGTATTTAGGCTGCATTATTGTCTTTTCTATCTCTTAGGTGTCTTTGCAGGCCTTCCTGAAGAAAAGCAAAAAATACCCACTTAAGAAGATATATCTAAAGAAGTGCACCCAGGTCCCAGTACGTGGGCAGGACTATTCAAGTGCTTATGACTATACATGGAAAACCCCTACAAGAGAATGTATTTATTTATAAAGTTTTATATAGCGCGGACATGACCCACGGGGGTATCAGAGCGCTTTACAGTACATAATTATCACAAGTTGTACATACAAACGGGAATCGCATATAATACAAATGAGGTAGACATTGCTGTTTGATTAAAAGCGGTGGCAAGTAGGATTCAAAGAGTTAAAGGTTTAAGATGATAATTTGTTCATGAGAAACATTTTCGCGTCCTTTTTGAAGGTGGTAAAAGAAGGGATTCTGCGTAAGTCTGGGGGATGGTTGTTCCAATTCTTCGGTGCGATACCTGAGAAAGCTCTGCACCCAGTTCTCTTTTTGTGGAAGGATTGAGGTTTTAGTAGTAGTGAGCTTTGCGAATGTCTACCACCTCCCGACCGCTCTAGCTTTTGTGCTAAATAGCTGGGGGTGTTGCTATGTAAGGCTTTATGTGACATGCAGGCGATCTTTAGTTGTATTCTCGACTCATATGGTAGCCAGTTCAAAGCCTTCAGGGCCGGGGTGATGTGGTTATTTCTTTTTATTCCGGAGACCAGCCTGGCCGCAGCGTTAAGCAATGCCGTGGTCGGTGCTAGTTTGTATTTTGGAAGACCGCAAAGAGTGGTGCTTCCATAGTCCAGTCTTGGACCACCATTTTTAGATCAGTCTGTGGGAGGAAGGGTTTAAGTTTCCTTAAGATACTCTGCTGAAAGTTGACTCCTTTGGTAGTATTGTGAATTTGTTCCTGCATATTTAAATGTTTGTCAATGGTGACTCCCAGGGATTTTGCGGAGTCAATGATGTGAGGGGCCCAATTGAAGGAAGTAAGATGCTTCAGCCATAGGTCTATCTTGGGTGCATGATTGGGAGGGGAGATGAGGAGGAACTCAGTTTTTTTGGTGTTAAGCATGAGGTGGTTGCCAATGAGCCAACTTTGGGTATTATGAAGAATGGCGTTGAGGGAGATGAAGTCATCTGGTGAGGAGATTTTCAAATAAAGTTGAGTGTAGTCCGCGTATAGATGATATAGAATGTTTGCATAGCTAAGCGCATTAGCAAGGGGTTCCATGAGTAGATTAAAGAGAATAGGTGATAATGCTGATCCCTGTGGGACTCCTAGTGTGACCATGGAAGGTTGAGAGAATGGTTGCTTCAACTTGATTCTTTGGGTTCTGTTGCTTAGGAGGGAGGTAAACCATTGTAACACTGGACCGGTTAGGCCCATCCTTCGTTCAAGTAGAGACAGTAGATTGTCGTGTTTAACCGCGTCGAAGGCGGAAGATAAGTCAAGAAGTATCAATAGGCACGATTCATTGTGATCCAGCATTTTTAAGATGTCATCCATTATGTGGGTGAGAGCTGATTCGGTACTGTGACCTTAACGGAAACCGGATTGGTGTTTATCTAGGAGGTTGAAGTTCTTGGTGTGATTGCAAAGTTGAATTTGTACACATTTTTCCATTAACTTTGCCAGCGTGGGGATGCTGTATATAGGTCGATAGTTGTTGAGGTCTGTGGAGAGGGAGTTGGCTTTCTTTAGTATAGGTGTGACCTACCCTATTTTCAGACAGTCCGGTATGGAACCTTGCCTAAGAGAGGCGTTGACAATTTTTGCCCATAGAGGTAGAATAGAGGACTTTATCATTTTGAATACAGATGAGGGTAGGGGATTGGAGAAATGATTGGCAGGGTTGATTGCTAGCAGGGTGCTATAGATTTCTTGTTCAGTGATGGGCGAGAAGGAGTGCCAGTTGGCATTGTTCTTTGGTACTCCGGCCAGCAGGCAGAAAAGATCCTTGATCTGTGAGTAAAGAGTTTTTTCTTGGTCAGTAGATAGTTGGAGTTCTTTCTTGGATTGAATGTCATTTTCAATGGTTCTAGTCTTTTCTAGGAAGAATTTGGCCAGCTCGTCGCAGTTAGGGGTTGCCGGGTTGCTAAGCTCCACTACGTTTGCAGAGTTGCGCGATTGTTGTTTTACGATTTCAAATAGCTTTTTAGGGCGGTTAATGGCTTGATTCAGCTGTGTTTTGAAGAAGTATGCTTTACCTTTTTTGATTTTCTGTTGTACGTGTTTCTCAGTGGCCTACGTTGGTGTAGATGATCAGTGGAAGGGGCTGCTTTCCATGCTCGCTCAGCTAGTCTTAATTTGCGTCGGTCCGAGTTAAGATTCTCATTGAACCATGGTTTGGAGATTTTGGTGGAGACATTTTTTTCTTGAAAGGGCGCTGTGGTATCCAGGATTTCAAGCATAGTGGCGTTGTAAAAGTCTGTGAGATCTTGGACGTCGGCCATATCTGCTGATGGTGTCAGGGCGGAATTGCAAGGCGTTGGCATCGATATTCCTGATGTTCCTTTTCCATTGTTTAGTTTTTGTAGGTTGGTTTCGTTTTGGAGTTAACTCACCGTTGATGGAGAAGAAGATACTGTAGTGATCAGTCCAGTCACATGGGGAGATAGATTCTAGCGATATGATGTTTCTTTTGGGTATTCTTTTGGGTATTCCTCAATCATCAGCTTAAAGTGATGCAGCTTTTTTGATAATAATTTCAGAAGAGGGAGACATGACTTGTGGAACATGTATGTCTGCCTCCCCAAACAGCTCCATTCACTCAGTTTAACACCTTCAGACTGACTTTCAGGCAGCAGGTACCAGCTATACATTAATCTGAGATGGTTTCCTCACCGCACCTGGGATCACAGTTCAGGGGCACCACTAGCAGGCAGGTCAAGCCACCTTAAACAATGTGAAATGCCCTGGTCTGAGGTAGTGCTGTGACCCCACAACTCTGTACAACTTGGCACCCCTAAGAGGATCTACTGTTACTGTCAAGCCGCTAAAATATGTGACCACAACGGATTTAAGGGTTAGGGACAACAAGGTGCAGTAAGTGGAGCAAAGAAAGAGGGTAACATGGAACGAGAAAAGCAAGGAGGGGACGGGCAGGTGGGTGGGTGGCCAAAACTGGGACAGGTAAGCTAATGGCAATGGGAACACAGGTGACATTACAAAGCAAGGAAGACTGTAACACAAAAGGAAGGGAAGTGGAGGACGCTGAACAATAGTACACCCTACGGGGCAGACTTACCAATACTTTACACAACGCAGCGAGCAAAGCTGCTGCACTGAGTAACACAAAGAGATAGTGCAAAGGTGTGTGCGTGATGTCTAGCTTAAGTTGTATCCTTCCAGTAAAAAATATTATCCTCTGGCACACTTTTAAACTTTTCACACTCTGCATGTGTGCTGTACAGTGCATCACACATGCAAAGTCTGAAAGGTTTGGAAAGAAAACTGTTCTCCTACTTCGCTTCCCTGAGTAGGGGGTCATTTTTTGGCGCAAAGCCTTGTCTACAAATGTTAATAGGTAGGGCTTTGCATCAAAAACAATAGTTGTTTGCATGGGGACACCAATGTAACAACCTCTTGACGCAGAGTAATCGGTTACTTTTAGACAACTTTCCACTGCACAGTAAACAGTTTATCAGGAGTTTAAGACGTGGTGCAAAGGCTTGATAAACCTGACACAATGGTTGCAAGGCCAAAGATATGAACCTCATCCAAGTACAAGAGGAGGCGACAGTTTCGACAAGGGAAGGCACCGACGTAAACTGAGGTACAATGAGCAACAGGGTCCAAGTGCCTGAAAGGTAAAACATACAGGGCAAGATGTAGGTAATCCCAGTTTACCTACTCTTAAATACCGAATCATACCGATTCGGTATTTAAGAACAGGTAAATGGGGTGTAGGTAATTTTTCTGTAACAATTACCGAATCGGTAAGTTTCGGTAATTACCGATTAGGTAATTGCCATTCATTCCTATGGGCCCATAGGAATGATTGTCAATTACCGAATCGTTAAATACCGATTCGGTAAAAGGGGGAAACATTGAAGGGTGGTAGGGTGTCACTTTGACACCCTGTTTCACCCCTTAATTGTGTATGGGTGCACATGTTGCAGACATACATGCCCTAAGGGCATGTATGTCTGCAACATGGCACTGTTGGAAAAGCAAACAGAGTGCTTTTTCAAAGGTTTTCATTATTTACCACCAACTAGTGGTAAATAACGAATCCTTGACTGAGGAATTAACTAACTTAAGTGCTCCCTACATCCTGGATTTGGTAATTTACCGAATCGGTATGTTAAGAATTCGGTATTTTACCGAATCCTTAAATTACCGATTTGGTAAAATACCGAATCCTACAAAAAATGCCACCTACATCTGGAAAGCCCAATACCGGTCAGTAACGGCCGAAATTCGGTAATTTCGGCCGTTACCCACCGGTATTGGGTGACCTACATCTGGCCCTCAGTGCTATGTTGACTGATCAGATTGAGCCAGATTTGTTTTGATATTTGGAGCAGGGTTCTAGGCTCACAAACTATTGTGCCACGTTAGATCATTGTGGCCAAGGCTCCACTTATGTCTAGGTCCTCAATGCACTAGGCGAATGAACAAGAGAGAAAATGATAAACAATAAATGAAAACAATTTTATTTTATGTGCATAGTTGCTTCAGGGATTGATTCCACCAGCTTTTGTGCAGCAGGATAGTGAAAAGTAAAAACATACACAGTAGGAAATGAGCCACGTGTGCTCGCAATCAAACAGCAAACGTTTGGCGATATTAAGAACAACAATACAAAAAAACTAATTTAAAACTAATTTGCTGAGCAAGAGAATACTCTCCTTGAGTCATTTTTGTGCATAGATCAAGGTTTACGAAATATTACAAAAGGCCAGAAATACTTTCACAGTTGAAACTTTCGGGTGTAGTCCGAGTGACGCGGAAGTGGTCAAGGTGTACAGTAGGCACTGCTGAGGCTTTAGTTGTGACTTATGAATCTTGGGGGTTAGAACAATCATAGGTCCCTTGCCTCAGGGTGTATATTAGCCTAAACTGAGGGTCCAATTTGCACAGATAAACTTAGACCCGAAGTCTAAGGTTAGACCCCAAGTCGAGGTTTAGACCTGAAGTATAAGTTTAGACTTCAAGTCTAAACTTAGACTTCAGGTCGAAAGTTAGACTTCAAGTCTAAACTTAGGGCTTCATTTACAATAATTTGCTGCAGGGCAGCACCGCAAGCCTTCCTGCTGCGCTGCCCTAAAGCAAAAGAAAAGGGTGAAAATGTGGGGTATCTATCAGATACTCCTAATTCCTGTCCTCTTTCCCTGCGCTGGTGCTTTATTGGCTGCCTTGCGCCAATGCAGGCACCCTTGCAGCATGGTGCAGGGTGTCTGCGTTGTAGGGATGATTGTTTGTGTGCATATAGAACGAGGAAAAATGAGGAGAAATAAAGTTATTTCTCCTCATTATGCCTCCCCTGTGGATGCGTTGGCTTTTGACACATTCCCAGGTTCAGAGCTTGTTGTAAATCTGGAAATGTGGCATATGCCATTGGTGATACCCAGGATGCCCATGGCATGCCTCTCCATCACAGTGTGAGGCAACGCAGTGACTTGCATTGCATTGAATCACAGTGGGCCCGATTCACAGAATGATCTTAAGACTCAATCCTAAACTTACTACTATTTTGGTATTCACAGAATGCACTTACTACTTTTGGCATTCACAGAATGAACTTACTACTTTTGGTATTCACAGAAGTTAGGATTTTGTCTTAAGTTTGTCTTAAGACAAACTTAAGACAAACTTAAGACAGACTTAAGACAAATTCCTAACTTCTGTGAATACCAAAAGTAGTAAGTTCATTCTGTGAATGCCAAAAGTAGTAAGTGCATTCTGTGAATACCAAAATAGTAGTAAGTTTAGGATTGAGTCTTAAGTTCATTCTGTGAATCGGGCCCTCCATATCTACACGGCCATGAAAAGCCACGCAGGGTGGCTTTACGTGGCCTTGTAGATATGGATAAGCCCTGTGCGCTACCTGAATGTCACGTTCCAGCTGCGCACAGGGCTTGTAGATGAGCCCCTCAGACTTCAGGCCTAAACTTAGACTTCAGGTGTAAGATTACCTTTGTGAATCAGCCCTGAATGTTCACGTTTTTCATTCTATTGCGCCCGATACTAGCGCTCCGTTTGTTTCTAGGAACAGTTGATGTGGTAACAGAAGCGAGAGGCCGAAGAGACAGTTTAGAAGTGAGGGACTAAGAGAATATTGAACTAGCAGCAGTGTGAAGGTATGTGATAACTTCAGAAGGAACATTTAGGCTGATAGACTCAAGAGAGAAGTTAAGAAACATATGATTACAGGCTATAGTACAGAAAAATATACTGCTAGGAAAGGAACTTAAAATAGCACGTGGGCCATTTATAAGGCACAAAGTAACTGTAGTGGCACATTTAACACTTGGGAAGGGTGTCTGCAGGAGCAATGAGGGCTGAGCAGAGATCAAGAAGCCAACACGTGGAATATGAGAGGGTTGGTTCCAATGAAAAGCTGGTTTGACTGTGGACATGTCAGTCATTGACAAAAGCTCCACATACCACTGACTCCGCCTCAGCCCTACTGACCTTTTAAAGGCAGGGGTCTATGATAATCTCTAAGTTTGCCCCTTGGTGAGTGTGCTTGTAAGAGACAAGGGAGGCTTTGGTCTACATTCCATAGAGTGGTTTGTGGGGACACCAGTGGAAGTGAGCCTCTGTCCCTTCCTGTTTTTCAGCCCCCTCCACTGAGTTCTTCTAGGTCTTGACTGTGGGCTCAGAGGATGGTGCAGGCTCCATTGCCCTTGTCCCCAATAGAGGATTTCAGGAGGCTCAGGTTGCGCTCAGTGTAGGGTGGGTATCGGATGGCGTTAAGGCTCTCCATTCCGAAGCCTCGCAGGAGCACGCCCCGGTGGTGCGAGAAGGTGTCGAAGGTAACCTTGCCATGGTACTTCCCCATGCCGCTGTTCCCTGCAGAGCAACAGAGAAAAAAAGAAGGTTGGCACAGTATAGAATATGCAGTTGAACTGTGTAACAACTGAAGGAGAGGGAGGTGAGGAGCTTGTGGAGTCAGGGCAGGGGCACTGCCATGAAAGACATGTGCACCGGATTCTTAACTCTCCCACATAGCTTGCGTCTAGTGCACTCAGAAAACCTGGAAACATCTCATGCTATCCACTGCTGATATTGAAGAGTCTGAGCTGCAAGGCCGGACTGGCTGTAAAGAGCTTCAGGCATTTCCCCTGGAGGCTGGATGGGTGGGACCGATTTTGAAGCAGTGGGGGCCAGTTTTGTTACTGGGGCGAATTTTGCAGTGGCTCCCAGTAACAAAAGCAGCAGCACTTCACACTTGACTCCCCCCCACCCCCCCAGGTGCTGGTCTGACAAAAATTGCCAGGGCTGCTTTGGGTTCCTAGTCCGGCCTTGCCGAGCTGATTTAAAAAAACAGCCTGACAACATCGACCAATCTTATTGTAACAACAACATAGAACTGCCCTGCCCCTTGCACTACAACTACGACGAATCTGAAGAGCCACCCACAGGTAAGCCCTTTTATACTCTAAGACAGGGGTTGGGACAACTCAGGGGCTCCTCCAAGAGGAGGGACTGGACAGCGAGGAGGATACTTTCATGTCCTTTATCCAGTTTTGTGCCAGAGTTGGAGCCAAGGGCTTCTGAACTGACTCAAACTGGAGAATGCAAGGAGGGCACCAAATGTGCCCTTCAAAGCAGTCTGGTAGCGCTGGCAAGTGCCCCCACCCCCGGCCAATACTCTAAATCCTGTCTCGGAGGGGGTCACACCTTCCTGCGACAGGAAACCAATTGTTCTACCTTCCCCTGCTCGAGCTTGGCTCAGAAGCAGTAGGGCAGAATCATGTCTGTGGTCAGCAGCCACAGTAGCTTGCTGTCAGACCCTGAAAGGCTGTTACCGGTAGTACAAGGGGGTACCCCAAGGGAGCCCCCCAGTACATGGGACCATATTTCTAACACTAGATTCAGTGTTGGTGCATGATTCCAAAATGTTTGATACCAAACATGACTGGGTTCTGTGCGGCCATTATATAGTTAGACACCTCATAATGACTGATGTCCACTATATGTATTAAAATGGCTAATCGCACTTTCAAAGCCTGGAGAATCGACTCTGGGGTTAGTAAGGTTGTCCTGCTTATGCTGGGGCAACCTCACACTTATAACCAAGCACCCTGCCCTCAGGACCGAGGAGCCTGCCATAGGGGTGACTTATAGGTTTTAAGTGCAGCGACCTCAGATATAAGAAAACTTATATCTGCTGAGAGAGGTGCAAACACCAACCCACACAGGCTGCAATGGCAGGCCAGTTGCCATGATTTAAGTGGACTCCCATGGGTGGCACAATACATGCTGCAGCCCAAAGGAGACCCCTGAGGTACCTATGCTCTGGGTACCTTAGTACCATATACTAGGGACTTACAAGGGTACACCAGTAGCCAATTGTGGGTGTACAGAAGTACTTACCAGGGACTGGGGTCCTGATTAGCAGAATCCCAGTCAGACTAAGTCAAAAACACACTGACACCTGGCAAAAAGTGGGGGTAACCATGCTAGAAGGATTCTACCTTCCTACTCAGATGCATCTTTGTAAATGCAGTCCATGATAACCCTAACTTCAGTTGAAAGTCTTTAGTATTCATCGTTGTTGGTGCAGCCAGTGCTGTGTGTCTCTAGACATGTGTTTCAGGATTATTGTCCTTCTTCAGTAGAAAATAACAAGTTAAATGTGGGGGTGCTGGCAATGCTGCTCACAGTCTCTCTACTGATGAAGGAATTAATCCAGAAACACGTGTCCAGAGTTACACAACACGCGCTGCACCAACAAGAGTGAAGAATTAAAGACTCCTACTGAAGTGTTATCATGCACTGCATTTACCATGATGCACTGGGACAGATTGAGTGCTGGGATGTGAGGCAGTGTGCTCCCTCCCACCCTCCTTGTGTTTGAAAAGGCTCCCTTCAGCTACAGAGCTGACGAGCTTGTGTTGATGCACGTGCACCCAGTGAGTAATACAGAGACCAGAGAAGACTTTGGGCATCAATTGAGCACCCCTGCATTTACCACAATTCTTTGGGGGTAATTTGAGTGCTGGGATGTGAGGTAGTGTGCTCCCACCCTCCTTTTCATTTACAACTCTTTTCTCTTTGCTTGTATCAAGTTGTGAGGTTTTATTAAATGCCTGTTTGAGCTTAGCTATGCCTGGGCGAGTGATGTTTGACTTGACTTACTATAAGGACTCTCTGAGTAGATCTGGATTCTTAGAACTGGCTGCAGCTAGGACCCCTCTGACAATATTATCAGCATGTTATTCCAGAACGGATGCACATACTGAAATCCTGCTGCGTTTCTGGCATCCTCCTACCAGAGGCTGGGTGATCCTGCTCACAACCAATCCAGGCTGGAACAGGCTGTTCAGAAAGGGACAGAAATCAGGTAAAGGCCACGTGTGTGCAGGCATGTACACATGCATCGCATGCATGCACCACCAGGCTCAAGCAAAAACACTTATCCGTCATACCAATTCCTCCGAAGGGCAGCGAAGGCAGGGACATTTGCATCATTCCGTCGTTGCCGCAGAAACCTCCACTGCTTGTCTGCTCCATGACTGCATCCACCACCTGCCACCCAGGTAAGACACAGAGGGTTAAAGGTCCGGTTAGTAATAAACATTCACACAAAAGTCATATGGGACACAAAAAGAACAATAGATTGGCCCACTGGGCATTCTGATACCTGCCACCCAGGTAAGACACAGAGGGTTAAAGGTCCGGTTAGTAATAAACATTCACACAAAAGTCATATGGGACACAAAAAGAACAATAGATTGGCCCACTGGGCATTCTGATACCTGCCACCCAGGTAAGACACAGAGGGTTAAAGGTCCGGTTAGTAATAAACATTCACACAAAAGTCATATGGGACACAAAAAGAACAATAGATTGGCCCACTGGGCATTCTGATACCTGCCACCCAGGTAAGACACAGAGGGTTAAAGGTCCGGTTAGTAATACACATTCACACAAAAGTCATATGGGACACAAAAAGAACAATAGATTGGCCCACTGGGCATTCTGATACCTGCCACCCAGGTAAGACACAGAGGGTTAAAGGTCCGGTTAGTAATAAACATTCACACAAAAGTCATATGGGACACAAAAAGAACAATAGATTGGCCCACTGGGCATTCTGATACCTGCCACCCAGGTAAGACACAGAGGGTTAAAGGTCCGGTTAGTAATAAACATTCACACAAAAGTCATATGGGACACAAAAAGAACAATAGATTGGCCCACTGGGCATTCTGATACCTGCCACCCAGGTAAGACACAGAGGGTTAAAGGTCCGGTTAGTAATAAACATTCACACAAAAGTCATATGGGACACAAAAAGAACAATAGATTGGCCCACTGGGCATTCTGATACCTGCCACCCAGGTAAGACACAGAGGGTTAAAGGTCCGGTTAGTAATACACATTCACACAAAAGTCATATGGGACACAAAAAGAACAATAGATTGGCCCACTGGGCATTCTGATACCTGCCACCCAGGTAAGACACAGAGGGTTAAAGGTCCAGTTAGTAATAAACATTCACACAAAAGTCATATGGGACACAAAAAGAACAATAGATTGGCCCACTGGGCATTCTGATACCTGCCACCCAGGTAAGACACAGAGGGTTAAAGGTCCAGTTAGTAATAAACATTCACACAAAAGTCATATGGGACACAAAAAGAACAATAGATTGGCCCACTGGGCATTCTGATACCTGCCACCCAGGTAAGACACAGAGGGTTAAAGGTCCGGTTAGTAATAAACATTCACACAAAAGTCATATGGGACACAAGAAGAACAATAGATTGGCCCACTGGGCATTCTGATACCTGCCACCCAGGTAAGACACAGAGGGTTAAAGGTCCGGTTAGTAATAAACATTCACACAAAAGTCATATGGGACACAAAAAGAACAATAGATTGGCCCACTGGGCATTCTGATACCTGCCACCCAGGTAAGACACAGAGGGTTAAAGGTCCGGTTAGTAATAAACATTCACACAAAAGTCATATGGGACACAAAAAGAACAATAGATTGGCCCACTGGGCATTCTGATACCTGCCACCCAGGTAAGACACAGAGGGTTAAAGGTCCGGTTAGTAATAAACATTCACACAAAAGTCATATGGGACACAAAAAGAACAATAGATTGGCCCACTGGGCATTCTGATACCTGCCACCCAGGTAAGACACAGAGGGTTAAAGGTCCGGTTAGTAATAAACATTCACACAAAAGTCATATGGGACACAAAAAGAACAATAGATTGGCCCACTGGGCATTCTGATACCTGCCACCCAGGTAAGACACAGAGGGTTAAAGGTCCGGTTAGTAATAAACATTCACACAAAAGTCATATGGGACACAAAAAGAACAATAGATTGGCCCACTGGGCATTCTGATACCTGCCACCCAGGTAAGACACAGAGGGTTAAAGGTCCAGTTAGTAATAAACATTCACACAAAAGTCATATGGGACACAAAAAGAACAATAGATTGGCCCACTGGGCATTCTGATACCTGCCACCCAGGTAAGACACAGAGGGTTAAAGGTCCGGTTAGTAATAAACATTCACACAAAAGTCATATGGGACACAAAAAGAACAATAGATTGGCCCACTGGGCATTCTGATACCTGCCACCCAGGTAAGACACAGAGGGTTAAAGGTCCGGTTAGTAATAAACATTCACACAAAAGTCATATGGGACACAAAAAGAACAATAGATTGGCCCACTGGGCATTCTGATACCTGCCACCCAGGTAAGACACAGAGGGTTAAAGGTCCGGTTAGTAATAAACATTCACACAAAAGTCATATGGGACACAAAAAGAACAATAGATTGGCCCACTGGGCATTCTGATACCTGCCACCCAGGTAAGACACAGAGGGTTAAAGGTCCGGTTAGTAATAAACATTCACACAAAAGTCATATGGGACACAAAAAGAACAATAGATTGGCCCACTGGGCATTCTGATACCTGCCACCCAGGTAAGACACAGAGGGTTAAAGGTCCGGTTAGTAATAAACATTCACACAAAAGTCATATGGGACACAAGAAGAACAATAGATTGGCCCACTGGGCATTCTGATACCTGCCACCCAGGTAAGACACAGAGGGTTAAAGGTCCGGTTAGTAATAAACATTCACACAAAAGTCATATGGGACACAAAAAGAACAATAGATTGGCCCACTGGGCATTCTGATACCTGCCACCCAGGTAAGACACAGAGGGTTAAAGGTCCGGTTAGTAATAAACATTCACACAAAAGTCATATGGGACACAAAAAGAACAATAGATTGGCCCACTGGGCATTCTGATACCTGCCACCCAGGTAAGACACAGAGGGTTAAAGGTCCGGTTAGTAATAAACATTCACACAAAAGTCATATGGGACACAAAAAGAACAATAGATTGGCCCATTGGGCATTCTGATACCTGCCACCCAGGTAAGACACAGAGGGTTAAAGGTCCGGTTAGTAATAAACATTCACACAAAAGTCATATGGGACACAAGAAGAACAATAGATTGGCCCACTGGGCATTCTGATACCTGCCACCCAGGTAAGACACAGAGGGTTAAAGGTCCGGTTAGTAATAAACATTCACACAAAAGTCATATGGGACACAAGAAGAACAATAGATTGGCCCACTGGGCATTCTGATACCTGCCACCCAGGTAAGACACAGAGGGTTAAAGGTCCGGTTAGTAATAAACATTCACACAAAAGTCATATGGGACACAAAAAGAACAATAGATTGGCCCACTGGGCATTCTGATACCTGCCACCCAGGTAAGACACAGAGGGTTAAAGGTCCAGTTAGTAATAAACATTCACACAAAAGTCATATGGGACACAAAAAGAACAATAGATTGGCCCACTGGGCATTCTGATACCTGCCACCCAGGTAAGACACAGAGGGTTAAAGGTCCAGTTAGTAATAAACATTCACACAAAAGTCATATGGGACACAAAAAGAACAATAGATTGGCCCACTGGGCATTCTGATAGCCCAGTGCCTCACAAAGTCTAACAGGGTTTCCCAATTTACCTAGCTCTTGCAATTGTTTGCTGGTATGCACGCCCTGCAGCCTAGGCCTCTAGGGGTGCAGAGGTTGCACTGAGGCTCCTGTTACACCCCCAGCACAGGATTCAGGAACCTCTTACCCCCAGCAGGCTCTCATGCCCTGGCACTCTGCAGCCAGAACTCCCTGTCTCCCCAGCCTTCCAACCCTTGGGCCCTGCACCCATTCCCTCAGCTGCCTCTCTCCCCAGATACCCCTCGGGCTCTGCATGGCTCTGCACTACTGTGTGTCTCCCTACCCCCCTCATAGATGCACTTTGGGGAACACAAACCTACACACCTGCCCAAGCGCCTGGATACATTCTCGGTTGGTTAGTGCGATACACTAATCAATATAACATGCCTGTCTCCACGGCCTGTGCTTGCTCAAAGCTTCCATCAATAGACTGAGAAGGCACCTGGGCTCCTGCCTGCTAGTTGCCTGCTCCTGCTGCCAGCGTCAGCTTCTCTCTGCCTTTCTCTCACACTTGGCAGCTCGTTGCTGCCTGGTTTCAGCGCCCATGCCAGGTTTCCTGCTCTCCCATTCCCCCCTTTGCCAAAGCCCCACCAACCTGAGGACCTACCTAATGCAGGTCGTGGACAACCGCATTGAGAAGGTACGTGGGCTCCTGCCTGCTAGTTGCCTGCTCCTGTTGCTGGCACCTTAGCTAGGGATGCTGAGGAGGTGAGCACTCCCAGACTGGTACCTGCCACTTCTGGCTCCATGATCGATGGAGGTAGTGAGGCTGCTCCGCCATTACAGGATTCATGTAGGATACAGTTAAAAAGTGGATGAGCACCTGCCCCAGTGCCCATAGTCTATATGGGGAACATTACATATTCAGTTCAGGGGGGTTACCCAGGGGAATATATGACGTTATAATGCATGCAATTACAATGCATGCTTTTTTATCAACGCAGTCTTTACATCGCAACTACCATTACATTGCATGATTTTACAACGCATGTCATTACAACGCATTTTTTAAAACTACCATTACAATGCATTCCATTAGAACACATACCATTACAACGCATACCGTCAAAACACATAATACTTTTAGGGCAACAGTAGGGTCAGTGTTGAATAGTGCAAGGGTTAAAATTACTATTCCCTCTCCAGTGAGTGCAATGGGAGGGTAAGTGTTGGATAAAGTAGGGGTAAAAATTACTATTTCCATGTACCCCAAAACCCATACCCACCCTAATACTAAAATAATCTCCATTACTTTCCTTATAATGCGTTGTAATGGCATGCGTTGTAATGGTATGTGTTGTAATGGCATGCGTTGTGTTGACATGCGTTGCAATGGCATACATTGTAATGGCATGAGATGTAAAGGCAGTTGCGTTGTAAAGGTAGGCCATTGTAATGACTGCATTGTAATGGGTGTTTCCCTTACCCAGGGGGGTTTATGTGCTTTTGTTAAGTGTCTGTTGGCTTTCCTCGAGCAGTAAGTGCAATATGATGATACAGAGGCGACACATGAAGTTCTTTGAAGTGAGGTGGAGTGATACTGCTACAAAAAGCAGGCTAGGTAGATGCTCTCACCCCTCACAGGAGCGGTTAACAGGTTATCATGCATGGATATGACAGGAGAAGTCAACATAATCCCCTGGAATGTAAGGGGTTTGCATGATGTGATATAAGGTACACAAATATCTTACGCGTTACAAGATAGTCATTGTCTTCCTCCAGGAGACTCACTTGTCAGACACCGGGGTGGACAATATAAAGAAGAACAGGGAGGAGGCAGTTCTAGTCTTCCACATACTCCTCCTATGCATGGGGTGGTGGTATGGACGGCGTCACGTGGAGGGCTGGTAATGTTTACCATGATGACAGACAGTTCTATCTGTCCGTGCTCAATGTACTGATGCCCTACCTGGGGATTCATTTAAAGAATTTTATATAGTTCTGGCAAGACCCTGGGGTATCAGAGCACTTTACAGATATGTTCGAAACAGTGTTAAGTAAACTTAAGTTACATGAATCACAGACTTGTTGTGTGTTGGGTCACATAAGTTCTGGAGAGGATGTCCATGATATGGGATGGGGACTTTAATTGTGTGGTGGATGGGAATTTAGACAGGTCACATCCGAGGAAGTGATGATGGAAACACTGGTTGATCTGATGGGACGGGTGGCATGAGTGGACATCTGGTGGGCAAAGTACCCCTTTCTTAGGGAATTCAGGTTTCACTCACTTGTCTACCACATATATAGCAGATTGGACAGGACTCTACTTACAAGCTTGCTGGCTTTGGGGTGGCCTCAGTGACTCATCTGGGCAGGTTTCTCTCTGATCATGCACCGGTTTTGCTAGTGTATACCTGGGCAATGCGCAGCCCCCCTATTCCCACCTGACTGCTTGGCCCAGAGACACTGGGGGATATTGTGTTTAGGGCAAACTTGAAGGACACGATTGAGGGTTTCCTGGAGGAGAATTGAGGTTCAACCAAGTGCCGGTCTGGGGGAGGGGGCGCCTTTATAACATTTATGGTATAACCAATTAGCTGCAAAGAGATCTGGGAAGTTAGGTCGGTACGCCTGCAGAGGGCAGGGGGTGGCACACCCCAAGCAGAGGTAGACACATTAGCAGTACGGTAGTCTGCAGGAGATACCTGGGATAGGCTGGATAAGTTTATCCTCCATGAATATAGGCTGCAACTCCATAGGGAGCGAGGTAGACCGGGCTGGTTGGTGGCATGGATGCCAAGACCTGAGTCCCCAGTTCCCCTGATTTTGGCATTGAAAGACAGGAGGGGTGACACAGTGGCGTCTCAGGCTTTGCTTAATGCCACACTGCAGGAGGAGATAGCTCAGCCCTACAATCAGCATCCAAGACGTGTGGGTGAGAGCTCTCTGGCTTTTTTTGGAAGAGATGGCTCTTCCTTTGTGGCAAACCAGATCAACTGGGGGTCTTAAATGCAGATATTACCATAGAGGAGTAAAAAACTGCCCATTAAAGTAATGTCCAGGAATAAGTCTCTGGGAATGGGTGGGCTCCCACCAGAGCTCCAACAAACGTATGGAGATCTGCTTGTGGATCGAATGCTGGAAATCTTTCAGTGGCGAAGGACCGACCCACTCAATGCGGGAGGCGGTGGTTGCGATGCTCCCTAGGCAGACAGGGACCCTACCGTGGTTGGGTCTTATCGCTCATTGTACATGATGAACATGGATAGTAAAGTGCTGTCTAAAGAGCTCACCAACAGGTTGCAGGGCGTGGTCAGATCACTGGTACAAGAGGATCAGTGTGGCTTTATACCCACTAGGAGAACCACTAGTAACATCAGAAGACTTGTACACGTCATGCAGTCAGTGTAGGGTACAGACCTGGGTCGCCTAGGATACTTATTGATACAACCGACTCTGCAGCCTTTTTGGATTCCTTGCACTTGGCCAACTTGTCCCAATGGGTTAATCACCCCACCCATCAAGGAGGTCACACCGTGGACACCGTTTGCTCTAATTTTCCTTTATTGGTGGTGAGGCCTAGACCAGTCACTTGGTCAGATCATTTTCCCATATTTTTTTCATGGGACATTAATCATTCTCCACGGCTGGCCAACTGTCATCGCCAACCTTTTACTAGGAAATTGGACCCCGGGCCTGGAGGATAATTTGGCTCAGTTTGCTAACTGGATTTCTAGCTCGGTCACTATCCTGGTGGCATCATGTCAACCTAGGCTGAGGAGAGAGTCCCCCTCTAAGCCCTGGTTTACCGCTGAGCTGAGGACGTTGAAACATGCATGCAAATCTTTGGAGAGAGTATGGCGTGCCAGGGGCTATGGCTCTATGGACAAACACGCCCTGTGAACCAAACAGAAACTTTACTACGCGGCCATTTGTGCGGCCAAAGGATTATACTACTCTGCTCGCATTGATCGGGCCAACAACAATTCAAAAGAAATGTTTGCCATTGTGCAGAACTTCTTAGCCCCTAGCGCCCATGTGGCGGGGGCACCTATCTCGGAGACCTGGTGCAACACTTTGGCACAGTTTTTCAAGGATAAAATATCCAGCATCCAAGAGGCGTTTTCTATTTCCTCTAGGAAACCTACAGGTGAGCTGCTGGTGGTGCCAATGGGCGCATCTGCCTCCATGTTTTCCACGTTTAGAGCAGTAGACTTGCCTAGTTCGCTCAGAATTCTCAGGACACTTAAGTCGGGTTCACCCAATGACCCGTGTGTCGCCAGGCTTTTGTCTGATGTGGCAGAGACCATTAACCTAGAAGTGAACCTAATGGTTAATCAGTCGCTCCGAGAGGCGTATGTCCCAATGGTATGGAAGCAGGCCTTGATCCTGCCTCTCCTTAAAAAGCCGTCTCTTGACCCCCTGCTACCTGAGAACTACCGCCCTATTTCGCTCATACCAAGTTTGGCTAAGGTATGCGAAAATGTGGTTGCCTCTCATCTTACCAACTATGTTGAGGTATCAGGTTTACTCCATCCGGCACAATCGGGCTTCCGTGCTTTGTATTGCACGGAGTCAGCTCTGTTAGAGGTGTCAGAGGCGATCCGGGAGTGTTTGGATGCTGGCGGGAGAGCCACACTGGTTATGCTGTATCTCTCTGCGGCATTCGACACCGTGCCCCATGCTCTGCTTCTCGACCGTCTGGCAGAGATAGGCATTTCGAGCTCGGCTCTGCGGTGGATTAGGTCCTTTTTGGACGGTCGGTCACAGCAGGTCTGGCTTCCTCCGTGTGCCTCTGTGCCTAAGCCAGTGGCCACGGATGTACCGCAGGGGTCATCGCTTAGCTCCTTACTTTTCAACATCTATGTGACTCCGCTGGTTTATCTTAGGGAGTCATTAGGGGCTAAAGTGATGGCATATGCAGACGACACCCAGCTTCTGTTTTCATGGAGCAAGGAGGATGATTCAGTAGTGGCGGCCCAACACTGTCTGTCCTCAGTCTTTCAGTGGCTGGCTAATACTCAGCTGAAATGTAACGAGGGTAAATCCGAAGTGCTTCTTTATGGCTCGTTCACAACGGACTTTAGGGAAAGGCTTTGGCCGCCTGGGTTTCCTCGACCAACTGAGAACAAAGGTGCCGCAAAAAATCTTGGCGTCTGGTTCTCCACACAGGATCGAGCATGTTGGCCATCTTTGCATGCTGCTTAATACCAGATCTCTGGCTAGGCATGCGCAGGATATCCTTGACCTTTTAGATCTGGAAAAGCCCCTCTGTCTCATGTTAACTGAGACCTGGTTGGGGGATTTCTCCAACCCTGATGTGGCAGCGGCTATTCCTCCTGGCTACAATATCTATAGGCAGGACAGGCTCAAGGGCAGGGGCGGAGGAGTGGCTTTGGTGGTGCAGGAAAGTGTGGCTTGTTCCATTCTGCCGGTTGATGACATCCGTGGCTCTGAGTCCCTTGCTTTCTCCATCACCCTGGCACCTCACCAATCTTTCAAGGGTCTGTTGGTTTACAGACCACCTGGCCCTTTGGGCACCTTTTTGGAAGATTTTGAGTCAGTCCTATCTGGGCTGGTTCTCAAAGCGGATCAGTGTATTGTCGCTGGAGACTTTAACATCCACATGGATGACCCATCAGGCTCGGATACCATCAAATTTTTGGAGGCCACCGCCCCCTTGGGCCTGACTCCGTTTCTCTTGGGACCCACCCATGTGAAGGGGCACACCCTGGACCAGGTTTTTTCGACCTCTCCTCTTGAGGTTAAGGAGATAATACCGGTGCTTTGGTGGGACCATAGGCTGGCCACATTTTTGGTCAAAGGCACGATGAGACCTGTCAACACTGGGTCTCTGCAACAGCGTCGCGCCCACCGGGCTTATCACTCTGTAACTCCCGCAATGCTCGCGCAGGCGGCGCTAATCATCCGTGCCCCCTTACAGGGGATCTTGAGAAGGACTTGGAAGCGCTGCAGGGCTGGTTACTGGACAGACTCAACGATCTTGCTCCAGTGATGGTCCCCCGTTCTACATCGAAACGAGTTTCGGCCCCGTGGTTCACGGCGACACTGGCGATCGCCCGACAGTCTTGCAGGGTGGCGGAAAGAGTTTGGCGTGCCCAATATGATCCTGAGGCAAAACTGCTTTACAAGACTGCGGTTAAGGCATATCAGCGGGACATTCGTCTTGGGAAAAGGGTTTACCTTGCTGGGAGAATAGAGGCTGCCTCTAACTCCTGCAAGGAAATCTTTTCCATTGTGAGGGAATTTACAGCTCCTCGCTCGAATGTTTCCCATGATATGCCCCTAAAGTCCTGGGCCGCGGACCTTGCTAAGTTTTTTACTGGCAAGATAAAGCTTATCCAGGACTCTTTCCATCTGGCGGTGCCTGCTGGTGTAACCTGTATAGAGGAGAACCCGCACCTGGTAGCTTCACCAGGCCCGTCGCTGGTAGTCTTCCCCCTTCTTTCAGCCGCTGAGTCGTTAGGACTTATGGGCGCGCTTAAATCCGGTTCGCCCCTGGACCCCTGCCCGGCGAAGTTTCTATCTAGAATGGCGGAAGTCTTAAATCCCCTGGTCAACCCTCTTCTAAACCTATCACTGAGCCAGGGTCTGGTCCCACTAGCGTGGAAACAGGCTATGGTAATTCCCCTGCTGAAGAAGCCTGGCCTCGATCCTGAGACGCTGGTCAATTATAGACCAATTTCTCTCTTGCCTGCCCTGATGAAAATTTTGGAGAAGCACATTCAGATGGTGCTCTCCAACTTCTTGGAATCGCATGAGCTTTTGCATGCCTCCCAATCGGGCTTCCGCCCCAATCTCAGTACTGAAACAGCACTCCTGGAGGTGTCGGAAGACATCAAAGGAGTTCTGGACTCCGGAGGCAAGGCCATGCTGGTCATGTTGGACCTGTCGGCGGCGTTCGACACCGTCCCCCATGATGGCCTTCTCTCGAGACTTTACGAGATAGGCCTCAGGGGGACGGTGCTCAGCTGGTTTTCATCATTTCTAGCCGACCGCCGACAAACGGTCTGGACCCCCCCGGACTCTGCTGTGATGCCGCCACTGGGTGTTGGGGTCCCTCAGGGCTCTATTTTGAGCCCGACCCTTTTTAACATCTTTATGACCCCTTTGGCGGCACTGGCGGAGTCTTTCGGGGCCCGGATCGTGTCCTATGCCGACGACACACAGCTCCTCTTCTCCTGTGAGAGGGGAGGAGATTTTAACGGGGAGAGCATCCGGGATTGCCTTGGGGCTGTTTTCAGATGGTTTCATTTGAATGGCCTCAAGTGCAATTCTGAGAAGTCTGAGGTGCTCTTCTTTGGGTGTACGTCGGACCCTGACTGGCATGACTGGTGGCCTATCAACATGTTTCCACCTTCCTCCCCATCTTTAGTTGCCAAGAATCTGGGGGTTAAGATGGACAAGGGCTTGTCGATGAGAGCCCAGATTCTGGGAGTGACGGGCACCTGCTTCGGTCTCCTCAAGGTACTAAGGAAGTTTCTGCCCCTTCTGTCGGAAGAACACCGGAAACTGACTGTGCAGGCTCTGATCGGGTCCAGGCTGGACTATGCCAACGTCCTGTACCTGGGCCTGCCGGAGTATCTGCTACAGCGCCTCCAGGTGACGCAGAACGCTGCGGCAAGAGCCATTTATGGCTTAAATAGGCGAGCAAGTGTGACGGGCCTCTTGCAGGCCCTACACTGGCTGCCTATCCGCAAGCGTATTATTTTTAAGACACTGACTTTGGCCTATAAGGCCCTTCACTCTGGAGGCGCAAAGTACCTCCAAAGGAGACTGTCCTTTTACCATCCGGCCCGGGTGCTTAGATCGGAGTCACAGTTTCTGGCTGTGGTGCCTCGCGTGAAAAGAGCTCGTATCGGTGGTCGCTCCTTTGGATTGCGGGCACCCCAGCTGTGGAACTCTTTGCCGTTGACACTCCGGGGCGCTACCAGCCTGTTGGCTTTTAGGAAGGGTCTAAAGACTTGGTTGTTTACTCTATAGGCCTTTCTTTCCCTCTTTTTTATTTCATTCCTTCTCTGTTTTTATTGTCGTGTTATGTTATTCTACCGTAGGTCTCGCTGTTAAAGCGCCGGGATACTCTTTTTGAGTCGCCGCGCGCTATACAAAAGAAATATAACATAACAATATAACATAAAGGGACTGGCTGGGAACTGCTTTGGCATCTTGAAAGCCTTGAGGAAGTTTCTTCCCCTTCTACCAGGTAGTGCCAGAGAAACTGTGGTCGGTGCCCTTATCTTGTCCCGATTGGACTACGCAAATGCCTTTCTGGTCAGCAACCCGGGTTCTCTTACTAAGAAACTGCAAGTCGTTCAAAACTCTGCAGCTAGACTGCTTCTGGGTTTAAAAACTAGGCACAGTGTGCATAATTATTTGCGCTCCTTACACTGGCTACCAGTAGAATCCCGTTTGAAATTCGAAATGCTAACTATTGCACATAGGGCTCTCTATGGGCTGGATCCCATTTACTTGAAGAAGAGGTTTGCTTTTTATACACCAGGAAGACAACTGCGCTCGTCTGGTCAGCTGCTGATGCAGACCCCTAGGTTTTACCGCCAAAGACTTGGCGAGAATTTCTTCGTGCGCAAAGCCAGTGTGGTTTGGAACATGCTGCCTTTGGCTCTTCGGGATACTGAGGACCCTCTGCTGTTCAAGAAAAAGCTGAAAACATTGCTGTTTTAGTCTCTGATCTGCGTGCATTTTCTCTTTCTGTAGCTAGCGCCAGGACACTTTCGAGTAGCTGTGCGCTCTATAAATTAAATATGACATAACATAACATAACTGAAAAGGCATTGGACACTGTAAGCCGGGAGTATTTGTGGGCGGTGCTCTCACAGATGTGATTTGGCCCAAGTTTAGATAGGGGGTCGCCTGATTATACTCAAGCCCAGTGGCCCTGGTCCTATACGGGGAGACATTTTAGAAGGATGGAATATTGAGCGTGGCACTAGGCAGAGCTGACCGCTCTCTCTGCTCCTATTTGCCCTTGCTATGGAGCCACTGAGCAAATGCCTATGAAGGAAGTTGGGGCAGTGGAGTATCCAGGTGGGAGATGTGAAACATGTCATCTCGTTGCATGTGGATGATGGGCTGCTGTATTTAGGCCAACCAGAGGTATCGTGCCCCGTCTACTAGATTAGCTGTGGAGATTTGGGGTTGCGTGGTGCCTATATGTTGCCCTGGGAAAGTCCCTCATGTTCTCACTATCTGGGTTGAGGAGCAGACCACAAGAACAGCTCCTTGCAGTAGGGTTGAGATGGGAGCTTTAGTGATGTCTCTACATGGGGATACAGGTGGCTTGGGTGGTGGAGCAGCAGTACAATACAACATGGGTAGGGTCTGACTGGCCTGCAGGCTTCCATCCTCCTTTGGAATAAGCTCCCACTCTCAGTGGCAGGAAGAGACACAACAGCAAAAATGGCAGTCATGCCACGTTGTTTACATGTGTTGCAGAACTCAGTGTCCCCTACCTAGAGCTACATTGAAGAAACTGGACAGTTAATTGACCTCCCTGGTGTGGGCAGGAAAGAAAAGCCAGGTAGGTCTGGGGGCTTTAAAATTGGACAGGGTGGAGAGGTGGGGCGCAGGCTCCCGGACCTACAGCTGTGTTATTTGGCAGCATAGGTCTAGCGCGTAGCATGTTTGTGCTGCAGACAATAATTGGGAGAAGCGGTTGCTAAGGGGGGCCTTGGCAGAAGACAATTTACTAGTAAGCCTTGTAGCAGGGGCTCGACAGTCAATACCTCTGTATCGTGTGATGAGTGGCGCAGGCATGGTAGATGGCAGTCAAGGTTGTGTTCTGCAGATCTCCCTTCTTGCATCAACACTCGCCAGTGCTTTAAGTGGGCCGGTACTCACCGGTACTGAGTACCGGCACTTCCGATTTCTTTTGCCCACAGTACCGGCACCGTGATGTTGTCATTTGCTGCAAGCAGCATGCTTGTCGTTATTATGGGAGTCAGCGGCTCTGGTATACGTGTGTCACAATAAGAAGTGTAAGCTGTGTATTTCCATTTCCTGCCAATGCCCACAGTCTGTGTGTGAGGCAGGCTTACACCGACGAAATTGAGTTAAGTGTGGTTAACGCCTCATGCAGTATTTTTTGCGAAAGCCCTTTATATTCTACAGACGCTTCTTTTAAACCGCGAGTTGGCGTCAGCGACTGGTGGTGCGCTTGTGTATTCCGCTTAGTGCTCTATTGTTTACGAGGATAACATTTCCCTCCTGGGGTCAAAGTCTGCAAAAGGGCAGAACTTGTTTCTAGAGCTAGTACAAAAGAAGCTGAACATTGCAGAGTTATTCTGTCTTCTGTTTTATCTTGGCAGTTGGCACAGGCTCCCAGGTACTGGTAATGGTAAATCATTTTTTTGTTCATTGACCAGTCACACCAATGCCCACAGTATATCTAAACGGCAGTTTATTGCTTTTTTCTCTTTCTTCGCCCAACAAAAAATGGATAAAGAAGGGATTACATTACAATGTAGCCGAGATATTGTTCTTTGTAATTTATTTTGGAAGTTTCAACTCATTTGAAAATACATGGCTATGCATTTATGTTCAACGAAATTTTTAAAGTCATTATATTGCCGAGCACGTAAGATGCAATGAAATCTTTCCCATCTATTTTTTTTGTTGAAATGAAATAAATGAAATTGTGTGTCTTGTAAAGCGCACTGCTACCCGCGCCGCAGGCCTCGTAGCGCTATAGACCGCTGGGGAACCCGTCCTGGCTTTCCCTGTGAGATGGTCCCTCCTGGGAGTCTCCAAGGTGAAACCAGGCATCCCCGGCGTTTGTGAGGGGCCGTTGTGGAGATAAGGCAAGCTAATGCCCAGAGTTGCCGAGTGTGTTCCCTGGTTAGAGTAGGCACCGAGGCGAGAATTATCAAGTCCGCTGATCCTGGTCCAAGACCCTGCCGCGTCGGGGATTGAACCCTGGGCCCGGGCTGTCCTCTGCTCCCGGGTCTGCCGCCTCTAACCAGTGAGCCACACCACTCCGTGTGGGCTTAGTGGAGTTATCGTATTAAATAAATAAATTAAATCCACGGCAGGCGCAGGTTAGGTTTCTCCTGCAGGGCAGATTTCGCTCTGCTTCGGAGGAGCATCATGTGCAATCGGTTAAGCTGTTGTATTGCCATAAACACATTCCTCATGTGTTTTGACATGCTGCAACTGGGACAGAAGTCATTAGGTACGATCATATAGTGCTCTTTGCCCCGCCCCTAGCCCCACCCACTTGCCACGCCTCTATTCTAATGAGTACCTGCACTTATTTTTTCCCATTTAAAGCAGTGACTCTCGCTAAGATGGCCGTCAACCTTTCTGCGGATTGGTGCTCAAATGTCAGTGGCCAGGTGGAGAGTGGGCACGTGAGAGGAGCTGGGAGATCTCGACGAGGGCGACAGGTGTATTACATTAAAGACGCGCAAGAGATATTCAGGTAGGGCCTGGGCAGGATCACTGACAGAATATCGACAGTCAAAATATCGACTTGCCAAAATATCGAGGTAAAAATATAGAATGCCAGAATGTCGACTTCCTATCTACAAACAGGTAAGTACAAAAATATCGACTCCAAAATATCGATAGGAAAAAATATAGGCAGTCAAAATATAGAATTTTTTAAATATCTTAAAAGTAATTTTAAAGTAATATATTAATAAATATAATTAATTTAAACATACTTAAAATACTTAAGTAAACTTAAAATGAATAAGTAATTAATGTAACTTAATTTTTTTTTTTACATTTTAAAACATATATATATATATACATATATATATTATTAACAAAACATATACAATATTTTTTCCGTAGGATAGCGAAAGGGTTACATTTACATTTACTATTCACACTCCAGAGAGTGCAACAGTAGGGAAAGCGTTGGATAGCGTAGGGATAAAAATTACTATTCCCACTCCAGTGAGCGCAACAGTAGGGAAAGCGTTGGATAGCGTAGGGGTAAAAATTACTATTCCCACTCCAGTGAGTGCAACAGTAGGGAAAGCGTTGGATAGCATAGGGGTAAAAATTACTATTCCAACTCCAGAGAGTGCAACAGTAGGGCAAGCGTTGGATAGTGAGAGGGTAAAAATTACTATTACCACTCCAGAGAGAGCAACAGTAGGGAAACCGTTAGATTGCGTAGGGGTAAACATTACTATTCCCACTCCAGAGAGTGCATCAGTAGGGAAAGCATTTGATAGCATAGGGGTAAAAATTACTATTCCCACTCCAGTGAGTGCAACAGTAGGGAAAGTGTTGGATAGCGTAGGAGTAAAAATTACTATTCCCACTCCAGTGAGTGCAACAGTAGGGAAAGCGTTGGATAGCGTAGGGATAAAAATTACTATTCCTACTCCAAAGAGTGCAACAGTAGGGAAAGCGTTGGATAGCGTAGAGATAAAAATTACTATTCCCACTCCAGTGAGTGCAACAGTAGGGAAAGCGTTGGATAGCGTAGGGGTAAAAATTACTATTCCAACTCTAGAGTGTGCAACAGTAGGGAAAGCGTTGGATAGCGTAGGGGTAAAAATTACTATTACCACTACAGTGAGTGCAACAGTAGGGAAAGCGTTGGATAGCGTAGGGGTAAAAATTACTATTCCTACTCCAGAGAGTGCAACAGTAGGGAAAGCTTGGATAGCGTAGGGGTAAAAATGACTATTCCCACTCCAGTGAGTGCAATAGTAGGGAAAGTAAATACTTCATATATAAATATAAATAACATAAATATTAATTTCTATTACAAAATAATTAAAATATTTTAAAATGTTATAAAATATATTAATTAATCAATAAAAATTACAAATACAAATTAACTAATAATACAAATTACCTACTAATACTAATTATTTACCAATTACTAATACATTAATTTACAATATAAAAATAAATAAAAATTAGACACAAAAAAATATATAAAAAATATAATTACTTACAATTAAATTACTTCCCAAGCTATTCCCCTATAAACACACAACCCACTACATAAAATAAATTACTAAAATTAACATATTTATCAAATAATCAATTAAAATTATTTACCAATTATATTTTAATTAATTACCAATTAATAATTATTTAACAATTAATTCTAAATAAATAACAATAAATAAAATAACATATTTAATTAATTATAATTAAATTACTTCCCACCCTATTCCCCTATAAACCCACAACCCGCTACAGAAAATAAATTACTAAAATTAACATATTTATCAATTAATCAATTAAAATTAATCACCAATTATAGTTTAATTATTTACCAATTAATAATTAATTAGTAATTAATTCTAAATAAATAACAATAAATAAAATAACATATTTAATTATTTATAATTAAATTACTTCCCACCCTATTCCCCTATAAACCCACAACCCGCTACAGAAAATAAATTACTAAAATTAACATATTTATCAATTAATAAATTAAAATTAATTACCAATTATATTTTAATTAATTACCAATTCATAATTAATTAACAATTAATTCTAAATAAATAACAATAAATAAAATAACATATTTAATTAATTATAATTAAATTACTTCCCACCCTATTCCCCTATAAACCCACAACCCGCTACAGAATTATATTACACAAAAAATAAAAATTAATATTAACTGCGCCTTGATGCCCTTTGGGCTAAGTCTGCGCATTATAAATTACCATTCATTCATTCATTCATTCACTTACCTTAAATTCGATATTTTTGTTGTCTATATTATGTCTAGTTGATATTATGTCCATTCTATATTTTTGATTCGATATTATGTCCATTCTATTCGATATTAAAATTTTCTAGTCGATATTTTGGTAGTCTATATTATGTCTAGTCGATATTATGTCCATTCTATATTTTGTACTCGATATTCTGTCTAGTCGATATTAAAAACTCGATATTTTGACTCTATACCCCTGGGCAGTTTTTTCAATGAGCCAAACTGACTACAGCTCAGTGGGGATTGGGAATCTGGGCGGTATTTCCAGATGGCCTCACTCAGGGGTCTCCTAGATATGGGGGCCCCCTGCAGGCTGGTCTCCAGCTGTATGGGACTCTGAAGGTGGACAGGGGCAAGCCCAACCCAGAGACCAGAGCCAATATAAGAGGAGGATACGCTGAATCCCATGTCAGACGGGGATTGGTCCCGGGCGTGCCAGCAGGTTGAGAAGGTGTCTAGCACCCCCTGATTTAAATTAACCCACTTCTATGTCCTACACCACACCTACCAGCCACCGACATGCTTAAGCTGAATCTACCTGGCCAGAACAGATGAGGTCTGAGGTGTGGCACTGCGGGAGACGACTTCCTACATATGATCTGGGGTTGACCTAGCCTGGTGCGGTATTGGAGGACAGTGGTACAGTGTCTGAAGAAAGCAATGAGCATTATAGTAGAGGTTTCCATAAAGCACTGTCTCCTGGGTGTCATCCCGCAACTGACTAATGGCAATGTGCGGAATAAATCTGTATGCCCGGAGCAGGTACCAACAGATCGTCTAGTGGCCATGACATGGATGGCTCAGGTGGGCCCAACCACATCGGCTTGAATTTGAGACATGACTGAAAGGACACTGAAGCTGACCATTATGATCATACTAGGGAGGGGCTAAGAAGAACTCCTTAGATGGTACGGGGCAGCCGGTGTGACGCTAAGGAGAGTGGGTGGCACCAAGTGATTCGAGAAGATACCGTAGTACCAGCACATTGAGAGCTCCCCTGAACTAGTGTCTAATTCTAATTCGATTAAAAGCACTGCGTAAGCAATGGCAATGGAATTGTTCTCGTTCTGATGGGGGTACTGTGGTTGTTTCCGCCCAGTCTTATATGTTGTTATTACCTAATGATTAAAAAATGCAAAAATAAAGATACAAAACAACTGAAGGAGTCGCTGGAGTGTCTAAGGGGGGCAATAAACTCACAGTGTGCTCCTAGTGGGAATGGCGACTTGCTGGAAATCACAACAGGCAAGGCGACCCCTCCCGGATTCACGAGAGAGCACATCCGGGTCCTCCAGGTTAAGTGTGTTTATTTGATGACGCGCTGGCAGACCACGTGATAAGATGGCGGAGGCAGCCAGGCTCAGCCAGGCTCAGCTTGAATGAACCCCGGCCGCGCTGTGCAAATGTGAGCAGTAGTTTCATTGTACCTTGTCAATGTCGCATAAAGAGATCATAGTGTCTGTCTAGACGCTGGCAGCAGACTCCCAGCAGCCCAGCAAGCGCACTCACACAGCTTCATCGTGAGGTGATCACAGCAGTGCTATAATGCATTATAGTGCCGTGATGCGGGCACCATGCTGAAATGTGTTAGTCTAACCACTGATGCATGGGCCTTGGCAGGGCTGCACAAGCACCTCCCCATTGTAAAGTGTAAAAATAAAGCTAGCGCCACTTGTAATGTTGCTGTGCTCACCAGGCCTAGAAATGATGCTAGGACACCTTTAGTGTGAGGTGGGTATTTATTCAACCATCCACACATTAACTATGAATTATATTTCAGGAGCGCCGGTATCGGGCTGCTGCCGGCATCGGAATCCGCGCGCCAATTGAATACAAAATGGCCGCCGCCGGATATCCGCTCACGTCACTACCGGGTGACAAGCAGCTATTCCGCAACACCACATCTCCCCCCTTTACACTTTACAGTTATAAACAGTCTTCCTTGCTCTCCATGTGGAACTCTTCGAACCTCCTAGGTAGCATGTTCTTCTGACCCCTCCGGGTCTGTATGTCCTGCTGGGAGTTACTGGGTGACAGTCCCACATTTCCCGGACCGGGCATAGCTTCACTGCAATCACCGCTATCCTCCCGTTCTTCTTCTTGCACCAGTCTCTCCGGAGTCCGGGTTCCTTGCACTTCCTCTCTCTCCTTCATCCGTGGTGTTTCCCTTTGGGTGATATTCTCTCTGCTTCCCCTGGGGCTCCTGGTGGCTCCTCCTGTCCTTGGTGTACTGCTCTCTCTCTCTTTCACCACGTCCCAGTTCTCCACACGATTGCATTTCGCCATATGGTCCTGCGACCATATTTTGCCATCGCTGAGTAATGCAGACCTGGAGTACGGCTCCACGACTTGGAGTGGGGGTGTGGATTTGCTGTCCCCCTTCTTCCTCTGAATGGGTTGCTTGACTCTCACCCATTCTCCTTTTTCCAGGCTGGTCTCTTGTGTATTGCGTCTTTTATTGTAATGTTCGGTATAAATTGCTTGGGCTTTCTCCAGGTTTTTACGGACTACCGCTGGTAACCAGTGGCTCTGGACTGTGAGGCGCTTCCAGGCAACATTGTCCTTGGTGAACGGCTCACGCCCTCTCAGTATCCTGAAGGGGCTGTAGCCCGTGGCTGTGGGTGTTATGCGGTATGTCCATATCAATCGCTTCAGCTCCTTCTCCCAATCCTTTCCTTGACGGATGGCTGCTTGGATGGAGCCCATGATCACCCAGTTAAATGGCTCCGGCAGGCCATTACATTCCGGGTGATATACTGGTGTATATCACCTGCACAAGCACCTCCCCATTGTAAAGTGTAAAAATAAAGCTAGCGCCACTTGTAATGTTGCTGTGCTCACCAGGCCTAGAAATGATGCTAGGACACCTTTAGTGTGAGGTGGGTATTTATTCAACCATCCACACATTAACTATGAGTTATGTTTCAGGGGCTCCTGTATCGGAATCCGCGCGCCAATTGAATACAAAATGGCCGCCGCCGTATATCCGCTCACGTCACTACCGGGTGACAAGCAGCTAGTCCGCAACACCACACCACTTTCTTCAAATTTTTTTACAAATCAGGCAGGATAATTTGTTTCACTTTCTGTAATGCCACATGCACGACAAGTAATGGTGCAGCTCACAGCAAGCACCGACCTGGGCTCGACTGCTCACTTTTGTGTATCCTGGCTCAGCCTTCTAAATATTTCAACAGGCACTCACCACCAGACAGAACTGTAAACTAAGGATGAATACATTTGGGTCCCATCTTCTTATACAAGTTAGTGTTAAAACTGGCTTAAATCCAATTTACACATGAATAGCATCAACTCATAGGTTTAAAGATTCTTACAGCTATTAAAGAGATTTTCTAAATATTTCCAAGTTAATTTAGAAGACATGGCACAGAATGGCACACCATTATATCAATGGCCAAGATACAGTGACGTAGGGCACCCATTACAGAGTTGTCACATACTCGACAAATTCTCCTACACTTTTCAATTTACCTGAATAGGTGGCCAGTGATGAAGATGAATAGATTTTTTGAAAGACTAAGTGAAGCTGTTTACTCTTCTACAGCTATGTATCTCTCTTACTCACAAAGCCATGGCAATGTACCAGGACATCTCCACCTTATCAGAGCACCTCTTTTTCTGTTCTAAGTGTTCATGCAACCAATAAGCATGTTCTGGAATTAGTATTTCTGGTTCAACTGCATCGGACCCCCTATGCAAGTCACCAACAGAGTTTAATTAGAAGGCTTCATTTTAATCTCATGACAGAAGAACGTTTTATATCTTTGCAAAAAAATGTAATCTTTTTTGCTCCTGGCCCCTTGGTCCTGCTGGCTGTGAACTATGAGGCTCTGGTCTTCCAATCCCAGGTGCTCCTTTTAATTTTTTTTCTGGCACTGATCCTCTTCAGCCTGTTCTCCTAGATATGGTACTTCTGTTCTTGTTACTCTTCATCCATTTGTACCTAGTCCTCACTGGCCTTGCTCACCCTGGTCCCCGTGGATTGAATTTCCCTGTTCCTTGTGTTCTTGTCCTGGTCCACATGGCTTTTGTCATCCTAACCCTCCTGGTGGCTCCCCTTCTAGCCTTGTCCTCCTACGTTTTATCGTTCTCATCCTATGGGTCCTCTTTCCTTCTCCATGTTCCCTCCACAAGGGGCCCGATTCACAGAATGAACTTAAGACTCAATCCTAAACTTACTACTATTTTGGTATTCACAGAATGCACTTACTACTTTTGACATTCACAGAAGTTAGGATTTTGTCTTAAGTCTGTCATAAGACAACCTTAAGATAGACTTAAGACAGACTTAAGACAAAATCCTAACTTCTGCGAATACCAAAAGTAGTAAGTTCATTCTGTGAATGCCAAAAGTAGTAAGTGCATTCTGTGAATACCAAAATAGTAGTAAGTTTAGGATTGAGTCTTAAGCTCATTCTGTGAATCGGGCCCATTGATTCTAGTCGGGCTCAGCCTCCAAGCCTGTCACTCAGTTTTTGTTTTGGTTTCCAGATTACTTGTGCTGAGACAGCACTGTCAAGGACAACAAGCATTTGCAATGCAATTAGTCCCGACTTTGGCACCTTGTATGTATTTAGCTATGCAGCACATTAGCCTGGGTGCTGAAATATCTACTGTTCTTTAAAATGGAGGGAAAGTAATCACCAAACTGTTTGACACGTCAGGTATGGGAACACATGGGACAAATATTGCCTTTCAGCAGGAAATGTTTTAGCCCAAAGCTCTGTTTTTAATATAAAATCAGGGCCTTTGGTGGTCGTATCACTGAAAATACAAGATTTGACAAAAATATTATTGTCTACGGGTGCTCGTGGAAGGCAATTTCTATGGACTGGAATCTAGACTACGTTAAAGTGATTCTGGTATTGTACTGATCTCTGCTGGTCGTTTTCGATCAAGAAAGTTAAATAGAGGTAGGTGCCAGAAACATTAAAAAAAGAAAGTCCCTCAGCAGAAAGCAATTCTGGTATTTTACTGACCTCTGCTGGTTGTTTTCTATCAAGCCAGTTAAATAGAGGCAGTTGAACAGAAAAAAGTCCCTAAGCAGAAGCAGACCAGTCCTAGGGCTGATCTCCAGGGCCCACAAAGTAAATACACATAGAAGTATATATAATAAAGTATATACTAAAGTATATACAAGAGGTCTCGAATGCTCAACCTAAAAATGAGGGCCCACTGCAGACAGGACCCAGGCCATTTGAAACACTACTTAGCGTGCTAAAAACAAAATTACAATTCCTAAAGTACCCAGGGAGATGACTAAGATGTCAATGTGGCTAAAGGGACCACTCAAGACATAGAACTAAGCATCTATGCCCGAAATCCTCTCTGCTGGGTGAATTGTTTGAAAAGAACAAGTTACTTACCTTTGGTAATGCTCTTTGTCGTATAGACTCTATCTATCTCCAATTCCTTTTGAATATTCCCCAGGCTTCAGACGGGACAGGGAAGCTTTCCAGCAGTACCACTGCATGCCAGTAGGTGGCGTTGTGTGGCTCCACACTGATGCATTTCCGCTCCAGAAATCATCTGCGTAGCCTATATAGGGGCTACACCTGTGCGCTGACATCAGTTGCTCTCAAGACTCTATGTCCGTGCCTCCAGACACAGAGCCCCAATTGCAAATTGGTGTGACCAGTGTGCAGATTTCTAGGCTTGGACCACCAGTGAGGAATCTGTGGCTAGATAGAGTCTCTACCAGAAAGAGCGTTACCAGAGGTAAGTAACTTGTTCTTCTGATGGAGACTACTAGTCGCAGATTCCTCACCTTTTGAAAATATACCAAAACAGTATCTATTTGGAGATGTGTCTGTGGATGGACTCAGACCAGCTCTGAAGTAAACCTGACTGTCCAGACAATAATGCTTTGTGAACATATGGAGGGACGCCCACATAGCCACCTAACAGAAGACTAGGATAGGGATTCCCCATGCCAATGCAGTGTTAGCAGGTTTGGCCCTGGTAGAATAAGCATCCAGTCCTTCCAGTGGCTGTTTTTTCTCCAATGCGTAGCAGATCTTATTGCAGAGCACTATCCAATGGGAGATGGTTCTCTTTTGTTCAGTCTTGCCATTTTTCACTCCAGAGAACCTCACAAAAATCTGATCGTTCTATATAAAAGCTCAGTCCACTCTTGGGGGCCAAGTATCACAGCCTTAGGCAAGAAAGAATCATGTGTCCGCAAAACCAGTTTGTCTGAGGAGACTGGGGTGCACTGCAGGTTGACAGAGCTTGAAGCTCATTGCACGCCCTGCCGCTGTAATGGTGATAAGGAACATTGTCTTGTGAGTGAGAACTTGCAAGCAGCAGCAGTGAAGCGGCGCGAACAGAATGCATATCAGTTACCCAAGGACCAAGTTAAGGTCCCACTATGGCATGACAAAGGGACAGTGAGGAAATAAATATAAAACTTCCAAAAATGCATAACAACTGGAGACTTAAACAATGAGGGCTGATCTGGAAGCCACCAAAAAGCCAAAAGATCCAAAAGGTACCCTTTAACTGAGCCCAGAGCAAAGTTTTGCCGGCTATGGACAAAATAAATAATGGAATGTCAGATAACTTTGCCTGTTATGGGGAGGGGGGGCAGTCTATCTGCCGAGTATCGCACCAAACCACAACATTTTCCCCACGACAGGTATATACAGTTTTTGTCAGTGGACCTCTTGTTGCCAAGAAGATATCATCCACCTTCATAAGAAGGTCGAAGGTATTCAGGGTGTCACTGTTCAATCTCTAAGCCAGAAGTTGGAGATTGTGAGGCCTGGTGCACAACCCCGCACTGCTGCTGCAATAGCAGATCCTCCCAGAGAGATAGCCAGAACGCCAGATCAGAGGACAGATGCTCAAGCCCAGGAGTTCTGGATACTATACTCTCTGTGCCCAATGATGACCTACTGAAATGACTTGGGCTTGGTCGGTGCTGATCTTCTTGAGAACTCGGGCCAGGAGTGGTATCGGCAGAAAGGCATACAGGAGTCCCGAGTTCTATTCAAGGCGGAATGAGTCTCTAAGCAAGAGATGCCTTGGAAACTTTAATGTGCAGAACTGCTGAAATTGCACGTTCTTGGCAGTAAGATACAGATCGAGCCAAGGTTCTCCGCATTCATGGAAGAGACCTTGCATCACAACAACTCATGATCTGATAGGCGCTGGTGTCTGAGCTTGTCCACCCTGGTGTTCAATGATACTGAAAGGTGGTTAACTACCAGGAAAATTCCTTGGTGGTCCAGTGTTACACCTTTGGCCTTAGGGTGGTCTTCCGCAAGACATTTTGCATTTCTCCCTCCTGCTTTGCTGAATCTGTTTTTGTTGGCCTTAGAACCCTGCTAACCAGTGCTGAAGTGTTTTTGCTCACACCTTAAAACATGGCAAAACTGTCTTACACCTGATTAGCGTATTTAATTTACTTAGAAGTCCTTAGTAAAGTGGTATATCATTTACACGGGGTATATAGTATACCACTTGCTACTTGTCAATGCTACTTGTGAGCTTGCAGCGCTTATTGTGCCACCCACTTAAGTAGCTCTGTAAAACATGTCTCAGGTCTGCCATTGAAGCCTGTGAGCCGTTCTAATCTGCCAATGTGACTTGGCAAAATAAACCCTTTGTCAAGCCTAACACTCCCCTTTTAATACATACAAGTCATCCCTAGGGTAGTCCCTAAACAGCCCAGAGGGCAAGATGCATTGTATTTAAAAGGTGGATATGTCCTTATATGTTTTACATGTTCTGGCAGTGAAAAACTCACAATTTCATTTCCCACTACTGTGAGGCCTACATAGCCCATACATTAACATTGGGTTTCCTCATTACATTTACTAAGTGAATCAATCAATCAGGATTTATAAAGCGCTGCTGATCACCCATGAGGGTCTTCAGGCGCTGGAGTTGCTTTGTGGTGATCTGTTCATTCAGATGCAATGAGGAATAAACAAGGAGAAAGCAGTGAAAACTAGGGAGAAGCAAGAAGAAGTAACTAAATAAATGAGGGGAAAGGGAAGGAGAAAGCAGTAACAAATGAGGGAAAAGTAAGGAGAAGGCTGTGAAAAAGGCAGGAGAAAACAGTGACACACAATGAAAAAACAAGGAGAAGGCTATCAAAAACAGGGGAAAAATGCAGGAGAAAGCAGTGAGAAACGAGGGAAAAGCAGGAGAAGGCTTTAAAAATGAGAGAAAAGGCAAGGACAAAGTAGTGAATAATGAGGGAAACGTAAAGAGAAGGCTCTCAAAAAACAGGAGGAAAAGCCGGAGAAAGCACTGAAAAACTAGGGAAAAGTACGGAGAAAGCACTCAGAAAATGGGGGCAAAAGAAAGGAGAAAGCAGTGAAACCAAGGGGAAAGGAGGAGAAGGCAACCAAAAAGCAGGAGAAACAGCAAGGAGAAAGCAATGAATACGCGAGAAAAGCAAGGCGATTGCTCTCAAAAATGGGGGAGAAAGCAGTGAAAAACAAGGGGAAATCAATGAGAAGACACTCAAAAAAAGGGGAAAAAGCAGGAGAAAGCTGTGAAAAACTAGGGAAAAGCCAGTAGAAGGTACTCAAAAAGCAGGGTAAAAAGCAAGACGAAAGCAGTGAAAATGAGGGAAAAGCAAAGGGAAGGCACTCAAAAATGGAGGAAAAAGCCAGGAGAATGCTGTGAATATATGAGGAAAATGTAAGGAGAAGGCTCTCAAAAAACGGGGGAAAAGCAGGAGAAAGCAGTGAAAAAGGGGGGAAAAGCAAGGAGAAGGCAGTCAAAAAACAGGGGGTAAAAAAGCGAGGCTAAGGAGTGGAATGAGGGAAAAGGAGGAGAAGGCACTAAAAAACAAGGGAAAAAGCAAGGAGAAAGCAATGAAAACGAGGGAAAAGCAAGGAGAAGGAACTCATAAAACAGACGGAAAACAAGGAGAAGCCGGTAACAAGAGCGATGCAGCAGCACGGGAAGAGCTGGGCCTGGGACCTGCTCAATGCTATGTAGATTTAGTTATCTAGTGTTTTACAGAGAGCAAATGTGACCTGTTAGGGTATCAGAGCGCGTTACAGGGATAACACATTGTATATAAGATTGAAATAGACAATAACATAGGTAGGGATAGATGAAAGTGAATTCACTTGGGAAATAACAGGATATTTACAATATCTAGAGCGGCAAACATGACAGCACCAACCAGAGATAGCCAGCTTTACATTTGTTGTAATAACAAGTCATTACAAAAACAAAAAGCACCACAAACAATCAAGAGATGAGGAGAAAACATAAAACTATGCCACTGTGCGGTATGTGCAATGAGTGAGATTTATGGGAGGAATGTTCCCATTAGGAAGGTTTTAGCTTCCTTTTTTAATATTGACAGAGAGGGTATTTTTCTGATGTTAGGCGGCGGCGAGTTCCAGATTCTTGGTGCGATCCCAGAGAAGGCTCGATTGTATGTTTTTTCCCTTCGAAGCGGGGTGGTTGGATCACAAAGTCTCTGGCGGACTGGGAGTTTCTGGCTCCTCCAGAAACCATGATTTTCTGGGCAAGATATGCAGGGGAATTCGAGTGTAGCACTTTGTGCATGATACATGCTACTTTGAGTTGGATTCTGGCTTCAAGAGGAAGCCAGTTCAGTGCCTTCAGGTGCGGTGAGATGTGGCTGAATTGTTTTGAGCCTGTTAAGAGTCTAGTGGCAGCTTTGAGGCAAGTTTTTAGGGGGGCCGTAGAGATTTTGGGTAGGCCAGAGAGGCTTGAGCATCTGTATTCAATCCTGGAGATAACTAAAGCCTGAACCGCCATTTTTAGGTCCGAAGCATCAAGGAATGGTGTTAGTTTCCTCCCGTAGCTCAGGTGAAACCTGACATTTTTCGCCATCGAGTTGATGTGGTCTCGCATATTCAGATTGCTGTCCAGGGCTAATTTGAAAGATTTGTCTGATTCCACAATGGTCGGTATGCAGTTTAGTGCTGTAATCGTCTTGGTCCATTCCAGTATGTCAGTGGTACTTTTAAGGGGCGAGATTAGAATTTGTGCATTTATTTGGATGTATGACGTTACAACGCAGGCTATTACAACGCCTGCCTTTACAACGCGTTTTTTACATCGCAAACCTTTACAACGCATAGCGCTTAGAGGTGCTGGATAGTAAAAAGTTAAATTTTCTATTCCAACTCCAGTCCCCGTGGACACTAGGGAAGGTGTTGGATAGAAAATTAAACTTATTCCCTATCCTAGAGCGCCCCCCAGCGCAATGCGTTGTAATAGTTTGCGTTGTAATGACCACGTTGTAATGGTAGTACGTTGTAAAAGTTTTGTTGTAAAGGTTGTTCACCATTTATTTTGAGCTGGTTGCTGGCGAGCCATTGTACAGTCAGCTTTAGGGCCTCATTCAAAGAGTTAATCTCCTCTAGGGATTTATATCATGTGTAGCTACCTGAAGGCTTCCCAGTGCTTTGAGAGAGCCATTGAGCATCCAAGCTGCAGGGACAGAGGAAGGCTTGAGTTAGTGGGGCTGTAAACATTTTTTTTACTTTTTTCTGAACCTTAGCTCATTCGTTTAGTTTCTCAGCTCCTGGGACATTGAGTTCCACAGCTTTGGTATCAAGTATGAGAAGGATCGGCCTCCCCAGCTGCCCCTTTGCATTCACAGCACTTTAAGTAGTCGTACCTTGAAGGACCTTAAGGTTTGGCTAGTGGCTATTCCTGATTCTAGGTGGCCCTTTGAGGTTGATTCTCCTGTGTGCCAGATAGAGTGCCTTACATTTGATCCTCTCCTCCACTGTCAGCCAGTGCAGGCAGGCCAGTGCATTTTTTACAGAGGCATATTTGGGAAGGTTTTAAATTATCCTTGCAGCTGCGTTCTGAACCAACGTGAGTCTCTTAGTAAAATATATTTATGGGAGCCCAGTTACAAAGAGTTCCCGTAGTCCAGGCGGGAAAGAATCAACGCTTGGACAACTGACCTCCTGGATTGTGGGGATAGCAGGTCTAGGATTTTCTGTCGGATCCTGATCAAGCCAAAATAAGTGGCTGTAAGTTGTTTTTACCTGGCCTCCATAAGGAGGGAACTAGCGAGCCACATGCCTAGGTTCTTAATGAAAGAGGCAGGGGTGGGTGGCCTATCCATGTTCTTCGGCGAACCAATGCCTGTTTGTGGCATCAGTTTGTGTCCTAACAGTATCAACTGTGCTTTGTCTCCGTTTAGCTTTAGTGAGCAGTTTGTCATCCAACTTGCCACTTTTTTTAAGCACTGGGTTAGTAGTTGTGAACCTGCTCTTAGAGACAGGAAGACCACCAACTGGGTGTCGTCCACATAAGAAATAATCGACACTCCAAATTCCCTTACCATGTCTGCCAAAGGGCACAGATAAATATTAAAAAGTGTGGGGCTGCAGAGCCCTGTGGAACCCCACAGTTTAACCTCCATTAAGTACGTCCTGGCAAGAGGGAGGGGAGCTGGAAGGCGGTGGGCAGGGCTAGGCGGGAAAAAGCGGGTTTGAAGGGCAATGAGGAGAAAGCAGTGAAAACAAGGGAAAAGCAAGGAGAAAACACTCAAAAGATGAAGTAAAGCAGGAGAAATCAGTGAATACGAGGGTAAAGCAGGCTCTCAAAAAAAGGGGGAACAAGCAAGGGTAAAGCAGTGAAACCCGGGGGACGCAAGGAGAAGGCACTCAAAAAACAAGGGAAGAAGCAAGGAGAAAACAGTGAAAACAATGGAAAAGCAAGGAGAAGTCCCTCAAGACATATGGGAAAACTCAAGGAGCAAGTAGTGAAAATGAGGGAAAAGCACACAGAAGGTACTAAAAAAAAGGAGAAAAAGCAAGTAGAAGACCGGAGCAAGAGCGATGCGGCAGCATGGGGAGAGCTGGGTCTGGGGTGTTAACTATGTTTAAGAAAAGGTAGAAATTTCCTGTTTGGTGTCTAAAGAATTATAATTTAAAATCTTTTTTAATGGTGAAGTCAGATTTTAAGTCACAATTCTCACACTGACACTTTTAGAAAGTTGTCATTTTCTTGTCCTAACTATTTGGAGCCTGCAGCTATTTCATGGGTCACACGGCTAGGTGTAGTTGGTAGATGACCTTTGTGTATTATTCCCAGACAGCCACATATTAGGGGTACTGGGTGGTGTCAGGATGGGCAATCCTGGAGGGATGGGGGTGGGGGGGCTGTGCACAGCCCATCTTGCACCTCAAAGGCACTGCTTCATACCATACACAAAGAACTAGCCTTTTGTGAGTCCATTCATCCTAGTACCAGGGCTGGGGCAGGACATTCCAGACACTTAAGTGGGGGGGACCTCAGATGTTTCTTCCACTTCAAGGATGGCACCAGGTTTAAAAACTGATCCCTCAGACCCACTCTTCAGTTCAATTCTGCATCTGCGGATGACTCAGATTACTGTCCTGCTGCCTGTGCCCTGCTGTGTACTTCAGAGGACTGCCCTGCTGCTAGAAGCCAGCTCTGTGTCATTGGTGGACTTCCCTAACGCGTCAGACCTGCTTTTCTGCTTGAACCCAGGATTACAGGGTGATTCCAAGGGCTAGTTTGCTGGCATCCTGTTCAGAATCCCAGGGACAGAAAAGACTCCAGCCTTGTTGTACCCAAACCTGGAACCCGCCTGAGTGGGTCCAGACCATATAAGTGGTGCCGCTCCAGTCCTACTTTGAAGTGGTGCTAAGGATGACCCAAATCCTAACCCTGGGAATTAAAAGAATTTCTGCCAGAAAGTACCCTGAGAACCGAGATGAGACCAGGACCTAACTGCCCGCCAATCCGCTCAAGATGCATCGGCCTGATTCGTGGTTGCTCTCTCGGCAGCAGAAAATCCTGTTCAGTGCCTTCTCCGCAGAAGGGTATACAGCTTTCCGAAGCCCTCGCCAGACAAAACCTGCAGCCTTGTCCTGCTGGAGATTTTCAACTTCCAAAAAAAGAGACTTAGGGCCTGATTTAGATCTTGGCGGACGGGTTACTCCATCACAATGGTGACGGATATCCTGTCCGCCGAAATATAAATCCTATTATATCTCATGGGATTTATATTCCGGTGGGCACCGCCGGCTTCCTTGCCCCGCTAAACTGTTTCCATTTATTTTCTCAAAAATGTCTTCCAAATCTGAAGGTAAGTGGAGACCAGGCCCAATCCACTTTGTGTATCCGAAACACGCTTCATTGTGCTTGACCATAACTTTCGACTTTGCCCCATTCTCGTGCAATTAGATGTCCGCTGTTGGTGCCTTGATCTTTTTGGCACTATTTTTCACTCTAAACTTCAAAAATTCATAACTTTGGCTGTGCGATTTTTATTGTTTTGGTGTCAAATAATGTATTCAATGTTACTCTGTTTTTCAAAATTGGAGTAGGATTTCGTCTTGTATGTGTTTTGTATTTATTGCTTTTTGAGTGCCAAGTTACCAGAAGGTTAAGAACAGGTTAATTTAGATACTTTGTGGTTCACCCTGGCAAGGATTGTGGCTCTTGCTTTCAGAGGGGCTCACCCCCACACCCACCACCCCAACCACGTACCCAATTGCTCACATCAAGCCATTGCCAGAGTTGCAGGACCTCCTGGCACAGGGTCCGTGATGACCCCCTGCTGTGCTTGTTGCTGTATCAAATGGTGGTGGTGTTCATGAGCACCTGTACCAGCCTTCCCTTGGTGGATAGAAGGAAAGCTTTCAATGGCAAGCGGAAAGCCCTCAGGTCCAGAAAGTAGATATGAAGCTTGGACTCTCTGGGAGACCAGATGTTTCTAATCTTTACCTTTCCCAGATGGCCAACCAAACCCGGAAGTGATGCATTTGTCACCACTGGCAGCTGTAGGAGGGGAAGGGAACGGGGTCTGCCTCTGACCCTTTCACTGTCCAGTAATCACCACTGCAGATTTTAAGCATGTCTATTCCGAATTCTTAACATGGTCTGACAGGTCCCCTTGATGATGGACCTACTGATACTGATGCCACGGCAGGCTTGCATATAACACCTGGCGTACTTGACCAGAAAGATGCAGGAGGCATCCGGCTTGGAAGCCTTAGAGTCGACCTCACTGAAATCCAGGACTGAGGCTGAAAGATAAGGATCATAGCCTGAATGTCCTGGAATCTCTTTTCCAGGGGAGACCAAACAATGTCCAGAATGGTTTTGATGAAGGAGAGTCTCTAAGAAATAATCAGGTGTAACTTTGGCACATTGTTAGTTAACCCCAAAGAATACAGGAGACTCTAGGATGGAAGTAGTTGACGACTGTCTGGGGCAAGCACGCCTTCAACAGCCAATCATTGAGGTAGGGGAAGACAGGCACCCCTGACCTCTCAAGATGTGCTGCCACCACCGCCATCATTATTGTGAGCACCTTAGTGGTGCTGGTGAGACCTAAGGGAAATGCACAGAAAACTAAACATTCTCCTGTCTTATCACAAACCACAGGATAGCCCCTTTTTGCCAAAAGGGCTAACACTTCCTGCCACAAAATGGAAAGATTCATCAGTTGCTGGGTGAACAGTGGGAGGTGTGGCAGTGCAGAAAGAAAAGGTAGGGCATAGCCTTTCTGCACAATTTGCAGCACCCACCTGTCAGATGTTATAGTTTGTCATCCTGGCAAGAACCATCCGATTCTGCCTCTTACCAGGTGGCGGTGCTTCTCTAAATGCCCTCTGAAGGAACTTGCTAAGTGGGACTGCGGGGGAGGCAATGGACTGGGTGGCCCGTTGAACTTAAGTGTGTGCACGGTGGGCACCACCGCCGTGACCACGAAACATCTGTGCTGGTGTTAGATTGGATTGGTGGAGGGAATGGGGTACCCCTGCTGAAGCAATGAAAAGAACGGTAGGCCTGATTTGGCTGGCAAGGTGGGACAGATAAGCTGAGGGAGAATACTGTGAACATGCTCTCCTTGAACCACTCAAGAGTGAAATCTGCCTTGTCCCCATACAGGCAAGTACTATCGAACAGCATGTCCCATGGAAGACAACTATACATCACCTCAAAAAATGGTGGACAGCAGCCAAGCATGCTAGCGAATGTCCATACTGGTACCAATGGAACCAGTGGTGTTCGTGCCACAACGAATTGTGAACTTGGCTGGGTACTGACTGTTCTATATAGCCTGGATGAGGACCAAGTTGGAGACGGTTTGGGACACTTGGGAGGACTTGAGCCACCATGTCCAAATGGGTGTGAGAATAGTGCTCCAGCATGCAGCTGCCATTCACAGACTGCAGTACAAAGCTGGTGGATGCAAACGTCCTCTTCCTGAGTGTCTCCACCCATTTGGGCTCCCGATCGGGGGCTGTCATCAGGAATTTGCTGGGATTAGGCTTGCTTGCAGATGCCTAAACCACCAAGCTTTCATGTGAGGGCAGCTGAGATAGATATGTACGGTTGCATGGGGCAGTGCAGTGGCATTTTTTCAATTTCGCAGTTGAATGTGGAGCAGAGCAAGGTTCGACCCATGCCCCCAACAAAGTTTCCGTAAGGCCCTAGTTAAATGGTAAGAGAGGCTCAGTGAATGTCTGCTCTGACTGAAGAACCTCTGTGAATACCTTGGTCTTGACCTCCAAGGTGGGGAGCTGGAGGTTAAGGACTTTGGTTGCCCTAAACATAACCATTGGGTAGGAAGCACTCTCCTCAGTGGCAGGGCCAGAGGGTGAGAGGAGACAGTATAGAGTATTGGGGGAGTATTGGGGGAGGTATTGAAGCAACGTACTTCCATCAGGTCATCATGCCAATTCTCCTTGTAATAAGTTTAGCAATCTCATCACCCATCACTCACATTGTTTATCAGTATCTGAAACCATGCCGAACAAGGAATGCAGGGTATGCTGTTGTGGTTGTGGAGGCAGATCGAGTGGGAGAAATGGAGCTTCAACGGTGGCCGGCCGTGACTTCGATCAATGTCGAACCAGCACGCCTCGCCATCAGAAGGACAATTGGGGCCTCATTTTCTGGAGTTGATGGACTCAACACTGGAGTCGATGCACCGGGAACCGGCATGGACCATGATTCAAGAGTGAAACCAAAGGTGGCCTCATTATGGGCTTGGAGGGTCCAGCTGACATCAAGGGCGAACTCGCTGACTGTAACTCAGTTGGTGAACCTCTCAGCTCGAAGGAGCCTGCACCAGCACGGATCCAAAGAGTCAGAGCACAGTCGCATGGAACTCTTCGATTTGCTTCCGGTGCTCGGCGATGTAGAGTTTCGCCTTGGAGTCTTGAATGACCTTCTGGTTCAAAATGCGCTGTCACTAAAGGCCATAGAGTCATGACTTGAAAATATAGAGTGGTTTAATTAGCTTGCAGCAGTCTTTACAGGGCTTAAAACCTGTCATTTTTGGGAGGTGACATGTCCCTTGCACACTGTAAAACTAATTTTTTGAGTGTGGTAAGGGACTCAAAGAGATGAGAGGTTGCTCCAAATCCACGTATGGTGACTCGGAAAGAAAGGAACTGACAACAGCACACAGCAGTGGTGCCTATATAAGCTCTGCATGTCCAGAGCAGATCATTGTTAGTGCTAAGCCACACGGCACCAACTACTGGCACCCAGAGGTACTGGTGAAATGTTTCCAGACCGAGTCTGACTTCTAGGGTATATTAAAAAGGTGAGTAATCTGGGGCTAGAAGTCTCTATCAGAAAGTGTGTTTATTTAGCTGGCAGCTGAGTGAATGGACACTTCCCTCATGAATTACCCAGATATTTTGCTTACCTGCCTCCTGCCCAAGTGACTGGATACACTCTCAGGTGATTAGTATGCTATACAAATCAATATAGCACAACATAACATAACTTTATGAATGGTTACTGCTTATCCATTCAAGTTCTTTACTAAGAAGTGGAAGTCACAATGAATTTGTGTACTTCAAGACTAAATGGGTAGGAGCTTTAACAGACCCTTTCAAGGGCTCACAGTACGTGCTTTGTGATTTACAATGGGAGTTGTGAATTACAATACATTGCAAATAGGTACTTTGCATTCACAAAATCTTTAATAAAGCGAAATACTTCTGTTGATTTGCCCTGCAATTGCACAGGTCGCTTACAGCACGCAGAGAAAGCAGCAGAAAACACACATCATTACAGTCTGCACTGGTGAGATATACAACACAGCAGAACAGTAATGGAGTACAACATAGGCATACATCTTGAAGTCAAGACATTGAAAGGTATGTTGTAAAAAGGAGGTGTAGGAAGGGGTGAGTTTTATGGTATTCCTAATGTATAGTACATATGATGTGCTCCCAGAGCCTAAGCACATCAGCTCATGTTTTTCTCTATCTACATGAAATACATTATGCGTGTTGGTAGACATTTAGCCTCATCTGGAATGTACCTTGCTGTCAGGAGAGAAGACGTGGAGTGTCAGCGGTCTCTCGCGCTCGTTGATGAAGGCGATGGCTTCATCAGGGCCCTCGATGGTCATGATCGGCAGGATGGGGCCAAAGATCTCCTCCTGCATCACCGGGTCAGACGCCTTCACGTCCACCAATACGGTAGGGGCTGAGCGAGACAGGAAGTGAGAAATACATACATGGTTAGAATCGTGGAAACAAGACAGAGGGTCTATAGGATGTAACATTATTACAACTGCTAGACTATTTAGTGGTGTTTAGTAGGGAGCTGGATACCCTTTTGGGTGATTAGTCGTGCTTTATAAATCCTGATTGATTGATGGACAAATTCTCATTGCAGTTTTTCCTAACTTTGGGCCCGATTCACAGAATGAACTTAAGACTCAATCCTAAACTTACTACTTTTGGCATTCACAGAATGCACTTACTACTTTTGGTATTCACAGAAGTTAGGATTTTATCTTAAGTTTGTCTTAAAACAAACTTAAGACAGTAATAGTGATCAGTGAGATGTAGGAAATTTTCAGTGCTCAAGTAATTGTAATTGAAGTGTATAAACAACAGTCTTCTGAATCTCCATGTATAAACACAGTCCCGTATGCACAAGTAATGTAGTTTCAATGGGTGCTTATTGTCTGTCAGCGGGGTTTCGATCACGTACTACTGCGAGATTATCTTCAGGAGTTTAGTTGGTATTAGCCTAAGACATTGAGTAGTGACATGGTAAAGAAGAATTGGTTATGCATCGGTTTCGCCTATGTAATGAATAAAGAGCTGTTTTCATCAATCATCGTCCGAGAGATGGAAAGAGCTTCCTGACAGATAATGAGGGAGTGGCGAGGATGTGGCGCAGCAGTAAGAGCTACTTACTCGGGAGCGGGGGATCTCGGTTCGAGTCTCGGCAGCACCGTGCAACACCCTGTGATACTATAAAAATCACTTAATCACTTTGGGTGATAAATTGTTATATAAATATGCTGCAATAGTAAAAGTCAAAACTTTATGAAAATATAGTTCCACCAAGGGAGAGGTGTGGCGCCGCGGCCAGGGCGACTGACGCTGGAATCTGGGGACCACGGTTCGATCCCCGGCTCCGGCGGCAGGTTAGCCCAGCACCATGTGACTCTGGGCAATAGCTCGCTTAATCTTCCCGACGGCCCCCAGCGCCTAGAGACCCTTACGGGTGATTGTGCGCTTTACAAATGTGGACTTTATAAGGCGAACTGTAAAAGTATTTTGGTGGCAGGAAACTGATTAGAGTAGCACACTAGGAACAAGCATTGGTAAATGCAGGAAAATATGCTACTGCTAATAGAAATGGAGGAAAGGTAAGTGGCACTCACAGGAACCAATGAGAAGCAAGGACAGAGCGGAGGCAGGATGTAAGTCACTTTTAAGTTTATATCAAAAACAATAGATTTCTCAAGCACAGTGCAAGCACTGTGCAGGCGAAATCTATTAACAATGAGTGAAGTTGCATCAGATAATTCAACAGACAGCAGACTGGGATTGGGATTGGACAGTGCTGTATGTGTCTGGCAGTAGGGAAAATGATTCATTAGGCTGCGTGCTGCGGTCCTGCGCTTTCCATCTCAAAAGAAGGGTGTCGGCCATAGCGAAAAGCACCCAGTAACGGGATGTGTACAGCCACTGCCTGTTGCCTGTCCTTGTTTCATAGAAATGCCACTTTCCTACATTTTGGACCTCGCGACAATCCAGTAACAAATGGCGGCAACGCGACTTCATGCTATTTCCTCTCTGACTTTTATGTTGTTTCAGGATTGCGGATCACTTATGATAAATTTATCCCTTTCGACATACCCTGCCACAGCACCAAATCTTATTAGGGGACCAATCCCTTCCATGGGCGCCAGACATCTTTCGATACTTAGGGATTAACAGGTACCATATATAAGATTACCTAGACAAGGGCAACCTAGACTGAACTATCTGAGCATTGTGATCACAAGTAGCGCTTTGGAAGCCTTAACTCTGGCTATCCTGCAACGTATTGCTATTGCCATAATGATTATGTTGCCACCTTTTATATCATTTTGTAAATCTGCCTGTATCTACACCCCTATCGTATTTTTGACAGCTTGATTCCCTCTTGGTGGAATTGATATGAGCAAATTGTACATCTAGAGTGAGCCTGACTTAGGGCCCAATTTATATCTTGGCAGTATGGAGTATACATTACGCCAAGATAGAGGTCCGCCCACCAAATTTAAAAGCAGGCAGATCTTAGGTTTAAACATGGCAGAGAATACTCTGTCACTATCGTGATTAAACCCCTTTGATGGCCCTGCGGACCAAAGGCTGTCGGAGACAGACCTCTAACTATGCCCATCTATTTTACATGAAAAGAATTAGAGGTTAGTTTTCCGCCAGGAAAACCCTGGTGGTAAAAGACCGTGAAAACTGCTAAAAGCTTCCCTTGCTATGGGGGAGGACTCCATGGCGAGGGAAGCATTTTCTTTTAAAACAGAAAATTCAGCTTCCGGATCTTCTTTTTCAAAAGAAAAAGAAAACAGTTTGGTGCGGACTTAAAAGTCAAATTTAAAAGGAAAATTCCAATAAAATATCAGAAGGTTAACAATGAGAGAATCTCACAGATTTCTGTTTTTTTTGCCCAAGCTTTAAAAAGTTAGTAAATTACAGTTCAAAGAGATATCCGTTGCCGTGAGGAATGAGTTCACAGCCTGCCTGCACGACCGAATGCCTTGCTGGTTAAAGAGGGTATACACCTGTTACAACGCATTTTTTACTCCGCACTACCATTACAACGCGACCATTACTCCGCATACCATTACAACGCATTGCGCTGGGGGGCGCTCTAGGATAGGTAATAAGTATAATTTACTATCCAACACCTTCCCTAGGGTCTACGGGGACTGGAGTTAGAATAGTAAATTATACTTACCACTATCCAGCGCCCCAGGGCGCTATGCGTTGTAACGGTATGCGGAGTAAAAGTCGCGTTGTAATGGTCTGCGGAGTAAAAGTATGCGTTGTAACGTCATACATCCGTTAAAGAGTACGCTTAGCAGCCCCCTCCTCTGGTTCAGCAGACCTGGGCTAAGACAAGTAAGCCTGGGCGGAGTTTGCAGAGTTTTACTCTGTGGAATTCAGTGCAGTGCCAGAAAAACTCTGCTACATCCGAAAAGTTCCGCCAACGGTTGAGTCTGTTAAGTTGTGCTGCTCACATTTTTAGTGCCAAGAGTTGTCTTGCACTGTAAAATCAGCTCGAATGGCACTACGCATCGCGCCAGAGGCCGCTGCTGCTTTCTGCCACTCGAGTTGACATTCTACTCGAGCAGCAGCTTCCTCAACCCAAATGGCAGATTTCTCAACATGAGCAGTTATGACCTGCAGCGACCGTCCGCAATGAGAAATCTCGCCAAGAAGAGGTCTAGCTCGTTATTTTTGCGCACAAGCGCTCATCAACTTACCGTTGGCAAGCTGCTGGAAAAAAACTCCTCGAACTCGGCTGCGGAACGGAATTCTTTGCCCACCCCTAATGACAAGTTATGTGAATAATGTTATCCCCCAGTTCTACACAGTCTTCAACTAACTTTTTTAGTGTTCCGGAGTTAAGGCACAGCTTGTGAAAGACCAGGGAGGAGGCCAAAGCGATGCCTGGTAAAGAGCTCTTTTAGCTGCCTGGACCACCCGGCCTCTAGATAGGCTGGGTTTAAGAATTTTATATTTATTTAAAATCATCCAGAAGTGGGATCTGATTGAGAGGGCCTCTGTCTTTTAACACAGACATTTATTCCCTCACTCCATTAATTGCTTTTTAAAATGGTTCTGGAGGCAAGGGCCTCTTCCATAGTGATTGAAAGGCCATTTCTTCAATCGACAAGTCCAGATTCTGCGGGAAGGCGCATTTGTATTTGTTTGAACTTCTTGCTAGAAAGCTTGGCATAGTTGCTTCGCAGTCAATGACTTTATTCTTTTCCATACTTCAATTTAGGCTCATTTCCTTGCAGTTGTTTAGTTTAGTAGTCTGAACTCAAGCCTTATCTGGCAGGCGAAGCATTGTGCAGGAGAGAGAAGATCGATCTGAATATTTTTGTGAAGATTGTATTTAAAGAATGTTGCGTCTCTACCTCGTACTGCCTCACTTCCATAGGAGATACTCGTGGTAATTTTGCTGCCATTACAGCTAGCACTGGCAAGTAGTTTGGGCTGTCAAACGAGTGCGAATTGCGACGAGTAGATTGTTACCTTTCCTCTGCAGGTCTAGCCTATGCTGGATGAAGGAGCCCTTATCGTAAAATAGTACTCCAAGGTATCTGTAAGGGTGCACAGACAGAATATAGAGTTTAAAATGTCGACACACACTAAGGGGCCCATTAGGATGGCAGGCGGATCGCCCCCGGCAGGCCGGCAGTAGCCACTGCCGGCCTGGCGGGGGCGATCCGCCCGCCATCCGTGCATAAATGACCCCCCGCCATATTAACATGGCTGGGGGGTCCGCGGCGGACGGAAAGACCGTCTGCCGCTTTTCCGCCCCATTTGCCTTGCGACCGGGGCGGAAAAGGGCTTATATGGTGGCGGTGTCTATCAGACACCGCCAGCCATATTGCAATGGGCATTTTTCAATGCCTTTCATTTACGGCAATGCCGCCACGGAAAGGCATGCGGAGTCTGCTTTGGGGGCCCGTTGCGGGCCCCCAAGGACTCTGGGGGGTTGGGGGTGCACATGGGGGTACCTATGGTACCCCCCAGCATTCCAAAGTACAACGTGGCAGGCACCGCGCGGTGCCTGTCACGTTGTGCTTTGGAATGCACAACATGTATGTTTACCCTTGCGGCGGCGGTGCTTTCAGCAATGGTAAAGATACAGGATTCGCCCGCCACTGTGGTGGGCGCATCCTAATTCCACTCACGGGACCCCCGCTCTTATGGCGGGCGGTCCCTTGTCCCAGGAGGATACATACGGAGTCCAGCTCCTGGTACGAATCGTACTTCGTCATACGTACGGGTACGATTCGTATGGGAAAAACGCTAAGTACGGCTATTCACATTGGTTTTTCCCGAATCGGAATCGACCCCATAATGTTTTTGTTTATAAAACAAATTCTATTAAAACAGTTTTTTGTTTTTAAATTATTTTGGTATTTTTTAAATAATATTTCTAGGTATTTGTTAGATCTTTTTAACAATCTAATCTGTTTCTATCTTTTGTAATATTTAAAACTTTTATATATATATATATATTTTTTTTAAAAATCTTTTGTGTTGGTGTTGTTGATTTGTTTGTTTTTAATTTTGAACTGAGTCCAGTGGAAATATACATTTTTACCCTTCCGCAATCCAACACTTTCCCTACTGTTGCACAAACTGGAGTGGAAATAGTAATTTGTACCCCTCCGCTATCCAACACTTTCCCTACTGTAGCACTCACTGGAGTGGGAATAGTAAATTATACACCTCTGCTAAACACCACTTTCCCTAGTGATGCACCCACTGGAGTGCGAATAGTAATTTTTACTCCTCCGCTATCCAACACTTTCCCTACTGTTGCACCCACTGGAGTGGGAATGGTAATTTTTACCTCTCCTCTTTCCAACACTTATTCTACTGTTGCACTCACTGGAGTGGGAATAGTAATTTATACACCTCCGCTATACAACACTTTCCCTAGTGATGCACCCACTGGAGTGGGAATAGTAATTTTTACTCCTCCGCTATCCAACACTTTCCCTACTGTTGCACTCACTGGAGTGGGAATAGTAATTTTTACCTTTCTGCTATCCAACACTTTCCCTACTGTTGCATCTACTGGAGTGGGAATAGTAATTTTTAGCCATCCGCTATCCAACACTTTCCGTACTGTTGCACCCACTGGAGTGGGAATAGTAATTTTTACCTCTCTGCTATCCAACATTTTTTCTACTGTTGCACCCACTGGAGTGGGAATAGTAATTTTGACCTCTCTGCTATACAACACTTTCCCTACTGTTACACACACTGGAGTGAGAATAGTAATTGTTACCCCTCCACTATCCAACATTTTCTTTACTATTGTGCTTACTGGAGTAGGAATATTAAGTTTTACCCCTCCGCTATCCAACACTTACCCTACTATTGCACTCAATGGAGCGCAAAATGTAGTTTTAAAGACTATTAAATGTTGTAATGTTTTAATTTATATTAGATTTTATGTTATAAGTGTATGTAGCCAAGGCTTTAGAAATGATAGCCAGCTTGGCAGTCATTTCTAAATTTGGTGGGTGGAGTAGTCTCGGCCTAACAGACATTAAGTCCTCAACCAGGTCAACGGACATTACTCCGTCTGCCAAAATGTAAATAAAGCCTAAGTTGCAATTGGCGACCTTTAGGGGTGGAATGGGTGTCCCGAACTTTCATGGGTATTACTTTGCAGTACAGCGCCAGTGGGCGACTTACTCATTGACGGGCCACCACTTATGGAAGATGGGCCTTCATGCACCTCGACTCTAGTAGGATGAGCTAAATACAATCTTGCCCCGGCTACCAAACCAAAGAAGGACCTCCCACTCCTGGTCTGCACAGCAGTGGTCACCCAATGATACTGTATTGGGTAAACATGTCTTACCTTACCATATGGACCAGCCATACCATTTCAAGGAGAGGGACACTTCGACCCAGTGAGCTACTACTACGGGGGAAGCTGATATCCACACGATAGTAGACCTCTACAAAGAGGGTACCCTCCAAGACTTCCCAACCTTAATCGCCATCTGTGGTTGGCAGAATAGACAATTTTTATTATACAAAAGAATCATACATGCCCTACTCAGAGCTTGTTATGCACACCGTCATACAAATGCTGTATACGATAGGCACGGGCAATGCATGATTCCGTGGTTTTATAAGACAATACTTAAGCACTCTGAGGGGTCCCTTCTACTAAGAGAACAACTGGAGACTCAGCGCAGAGCATTCATATAACAAGTGGCAGAAGGCTTTCGATTACCCATAGAAAGTATCCCGTAATACACTATTCACATTTTCTCTATTTAACATTCGACATAAAACCTACCTCCACCCCTACAAACACTGTCAGATGTTTGCCGACACTACACCCAACTGTCCCCGATGCCAGCATTTGCTGGCCGATGTTTGGTATATGCTCTCACACTGCACATATATTCACACCTTCTGGCAGGCAATGCAGACAGTCCTTTTAGCTGTGATGGTTAAACTAAAATTAGAACAGATGGCGGCCTGCCTCTTAGGTGATTACCCAAGACCTAAGAAATTCAAAGTTATAACAAAATGTATTGACCTCACCCTTAAACTAATGAAATGGGCCAGCACCGTGAGATGGAAATCTCAAACGCGCACCATGATCACCACATGGTATCAGGAGGTTGAACACTGTCCGGAGGCCGCGGGTCATCTCTAGACGTGAAGAGAAAAGGCGATTGCGACAGCACCTGATTGCAGAGAGTTGGGATACACTGCTCCATAGATTCAAAGAGCAGGGGAAGAACGTTGAGCATGCACCTCGATTTAACCTACCCCTAGGGGGCTATCCGAGAAGGGGGACATCTAGAGCGTTGCTCCCCTTTCTTGCTGGTAATACAAAGTCAGCTAAACTTTTGTCTTCTTGGACCCCCTCATAACCAGCCCAGTGGGGGCGTCTCCATCTCCCAAAGTTGAGTGTGAGACGTCGTGCCTCTCCCTAACCCTAGCCCGACAGCCCGCATATCTACAGCATTTTTCACTATTTTGCAAAAATGGTCCTTTTCCGAATGTGCAAGTGTTTACCCCGCTCACCTGACATAGCAATCACCGCAGTATTTAAATCTAGGACACTCCTGGGAGAGAGGGAGGAATAGGAGGGTTATAAACGTTTTGTTATATTTCTTGAAGCAATTACTAGCTTTTTACCAGCAATGACGTTGTTAGTATAGTTGCAACGCCTAATATATTTTTCCTCTCACTGAGAAAATATATAGGTCACAGTGAACCCAGCTGATCACTTGTACTGTTTCAAACCTTGCCTGATATGACATGTATTGTCATCTATAACATGTTTTGTATACCCGAAAACTAATAAAGCATAAATGGAAAAAAAAGACTACCCTTGGCAGTCACCCTCGCATTCAGCTGTGCCCATATTACTATTAAGGAATTTCCTCAGATATAAATCTCTGAGATGATACTAGCAGCTTTAACCAGAGTTCCAACTTCTAGGGTTGAGTTTAGCCATTGAGATTTGGTATTCGGCATCATCAGAGCAAAGGCCTACTTATAGCTGAGGTGCCACCTTCTTGCTGTGCTACTATTAAGCCACAAATTGATAATGAGGAACCCAGTGTCGGAGTGATTCCGTTTCCATTAAGGTCCAATCATCTAGGTGTATATTAAAAAGTCACAGTAGCTTACTGCTTGGAAGCCACTTGGCCCAAGAAGTCACCTAGTGGGTCCTGTCTCAAGTAACTGAGTGCAGCGAGCATGTTTGCACGGTCAGGTCTGCAAACTTGGAGAGGGGGCTGGGGAGAGCTGACCATGTTTTCCCCCTTCACACATTAAAATGTCCACAAGTGAAATGCTTTGCAGTGATATGTTATTCTTGGGGGACTCAGCTGCCCTCTCAAGTTCAAGGTTCTTCCGCTCTTCCTGACTGAGATTCAGAAGGTCTATCCAGTTCATAAGTCAGTCATTGTTTTGTGTTCAACAAGATTTGTGCTGTCACAATCCGATGACATTAGGGCACAAGGATATTATTATCATTCATTTAGGGGATGGGGATTAATATTGTTAGTTTGCATTACGATTGGCTGAGCCTATGTAATATTTCTGCTCACCTTATGCTGACAGTGTGATTTTACAGTTGTTTTCCCTATAAACGAGGCTCATCTTGGAGGAGAGTCAGACTTGCTTTGCGAATCTGTGATTTACCGTACCTGTCTCTGAGATGTTTCGTCTCATTCTTGAATTTTGCTGTGAAAGTCCTTAATCCTAGTCATGCGGCATCCGTGCTTCATTCCTGGTCATTATTGACTGAATAACTGTATTTTGCCTTCTGTATTGATTTCATTGGTTAATAAACTTGCAGGCCTTCAAATTTGCAGCTGATTCAAGAAGGCTTATTCTTTGAATATGTTATTAGATTGCTTAACAATTATGAAGTGTTAGTGGTACATTACCTCATCTACTCTTGGGATAAGGTGGTTAATCTATTAATTTATCAGATTATCAAAGATAGCATTGTCCATTCTGGTGGTGAATGCAGGCAAAACAAATCAGAAGAGAATAGATAAGATATGGAGATATCATTTTCCCTCCCTTGGATTCTGTCTAAATACTTGGGACTAGATGTATCATTATAAAGCGTTACCCTTGCGCCACAAGAGCAACCCAATACTTAAGTCCGATTTACAAAGCAACACTAGACCACATTGTGTGGCCCTGCGAGCTTGGTAAATCTGGAGTAGCGCAAGGCAGGGTAAGTAGAGACTTTCACCTTGTGCCTTGAGGTACTTACAATCTGAGTTGGATTATTGTGTTGTCATGAATTATAGTGCGGGCAAACTCTTTCTTTTCACAATTCTGATATGTGGTTTATTATAGCAGGAGCGAGGTGCAGGAGAGCGTAGAACAGTTGGGGTATATATATACTGGTAGAGTTTCCAGCTAAATCTGGGAATGCAAATGGTCTTAGCAGGATTATTGCTACCAATACCACTGCATCCAAGGTTGACACACCTCTTACTATTACTACACTATGATTGAGTGAACCAGCTCGGAGATAATTTTATATTTTCCAACTGAAAAGAGAGACATTGAAGTGCACAATTAGTACTGAATGTCTAACTGTATACAGTGAAGATGCACTGAAGTATTTGACTAAGGAGGCAGCCAAATGTGTGTGTGAAGCATATGAAAAGCTTGAGGAGTTGGGAGAGGAATGTAACATTGATCTGTTCAAAAAGAGAAATTTGCGTAAAAATTAAAGAATAGATCTGAGTGACAAGTAGGTGAATGAAATGGATCTATTGACTTTACAGGCACGCATTTCCTTTGCAATAAGTACATGGAAAGGCATAGATGCATGTTCCATGGCAGAGATCTGATCTTCTCATATTTACAACAAGTTTTCCAAAGATAAGGAAAGAACCAGGTAAGCGGTATCTGCAAGTGGATAGATTAGTGACAATTTCAAAGGTGCTTTGGGTGGAGTTGAATATGTTGTTTAGAATTATAGTCCCAAAGGATGTGTGGGCTGAATGTAAAGCAACCAGAACATGGCCAACAGAGAAGCCTCAAAGAGTACCTCCTTATAAATAATCCATCTCCTGTTGTGATGGAAAAGGTAAAAGAAGTGATAACACATTTGGTGCACAAGGTCCTAAATAGAGAGGTGTATTGGTCAAAGATTATGAGAGCTATTCAACAGCCAAACATGCATAGTATGAGAGGCCAGTACAGACTTATAGAAACTTTAGCAGAGTCAAAGATCTGACAAAAGAATGCCGTAGCGGTTTTCTATCAGCCTTTTTTTGCCAGGATTGCATCCAGAGCTTACTTCTCATCTTTGGCAAAGTGTGATGTGTTGACAGACTAAAGGTATTGATAAGATACTGAAGTATGGCAGGTATTACAGTGATTGCTTTGATGGCAAGCACAGAAAGCGGAAGGAAAAGTTGATGATTGCACAAACATAGCATTTTCAGAGGAGTGCTAGGAAAAAGCAGATTCGGGTCTTGATTCTGCTTTTGTTGGTGGTGTTAATTCCAGTGCTAATTCTGGTATACAAGGAACAGGTGTAATTCATGTGCAGGGAAATAATATGTACAAGTCAGGAATATTGAGGATGTGAGAATAATTATAATAGGATTAATGTGAACATAAACATGTTGAAGAAAAATACTTCTTGTCATTGTTGTGGGCACACTGGACATTGGAAACAGGAATGTAGACAAAATCCAGATTGAGTTAGTTCAAAATGATTTTGTTACCCAAATTCAGCAAAATACAAATCAAATGGCACAAATAGACTGCAACAGTCCCAGTCAAAGGTCCCAACCCAACTAGCTGCAGTACAAAATATGCAGAATCAAGCGAAATTCAATGCAAATATGTCTGTAGCTCCATTGATCCAGCAAAGCATGCAAAATAAAATTCCCAATATTCAACAGAATTTCAGTTTTCAGCAAAGTCATATGATAACTAACAATGATTTCCCTCAGGTTACAATGACCTTTGGAATTCCTACTGGATCTAGTCAATAAGAATAATGGTGTCTGAAGAGAGAAAATTGCATGTTTGGTGCAGTCCTAGAGGTAGAGCAGAGTGGTTTGTATGCAAAAGGTGAGGTGGCTGGATACCCAGTATCATTTGTAATTGATGCAGGTGCTTCTGGCTACACAGTTTGACTCATGGAGGTTTTCAAACCTACTCCTCTAGGGCAAAGAAGTCCAAGTCGTAGGTATTAGCAACAAGCAGATTACTATTCAATTCTCAGAAAGTGTTCCAGTGAAAATTGGTTTCATAGAAAGGGACCATCAATTTATATTATGTGATGCAAGCCCTGTTAATCTACTAGTTAGGTATCAGCTTTTTAAACTGAATTGTGTGAGTCATGGTACACCAGATAGGATTGCAATTAAAACCCAAGATGAAGCCTATGTTTGCAATAAATAATCGGAAGAGTCAAGAGTTTATTTGTTCTCAATATTTACAAAAAGGACTTCCCCCCTGATTTAAACATGTAGATAAAGTGGAGATATAGGATTTTACAGGCAAATACAATGGTTTGATTAAACGGGCCACTGAGAATTACAGTGAAACTCAATGCAGTTTACCTTGGAACTTTTCAGTACAAGCTTACACAGGAAGCAGAGGAGAGGATGAACCCCTTTATTGAAAAGATGATCGCATAGGACATTTAAGGAAGTCCTTGTGAATTCACCAACTATGAGCCTAATGGAACTGAGTGGAAAATGGAAGGTGATCCAAGACCTGCAAAAAATCAATTAATATCATAGTCTCATGTTGTGCTGTGGTACCAAACCGTACTGTGATTTTGTTTCAGAACCCACCTGATGCACAACGGTACACAGTCAATTACTTGTGCCAAGCGTTCTATTCCATTCATAAGGATAATCAAAATCTGGACGAATTCAGGTTTTTGAATCATGTTCTCGCATGGGGCCCACAAGGGTAAACAGAGAGCCCCTTCATCTTTCGTCAGATTCTAAGAGGGATTCGGAAAATGTGAATCTGCCCTGTAACTCAGTACTGGTGCATTACATAGACTGCAAGAAGGATCCAATTGTACTCATGAACCATCTTGCAGATAATAGGCATAAAGTATCACCAACAAACATGCTGTACTGTATGAGAGAAGTTATCTATTTGGGACACCATAACCACTAAAGAATGTATTTCTGCACTTCTGAAAACTAAGCCACAATTACTCAAAGAGAAGGGAGGATGTTCCTAGGAATGGTTGACTATTGTGTCAGTGGATTGCAAACTTTTCCTTGATTACAAAGCCTTTACTAAGGCTTTACTGAGGCTTACTCACAGTGATTTGAGTGACCCGGTGCCTGGGACGATGAATGCATAGTGCCTCCTGGAGGTCAGAGGAAAAGTAGTGCAACCAGCACTAGAGATGCAAATTTACAAGATTTTTACTTGTTCTGTTATGAAAGAGAAGGGGGTGAATTATCAGGACTTACACACAAAGTGAAATATTAAGGCCTGTGGCCTATGTTTCTCCCACATTAGGTTCAGTAGCTGCACTACTTCCAAGTTGCATGAACATGGTTGCAGTGGGTTATCTTGCAATTCAGTAGAGCAAAGGGATTGTGATTGGTTATGCACTTATTGTGTTAGTCCCTTATTCAGTTGAGATTTTTGTCTATCTTGAAGTGGAACTCAGCACTTAAACAGCTGACTAACAAAGTATGAGCAGATGCTTCTTGCAGCTACGAATATTTTAGGCAGAAGATGCAATACCCTGAATCCCGCAATGCTTTTGCAAATTGCAAACAAGGATGATGATGATTGTGATCATGACTGAATAATGTGACCACATTATGCACCAAACCAAGACGAGACATACAAGTTGTACTAAATGAACTGGATGGTCTAATTCTGTATGTATTTCGTTCTTGTCTGAGAGACCATGAAGGAACATTGAGAGCAGCATATGCAGTTTGCATAATATTGAATATTATGAAAGCATCATACTTGTATGATGTAACTTCAGCACAAGCAGCAGAACAAATTGCTTTGCAAAGAGCATGCTCCTTAGCTGATGAACTGAGTGTCACAATATACACAAACAGCTAGTATGGTTTTGGTGTGGTCCATGATTTTGGACAGCTGTGGTCACAGAAGGATTTCATGACTTGTTAGGGTCCCGGGTAAGAAAAGGCATATACATTTTAAATCTGATGGAAGCATTGCAGCTACCCAAAAACATTTCAGTGGTCAAGCGGAAGGCTCCCAAAGGTCTGGCAATAAATACGCAGATGAGATCACAAAGTATTGTGCTCTTGAATCTGTAACAATTCAAAATAGAAATGTAAAAGGGAAATAACAGTGTAAATTGTTTATTGTTGATTCCAGTACAAGCATTGGGTGTGTTTAAGGAACTCCAGGATGAGACACCAGAAGATGAGAAAAAAAGTGTGATACAGCAGGTTGTGTAACAATGAGGTCTGGCTGTATGATATGATATGATCAGCCCAATTCATGCCACCAATGTCGAGACTGATACGTGGTCCCACACAAGTAACAAGTAGGTCCTGATCTGATGGTCCGATTATTTAACAAATATTGGGTTAAAGCAAACTTCAGATCTGTGTCAGAAAATCTCTGTCAGTGTTGTGTTACTTTCCAAACCAAGTCCTGGGCACACGTTCAAAGAATGTTAAAGAGTGTCAATCCACAAAAATCGTTTTACAAGCGAAATGATAGCAAGGGTCGACACCAGTGGATACTTTTTTTTTTTGGGGGGGGGGATTGTATTTATGAATTTCTTCAGACAGTATCTTTTTTTTTTTTTTTTAAACTTTTTTTAATGTAAACAGGCTGACAAAAAAAATTCCAATACATATAAATATCCGGGAAAAAAAAAACAAAAAAAAAAAGGAATTGTCACGATATACATATCGAATATATAGGAGAAAAATGCAAGGATTAACATTGATAAAGCACCACATTTACACACAAATTCATAAAACACCAGGAGGAAGGTAGCTAGTATAATTCGTAATGAATCAGATAATAATAAAGCTAGAAAAAGTCATATCAAGTCAAGCAAAAAGATTCCCATTTTCTTTCAAATTTAGCCAGAGAGCGTCCTCCCCTTGTATTTGCTAAAGCAAGTTCCATAGAATATATTTCCGTAACTAATGCCCACCATTCCCAGACAGTGGGTGGGTCCGTGGCAATCCAAGCTCTTGCAATAGTTAGTTTAGCACAAGAAATTAATATAGTTGCCAAGGGAGATTGAGGGATTAAGGAAGTATTACAATCTAACAGGATTAAAGGGGCAGAGAGTGTGGGCAGCCCAAACTTCTTGAATCTGCATGTATCTTGGACCTTATCCCAAAAAGACTTCAGCTTGGGGCAGGAGAATAGCATATGTACTAGATTGGCCGCTACTTCAGAACATTTAGGGCATTTTGTGCGGTCTGTAAAGTCAGGGATAAAGGACCACCTGGAAATTCTTGCCGGAGTATAATATAGCATACAAGTTGTTCTAAATTGCTGTAGCCTAAGGCTAGAAGATCTGACTAACTTATTAATGTTAGACAGCGAGTTCTCTATTTGCTTCATGGTGACATTTAAGCCAAGTTGAGCCCCCCATTTTTCCATTATTTTAGACAGATCGTTTGTTTTATATTTAACAAGTAGCTTATATGCCCCACTAATAACTGATTTGGTTTTTTTAGAGTATAAACTAGTCCATATGTCACATTCTGTAATATTTCGAATCTTATTTTTATTAATTAAAAAATCATGAATCTGTAAATACTTATATCTGCAATATTCTGGTAGATCATATATTATTTTAAGCATGCTGAAGTCAACAAGCCCCTGTGGGCCATATAAATCAGACAGAGTGTTAATTCCCTTCTCGGCCCAGATATTATTAGTAATATCGGAAAATAAACTTGGGAGACCTGGGTTGCCCCAAAGCGGTAGCTTTGGATGAAAAAATGAAGTCCTGCTATAAGTCAATATATTTTTCCATATCTTGACTATATCCCTGGCTGTCTTGAACCTAACCCTCTTGAAATAGTTTGGGTCATTTATTCTAAACAAAAACAAGTTTGACTCTTGTTTCAACATAAATTGATGAAAAAAATTACTTTCCCCTTTAAGAAGTAAAGAACGTAATCGTAAGACAAATGAAGACCAGAAGTACAACTTAAAATCAGGAAAATTAAGCCCTCCCTCATTCGTGGTGTTTTTCAAGTGTTTCAGTGATCTTCTTGCTTTTTTATAGCCCCAAATAAAGCTATTAAAAATGCCGTCTAGTTGTTGAAAGAAGCGATTATTCAATGCTATCGGGATCGATCTAAATAAATATAAGAATTTAGGTAATACCTTCATCTTAATAAGATTAATTCTACCTATAATATTCAGAGGTAGCCTATGCCATTTCTTTAAAATTAAAGCCGTAGATTTGGTTAATTCATTGTAGTTAATGTGAGGTATTTCTTGTATTTTGGCCGTAATCTTAACGCCAAGATAGGTAACTACCTTGCAAATCCCTTGGATAGCCGTAGGTGGTGAGTAATTGGCAATTACTTGAGTCTTTTGTATATTAAGCCTGTAACCAGACACTTCCCCAAATTTAGTTGCTTCTATTTTTATTCCTCTTAAAGCCTGAATTATTTCCTGTGTATAAACAGAAATATCGTCAGCATAGGCCGTCAATTTAAGCTCCTTTGGGCCAGAGCTAAACGGAGCAATCAGGTTTTGCGAATTGAGGGCCGTTAAAAAAGGTTCTAAAGAAAGAGCAAATAAAAGAGGTGAGAGAGGGCAGCCTTGGCGTGTGCCACGCAGAATTGGAAAATCTAAAGAAGTTAAACCATTATAGCTTGTACAGGCCATGGGGTTATTATATAGGGCCTGTATCCCCCTCAGAAACCTTCCCCTTAGCCCTATTTTTGACAGCGAACACCAGAGATAGTTCCACCCCACTCGATCAAATGCTTTTTCTGCATCTAATAAGATCATACCTAGTGGGGTGGACTCTATCTCCGCAACGTCGAATGCCGTGATAGCCATGTTTATATGTGAAGTGGTATCTCTCCCAAAAATAAATCCATGCTGTTGTGTGTTGACTAATTGGGGCATAGCAATTGCCAGTCTGTGTGCAAGAATTTTAGCGAAAAGCTTAGCATCGGTGTTAATCAATGAGATTGGTCGGTATGACCCCATCTCTTCTTTCGGTTTGTCTTTTTTTTTTTTAAATATTATTTTCGCCTTATTCCATGATTTAGGTACATTTCCGGTCGTTCCTACTGACTGCATAACTTCTAATAATAGTAGATCTAATTCAGGCAGACAAGCCTTGTATAGCTCTAGCGGGATGGTGTCTTCCCCAGCTGCTTTACCCCCGGGCAAAGAGTTGATAGCCTGGTGTAGCTCTGTCATTGTTAAGTCGTCCGACAAAGAACTTAGATCTGGCCTGTCATCATATCTCGATGTATTTTTATCTATATAGTCCCTTATAAGATCTAAATCCGGTTGATTTTCTGGGGTGTATAGAGTTTTATAAAAGCTAGCAAATTGCTCCAACACTTCATGTGGTTTATTATAAATGTTGTTATCTGACCCCCGAATGTTAGAGATTAAAGAGCCTACTCTAGCTTCCGCCACTTTGTAAGCCAGAATGCGGCCAATTTTGTCCCCTCCCTCATATTGGGCTATTTTATATTTATGAATATTAGTGGTGTATTTCCGGTAGAGATCTTTCTTTGCATCATTTTTTAATTTACTAAGTTTAAGATTAATATCCATACAGGTAGGGAAATTATGTCGTAATGCTAGAGCTAATTGCTCTTCCTGGTTAATTATTTGCGATGTTACCCGCGCCTGGCTTTGTTTAAGTTCAGCATTTTGCCTGATCACATAGGCCTGAGTGAAGCCCCTAATACTAGCTTTGCAGGTATCCCATACTATATGACATGAGGCCGAGTTCTTGTTAATGTTAATAAATTCAGCAAGATGGGCTTTCAGCTGCAGAATATAAGATTGATCTGAGATAAGGTATCTGGGAAAAGAGAACATTCTGAGGGGGGCTACAGTATGTGGTGTGGAGAATGATATGATTATGGCATTGTGGTCAGATGAGATACGAGGGCAAAGGGTCATAGAGCAAGTTTTTAATATGTTATCACTCACCAAGGCCATGTCCAATCTGGAGCATAATTTATGGGGTGCTGAGTAGTATGTATACCCAGGTCGTTTATTGTAGAGGTACCGCCAAGCATCTTTAATATTATGTAAGTGGCAGATATCTAATATTGCTGTCCTCGTCCTATGCATCCGTTGATGGCTATTTGGTCTAGTTGTATCCAGTTTATAATCCATAATACAATTAAAGACGCCCATAATTATAAGTTCTCCAGCCCAATCCAACAGTTTAATGTTCAATTGATCAAAAACCCTTGGCTCATCTGTATTTGATCCATATACCACACCTAGTACAAATGTATTATTCTCGTATTTAAACTGAACTATTGCCCATCTTCCGTCTTTATCATGAGCAGTCTGCATCACTTCTAACCTAACTCGCCGGTCTTTAAGTATAGCTACCCCTCTTATTAATGTATCAGCAGAAGAGCAGACCATAATTTCGTATCCTAGTTGATTAAGTAATTTCCTGTCTTTCCAAATAAGATGTGTTTCTGATAATAAACAAAAATGTGGTTTATATAATTTCAGCTCTTCAGAAACCAGAGATCTTTTGCCTTTGCTATTCAAACCTGCTATATTCCAGGCGAGGCATTTTAATTCATGCATTAGAAAAATGTAACAAATCCATCGATCTCCATTCCCAAAAGTCAATTAGTCGTTTGTAATTGTATATATAAAAAAGCAAAAAAGATAACAAAAGCTTTGTAAATTCGTGATTCCTCAACCAAATGATACATCGTCTAATACAATTCCCGTTCAATATCGTGACGTCCAAGTCTAATCCATCTCCAGATAGATCTTTGTCAGCCTGTAAACTGATTTTTACTATTCTCCCCTCAACCCCCCCCCACCCAACATGACCTGCGGAGAAGGTCCCTCCCCCCTTACCCCCCCTGGTGCCTACCCCAGCCGGGGTGGAACCGCCCTTCAACTTCGGCTGCCGTTGGTGAGGCAGCTTGTGTAGAGGGTCGTCACTACGGGCTCCCTACCCCCCCCTTCCCAATAGTAAACCGTTGCAGACCTACACATAATCTAATTACTTCTTCAAAAAACCGCGCTAGAAAAAACTGGAGAAATTCCCTACATAGCTCTTCTATAAATTTAGTTTAGCTTTTGTCAGAATTTATACTGGCCAGAAAAGCTTCGGCCTCCTTAAGATCATTAAGATAGTATGTGTGCCCATTCTTAATAACTTTAAGACGTGCTGGTTCTTGTAGAAATATCTGGGCGCCACAAGCTTTAATGGGATCAATCAATTTTCGGAGATGCCACCGCCTATCCATTGTTTCCTTACTTAAGTCTGAGCGAGTGAAAAGTGACATCCCCCCAACCAAGATCGGTGAATTAGGACGTGCTCTCTGCCAAACAGCCTGGCGTAAAAGAAAATTCCCAAAATAAATTATAAATGGACGAGGAAACTGTGAGTTTTTGTTTTTCTGAAATAGTGGCAGACGATGGGCTCGTTGAATCTGTGAGTCCCAGTCCCAATCGGCCAGGTCAGGTAGGGCCTTTTGGAATATACCAACAATATAAGCTCTTGAGTCTGGCCCCTCTGATTTTTCTGGTATCCCAAAAAGTCTCAGGTTAGAACGTCTTTGTCTATTTTCCAAATCCTCGACTTTCTTAAGGAGCCCAGAAATCTGATCTTCATGTTTCTCAGATGACGCAGCCATTTTAGTAGTGGTCTCTTCCACCTCAGCGACCCGCTGTTGGAGCTCTGTTGTTTCTTGTGATATTACACTAATTTTAGCTGTAAGCTCAGAGAGAGAGGATTGCATCTTGTTATTGTCTTCCCTCAGTTGAAGGTAATATTCTTGTGCTTCCGCTCGTTGGTTACTTAGTATTTGTACAATTTCATCTAAAGGTGATTGGTTAATCATTGTAGTTCCCGAGGTTGAGCTGGGTGATACTTCAAATTCTGTACCTTCAAAAATCGTTTTAGTCGATGATACATTTCTCGGCTCGGTGGCTGGTATCTGATGCTCATTGACAGTATCATTATTAGTATCATTATTAGCCGTGCCTCCTCCTGCTGTGGGTGTCATCACCAGTGTGTTAGAAGTAGTAGGGCCCCCATTTCCCCTTGGAGCCAGTTCCAAAATCTGCTCCACTGACTGTGATCTACTATTGTTAGGCAAAATACTTATGGGAGTTGTTTCCGTAGAGGAGGGTTCTAAAACCATAGGGTCCAAGGGGTCCGAGGGGCTCCCCCCTGAAAGTCTTAGTGTAAGGGTTTTAACTATCCCCTTCTCCTCAATCCATTTTCTTAACGGGCTCTTGGCTTGTAATAGTTTTTTTTGCGTTTGCGTTTGTGCTAGTTTGTTGCTGTTTTTGGGTCCTGTTAGAATTTTACAAGCCTTGCCCTTTTTCTTTTGAGCTTTCTGCTTATTTTTGGCTTTACAAATGGCCCCCCCCTCCCGAAGGGTAGAGCAGTTGGCTTTGGGGTCTCTGGCTCCATCGGATTCTGCCTCATAGTCCTCGTAAGAGTCCAAGTCGATATCCATGTCGATGTGCATATCGCCTGTTCCATCTATTTCCTCCAAATGCGTGGAGGACGTTGTTTGTTTTACTAGGTGAGAATTCTCCTTGGTTCTGGATGATATGCATCTTTCTGATTCTTTCAAGGATAAAGGAGCAGTGCTGCTGTCTTCAGCTGATATTGACGGCAAATTAATGTCTAATTCATTCCCCTTGTCTAAAGTCATCACCACTTGCAGCGCTCCCCCCCGTAATGTTGGGATATCGAGAACTTTAGACATAAGGGGGAGCCCCTCTTGAGCAAGATTTGAAGGCAAAGGAGATGGAGTGCATTCTTTCCCCAGATTAGCGATATTTAAACCCGGACCCTCTCCATTCCCTTCAGCTAAGGGGCCCGTTTTAACAGTTAATTTATCTCCACCTTTAACAGCTTTAATCTGTGAGTTTTTACTGTCTTTGCCCACTATAGGTGGTTTTTGTACCTGTTTGCCTTTAATTAATGCTTGGTCTCCAATCCGGTTTTGTTTCCCAGCAGCTGTAGATGTTGATTGTGCTGGTAATGTCACCTTATCTCTTGCCAGAATTCTTGTCCCTTCCTTCTCTCCCCCGTTACCGCTGCTGTTGCCGTCACCGTCACCGTCGCAGGCAACCTCCGTCTCCTCCGTCTCCTCCGCATTCTGATTTATTACTGCTGAAACCTCACTAATCTGTGCCGGTATGTTTAGCATGCTTGCGACGGGCACGGCCACGGGGGCTATTGCCGGAGTCAGTGAGGTGGCTTGTTTGCTACTCCTGGTAGCTCGTGGAAGGTTTGGACCCTTGGGAGCCATCCTGCGCCGCCACAGCCAACCACCGGTTGCAGCAACTCTGAGCCTCAGGCCAGTCCAGTCGAGCCCCGAGCCGCCGATCCAGACTCGGAACGCCCGCCGAAAAAATCCAGTCGGGCCAGAGAGGCCGACCATCAGTATCCGGATGTGCTGGAGTGCTCCCCAAATCCAAATACAGAAACCACGTCTGTCCTGTGATAAAAGCGATTCAAGGTAAATAGATATCTGGGTTAGCGAGACAATGTTTCCCAATTTATTTTCCTCTGTCTTGAAAACAGTCCGCAGTTGCTGCTGCTGGTAAACCAAAAGTAGCGGTTTCCCCCGTTCGCTCTCAGCAGTGCTTCATTGTATCCTCATTGTGTCCGCATTGTATCTACTTTCATTTTGCCGTTCGCCGTTCCTCGGTTTGTAGATTACGGCCTCATGCAGGCTTCCACCCGTGCAGAGAAAGGGAAGGAAAGGAGAAACTCGGAGCCTCTCGGACGAGCCGCTACAGCAGACCCTCACTCCGCCATCTTGGACCTAGCTCCCCCGCCATCTTGGACCTAGCACAGTATCATAATAGGAAAACCAGCCGGTATACAAAGTGACCCATCTAGGTAGATGTGTCACTTTGTAAACCCCTGCGCCACATTATACCTGTACCAGGTATAATGTGTGCAGGCTGGGTGTTCTGACGCAAGTAAGCCTCATAGAAGTGACGCAGTGAAATCTATGAGATATCACTTCTATCTTACGCCTGCCTCACAGCAGGCGTAAGACTGACGCAGGCCCTTTCACATGGGGCTTGCCCCATGTGAAAGGACACATTGCTGGAGTTGCGTCACTTTTGTGACACACTCCAGCAATGCGTCATTTTTGCGCCTACAGATGCATCAGAAATACTGACGTATCTGTAACTCCTTGCGACATGATGAGTCATACTGTAAATATGATGCATCATTAGTGTCGCAAGGAGGGCGCAATGAAAAGTGACGCATAACTGTTTTCACGCAGCAATGCGTCACTTTTCATAAATGAGGCCCTAAGTGTGCTGAGGCCTACCCAACAAAGTGATGGAACAGTAAGCCATTGACCAGACTATTATTGAGGGAGTTGGTCCTTAGATTCAGCATAGAACCTGCTTTTGAATCAACTAAAGGTACTCATTTTAAGAGTGAGATAAGTAAGCTACTGTGCACAGCCTTGAAGATTGAACAGAAGTTCCATTGCAGTTACAGCACAGAATCGTCAGGAGTAGTGGAGTGAATAAATTGCACAGTGAAATCAAACCTGACTAAAGTATGTCCCACAACATCACTGAAATGGCCAGACTCAACCCCAATTGTAATTATAAGCCTCTGAAACACTCCAAATAACAAGAAATGACTGTCTCCTTATGAGGTCTTGATGGGAAGAGCAATGAGAATCCCCTATATGCCATCAGCTTTGAAATGTGTCAATAAGTTATGACATTACTCCGAAGGTCTGGCTGATGCGTTATGCTCTATTTCTCATCAGGTGAATTTGGCAACTTCATCATCGAAAGAAGGACTGTGCCACACTCTCCAGCCTGGTGGTTTGGTGTTGGGGAAAAAGCATGTTCACAAATCTTTTCTTGAGCCAAGATGGAAAGGTCGACACCAGGTGATCCTTGTGACAAACACAGCTGTGAAATGTGCAGATTTGCCACAATGGATTCACACATCTCACATATAGACAGTGAAAATTGCAAATGAAGACATAATGACAACAACTATTGACTCACACTGTCAAAGTCAAGTTCGCTGCATAAATCTAGATGGGGGTGTTCTAAAAGAAAAGCAACAAGCACAGGAGCAAACAACTCAAGCTTGCAATGAAGGAGTGAAGTAACATTTGACTATCAGGAACCCCTAAGATATCCAGTTCACAGTGAATCAAGAGGATAAAGATGAAACCGCGAACCAAGTGGCAAATGAAGATAAAAATACAGTAGTAATCATAAGGGGATCTGTAGACAGAACACAAGGAGTGGAGTAGTGTGGCTCACTGGTTAGAGGCGGCAGACCCGAGAGCAGAGGACGGCCCGGGACCAGGGTTCGATTCCCGACGCGGCAGGTTTCTGGACCAGGGTCAGCGGACTTGATAATTCTCTCGCCTCGGTGCCCACTCTGATCAGCGATCACACTCGGCAACTCTGGGCACTAGCTTGCCTCATCTTCACTAACGGCCCCACCAGACCGCCGGGGATGCCTGGTCTCACCCTGGAGATACCCATTAAGGGACCATCTCTCAGGGAAGCCAGGAAGGGTTTCGCAGCAGTCGAAGCGCAGAGGTACCCCTTTGGGAGTGATTCCAGCGCTATATAAGCACATAATTAATTAATTAAAAAAGGAGACATGTGGTCTGGGATTGTTGGAGTTGGAAAAAGAGTGTTGAAAAGAATTCACAGTCCAGAGGCCATTGTAGAGGAGACAGAGCCAGCAGAGCAAGACTCCATGACAGTGAGAGCGGATCACCAGTGCGAAAAGACCAACAAGAGTATGAGCGCCAAACAGAAAGTATGCAGCTCCTGAATGGTCACATTTAGCTGAAACCGGTGTTGAATCGAATATGGATGTCATTAAATTGACAATTGCTACATTTTCCTTGAGGAGCCTCCAGGAACATTGCTGTGAATGAAAGTGGAAAGAATCTTGATGGGCTATATAAGTGATTTTTGAAAACATTTCTTGAAATATGCACAGTTATTCAAAGTTTGGGTCTGTGTTCTATACCTAGGCCTCCAGTCAAAAATAATAGGGCTTTCTTGGACTCTTATTATTGGACTAAGTTATTTGAATTTTTTTTAAATCATCACAGCTTGATTTGGATTTTTGTACCAAAATATTAGTATTTAGATTTTTTATTTCATGATAGAACTTTTATAAAAGAAGTAAGGCAATTACCAAGCAAATTTGCTGCTCAATTTTATGAATAATTATTTTAGTAATGATCGTATTCATTTTAGTTGTCTTGCTGATAATGTCGCTGGTTGGGTACGAATCACTGCCTAAAAATAAAAGTGTAGAATTAACCACTGCATATAATAGCATAGTCGACAAAACTCGTACACAAGGACAGGTTTTTAGGTAATTTTAAAGAGAATATACTATAATTTGCAGTTGAAGTATGCAAGCATTATGAAGATGTAAGATTGCTATTTGTGTGCATTACTTCCTGCTTCTGTTATAGAGGGGGTGACAAATCTTCAGCTTTCTTTGACTTATACAATATCATATAATGTTTTCCGTGATGGAGACCTTCTAGCATCTTATTTCATGTACTTCAACGTTTCCTTGTCAGAACTTCTTTTAAGTTTAAGACCTGTACCCTTTTTTTTAATCATTTAACATTTACAATGCAGCCTAATTTAAAATATAAGCTGACTAATAATAAGCTTGTGTGTAAATGGAATGAAATGGAGTGTGAATTTATTAGGAAATATACTGCTGATCTTGTGTCAGTCTTTCCCCATGTATATCATGTGTATGAATTGAGTGAAAAGGAGGACACTGGTCTTAGAAGAACCAAACGTGGTTCTGGACAAGTCTTGATAGATATATTTGGTGCCTATTGGTGTTGCATTGAATAATGTGAAAATTAGAAAAGCTGTCTACCTTTATAGACAGGAAAGCTACTAACAATGCAGGAGCATTCACTCACATTGACAACGAATTACTGGCTATGTGTGCGATGAAAATGCAAAAGCGCCTTGCATTAGATATCTTTGCAAAGGAGGGCGGAGTCTGTTGTATGTTGAATATTCAGCAGTGCTGTACTTACATTCCAGACAACAGTATCAGTAACATATTAGTAATATCACTTCACATTTTGCGTGAGGCAAATGACATTGAAGAGTATTGATTATAGGAGTTTGCAGGTACAAGGCTTAGTCACATTAGAAAGGGCTTTGCAAAGGTTGCAGAATGGTTCGATCACATAGGTGGAAGTGTCCTCCTAAAAATCCTAATCACACTAATTATTATTCTTATATGCCTTATGAGCTACATTCTTTTGCTGAAAATTCTGAAAGTAATTTGTTGCACAGATCTTACTTATAAAAGTGAAAAGATGGTGTCAGCAACATTTGCGAAGACGAGAAAGAGACAAAAAATCGAGCAGGAGAACCTTAAAGTGTGTGCCTATGATGATATCAAGACACTGGAAGACTCGAGGTACAAGAGACTGAAAACAAGAGAAACAGTGCTATGAACTGTTTAGATAGAATACGGTGAAATGTGTTGTTATCATCATCAAACAGTGGATTTCTGGAAGATATTTCTGAATAATAAATATTTACTTATGGTTCTGGACGATTTTGCATGCTATATAAATACGTTTACATGTGACTGTGTGTTTGCATTTTTTTCCCTTCACACGCATTAAAATGTGCACGAGTGAACTGCTTTGCAGTGATTTGTTGTGGTTGCCGTCCTCTCAAATGTAACTGCCTTCTTCAGTTCTTCTTGCCTGAGACTCAGAGGGCCTATTCCTTTCATAAGTCTTTCTATCATTATTTTTTGTGTTTCGAGACTTCTACTGTCACATACGATGATATTAGGTCAGAAGGGGACTAATTATTATATGTCTAGGGAAGCATATTTGGTATTGTGTTTTACTCTGTATTATGATTGGCTGAGCCTATGTAACATTTTGTTTACCTTATGGTGACTGTCAAACTTCTACTGAGTATTTTCCCTTTCAAAGAGGGCTCATCTTGGAGGAGAGTCAGATTTGCTTTGCGATTCTGGGATTTGCCTTGACTGTCTCTGAGCGTTTTCCTTTCATTCTTGAATTTTGCTGTGAAAGGGCTTAAGCCTACTGATGCTGCAGCAATGCTACATGCCTGAATATTATTGACCGTCTAACTATATTTTTGCCTTCTTTAATTATTTATTGTTTAATAAACCTACATGGCTTCATATTTGCTGTTGACTCAAGATGGCTTATTCTTTGATTATGCTTTTTGATTTATTGACAATTAAGATCTGTTAGAGGCATATTACTTCATGTGCTCCTCAGGGTAACGCTGCTCTAATTCTGCGTAAGTGTTTTATCATCTTATTACATTATTAAAATTAGTGTCATCAATAGATACGCCCTTTCAAGCCCTTTGCAAATTGTCAATTTTATTTTTTGATTCTTGAAGAACATGGACTGCAATTAGATCCAAACAAATGTCATTCTGTGAATGTGAATGCAGGGATGGATGTCTGCAGCTCCTTGCAGGTCTCTGTTCCTGCATTTCCCAGCCCATCAGTAGGAGTGCAAACAGTCACCTGCCTCGTTGATATCAGTGGGGCAGGATTCTGAGAACCCTACCAAATGATCATCCTTGCATTGTGTCGGATTAGTACATGAATCGCTGACCCCTAACAGATCGGAAACAAAAATATTGTGCGGGCAGAACATTGTCAAAAATATCGAGGACCAACATATAAAGAAGGTAAGTATAGATTTAATATTCTTAACTTCACATCTATCAACCTTATATATATATATATATATATATATATTGTCAAGGTACATATATGTGTAAAACTAGATATGTAGGGGTTTTAGGTTAGACATAAGCCTTCATCTTGGTTAAGGGCCGATGAGGAGTGAGATGGGTTTCTTGATCAGCTCATGGATAGAGTACCTCCTAGGTAAAGGGCCTGGTGGGCATTGACAAGACCTGCTCTTTAACTCAGTAATGGAAGAATTGTTTCTCCGTACTCACAACAAGGACGTCAGTAAGTAAAGCTGCACCTTTAACTCACAAATGGAGACATTTCACTACCAAAGTCTAAAGGGTTCACCTTATCCCCAGCAATAAAATTCATTACTTAGGATCCCAATAGTAATCGAGTAGAGCTGCTCTTTTAACTCAGTATTACAGCTGTAGCCTCAGAAATGTGAACATTGGTGAGTGGAGCCACATCACATCTTATGCTTCAGTAGAGGTCTTTGCTTAGGAGAATATGTATCAGCTATGTGCATGGTATCATATAATGTCTGTTAATGAATGGAGAAAGGGGCTGCTACTTACTCAGGTTAAACCATAAACATAAACTCCTAGAAAGGACCACCTGAAGTCCCTTTAGAACATAATTCTAAGAAAAATAAACTCCACAAATGCAGAAATTTACACAAATGCATCTTTTAAATCTGCAGTAAGATCAAACGAGATGCTGGAAGTTTGAAAAGGTCTCAAACTTCATTCTGGAGAAAACAGACAAATAAACAAAGACATTTAACAGCTTCTAAAAGCAGAAGAGTGACTAATGATTCAAAACCACGCACCAATATATCTCTCTTTCTCATCACATTCCCCACCGATGGCTATGGTGCCAGATCCCAGCAGTGCCTTTAGCCTCTGGAAGTGTCGGTCGTTGATAATACGTGCAAAGTCGGGGGACTGCTTCGGGTCCTTTCCATAAAACTTCTCCAGAGTCTCCTTCATGGCCGGCAGCAGCTGCTCGCGCATCTCCTCGGTGCACAGCACATAGTCTGGAGCTACGCAGGTCTGGCCAGCATTGAAAAAGTGGGCCCAGATGACTCGGTTGGCGGTGGTCTCGGGGTCGCATGCATTATCAACGAAGCAGGGGTTCTTCCCACCCAGTTCCAGCGTGACGGGTGTCAACTGCTTCGCTGCGGCACTCATTATGATTTTCCCAACATTGGGGCTCCCTGAAGTGTGGAACAAAGATGTAAGCATTCATATTTGGAGACAATAAAGTGTGCAGACTACTTCAATACTTAATGCAAAACAGAGAAGCCATCTCAGGCTTGCCATAAGTTAACTGGGCTGAGAGTGACGTTTGTGATGGTGCATGGGATGTCGTTCACACTTTTAAGGTGACAGGCGGAGCCCAAATGTTCGGCATTCGGTATGTCATGACACTCTGCCCATTTTCACTGCCATTTATTTTTACCTCCAATTTGCAAACTAGCACTTGGGGCCTGATTGAGATCTTGGCAGACGGGTTACTCGATCACAACGGTGACAGATATCCTGTCCGCCAAAATATAAATCCCATAGGATAGAATGGGCTTTGGATTTCAGCGGATGGGCTATCCGTCACCGTTGTGATGGAGTAACCCGTCCGCCAAGATCTCAAGCAGGCCCTTAATGAGTGAATGTGTTTTTTAGGTGAGTCGCCCTTAATAATAGGTTATTGTGCCACATTCTCACCGCCATGTCATGCTTAAATGCACTGAAAATAAATGTGGCCCAATGCCATGTTATCCAGGGCATCCGTACAAATAAACACAGATTTATAACTGCAGAGCAAAGTTACCACCACAGTAGAGTGAAATTGACATTTGAAGACCACTGTTTGCAGGTTGCAATGACATTACACAGGGAAAAACCTCTTACTTGATAGGCAGCAGGCCTCTTCAGTCTGAATTTACCTCCTTGCACATACTTAACACTTTGCATCCTGGTTTTAGCTAAATACATTTAAAAAACAAAAAAAAATGTGACAAAAAGCTATGGTATAAATCACATATGGAGATGTGCAGTGTAATAGTATTATTGTTAGTAGGGCAGAGTTTACATGATTTTTGTTTCACTAATAACTTTGACGACATTTGACGAATCTTCATGAAACGTTCACCTAAAAAGTTGTAAACCACTTAGGCAGCCAGCTCCCTGGAACGCTTTCCACTTATTTGTGAAGCCGGGGCTTAGAAAAAGGTGGTCCCAAAACATTAATTTTCCATATTAACTCGCAAAGGAAATCTTAGGACGTGATAACAAAAACCTGGCTGAATAGAATTATACCAAATTTGCCTAAAGCAAGCATGTTTTTTGTTATGTGTTGTAATCGTTCAGGAAGTGTTAACAGAAAACTGGCTGAATGGAATGATAGCACATTTGGCTAAAAGTTAGAATTTTACTCATAAAGTGTGCTTTTTGTTATTTGGTATAAACCTGTTCAGCCGTTTTTGAGGAATTCACACTGGAAGAGGTACTGTAAGTGGGCATGAAGGAGTTAAAAAGAGTGATACCTGGATTGTTGATCCTGGAGGAATCCCGCTAGATAGTCATTTTTAGGCCAAGCGTAAGCGTACAGCCTCTTGTATACTTTAGGATACATATATCTCTGTGGGCCAAATGCCATTCCTTGCTTCTCATTTGTTTGTTTGAATGTCCTTTAAAACTCCTTACTTATTGATGGCCAGTCCCTCCTTTGTCCTCTAAGGAGCAGGACTTAGTACAATATCATTATGCTTTGTTCTGTTGATCTGCCCGTCGGGGACTATTTTATTATGTTTTCAGCCTCGTGTTACACTGTGGCTGCTCGGACCCTTGGCTGCGTACACTTTGTTGCAGCATTAACCCTCAGTACCTTCCATGTGGCTGCCATTCTTTTGTATTCTTCCTGAAGACATCTCCCAGGCTGGTTTGGAATGCAAGCAATTAATTATTATGGTTTTAAGTCTAAGTCTGCCACCTTTAATTTCCTCCAGAAATAGGCATAAAAGCAGTGCAACAGCCTGCCATCTAGCTACTGCAGCTCTAAATCAAGTATTAAAGTTAAACCACTGCTTAAAAACAGCCATTGTTTCAGTTCCATTAAATCAATGCTTCAAATGATACTTTAATATCCAAGCTGCTTGTGTTCTTTCCTACACTCCAGGACCTGTGCTTGGCTGCTGGCTGAGGGGTTGGAAGGCTCTGCTCTTGGTTTAGCGCTGAGGCCAAAATGTTTCCCTGTAAATATGCATTTGAATGTAGTACATTAAATAAATGCAGAACACAACGCAGGGCACGTACAATCAATCAATCAATCAATCATTTCCATTTATAGAGTGTGCTACTCACCCGTGAGGGTCTCAAGGCGATGGAGGGGGGGGGGGGGGGGCGCTGCTACTGCTCAAAGAGCCAGGTCTTGAGGTGCTTCCTGAAGCTGAGATGGTCCTGGGTCAGTCGTAGGTAAATGGGGAGGGAGTTCCAGGTCTTCGCTGCCAGGTAGGAGAATGATCTTCCCCCGGTGGTGGTTCTGTGAATCCGTGGGACGATGGCGAGGGCGAGGCTGGTGGTGAAGAGAAGCTGGGGGGTGGGGGTGTAGAACGAGAGGCGTCCGTTGAGGTATTCGGGCCCATGTTGTGGAGCGCTTTGTGTGAGTGGGTGAGCAGTCTCAACGAGATTCTTTTGTTGACGGGGAGCCAGTGGAGGTTCCTCAGGTGGGTGGATATGTGGCTGTGGCAAGGGATGTTGAGGATGAGTTGTGCGGAGGCGTTCTGTATGCGTTGGAGGCGATTCTGAAGTTTGGCGGTGGTTCCTGCGTATAGGGCATTCCTATAGTCCAGCCGGCTGGTGACGAGGGCCTGGGTGACTGTTCTTCTGGTTTCTGTGGGGATCCATCGGAAGATCTTTCGAAGCATGTGCAGGGTGTTGAAGCATGAGGATGAGACGGCGTTGACTTGTTTGGTCACTGTGAGGGAGGAGTCCAGGATGAATCCCAGGTTGCGTACGTGGTCCGTGGGTGTCGGTGCGGTGCCCAGCGCCGAGGGCCACCAGGAGTCGTCCCAGGCAGATGGGGATTGTCTGAGGATGAGGACCTCTGTCTTGTCTGAGTTGAGCTTAAGACGGCTGTGCTTCATCCATTCTGCTACCTCTTTCATACCTTCCTGAAGGTTGGTTTTGGCGATGGCTGGGTCCTTGGTGAGGGAGAGTATCAGCTGGGTGTCGTCGGCGTAAGAGATGATGTTGATGTTGTGTTTTCGTGCGATGGTGGCGAGGGGGCTCATGTAGATATTGAAGAGCGTAGGACTGAGTGAGGATCCTTGAGGCACGCCGCAGATGATCTTGGTGGCCGTGGAACGGAAGGGGGAGAGGCAGACTCTCTGGGTTCTGCCGGAGAGGAACGAAGTGACCCATTCCAGAGCTTTTCTTTGGATTCCAGTGTTGTCGAGGCGGTGTATTAGGGTGCGGTGGCAGACGGTGTCAAAGGCTGCTGAGAGGTCTAGGAGGATGAGGGCGGCTGTTTCTCCGTTGTCCATCAGGGTTCTGATGTTGTCAGTGGCTGCGATTAGGGCGGCCTTGGTGCTGTGGTTGGCTCAAAATCCGGACTGGGAAGGGTCGAGCGAGTTGTTTGCCTCAAGGAAAGCAGTCAGCTGTTCGTTGACGGTCTTCTCGATGACTTTAGCCGGGAAGGGGAGAAGAGAGATGGATCGGAAGTTCTTGAGGTCCTTGGGGTCCGCTGTGGGTTTCTTCAGGAGGGCGTTGATCTCTTTATGTTTCCAGCTCTCAGGGAAGGTTGCTGACTTGAATGAGCTGTTTATGACGTTTCGCAGGTGGGGTGCGATGGTTGTGTCGGCTTTGTTGAAGATGTGATGGGGGCATGGGTCGGAGGGGGAGCCGGAGTGGATGGTGTTCATGACGTGGATGGTGTCTTCGCTGCTGATAGGGGTCCAAGAGCTGATGGTGGTGGTGGTGGGGGTCGCTGGTTTTGTGTCTGGAGGTGGAGTTTGGGGTCCGAAGCTGTCGTGTATATCTGCGATCTTGCGGTGGAAGAACGTGGCGAGGGAGTTGCAGAGGTCTTGCGAAGGGGTGATGTCGTTGTTGCTGGCGTTGGGGTTGGAGAGCTCTTTGACGATGCTGAAGAGTTCCTTGCTGATATGGGTATTGTTGTCCAGTCGCTCTTTGAACGATGTCCTCTTGGTGGCCCGGATCTGCTGATGGTATTCACGGGTGGCATTTTCGAGGGCTGTCATGTTTTCTGTTGTTTGTTTGTGGCGCCAGGTCTTTTCGAGTGTACGGCAGGTAGCGGTTTTGAGGGCGTCTGTGAACCATGAGGGTTTTCTGGTGGTGGTCTTGCCATGGGGCGAGGTCTTTGGCGCAGCTGGTGATCCACTGCGTGAGGTTGTGGGCTGTGTCGCGTTGGTGTCGGGTATGTTGGTGTCGGCTGGTGGGTTCTGGCTCAGTGATGTGGTAAGCTGGTCTGTGGTGATTTTGCTCCAGCATCTGATGTGTGAGGTGGTGAGATGTAGTCTTCTTAAATGTGAAGTTTATGCACCTGTGGTTGGTCCAGTGTAGTCCCGTTGAGTGGCTGAAGGTGACGAGGTTACTGGCAGAGAATATGGCGTCGAGAGTGTGGCCAGCGAGGTGGGTGGGGGTGTCCACCAGTTGCTTGATTCCTAGGTTGTCGAGCAGGGTGGTGGTGGTGCCGTCGTTGTTTTTCTCCAGGTCAAAGTTCAGGTCTCCTAGGAGGATGTATTCTGGTGAGGCTAGGGCGTGCGGGCTGATGAGGTCGGCAATGGTTTCGCTGAATTGTGTACGCGGGCCCGGGGGTCTGTAGATGAGCGTTCCTCTGAGGGTGGTCTGTGTGGATCTGGAAGTGTAGGTGTTCGGCGGTGGAGAAGGTGTCTTCGGTGTTGGTCTTGACGCTGATGGTGTTTCTGTAGATGATGGCAATCCCTCCTCCTGTTTTGTTGACGCGGTCCTTCCGGGTGATTTTGTAGCCGTCCGGGATGGCTATAGCGATGTCGGGGGCTGAGGAGGCGTTCATCCAGGTTTCCGTGAGGAAGGCGACGTCAGGTGCTGTTGTGTCGAGGAGGTCCCAGAGTTCGATGGCGTGCTTGTGAACGGAGTGGGTGTTGAGGAGGATGCACTTGAGGTGGTTGTTGTTGTGGTTTGGTTTGGCGGGCGGGGTGCGGGGTCAGAGGCAGGTGAATTTGCAGGCTTGACAGGTGAAGGGTCCGTGGGTGCGCCTTGGGGTGGCTTGATAGCAGGCGGGTGGACGTCCGGTGTTGAGTGCGTTGAGGGCGGCGGTGTCGTACTTCAGTCGCGTGTCCTGGTTCCTGCGGGGACCAGGGGTTCTGGCACTGGGCGCGGTCCAGGCGCGAACGGGCGCAGACGGGCTTGCCTTTGGGCGTGTCCGCGCGGTCTCCTCCATAAATGGCGAAGTGGGAGGGAGGAGCAGCTGGGAGGCGGGAGCGGGGCGGCGAATGGGCGTCGGGGAGCAGGTACAGAAGAGAAAAAGGGACGGGGCTGCCGGGGAGCAGCGGCGGGAAGCGGGGAGTGGGGTGGGGCACAGAGCGGGAGAAATACAGTCACGGGGAGTGCAGAAAACAGAAAAGAGCTAAACACAGGGCACAAAGCAAATACAATAATGGGCACAGTAAAAACACAAAATACTCAGAGCAGACGGAGCACAGGAGCAGCGGCGAACTCGCAGCAGCAGCGGTGAAGGTCCTGGTCACACACTGGGAGCCATGCGGTGCGTGGACCGACCGGACCTGCGAGCAGGGTCAAGAGTCACAGCTTACCACCGCGCGGTCTCCTCCATAAATGGCCAAGAAGGAGGGAGGAGCATCTGGGAGGCGGGAGCGGGGCGGCGAATGGGCGTCGGGGAGAGGGTACAGAAGAGAAAAGGGGCGGGGCCACCATAGAGCAGCGGCGGGAAGCGGGGGGGCACAGAGTGGGAGAAATACAGTCACGGGGAATGCAGAAAACAGAAAAGAGCTAAACACAGGGCACAAAGCAAATACAATAATGAGCACAGTAAAACACAAAATACTCAGAGCAGACGGAGCACAGGAGCAAGGGCGGCGTGATGGCACTGTATACTGACTTCAGAGCAGAGGGGCCCGTTTCCAAATTTATTTTGCTTTTAAAAGCACTCACTGACACATTCCAGGCCTCAAGCAATTCCAGACAATAAAAATGTCAAGATAACTCCAGTGATTAATGTTAGAGAGATGGAGTTGTCTGGTGGAAGAAGTTTTGACTCATTGAAAGGTAGCAGAGGGTTAATATTCCAGCTGCAAAGAAAGTGTACCATGCAGAACACAAACTGCATAACATGTAAATAGGTCAGTGGGTTACTGCTTTTCTGTTACTTGCAGCTTATAAATTAAAATCCTAACCTAGAACAGTGAATTTATAACTGTCATCACAGAACTGCATGCACTGCAAAGTATAGATTAGAGCAGATATTAATGTTGCAAAAAGGGTTAATCTGCGTAGAAATCGGTTCTTTTTATTTAAGAGAAACCCCAACTATGGTGTGCTGTTTTCAATTCTGAGTTTGTGCTTCTGGGGCCCAAGCACACTTTAGCAATGCTTCATACCTATATGCATGACTTGTGACTCCTACACCCTGAAGTCCTCTGTCTTATGTAACATTGCCTTTATGCTAATTTATACACATATGATTGATTGCCTGTGTGTAATTTGTGTGTGTGATGCAAAATGCGTTGACACCCCACACTGGAATGAGTGGTGCTTTATAACTAATTAATTGCATCTGAACATTAGTGGTTATGGAACCTTAAGGGACACTGTTAAAGGGTGGTGGTGATGAAGGAATCCGCAGCAATAAGCCTTACCTCAACATCACCTCAGCACCAACTCAGCATCAGCGCAGTACCAGCACAGCACCAACTCAGCACTACCTCCACACCAGCGAAGCACCACCCTAACATCTGCACTGCACCATCTTAGCTTTAGCACAGCATTATCTCAGCATCGGTGCACCACCACCAATGCAGCCCAACTTCAGCAGCAACTCAGCACCAATGCAGCACTACTTCAGCATAAGTGGACTACCACCTCAGTACAGCACCAATTCAACATCACTCAGTACCACCTGAGCACTAGCTCAGCTCCACCTCAGATCCAGTGGACCACCACCACTACCTCAGCATCACCCAGCACCACAACAGCATCACTCATCACCAACTCAGCAACACTCAGCATAGCACTACCTCCTCATCAGTAAGCCACCACGCAGTGCAGCACCACCTCAGCTTCAGTGCAGCAACACCTCAGCATCAGTGCAGCACAAGCACATCACCATCTTCGCATTAGCACAGCACCACTTGAACACCACCAACCAAGCATCATCACAGCCCCATCTCAGCATCAGCGCATCACTACCTCCTCATCAGTGCAGCACCACCTGAGCACCAGTGCAGCGCAATACCTCAGAATGACTCAGGTCGACCTCAACATGACTCTGCACCACCTCAGCACCAAAGCAGCCCCACCTCAGCAGCAACTCAGCACCAATACCGCACCAATTCAAAATCAGCGCAGCATCACCTCAGCACAACACCAACCCAACATTTCTCATCTCCACCTGAGTACTAGTGCAGCACCACTACCTTAGCATGAACCAGCACCTCTCCATCACTCAGCAAAACTTCCAAAGAAGAGAGTTTCCCAGATAAACCAGAAAGGACTGGGTATAGATAATGTAAAAAGGGGATTTCCTTTCTGTGTTCTTCAGTTAATTCTCAATCATTTAGCATATAGCAGATATTCTCAATCAATTTTGCATGACATGTAGAAATATTAGATACAAAAACTCTATAGATTCCTCATTCCTCAAGACAATAACTTTTGACCATTCGCTCACCCATCTGTATAGGTATCGTGGTTGATATACATGAATCAGAACCCACAAGAGCACCTGGAAAGTAAACTTGATGGTCCAGTATTCCATGAAAATAATGATGAACATGCAATAAAAGTAAGCTCAACATATTGGTCAATGTAAAAGGACGCAATATACGCAGATAGATACATGACATGTAGGAGTAGGGACCCAATTTCTCATTTAGGAAAATTTGAGACTAATTGTATGTATTCGTCTTTCTAGAAAGAAGATACCTGGTTTTTGATAAAGTTCAGTCCTGAGGAAGGTGTTTATTTGACTCAAACTCAAGCACCGAAACGCGTCGACATAAGGACTCCATATGATTTTTTAACTATACTGTATTAAATTGTATTAATTTGTATGTTACATGTCAAATTTATGCAATACATGCAAACTAAGATTCATAGATCAAATCAGAAATGTATAGAGTGGGAAGATCTTTGATTTGAGCAATTGATTGCATATTGTTTTTATATTGTTTTTAATTTGTGTACTGTAATTTTAACTAGGTTTTTTCAGAATATTAAATTTGTGAGAAATGAGGAATCTATAGAGTTTTTGTATCTAATATTTCTACATGTCATGCAAAAATTGATTGAGAATATCTGCTATATGCTAAATGATTGAGAATTAACTGAAGAACACAGAAAGGAAATCCCATTTTTACATCACTCAGCACAACCTCATATGCACCTCAGCATCACCTCCTCATCCGTTCACTACCAACTCAGCATCAGCGCAGCACCACCTCAGCACCTACGCAGCACAACATAAACATCAGCACCATTTTTGCATCAGTGCCCCACCACCAACACAGCACCAATGCGAGACTGGTTGCATTTCCAATGCTTGTTTAAAACTGGAACCCTCTGATTGGCAGAGGCAGCATTTACAACTTTGGGTCATTCAGGTACTGTGGTACCTAGGCTGTTACCCTGGTCCCGAAAGATGTTATTAGCTGGCCCCAGCATAATGCTGAGACATCCATTACAGGACTCAGTCCGCAAGTCCTGAATATTATTTTCAAAACACATAGAAGGAGGCAGGGTGGACACACCCTTGGACAAGAAACAAAAGTAAATAAATATTTGAGATGGTGGTTAGTGCGGTATCCATGACGGACCCGTGTGTGATCGATACCGCGGCAACCAGAATGGGACTGCAGTACAGTAAATCATTACAAAAATATATATATCCAGACCCACAGGAGTGGCAGCAGAGGGCAGGCAGGAGGGTCAGTGGAACCAAAGGGGCAGTGGCAGCAGAGGGCAAACAGGAGGGTCAGTGGAACCAAAGGGGCAGTGGCAGCAGAGGGCAAACAGGAGGGTCAGTGGAACCAAAGGGGCAGTGGCAGCAGAGGGCAGGCAGGAGAGTCAGTGGAACCAAAGGGGCAGTGGCAGCAGAGGGCAGGCAGGAGGGTCAGTGGAACCAAAGGGGCCGTGGCAGCAGAGGACAGGCAGGAGGGTCAGTGGAACCAAAGGGGCAGTGGCAGCAGAGGACAGGCAGGAGGGTCAGTGGAACCAAAGGGGCAGTGGCAGCAGAGGGCAGGCAGGAGGGTCAGTGGAACCAAAGGGGCAGTGGCAGCAGAGGGCAGGCAGGAGGGTCAGTGGAACCAAAGGGGCAGAGGCAGCAGAGGAACCAAAGGGGCAGTGGCAGCAGAGGGCAGGCAGGAGGGTCAGTGGAACCAAAGGGGCAGTGGCAGCAGAGGGCAGGCAGGAGGGTCAGTGGAACCAAAGGGGCAGTGGCAGCAGAGGACAGGCAGGAGGGTCAGTGGAACCAAAGGGGCAGTGGCAGCAGAGGGCAGGCAGGAGGGTCAGTGGAACCAAAGGGGCAGTGGCAGCAGAGGGCACACAGGAGGGTCAGTGGAACCAAAGGGGCAGTGGCAGCAGAGGGCACACAGGAGGGTCAGTGGAACCAAAGGGGCAGTGGCAGCAGGGGGCAAACAGGAGGGGGAGTGGAACCAAAGGGGCAGTGGCAGCAGAGGGCAAACAGGAGGGTCAGTGGAACCAAAGGGGCAGTGGCAGCAGAGGGCTCACAGGAGGGTCAGTGGAACCAAAGGGGCAGTGGCAGCAGAGGGCAGGCAGGAGGGTCAGTGGAACCAAAGGGGCAGTGGCAGCAGAGGGCAGGCAGGAGGGTCAGTGGAACCAAAGGGGCAGTGGCAGCAGAGGGCACACAGGAGGGTCAGTGGAACCAAAGGGGCAGTGGCAGCAGAGGTCAAACAGGAGAGTCAGTGGAACCAAAGGGGCAGTGGCAGCAGAGGACAGGCAGGAGGGTCAGTGGAACCAAAGGGGCAGTGGCAGCAGAGGGCTCACAGGAGGGTCAGTGAAACCAAAGGGGAAGTGGCAGCAGAGGTCAAACAGGAGAGTCAGTGGAACCAAAGGGGCAGTGGCAGCAGAGGACAGGCAGGAGGGTCAGTGGAACCAAAGGGGCAGTGGCAGCAGAGGACAGGCAGGAGGGTCAGTGGAACCAAAGGGGCAGTGGCAGCAGAGGGCATGCAGGAGGGTCAGTGGAACTGTTAGACGGACCGGGAGGGTCGGCCGAGGACAAGGGGAGAGGTCTCCGGGGAGAGCCGTCTCCAGTGAATCGTACAGACAAGTAACTCCCCCCCCCACAGACGGACACCACACAATGATAAAGTTCAACGATACTTTATAGGCAATTCTTCAAGTACGGTAGAATGGTACAAGGAGGTCTGGACTCAGGGGTCCCCTCTATTCTGGTCTCTGTTTGGGAAAAGGGTAGCGGGACAGTCTTGTTACCAAAAAGATGGAAATAGCTCTCAATCCTCGAGCTCGGTGGTGTAGATGGACGGGCCGCGGCGGAGCCAGCAGGTCCCGAGATGGATGAAGGAAGACGACGGTCCGCGGCAGAGCCAGCAGGTCCCGATGAAGGTGGTGGTTACAAACGGTCCGCGGCCACGCCAGCAGGTCCCGACGACGATGAAGGATAGGGTGGTTCCCAAAGCCGCGGCAGCGCCAGCAGGCAAGACGAGGGTGCACAAGACAGAGCTACGGCAGCGCCAGTAGTCCGTCAAGGATGAGTTCTTCTTTGCGTCTCTCGACTCCAAGATACAACTGCCGTCCTGCTCTGGAGCTGCCCCAGTTATAGGGCTGGTGTGCTTTGATGTCCGGACCCTCGCACTTGGAGGTCGGGAGGTCCGGGATGAGGGAGTTCAGACACCCAGCAGGGGGGTGGAGCCAGCGCCCGGGGAGGCGATGGGCGAGCGGTACTTGGCGGGGGAGAGCCATCGACACCTCTTGCTCCCATTGACTTGACCAAGTAGCCCGCTCACCTCCTGGGTGGATGTTGGTGCCGGAATGTCTGGGGCCTGGCCAGGCCCAGGGTTGAGGTCGATCGGGGGCCAGGCGGCCTCGTGGTGGAGTGTCCAAGATGGCGCCCAGGATGGGCGCGCAGGCCGGTAGTGGGTCGGCCTACGCGGTCAACAGGTTCGAGTGTAGGGGTCTCTGCGGGGACGGTGGACGTGCAATGGTGGTGTGTGGTACTTGCGTGGCTGGCTCGGGCCTGGTTGGGCCGGGGGAGAGCGGCCCTTCATGTGGCCTGTCCAACATGCGTCCCCCCCAGCTGAAGGCGGGGAGAGTTACCCATTCTCTTGGGGACTCTTCTCGTCGAGGCGGAAGAACCGGGACAGGCCATCTGCGTTGGCGTGATCTGGCCCCGGCCGATGTTCAACTGTGAAGTCCATCCCTTGTAGGGAGATGGACCAGCGTAGTAACTTCGGGTTTTCCCCCCGCATCTGCATCAGCCACTGCAGGGGTCGGTGGTCGGTCTGTACCCGAAAGGGTGTGCCAAAAAGGTAGGGCCGGAGCTTCTTGAGGGCCCATACCACCGCGAAGGCCTCCCTCTCTATGGTGCTCCAGCGTTGTTCCCGTGGTAGGAGTCGCCGGCTGATGAAGGCCACCGGTTGATCACGGCCTTCGGTGTTCACTTGAGACAGGACTGCCCCAATGCCATGGTCGGAGGCATCCGTCTGGACGATGAACTCCCGGCTGTAGTCGGGGGCCTGGAGCACAGGGGCGGAGCACATGGCGGCTTTCAATTGTTCAAATGCAGCTTGACACTCTGGGGTCCAGTTGACTTTCTGGGGCTGATTTTTTGACGTGAGTTCTGTGAGGGGCCTCACGATAGTCCCATAGTCTTTCACGAACCTTCGGTAATAGCCCGTGAGGCCCAGGAAGGCTCGTACCTCGGTCTGGGTAATGGGGGGCTGCCAGGACTGGATGGCGGCAATTTTTAGCTGCAGAGGGGCCACCAGGCCGCTTCCCACCTGGTGCCCGAGGTAGGTTACAGACCCTTGCCCAATTTGACATTTGCTGGCCTTGATCGTGAGGCCGGCTCGCTGAAGGGCGTGCAGCACTGCTCGGAGGTGGTGGAGGTGCTCGGACCACTGGTTGCTGTATACAGCGATGTCGTCTAGGTAGGCGGCGCTGAATCCTTCGAGCCCCGCCAGGACCTGATTGACGAGCCGTTGGAATGTTGCTGGGGCATTCTTCATGCCGAAGGGCATGACTGTGAAATGGTAATGGCCATCGGGAGTGGAAAAGGCAGAACGTTCTTGTGCCCGGGGTGTGAGGCCGATTTGCCAGTAGCCCGCCGTCAGGTCGAAGATACTGAGGTAGCGGGCAGCTCCCATGCGGTCGATTAGTTCATCTGCCCGGGGGATGGGATGTGCGTCTGTCCTGGTGACCGCATTCAAGCCCCGGTAGTCGACGCAGAACCGGAGTTCTGGTATGGTGCCGGGGGCAGCTGCTTTGGGGACCAGTACTACAGGGCTGGCCCAGGGGCTGTCTGAGGGCTCGATGACCCCGAGCGTGAGCATTTTGGCTACTTCCTCCTGGATGCAGGCCCGTACCCGATCTGGCACGCGGTAGGCCCGGTGGCGGATAGGGGGGCTGTCCCCCGTGTCCACATCGTGCGTACACCAGGAAGTGACACCTGGGGTGAGGGAGAACAGGCTGGCGAATTGTGACAGGAGAACTTGGCACTCCTGGCGTTGCTCTCGGGTGAGGGCCTCTGAGAGTCGGACCCCATCTACGGAGCCGTCTTTCTCCTGCGTTCGTAGGAGGTCCGGGAGGGGCTCGGAGTCCTCTTCAGCCCCATTGTCTGTGGCCATCAGGAGGCTGAGTTCTGTCCGTACAAAGTGCGGTTTCAGTCTGTTAGCGTGGAGGACCCGGAGGGGGTTCCGGGAAGATTCCAAGTCGATGAGATAGGTAGCCGGACCCTTGCGCTCGACCACTTTGAAGGGCCCTGTCCACTTGTCTTGTAGGGCGCAGGGTTCGGTGGGGGACATCACCCATACCTGTTGCCCAGGTTCAAATTCGATGGAGGAGGCATTCCGGTCATACCACCTTTTCATGTCCTCTTGACTGGCCTCTAGGTTGGCTTTTGCTAGTTCTCGGAATTGTCGGGTCTGGTTGCGGAGTGTTAGGAGGTAGCGGAAAACATCTGGTGGGTTCTTTAGAGGGGGCATCTCCCAGCCTTCCTTAACTAGGCTGAGCGGCCCGCGCACGGGGTGTCCATATAGCAGTTCAAATGGGCTGAAGCCCAGGGACTTCTGGGGAACCTCTCGATATGCGAAGAGGAGGCACGGCAGCAGCACATCCCACTGGCGACGGAGGGGCTCTTCCAATCCCCCGATCATCCCTTTGAGCGTGCGGTTGAACCGCTCAACGAGTCCGTTTCCTTGAGGGTGATAGGGGGTCGTGAACCGGTAGGTAACCCCGCACTGTTGCCAGAGAGATTTCATATATTTCGAAATAAAGTTCGTGCCTCTGTCACTGACGACCTCCCGGGGGAAGCCCACCCGGGAGAAGATCCCCATCAGAGCCCGGCCGACTACCGGGGCTGTCACAGTCCGCAGGGGAACAGCCTCCGGGTAGCGGGTGGCGTGGTCCACTAGCACCAGGATGAATCGATGGCCTTGTTTTGTGCGCGGGTCCAGGGGCCCTACGATATCGATTCCGACCCTCTCGAATGGGGTGGTGACCACGGGAAAAGGTTGCAGGGGGGCTTTCAGTTTGCGGCCGCTCTTCCCACTGGCTTGGCACGTGGGGCAAGATCGGCAATGCTGGTGTACATTGTCCCTCATTTTGGGCCAGAAGAAGTGGGTCACCAGGCGGCTATAGGTTTTGTCTTGACCCAAGTGTCCTGCCAGGGGGACATCGTGGGCCAGGTTTAGCAGAAAGTCTCTAAAACGGAGGGGTACCACTAGGACTCGGCTGGCCCCCAGCTCCGCGATTCTTTGCTCACTGTACAGCAGATCATTGTCCCAGTAGACCCAGTGAGTTCCGGAGGTATCCCCTGCGCTTTGGGCTAGCGCTTGCTGGCGGAGTCCCTCGAGGGATGGACAGGTCTTTTGTTCTTGGCGAAATTGTTCTTGCGTGGGCCCCCCCTCTTGAGGCCACTGGTCGAGGTTAGCGAGGTCTGGAGGTTGAGCTGGTTCGGGGGGGACGTCACGGTCGGTGGTTTCGGCGGGGGCGACCGGAGGCGGTGGCGCCGGCCATTCGAGTTCCTCTGGGCGGGTGTTGGCACGGGCGGTCATGGACCGGGTGGTGACGCACGCCCAGTCCGGGACGCCCAGCATCCCCAGGTGCTCTTTTCGTTCGACTGCTGCCCATGGAGAGCTTTCCAGGTCATTACCCAGGAGGCAGTCTACGGGGGCATCATCTCGGACCGTCACCTTCAACATGCCGGAGACCCCTCCCCATTCGAAGGGGACGCAGGCCATCCGACACAGACTTTCTGAGTTATCGGCTGAGCGTACAGGGCAGAGAATGTTTGGTAAGTATTGTTCGGGGTTCACCAGGTGACAGCGGACGGCTGTTACACTGGCCCCAGTGTCACGAAGGGCTTCAGCCCGGCGTCCATTGATGCCCACCCATTGGCTGTACTTCTGGGTATTAGCGGGTAGGGGGACCCGCGGGACCATGTCTCTCCCCCCTAGGCAGGCGAGAGCCATGGCGGCTGGCTCCCATTCTTGGTGTTCCTGTTCATATTCTTCTTGTTCCTCTGAGATCTGTTCCTCCCCCAGAGCAGCAGCGGCTACTTGGCGGGGTCTTGGGCTCTGGTACTGGGGGCAGTTTGGGTCGTTTGCATAGTGTCCGACTCGTTGGCATCGATGGCAGGTAACATTGGCTCGATGTCCCGGTCGCGCTGGGGTGCTGCCCCGGTTGGTCGGGGGGGTGGGGCTGGTAGTGGGGGTGACCGGAGCGTTGCTTCTTCCGCGTCCTTGGCCTCCACCTCCTCGGGGACGGTGCTGACCATTGTTGTTCCGGCTCTGTTCGCAGGACCCATTTCGACTCACTCTGGTGATCTCCCACCGGTCTGCTTCGGCTGCGAGCTGCCGGGGATCCGTTAACTTGCTGTCGAGGAGGTGCTGGCGAAGCTCAATGAAGCAATTGTTCGACAGATGCTCCCATACCATAAGATTGAACAGTTGTTCGTAGGTTGTGACCTTGCTTCCTTTGATCCAGCCCTCGAAGGCTCGGCTAAAGTAATTGACATAGTCCACCCAAGTTGTACCTGGGATGCGGGTGCAGTCTCGGAACCTCTGCCGGTACATCTCGGGTGTGAGGCCATAGCGGGTGAGGAGTGCAGCTTTCATATGGTCATAGGAGGTCATCTGGTGGTCCGGGAGTTGCAGCAGGGCGTCGCAGCCCTCATTGAGGAATCTCCCCCACAGACCGGCCCCCCAATCGCTTCTATCGATCCGGTGTGCAGTCATAGCGATTTCATAGGCCTTAAACCATTGCTGGATGTCGTCCTCTCGGAAGTATTCTCGAACGACATCCTTGGGGATGTGTACCTTCTTCTCTGTTGCCCCTGGAGTGTGGGGTTGCTCGGGCACCCCTGCTTCTTTATTCTGTTTGCGTAGGTCGATTTCAGCTAATTTCCGCTCATGTTCATATGCCAGTTTCTTTTCTTCGAGCTCCCTTTGTCTCTGTTTCTCCTCTCTTTCTTCTCGGAGACGCAGGTGCTCTAAGTTGATTTTCTGTTCGGCCAACTTCAGTTCAACGTCCATTTTGAGCCGGGCCATTTCCAGCTCGTGTAGTCGGGTTCTTTCTCGTTCCTGGATCTCGTCTGGCGAGAGACCCGTTCTTCGTTCTTCAGGGGCCATGGGGGTTTGTGCTGCGATGTCTTGATCGGGGGTTCCGGCAGCCCCGGTTTCTGCCCAGGATTCTAGGGCCTGCTTAAAGTCATCTTTGGTATTTAGTCCGGTGGTAGCGATACCTAATTCGATACAGAACTGTTTAAGTTCACGATGGCTGTACTCGTCCAATTTCTCCATCTGGAATTTCTCCGTTGATCCGCTGTCTTTAGTTGACATCGTGATTCGCCGTGGGGTGAGCTACTCTCTGTACGGTTTATGCGGTGATTCGGATCCCGTCGCTGGCCACCAATGTTAGACGGACCGGGAGGGTCGGCCGAGGACAAGGGGAGAGGTCTCCGGGGAGAGCCGTCTCCAGTGAATCGTACAGACAAGTAACTCCCCCCCCCACAGACGGACACCACACAATGATAAAGTTCAACGATACTTTATAGGCAATTCTTCAAGTACGGTAGAATGGTACAAGGAGGTCTGGACTCAGGGGTCCCCTCTATTCTGGTCTCTGTTTGGGAAAAGGGTAGCGGGACAGTCTTGTTACCAAAAAGATGGAAATAGCTCTCAATCCTCGAGCTCGGTGGTGTAGATGGACGGGCCGCGGCGGAGCCAGCAGGTCCCGAGATGGATGAAGGAAGACGACGGTCCGCGGCAGAGCCAGCAGGTCCCGATGAAGGTGGTGGTTACAAACGGTCCGCGGCCACGCCAGCAGGTCCCGACGACGATGAAGGATAGGGTGGTTCCCAAAGCCGCGGCAGCGCCAGCAGGCAAGACGAGGGTGCACAAGACAGAGCTACGGCAGCGCCAGTAGTCCGTCAAGGATGAGTTCTTCTTTGCGTCTCTCGACTCCAAGATACAACTGCCGTCCTGCTCTGGAGCTGCCCCAGTTATAGGGCTGGTGTGCTTTGATGTCCGGACCCTCGCACTTGGAGGTCGGGAGGTCCGGGATGAGGGAGTTCAGACACCCAGCAGGGGGGTGGAGCCAGCGCCCGGGGAGGCGATGGGCGAGCGGTACTTGGCGGGGGAGAGCCATCGACACCTCTTGCTCCCATTGACTTGACCAAGTAGCCCGCTCACCTCCTGGGTGGATGTTGGTGCCGGAATGTCTGGGGCCTGGCCAGGCCCAGGGTTGAGGTCGATCGGGGGCCAGGCGGCCTCGTGGTGGAGTGTCCAAGATGGCGCCCAGGATCGGCGCGCAGGCCGGTAGTGGGTCGGCCTACGCGGTCAACAGGTTCGAGTGTAGGGGTCCCTGCGGGGACGGTGGACGTGCAATGGTGGTGTGTGGTACTTGCGTGGCTGGCTCGGGCCTGGTTGGGCCGGGGGAGAGCGGCCCTTCATGTGGCCTGTCCAACAGGAACCAAAGGGGCAGTGGCAGCAGAGGACAGGCAGGAGGGTCAGTGGAACCAAAGGGGCAGTGGCAGCAGAGGGCAGGCAGGAGGGTCAGTGGAACCAAAGGGGCAGTGGCAGCAGAGGACAGGCAGGAGGGTCAGTGGAACCAAAGGGGCAGTGGCAGCAGAGGACAGGCAGGAGGGTCAGTGGAACCAAAGGGGCGGTGGCAGCAGAGGGCAGGCAGGAGGGTCAGTGGAACCAAAGGAGCAGTGGCAGCAGAGGGAAGGCAGGAGGGTCAGTGGAACCAAAGGGGCAGTGGCAGCAGAGGGCACACAGGAGGGTCAGTGGAACCAAAGGGGCAGTGGCAGCAGAGGGCAGGCAGGAGGGTCGGTGGAACCAAAGGGGCAGTGGCAGCAGAGGACAGGCAGGAGGGTCAGTGGAACCAAAGGGGCAGTGGCAGCAGAGGGCAGGCAGGAGGGTCAGTGGAACCAAAGGGGCAGTGGCAGCAGAGGGCAGGCAGGAGGGTCAGTGGAACCAAAGGGGCAGTGGCAGCAGAGGGCACACAGGAGGGTCAGTGGAACCAAAGGGGCAGTGGCAGCAGAGGGCACACAGGAGGGTCAGTGGAACCAAAGGGGCAGTGGCAGCAGAGGGCACACAGGAGGGTCAGTGGAACCAAAGGGGCAGTGGCAGCAGCGGGCAAACAGGAGGGGCAGTGGAACCAAAGGGGCAGTGGCAGCAGAGGGCAGGCAGGAGGGTCAGTGGAACCAAAGGGGCAGTGGCAGCAGAGGGCAGGCAGGCAGGAGGGTCAGTGGAACCAAAGGGGCAGTGGCAGCAGAGGGCAGGCAGGAGGGTCCGTGGAACCAAAGGGGCAGTGGCAGCAGAGGGCAGGCAGGAGGGTCGGTGGAACCAAAGGGGCAGTGGCAGCAGAGGGCAGGCAGGAAGGGCAGTGGAACCAAAGGGGCAGTGGCAGCAGAGGGCACACAGGAGGGTCAGTGGAACCAAAGGGGCAGTGGCAGCAGAGGACAGGCAGGAGGGTCAGTGGAACCAAAGGGGCAGTGGCAGCAGAGGGCAGGCAGGAGGGTCAGTTGAACCAAAGGGGCAGTGGCAGCAGAGGGCAGGCAGGAGGGGCAGTGGAACCAAAGGGGCAGTGGCAGCAGAGGGCACACAGGAGGGTCAGTGGAACCAAAGGGGCAGTGGCAGCAGAGGGCACACAGGAGGGTCAGTGGAACCAAAGGGGCAGTGGCAGCAGAGGGCACACAGGAGGGTCAGTGGAACCAAAGGGGCAGTGGCAGCAGAGGTCAAAGAGGAGGTTCGGTGGAGCCCAAGGGGCAGTGGCTGCAGAGGGCAAACAGGATGGGCAGTGGAACCAAAGGGGCAGTGGCAGCAGAGGGCAAACAGGAGGGTCAGTGGAACCAAAGGGGCAGTTGCAGCAGAGGGCAAACAGGAGGGTCAGTGGAACCAAAGGGGCAGTGGCAGCAGAGGGCAGGCAGGAGGGTCAGTGGAACCACAGGGGCAGTGGCAGCAGAGGGCAGGCAGGAGGGTCAGTGGAACCAAAGGGGCAGTGGCAGCAGAGGGCAGGCAGGAGGGTCAGTGGAACCAAAGGAGCAGTGGCAGCAGAGGGCAGGCAGAAGGGTCAGTGGAACCAAAGGGGCAGTGGCAGCAGAGGGCACACAGGAGGGCCAGTGGAACCAAAGGGGCATTGGCAGCAGAGGGCACACAGGAGGGTCAGTGGAACCAAAGGGGCAGTGGCAGCAGAGGGCAGGCAGGAGGGTCAGTGGAACCAAAGGGGCAGTGGCAGCAGAGGGCAGGCAGGAGGGTCAGTGGAACCAAATGGGCAGTGGCAGCAGAGGGGAGGCAGGAGGGTCAGTGGAACCAAAGGGGCAGTGGCAGCAGAGGGCACACAGGAGGGTCAGTGGAACCAAAGGAGCAGTGGCAGCAGAGGGCACACAGGAGGGTCAGTGGAACCAAAGGGGCAGTGGCAGCAGAGGGCACACAGGAGGGTCAGTGGAACCAAAGGGGCAGTGGCAGCAGAGGTCAAACAGGAGGGTCGGTGGAGCCCAAGGAGCAGTGGCTGCAGATGGCAAACAGGAGGGGCAGTGGAATCAAAGGGGCAGTGGCAGAAGAGGGCAAACAGGAGGGTCAGTGGAACCAAAGGGGCAGTGGCAGCAGAGGGCAAACAGGAGGGTCAGTGGAACCAAAGGGGCAGTGGCAGCAGAGGGCAAACAGGAGGGTCAGTAGAACCAAAGGGGCAGTGGCAGCAGAGGGCAAACAGGAGGGTCGGTGGAACCAAAGGGGCAGTGGCGGCAGAGGGCAAACAGGAGGGGCAGTGGAACCAAAGGGGCAGTGGCAGCAGAGGGCAAACAGGAGGGTCAGTGGAACCAAAGGGGCAGTGGCAGCAGAGGGCAAACAGGAGGGGCAGTGGAACCAAAGGGGCAGTGGCAGCAGAGGGCAAACAGGAGGGTCAGTGGAACCAAAGGGGCAGTGGCAGCAGAGGGCAAACAGGAGGGTCAGTGGAACCAAAGGGGCAGTGGCAGCAGAGGGCAAACAGGAGGGTCAGTGGAACCAAAGGGGCAGTGGCAGCAGAGGGCATACAGGAGGCTCAGTGGAACCAAAGGGGCAGTGGCAGCAGAGGGCAAACAGGAGGGTCAGTGGAACCAAAGGGGCAGTGGCAGCAGAGGGCAAACAGGAGGGTCAGTGGAACCAAAAGAGCAGTGGCAGCAGAGGGCAAACAGGAGAGTCAGTGGAACCAAAGGGGCAGTTGCAGCAGAGCGCAGGCAGGAGGGTCAGTGGAACCAAAGGGGCAGTGGCAGCAGAGGTCAAACAGGAGGGTCAGTGGAACCAAAGGGGCAGTGGCAGCAGAGGGCAAACAGGAGGGTCAGTGGAACCAAAGGGGCAGTGGCAGCAGAGGTCAAACAGGAGAGTCAGTGGAACCAAAGGGGCAGTGGCAGCAGAGGGCAAACAGGAGGGTCAGTGGAACCAAAGGGGCAGTGGCAGCAGAGGGCAAACAGGAGGGTCAGTGGAACCAAAGGGGCAGTGGCAGCAGAGGGCAAACAGGAGGGTCAGTGGAACCAAAGGGGCAGTGGCAGCAGAGGGCAAACAGGAGGGTCGGTGGAACCAAAGGGGCAGTGGCAGCAGAGGGCAAACAGGAGGGGCAGTGGAACCAAAGGGGCAGTGGCAGCAGAGGGCAAACAGGAGGGTCAGTGAAACCAAAGGGGCAGTGGCAGCAGAGGGCAAACAGGAGGGGCAGTGGAACCAAAGGGGCAGTGGCAGCAGAGGGCAAACAGGAGGGGCAGTGGAACCAAAGGGGCAGTGGCAGCAGAGGGCAAACAGGAGGGCCAGTGGAACCAAAGGGACAGTGAGAGCAGAGGGCAAACAGGAGGGGCAGTGGAACCAAAGGGGCAGTGGCAGCAGAGGGCAAACAGGAGGGTCAGTGGAACCAAAGGGGCAGTGGCAGCAGAGGGCAAACAGGAGGGTCAGTGGAACCACAGGGGCAGTGGCAGCAGAGGGCAAACAGGAGGGTCAGTGGAACCAAAGGAGCAGTGGCAGCAGAGGGCAAACAGGAGGGTCAGTGGAACCAAAGGGGCAGTGGCAGCAGAGGGCAAACAGGAGGGTCAGTGGAACCAAAGGGGCAGTGGCAGCAGAGGGCAAACAGGAGGGTCAGTGGAACCAAAGGGGCAGTGGCAGCAGAGGGCAGGCAGGAGGGTCAGCGGAACCACAGGGGCAGTGCCAGCAAAGGGCAGGCAGGAGGGTCAGTGGAACCAAAGGGGCAGTGGCAGCAGAGGGCAGGCAGGAGGGTCAGTGGAACCAAAGGGGCAGTGGCTGCAGAGGGCAAACAGGAGGGTCAGTGGAACCAAAGGGGCAGTGGCAGCAGAGGGCAAACAGGAGGGTCAGTGGAACCAAAGGGGCAGTGGCAGCAGAGGACAAACAGGAGGGTCAGTGGAACCAAAGGGGCATTGGCAGCAGAGGGCAAACAGGAGGGTCAGTGGAACCAAAGGGGCAGTGGCAGCAGAGGGCAAACAGGAGGGTCAGTGGAACCAAAGGGGCAGTGGCAGCAGAGGGCTCACAGGAGGGTCAGTGGAACCAAAGGGGCAGTGGCAGCAGAGGTCAAACAGGAGAGTCAGTGGAACCAAAGGGGCAGTGGCAGCAGAGGGCAAACAGGAGGGTCAGTGGAACCAAAGGGGCAGTGGCAGCAGAGGGCAAACAGGAGGGTCAGTGGAACCAAAGGGGCAGTGGCAGCAGAGGGCAAACAGGAAGGTCAGTGGAACCAAAGGGGCAGAGGCAGCAGAGGGCAAACAGGAGGGTCAGTGAAACCAAAGGGGCAGTGGCAGCAGGGGGCAAACAGGAGGGGGAGTGGAACCAAAGGGGCAGTGGCAGCAGAGGGCAAACAGGAGGGTCAGTGGAACCAAAGGGGCAGTGGCAGCAGAGGGCAGGCAGGAGGGTTAGTGGAACCAAAGGGGCAGGGGCAGCAGAGGGCAAACAGAAGGGTCAGTGGATCCAAAGGGGCAGTGGCAGCAGAGGGCAAACAGGAGGGGCAGTGGAATCAAAGGGGCAGTGGCAGCAGAGGGCAGGCAGAAGGGTCAGTGGAACCAAAGGGGCAGTGGCAGCAGAGGGCAGGCAGGAGGGGCAGTGGAACCAAAGGGGCAGTGTCAGCAGAGGGCAGGCAGGAGGGGCAGTGGAACCAAAGGGGCAGTGGCAGCAGAGGACAGGCAGGAGGGTCAGTGGAACCAAAGGGGCAGTGGCAGCAGAGGGCAGGCAGGAGGGTCAGTGGAACCAAAGGGGCAGTGGCAGCAGAGGGCAAACAGGAGGGTCAGTAGAACCAAAGGGGCAGTGGCAGCAGAGGGCAAACAGGAGGGTCGGTGGAACCAAAGGGGCAGTGGCGGCAGAGGGCAAACAGGAGGGGCAGTGGAACCAAAGGGGCAGTGGCAGCAGAGGGCAAACAGGAGGGTCAGTGGAACCAAAGGGGCAGTGGCAGCAGAGGGCAAACAGGAGGGGCAGTGGAACCAAAGGGGCAGTGGCAGCAGAGGGCAGGCAGGAGGGTCAGTGGAACCAAAGGGGCAGTGGCAGCAGAGGGCAGGCAGGAGGGTCAGTGGAACCAAAGGGGCAGTGGCAGCAGAGGACAGGCAGGAGGGTCAGTGGAACCAAAGGGGCAGTGGCAGCAGAGGGCAAACAGGAGGGTCAGTGGAACCAAAGGGGCAGTGGCAGCAGAGGGCAGGCAGGAGGGTCAGTGGAACCAAAGGGGTAGTGTCAGCAGAGGGCAGGCAGGAGGGTCAGTGGAACCAAAGGGGCAGTGGCAGCAGAGGACAGGCAGGAGGGTCAGTGGAACCAAAGGGGCAGTGGCAGCAGAGGACAGGCAGGAGGGTCAGTGGAACCAAAGGGGCAGTGGCAGCAGAGGGCAGGCAGGAGGGTCAGTGGAACCAAAGGGGCAGTGGCAGCAGAGGGCAAACAGGAGGGGCAGTGGAACCAAAGGGGCTGTGGCAGCAGAGGGCAAACAGGAGGGTCAGTGGAACCAAAGGGGCAGTGGCAGCAGAGGGCAGGCAGGAGGGTCAGTGGAACCAAAGGGGCAGTGGCAGCAGAGGGCAAACAGGAGGGGCAGTGGAACCAAAGGGGCAGTGGCAGCAGAGGGCAAACAGGAGGGTCAGTGGAACCAAAGGGGCAGTGGCAGCAGAGGGCAAACAGGAGGGTCAGTGGAACCAAAGGGGCAGTGGCAGCAGAGGGCAAACAGGAGGGTCAGTGGAACCAAAGGGGCAGTGGCAGCAGAGGGCATACAGGAGGGTCAGTGGAACCAAAGGGGCAGTGGCAGCAGAGGGCAAACAGGAGGGTCAGTGGAACCAAAGGGGCAGTGGCATCAGAGGGCAAACAGGAGGGTCAGTGGAACCAAAAGAGCAGTGGCAGCAGAGGGCAAACAGGAGGGGCAGTGGAACCAAAGGGGCAGTGGCAGCAGAGGGCAGGCAGGAGGGTCAGTGGAACCAAAGGGGCAGTGGCAGCAGAGGGCAGGCAGGAGGGTCAGTGGAACCAAAGGGGCAGTGGCAGCAGAGGGCAGGCAGGAGGGTCAGTGGAACCAAAGGGGCAGTGGCAGCAGAGGGCAGGCAGGAGGGTCAGTGGAACCAAAGGGGCAGTGGCAGCAGAGGGCAGGCAGGAGGGTCAGTGGAACCAAAGGGGCAGTGGCAGCAGAGGACAGGCAGGAGGGTCAGTGGAACCAAAGGGGCAGTGGCAGCAGAGGGCAGGCAGGAGGGTCAGTGGAACCAAAGGGGCAGTGGCAGCAGAGGGCACACAGGAGGGTCAGTGGAACCAAAGGGGCAGTGGCAGCAGAGGGCAGGCAGGAGGGTCAGTGGAACCAAAGGGGCAGTGGCAGCAGAGGGCATGCAGGAGGGTCAGTGGAACCAAAGGGGCAGTGGCAGCAGAGGGCAGGCAGGAGGGTCAGTGGAACCAAAGGGGCAGTGGCAGCAGAGGGCAGGCAGGAGGGTCAGTGGAACCACAGGGGCAGTGGCAGCAGAGGACAGGCAGGAGGGTCAGTGGAACCAAAGGGGCAGTGGCAGCAGAGGACAGGCAGGAGGGTCAGTGGAACCAAAGGGGCAGTGGCAGCAGAGGGCAGGCAGGAGGGTCAGTGGAACCAAAGGGGCAGTGGCAGCAGAGGGAAGGCAGGAGGGTCAGTGGAACCAAAGGGGCAGTGGCAGCAGAGGGCACACAGGAGGGTCAGTGGAACCAAAGGGGCAGTGGCAGCAGAGGGCAGGCAGGAGGGTCAGTGGAACCAAAGGGGCAGTGGCAGCAGAGGACAGGCAGGAGGGTCAGTGGAACCAAAGGGGCAGTGGCAGCAGAGGACAGGCAGGAGGGTCAGTGGAACCAAAGGGGCAGTGGCAGCAGAGGGCAGGCAGGAGGGTCAGTGGAACCAAAGGGGCAGTGGCAGCAGAGGGCACACAGGAGGGTCAGTGGAACCAAAGGGGCAGTGGCAGCAGAGGGCACACAGGAGGGTCAGTGGAACCAAAGGGGCAGTGGCAGCAGAGGGCAAACAGGAGGGGCAGTGGAACCAAAGGGGCAGTGGCAGCAGAGGGCAGGCAGGAGGGTCAGTGGAACCAAAGGGGCAGTGGCAGCAGAGGGCAGGCAGGAGGGTCAGTGGAACCAAAGGGGCAGTGGCAGCAGAGGGCAGGCAGGAGGGTCCGTGGAACCAAAGGGGCAGTGGCAGCAGAGGGCAGGCAGGAGGGTCAGTGGAACCAAAGGGGCAGTGGCAGCAGAGGGCAGGCAGGAGGGTCAGTGGAACCAAAGGGGCAGTGGCAGCAGAGGACACACAGGAGGGTCAGTGGAACCAAAGGGGCAGTGGCAGCAGAGGGCAGGCAGGAGGGTCAGTGGAACCAAAGGGGCAGTGGCAGCAGAGGGCACACAGGAGGGTCAGTGGAACCAAAGGGGCAGTGGCAGCAGAGGACAGGCAGGAGGGTCAGTGGAACCAAAGGGGCAGTGGCAGCAGAGGGCAGGCAGGAGGGTCAGTGGAACCAAAGGGGCAGTGGCAGCAGAGGGCAGGCAGGAGGGTCAGTGGAACCAAAGGGGCAGTGGCAGCAGAGGGCACACAGGAGGGTCAGTGGAACCAAAGGGGCAGTGGCAGCAGAGGGCACACAGGAGGGTCAGTGGAACCAAAGGGGCAGTGGCAGCAGAGGGCACACAGGAGGGTCAGTGGAACCAAAGGGGCAGTGGCAGCAGAGGTCAAAGAGGAGGTTCGGTGGAGCCCAAGGTGCAGTGGCTGCAGAGGGCAAACAGGATGGGCAGTGGAACCAAAGGGGCAGTGGCAGCAGAGGGCAAACAGGAGGGTCAGTGGAACCAAAGGGGTAGTTGCAGCAGAGGGCAAACAGGAGGGTCAGTGGAACCAAAGGGGCAGAGGGCAGGCAGGAGGGTCAGTGGAACCACAGGGGCAGTGGCAGCAGAGGGCAGGCAGGAGGGTCAGTGGAACCAAAGGGGCAGTGGCAGCAGAGGGCAGGCAGGAGGGTCAGTGGAACCAAAGGAGCAGTGGCAGCAGAGGGCAGGCAGAAGGGTCAGTGGAACCAAAGGGGCAGTGGCAGCAGAGGGCACACAGGAGGGTCAGTGGAACCAAAGGGGCATTGGCAGCAGAGGGCACACAGGAGGGTCAGTGGAACCAAATGGGCAGTGGCAGCAGAGGGCAGGCAGGAGGGTCCGTGGAACCAAAGGGGCAGTGGCAGCAGAGGGCAGGCAGGAGGGTCAGTGGAACCAAATGGGCAGTGGCAGCAGAGGGGAGGCAGGAGGGTCAGTGGAACCAAAGGGGCAGTGGCAGCAGAGGGCACACATGAGGGTCAGTGGAACCAAAGGAGCAGTGGCAGCAGAGGGCACACAGGAGGGTCAGTGGAACCAAAGGGGCAGTGGCCGCAGAGGGCACACAGGAGGGTCAGTGGAACCAAAGGGGCAGTGGCAGCAGAGGGCAAACAGGAGGGTCAGTGGAACCAAAGGGGCAGTGGCAGCAGAGGGCATACAGGAGGGTCAGTGGAACCAAAGGGGCAGTGGCAGCAGAGGGCAAACAGGAGGGTCAGTGGAACCAAAAGAGCAGTGGCAGCAGAGGGCAAACAGGAGAGTCAGTGGAACCAAAGGGGCAGTTGCAGCAGAGGGCAGGCAGGAGGGTCAGTGGAACCAAAGGGGCAGTGGCAGCAGAGGTCAAACAGGAGGGTCAGTGGAACCAAAGGGGCAGTGGCAGCAGAGGGCAAACAGGAGGGTCAGTGGAACCAAAGGGGCAGTGGCAGCAGAGGTCAAACAGGAGAGTCAGTGGAACCAAAGGGGCAGTGGCAGCAGAGGGCAGGCAGGAGGGTCAGTGGAACCAAAGGGGCAGTGGCAGCAGAGGACAGGCAGGAGGGTCAGTGGAACCAAAGGGGCAGTGGCAGCAGAGGGCAGGCAGGAGGGTCAGTGGAACCAAAGGGGCAGTGGCAGCAGAGGGCACACAGGAGGGTCAGTGGAACCAAAGGGGCAGTGGCAGCAGAGGGCACACAGGAGGGTCAGTGGAACCAAAGGGGCAGTGGCAGCAGAGGGCAAACAGGAGGGGCAGTGGAACCAAAGGGGCAGTGGCAGCAGAGGGCAGGCAGGAGGGTCAGTGGAACCAAAGGGGCAGTGGCAGCAGAGGGCAGGCAGGAGGGTCAGTGGAACCAAAGGGGCAGTGGCAGCAGAGGGCAGGCAGGAGGGTCCGTGGAACCAAAGGGGCAGTGGCAGCAGAGGGCAGGCAGGAGGGTCAGTGGAACCAAAGGGGCAGTGGCAGCAGAGGGCAGGCAGGAGGGTCAGTGGAATCAAAGGGGCAGTGGCAGCAGAGGGCACACAGGAGGGTCAGTGGAACCAAAGGGGCAGTGGCAGCAGAGGGCACACAGGAGGGTCAGTGGAACCAAAGGGGCAGTGGCAGCAGAGGGCACACAGGAGGGTCAGTGGAACCTAAGGGGCAGTGGCAGCAGAGGTCAAAGAGGAGGTTCGGTGGAGCCCAAGGGGCAGTGGCTGCAGAGGGCAAACAGGATGGGCAGTGGAACCAAAGGGGCAGTGGCAGCAGAGGGCAAACAGGAGGGTCAGTGGAACCAAAGGGGCAGTTGCAGCAGAGGGCAAACAGGAGGGTCAGTGGAACCAAAGGGGCAGAGGGCAGGCAGGAGGGTCAGTGGAACCACAGGGGCAGTGGCAGCAGAGGGCAGGCAGGAGGGTCAGTGGAACCAAAGGGGCAGTGGCAGCAGAGGGCAGGCAGGAGGGTCAGTGGAACCAAAGGAGCAGTGGCAGCAGAGGGCAGGCAGAAGGGTCAGTGGAACCAAAGGGGCAGTGGCAGCAGAGGGCACACAGGAGGGTCAGTGGAACCAAAGGGGCATTGGCAGCAGAGGGCACACAGGAGGGTCAGTGGAACCAAAGGGGCAGTGGCAGCAGAGGGCAGGCAGGAGGGTCCGTGGAACCAAAGGGGCAGTGGCAGCAGAGGGCAGGCAGGAGGGTCAGTGGAACCAAATGGGCAGTGGCAGCAGAGGGGAGGCAGGAGGGTCAGTGGAACCAAAGGGGCAGTGGCAGCAGAGGGCACACATGAGGGTCAGTGGAACCAAAGGAGCAGTGGCAGCAGAGGGCACACAGGAGGGTCAGTGGAACCAAAGGGGCAGTGGCAGCAGAGGGCACACAGGAGGGTCAGTGGAACCAAAGGGGCAGTGGCAGCAGAGGGCAAACAGGAGGGTCAGTGGAACCAAAGGGGCAGTGGCAGCAGAGGGCATACAGGAGGGTCAGTGGAACCAAAGGGGCAGTGGCAGCAGAGGGCAAACAGGAGGGTCAGTGGAACCAAAAGAGCAGTGGCAGCAGAGGGCAAACAGGAGAGTCAGTGGAACCAAAGGGGCAGTTGCAGCAGAGGGCAGGCAGGAGGGTCAGTGGAACCAAAGGGGCAGTGGCAGCAGAGGTCAAACAGGAGGGTCAGTGGAACCAAAGGGGCAGTGGCAGCAGAGGGCAAACAGGAGGGTCAGTGGAACCAAAGGGGCAGTGGCAGCAGAGGTCAAACAGGAGAGTCAGTGGAACCAAAGGGGCAGTGGCAGCAGAGGGCAGGCAGGAGGGTCAGTGGAACCAAAGGGGCAGTGGCAGCAGAGGACAGGCAGGAGGGTCAGTGGAACCAAAGGGGCAGTGGCAGCAGAGGGCAGGCAGGAGGGTCAGTGGAACCAAAGGGGCAGTGGCAGCAGAGGGCACACAGGAGGGTCAGTGGAACCAAAGGGGCAGTGGCAGCAGAGGGCACACAGGAGGGTCAGTGGAACCAAAGGGGCAGTGGCAGCAGAGGGCAAACAGGAGGGGCAGTGGAACCAAAGGGGCAGTGGCAGCAGAGGGCAGGCAGGAGGGTCAGTGGAACCAAAGGGGCAGTGGCAGCAGAGGGCAGGCAGGAGGGTCAGTGGAACCAAAGGGGCAGTGGCAGCAGAGGGCAGGCAGGAGGGTCCGTGGAACCAAAGGGGCAGTGGCAGCAGAGGGCAGGCAGGAGGGTCATTGGAACCAAAGGGGCAGTGGCAGCAGAGGGCAGGCAGGAGGGTCAGTGGAACCAAAGGGGCAGTGGCAGCAGAGGGCACACAGGAGGGTCAGTGGAACCAAAGGGGCAGTGGCAGCAGAGGGCAGGCAGGAGGGTCAGTGGAACCAAAGGGGCAGTGGCAGCAGAGGGCACACAGGAGGGTCAGTGGAACCAAAGGGGCAGTGGCAGCAGAGGACAGGCAGGAGGGTCAGTGGAACCAAAGGGGCAGTGGCAGCCGAGGGCAGGCAGGAGGGTCAGTGGAACTGTTAGACGGACCGGGAGGGTCGGCCGAGGATACGGGGAGAGGTCTCCGGGGAGAGCCGTCTCCAGTGAATCGTACAGACAAGTAACTTCCCCCCCACAGACGGACACCACACAATGATAAAGTTCAACGATACTTTATAGACAATTCTTCAAGTACGGTAGAATGGTACAAGGAGGTCTGGACTCAGGGGTCCCCTCTATTCTGGTCTCTGTTTGGGAAAAGGGTAGCGGGACAGTCTTGTTACCAAAAAGATGGAAAATAGCTCTCAATCCTCGAGCTCGGTGGTGTAGATGAACGGGCCGCGGCGGAGCCAGCAGGTCCCGAGATGGATGAAGGAAGACGACGGTCCGCGGCAGAGCCAGCAGGTCCCGATGAAGGTGGTGGTTACAAACGGTCCGCGGCCACGCCAGCAGGTCCCGACGATGATGAAGGATAGGGTGGTTCCCAAAGCCGCGGCAGCGCCAGCAGGCAAGACGAGGGTGCACAAGACAGAGCTACGGCAGCGCCAGTAGTCCGTCAAGGATGAGTTCTTCTTTGCGTCTCTCGACTCCAAGATACAACTGCCCTCCTGCTCTGGAGCTGCCCCAGTTATAGGGCTGGTGTGCTTTGATGTCCGGACCCTCGCACTTGGAGGTCGGGAGGTCCGGGATGAGGGGGTTCAGACACCCAGCAGGGGGGTGGAGCCAGCGCCCGGGGAGGCGATGGGCGAGCGGCACTTGGCGGGGGAGAGCCATCGACACCTCCTGCTCCCATTGACTGACCAAGTAGCCCGCTCACCTCCTGGGTGGATGTTGGTGCCGGAATGTCTGAGGCCTGGCCAGGCCCAGGGTTGAGGTCGATCGGGGGCCAGGCGGCCTCGTGGTGGAGTGTCCAAGATGGCGCCCAGGATGGGCGCGCAGGCCGGTAGTGGGTCGGCCTACGCGGTCAACAGGTTCGAGTGTAGGGGTCCCTGCGGGGACGGTGGACGTGCAATGGTGGTGTGTGGTACTTGCGTGGCTGGTTCGGGCCTGGTTGGGCCGGGGGAGAGCGGCCCTTCATGTGGCCTGTCCAACATGCGTCCCCCCCAGCTGAAGGCGGGGAGAGTTACCCATTCTCTTGGGGACTCTTCTCGTCGAGGCGGAAGAACCGGGACAGGCCATCTGCGTTGGCGTGATCGGGCCCAGGCCGATGTTCAACTGTGAAGTCCATCCCTTGTAGGGAGATGGACCAGCGTAGTAACTTCGGGTTTTCCCCCCGCATCTGCATCAGCCATTGCAGGGGTCGGTGGTCGGTCTGTACCCGAAAGGGTGTGCCAAAAAGGTAGGGCCGGAGCTTCTTGAGGGCCCATACCACCGCGAAGGCCTCCCTCTCTATGGTGCTCCAGCGTTGTTCCCGTGGTAGGAGTCGCCGGCTGATGAAGGCCACCGGCTGGTCATGGCCTTCGGTGTTCACTTGGGACAGGACTGCCCCAATGCCATGGTCGGAGGCATCCGTCTGGACGATGAACTCCCGGCTGTAGTCGGGGGCCTGGAGCACAGGGGCGGAGCACATGGCGGCTTTCAATTGTTCAAATGCAGCTTGACACTCTGGGGTCCAGTTGACTTTCTGGGGCTGATTTTTTGACGTGAGCTCTGTGAGGGGCCTCACGATAGTACCATAGTCTTTCACGAACCTTCGGTAATAGCCCGTGAGGCCCAGGAAGGCTCGTACCTCGGTCTGGGTAGTGGGGGGCTGCCAGGACTGGATGGCGGCAATTTTTAGCTGCAGAGGGGCCACCAGGCCGCTTCCCACCTGGTGCCCGAGGTAGGTTACAGACCCTTGCCCAATTTGACATTTGCTGGCCTTGATCGTGAGGCCAGCTTGCTGAAGGGCGTGCAGTACTGCTCGGAGGTGGTGGAGGTGCTCGGACCACTGGTTGCTGTATACAGCGATGTCGTCTAAGTAGGCGGCGCTGAATCCTTCGAGCCCCGCCAGGACCTGATTGACGAGCCGTTGGAACGTTGCTGGGGCATTCTTCATGCCGAAGGGCATGACTGTGAAATGGTAATGGCCATCGGGCGTGGAAAAGGCAGAACGTTCTTGTGCCCGGGGTGTGAGGCCGATTTGCCAGTAGCCCGCCGTCAGGTCGAAGATACTGAGGTAGCGGGCAGCTCCCATGCGGTCGATTAGTTCATCTGCCCAGGGGATGGGATGTGCGTCTGTCCTGGTGACCGCATTCAAGCCCCGGTAGTCGACGCAGAACCGGAGTTCTGGTGTGGTGCCGGGGGCAGCTGCTTTGGGGACCAGTACTACAGGGCTGGCCCAGGGGCTGTCTGAGGGCTCGATGACCCCGAGCGTGAGCATTTTGGCTACTTCCTCCTGGATGCAGGCCCGTACCCGATCTGGCACGCGGTAGGCCCGGTGGCGGATAGGGGGGCTGTCCCCCGTGTCCACATCGTGCGTACACCAGGAAGTGACACCTGGGGTGAGGGAGAACAGGCTGGCGAATTGTGACAGGAGAACTTGGCACTCCTGGTGTTGCTCTCGGGTGAGGGCCTCTGAGAGTCGGACCCCATCTACGGAACCGTCTTTCTCCCGCGTTCGTAGGAGGTCCGGGAGGGGCTCGGAGTCCTCTTCAGCCCCATTGTCTGTGGCCATCAGGAGGCTGAGTTCTGTCCGTACAAAGTGCGGTTTCAGTCTGTTAGCGTGGAGGACCCGGAGGGGGTTCCGGGAAGATTCCAAGTCGATGAGATAGGTAGCCGGACCCTTGCGCTCGACCACTTTGAAGGGCCCTGTCCACTTGTCTTGTAGGGCGCAGGGTTCGGTGGGGGACATCACCCATACCTGTTGCCCAGGTTCAAATTCGATGGAGGAGGCATTCCGGTCATACCACCTTTTCATGTCCTCCTGACTGGCCTCTAGGTTGGCTTTTGCTAGTTCTCGGAATCGCCGGGTCTGGTTGCGGAGTGTTAGGAGGTAGCGGAAAACATCTGGTGGGTTCTTTAGAGGGGGCATCTCCCAGCCTTCCTTAACTAGGCTGAGCGGCCCGCGCACGGGGTGTCCATATAGCAGTTCAAATGGGCTGAAGCCCAGGGACTTCTGGGGAACCTCTCGATATGCGAAGAGAAGGCACGGCAACAGTACATCCCACTGGCGACGGAGGGGCTCTTCCAACCCCCCGATCATCCCTTTGAGCGTGCGGTTGAACCGCTCAACGAGTCCGTTTCCTTGAGGGTGATAGGGGGTCGTGAACCGGTAGGTAACCCCGCACTGTTGCCAGAGAGATTTCATATATTTCGAAATAAAGTTCGTGCCTCTGTCACTGACGACCTCCCGGGGGAAGCCCACCCGGGAGAAGATCCCCATCAGAGCCCGGCCGACTACCGGGGCTGTCACAGTCCGCAGGGGAACAGCCTCCGGGTAGCGGGTGGCGTGGTCCACTAGCACCAGGATGAATCGATGGCCTTGTTTTGTGCGCGGGTCCAGGGGCCCTACGATATCGATTCCGACCCTCTCGAACGGGGTGGTGACCACGGGAAAAGGTTGCAGGGGGGCTTTCAGTTTGCGGCCGCTCTTCCCACTGGCTTGGCACGTGGGGCAAGATCGGCAATGCTGGTGTACATTGTCCCTCATTTTGGGCCAGAAGAAGTGGGTCACCAGGCGGCTATAGGTTTTGTCTTGACCCAAGTGTCCTGCCAGGGGGACATCGTGGGCCAGGTTTAGCAGAAAGTCTCTAAAACGGAGGGGTACCACTAGGACTCGGCTGGCCCCCAGCTCCGCGATTCTTTGCTCACTGTACAGCAGATCATTGTCCCAGTAGACCCAGTGAGTTCCGGAGGTATCCCCTGCGCTTTGGGCTAGCGCTTGCTGGCGGAGTCCCTCGAGGGAGGGACAGGTCTTTTGTTCTTGGCGAAATTGTTCTTGCGTGGGCCCCCCCTCTTGAGGCCACTGGTCGAGGTTAGCGAGGTCTGGAGGTTGAGCTGGTTCGGGGGGGACGTCACGGTCGGTGGTTTCGGCGGGGGCGACCGGAGGCGGTGGCGCCGGCCATTCGAGTTCCTCTGGGCGGGTGTTGGCACGGGCGGTCATGGACCGGGTGGTGACGCACGCCCAGTCCGGGACGCCCAGCATCCCCAGGTGCTCTTTTCGTTCGACTGCTGCCCATGGAGAGCTTTCCAGGTCATTACCCAGGAGGCAGTCTACGGGGGCATCATCTCGGACCGTCACCTTCAACATGCCGGAGACCCCTCCCCATTCGAAGGGGACGCAGGCCATCCGACACAGACTTTCTGAGTTATCGGCTGAACGTACAGGGCAGAGAATGTTTGGTAAGTATTGTTCGGGGGTCACCAGGTGACAGCGGACGGCTGTTACACTGGCCCCAGTGTCACGAAGGGCTTCAGCCCGGCGTCCATTGATGCCCACCCATTGGCTGTACTTCTGGGTATTAGCGGGTAGGGGGACCCGCGGGACCATGTCTCTCCCCCCTAGGCAGGCGAGAGCCATGGCGGCTGGCTCCCATTCTTGGTGTTCCTGTTCATATTCTTCTTGTTCCTCTGAGATCCGTTCCTCCCCCAGAGCAGCAGCGGCTACTTGGCGGGGTCTTGGGCTCTGGTACTGGGGGCAGTTTGGGTCGTTTGCATAGTGTCCGACTCGTTGACATCGATGGCAGGTAACATTGGCTCGATGTCCCGGTCGCGCTGGGGTGCTGCCCCGGTTGGCCGGGGGGGTGGGGCTGGTAGTGGGGGTGACCGGAGCGTTGCTTCTTCCGCGTCCTTGGCCTCCACCTCCTCGGGGACGGTGCTGACCATTGTTGTTCCGGTTCTGTTCGGAGGACCCATTTCGACTCACTCTGGTGATCTCCCACCGGTCTGCTTCGGCTGCGAGCTGCCGGGGATCCGTTAACTTGCTGTCGAGGAGGTGCTGGCGAAGTTCAATGAAGCAATTGTTCGACAGATGCTCCCATACCATAAGATTGAACAGTTGTTCGTAGGTTGTGACCTTGCTTCCTTTGATCCAGCCCTCGAAGGCTCGGCTAAAGTAATTGACATAGTCCACCCAAGTTGTACCTGGGATGCGGGTGCAGTCTCGGAACCTCTGACGGTACATCTCGGGTGTGAGGCCATAGCGGGTGAGGAGTGCAGCTTTCATATGGTCATAGGAGGTCATCTGCTGGTCCGGGAGTTGCAGCAGGGCGTCGCGGCCCTCATTGAGGAATCTCCCCCACAGACCGGCCCCCCAATCGCTTCTATCGATCCGGTGTGCAGTCATAGCGATTTCATAGGCCTTAAACCATTGCTGGATGTCGTCCTCTCGGAAGTATTCTCGAACGACATCCTTGGGGATGTGTACCTTCTTCTCTGTTGCCCCTGGAGTGTGGGGTTGCTCGGGCACCCCTGTTTCTTTATTCTGTTTGCGTAGGTCGATTTCAGCTAATTTCCGCTCATGTTCATATGCCAGTTTCTTTTCCTCGAGCTCCCTTTGTCTCTGTTTCTCCTCTCTTTCTTCTCGGAGACGCAGGTGCTCTAAGTTGATTTTCTGTTCGGCCAACTTTAGTTCAACGTCCATTTTGAGCCGGGCCATTTCCAGCTCGTGTAGTCGGGTTCTTTCTCGTTCCTGGATCTCGTCTGGCGAGAGACCCGTTCTTCGTTCTTCAGGGGCCATGGGGGTTTGTGCTGCGATGTCTTGATCGGGGGTTCCGGCAGCCCCGGTTTCTGCCCAAGATTCCAGGGCCTGCTTAAAGTCATCTTTGGTATTTAGTCCGGTGGTAGCGATACCTAATTCGATACAGAACTGTTTAAGTTCACGATGGCTGTACTCGCCCAATTTCTCCATCTGGAATTTCTCCGTTGATCCGCTGTCTTTAGTTGACATCGTGATTCGCCGTGGGGTGAGCTACTCTCTGTACGGTTTATGCGGTGATTCGGATCCCGTCGCTGACCACCAATGTTAGACGGACCGGGAGGGTCGGCCGAGGATACGGGGAGAGGTCTCCGGGGAGAGCCGTCTCCAGTGAATCGTACAGACAAGTAACTTCCCCCCCACAGACGGACACCACACAATGATAAAGTTCAACGATACTTTATAGACAATTCTTCAAGTACGGTAGAATGGTACAAGGAGGTCTGGACTCAGGGGTCCCCTCTATTCTGGTCTCTGTTTGGGAAAAGGGTAGCGGGACAGTCTTGTTACCAAAAAGATGGAAAATAGCTCTCAATCCTCGAGCTCGGTGGTGTAGATGAACGGGCCGCGGCGGAGCCAGCAGGTCCCGAGATGGATGAAGGAAGACGACGGTCCGCGGCAGAGCCAGCAGGTCCCGATGAAGGTGGTGGTTACAAACGGTCCGCGGCCACGCCAGCAGGTCCCGACGATGATGAAGGATAGGGTGGTTCCCAAAGCCGCGGCAGCGCCAGCAGGCAAGACGAGGGTGCACAAGACAGAGCTACGGCAGCGCCAGTAGTCCGTCAAGGATGAGTTCTTCTTTGCGTCTCTCGACTCCAAGATACAACTGCCCTCCTGCTCTGGAGCTGCCCCAGTTATAGGGCTGGTGTGCTTTGATGTCCGGACCCTCGCACTTGGAGGTCGGGAGGTCCGGGATGAGGGGGTTCAGACACCCAGCAGGGGGGTGGAGCCAGCGCCCGGGGAGGCGATGGGCGAGCGGCACTTGGCGGGGGAGAGCCATCGACACCTCCTGCTCCCATTGACTGACCAAGTAGCCCGCTCACCTCCTGGGTGGATGTTGGTGCCGGAATGTCTGAGGCCTGGCCAGGCCCAGGGTTGAGGTCGATCGGGGGCCAGGCGGCCTCGTGGTGGAGTGTCCAAGATGGCGCCCAGGATGGGCGCGCAGGCCGGTAGTGGGTCGGCCTACGCGGTCAACAGGTTCGAGTGTAGGGGTCCCTGCGGGGACGGTGGACGTGCAATGGTGGTGTGTGGTACTTGCGTGGCTGGTTCGGGCCTGGTTGGGCCGGGGGAGAGCGGCCCTTCATGTGGCCTGTCCAACAGGAACCAAAGGGGCAGTGGCAGCAGAGGGCAGGCAGGAGGGTCAGTGGAACCAAAGGGGCAGTGGCAGCAGAGGGCACACAGGAGGGTCAGTGGAACCAAAGGGGCAGTGGCAGCAGAGGGCACACAGGAGGGTCAGTGGAACCAAAGGGGCAGTGGCAGCAGAGGGCACACAGGAGGGTCAGTGGAACCAAAGGGGCAGTGGCAGCAGAGGTCAAAGAGGAGGTTCGGTGGAGCCCAAGGGGCAGTGGCTGCAGAGGGCAAACAGGATGGGCAGTGGAACCAAAGGGGCAGTGGCAGCAGAGGGCAAACAGGAGGGTCAGTGGAACCAAAGGGGCAGTTGCAGCAGAGGGCAAACAGGAGGGTCAGTGGAACCAAAGGGGCAGAGGGCAGGCAGGAGGGTCAGTGGAACCACAGGGGCAGTGGCAGCAGAGGGCAGGCAGGAGGGTCAGTGGAACCAAAGGGGCAGTGGCAGCAGAGGGCAGGCAGGAGGGTCAGTGGAACCAAAGGAGCAGTGGCAGCAGAGGGCAGGCAGAAGGGTCAGTGGAACCAAAGGGGCAGTGGCAGCAGAGGGCACACAGGAGGGTCAGTGGAACCAAAGGGGCATTGGCAGCAGAGGGCACACAGGAGGGTCAGTGGAACCAAAGGGGCAGTGGCAGCAGAGGGCAGGCAGGAGAGTCCGTGGAACCAAAGGGGCAGTGGCAGCAGAGGGCAGGCAGGAGGGTCAGTGGAACCAAATGGGCAGTGGCAGCAGAGGGGAGGCAGGAGGGTCAGTGGAACCAAAGGGGCAGTGGCAGCAAAGGGCACACATGAGGGTCAGTGGAACCAAAGGAGCAGTGGCAGCAGAGGGCACACAGGAGGGTCAGTGGAACCAAAGGGGCAGTGGCAGCAGAGGGCACACAGGAGGGTCAGTGGAACCAAAGGGGCAGTGGCAGCAGAGGGCAAACAGGAGGGTCAGTGGAACCAAAGGGGCAGTGGCAGCAGAGGGCATACAGGAGGGTCAGTGGAACCAAAGGGGCAGTGGCAGCAGAGGGCAAACAGGAGGGTCAGTGGAACCAAAAGAGCAGTGGCAGCAGAGGGCAAACAGGAGAGTCAGTGGAACCAAAGGGGCAGTTGCAGCAGAGGGCAGGCAGGAGGGTCAGTGGAACCAAAGGGGCAGTGGCAGCAGAGGTCAAACAGGAGGGTCAGTGGAACCAAAGGGGCAGTGGCAGCAGAGGGCAAACAGGAGGGTCAGTGGAACCAAAGGGGCAGTGGCAGCAGAGGTCAAACAGGAGAGTCAGTGGAACCAAAGGGGCAGTGGCAGCAGAGGGCAGGCAGGAGGGTCAGTGGAACCAAAGGGGCAGTGGCAGCAGAGGGCAAACAGGAGGGTCAGTGGAACCAAAGGGGCAGTGGCAGCAGAGGGCAAACAGGAGGGTCAGTGGAACCAAAGGGGCAGTGGCAGCAGAGGGCAAACAGGAGGGTCGGTGGAACCAAAGGGGCAGTGGCAGCAGAGGGCAAACAGGAGGGGCAGTGGAACCAAAGGGGCAGTGGCAGCAGAGGGCAAACAGGAGGGTCAGTGAAACCAAAGGGGCAGTGGCAGCAGAGGGCAAACAGGAGGGGCAGTGGAACCAAAGGGGCAGTGGCAGCAGAGGGCAAACAGGAGGGGCAGTGGAACCAAAGGGGCAGGTGCAGCAGAGGGCAGGCAGGAGGGTCAGCGGAACCACAGGGGCAGTGGCAGCAGAGGGCAGGCAGGAGGGTCAGTGGAACCAAAGGGGCAGTGGCAGCAGAGGGCAGGCAGGAAGGTCAGTGGAACCAAAGGGGCAGTGGCTGCAGAGGGCAAACAGGAGGGTCAGTGGAACCAAAGGGGCAGTGGCAGCAGAGGGCAAACAGGAGGGTCAGTGGAACCAAAGGGGCAGTGGCAGCAGAGGGCAAACAGGAGGGTCAGTGGAACCAAAGGGGCAGTGGCAGCAGAGGGCAAACAGGAGGGTCAGTGGAACCAAAGGGGCAGTGGCAGCAGAGGGCAAACAGGAGGGTCAGTGGAACCAAAGGGGCAGTGGCAGCAGAGGGCAAACAGGAGGGTCAGTGGAACCAAAGGGGCAGTGGCAGCAGAGGGCAGGCAGGAGGGTCAGTGGAACCAAAGGGGCAGTGGCAGCAGAGGGCAAACAGGAGGGTCAGTGGAACCGAAGGGGCAGTGGCCGCAGAGGACAAACAGGAGGGTCAGTGGAACCAAAGGGGCAGTGGCAGCAGAGGGCAAACAGGAGGGTCAGTGGAACCAAAGGGGCAGTGGCAGCAGAGGGCAGGCTGCAGGGTCAGTGGAACCAAAGGGGCAGTGGCAGCAGAGGGCAAACAGGTAGGGAGGGAGAAGGGGCACGCGCATGATAAATGAGGGGGCTAGGGGGCTTAGTGAGAGGGACAGGGACTGCAATGGAGGGCAGTGACAGCACAGAGGCAATGGCAGTACAACATGCCAGGTGGGAGGGACAGACACAAGGAGAATGGACGGAAGGGGGGCAGACACGGCAACAAAGGGCAGTGGAACCAGAGGGGCGGGACAGCACAACAGCACAAGGAGTGAGGGGCAAAGGAATGCAGATAGACAACAAAGGGGGGGGGCAGGAACCAGAAGCACCAACAGAGAGTGGCAGAATGGGACAGTGGCAGCACAACAAACCAGGGAGGGGGATTGCAGGATACAGGGGGGGGATACAGGAGAGCAGCAACAGAAGGCAGTGGCAGCTCAGGGACATCACAACATATAGCAATATCCTTACTCCCCAGGGCCATTGGAAAACTTTTGCCACAGCAGAAACAGAGTAGTCTCTGCCATGGTCAAACCGAAGGTCCGCCACCCGTAGATTGGGCAAGCGAACTGCTATATTGGCAGGGAGACTACGGGTCCGATTCACAGAACTAACTTAAGACAAAATCCTAAACTTACTACTTTTGGTATTCACAGAACTTAGGATTTTGTCTTAAGTTTGTCTTAAGACAGACTTAAGACAAACTTAAGACAAAATCCTAAATTCTGTGAATACCAAAAGTAGTAAGTTTAGAGTTTTGTCTTAAGTTAGTTCTGTGAATCAGGCCCAATATGTCCAGCTGCCCAATTTAGATGGGCAGACATGTAGACATTTTTTTACAGTCCACCACTGCCAGGCAAACCCTGGCGGTGAGGAACAGTAAAATGTTAATAATGCCCCACCACCCCCGCCATGGAAGATGGGAGTATTATTTTTTTATTTTGAATAAGAAAATCCGAGTTTTCTTTTTCAAATTTGTGGTTGGCCATTTAAACAGTTCTCGCACAACTAGATGTCCGTGGTTGATGTTTTGATCGTTTAGGCGCTGGTTTTTACTAAAAACAACTTTCAAAAGTCATAACTCTGGTTCTACTGATTAGAGTTTTGTTGCTTTGGTGTCAAATCGTTTTTTAAAAATGTTCTCTATTTTTCGGGTTTTTGTGAGATTTTTCTTGTGCTGTATTTTCACTTTATTGCTGTTTGCGTGCTGTATAAATACTTTATACATTGCGCTTAAGTTAAGCCTCGCTGCTTTTTTGTGCCAAACTAGCCTGGGTTTTGTGGTTCACCATGCAAGGGATTGTGTCCGTTGCTTACAGGCCAGTCAACCAACAACCCAATTTCTCACAGCTGTTTGGTGAATCAGTCAGCCTGCTATGGAGTGCTTGCATTGCAGTGCATGATGAATATTTTACATTTCAAGAGTACACCTAGTTATCACACATTCAATTATTTATCTCAAAGATGCACTGCACACAGAAAGTAATTGTTCTTGGTTTTGTCAGTGCAGCAGGCAGTTTTGATTAGGCCTTAAAATGCAAGCCAGATATATTGGTTTGCCAATGCTCCTTTTAACAGGGAGAAAAGATGGCTGGCCGCTTGTACCTTCTCACACTACCTACAACAGTATCTTAAGTATGTGCGGGGCATATCAACAAGCGGCAGCAATAATTATCGCTGGCTGCTCTTAGCGTGAGGATTTGTAACGCAGTCTATCGCAGATAATTGTCGCCGTGCTAGCGCTGTATTAACAAAGCATAGTGCAATCGTTGATAAGTATTCCAGTGCTCGCGATGTTTTCCATGGAACATCACTGGTTTACCAGCGATATTCCATGGAAAACAGCAATATCCTTGGTGATAGGGCCTATGGTCTTAGCCACACAATCCACCCCCCCATGTTAGGTATGCCTTAGTCAGGAATTTAACAGACGTTAAATTCCTGCGTTAAGGAAAACTTAACGTGATTTTAAATATCGCTAACCCTCGTTGTTAATATGACGAAGCTGGGTTAGCGATATTTACCCAAGGGAGTCTTGTCAGACATGCCTCCTTTGCATCTCATTAGCAATGCGATGGGAGGCATGCTGACAAGGAGCGCTAATGCAAGGATACACGTGCGAACGTGTCCTTGCTGATAATGTGATGCAATAATATTATCGACGGGACGAAACCAACCACCAAAATGAGACTTGACAGCACTTGCCATTTCAGGTCAAATCATGCTAAAGAGGCCTCTGGTGCAAATAGTAATCTTCACATTTTCAGCAGAAAATGTTAAATTAAGAAATTACTTTATATGTTTTTTTGTGTTGTTTGTAATGAGGCTTTTGTCAAAATGTTCTCATTCAGATTACACAATGACAACAATGATAGGCTGCTCTGATCAATGACAAAGTAATTAGTGTGTTGTATAGTAAATGCATACCACGTTGACCAATTATGAGGAACCAACTGCAACACAACAAGCATTCCAGGGAAGCGATACATGCTAAAGGGGAGATCTGAACTCACCTGTGAAGAAAATGTAATCAAACTTGTTCTCCAGCAGCTGAGTGGTTTCCTGGGGTCCTCCGCACACCACAGCAAAACATTCCTAAGAAGTCACAAGAGAGTAGTATAAGTACTCACTGCTCTATGCATTGACAACAAACCTATCCAAAAAAGTTTGTATCCACAGGCCCTCACCCCCCACACCCTTCCTCCCAGGAACAAGCAGTGACCCTGTCATATGCTGCGCCGACACAACCAAAATCAGAACACTTTTCAAGATTGCCAAATATTGGGTTTGCCAAACCCTCCAGTTCCACATGCAGTCAACAAGCAAAATGCCATCAACCATTTTGTAGGAAAATGCCCTTCTTTTATGGTCACCCCCACACTTCATACCCCAATAATAATGGTTACGACTCTAAAAGTGCAGTGGATCCTGCTGCCTAGGCCCCAATGCCAGTGATCTCTCCCTATTCATGATGTAGAAAATTAGTACTCTCAATTGGTAAGGACTGTAACCCTCTTATAAGTCTCCTAGTAAAGTGGTACCAAGATTACCCAGAGCATGGGTGTTAAAGGAGTCACCAGGGCCTGAACCACTATTTGTACCACCCTGTGTGACCCAAGTAAACAGATGACAGCAGGCGTGCCATTGCAGGCTGCAGAAACAGTGCAAACTTCTGCAACTCTGCTTTGCCCTCACCTGGAGTGGCAAGGTCAAAACACTATATTTAATATATGTCAGTCACCCCTAAGGTAGGCCTCCTAAGCCTAGCAGACAGGGCGCAGTATATAAATGGTGTGGACATATAAATGCAACTTTATATGTTCTTATAGTAGGCCTTTCCATTAAGTAATACTATAAGTGATTAGCGGTCCATAGGATAACATGGGCTGGCACACTTGAGGTCGCCAGCTAAATTATAGTACCGCCGAATATCATCATGTTTGGTATCAAAGAACATGCCTCTTCACCCGTGACATGATTCCTATGTCGGGGTTGATGTGCATTGCACCCAGGTGGCTAACTTAGATGTTGCTCACCAGGTTTGCCCAGCATTTCCTGTGCTCTGGCTGGCAGCTTGCAACTGCCACAACCCAGACAGGAATCTGACCCACTGTCAGGCAGTGTGAATGATCCCAGGAGTCAGAAATAAAGGCTGGCTGGGAATGAGGTGACACCTCCATCCCTGACAGGATGGCTAGTGAATTGGCACATCAAGGGGGTGAGCTTCAAAGCATGCACCGCCTCTGATATGCATGCAGGCCGATTCCCAAACGAGGAAGCCCCCAGGCACATTTAGACCCGGACAGGTGGATAAATCAGTTAGTCAGAAGGCATACACCCCCAGAAGGCTGGCCACACTCCTAGGTTGGGCTACATGGTCTGTACAGCCAAGGAAGATTTCTGACATTTTTTGAAGTGGCAGAATAGAGGGTTCTGGGTAGAAAAGGTGAAACACCTCCTGGATGTGGCTACCTCAGGGGTGGATTAGCCGCTGGGACAAGTAACCCATTAGCCACTTGCTCACACATGCCTTAAACCCCTAAATCTACAATTTAAAGGACTCTGAGGAATCACTCAAAAGTAGATGATCCAGTGCATTGAGGGAAATGTAGTCCTGACCTCCAGCAAGTTTCAGGCAGCTACCGTCCATCTTGCTGATCTTACCCCAACCAAGGCTTGTTGGTGACCAATCCAGTTACCACCCCCTTTATTTATACTGCAACAAGAGGGAATCAAGCAACACCTTTAACCAACCACAGCAGTGGCCCCATTGTAACCTTTTGCATCCATTTTCTTCTGAGCACCATGTTAGCGGTAAACCCAGCTCTCCTGTGGCTTCCGCTTCAGCACCAAGGACAGTCAGGCCGACTCTGCACCCAGGCATCTCTGGCCAGGTAAAACTGAACTGACTGTTGTGGCTTGGTCCTGGGACCCGCATCACTTTACCCTCCATGGGTTCAACGCAACTCTACATGCAAGTGGCTGATTGTCACTATTACCGCAATGGTAAAGTTTACAGTAATGAACCGCACTGATTTATGATGTTTCTTAAAATCCATAACCGCAGTTATATGCATCCAATTGTGTTTGTTTTGGTGTCTACACGTATATAAAAATCTGCTTTATTTTTATAAATTGGTGTCAAGAGGAAAAAGCAACCATGGAGTGTTTCTGGGCCGGGAGGTGCCCCTTCCTGCACATAAACAATCCTGCCAACAACACAGACACACTTTCACCAAGGCGCAAGGGTACCTGCATTGGCACTAGGAACAAAATTGTGCGCCAGTGCAAGGGAAAAGACTGGAATGCGTCGCATTGCTGTAAACATGGCACATTCCTGCCCTTTCATTTTTGCAGCAAGGAGACTTGTGCCGCTGCCCTATGCCAAAAACTAGTAAATAAGCCCTCTAGCATTCAAATATTTCTGAAGAAGTGGGGAATGAAAGAAGGGGCACACCCAAAGAGATATGGAACTGACACTGGGAAGTAATAATACTGAGTAAGAGAGGGGGGAGCTGTGGACCATGCCCCTTCTGTGTCAAAGCAGTTGGAGTCTGCAAATATCTGGACACCACCGTAACACTCCAGACATGAAAAGCAGTAGAAACGCACATCTAGTAACACCAGTGGAATCTCATCATTCAAAGGAATTGCAATATGTACATCAAACACTGCTGAGGTCTTCACATCTGTCTGCATGACATCTGACTGATTTTGGGCTTCCAGTGAAGACACCTCTACCAAGACTTTCTCCAAAAGCAGGATGAAAGAGAGATCCAGTAATGATGGTGAGGTTTACCTTATTCTACTTATCATTTTCTTTATTTTCTATTTAATAGTAAGACAGAAATTTAAAAAAGATATTTATTAGATAATGTCCATATTAGCCACACAGTGATTTCGTTGGCTCTGAACTCGTTTAGATAGACTTTTAAAGAGGTCTGATTGCTCATGGCATCTGCCAAGCACGTCCACTATAACTGGCCTCTGAGCCCATAAGCAAATCTCTCCCTGACTCTTTTATGCACCCAAAACTGAAAGAACCCATCGTACTCTTTGGCTCCCCTTTTCTGCTTACACCAGTTATGCTCTACTGGCCTCTCTCTGGAGGACTCAAAATTTTCCCTAATATCCTTCATGGACTTCTTCTTCTACTTGCCCTGTTCGATTCTTCCTCTGGCAGGCCAATCATTGTGCCAGCATTAAGAGGTGTCTACAACCACTAACCCTCAACAGCCAATCATATCTGAGGGGCAACCACAGCACACCGGCAGTCCAACACGTGCCCTCTCAGGTCAAGTTCCATTACTGCTCACACCATGGACACGCCCGACCGATGCGATGCCTAAACAGCCATCCCATCAATGCTAATCTGCACCTTTATACATCACATGCATACATTATATATCTGAGCACAGTGGCTAACACAGAGATTTCTGTTAACCACAAAGTTATTCTGGTGTAGTTCTGACACTCAGGGCACTATGAGCAGGAGCTGCTGCATTGAGCCAATTTTTGTTTGCCGGTCATCTTGCATTCAATCGGCCAATAGTATGGCATCTCAATGTTCCCTCACTTGTGGGTCTCATCAGGAGAAGAAGGGCACACTGCAAATGAGTGCCACAACACTCCAGAGACCAGCCAGAATTAATTGTAACCATGTACCACAGAGTTTAGCAAAGGGGATCCTCCAGCAGGCTAGATTTAAGGTTACTTGGCAGATGTGACCACAGTTGAGGATGAGCATCATACCGCTGTTACTCAGGTGCAGCCACAAAGGGTCCCAGAAGGTCTGGGGCAGGCGGGCCCACCAAGGGCAGTATGGTTTCTCCTTGGACTTCTTCAAGTCTTCCAGATCAAAAGACATCTCAGATCTACAGGTAATGGTCAGGGTGTTTTTTGAAAACATGGTTACCATTTCTAGTAGAACAAACTTCAAGATGCGCAAGGAGTTGCAGTAGATCCTTGGATGACATATCTCGTTCATGGGGTTTACCTAATTTCTGCAGTTAGCTCCATTGAAAATTGTGCCACATTAAAAACTAACAAGAAAGCTTCTGCTACAGATATGCCCCAAAACAAACCCTGGAGGTGGAAAGGTATCACACCGGGTCAAGGTAGCGAGGCAGCAGTTCGGAGACCAACTTCTCTGTATTCTGGCTGATCTCAGATGGCTTCAGGACGCAGCAGTTTCCTACAAGGTAAAAAAGAAACACACAAGTCAGACAATCTCTGGAGGTCAAAGCTGTTCCTATGGGGTGGATAGAAGTCAATGTTCTCTAAGCCTGCAGAAGACACGCATTATGGTGTGTAATATGTTGGGTTACGTTGCAGGTACTTATGAAGCACATGCCTGTCACAGCTGTGGCCTTCTAGTCAGAATAGTCACAGGAGCTTTGAGGCACTATTCTGAACTGTTCATATGTTTGTGTGTGTGAGTGTGTGTATTTGTAAGAGTGTGTGTGTGTGTGTGTGTGTGTGTGTGCGCGTGTGTGTGTGTGTGCCCCCAAATCGTTCCAGTGTTCATGCTGGGCAGTGGGCAGGAACATGGGATCTAGCACACAAGTTATTTACCTTCGGTAACGATATATCTGTAAGAAACAGTAGTTAGTATTAGATTCCTTACCTTAGAATACCCCCAGGCGTCAGACTGGATCCGGAAACTTTTGCGTAGCAGTACCCTTGTGCGTCGGTAGGCGTCGTCTGCGGCTCCGCGTCCGTCGTCGGCATCGTTGGCGCCGGGATGACGTCGCCGGAGTACTTAGACGCCGCCCTCGCGCGCTGACGTCAGTTCTTATACACAGCTTTTCCGCACCAGAAAACGCAGAGCCATGAAAAAAAAACAACACCGGTGCCATAAAAAACTAGGGCCCTGAAAGGGGATAACCTTAACCCTAGATATCGGTTCGCAGAACGGGGAGGATGGCTGGGGTGGTAAAATCTAATATTAACTACTGTTTCTTACAGATATATCGTTACCGAAGGTAAGTAACTTGTGCATCTGAAAGAAACAGGTTAGTATTAGATTCCTTACCTTAGAATAGATACCCCAACAATACCAACCCCGGCGGTGGGTCTGCGAACTAATGATCACACCAGAAAGTCCTGGAGAATGGAACGGCCGAAAAAGTCATCTCTCCAGACTTGGCTGTCCAGGCAGTAGTGCCTTGCGAACATGTGCAGCGAGGCCCACGTAGCTGCCTGACAGATGTCCTGCAAGGGGACTCCCCGGCCCAGGGCAGTAGTAGCCGCCGTGGCCCGTGTGGAATGGGCACGAAGCCCCACAGGAGGCTCCTTTCAAGCCAAAGAGTAACAAGCCTTGATGCACAAGACGACCAATCGAGAAATGGTTTGTTTGTGCACCGCCCGTCCCTTCTTAGCGCCCACGTAACCAACAAAGAGTTGGTCATCCACCCGGAACTGGCGTGTGTGATCCAGATAGAATGAGAGCGCACTTTTTGGGTCCAGACGGTGGAGCCTCTCTTCCTCTTTCGAGGGATGCGGAGGCGGAAAGAAGGTGGGCAAAGTGATGGACTGCCCGATGTGGAAGGCTGTGACTACCTTGGGCAGGAAAGAGGGTCGCGTCCCCAACAAAACTTTGTCCGGATGAGGACGACCAGGAAAGCGGTCTTCAGAGTAAGGAGGCAAAGAGGACAGTTATAAAGTGGCTCAAAGGGAGCGCACATCAGAAAAGTTAGAACAAGGTTCAAGTCCCACTGAGGCATCACGAAAGGAACTGGAGGAAACATATGAATGATGCCCTTCAAAAACCTATTTACAACTGGGGGCTTGAACAAAGAGGGCTGATCAGGTAGCCTTAAGAAGGCGGAAATGGCGAGAGGTAGCCCTTCAGAGTGCCCAGAGCAAAGCCCTGCTGGGCAAGAGAAAGAAGAAAGAGGAGAACCTCTGAAAGAGGGGCAGAAAGGGGATCCACAGCCTTTGCTGTGCACCATGCCACAAATGTGTTCCAATTGCAGGCGTATACCAATTTTGTGGATGGACGCCTGGCTGCCAGAATGACATTACAGACTTCAGGAGGCAAGTCAAATGGCCTCAACTGCCGCCGCTCAATCTCCATGCATGTAAGTGGAGACTGGACAGGTTCGGGCGGAGGACCGTCCCCTGCTGCTGCGACAGAAGGTCCTCCTGAAGAGGCAGACGAATCGGGGGATCGACAGACATGCTGAGGAGCTCGGGATACCAGAACCTCCGTGCCCAGTCCGGAGCCACAAGGATGACTTGGGCCCGGTCGCGCCTGATCTTCTTCAGCACTCTGGGCAGAAGTGGTATAGGCGGAAAGGCGTACAACAGACCGCAACTCCACTCGTGATGAAAAGCGTCTCCGAGCGAGTGCCGCCTTGGAAATTCCAACGCGCAGAACTGATGACATTGCGCATTCTCTTCTGTGGCGAATAGATCTAACCAAGGCTCTCCCCACTGCCGAAAGAGGCCTTGCGCCACGTCCGAGTGCAGACGCCATTCGTGATCCATCATGCACCGACGGCTGAGTTCGTCCACCCTGGCGTTCAGGGAACCTGCCAGATGTTGAACCACCAGGGTCACGACCTTATGTTCCAGCCACTGCCAGAGGCGCAGAGCCTCCTGGCAAAGGGTCCACGACCCCACCCTGCCCTGTTTGTTGCAGTACCACATGGCAGTGGCGTTGTCCGTGAACACCTGCACTCCACTCCGCCGGACAGAGGGGAGGAATGCATTCAGTGCAAGTCGGATCGCCCGCAGCTCCAGAAGGTTGATATGGAGCTGGGACTCTGCCGGAGACCTGATGCCCCTGATCTCCGCCTCTCCCATGTGGCCTCCCCAGCCCTGGAGGGACGCGTCCGTCACAACTATGTGCTCCGGTTGGGGTAGGGAGAGGAATCTGCCGCTGACCCAATCGCGGTCCGTGAGCCACCACTGCAACTATCTTGCAGTGCCCTCCGAGATCAAGACATGGTCGGACAAGTTGCCCTGATGCTGGGCCCACTGAAACTTCAGATCCCACTGCAGAGCCCGCATCCGCCACCTGGCGTGATGCACCAGAAGGATGCAGGAGGCCATCAGCCCGAGAAGCCGCAGCGTCAACCTGACCGTGACTCGGGATAAAGGCTGAAAGATCAGAATCAGAGCCTGAATATCCCGAACCCGCTGTTCGGGAGGATAAACCCGAAACTGCGCCAAGACTAGAACCGCTCTGATGAAGAGGAGCTTCTGAGAAGGGCACAGGTGTGACATCGGCACATTGATGGAGAACCCCAGCAGGTGCAGGAGGTCGACCGTAGTCTGGAGGTGGCTGACGACTGTCTGGGGCGAGCCCGCCTTCAACAACCAGTCGTCGAGGTAGGGGAAGACTGAAACCCCTAACCTGCGCAGATGAGCTGCGACCACCGCCATCACTTTCGTGAACACCCGTGGGGCGCTGGTAAGGTCAAAGGGGAGCACGGTAAACTGAAAGTGCTCATGGCCTACCGTGAACCGCAGGTAACGCCAGTGGGCCAGCAGGATGGGGATGTGGAAGTACGCATCCTGCAAGTCCAATGCTACCATCCAGTCTCCCGGGTCCAGGGCAGCTAAGACCTGAGCCAGAGTCAGCATCTTGAATTTCTCCTTCCGGAGGAAGCCGTTGACATTCCTGAGGTCCAAGATAGGGCGTAGGCCCCCTTTGCCCTTCTTGGGAGCCAGAAAGTAGTGGGAATAACAACCACACCCTACTTCTGGCCCAGGAACACGCTCAATGGCCCCCTTGGCCAAGAACGATCAAGCGCACTGTCTGCCTTGTCACCAAAGAGGTGACGGCCATCAAACGGCATGTCCATAAGAGTGTTTTGGACATCAGCCGAAAAGTTGGTGGACCTCAGCCAGGCGTGGCGACGAATCGCCACTGTCGTTGTCATCGCTCTACCCAGCAAGTCCGTTGTATCCAGCCCACATCTGATGGAGTACAGTGCCGCATCTTGACCCTCCGCAAGGGCTTGGGCGAATTTAGTCCGGGCCTCCTCCGGACACTGTGGCAGCACGGCAGTGACTGTGTCCCACACAGAGTGGGTATAACGGCCCAAGAGGCACGCGGTGTTAACTGACCGCAATCCCAACTCAGGGAGGAGAACATCTTTTTGCAAAAATTCTGTTCGTACCTCTTGGATTCCCGATCGGGGGGAGCCATCTGGAATGCGGTCTGGGAGTTAGAGGCCTGGATGATCAGACTCTCGGGGGTGGGTTGGTGGACAGGAAGCAATGGTCGCCTGGAGCCGGGCGGTCGCATCTGGCCATGTTCCTATCTACAGGGGGACCTGTAGCAGGCCTGGACCAGGTGCCCAGAAGAACGTCAGACAAGGCCTCATTAAACGGCAACAGAGGCTCTGCAGAGCTTGCTTGCGGTTTAAGGACCTCAGTGAGGAGGTTAGTCCTCACGGCCGCGACGGGGCGTTCAAGGGATAAGGCCTTGGCCGCCCGTGTCAACACCACACTATAGGCTGCCCTCTCCTCCGTAGCCACGGTAGGTGGGGAGACAAAACCAGTTTCTGGCAAAGTGACAAGACCACTGGCGTCCCCAAGCTCACCTGCCCAGTCCTGATAAGACTGGCACTCTCGTGCCAGAGGAACCTCAGACCCCTCCCAATCCTCCTCGCCACCCATCTCCCGGTACTCAGGGTCAAAAGATGGGGCAGGGTCATAGAAGAAGAAATCTCCCATCGGCGTCAGAACCGGTCTGAGGGGGGGGGGACTGGGGACGGCGTCGACCGAGGTCGGTGCCAAGGTAGTAAGGTCGAACGGCGACGACCCGGATGCGGAACCGGATCCAGTGGGGACCTGCGGCGTCTGGACCGAAGTCGTCAACGGAACCGGAGCCACGAAGCCCCCGGCACGCTTGGGCTCCCAGTCGGGGCCGCTTAGCCCGAAGGCGCCAAGAAACCCGACGGAGGAGTGAGCGACCTCATGAGCACGAGGAAGGTCTCAATCTCCCCCGGCATCGTGTTCTGCCCAGGAACCGGCAGGTATGGAGCAGGCTGTGACGCCTGCGGCTCCTGCAGAGCCGCGTGGGCGGTGTCGCCTGAACCCCCGGCCACGTCACGTGAGCGTCGGGGGGAGTCGGAAGAGCGATGTCGCCTCTTCGACTTCTTGTGCCTCTTACCTGAGGACTTGGAGCTCAAGGAGTGGTGATGATCCTCCAAGCCGTGACGACTCCGGCCCCGCGACCGGTCCCTCAACCTCCTTCCTGACCGGGACCTCACACGGCACGGGGCCAACTGCCGGAGCTCGAGGCACTTGCGGGATCGCTCCCGCCTAGCCTTCGACGTCAAGGCCCGGCAGTCGGGGCACGGCTTGTCGTCGTGGTCAGGCCCCAGACAATGAAGACACGGGCGATGGGGGTCGGTAACCGACATCAGTCGGATGCAGTCGACGCAGGGCTTGAACCCGGGCATCCCTACCGGCACCGGCGGAGTCGTTCGACTTCGAAAAATTATCAAAAGCGATCAGAAAGTTTAGTCAAAAAGTGACTAAAGGGTACCACTTTTCCCGGATCGGCGCTTGCTGGCGTGAAAAAATAGGAACTGACGTCAGCACGTGAGGGCGGCGTCTAAGTACTCCGGCGACGTCATCCCGGCGCCAACGACGCCGACGACGGACGCGGAGCCACAGATGACGCCTACCGACACGCAAGGGTACTGCTACGCAAAAGTTTCCGGATCCAGTCTGACGTCTGGGGGTATTCTAAGGTAAGGAATCCAATACTAAAATATTTCTTTAAGATAAGGAAATTCACGATTCAATCAGAGAAAGTGGTGTCAGTATGGCAATGGCACACCATGTTGTCAGTAGTCAGCTGGTGTCAGTGTGGTGAATGAAGAGATAAAGGCAGGTTTGAGGAGGTCAGTGTCTTCAGGTTAACCCACTACACTGTAACAGCAAAGATAAGATGGGTAGTTGCACTGGGGAGGAAGGCAGAGAGTGTGGTGTGGTGTTGAGGGCAATTTATTGCCACCTACTGACCTCCTGGTGCTTGGCATGGAGTGGGCATACAGGGGTTAAACTGAGGCAGAGTGGGCCGATGTTAGTTAAAAACACATGTTGTCAGTGGGTGTAGCAGGAACACAGCAATTATTATTATTAATTATTATTAATTGTGTTTTGTTAAGCGCAAACAACCCGGAGGCCTCGTAGCGCTGAGTATTGTCTGACTAGTGTGAGCTGAAAAGACCAAGATTAGATAAAAAGAAGAGTTTTCAGTTCCTTCCGGAATTTCAGAAGGTTAGATTCGCTGCGAAGGGTAGTAGGCAAGGAGTTCCAAGCCTTGGCGGCGTTCCAGGAGAAAGAGCGCCCGCCCCATCTGGTACGTTTAATTTTGTTCATAGTGGCCAGGAATGCTGTGCTAGATCGCAGTGATCTGTGGGGGAGGTAAGGAGTCGCTAAAGAACAGATCATTGCTGGTGCGGTCTTCCACATGGCCTTGTGCATAATGCACATTGATTTGAACAGTACTCTGGCCTTAATGGGAAGCCAGTGAAGTTTCTTCAGAGCCGCTGTGCCTGATTCTCGCCGGTTAAGGCCCAGCAAAAGGCGGGCTGCCGCATTTTGAGTAACCTGGAGCTTCCTTGTTGTAGAGGCAGGAGCCCCGAGGTATAAGGAATTCCCGTAATCCAGGTGGGACAAGATAATGGCTTGCACCATTATTCTACGGGCTTGAGAGGGAAGGAGTGGCAGCACTTTCCTAAGCATGCGCATAAGGCCAAAGCAAGTGGCAGACAGAATGGTTGCTTGCTGTGTAAAGTTTAAATTTGCGTCCAGCCAAATGCCCAAGCTCTTTATTTGGGTTTTAGGTTGAGGCGGGATGCCCATGCATGGGGGCCAGTCCGGCAGAGGGCTAGGAATAATTGAATTGCCCAAAATCATGAGCTCCGTTTTCTCGCCGTTGAGCTTCAGGTGCGAGGTGGTCATCCACTGGCTGACCGCTACCAAGCAATTACTGAGATTGGGGGGGGAGGTGTTGGACTGGTTCATGGATACGACCAATTGTGTATCGTCGGCATAGGTCACTATGTCTAGACCGAACGAATGCACTATGTCAGCAAGAGGTTGCATATAAATATTAAAAAGGGTAAGGCACAGGGCAGAGCCCTGGGGCACACCTTGGTCAAGGGGCCAGTTTTTTGAGTGGGTGGTGCCCTCTACTACCTCAAAGGAACGATTCTCCAGAAAGGACTGAAGCCAGTGTATGGCCTTCCCTGAGATTCCTATTTGGCGTAGGCGGTGGAGAAGGATACTGGTGTTGACAGTGTCAAAGGCGGCACTGAGGTCGAGCAACATAATTGCTGTAGTGCCGCAATGTATGAAAGAAGATCAGGTGATGTGAATTAGCGCTGCTGTGGGATGGTTAGAAGCAGCAGATGTAGGATGGTGTTGGAGGGCTGGCTATAAGATGGTGTAGGAGCCTTGGGTTTGGGAAGCTGTAGGAGTCATAGCTGTGGGATTCTGTTGGAGCACTGGCTGCAGAGATGATGGAGGAATGTGGACTGTGGGATGGTGAAAGAACGGTAACTGCAAGGATGGTGTGGGAAAACCGGCAGTGGGACAGTGAAGAAAGGCTGGCAGTGGAATGGTGTAGGAGCAATGACTTTCAGATGATTATTGTAAGACATTGGGTTGTTGGTTGGGGGAGTGTGATCCCTGTTCAAGAAACAGTCACAGTCCTTGTCAGGTTGAAATACAGAAGTCACTAAGTTAAGCTGTAAGTAACCCTCTGGTAACTTGGCACAACAGCAGTCATGCTCAACTTAGAGGCAGAGTATTTATGCAGCACTCAAACAGTAATAAAGTGAAAATATAACTCAAAAAAAATCCCACACTAATTTAGAGAAATAGAGTAAAATGCAATACAGTGTTTGACACCAAAATGACAAAACTCCAACCAGTAGACCCAGAGATATGCAATTACAAAGATGTAGATAAATATAGCGCCTAATAACACAAAGTGCCACTCACGCTCTTCTGGTCTTGCTAGATTGGGGAAATCACAAGTTCAGTCCACCCACAATGGTGCGTGGCCCAGCCACAGGAAACAGGTTAGTCCCATGAGTCCCAAGCGAAGAGTTCAGTTTACCATAGAGGAGGTTGCAAGGAGCAGAGAGAGCGTTGCGATGGTCATCGCTGCAGTGAGAAGAGCATGTCGGGTGTCGCAGATGGTCATTGCTGGAGCATTGCATAGGTGGTCACTGCAGGTTGTCGATGCTGTTGCGTGAAGTGCAGATGTTGTGTTGCCTGTTGTCACTGGTGACGGCTATACCTCGAAGAGTCAGATTCACTGGAGCTTCTCGTTGGTAGTCGGCGCAGGTGGCAAAATCTTGCTGTGAACGAGCTCAGTCATAATTGTGAAGATCCCAAAACTTCAGGATTTCTCCATTTCTTTAAGGAGGAGTTCAACTGATGCCAACCAAGGGTCCAGGTTCAGTGAGGTACTCTTGGAGATCTGGAACTCATTCCAGCAGAGGCCAGCAGTGCTCAGACAGGTCTAGTTGCAGGGCTAGTGCAGCAGGTCAGCTGGCAAAGCACAGGAAGGGAGCTTGTTATGTCCCTGTAGCTCTGAACAGGAGGCCGGCCAGACAGCTAACCCTTGGAGCCACTTCATGTAGCATGGGATGAAAGGAGCAGATCCAGACTTCCTTCTCAGGCAGCAGGGCAGGTCTCAAGCAGCATAGCAGCCCTCTGGCAGTAGGCCACTCCTTCTTTATTATGCACAGGTCCAGGAGTGTAGTAAAGAGATAGTGTTCAATATTTCTACCAGGTCCCAGCTTTGAAGTGGGAGAAACTTCTAGAATTCCCACCCACAACTGGTACTGGAATTGCCTTCCTTTCTCTGGCCCCAGGATATCTTGAGTCACAAAAAGTTAGTGTGAAGTTCTTTTGTGTGTGCTGATGTTGAGGTGCAAGTGTGGTAGGTGACAGCTCCGCTCCTCCCATCAGATCAGGATGGCCCATCCTGCAAACATTAAGTCCCTCTAGCGTGTGGCTGTCTGGGAGGAATAAAAAAGGCCAACTGCCAGCTACATCTAGTCATGTGACCCAGGATACAGGCTTCCGGTACCAAATGGTTAGCACAGGAAAAAGCCAACTTTCTAAATGTGCAACACAAAAAGATGATGGACGGAATGTTGAACACTGTCAAACATTCACCCCCAGTCACAGATCTTGGTTTTATACATTGTTATTTTGCTCACCATGCCATTCCAGTTTGGACTCAGACATATGCCAATCAGCCTTGACCCTGTTCCCCATGGGAACAGTACAGCCCAGACACGTTCCTTGCTTACTTTGCCACTGGATTCAAGGTAGCCTGATGAGGAGTGTTACACCGAAACCGGTCCCAGGATGCTTGTTTCTGGTCCAGGGCAGACCTGGCTTGGCAGTTTGGTTGGACTGTTCCCATGAGGAACAGGGTCAAGACTAATTTGCATATGGCTGGGTCTGAACTGAGGTGGCGAAGTGAGCTAAAGAACGAAGAGGGATTCAACCCACATCTGTGACAGGGGGTGAGTGTATGAATCGTTTTAGAGCTCCGTCCATTATCTCCTTGTGTTTACTTTACCATTAAAGAGGGTTTTAATTTACAATCCATTTGAGTATAAACATGACATTTCTAGCCGGTCCCAATGTAAAGTTGTCACTTAGTAAATGTAATGAGGTAATCCACTGTTATCCTATGGGAGAGGTAATCTTGCAGTAGGGACATACAAACGTAAGAGTTTATCACTACCAGGCTATGTAAAAATTAAAAGAACATTTCCTACTTTCTAAATACTTTAAACCCTTCCGTGTGAGCTGTTTAGGGCCTACCCTATGGTTGACTTATTTGTATTAAAAAGGAAGATTTAAGCCTGGCAAAGGTTTATTTCACCAGGTGGAAATGGCAGTTTAGACTGCACACACAAGATGCAATGGCAGGCCTGAGACGTGTTTTTAAGGGCTACTTAAGTGTGTGGCACAAAAAATGCTGCAGTCCCACTAATAGCATTTAATTTACAGGGCCTGGATACATGTAGTACCACTTTACTAGGAACTTATAGGTAAACTAAATGTACCATTGGATGTAAGTCAATTTCACCATGTTTAAATGAGAGAACACAAGCCCATTATCACTGGTTAGGAGTGGTAAAGTGCACAGAGTCCTAAAATCAACAAAAACAAATTACGCAAAACAGGAGGAGTGAAGGCAAAACGTTTGGGGATGACGCTGCCATGGGCCAGGTTCAACAATTATGATGTGTTGGCAATGGGATGAATGTAGGCGTGCTGACTATGGGTTAGTGTTGTAAGTCTGGATTTTAGAAGGTGTAGGAGAGCTGGCTGCACAAATTGTGTAGAAGCAGTGGCTGTGGGCTAATGTAGGTGTGCTAGTTTTAAAGATTTAGAAGGAGTGTTGGTGTGGGACGGTGTTTGAGTGCTGGTGTAAGATGGTGTAGGAGTGCTGGCTGTAGGGATAGTGTAAGATTTCTTGTTGTGGGACGGGGAATTAGTGCTGAATATGGGGTTAGTACAGAAGCACTGGCATTGGGATGGTGACGGAGGGGACATGGCTGTGAGATGGTAAAGGAGCCCGGCTGTCTGTTAGTGAAGGATCGCTGGCTGTGGGTTAGTGTAGTAGCAGTGAAAATGTAGGAGGGCTGGCTGTGGAATGGTGAAGGGTGCTGGCTAGTCATGTTAACTGTAAGGTGAGTGTAAAAGTGCTCACAGTACACGAGAATGCAGTACTTCAGCAGTAGGTGGGGCTGGAGCAGGGTCAGCAGGTGCATGGTTTGACTCCACCCATCATACATTCACTCACCTGCAGCGATAGCCCCCACGAGCGGAATCAGCAGAAGACCTAGGGGGTAGTTCCAGGGACCAATGATGAGCACCACCCCAAATGGATCCTTCCGGATATATGCTGAGTCTAAAGTTGTCGCCTGGAAGGAAAAAGGCACTTTGCGTGAGCAGAGATACCAGAGGACTTTGGGGCATATTACCAAGCAATAGCGATAATTATCGCTATTGCTTGGTTAGAGATAAAAATTTACCGCAAAGCTGCGGCGATTTTTATCGCAAATAAACCTTGGTATTACCAAGGTTTATCGCAAATGCGATAAAAATCGCCGCAAAGCATGAATATCGCTGAAAAGTCAGCGATATTCATGCATTATCGAGCTAATGCTCTTAGCCATGTTATCCACCTCCCATTGGATAACATGGCTAAGAACTGCTCAGGGCAGGTGTTAGCTTTTGGAGATATTCGCGCCTAGCGCGAATATCTCCATAAGTTGGTAATAGGAGATAGCGATGTTAGAGACTGTTTCCAGTCGCTAACATCTTGGCACGCCCACTTTGCATGTCATTAGTGATAAATATCACTGACATGCAAAGTGGGGCCCAAGATGGTCGCTATCTCCTACTAGCTGTCGCTAACTGGTGTTAGCGACAGCTAGGGAATAGGGAGATAATTTTATTTCCGCTTTCTTGGCTTTTAAAGCCAAAAAAGCGGAGATAAACCCCCTTTTTGTCTTTAGAATCGTGGGTACTATGAGTTGCAGATCTCAATTTGGGGATTTCATTCTAGTTCCCCGTCCTCTAAATCAGACCATCTTAAAAGATATACCTCAGCAGGGCCAGATTGGGAATCAAAAGCAGCCCTGGAAAATTTGTTCATACAAGTCTCCAGGGGCCATATGTATCAAAAAGTCATTTTGCGATTCTCAAATAGCGATTTTTTCCGAATCGCTATTTGAGAATCGCAAAATGCTATGTATTTAGGATTTGCAATGAATTTTGTGAATCCTACATGGGGGTAGATGTATCAAGATACCCTTTTGCGATTCTCAAATAGCGATTTTTAAGGAATCGCTATTAGAAAATTGCAAAATGGTATGTTTGTAGAAATTTGCTACTTTTTAGCGATTTCTTAAAATTCCTTGATTGCGATTAGCAAATTGCTAATCGCAATTAAGGAATAATTTCCCATTCATTTCTATGGGCCAGGAGGCCAATAGGAATTAATGTGAAATTATTCTCAATTTGCGATTCGCATTTTGCTAATCGCAAATTGAGAATAATTTCAAGGGTGCAGGGGTGTCTCAAGGACACCCTGTTGCACCCCTGAAATCGACATATGTGCACATATGGCGCTCATACATGCCCTAAGGGCATGTATGAACGTCACATGGCACCTTTTCAAAATGCAAAAAGTGCATTTGTAAAAGAATTCACAAATTACCACCAACTACAATTTGGTGGTAATTTGCGATTTCTTAGTCAAAATTCGCAAAACTGAAATGCTTAATACATTGCATTTAAGAAATCGCAATTTGCGATTTCTTAAATGCTTACGCAATATTAAGGAATAGCAAAATGTGCGATTCCATAATATTGCGAGGCTTTTTGCATGATACATTCCAAATCCCCTTTTTTTTGTCGCAAACGCTGCTATTTTGCGAATCGCAGCGTTTACGACAAAAAAAAACCTTGATACATCTGCCCCATATTCCTTAATTGCGAATCGCAAATTGCGATTCGCAATTAAGGAATACCTCCCCATTTATTCCTATGGGCCTAGAGGCCCTTATGAATGAATGGGAAGATATTCCTAATTTGCGATTAGCAATTAGCGAATTGGAAATTGAGGATGCAATTTCAAGGGTGCAGGGGTGTCAAAAGGACACCCTGTTGCACCCCTGAAATAAGCATGGGTGCACATGTGGCGCACATACATGTCCTAAGGGCATGTATGTGCTTCACATTGCACTTTGAAAAATGCAAAAAAGTTCATTTTTCAAAGAAATATCAAATTACCACGAACTTGAAGTTGGTGGTAATATGCGATATCTTAAGGCCAAATTGCACTTTTTTGGTGCTTCTTACATTGCATTTAAGGAATCGCAAAATTTGCGATTCCTTAAATGCAATTGCAAAATAAGGAATCGCAATTTTTGCGATTCCTTATTTTGCCTTACTACATACCATTTGGCAAAATTGCATTAGCAAACACCGAAATTCGCAGAATTTCCGTGTAATTGCGAATGCAATTTTGCTTGATACATATGGCCCCATATTCCTTGGAGCAAGTGCACATTAGCCTGTACACTGCAAGCATGGATGCCTTCATGATCCTTTTTAAAGCAATTACTAGGAAAATCAGCAGTTGTGGCAGCCCACAGCAATCACGGGAGGAGGCACTGATATGGGACTCACTGATTTTTATTGCCAGATGCATCAAATCTTTTTTTCGGTCACAAATGATCCAATTCACAAAAAAGGGCTGTGACCGGAAAAATTCCTTTTCTTCTGTACAAATGACAATTTGCTTTTTGGTAGCAAGTTACTGAATCGCAATTTCGATTTGTGACTCGATACTGATTCTTTATTTGGAAATGGTATATATTTAGGGTGTCCCGTCCTAATACCGAATCTCAGGGGTACGTATTAAGGTTCTGCATCAAACAATTAATGTTTTACCACCGCCTAAGGAATGGATATTACTACATCTACATAGGTAAAAGCCTTCTCAAATGCCTTGTTAGTATGGATAGAGTCTAAAGCGCAACTAAGACCTCAGAAGCACAGCGTAGTTTTACAGCCCCAGAACTTTTACTGAACATTTGCCAGGATTTGTGCACACTGCCCCCTGCTCTATAAGAGGTAACAGAAATGTCAGGAAAAATTCTCAAAATGACAGATAATAGATACCAATGTCAGCGCGTCCTTTGCCCCAGACTATGGGGTATGATGATCCAGTGAGCACAAAAACAAAATGTATACCAGACCCAACACCAAGGGATCATGCCGTGTATCCTGGATATTACAGAGTGGCGGTTGCCACTCAGTGGTTATATTTAGGTCATTAAGTCACAGTTTCCATAGGAAGAGCATTTTTTGTTTCGCTAACAACCTTGGCTCCGTTTGACAAATCTCCATGAAACATTTAAAATGAAAAGTTCATCCACTTCAGCTCTGACCTAGAAAGCTGAGTGGTGATCCTTCAATTGAGGGGCCAAGAAAAAGGGGGTTGCAAAACATCAATTTTCCAGATTAATTCTCATAGAAAAGGTTGGAAAGGGACACAGAAAGAACAACTGAATGGATTTACACCCATTTGGCAGAAAGTCTGAACTTTTCTCAGAAGGCATGCTTTTTGTTATTTGGAAATCCATACAGCCATTTTTGAGAAATTGGCATTGAATGAGGTGACACTACAGGATTCAGGAAATAAAAATATATAGAGAGGCTAAATACAGCCTGAAGTCATGGTGCATTGGGTCCCACAGGGACTGCTCCTTAATTGGCTAGTCACAACTTGGATAACTTGCCGTAGCAGCCATTACAGGTCTTGGGTCATGTTCCACATTGAAATGCATTGTAGTAAGTAGCAGATTTTAAGAGTCACAATCACAAGCACATATATAGATTGATAACAGATTGGAGTCACAATAAAAACTTTTGTTGGTGGTACCGATCTTATTTTAGGAACTATGGTGTGTTCTAAGGAGATTTTACCCACTAAAAATGCTGATCCTTTACCGGGATTTGATAGACCATGTATGAAAGAAAACCATTATCTTTAATGTTTTTTTAACAGAGGTTATATGATGTGCCCCAGAAGCTAATATTAGAACATATTTTCTATAAATTTAAACTGTCTTCCTCAGCTATGTGCGAATCAAGTCTGCCATTCTGTGTAAACGTACTTCCAACAGTAGCAGCACCCTGTCAGCTGATACAAAAATGAGATAATTACCTGTAGCAACGGTTCTCCAGTATTGATATCCTTCATAGATTCACATGCTTGAATCATCCCCGTCATCGCAGTCGGAGTCCCATGGTATACATATAAAAGGAGTTGATAGAATTACCACAGGCTACCATGCAATGAAGAGTCAGTGCAATAGCCTATCCACCTTCTTTTGTAAAACGAACCAAATCTAAACAACAGCCAATCAGGCGAGGGCACCCTCTAGAACAATCCCAAGAGAGGCTAGGTTCCTCAGATTTTCCAGCACAAGTGTCCAAGTATAAACCTTAGAGAATAAGGGAAGCCTCTCCGGGGAGGAGGGTGGGACGCATGTGAATCTATGAAAGATATCAATACTGGACAGCCGTAGTTACAGGTAAGTAACACATTTTCTACTCCAATATTGGATCTTTCATAGATTCACATGCTTGAATCAGAGTAGCTAGCAGTTTCATAAACATGCATGTTTAATGGTACTGTAATATACACCTTTTCACCTTAGAGGATGGTGGATGATAACATACATGCCAATATAAAAACATTAATGAGATAGTACTTAGCAATATATCAATTATATAATCATATATAAACATAAATAAATGTATATATTAGATGAGAAAGAATACCACTAATAATAGAGGTTTACCTTATTGAAATAGATGACGCAGGACTGCCTGTCCCACTGCTGCTTCGCTATAAGTTGCCAATTCCAGGCAATAGTGCCACGTGAAGATATGAGCATTCTTCCAAGTAGCGGCACAGCAAATCTTGTCTAGCGGGACACCAGCAAAAAGCGCAGCAGAAGAGGACACTGCTCTTGTGGAATGCAACTTGGTATTGGTTGTAAGCGGTTTACCCGCCTTTGACTGACACAATTGAATAGTAGCAGCAATCCATTGTGCAACAGTTCTTTTTGTAAAAGCAGATTCTAGTTTTACAGATCCATAAGATACTAGGAGTTGATCCGTTCTGCGCAGATGCTTTGTCCTTTGCAAATAAAATATAAGGCATCTTTTTACATCTAGAGAGTGAAGGGATTTCTCTGCTGGAAATGAAGGATGCGGAAAAAAGTGTGCAGAATTACAGGTTCATTAAGGTGAAACTGGGATGGCACTTTTGGTATAAATTTATGACTTGTTCATAGCATCACATAATCCTCTGTGAAACGTAAGTAAGGCGCTTTAATGGTGAAGGTTTGAATTTCACTTACTCTTCTGGCAGATGTAAGCGCGAGAAGCAATGCCACTTTCCATGCGAGAAACTTGATCTCTATTTTGTGGATTGGCTCAAAAAGTGGTTCCATTAACTATGAGAGGACCACATTAAAACGCCATTCTGTTGTAGGAGGCCTAATAGGAGGAAAAGTTCTGAAAAGGCCCTTCATGAACTGCTTGATGATGCAAGCAGAGCAAAGAGAAGAGGCGTCAGACGTCCATCTATATGGGGAGAGGGCTGCGAGGTGGACCCTATTTGAAGCATACACCAGACCTGATCTTGCCAGAGATAAGAGATAAGGCAGGATTTGTTCTGGGGAAGAGTGAAGAGGGTGAGTATCATTGCGATGGCACCAAGAATAGAAACGTTTCTATTTCAGAGTATATGTTTTAGTATTAGACTCAGCTCTTGCCCTGGACAAAATATCTTTACGGTCCTGAGGTATAACTAAATCCTTGTAGTCATTGTACTCAGGTTCCAGGCATGCAATTGAAGAGAAGTTGGGTACGGGTGCAAGATCTGTTCCTTGTTCATCGTTAGCAGGGTGGCTGACAAAGGAAGGCGATAAGGATTGGATTGCGAAAGCAGGAGTAGCTCCGTGAACCAGTGCTGACATGGCCAACATGGAGCAATGAGAATGAGTTGGCACGGTTCCCGTTTAATTTTCATCAACACTCTGGAGATCAGGGAATATGGGGGAAAAGCGTACGCAAAGATTCTTGACCATCTTATCGAAAACGCATTCCCCCATGACCCTGTCTGAGGTTCCCTGCTTGCAAAGAACCAGCATTTTTGGGTCCCTTGGACATTTGGTTGAGTTCCCACTCGTGATTTGCTTGACTTAACCTGCTCAAGGTGTCTGCTAGGTTGTTTTTTATTCCTGGTAGATGCTTTCCTATATCTTTTGATCTTCCCAAGATAGGATCAGAGATCTTGTTCCTCCCTGCTTGTTTAGATAATGCATGCAGGTGGTGTTGTCCGTGCGTATGAGGACTGAGGATGCGCTTATCCTTGGGAGGAATGACTGGAGGGATAGAATTTGCCTGTAGTTCCAAAAAATTGACATGCATTTTGGAGAGAGAAAGACTCCATTTGCCATTTATTTGGAGGTCTTGCAGATGTGCTCTCCTGCCTTCCAAAGATGTGTCTGTTGTCAGAACAAACTCTGGAAGAGGAGAAAGGAATGACAGTCCCAGAGAGAGATTGTGGGGAGATTGCCCCAAAGAAGTGCATCCTTCATGATCGGAGTTATCCGAACTATATAGTCGAATTATCCTGTTATTTGAAGCCATTAGGCGTCCAACTGCTCCTGAAATGGTCTCATCCTTAGTCGAGCGTGAGGTACCATGAGAATGGTGGAAGGCATCATCCCGAGAAAGGAACCTCTGCTCAGCCGACCTCGCATTGGCAGTGGTCCCCCGCGTTCGCTGGAGCAGAGCTGGAGGGAGAGCTTTCTCTTACACCGCAGCCACAGCTTGGAACTCTCTCCCATTGGAAATAAGACGCTCTCCAACCCTGCAAACCTTCAAACGGGCACTTAAGACCTGGCTTTTGACTGACCGGAGCAGCCCCCCTCCCTCTTTCCCTTCCCCAGGGTCTTGAGACCCTCACGGGTGAGTAGCGCGCTTTCCCAACCCCTGATGGATTGATTGATTGAGAAGGAACTAGAATGGATTTTCGAAGATTGACTGCCAGCCCTAGAGAACAGAATAGTTGCAGGCAGAAAGAGATGACTTCTGAAGCCTGACGAAAAGAAGGGGCTTTCACCAGCCAATCGTCGAGGTATGGGAAGATCTGAAGGCCTTTCAGCTGTAGGAATGCTGCCACCAGAGCAAGGCACTTGGTGAAACCCCATGAAGCTGAGCGAAGGCCGAAGGGAAGGACCTTGAATAGATAATGCACACCTGTCACAGAGAAACGTATACATTTGAGATGTTTGGGGTGGATAAGGATATGGAAGTAGGCGTCTTCCAGATCCAGGCTTGCTAAAAAATCCGACAGGTTCAAAAGTTGTAAAATCTCCTCAAGAGTAACCATGCGAAAGGATTTCTTCAGCAGGTATTTGTTGAGTTTCCTGAGGTCTAAAATGGGACGCCATTTCCACTCTTCCTTCTTTTTTATCAGGAAAAAGCAAGAGTAGAAACCTTTTCCTCTCTGAGAGTGTGGAACACATTCTATTGCTCCTTTCTGAAGCATTATCAAAGCCTCCTTCTTTAACAACTGAAGATGGGGTGGTGTTGATCTTTGAGGCGGGTGATGACGTGGCGTAGTGGTAAACTCCAAGGTATGGCCATACCTTATTATATCCAGAACCTAGTTGTCTGATGTTATTTTTTGCCATTGATGCAGGAACTGTGAGAGAGGGGTTTTCTTCAGACAAGGCAGAGGAGCGGCAGGCAGAAGCGCATAGTCACTTTTTACGGCCCGAATCTCTAGGCTGAGCCTGTTGCTTTCGTCTAGGCTGTCTGGAGTAGGCAGACTGTGGTGGTGCACGGTATTGCTGTTGCTGCTGGTAGGGCGGCCGGTAAGAGGTGTAAGTTTGAGGCTGGTATCTTTGATAACCTCCTCGAAAAGAATAATTTCCTCTGCCACGTGCTCCACGAAAGAGGTTCTTTCTATATTGGAGCGTTCCTAGAACCTTAGCCATGTCCATATATGTTTTGATGATCCGCAAAGCGTCATCAACATGCTTGCCATTGAGTGTTTCACCATCAAACGGCATATCCAAGATTTTGCTCTGTACCTCAGGGCGGAACATAGTTGTTTTCAATCAACCCTGGTGTCTCAGGACAGCGGCTCCAGCAACCTGACGAAAAGCTAAGGAAGCAATATCCAAGGAAGCTTCAATAATTTCAGATGCTGACCTTTCCCCTTCAAGCAGGATTTTTCTTGCTTCCAACCTTTAATCCCCTGGAAGGAGATCTAAGAAATGAGCAATGTCCGACCACATCTATCGATCGTACCTGGCTAAAATCCCAAGAGCGTTGGCAGCTCGAACAGTTGCTCCTGATGTGGTTGTTGTAGTCATCGTCAGGGTGTCTGTCGACGATGAGGTAGATGCCGGTGCAGCAATCGTCACTGGAAGCGTCGTCGCCGGGACCGCCGTCGAGTCCGTTGTCAGCGATGGAGATTTTTTGGGTGATAAGGAAAGAGAAACTTGTTTAGAGGACGTTTTTTGCATCGACGGTGATCCTGAAGGTAATGCCGTCTGTGATACACGCTTAGTTGAGACAGATATCTTCATGGATTGGATAGAAGAATATTTATCTTTCTTATGGTTTTTCTCCTCAGTAGGAAATGGAAGCTTTCCTTTTTGTGCGGTGCCTTCCTCTTCATGACGAGATCTTTTTGATGTCTTCTTCTTGGAAACGTCAGGAGATTCAAGAGATCTCTCTCTCCTTTTAGGTGTTTCCTGTGAAGCCAGTGAGGTAGAGCTCTCCTCATCCTCAGAGACAACATCAGATTTTGACTTAAATTCTTGTAGCCAAATCAATAATCTACCCTCCCTATCCTTGAGGGTTTTTGTAGAGAAGGTTCAACAGATTTTGCAGTCTTTTACCTTGTGTTGAGGGTAAAGGCAGTCAATGCAGCTCTTATGTGGATCCTTAGCATGCATCCTTTTTTCCACATGATCCACACGACCTGATGAGACCTTTCTTTGAAGATTCCGACATATTTGGAAAGAAAACTGCTAGAAAACTGGATAGCCAGAGAAAAACTGAGTAGAACTTGGTATATCATAAAAAAAAATGGGCTGTGAGGTGAGTAACCAAACAAGACAGATACCCAAGGATGAAGAAGCCAGGAGAAGCACGGAACCACCAAAGGTTAGTAGCTAGGGATCCCCAGGCGCCCGAGTGCAAAAGTGTTACTCAGGATCAAACGTCCATGGGATATTACGGGGAAAGTTGCGATTGGTATTACACTGTTTCAGGACCCTTCTCAAATGGATCCTGAGGAAACAAGTAAGATCAAGGAAGGTCAGTGAGACACCCCACCTGTGGATACCCAAGGAACCAGGATACCTACACCAGGAAGCCCAGGTGCATAGGTGCGAAATGGTGTTGGAACCACTTGTTCATTTCAATAGAGGGTTTTCAAAGACTGGTGGCCACAGCGTCTCGTGGACCAGGTTGGTGGAACTCAAACGCGGATTCCAGATGAGAGGTGCCTGAAAGTAGAGGGGACAGAGTCTAAACCACCCGTAGGTGTCCAGGAGGAGCAAGAGCTAATGTCACCCCTTGTAGGAGGTACTTCCTGCAGCACAAAGTTCTTGATGAAGCAGCTTTGGAGCCCAGGCATTGATGCAGGAGCACTGGAGTCATCCACAAGCTGTGCTACAACGGACGAAGAATGGAGGAGGGTCAGTTGCCGGTAGGACCACAAACAAGCCTTGGTAAACACGACAGTCGGATTGCAGAAAAAAATGCTTGGTTGCAAACAAGGGTAAGTCGAGCCGGCCCTCAGGAGACAGCAAAGCTAGCAGGAATTGATGGAGACCTAGGAGGACCCTCTGGCAGCAGGCACAGGGAGTTGTGAGGAGGCATCAGCAGCACAGAGAAGATGGATGCCTGTGTTGCAGGAGATGCAGGGTGGATGATACTCTTGGAGCTGTGCGATCCTTGAGGCTGGGGTTTCTTGGAGCTTGAAGATCTTCAGTCAGCCTTATCAACGGCAGACAGACACAGTGCACAGGGATGCAGTTCAGATCAGCTGGAGAGGGATTGCAGTCTCCCAAGTTGCATGGAGGACTGGTCCTCCACCTGTGTTGTAGAGCTGGGAGGTGTCTGTGGGACAGCAGGGTCAGCAAGCCGGTCATCGACTTTGAGGTGCCTGCAGGTGAAGGAAAGTGGCTCCTTCATTCCAAAAGAGATTCCTTCCCACTTGGATGCATGCAGAGACGTGGCAGACTTGAGTGATGCATGACCATGGAGTTGCAGAAACTTTGAAGATCACGGAGATAAAGTTGCAGTAGGAGTCTTTCTACCAGGAGCAGTCTTGTCTTGGGTTCAGGCTCGATCCAGCAGCAGAGTTCCAGTGTCCAACAGCAGAAGTGTCTTCAGACTGGTCTTGACTAATCCTGACAAAGTCCAGGACGAATCTATCGACCCACCCTCAGAGGAGCCCTTAAGTAGCCCTAAAAGAGGGAAGGACACCTTCTGCAGTGACCTACCTCTCAGAGGGGGTCAGGGACGCTATGCTGAGGACTTAATCAGTCAAATGCTCCGGGGGGCCAGGATTCAAGATGGCAGAATCTAGCAGCCACCTGGAGGAGCTCTGGGTGCCTCCAAGGGGAGGAGCTGGATGGGGGGGGGGGGTTTATTCCCCTGTCCTTTGTGTAGTTCCACACCAATGGCTCCTGTACTGGTGGACACTGGTTTATGCAAGGAGGGCATCAAATGTGCCCTTCAATGCAGTCTGGAGGTGCTCGCTGCTCTACAGGAAATATGTTCTGCCTTCCCCTGCCCACGTTTAGCTCATCAGCAGGGGGGCAGGATAGTGTCTGGGGGCGGCAGCAGCATGAGCAGGCAGGCATACCCTGCAAGGCAACACAGGTAGGTATAGGGGGTCCTCTAAGGAGCCCCGTCAGTACATGGTATCATGCAACTAGCACTGGAATAGGTGCAGTTTCATGATTCCAACATGTTTGATACCAAACATAACCTGGTTCGGAAAAGCCATTATATAGTTGGATATCTCGAGATGCCAGTGTCCACTACATACCTTAAAATGGCTTCCCCGCAATTACAAAGCCCAGCAAATGGAGTCTGAAGTTTGTAGGAGTACCTCTGCTCATGCACAAGGTACCCACACACTTAGAACCATGCCACCTGCCTGTGAATGCACCATTTCAAGCATGCTGCAATGGCAGACCTGCAGACAGAGTATGCATGGGCTCCAATGGGTGGCATATTACATGTTGCAGCCCATGGGAGACCCCTGGCGTACCAATGCCCTTGTTAGCTAAGTACCATATACTGTATACTTACAGGGGTACACCAGTATACCAATTGTGGGGTGTACAAAGTACAAAAAATTGGTTTCCCCAGCACACGCTAATGTCAACACCGGTTAAAAGATAACATTAACCATACCGACGAAACAGCCCTGAGGAAGTCGCAGCCACCTGCCATTGGCGATGAAACACATTGTTGAGATCTGTTATTTATGTAATACATGTTGACATTAGCGTGTGCTGGGGAAATATATATATGTATGGCAAGACCCGAGGTATCAGAGCACTTTACATGAGAAGGACAGATAACAAGCAATTCTTAAGTAAACAAATAGGCTAAAAGTTGTTGCCATGAGGAGAAAATTGTCAGGACAAACAGTTAACATGAAAAACAGTAATACATTGGCAAAGGAACAAAAAGAAGGGTAATTTACGTGGGACAGTATACACTTTTATACATTGACAGAGACACGAAGTACAGTTCCATTTTAGAAGCGGGGGAGAGCAAGAATTCAGGGCAGTTAAGTGGGTAAGAAATAAGTAGAGTGGTGTAGGATGGGAGGGGACAAAATTTAGGGGAAGGCAGGTAACAAATTAGAGGGAGATTAAGGAGGAGCTAGGGGTATGGGTCGGAACTGGGTGGGGAGTTGGTTAGAGTAGAGAGTAAATCAAGGATAGAGATGGAGGGGAGGAGAGAAGAGTCGGGCAGAAAGGAAGTAGAAGAGTTGTCAGGGGGGATTGGACAAAGGGTCAGCTGTGAGGTTAAGGGCCCCAGTATTTGGTGAGAAGGTGGGATTTAAGGTCTTTTTTAAAGCTGAGGTAAGAGGGGTTGCAGCGTAGGTCTCTGGGGAGGGCATTCCAGATGATCGGGGCATTTCCGAAGAAGGAGCGAGATTTGACAGGGGGGGACGAGGAGAAGAGCATTTGAGCTTCTCAACTGACGGGAGCAGCCCGCTTTTTTGAGTTTTTGGAGAGGTTTAATGGAGTTTGTTGATGAAGGGCTTTAGGTGTTATGCAAGCAGTCTTGTATGCGGATCTTCCTTCAACCGGTAGCCAATTTAGGGCCTTGAGGGCTGGGGAGATATGGTTGAAACATTTACAGCCAGTGATTAGCCTGGTGGGCGAGTTGAGCACAGATCTGAGGGGGACAAGGTGTGTTTTGGGGGTTCCAGTGAGGATAGCGTTACCATAGTCAATTTTCAAGAGGACTAGGGATTGGACGACCCATTTAAAGTGGTCGGAAGGAATGAAGGGTTTGAGTTTTTTGAGATGGCAGAGAGTAAAGAGAGCTCCTTTTGCCGAGTTTTTGATGTAGTTATTAAGAGTGAGTTTGTTGTCGATATTGAAGCCAAGTGATTTTGCTGAGTTAGATAAGGAGAGCGAGCAGTTAAGGGCATTGAGGTCAGAGAGCCAGTCTTGGATGGGGAGCTTGTTGGTTTTGGGCGAGAAGAGAATGATTTCAGTTTTATTAGGGTTAAGTTTGAGGTGGTTGGAGAAGAAGGGGAGAGGGGTTTGCCTAACGGCTAAGGCGCTCGACCTCGGACCTGGGGATCTGGGTTCGAGTCTCGGTAACGACGCCAAAAACCCCCTGTGATTCTGGGCAAATCACTTAATCTCCCCGTGCCTAAAAATGAAAGTGTGTCCTCATGTAACGTAACTGGTGCTATGTAAAGCGCTCTGATAACTGATTCGGTTCGGTTCTAGTACGTGCTATATAAAACTCTGCAAAAAAAAAACAAAACAGGATTGGATCTTACTCAGTGTGTTGTTTAGGTGAATAATATCGGCATGGGATTTGATCTTGTAGTACAGTTGGGTGTCGTATGCATAGAGTTAGTAGTTAATTCCTGCTTGTTTCAGAATAAGGGTAAGGGGTTTCATAAAGACGTTGAAGAAGGAGGGAGAGCGAATGGAGCCCTGGGGGATGCCTAGGGAGAACGGAGTGGAGTTGGAGAGGCGGTCCTTGATTTTGATTTGTTCTGTTCTGTGTTGGAGATAGGAGGAGAACCATTCGGGTACAAGACCATTGATGCCAAAGCGTGCTTGAAGTGAGTTAAGTAGGGAAGAGTGGTTAACTGTATCGAAGGCAGCAGAGAGGTCGAGAAGAATGAGTAGGGAGGACTCACCATTGTCAAGGAGCATGGGGAGGTCATCAACAATATTTAGCATGGCAGTTTCTGTGCTGCATCCTTTTCTGAAACCGGATTGTAATGAATATAGTAGGTTAAAATTGTAGCTGTGGTTGTCAAGTTGTCGGAGAGCACATTTTTCCAGGACTTTAGAAAGAAGTGGGAGGTTCGATATGGGGAGAAAGCTGTTAGGGTCTTTAGGGTCAGCAGATGGGTTTGTGAGGATGGGGGTGATTTGACTGAGCTGGAGAGAGTCGGGGACACTCCTCGTAGCAAAGGAGGCGGTAATGATAGAGGTCCAGTAAGGGGCAATGATGTGTTTGAGATCTTGGACAAGGCTGGAAGGGAGAGGGTCATTGGAGTGTGAAATCGGCTTAAGTTTGGACATGATGTTGAGGACTTCTTGTTCCATTACAGGATGAAAATTTTGCCAGAAGGCATTATTTTTCAATGGTATGTTGGAGGGGTTGGATTCAGGAGAGATTGAAATGAGACGGTGAGTTGGGGGTTGGGGTGAGAGGGCGGGATCAGCAAGAGCAGTGGGTCTAAGAAGACAACAACGACAGGTTGGAGGGAGGGCGAGTCAAAGGTTGGAACAAAGGATTGCTCAATTTTGGTGATTTTATCCGAGAGGAAGTTAGCAATTTCTTCACATCTCTCAGTTGAGGGGGAGAGGATGATGTTTGTTTTCTTACAATATTAAACCCTTCTCTGGGCCTATTATTGGCACAATCAAGTTGTGATCGAAAGAAGATGGCCTTTTACTTGAATGTGCTTCTTGTATTTCGATGTAGTGGATCTGAGGAGGGCTAGATGGGAGGGAGAGGGGTGTTATCTCCATGTTCTTTCAGTTAGTCTAAGAGACCGTCTTTCATTGTTTAGGTCGGTGTTAAACCAAGATTTGGAAGGGATGTTTCCTTGTTTTTTTAGTTTAAGAGGGGCTAATTGGTCCAACACACCCTTGACGGTCTTGTTGAAATGTTCAGTGAGCTTGTTGGTGTTGTGGGAGAGAGGGGTGAGAAGGAGTTGGGCTTGGAGATTAGATTCCAGTACATCGATGGGGATTTGACTAAGATTTCTGTTCCATTTTGAGTGTTTGGTGCATTTTAAAGGGGGAGAGGGGGATTTGTTCCAATCTTAAAAAGAATGAGGTGATGGTCAGACCAGTCGGTGGGGGTGATTTTGGAAAGGGAGTTAAGGTCGTTGTTAGAAATGATGGCGTCAAGATTGGCTCCTTTGATGTGGGTTGAATGTTGACATAGTTGTTTGAGGTCGTTAACCTCTGGGAGGTTGGTAAGATGCAAGACTGTGGGATCCTCAACATTGTTCCAATGAATGTTAAAATCTCCTAGGAAGATATTTATTGAGTCAGAAAGAGAGGATTGTGTAATGAAGTTGGATAGTTCTGCGGCAAAGAGAAGAGGTTGACCCAGGGGGTGGTAGATGTTATGTAGTCGGATGGGGGTGCGCCCTGTGTTGTGAGTTCGGCGCCAAGATTTTCAAAGGTTGGGTGGTCAGAGTCTTTTAAAAGGGAGAGATGGAGATCTATTTATAGATTATAGATAAACCGCCACCTTGTCTCTTGGGCCTGTCTTTTCTAAGGATAGAGAAGCTGGGTGAAATGAGTAGGTCCAGAAAAGACATTGAGTGATTGTTGAGCCAGGTTTCTATATATATATATATATACACACACACAGATATATGTATACATACACACACACACATACATATATATTTATTTTAACTGAAAAAAGCAAAGGTTACAGGGACGTTATACTTAGGTTCAGATTTTACATGCGCAAAACCATCAAAATAGCAGCTATAGTTATCTCAAGTAACTACAACTCATGCCCTAAGGTAACTACAACTCACCCCTGCAAAACGCATTTTTCTCATCAATAATTTCACTGCAAATGTTGCAGTGATATTAACAGTTATGTCATGGAAGATGTCATGACTGATGTAATAGGTGGGGTACTTAGCAGGCCCCGTGGCCAAATCCCCGCATGCAGCCAACCCCACACTGTGCACGGTCTTTGGCCGTGCACAGAGTGGGGTTGGCCACAAGGCCTGGTCTCTGGTTCTTAACCTGTGTTCTGGGTCTGGAAAGCCTACTCGGTGGGATATGCAATTCCTTAAAAAAATAAGTAATATTATCAGATTAATAAGGTGTCTATAAATCAGGATGCAAAATCCAGGTTGAAAATTATAAAAAAAATTGTAATCGTGAATGAAAATGAAATAGGAGGCTAAAATTGAGATGTAGTTAAGCAAACAGTATATAGGGGCTGATTACGATGGCAGTCGAACTTATGTCCGACTGCCATCGTATCGGGGATGGGAGCGCCCGACCAGCTGTCGGCGGTCAAGCACCCCGCATTACAATGCGACTACCTTCGGGCGGTTGCAAAGTGTATTTTTTGTATTGCGGTGTGTGCTGCTGGCTGCAGCACATGCCGCAATCCAACAAGAGCACATTGTGCATATGCCTGCACTATGTGGCAGGCACCATGCGGTGCCCCCCAAAACTCAACACTGAGGGCTAGGGGGACCCTCTACGGGAACCCAATGTACCTTTATGCCAGCCTTTTCATGGCAGGTAACCTGCCATGAAACGGCTGGCGGGGAGGGACATCATAATCCCTACGGTGTGCCTTGCAGGCACTGCCTACATTTTAGGGATCGGAGTGCCCTCCGACGGGATCCGTGGAGGTCAGTTTCTCCGACTGCCACCCCTCCGCCCACCATTCTAATGTGGCAGGTGGAAAACATACTTACAATGGTGTTGAGACTGCCACAGACAGGCTGTCGGTGGCGGTGTCACCGTTATCGTAATCAGGCACATAGTTTGGACAGTGTGTGGCATCAATTGATTGATTTTTGTTTTTAAAACTACAACTTTTCCATTGAATTACATTTTTCAGTGTATTTTTGTTGGTCGGGTAATCGAAAATGCATGGGCCGGGGTCCTTAGCTTCCAATAATGACTTGGTGGAGGTCCCCGGATTCCAATAATGATTCAGTATGGGTACCTGGGTTCCAGCAGTGATAAGTGGGGGTCCACAGAAGTCGAAAGGTTAAGAGCCACTGGCGTATGGAATCCAACAAACATTACCTTGGGCTGGGACCGAATGCTCCGATGGATGGAGAAGAGTTTTACATGCATAAAAGGCACCAAGACAAGTTTCCAATCAATCAATCAGGGGTTTGTAAGAACGCTACTCACCTGTGAGGGTCTCAAGGCGCTGGGGGGTGGGTAGGGAGCTCCATTCAGTTGAAGAGCCAGGTCTTGAGTGTCTTCCTGAAGATGTTCAGGGAGGGGGCACGTCTGATGTTGGTCGGGATCTTGTGCCAGGTTTTGTCCGTGATGTAGGAGAAGGCTCTTCCCCCTGTTCTGACGGTAACTCTCTTCTCAACGGGGAGCCAGTGGAGGTTACGCAAGTGTTGGGTGATGTGTTCGTGTCGAAGGATACCGAGGACGAGTCTGGCTGTGGTGTTCCCAGAGATCCTACTGATAAAAGATCTTAATTCTGACATCCTGATGTTCCCCTCACTGGTCTACAGAACTCGTGATGACTCTTTACCTCAACAGAAGTACGAAGTCTGGACAGTTGCTTGCCAAGTCAACATAGTAGCAAAATACTTAGACATGCCGTGCTCGCACTCCTTCAAACTGACCAAAGAATAGAGCGGGCTAAATCCCTTATCCTATATTGATCAGAATACCGTAACATAGTTTATACCAACAGTTCCCAAACTTTTTCACACCACAACCCACTTTTTTAGTACAACAAACTTTCTTGACCCACTTACCTTTAATGGACAAGAGGCAGACGATTTTTGAAAGTAACTAAAGCATTGTGTGGTAATGCACTGCCAGTTACAGACAGCACATTTTCCACTGAGGTGGCCGCTAAACTTGCACAGACTTATAGTTTGCCAAGTTTCTAGACCTCAGAACCAGATAGCCAGAATATGCCTTAACTTCCATAAGTGGAACCACATCAGCCCCACACGTAAAGCCCACCACAAGATCCCTTTAGATGCTAGAATTCAATTCAAGGCCATGTACACCAGTCACGATGCGTAGCGGACGAAGGTCCTGCATACCTGTAGAACTGACACCACACTAGATCCCCACTGAGGATCTGTCCATTACCTCAACCAATGCTCCTTCAAGAGGATGAAACATGATGGCGAGTCCCTAGGAATTTACAGATCAAGACTCTGAAATATGCTTCATTCCAGCCTAAGAGATTAATTTAGCCCCTTGAATTTCACAAAACTCCTAAAACCTGTTCATGGTTGTCTTGATTTTAGATCAACGTGAAACATGAGTGGTGTTGCAAAAAATCAAACGTAGATGCTCATTCTAACTAAATAACATCTTCACACTCCCAAAAAAATATATAACTCTAACATTAAATGAAACCCCAAATACATAGATGAAGGAGAACTAAGCTTCTGCGTTGTGAAACCTGCAATATCCATATAAATAAACTTGAAACTGTAAATTCATCCCCAAACCGGGGTGAAAAGAAGCCAGGAGATAGTAAAACATGGCAAAAAGCTATGCGAAGGGTCCTGACCTTTTGTAGAACTTCTGGAGTCAAAATCCAGGCAATATAAAGAAAGTATGCACGGTTCTCAACATGGCTGTTCTGTAAATGAAAATTAAGTAAAATACTACTTGTGAGAACAGCAGTAAATTACTTTGCTCTTATGAAGTAGGATCTAGTTTAACACAGAAGTGATATCTTCTGATAACACGAGGTAATATATTATACTATTTATCTGTCAACTGACTGTTTACAAGCAGCTGAAACGGTGTGAATAACTCCATATTTATCAAGCTATTTGTATTCTAATTTCTTTCCATTGCTTTGTCCTCACTGCAAATTTACCGCCTTTGCAGAAGGAAAGAGGAGATGTTGTTGCTTTGACTTCTCTGCAAGTTTACAGCTGCTACTGAAGGAAAGCTAAGTCATCGTTTTGTCTTCTCTGCAAGTTTACAGCCACTGCTGAAGGAAAGAGAAGTAATTGCTTTGTATTTACAGCAAGTTTGCAGCCACTATTGAAGGAAAGAGAAGTCATTGCTTTGTCTTCACTGCAAGTTTACAGCCACTGATGAAGGAAAGAGAAGTCATTGCGTTGTCTTCACTGCAAGTTTACAGCCACTGCTGAAGGAAAGAGAAGTCATTGCTTTGTCTTCACTGCAAGTTTACAGCCACTGATGAAGGAAAGAGAAGTCATTGCTTTGTCTTTACAGCAAGTTTACAGCCACTGCTGAAGGAAAGAGAAGTCTTTGCTTTGTCTTCTCTGCAAGCTTACAGCCACCGATGAGGAAAGAGAAGTCAATGCTTTGTCTTTACAGCAAGTTTACAGCCACTGATGTAGGAAAGAGAAGTCATTGCTTTATCTTTACAGCAAGTTTACAGCCACTGCTGAAGGAAAGAGAATTCATTGCTTTGTCTTCTCTGCAAGTTTACGGCCACTACTGAAGGAAAGAGAAGTCCTTGCTTTGTCTTCTCTGCAAGTTTACGGCCGCTACTGAAGGAAAGAGAGGTCATTGCTTTGTCTTCACTGAAAATTTACAGCCACTAATGAAGGAAAGAGAAGTCATTACTTTGTCTTAACTGCAAGTTTACAGCCACTGCTGAAGGAAAGAGAAGTCATTGCTTTGTCTTCTCTGCAAGTTTACGGCCGCTACTGAAGGAAAGAGAAGTAATTGCTTTGTCTGAACTGCAAATTTACAGCCACTGATGAAGGAAAGAGAAGTCATTGCTTTGTCTTAACTACACGTTTACAGCTGCTACTGAAGGAAACAGAAGTCATTGCTTTGTCTTCACTACAAGTGTACAGCTGTTTCTGAAGGAAAGAGAAGTCATTGCTTTGTCTTCACTGCAAGTTTACCACCTCTGCAGAAGGAAAGAGGAGAGGTTGTTGCTTTGTCTTCTCTGCAAGTTTACAGCCACAGCTGATTGAAAGAGAAGTCATTGCTTTGTCTTTACAGCAAGTTTGCAGCCGCTAATAAAGGAAAGAGAAGTCATTGCTTTGTCTTCACTGCAAGTTTGCAGCCGCTACTGAAGGAAAGAGAAGTCATTGATTTGTCTTCACTGCAAGTTTGCAGCCACTAATGAAGGAAAGAGAAGTCATTGCTTTGTCTTCACTGCAAGTTTGCAGCCGCTAATGAAGGAAAGAGAAGTCATTGCTTTGTCTTCACTGCAAGTTTGCAGCCGCTAATGAAGGAAAGAAAAGTCATTGCTTTGTCTTCACTGCAAGTATACAACTGCTACTGAAGGAAAGAGAAGTCATTGCTTTGTCTTCTCTGGAAGTTTACAGCTGCTACTGAAGGAAAGAGAAGTCTTTGCTTTGTATTTGCTGCAAGATTACGGCTGCTGTTGAAGGAAAGTGAAGTAATTTTGCTGTAAGTATAGAGTAGCTTCTCAAGAAATAGAGGGTTTGGCATTACAGCAAGAGCTGCTGACTTTTGGAACTGGGCAATGAAGTTCGAGTCTTGGCTCAAAAACCTGTGATTCTGGGCAAAGAAATCACTTAATCTCCCGGTACCTAAAAACAAATGATGAATATGACCATATGTAATGTAACGGGTGCTCACGTAAAGCGCTCCAAAACCTTTGGGTCGAGTTTGTGCTATATAAAACTACAAAAAAAGTAATTGCTTTGCCTGTTTCCAAGCGTACAGAGACTGCTCACAGAAAGAGGAGGCGTCAATGATTGTGTTTTCTGGAAGCTGAAACCTACCGCTGAAGTATGATTTCTCCCTCACTTACTAAGTCAATTCCTCTGCATGTCACCAAGACAACCACGCAAGGAGCAAAGCCGCCTCTTCTTGACACTGTCCCAACATGGGAAGCACCATTTATCAAAAATAGCTGAAAGAATATCAGCTTTGTGAAAAAGTCAGAAAATCAACCCCACTTCAAAATGGGATGGAATGCCTAAGAGTGTTGCGTAAAGCAAAAATACCACTTCAAAAAATGTCTCTCTAATGTAGGAGGATGAAAGCAAAAAGCTCTAGTATTCAAGGAAAATGAACTGAGAGCTAATTGACAATGCACTTGATTATAGGACTCAACAGCAGACTGGTGTCTGAAAGTTACTGTATCAAATGCCTTTTTAGTGCAACTGTACACCTATCTAACTCAATTATCTTTTTCTACACTTTTAAAATAAAAAATAAAAAGACCTATTCCTGCCTGTTCCTTATTAAAATGTGTGTTTCATTTTCCTGTAGTTAATAAAGAATTCCTTTAAGGATTTTGTTTACAATTATTTTGGAAATAAACATCCATGAACACTACTGTATGTCGTTAAATCACACCTCGTGCCTTACTGACGCATACCATGTATCTTCTTATCTAATCGTTATTACCTGTACTAGGCTGTTATGTGTTAGGCCTATCAATACCGAACTGCTTTTGTGCCCACAACTGCATAGAATTCAGGATATATATAATACTGCTCGTCTAATCTTGGTTTTCCTTTTTAGGTTTTGCCTGCTGCGCATGCGCTAAAAAACCTTACGAGTCTTATGTGGGATCGATGACCCGCCCCCGGCTCCCATTGGCTAGCTCCATAAATGGAGGCTAGCCATTGGGAGCCGGATCTGTCCGTCAAGGCTGGACCAGATTCGGGGGCGTTCCCACGGTTTTTTCCCTGGGCGTGGTTCCGTTCGTCTTGGAGGCGGTCGGAGAGTTCTCCCCTGGAGGTTGCTTCTTCGCAAGTTGATACTTCCTTGTTGTCCTCTATCTATTTCCACGCGGTAGCAGCCGGGTTCTCTGGTGTTTCACATTCACTACTGATGAGAAGATGGCGGCGGAGCGCGGTTACAACTTCTCTCTGACCACTTTCAGGTAAGCACAGTGAGGCTGCAGCCGGTGTCGTGGGCATGGGGGAGAGTAAGTGGGCAGCTTACCTGCGCCTTATCTATACAGCTAACGCTGCTGCGCTGAGACATGTACTAACAGTTTGAAGCCTCGTCCGGGATACTGCAGAGTCACGACCCATTCCAACCTTCTTGCCATCACCGATCCTCGGAGGATAATAGAAACTTTCTACGTGCCAGGGACGGATTAGCCGTTGATGAGAGCACTGGGGCCACGTCTTTGCTCACAATTGTTGTTCCGCAACTGAAGACTGATATCACCTAAGAGCAGTGGCATTGTGTCTGTCAACTGGGGTACCAGGTTTCCTGTCTACCTATTCGTTTACACATTTTGGTGTACTTATGTTTTGCCTGTTTCCCACAGCATATTAATGTATTGAATTTGGCTTCAAGTTTAATCATACTTTATTGAAACAATCCATTTAATCAACGCGAGAACAGTGTAGTGCAACTGTAATTAAAATTAATACAATCACTAAAAAGGCATACAAACTCCATTGGTGGCACAATTCCTAAAATGATTTACGCCTCGTGGGGGTTGGGGAGATATGTTAAATGCAAATAGTTAAAAAACGAAAAACCCAGCTGTATTGACCGCATGCAAAAAGAGACATAGATGACTTCATGGCTGACCCAGACAGTTCATAAGTAGATGTAAACTGTATTTAGGATAATACCTAAGGGCACAATAGCATATAGCATGACTGTGCAATCAAATGTCTGAGAAAGTATCCAGCTGTTGTGCAACAATCTGCAAAAACAGCCAAGTTAGATCGTAAATGCAGGTCTTAACGCAAATGTCTGCAGTCTTTTCAAACCAAAAATGCATGGGGATTTCCTATTGTTTTTCCCCGGGTGGCAGAGCGGGACCAGTTTGTAAAGTGGTGTGTGCTGTAAGTGATCTTGGGGAATATTTGTCAATAGCAGGGGTGAGCGTGATCCTAGTTTGAATGAATGAGGATTTCAAGAGTGCACAGCCTCCTTAGCAGAGGTGTCCCTGTGCTAGCGGAGAGCGGTGTTGTGGGCCAACTATTCATGCCTGAAGAGCCAGTTTTTAGGTTTTGCCTGGTCCCTTGCTCCCTCTTTCTCCCTTGCTCCCTCTAGCTCCCTCTCTCTCTGTCTTGCTCGCTCTAGCTCCCTCTAGCTCCTTCTCTCTCTATCTTACTCCCTCTAGCTCCCTCTCTGTCTAGCTCCCTCTCTCTCTGTTTTACTCCCTCTAGCTAAAACGGTCTACTTTTCTCTGTCTTACTCTCTCTAGCTCCTTCTCTCTCTGTCTTACTCCCTCTAGCTCCCTCTCTCTCGGTCTTTCTCACTCTAGCTCTCTCTCTCTCTGTCTTACTCCCTCTAGCTTCCTCTCTCTTTGTTACTCCCTCTTGCTCCCTCTTTCTCTGTCTTGCTCTCTCTAGCTCTCTGTCTTACTCTCTATAGCACCCTCTCTGTCTTGCTCCCTCTCTGTCTTGCTCCCTCTAGCTCCCTCTCTGTCTTGCTCTTTCTAGCTCCCTCTCTCTGTGTCTTGCTCCGTCTAGCTCCCTCTCTCTCTGTCTTACTCCCTCTAGCTCCTTCTCTATCCGTCTTAATCCCTCTAGCTCCCTCTCTCTGTCTTGCTCCCTCTAGCTCCTCTCTCTCCCTTGCTCCCTCTAGCTCCCTCTCTCTCTGTCTTGCTCGTTCTAGCTACTTCTCTCTCTATCTTACTCCCTCTAGCTCCCTCTGTCTCCTTCTCTCTGTCTTACTCTCTCTAGCTCCTTCTCTCTCTGTCTTACTCCCTCTAGCTCCCTCTCTCTCTGTCTTACTCCCTCTAGCTCCCTCTCTCTCTGTCCTTCTCACTCTAGCTCTCTCTCTCTCTGTCTTACTCCCTCTAGCTTCCTCTCTTTGTTACTCCCTCTTGCTCCCTCTCTCTCTGTCTTGCTCTCTCTAGCTCCCTTTCTGTCTTACTCTTTATAGCTCCCTCTCTATATGTCTTGCTCCCTCTCTTGCTCCCTCTCTGTCTTGCTCTTTCTAGCTCCCTCTCTCTGTGTCTTGCTCCGTCTAGCTCCCTCTCTCTCTGTCTTACTCCCTCTAGCTCCTTCTCTCAGTCTTAATCCCTCTAGCTCCCTCTCTCTGTCTTGCTCCCTCTAGCTCCCTCTCTCTCCCTTGCTCTTTCTAGCTCCCTCTCTCTCCGTCTTGCTCGCTCTAGCTCCCTCTAGCTCCTTCTCTCTCTATCTTACTCCCTCTAGCTCCCTCTCTCTGTCTAGCTCCCTCTCTCTCTGTTTTACTCCCTCTAGCTCCCTCTGTCTCCTTCTCTCTCTGTCTTACTCTCTCTAGCTCCTTCTCTCTCTGTCTTACTCCCTCTAGCTCCCTCTCTCTTTCTCACTCTAGCTCTCTCTCTCTCTATGTGTATGTATAGCTCTGTGTACATATATCTGTGTGTGTGTGTATAAGTGCAAATGCAATAAGTCTCACATTTGCAAAAAATAAAGCTATTTACTACTAAACAACACCATTTATTTATCTGTTTACTCAAAAAAACATAGATGAAAATTTTAACATTTACAATGCCAATAGCTCTAACATTGTCAAAGGCAAAACCATTGCATTGTAAATGCTTGTTTCCTTCTCCTCTTTCTCTTTTCTTTCAATCATCTTCTCTTTCTTCTTTCATAACTGATCACTTGGGTTAGCCTCTTGATACTCTCATAGGAGTAATAACCTTATTGTATGCTTTTTTACACGTTATATTTTTGCTTTACATATATGATATGCTAACCCTGATACAGTTTTACTCTTTGTATCTTTCTTATGGAAATCAATAAAGTATTTTGAAAAAAATAATATTAATTGTACTGGGACCTCACAGCTAGGTGGAGATATTCCACTGTTATTGATATTAATTAATATCCCCTGGTTGAGAAAGTATACAGCATGGGGACGGTTTATATTTCATACTCACATTTCTTGTGCACAATATCTGCACTGTTAGTAATATCAGGGTCAACACACTCCTGACTGTCACTTAGTGGTTTAAAGGTAAAGACGCTTCAGGAAGAGGGCAGACCTTTCAATTCTTTCTGCTTCAATAACACATGTGCATCAAAGACATACCCAGTTTTTTGTCACATATTCATCTTTCATCCAGGTCTTCAGGTTGTTGATGGCCAAGTTGATTTCAATGTGTATTAAACTGGTCTCCCCCACTTCCACCTCGAATGCAGGCTACGCGGGCAAAACCCATGGAAGAAGGGGAAAAGAATAAGACAAAATTAGTGGGTGTGTGGTCAAGGAATGGGGTGAAAAAGGAGAAAGGGAAGAAACAGGACAAGGTGAAGGTTGAAAAGGCTGAGAATAAGGACAGTGGGGAGAAGGGTGACTCAATGGCAAAAAACAGCAAAAGATAACAAAGTAAAATGCAATTGAAATGCAGTGGAGGTGAAGTGTAAACATAGGTAGAGCAGAGCATGTTGAAAAGCGAGAGAGAGAAAACATTGATGGGGAGAAGAGGACAATGACATATTAACTTTGAGGGTATTATACCAACTCTTCAGTAAACTATACCTACCTGGAGTGATGCTGTAATTTCAGCTGAAAAGGAATCCTCTCAGTGTTTGAGACAAGCAGGTGACTTACAAGCTGCGTTAGTAAAACAGCAATTGAGTAACCCTGCCGGCCAATCCACTGGTTATCGCAGGAGGCCGAACTTGACCTGCGATGAATAGAACGACATTGGTGCAAACACTACGCAGTGATTACATTATGTCAAAAGTAAAGTCTGGTTCACCATTAGAACCCTGTCCTCCAGCAAGTTTATAATAACAGTCTACTGCAATTAAAAATCCCTTTTCAGCTTACTAAATAGGTCCTTAGCCTAGGGTGTAGGACCAGACTCATTTAAAAGCACAATGGTAATTTATTATTAAAAAAGCAGGGAAAATATCCCACTGTGCTACAAAAAAAAGTATAGGCCAATATCCTTGCCCCCTTACCAGGCCACAACCATACATGCCTATGTAACCCAAGAAATTTGCAAGCACCAGCAGCCTTCTGATTTTCTTCACCCCTTCAGGTTGGCTTCTGCCCCAATGCATAGCACGGAATCTGTAATCTTATCATTAGTGGATGGCTTGAGATGGGACGATGACTGGGGATCAGTCTCTGCCTTGGTGCTGCTCAATCTGTCAGCTGCCTCTGACTCGGCTGACCATCAGATTCTGGTCGACCGTGTGGAAAATGCTGGGGCTCCATTCACAGAATGAACTGAGGACTCAATCCTAAACTTAATACTATTTTGGTATTCACAAAATGCACTTACTACTTTTGGTATTCACAGAAGTTAGGATTCTGTAGTAGGGGATCTTTGTGTATAGTCATAATCTAGTGAATAGTCCCGCCCATGTGCGTGGACCCCGGAGCAATCAAAAAATAATCTCTTAAAGTGTCGCAAAATGCAGACTGCACAGACACTTAAGAGAGAATTAAAGACAGATAATGCAGCCTATATCCACAGGCTACACTGTCCAGTACTTCAACTAGAAATTCCACCAAAAATCCACAAACAGCAAAGCCTGTCCAGATTTCCCTTGCTTTAACAGCAAAATCCCTCTGGAATGATAGAGAGGAAGACATGGACAGACAAGCCCCATAGGCTGCCATTATGTGGCTCAGAACAGGATACTGTGCCTTTAAGAGAACTTTCCAGAACTTCACAGTATCCCAGAATGCACTGCAGGTCCCTTTTACTTTCAGTTCTTTTTTCCGGCTCCTGCAAGCAGGACCCTGGAGCATTGAGCTCTCCCTTTTCAAGGGTTTATTGGTGATTTTTTCACTTTTTCAAAGTTATTTGAGTGCTTATCTTGAAGTACTTTGCTGTTTTCTTCCTGTTTGTCTTTGGGTGCACTCTTTATTGTCGAATATCCCTGCATTATTCGACAAATGCCCTGAGTGCTCCAGGAAGAAGGCCAAGTCTGACCCACACGAGGTGTGTATCATCTGCCTTCCTTCATCCCATGTCCCAGAGGAGTGTGACATCTGCCAGGGTTTCTCTAGCAGGACCCTGAGGGATAGGATGAAGATCAGGCTTCAGGGCCTTGAAGACAGAAGACGAAAGGCACAAGGTGGGTCTGGACGGGCTTCATCTGCCCATGCTGAGGCCTCTGGGGGGCTCCCCAGGGGCAGGAAGACCAGCAAACGTCCCCATTCTCCGTCGGCGTCGATTGCACCGACCACAACATCGAGAGGGATGACTGCAGTCTGTTCCCCGTCTCCCCAGGGCTCTGGGTCAAGACGACGTCGACGTTCGGCGTCGAGGGACCTGAACAGGGCACCGTCGAAGTCTCCAGTGACGATTTCGTCGTCGTCTTCGTCATCGTCGTCGTCGAGTATTCGACGTAGAGAGGTCCGGCGTCGGCGCTCGCCATCGAGGCAACACCGCCGTTCGCCGTCGGCGAAGAGGAGAAGGTCGTTGTCGAGGGGATCCTTGACGTCGAGGAGAAGGTCGCCGTCGAGGCGAAGGTCGCCGTCGAGGCGTAGACGGTCGCCGTCGAGGCATAGATGGTCGACGTCGAGGCATAAGAGGTCGCCGTCGAGGCGAAGAAGGTCGACGCCGTCGAAGAGGCGAAGCTTGCCGTCGAGAGCCGATGCTCGCCGTCTGGTCGCCGTTCTTCGGCGCCGGGAAGGCACGGAAGGAGTTCTGGCGCCAGGAGTCGATCTGGCAGGCGTCAAGGGCCTATGGAGGACTCTCCAAAGTCCCAGCCTAGTAGGGAGGGCGGTTCACCGGGCACGGTGTACTCTGTTGTGTATACCCCTGCTAGGCCGAAGACAGTTACTCCATCCCCTCCTCCGTTACCGAGAGGACAGCCTCCGCGGGCTCCCACCCCGCCTCCACTTCCGGCTCCTCCGCAGCCTCAACCGCAACCCCAGTTGCCGGCTGACAAGCCTCCTCCGATTCCTCCGAGGAACGGGTCGTTACCACGATTTCCTACTCCTCCTAAGGGGACCTCTCGGCCGAGGGCTCCATCCAAGCCAAAGTCTCCCGTCCCGGTGGAACCGGCAGGGCGACCGAAGCCAAGGAAGTCGCGATCCCATTCCGGACGGAGAGGGAGGTCGCGCAGTCGTCACAGATCCTCTACGATGTCAAGGCGGCGCCACAGGAGGCGCGGATCGCGGTCCCGCACGGATTCCTCCAGGACCAGGTCATTCTCCCCGACCTTATCAGACTCCCCGGGGACGAGGGTGTCTCCCGTGGATGATATCAGCACGTTCCAGGATGTTCTCTTGAGGGGTGCTGCGAAATTGGGAATCACGGTGACGGCTCCAACACCTACGACGGCCGTGATTTTTGAGACAATTCACAACAAGCATTTGTCTCGCCCTCTACTACCGCTCGTGCCAGGATTGGTAGAGCCAGCGGAGGAGCTGTTCCTTACGCCTGCAACGACGAAGGCCGCTCTGTCCGTCTTCTAAAGAAGTACAGGGCCCCGGATTCCGACCCAACTTTTCTGAGGATTGACCCAGTTCCGGACTCCGTTATAGTGACGGCTGCCAGGAAGCAACATTCTACCTCTCCGTCATCTACCGTGCCTCCCGATAAGGAGAGCCGATGAATTGACTCAAATGGCAGGAAGGCCTGTGGGACGGCCTCTACGTCTATGAAGGCAGCTAGCGATGCAGCTCTACTAGGGCCGTATGATCGTGCCCTGTGGGAATCTCTCCAGCAATTCGCGAATCTCCTGCCACGAGATAGGAGGGAGGATTTCCTAGAGATCCAGAAGGAGGGGATGCTGGTCTCGAACCAGGTCATCAGCGCGGCCGCTGATGGCTCTCTGTTGGCGGCTCATGGATATTGTCATGGGACCAACCAGCGACGCCATGCCTGGCTCAGGCTCACATCACTCAAGCAGGAGGCCCAGCAGCGAGTGGCGAATCTGCCCTTCTCGGGGGAGACCCTTTTCGGGAAACACGCAGATGATGAGATGGCCCGCATGAAGGCGGAGGCCGAGACTCTGACGGCTGTGGGCTTGGAGAAGCCCAAAGAAAAGAAAACCTACCGCCCCGTTCCAAAGACGGTTTGGGGCACAGGGCAGAGGGCAAGGACAGGCTTCGGGACAGCAGCAGCAACATCAGCAGCAGTTCCGGAGGCCCTTCCAAAAGCGCCAGAAGGGTAGAGGAGGTCAGCAGTCCTCTACAGCGATCAAGGGCGCGGCCGGGTCTCGACCCTGAGCTGTTACTTCCCCTACATCCGTTACCCGCTCCGGTGGGGGGAAGCGTTCGATTTTTTCTGGCAGAGTGGAGAAAAATTACTCATGACAAGTGGGTGCTGAATATTGTTTGCAATGGATACAGTCTTCGGTTCACCAGCCCGCCTCCATCAATTCCTCCGGTCAGCTCGCAGTTTCAGCTGCGCGAGCTCCTGGCGGAGGCCGATATCCTGTTAAGGAAAAGGGCAATAGAAGACATACCTCTGTCTCAAAGAGGAAGAGGTCTGTACTCCTGGTTCTTCCTGGTTCGCAAAAAGGACAAGAACGAGTTCAGGCCCATTCTGGATTTGCGACAAGCAAACAAGTGGATTCGCAGAGAAAAGTTTCGCCTGCTGTCTTTGCATCAGATTTATCCTCAGCTGCAACGGGGAGACTGGCTGTGTGCCATAGACCTACAGGATGCATACTTCCATGTGCCCATTGCACACAAACACAGGAAGTTCCTGCGATTCCAAGTCGGCGCCAATCATTATCAGTACACAGTACTGCCAATTCGGGCTGAAGTCTGCGCCCAGGACATTCTCGAAGTGCATGGCAGTGGTAGCCGCACACCTGAGGAAGAACAAGGTGTTTGTCTACCCTTACCTGGACGATTGGTTGATCAAGGCCTCATCCTTCTCGGAAGCTCAAGCGCACTTCCGGGAGACGTGCGTTCTCTTGAACAAGCTGGGGTTGTACATCAACATGTCCAAGTCTGTCCCGACTCCGGTCCAGTGCATCCAGTACTTGGGAGCCACCATCAATACGCTGTCAGCAAGCGTGTCTCCTTTGGAGGAGCGACGATTATCACTCCTTCGGAAGGCTCAGGCTCTTATGACCACTCCATCTACAACAGTGAGGACGGTGTCTTCTCTACTGGGATCGATGGCCTCTTGTATCTTCCTTAGGCCTCACGCACGGCTGCACAAGAGACCTTTGCAGGAGTGCTTGGAGGATCAGTGGGATCAGAGAAGAGGATCTTGGGTCGACAAGATACAACTGTCTCTGCATGCTCTTCAGTCTCTGAAGTGGTGGTGTTCGACGGGGAATCTCCTGAGAGGGGTTCCCTTCCACAAGGACATTCCCACGCAGACTATCGTGACAGGTGCGTCTCTCCACGGCTGGGGGGCGCACTCCGGAGACTTACAGATTCAAGTGACTTGGTCCCAGACGGAGTCCACGTACCACATCAATTTCCTGGAACTCAGAGCTGTTCACTTGGCCTTTCTTCCGGCCTTCCAGACCAACTCTCTGCTTGTGCAAACGGACAATACGACCACGATGTATTACCTCAACAAGCAGGGGGACTCGAGATCGCGCACCCTGTCGCAGGAGGCGCACGCGATCTGGCACTGGCTTCTGGCCAGAGGACTGACGATAACGGCTACCCATCTACCAGGTGTGCAGAATCTTCAGGCAGACACACTGAGCAGACTGATTCAGGAAAACCACGAATGGGTCATAAACGACGAAGTACTAGGAGAAGTCTTCGCAAGGTGGGGGACTCCAGATGTAGATCTGTTCGCCACCGCCGATGCCGAGACTTCGCCTCCAGGTACTACAAGCCAGGGACGCTGGGGAATGCGTTATGGATCAACTGGTCGAACAGCTTTCTGCACGCTTTTCCACCCATTCCCCTGATTCCGACGGTTCTCAACAAGCTGTCCCAGTCCAGGGCGCGGATGATACTGATTGCCCCGGAATGGCCCAGACAGTGGTGGTTCATGGACCTGCTTCACCGGTCTCTCCTTCCTCACATGCGGCTGCCGTGCAGGCCGGACCTTCTCACGAAGTTCGGGGGACAGATGTTGCACCCCAACCTCTCGTCTTTGAGTTTGGCGGCATGGCTCCTGAGATAGTGCAATATGGCCATCTGAATCTCCCAGAAGATTGCATGGACATACTGAAGGAGGCTAAGCGACCTTCCACTAGGGCTTCTTATGCTTACAAGTGGAAGAGGTTTTGCATCTGGTGCAAGTCCAAGAACTATGACCCGACGACATGTAAGATAGATGTCATCCTTCCATATCTTCTACATCTGGCGCAGTCTGGCCTTAATGTCCATTCCATTAAGGTTCATCTGGCTGCATTGACTGCCTACAGGAAATGCCCTTCACAGACTTCCTTCATTCAGATCCCTGTGATCAAAGACTTTTTGGAAGGCTTGAAGAAAGTGTTCCCTCCTGTCCGGCTTCCTTCGCCTTCATGGGAATTGAATGTGGTGCTGTCCAGATTGAAGAAGGAGCGTTTTGAACCTATTCATAAGGCTTCGTTGCAGCACCTGCCCTGGAAGGCGACGTTCCTCGTGGCCATTACATCGGCCCGCAGGGTGAGTGAAATTCATGCGTTGTGTTGCCAAGAACCTTATACTGTATTTCATGCTGCTAAGGTTGTTATGCGTACTCACCCTAAATTTCTTCCTAAAGTTATATCTGACTTTCATGTTAACCAGACCATAACTTTACCTACGTTTTTTCAGAATCCTTCCTCTCCAGCGGAAAGGTCCCTGCATTCCCTGGAGGTCAGGAGGGTGTTGAAATTTTATCTGGATAAAACCAAGGATATTCGTAGGTCAGACCAATTGTTTATCAATTATGGATCAGTCAGGACAGGTCTTGCTACCTCTAAACAGCCCATTTCTAGGTAGATTGTGTCCTGTATACAGTTGTGTTACCAAAAAGCTGGTAAGACCTTAGGGGGTAAACCTAAGGCTCATTCCACCAGGGGCAAAGCTGCCACGACTGCTTTGCTCCGTAATGTTCCAATTGCAGAAATCTGCAAGGCGGCCACTTGGAAGTCGGTCCATACCTTTGCTAAGCATTACTGCCTGGACACTGATGCCAGGGCAGATGCTCAGGTTGGGCAGGCTTCGCTGCGAAATCTGTTCGCACAGTAGTGGTGTTATTTCTCTTTTCTCCACCGCCGCTTTGGTGTGGGGATGGGCTTGCCATTCTATTCACTAGATTATGACTATACACAGAGATCCTCTACTACAGAAGGAGTAGTTTCTGTCCTGTAACTCCAGTTCTGTAGTAGGGGTATCTCTGTTATAGTCATAAGCGCCCGCCCTACTCCCCGGTGGAGAGAGATATTCATGTAAGGAATGCTACAGGTCTGGCGTGTTACGCCTTCAAAAAGAACTGAAAGTAAAAGGGACCTGCAGTGCATTCTGGGATACTGTGAAGTTCTGGAAAGTTCTCTTAAAAGCACAGTATCCTGTTCTGAGCCACATAATGGCAGCCTATGGGGCTTGTCTGTCCATGTCTTCCTCTCTATCATTCCAGAGGGGTTTTGCTGTTAAAGCAAGGGAAATCTGGACAGGCTTTGCTGTTTGTGGATTTTTGGTGGAATTTCTAGTTAAAGTACTGGACAGTGTAGCCTGCAGATATAGGCTGCATTATCTGTCTTTAATTCTCTCTTAAGTGTCTGTGCAGTTCTGCATTTTTCGACACTTTAAGAGATTATTTTTTGATAGCTCCGGGGTCCACACACATGGGCGGGACTATTCACCAGATTATGACTATAACAGAGATACCCCTACTACAGAACTGGAGTTACAGGACAGAAACTACTCCTTTTGTCTTAAGTTTGTCTTAAGACAAACTTAAGACAGACTTAAGACAAAATCCTAACTTAAGTCTGTCTTAAGTCTGTCTTAAGTCTCCCTTAAGACAAACTTAAGACAAAATCCTAACTTCTGTGAATACCAAAAGTAGTAAGTTCATTCTGTGAATGCCAAAAGTAGTAAGTGCATTCTGTGAATACCAAAATAGTAGTAAGTTTAGGATTGAGTCTTAAGTACATTCTGTGAATTGGGCCCGGAGTGAACATCATCCTCCACTTGTACTGAGACCCCTCCTCGCCATGCTTGGCCTGAGCCACATTAGTGAGCACCTTGGGGACTCTTCCTTTTGCACTTGGACACCTTCTAACGCTGTGTAAGCTAGAGATTCATTAGTGGCTGCCTTGTGCACCTCTCCCTTGTGCTCCGACCCATCCTCACCTTGTAAGTACAGTTGCCTGCCCTTATTAAGGGAGGCCTTGTGGACACCTCTGTGTACCTAACCCCTCCTCTTTATGTAAATCCCGTGCCACCGCCTTATTATTGCTAACCTCGTGCACCCACCCCCTGTACTCAGATCCCTCTCATCTTGTGTGATTCTGTACCAAAACCTCAGTAAGGGCTGACTTGGGCACCTTCTTCTCACCATGTGTAAGTCCTAGACCAGTGCCTCGTTAATTGCTGTGCACATCCCTCTCTGTGATCAGACCGAAACCGAACCTCGTGTAAGTCCTGGGCACATCTCCCCACCCTGGTCTCAGACCCCTCCTCTCATTGTAACTAACCCCAACTCTAATGTAAATCCAGTGCCACCACCTTATTAATGCTCACCTCGTGCACCTACCCCCTGTGTTCAGACCCCTCCTCACCTTATGTAAGTCCTGGACACGGTCCTCAATAAAGGCTGTGCTCTGTACCTCCCCCTCTGTGCTCAGATCCCTCCTCTCCTTGTGTGAGTCCTGGGCCAGCGCCTCATTAATGGCTGCGCTATGCACCTCCCCCTCTGTGCTCAGATCCCTCCTCTCCTTGTGTGAGTCCTGGGCCAGCGCCTCATTAATGGCTGTGCTGTGCACCTCGCCCCACCCTGGTCAGAACCCTCTATACCGTGTGTAAGTCCTGGGTGCGCGCCTCATTAATGGCTGTGCTCTGCACCTCGCCCCACCCTGGTCAGAACCCTCTATACCTTGTGTAAGTCCTGGGCGCGCGCCTCATTAATGGCTGTGCTCTGCACCTCCCCCTCTGTGTTCAGACCCCTCTATACCTTGTGTCAGTCCTGGGCCAGCGCCTCATTGATGGCTGTGCTGTGCACCTCCACTCTCTGTGTTCAGACTAATCCTCACCTTGTGTGAGTCCTGGGCGCGCGCCTCATTAATGGCTGTACTCTGCACCTCGCCCCACCCTGTGCTCCGATCCCTCCTCACCTTGTGTAAGTCCTGGGGGCAGCGCCTCATTAATGGCTGTGCTGTGCACCTCCCCCTCTGTGTTCAGACCAATCCTCACCTTGTGTGAGTCCTGGGCCAGTGCCTCATTAATGTCTGTGCTCTGTACCTCTCCCACCCTGTGCTCAGATCCCCCCCACCTTGTGTAAGTCCTGGGCGCGCACCTCATTAATGGCTGTGCTGTGCACCTCCACTCTCTGTGTTCAGACCAATCCTCACCTTGTGTGAGTCCTGGACTAGTGCCTCATTAATGGCTGTGCTGTGCACCTCGCCCCACCCTGGTCAGAACCCTCTATACCTTGTGTGAGTACTGGGCCAGCGCCTCATTAATGGCTGAGCTGTGCACCTCTCCCTCTGTGTTCAGACCCCTCTATACCTTGTGTAAGTTCTGGGCGCGCGCCTCATTGATGGCTGTGCTATGCACCTCCACTCTCTGTGTTCAGACCAATCCTCACCTTGTGTGAGTCCTGGACTAGCGCCTCATTAATGGCTGTGCTCTGCACCTCGCCCCACCCTGGTCAGAACCCTCTATACCTTGTGTAAGTCCTGGGCGCGCGCCTCATTAATGGCTGAGCTGTGCACCTCCCCCTCTGTGTTCAGACCAATCCTCACCTTGTGTGAGTCCTGGGCGCGCACCTCATTAATGGCTGTGCTCTGTACCTTCCCCACCCTGGTCAGAACCCTCTATACCTTGTGTGAGTACTGGGCCAGCGCCTCATTAATGGCTGAGCTGTGCACCTCCCCCTCTGTGTTCAGACCCCTCTATACCTTGTGTCAGTCCTGGGCAAGCGCTTCATTGATGGCTGTGCTGTGCACCTCCACTCTCTGTGTTAAGACCAATCCTCACCTTGTGTAAGTCCTGGGCGCGCGCCTCATTAATGGCTGAGCTCTGTACCTCCCTCCTCTATGTTCAGACCAAACCTCTCCTTGTGTAAGTCCTGGGCCAGCGCCTCATTAATGCCTGTGCTCTTTACCTCCCTCCTCTGTGTTCCGACCCCTCCTCACCTTGTGTAAGTCCTGGGCCGGGGCCTCATTAATGCCTGTGCTTTGTAACTCCCCCCTCTATGTTTAGATCCCTCCTCACCTTCCTTACGTCCTGGGCCAGCGCCTAATTAATGGCTGTGCTCTGCACCTCCCCCTCTGTGTTCAGACCAATCCTCACCTTGTGTGAGTCCTGGGCCAGCGCCTCATTAATGGCTGTGCTCTGCACCTCTCCCCACCCTGGTCAGAACCCTCTATACCTTGTGTCAGTCCTGGGCGTGCGCCTCATTAATGGCTGAGATGTGCACCTCTACTCTCTGTGTTCCAACCATCCTCACCTTGTGTGAGTCCTGGGCGCGCGCCTCAATAATGGCTGTGCTCTGTATCTCCCCCACCCTGTGCTCAGATCCCGCCTCACCTTGTGTAAGTCCTGGGCGCGCGCCTCTTTAATGGCTGTGCTGTGCACCTCTCCCCACACTGGTCAGACCCCTCCTCAACTTGTGTAAGTCCTGGGCGCACTCCGCAATAATGGCTGAGCTCTGTACCTCCCTCCTCTATGTTCAGACCAAACCTTTCCTTGTGTAAGTCCTGGGCCAGCGCCTCATTAATACCTGTGCTCTTTACCTCCCTCCTCTGTGTTCAGACCCCTCCTCACCTTGTGTAAGTCCTAGGCCGGGGCCTCATTGATGCCTGTGCTCTGTAACTCCCCCCTCTATGTTTAGATCCCCCCTCACCTTCCTTATGTCCTGGGCCAGCGCCTCATTAATGGCTGTGCTGTGCACCTCGCCCCACCCTGGTCAGAACCCTCTATACCTTGTGTAAGTCCTGGGCGCGCGCCTCATTAATGGCTGAGCTGTGCACCTCCACTCTTTGTGTTCAGACCAATCCTCACCTTGTGTGAGTCCGGGGCGCGCACCTCATTAATGGCTGTGCTCTGTACCTTCCCCACCCTGTGCTCAGAACCCTCCTCACCTTGTGTAAGTCCTGGGCGCGCGCCTCATTAATGGCTGTGCTCTGCACCTCTCCCCACACTGGTCAGACCCCTCCTCACCTTGTGTAAGTCCTGGGCCAGCGCCTCATTAACCCCTTTGATGCTGGCCCGTTTTCGCCGCTGTGCGGTAAACAAACGAACAGGGCGGGGTGGTGACGAACCCCAGCCGTCATCAGCACACGAGCACTGAGGAGCGTGACGGCTGGGGTTCATCACCAGCATGGGAGTGGTTAATGGCTGCGCTATGCACCTCTCCCGCTGTGCTCAGTCCCCTCCTCACCTTGTGTAAGTCCTGGGCCAGCGACTCATTGATGTCACCCAGTGCATCTCCCCCCCTCTTTGTTCAGACCAATCCTATCCTTGTGTAAGTCCTGGGACAGCGACTCCCCACCCTGGTCTCAAACCCTCCTCACCTTCCTTAGGTCCTGAGCCAGCGCCTCATTAATGGCTGCGCTATGCACCTGCCCCTCTGTGCTCAGACCCCTCCTCACCTTCCTTAAGTCCTGGGCCGGGGCCTCATTAATGCCTGTGCTCTGTACCTCCCTCTTCTGTGCTCAGACCCCTCCTCACCTTGTGTAAGTCCTGGGCCAGGGCCTCATTAATGGCTGTGCTCTGTAACTCCACCCTCTGTATTTAGATCCCTCCTCACCTTCCTTACGTCCTGGGCCAGTGCCTCATTAATGGCTGTGCTATGCACCTCCCCCTCTGTGTTCAGACCAATCCTCACCTTCCTTAAGTCCTGGGCCAGCACCTCATTAATGGCTGCGCTGTGCACCTCGCCCCACCCTGATCACACCCCTCCATACCTTGTCTAAGTCCTGGGCCAGCACCTCATTAATGGCTGTGCTCTGCACCTCCCCCTCTGTGTTCAGACCATCCTCACCTTGTGTAAGTCATGGGCAAGTACCTCATTAATGGCTGTGTTCTGCACCTCCCCCTCTGTGTTCAGACCCCTCCTCACCTTCCTTAAGTCCTGGGCCAGCACCTCATTAATGGCTGCGCTCTGCACCTCCCCCTCTGTGCTCAGACCCCTCCTCACCTTCCTTAAGTCCTGGGCCAGCACCTCATTAATGGCTGCGCTATGCACCTCTCCCTCTGTGCTCAGACCCCTCCTTACCTTGTTAAATCCTGGGCCAGCGACTCATTAATGTCACCCAGTGCTCCTCTCCCCCCTCTTTGTTCAAACTAATCCTCTCCTTGTGTAAGTTCTGGGCCAGCGCCTCATTAATGGCTGTGCTCTGCACCTCCCCCTCTGTGCTCAAACCAATCCTCGCCTTGTGTAAGTCCTGGGACAGTGACTCCCCACCCTGGTCTAAGACCCACCTCACCTTCCTTAAGTCCTGGGCCAGCACCTCATTAATGGCTGCGCTCTGCACCTCCCACTCTGTGCTCAGACCCCTCCTCACCTTCCTTAAGTCCTAGGCCAGCGCCTCATTAATGTCTGCGCTCTGCACCTCCCCCTCTGGGCTCAGACCCCTCCTCACCTTGTGTAAGTCCTGAGACAGCGACTCCCTACCCTGGTCTCAGACCCCTCCTCACCTTCCTTAAGTCCTAGGCCAGCGACTCATTAATGGCGGCGCTATGCACCTCCCCCTCTATGCTCAGACCCCTCCTCACCTTCCTTAGGTACTGAGCCAGCGCCTCATTAATGCCTGTGCTCTGCACCTCCCCCACCCTGGTCCCAGACCCCTCCTCACCTTCCTTAAGTCCTGGGCCAGTGCCTAATTAATGGCTGTGTTCTGCACCTCCCCCTCTGTGCTCAGTCCCCTCAGCACCTTCCTTAAGTCCTGGGCCAGCGACTCATTAATGGCGGCGCTATGCACCTCCCCCTCTGTGCTCAGACCCCTCCTCACGTTCCTTAGGTACTGAGCCAGCGCCACTGGATTCAAGGAAGCCGGGCTGAAGAAGGCTGTAATGACAGAAACCGGTCCTCGGAAGCTTGTTTCCGGTCCAGGGAAGGCATGGCTTGGCAGTTCGGGCTGGACTGCTCCCATGAGGCACAGGGTCAGACTGATTTGCATATAGCCATGTCTGAACTGGGGTGGCAGAGTGGGCTAAAGAACGGTGATGGATTAAACCCAGCTCTTTTGACTGGGTGTGAGTGTTTGATTGGTTCAGATGCTCCGTCCATCACCACCCCCTTTTGGTCCGTTTTGGCCGCCATAAGTGTGGCAGGGTATGCTCAGACGTGATTCCCTTGCTCACTTTGCCACTGGATTCAAGCAAGCCGGGCTGAAGAAGGCTGTAATACAAGAAACCGGTCCTCGGAAGCTTGTTTCCGGTCCAGGGAAGGCATGGCTTGGCAGTTCGGGCTGGACTGTTCCTATGAGGCACAGGGTCAGACTGATTTGCATATAGCCATGTCTGAACTGGGGTGGCAGAGTGGGCTAAAGAACGGTGATGGGTTAAACCCAGATCTTTTGACTGGGTGTGAGTGTTTGATTGGTTCAGATGCTCCATCCATCACCACCCCCTTTTGTACCGCTTTGGCCGCCATAAGTGTGGCAGGGTATGCTCAGACGTGAGTCCCTTGCTCACTTTGCCACTGGATTCAAGCAAGCCGGGCTGAAGAAGGCTGTAATGCCAGAAACCGGTCCTCGGAAGCTTGTTTCCGGTCCAGGGAAGGCATGGCTTGGCAGTTCGGGCTGGACTGTTCCCATGAGGCACAGGGTCAGACTGATTTGCATATAGCCATGTCTGAACTGGGGTGGTAGAGTGGGCTAAAGAACGGTGATGGATTAAACCCAGATCTTTTGACTGGGTGTGAGTGTTTGATTGGTTCAGATGCTCCGTCCATCACCACCCCCTTTTGTACCGCTTTGGCCGCCATAAGTGTGGCAGGGTATGCTCAGACGTGAGTCCCTTGCTCACTTTGCCACTGGATTCAAGCAAGCCGGGCTGAAGAAGGTTGTAATGCAAGAAACCGGTCTTCGGAAGCTTGTTTCCGGTCCAGGGAAGGCATGGCTTGGCAGTTCGGGCTGGACTGTTCCCATGAGGCACAGGGTCAGACTGATTTGCATATAGCCATGTCTGAACTGGGGTGGCAGAGTGGGCTAAAGAACGGTAATGGATTAAACCCAGATTTTTTGACTGGGTGTGAGTGTTTGATTGGTTCAGATGCTCCGTCCATCACCACCCCCTTTTGTAGTGCCTCATTAATGCCTGTGCTCTGTACCTCCCCCACCCGGGTCCCAGACCCCCCTCACCTTCCTTAAGTCCTGGGCCAGCGCCTCATTAATGGCTGCGCTATGCACCTCCCCCTCAGTGCTCAGACCCCTCCTCACCTTGTTTAAGTCCTGGTACAGCGACTCCCCACCCTGGTCTCAGACCCCTCCTCACCTTCCTTAGGTCCTGAGCCATCGCCTCATTAATGGCGGCATTGTTCTCGTCCATGAATGTCCGTAGGGCTTGGAGCTGGCACAGCCGGTACTCCAGGGATCGAGTCTTGCGCAATTTGAAGCTGGTCCTCAGAAGGACCACAATGTCCTTGAAGTTGGACATCCTGAATACAAGAAGACAGCAGAGGGTCAAACACCCACTTGTAGGACTGCCATTATCTGCTGCATGTAGGGGTGCTGCAAGGTACAACTGAGGTGCATTGGGAAAACTATGGGACTCTCATGAGTGGAATAACTGAGGGTGCTGCAGGTGAAACTTCAGTCAAAACTCTGAAACAGTGGAGATGCTTTGGGCCACACATAGGGCCCGATTCACAGAATGAACGTAAGACATAATCCTAAACTTACTACTATTTTGGTATTCCCAGAATGCCCTTACTACTTTTGGCATTCACAGAATGAATTTACTACTTTTGGTATTCACAGAAGTTAGGATTTTGTCTTAAGTCTGTCTTAAGACACACTTAAGACAGACGTAAGACAAAATCCTAACTTCTGTGAATACCAAAAGTTGTAAGTTCATTCTGTGAATGCCAAAAGTAGTAAGTGCATTCTGTGAATACCAAAATAGTAGTAAGTTTAGGATTGAGTCTTAAATTCATTCTGTGAATCGGGCCCAATGTGCTGAACTGTTAGAGATGTTTGCGGATCAGTGCTGGGGTGTATCAGGTATTCTGCAGGTTGACAGTGAGGTGGATTGGTAGAGCTTTTTATAGGGTAGGGCTGGAATACCAGTGAGAAGAGGTAAGAACTTTAACCAACACACATCTCATCTGATTAAAGGGAGCTGTAAAGATATGAGTTGCCAACTGAGAAGGCTTGTATGCCTAGCCCTGGGTGAGCCAGGCAGGAAGTAGCAGCAATCTCCACATGATGATAAGGTTCAAAGCATGCAAGGATGGACAAGGGATTTTCCATCTTTGACCTGAGACTGGTTTGGTGGATCACAGAAAGAAAGGTTTGCAAACAGAAATTCCACATTCCTCTAAATAGTACTGTTTCACACTCAATCTATATGTTATAGGTAATGATGTCATTTGACGATGGGCCCATATGGTCTTGAAAGTTAATGATGTATTCCATGCTTGCAAACTTAGTAATTCCTTAAAATATAGCTTTCCCTGCAATAGGGGTGTCCATCTTACAAGTAGGAGGGATGGCTCTAGTCCAGACATTTAGTATACTCCCATAAGATAAAAATGTATTAACTTGTAAAATCAAAAATCTAAATCCTAAATCTAAAACAATGAAATTACACAGTCATAAGCTAACCAGATAAAATGGCTTGCACCTGGATTTCGTGGACCATTCAAGGATGGTCCTGGTAAAAAACATGCAGATACCATGGCAGAACAGTTCTCCAGCATTTACGTGATTGGGGAAGTTTACACAGTCCTTTTAACAATTATTGCCACTGTTTTTGGAAACAGGAACCAGAGATTTGTGCAAGCTCACTGAATTGCCAGGTAACTCCTCTTTAGGGGCCAGATTTACAAGCCCATTGCGTCACTTTTGTGCTGCCGTTGCGTCACGTAGAACTGGCGCAGTGAAATTTACAAGATTTCACTGTGTCACTCTACGGCTTCACTGCGTCAAAATCCCTACGCCTGCTCAGACCAGGCGTAAGGATTGACGCAGGGCATTTCACATGGGACCTCGTATGTTTTCTGGCGCATTGTTGGAGTTGCGTCACTTTTGTGACAAACTCCAACAATGCATCACTTATCCTCCAACAGATGCGTCAGAATTTCTGACACATCTTTAATTCCTTCAGCCATGGTGCACTGTATTGTGAAATGACAACAACGAAAAGTCCCACCTAATTTCTGCTGTCTAGCAGTGACTCGATGTATGAGTCAGGAGACCTTATGTCTCAAAGTACCTAATAGTTATCACAGGAATTTTCAATCTATACCAAAAGTAGTATATTACAATAATAGTGCACACATATATGCATTTCGTGAGGGGAGTTCTATGTAAAGCACATATGACCAGATATACGTTTTTTTTAAAAAAGATTGTACTGTTTTTATTTGTTAAAATTTTTTTAGAGAAATAACACGATACACAATGATACACAATCAATAAAATACATTAAAATTTCATAATAACAACATAGAAAAACCAAGAAAAAGTCGACGCAGCGTTTCGGTGCTTGTATGTAGATATGACACCTTCTTCAGGACGGTTAATCTTATTAACAAACAAATGTTGTTCCAATCAGAGATCCCTCCATTTGGTTTCGGGGGGAGTGCTCTTATGGCTTCCAATATATATGAATAAAATATGGCACCTGTTGTTAAAAATCAGGGCTTAACTGTTGACAAATTGCCCAGTTAGGGTACCTCAATTGTCACCGTTTTTTAGGCATGGGGACTTCTACCGTTGTACAGCTTCGGGACCCGGAAGCTGTACAACGGAGGAGGCAGGGAGGCCGATACTCGTGCAGAAGATTACTGCTTTTTATAAAAGAAACTCAACGGCGAATAAGTAAAAGGATATAATACTTTCTGCAGACCCTCTGACGATAGAAGTCCCCATGCCTAAAAAACGGTGACAATTGAGGTACCCTAACTGGGCAATTTGTCAACTAATAAGAAAAGGAAACGGTGGCCATCCCCGATACAGCTTCATGTTAAGCCCTGATTTTTAACAACAGGTGCCATATTTTATTCATATATATTGGAAGCCATAAGAGCACTCCCCCCGAAACCAAATGGAGGGATCTCTGATTGGAACAACATTTGTTTGTTAATAAGATTAACCGTCCTGAAGAAGGTGTCATATCTACATACAAGCACCGAAACGCTGCGTCGACTTTTTCTTGGTTTTTCTATGTTGTTATTATGAAATTTTAATGTATTTTATTGATTGTGTATCATTGTGTATCGTGTTATTTCTCTAAAAAATTTTTAACAAATAAAAACAGTACAATCTTTTTTAAAAAAAACGTATATCTGGTCATATGTGCTTTACATAGAACTCCCCTCACGAAATGCATATATGTGTGCACTATTATTGTAATATACTACTTTTGGTATAGATTGAAAATTCCTGTGATAACTATTAGGTACTTTGAGACATAAGGTCTCCTGACTCATACATCGAGTCACTGCTAGACAGCAGAAATTAGGTGGGACTTTTCGTTGTTGTCATTTTGTAAAACCCCGTCCCAGATAGGATTAAGGGGGAACTCCCTGTTTTGTTTTTGCACTGTATTGTGAATACAGCGCATCCATGGTGGCACAAGGACATTTAGAGGTGATGCAAGGAAACTGACACATCTATGCAGATGCTTCAGTTCATTGTAAATCTGCCCCTAGGTTTTCACTTTAAGGAGGCTGAATAGTCAATCTTGGAGGTGATATAAGCCAGAGATCTAGCTCTGGAAGCAGATGCATCCCCAATAACACATATAATATTTAAACAATGCTGTAAATTTATATAAAAGGATACAATTTGTGAGACTTGGTACCCATGGTCCCAGGGCAACCAAAAGGTACTGGGCTCCAATTGTGACATTTCCAGTCATTTCCCACTGTTGTTAGGGCCACAGAGTACTATTGCTCCACAAGGTGGGTTACTAAGTATTCCCCTTTACTGCATGACTCTCTCAGGGAGGAGAAGGAGAGCAGCTAAAGGCTTGTTTGAGGAGGTGATGAAACTTAGACACTTCAGAACACAGCAAACCCCAATACCCTTCAATAAATGAATGTCCAGTCAGTTCTTTACTTTATAAAATTAAAAACACTGTAATACATTCACAACTAAATACCATATGTAAGACAAAGAAGACAAAGCTCCTTTCAGCAAGAGATCTGATCCCAAACACTATTATGGTGCTAATGCTGTAGTTCCCGTTAATTTTGGTGTGATGTCATCACTGATGTAATTTAACATGTCGTAAATGATGCAATATGTGAGGTCATAAGCAGCGCATAGATAGGGCACAATTTTTAGTTAGCTCACTGAATTATAACTGATGAATTTAAGGCCCACATGCATCAAACAGAATTGCATTCGCAAACGGTGCGAATCGCAAAATTCGGCCGTTTGCGAATGCAATTCTTTGTTTTGGGATGCATTAACCTATTTTGTTATTTCGCAATTTAAGAAATCGCTAATTATTTGCGATTTCTTAAATTGCAATTGCATTTAAGAAATCGCAATTTTGCGAATTCTTAAATGCGAATTCTTAAATGCAATGCACTATCTGAAAAAGTTTGCGAATTCGCAAATTAGAAGTGTTAAATTAGCATGAAGTCAACCTTCATGCTAATTTAAGAAAAGTTTAAAAAATGCTCAAAAGTGCATTTTTGACACTTTCATTTTACACTCACACATGCCCTTCGGCATGTATGTGTGAAAAATGGACTGTAAGTTACATTTCTGGGGGGCAGGGGGGTTCCTTTGGACCCCCCCGCACCCTAGAAATTGCATTCTCATTTTGCGATTCCTTAATTGCGAATCGCAAAATGAGAATGCCTTCCCATTGATTCCTATGGGCCTCAAGGCCCATAGGAATCAATGTAAAGGGATTCCTTATTTGCGATTCGCAAAATTGCGAATCGCAAATAAGGAAAAATAAGAAATCGCAAAAAATATTGCAAATTTTTAATGCATAGGTATTTGCGATTTCTAAATTGCAATTCCTTAATTTTCGCAATTTAGGAATCGCAAATACCAACAATGATGCATGTGGCTGTAAGTCTTTTATCTGCTTTTAAATGTTACTATGTGTGTGACTTTGTCACCTAACTACAGCGTCCCTTTAATTTAAGTGTTTTTTCATTAAATGTCTGTAAGTTAAGATTTAAAGGTCATGTTAACCTTTGTTTTTGACAGTGAAATTCTAAGATTTTGTTTAACTTAAGTAAAAAAAAAATGTCATGCCTAGCTATTTTTTTTGTTTTTATTTTTTTTTAAAACTGTTTTTATTAAGTTTGTGCACAAAACAGACAGTTTCAATTCTCATATCAACTCACTCATATTCCGTGTCCCCCTGTCTCGGTCGCACATACCCTATCAACAAATCCTAAGCATGAAATCCCACCTCCCTCTCTACCCCCACCCCCCCCCCCCCCACCCCCCCTGTCAGTGTGCCTCATAACCCTTCTTACGGTTTGTCTGGTCCAACATTTCAGCAGCAGGTATCACTCCCCTTCATTCACCGCCCACATAGAAGTCCAGGTATAGTCCAGCATTGCCCAAGTCCAGCATTCCAACTCCAGGGCCCCGTGTCCCCCTCAATCCACCCTTCCCCCGCCTCCGGGCTCCTAGTTTAATTCCTTTCCTCCACCCCTGCGGCTTCCGCCTCTCCCCGTCCCGTATCCCCTTCTCTATTCGCCGGCTCGCCAGTCTCCCCACCATCATCAGCCTCCATAAGCGACTGCAAATCTACCACTAGTGCGCTCCATGCCCTAGCTGTCTCCAGCGCTTTATCATTTGCTGCGCGCCTAGCTAATTGCAATCGGAGAGTGCTTTCAGATGAGGCCCATTGCAGGAAACACCTCCGCCACCTCAGGAAGTTAGGTCCCCCTCTAGATTTCCAGTGTAGGGTAAGTTCCCTTTTGGCCATTATGAACCCCAAATCATAAAATTTACTAGTGATCTTAGTGGCAGGAGTATGGGGAAACCAGAGTAGCAGGCATGCACCCGCGTCTGTATCAATCTGCCGACCCATGACCGCGTTCAGGCAAGCGAAAACATCCATCCAGTACGTGCCAAGCCCCGTACATGACCAGAACATATGTTCAAAGTCAGCGTCCCCCGCAGCGCAGCGCGGACAGAGCGACTGCGCACCTCCAAAGATTCGGTGGATCCTGGCAGGTGTCCAGTACGCCCTATGGAGTGTATAATATTGAACCAGTTGGAACCGGACATTACGGGTGTCCTTCCAGGCCCTGCGTACAAGCTGGGGCCAAGTCGTCTCCGGTATCTGCCGACCAAGGTCAGCCTCCCAGCGCTCCCGCAGCCCAGCAAGGGGAGGGGGGTCAGCCAGCGCCAGCCTCCTGTACAGGCATGTGATGGCCTTATATGTGCCAGCCGCCATCACTACGTACTGGCAGCCCAGTGACGTGGGCGGTTCCACCAGCCCCATCCTCCAGCGCCTCTGAATCCCGGTAACCAAGGCCGCATGTAACAGGAAGTCACCCTTCGGGAGCCCGAAGGCCTCCCGTAAAGCACCGAACAGCATCAAAGCACCGTCCCGATATAAGTCACCTAACATGTGGACCCCGAGTTCCTCCCAGCCTGCAAGTGCCGACCAATCCCCGCCGTGCGGGATGGCAGTACACATACCCAGGGGTATCTCCGGCGCGTACGGTGTTCGGCATCCCCCCCCCGCCTGTGGCTGCGCAACTAGCACTTGCGAAGGGTACGCTCCTCTAGAGTCAGCTGCTCCAGCCGAAGCTCCTGTTGGAGTACAATAAAGGACAGAATATGGCGCTGTACAAGCCGACCCTGCGGGCCGTCCGGTCCTCTGAATTCTCGTGCCACCGCTTGCGTGAGCCACTGAAGTTGAGCGGCCAAGTAATACCATTCAAAGTCTGGCACGGCCAGACCGCCCTCCTCCCGGGACCTAAGCAAAGTATTCAGGGCTACGCGTCGCCTGCCAGTACCCCAGATAAAGCCGATCACCACGGACCGCAGAGTGCGGAAGAAAGAGGATGGGATCCACACCGGTAACGTGCGGAAAAAATAAAGTAATCGCGGTAGGACCACCATTTTTAACAAAGCTATCCGCCCCGCTACAGATAACGGGAGGACGTGCCAAAACCGCATGCTACCTCTAATGCCCCTCATGGCCCTTCCCACATTCCCCTCGTACAGTAGCGAATGGGTGTGATATATATGAACTCCAAGATACTGCAGGCAATCCGGTTCCCAGTGCAGACCGTCCAGCACCGCCGGTGGAGCGCAGTGGGCAGTTAAGGGGAAGAGGCAGGTCTTAGACCAATTAACCCGAAGGCCCGAAAGGTCCCCGAATTCCTGAAGCAAAGCCCGGGCTCCCGTCACGGACGCATCTACATCTGCCAGGAACAACAAGAGGTCGTCGGCATACAGGGAGATATAATGCATATCGCCTCGGGATAGTACTCCGGCAAAGGACCGACCCTGTCGGGCCCGAGCCGCCAGCGGCTCAATTGCCAAAGCGAAAAGGAGCGGGGACAAGGAGCAACCCTGTCTTGTGCCCCGACCGACCACGCATGCCGCTGATATAGTGCGGCCCGTTCGGACCCTAGCAGTGGCCGACTCATAGAGTAGCCTCGTCCAGCGGACAAAGCCCTCTCCCAACCCGAACCGGAGGAGCACGCAGTACAAATAAGGCCATTTCACGCTGTCGAAGGCCTTTTCAATGTCCACCGACAGCGCGGCCGCCCCCGCGGGGCCCTCCCCTTCTACATCCATGATTCTTATCAGACGTCGTATGCACGTCGAGGTGTTCCTAGTGGGGATAAAGCCAGACTGGTCCGGGTGAACCAACGAGCACATATGGGCAGATAGCCTTGTCGCTAATATCCTGCTCAACACCTTGTAGTTCACCGTGAGCATCGACAACGGCCGGTACGCCGTTCTAGCTGTGGGGACGCCGCCCTTTTTCAACAGCGGAATGACAATCGCCTCACGCGCCGACGTCGGTAGTCTACCCTGCTCCCAGGCCTCCCCATATACCTGGTGGAGGCGAGGTGCCAGCAAATCCACATACGCCGCGTAAAACTCCACGGGGAGGCCATCCCCCCCCGGTGTCTTCTTCCTGGCCATATGCTTAATCGCCGCCCTAATCTCCCCCTGTGTAATAGCTGCCCCAAGCGAGGCTCCCTGCTCTGGTTCTAGCCACGGCAACTGGGCCTCCTCAAGGAAGGCATCCAGTTCCGCAGGGCAAGCCGCCATCCGAATCCGATAGAGTTCCGCATAATACTCCCGGAACTGAGTGTTAATCTCCAACTGCGAATGGACCACGCCCCCAGTCGATGTAGCTAACGACAGAATCGGCGTGCCCCTGGCAGCAGGGGTTGCCAGCCATGCCAGCAGCGTGCCTACCCGATCCCGCTCCGCATGCGCCCGGACCATGTATTCCCGGTAGTCATGACAGCGGAGCCTCTCCACCTGGGCAGCCACCCGTTCCCGAGCCTCCAGCACATCGTCTTTATTGCTGCCCGCTTCGTGACTGTTCCTCTCTGCCAGACGCAGTGCATGTTCCTCCCGCGTGACATCGGCTAACAACGTCCGGCGAACCCCCGACGTGGACGAGAGGCACGCGCCTCGCACCACCACCTTGAAGGCGTCCCACTCAATTGCTCGAGTGGACGCAGTCCCCGAGTTCTCAAGGAAGTAACGCTCAATGCAGTTCTGCAAGTCAGCGTGAAAAACTGGGTGCTCCAGCGTCAACGGGTTCAGCCGCCATGAAGGAACCGGCTGCCGCTGCCTGGTCCAGATGACCGTAAGCAGGCAAGGGTTATGGTCCGATATGGTCCGCGCTAGGTACTCGCAATCATGCGTAAGCTCCTGGGCCCCACTTGAGCAGAGGAAAGTGTCGAGACGCACGTGTAAATCATGCGGTACCGAGTAGAACGAATAATCCCTATCCGTGGGGTGGCACGTCCGCCACGCGTCCTGTAGTCCCCAGCGGTCCTGCCAGTCCCTCCGGACCGCGGCCACTCTACGCACCACCGACCTAGCCAGCGGCGGATGGGAACGGTCCAACTCAACATCTGCCACCGAGTTAAAATCCCCTCCCATGTACACCGTATTCACGAGCACATCCGATAGTCGGCTCGACAAGACGGAGAAGAACGCTGCCTGATCAAAGTTGGGGGCATACACGCTACAAAACGCCACATCCCGGCCATCCAGCCTCCCCAACACTGCCACAAACTTCCCGTCCTGATCCACTCTAGTGATCAACGGTTGAAAGGGGACCCCCGCCCTCACCCAAATAAGTACCCCCCTAGCATGCGCAGAGTAAGTAGTATAGAAGAGTTGCCCTCTCCAACGCCGCTGCAGCGCCTGACCTTCTGCCAAAGTTAAATGCGTCTCCTGTAAGAAAGCCACCTGGACCCCCCTCCGGACTAAATATGCATGTACTTTATACCTCTTCCTCATGGAGTTAAGCCCCCGCACATTCCAGGTAATGCACTTCAGTTCCAATCTAGCCGCCATCAATGGGCACATAGCATAGTCCAAGCCCCCACAGTCTCACCGGCACACTGACAATACCCAGAAACTCAACAGCCCCACAACATCCCCAACCAACGCCCCTCCCACCCACCCCCAGAACAGGCATCAAACAGTTGTCACCCATCCAAACCCTACCCCCAAATACGAGGGAAACTCTGGTAAATACCAGAGACTCGGTACGTGAGGTCGAGGAGGTGTCCACTCACCAGCCCGCCGGACAGCCTAAACCCGTCCCACCAGGGGTGTCGATCCCGGCTATGAGCAATCCTCCCCCCCCCACCCCCCGCAGCACCACCACACAGCAACCAGGCCCGGGGTCCAGCACCCTCCATAGGGCGCGGAGTACAGCTGCCCTTCTGACTGCCCAAAGTACAGGGCCCCCAGCAGCCCTTAATGTGTTCACCCCACCGGGCCCGCAGATCCCCTTACTGTCAGTTACTCAGCGGCTCGTAGTCACTCATTCAGTAGGCTATCCGCCGTCTGCGGCGTGATCCGAAGCCGCTCCCCTATTTCCTTGTCCGAAGCTTCATCTGATCCTCCTGGTTCCGCCTCATCCGAGCCCTGTCTCGAGCCCGAGTCTGCCACCTGAGTCTCAGGCACCACTCCAGATATGTCCGACACCGCTCGTAGTGCATCCCTCCTTTCCTGCGCAGTCTGAGAAGCCGAAGGAGACCTCCTGCCCTGCACTCTCCTCCGATTGCGCCTGCTCCTGCGCGGTCTCGGCCGGGCCTCAGCGCTCTCCGTCCAGGTACCCGAGCCATCCTTGCCCGCTCTGTATCGCTCCAACCACTGCCAGGCGTCGTCTGGGGAATCACAGAACGTCGCCACTCCGTCCACCAGCACCTTCAGGCAGGCAGGAAACAACAGAGAATATTGAACCCCTTCATCGCGGAGAGCTCTCTTGACAGCGACAAAGGAAAAGCGGCTGCGTTGGACCTCCTGGGAGTAGTCTGGGAAGATCGACACAGAGGCGTTGTCCACTTTGTAGGGGCCAGCCAATCTGGCCTGCCGCAATATAAGGTCCCGGTCCCTGAAGTGGAGCAGCCGAGCTATCACCGGCCGCGGGGGTCGACCCGGGGCAAGGGGACGAGCCGGGACCCTGTGAGCCCTCTCCAACGTGTAGAAGGGCGTCAAGCCCTCAGAGACCACCACGTCCCGCAGCCAGTTCTCCAGGTACGCAACCATGTCGTCCGCCTCGATATTTTCGGGTAAGCCCACCACGCGGATATTGTTGCGTCTGTTGCGCCCTTCTGCGTCGGCCGCCCTCCGTTCCAACTGCTGCACCCTACGGGTTAGGTCCTCCAGGGTGACGTCCGACGCCTTCTGGGCCAGTTCCAGTGTCTCTATCGCCAGTTCTGTGGCTTTGACCCGGTCCGCGAGCTTTCCATGGTCCGCCTTCAGAAGGCCAAGGCTCGTAGATACCTGGGCGATGTCCTGGTGCAGCGCCTCCCTCGTGTCCCCAATAGCCTTAAGAATCTGGTCCAGCTGTTGCTGCTGCAACCCCGCCGTCCGATCACCCGCTGTTTGCTGCTGATCCAGGGGGTCCAACGAATTCTCCGCCAGGTCCGGCTGCGTGGCGCCCGCTCCCTTCCGTGGCTTCCCCATGGGGTCCAGCCGGTGACCGCGTCAACACCAACCCCGCAAGGCCACCTCAACTTGGACCTCAGCAAAGGCCAAATGCGTTAGCCCGCCAATAAGCCTGTCAGGGTAACAGGGTCCAGCACCGTGACGAAAAAAGAAAGAAGGGAGGACAACCAGCCAGCACAGCCAGATCCCGGCTTCACTACCTCCAATGCAGCGCCCTTCGCCCCGGGCCCCTGCAGTCAACAACGAAGGCCACCAGGAATCCTTCACTGCGCCCAGGTCGTCACCGCTGGCAGTGTTCTGCACAAAGGTCCGCGAAGGGGGCAGAATGGACCCAGGCCCCCCTCAGCACCAGATGGTCGCCCCAGGAAATCCGCAGCGACAGGGGCGCTGCCGCCGATGGCCGCCGCAGGCCACAAGGGGCTCCTCCAGGCAATCCTAGGGCCCCCCAACGTTTGCGGCTACCAGTCCTGGCAGAACACCGTCAAAGCCCAACAGTTCCACCTCCAAATCGGTGTCCCCGGGCACCCGACGGCAGCGCCTCGCCAACGCCGCCACAGGAGCAAGGCGCCAGTCGGCTGCAGCGCCGCCCTCCGTCGCTGGGCACCTCCGCCCTCAGCGGCCGCTCCAAACCTCCTACCGCACCGGTGTCTAGGCGTCCACACCGCCGGTGCCCGGCACTTCAGGTCCTGGTCGGCTGGTCCCCAGGGCGCCGCCGCCCGCCCCCAAGATCCGGGCTCCCGCCAGCCCTGCCCGCCAGCCTCCCACGACGGAGCAAACTCCAGCGGCCTCCAGAAATCCAGGCCGGGGATCGGCCGTAATGCACAGGCCCAGGCAAGATGGCCGGGCGGCGCCTCCGCAGTTCCCACCAAAGGGCGCGATCCTCCACTGCCGTGGGACCCAGCGCAGTCCCGTTCGGCGCTAGGGCAACCCGCGGCTCTCAGCTGTCGAGCCCGGGTGTCGGCGCCGCCAGGGGGGTCTTTATTCAGGATAATCCCAGAGACCGACCCGGAGCTCAGGGCTCAGGCGTCCATGCTCGGCGGCTCCGTGGCCACGCCCTCATGTCATGCCTAGCTATAATAACACTTTAACCATTGCTTTTATTTTCAGTGAATTTATGTTTTGAAAAAATCGTATTCAGGCAACTCCTTGCTGTGCTTAGCTTTCGGCCGTACGTAGCAGCAGGATTGGACGCAGGGCTTAGTGCCCAGCAGGGCCATTCACCCAACACCCACGCCTGTTGTGCAGGGCATTTTAATCCAGCTAGTCTTCATCGATTACACATCTGTATAGAACAGATTGGATGCATATTTTTATTTCCTTTTTTGTTTTTTATTGCTTTTATATATTTATGCATTTAATTTTTACAGTTGAGAACTTCTTTAAAAAATATATATTATTTAAAACTTTTTTAAACTATATGTTATTATTTATTTTATTTTTTGCACAACACTTTGTTTCCTGTGTGGAGATGGTCTTCCATGGCCCTTGAATATATTATTTAATTAACTTCACTATAGGCCACTACTTTGTGCATATATTCCAAAATGTGGCACCTTGTTATCATTTTCTTCCTATTCTCCATGCAGCACTTCCAGTGCAGCAGCTGGTTCTTCTTCTACTGCTCACCTCTCCTGCATCAGTGCATGAGCTATACTGGTGAGTTGCATAGCCCTGAGGTGCCACTGTTTCCCAGGGAATATTGTCCTGGCTGTCCTCTATGCCGCATCTGCTTCCACAAAGTACACGCAACCTCTTGTGCACGGCCCGGATTTACTTAGATTTCATTCTACGCAGCATAGCAAGGGTGATAGCTGAGGTGTGTTGCATGAAAGGGAGAGATCCGAACGGCAGCATATCTACAAACATATGACGCAGTTCAGCCCCCTCCTGAGGGCTGCCAGCTCCAATCAGTCGTCGACCGTGTCACACTATATGTGTATGAATTGTGCTACTTGATGCCAGCAATAGTGTGTAATCAATATTGTCTGATTGTGAATTGTACTACACAGACTGTTCAAATTGCCTCCAAACTCTTTGTTTGTCTCCTTCCTAAGTGTGTTAGTTGGACATCGGCTGGTGTCCTGCTGTTATTACACTAGATTTATTTATTTATTTATAGTGTTTTGTATAGCGCGAACAAGACCCGTGGGTATCAGAGCGCTGAACATAAAAAAGATTACAGAATTGACATTATCACACCAATTATAACAACAAAACAGTTATGAGGTAGAAGCGGTATGATACAAGGGTGACTAGATAAAAGGCATTGAGAGGTGCATTAGTCTCAACTTGTGTCATAGTCATATCTTCAAGCTCGTTGAGGTAGGGTTACATAACATTATCAATACAATTACCTATATAATTAGCAGGTAAGAGTTGAGTAGGTTTCGCTTGTCATAATAATCATAAAGATAATAGAGTGAGGTAGAGGTTATATAGTTTAAGCTGTGAGATACAGTGTATAAGCTCCCAAATATATGAGGTAGCAGTACAGTGTGTAGCCGAGGCTTGAACGGGAATCTTTCATTTGTTTGATATTGATCTTCAAATTATTCTTGATGAGTACCCCCTCTTTGGCGCAGATGTTCATATCAATGGTCTGTACTTTCCTCTACGTAGGGTATTTACTCATCAAGTGGCTCTTTAGTTCCCGTTTGAATGTTACCGTATTTTGAATCTTCCTGATGTTTGGAGGGAGTGAATTCCAGACTCTGGGTGCGGCTCCGGAGAAGGCTCGATCGTAGGTCCTTTTCTTACGGAAGAAGGCCGGCCGCAATAGCAGCTCTTTGGCGCTTCTGGTTGGTCTGTTGCCTCCCGAAAGTTTAATTTTCTTGGCTAGGTATCTAGGCATGTTGTAGTGTACCGCTTTGTGGGTAATACAGGCCATTTTCATTTGAATTCTGGCCTCGTAGGGTAGCCAGTTTAGGGCTTTCAGGTGGGGCGATATATGATCGAATTTCTTTGTTCCCGTGATGAGTCTTGCCGCTGCGTTGAGACAGGCTTTTAGTGGTGCTATGGATGTCTTGGGTAGGCCAGCTAACGTGGTACAACCATATTCAATCCTCGAGATAACTAGCGATTGGGTGGCCAGTTTTAGATCCGCCTCAGAGATAAAGGGTTTTAGTTTTCTTAAATAGTTCAAATGGAAGCGGGCACTCTTGGCCATTGAGTTAATGTGGTCTTTCATGTCGAGGTTCTCATCTAACGTAATTCCTAGTGATTTAGCTGAGTTAACTAGGGTCGGAGTGCAGTTTAGCGCAGTCACCAATTTCACCCATTCCTTTACCTCAGGTTGGCTCCTTGTTGGTGAGATTAGCAGGAATTCTGTTTTGTGGGCATTTAGCTTCAGATGATTAGTTGTTAACCATTGCAACGCTTGCTTTAGTGTGTCATTCATTAGGTCGACGTCATCACGGGAGGCGATCTTTATATATATTTGCGTGTCGTCTGCATACATGTGATAGGATATCCGTGATTTTTGAAGAATCTCCGTAAGAGGTTCTACATACAAGTTGAATAGATCTGGGGATAATGTTGAACCTTGTGGGACCCCGATTGTGTTAGGGCATGGGGAGGAGGTTGCTTGGTTGATCAGGAATAGTTGAGTCCTGTTCTGTAGGAAAGAATTGAACCATTTCAGTACGTTTCCGGATAAACCCATCCTGTCTTGTAGCCTGGTCATTAGTATTTCGTGATTTACCGTGTCAAAAGCTGATGACAGGTCTAGTAGGATCAGTAGGCATGCCTGATTTTGGTCAAGGGCTTGTAAGGCGTCATCAACAATATGCAGGATCGCAGTTTCAGTACTATGCCCTGTTCTAAATCCTGATTGGCAGTCGTCTAGTAATGAGAACTTAGCGATGTGTTGACTCAATTGGCCCTGTACGCATTTCTCAATAAGTTTGGCCAGTAAAGGTATGTTGGTCACTGGTCGATAGTTATTCGGGTCTGTCGCATCCGCTGTTGGTTTTTTGATGATGGGCACTACCTGTCCCGTTTTTAGGCAGTCAGGGAGGGTCCCTTGTGTAAGTGAAGCATTTATTATCTCGGTCCAGATCGGAACTAGAGTGTGGCTGATTTCTCTTACACACTTTGACGGTAGAGGGTCTTGATAGTGGTTGTTCGGTCTAAGTTCGGCTAGCTTTTTGGCGATCTTACCCTGGTCATATAGTTCAAATGTGTCCCAATTTGCTTTATTTTTTGTTTGAGGACCCTCTGTTGTCTCATTAGCCTCATTTTTAGGTGAAGGAAGGGTCACAAGGTTGGCCGCTGCACTTGTGAGCTCAACTTCTAGTAGTTTGGTTTTTTCCGTGAAAAATGAGGAGAATTCCTCGCAGCTTATGGGAGTTTTTGAGTTCTCTTGGGTCGTTTTGGCAAGTTTGTTTGACTGTTGTTTTAGGATCTCGAAGAGTTTTCGTGGTCTGTTTATGGCATTATCTAGTTCAGCCCTTATAAATTCTTTTTTGGAGTTGATTATCTTTTTGTTATATTGTTTTCTGGTTTTTCTGAGGGCTTTCAACTCGGGGGAGGAGGGATGTTGTCTCCATTTCCTTTCGCCATTCTCAGTTTTCGCCTGTCCTCGTTCAGTGCCTCATTAAACCAGGGATTTTTTGGCTTCTCTGAGACGTTTTTCAGTTTTTGAGGCATGGTGTCATTGACGATGTTACCGATTGAGGTTATGTAATGGTCAGTCAGCTCATTGACATTCTGCCTGTTATTAGGTGGCTTCAGGTCTTTCTCACATCTTTCAACCAATAGTTGAATATTGGTTTCTTTTGTCTCACGAATCAGTTTTTTGAACTTGCGGGGTTGCACGGTCCTGCCCTTTTTTATTGTAGGTATCGCGAATGTTATGGCGTGATGGTCAGACCAATCGCATGGGTCTATAGCAAGGATTGACGTCTCATTATTTCTTGAGATAATCCAGTCTAACGTCGCTCCTTGTGAGTGAGTGGGCTGGGTGCATGCTTGAGTAAGGTTTAGCTCACTGAGGAAGTCTTTCATCGAGTTAACCAGCTTGTCATTGTCGTCGTCCCAGTGTAGGTTAAAGTCACCTAGGAATATATTGTTGGCATCTGAGTTAGAGTTGGCCGTTATGATCTCTATTAGTTCCTCTGTGAACTTTGCGTTATCCCCAGGTGGGTGGTAGAACGCATGCAGGTTGCAACTTTGCTTATTTAGTGCTCTTATATTAAGACCAAGGTATTCACAGGACTCTATGGGGTCAGATTGGAATTGGCTGACCTCGATCTCCGAGCGGTGAATGCACGCTATACCTCCTCCCACTTTCCTTGGTCTGTCTAACCTGACGATGTTATATTGTGGTGGTACTAGGAGATCAATGGTAGGAGATGATGATTCATTGAGCCATGTTTCTGTGAGGATGGCCAGGTCGATATCCTTGTTAATGATGAGTGCGGCTATGTCTGATGCATGTTTATTTGCCGAACGGCAGTTGAGTAGTAGGCAATTCAGGGTTTTCTGTGAGTTATCGACGTTACTATTTTCGGTTTCCGTTGCAGTTAACTGGATATGTTGTAGGTTGTGGTGTATTGCTTTCCTGTCATTCTTTCTGGACATTCTATTGGAGTCAATGGGTACTATTTTGATATTCTCCTCTCTTCCCCGGGCCGGTTGTTCATAAGATCGAAGTAAGGCCAGGGTTTCTTCATTTGACAAGGGATAGGTCCTGTTAGGTCTGTTGGGTCGGAGTGCAAGATTCTGGATGTGTGAAACCTTAGTGTGCGTACTTATCGTCATCTCCCAGATTTTTCCAATTGTCTGTGCGACTTTCAGCGAGTCTTGTGCCAGGTTTCCTACTAGTTTCTTGAGTTCCTTGACTTCTTTCTGGGTTCGGGATGATTTCTTATGTGAGCTAGACTTGGCTGTTTGGGTTCTGCATTTTGCTCTTCTTCGTGAGTGATCAGTTCTCGTTGCCCCAGATCTTTCCATTGACTCCTTAGTTTGGTTGTTGTTCCTGCCTCTATTAGGAGAGTCCCCATTGTTTCCTATGTTGCGAGGTGTAACGGGTGCCTTTGTGGATAGGGATCTAGGGGACTCCAGTCTCGAATTCGAGGGAGGTTGAGGAAGGTAGATATCTTCTGCTTTGTTCATTTCGTGGTTATCTTCATAGGGGGACTCGTTAGGTGTTGAGTTACCCTCTTCAAGCGAAGTGGCATCAATTGATAGCGGCAACCGCTCTTCCATTGGGGCCAGTTTCTTTTCTTTGTTTCCAAGGTTATTAGACGTCGCAATCCTTTCACTCTCCTTCTCCGGTGTTGCCATCGCATTTTCAGGTAAATCTCCGGCGTTAGAGATTTGATTGTTCTGGCAGTTGGTTTGATTAGCATCTCTAGTGGTAGAGTCATTGTTGTCAGTTGTGATAACTGGTGGGGTCATGTTTTGCTGGTAATTTTGTCCTTCTATGCATTCCTTTAAGGTTTGGAAAGCTACCTCAAATTTCTCGAGTTCTTTGTTAGTTGCTTGTATCAGCACTATTCCCGTTTTGTACATAGTAATGAATAATTCTGAGCTACATCCTTTGGTTAGTGAAGTCGTTATTTTTGTGCCATGTGGTATGTTTTTTATGGTTTTTGTGAACAGCCTATTTGTAATGGTATTGCGCCATTTGGCTGTTTTGTCTGTGTAGAATATCAGGTCATTCATCATGACGCCTTTAACTCTATCGAAATATGGGTCGGAGAACAGAATGTTCGGGTTTTTTCTCAAGGTGTTATGTTTGAATTTTTTGGCAGCATGTTTGGATAGAGTCGGAGGATATTCTATATTCTTTGCATTAGACCCCGTCGATCCTCGGTGTCTTTCATCCATTTCCGCTTCACCTTTACGTTGTAAGTCTTCAAAAAGCCTTTGACTAATTGTACTGAGTAGTTTCTAAGTATCCCCAGTACTGCTGTTTCGTGTTGGTAGGTATAGTTACTTTGTAGTTCCGTTTGCTTTTATCATACCTTTTTAAACTTGGAAGATAAAGAGGTTTAAGTGACTTCCGGACTACTATTTCGTAATGGTAGGTGTCGTTGCTCTGTTGTTTGCTTAAATTGCTTATTAGAAAATAAAACTGTCTGGCTGGACAAAGAACATCGTGTCTATTTAGTCTATATTTATCTTCCAAAAAATTCCTTTTGTCTAGGGACCACTGTCCTGTATAAAGCTCCAATGCTGGCAGCCTCGCGCAGGATAGTTATTCTTTGAGGCTTATTTCTCTTTGTATGTGCATGTATACTGCGCACACATACAAAGAAGAAGTAACAATAATAAAGATATTTCTCCTTGCTACGCCTGCCTCAGGTAGGTACACTACTTTGGTACCAGCCCATGTTTACAAGTCTATGTAAATATGGGTTTGCATCAAAATACATGGGTGGATACACTGGGACATACTATACCCATATATATGTGACGCAAAGTAAAGCAATGCAGCGCTATGCTTTGCGTTACTTTTTTAAAAATTACAAAGCCACTTAAATTGAGATTTGCATGGCTTTGTAAATCCCTGGTGGAAATGGCCCATTCTGTAGGGTCACCCCATACCTTTTGCCTTTGGACATGATGGTTTCACATTGCATTTACAGCAAACTGTCTCTCTTAAACACCTTTCTAGTAACGGTGGTCAAGAAAAATATTTGAAGATCTTTTCAAAGTGTGTGGGCTTATTTTTTGTGCACTGTCTCCTCAGCGGCCAATTTATTGACAGCTTTATATTTTTTTAACCTCCTATAGGGTACTGCAGTACTTCCTCAGGACTCATAGATACAATAAGAAGGTACAGTGGGAATCCCGTGTAGGTTTTACTTCCGTTTTTGTGTCCTGCTAGAGAATCATAGGACCCAGAACTTCGAAAACAAAGTTGTGTTTACTATGAAGAGGTGGTGTTTGTTTGTGCTTCAAGCCTTGACAAACAAGCAAAATGTATTGGGGTTTTGTGAAATTTCTGAGTATGTAAGTGTTGTGTTCCTGCAGTACTTGAAAGCGTTACCGCAGTATCTGTGACTTACAATAAAAGCACATCTGACTGCCTGATACCATTGGTTTATATAGCTGTATCTACTAATAAAGTTACTTCTCATTGGCTCATAAAAGTGTCATAAAACATGTTTAACTAGTTGCTCCCCATTGGCCGCCATTTTACATCTGTCCTTTAAGTGCATACCAGTGACTCTTTGTCTTACTTTTTTGGTGAGTGCTTTTTGTTATTTAGGTAAGTAAAGACAGGAATGGCTTCTGGGGGCAAAATCCATCACCCCAGCCGCCTGACGTGAAAGATGATGAGGTGTGAGCAGACTAACACAAAAATATGTTGTGATGTGTTTATAATATTTCTGGCAGTGTTGGGGTTAAGATTTATGCTCAAATCGCTACATGTAAATTATCTAAAAAAGATTTTAGTAGGGGCACTGGACGAAATATAGCGTTGGCACCAGTGGGATGCACAAGCATTTAGGGCCACACGTTTTAGCGGTCGCAAACAGAGAATTGGGCTATACATTTAGCATGTACTAACTCTATTTTACGAGTCAGGAACCTATCACTGACTCGAAAATAGGGTTTGTGAGTCAGTATTAGGAAAAAGGCGTTTCAAGGGCGTCCCTTCCTAATGGTGGTGTCATGTATTCCTATAGGTTCTGAATCGATTCCACTATTCCTGACCCTATTCTGGTTAAACTAACTATCAAGTTAACTAACAGTCAGCCCATGAGGCAAGAAAAGCCCCCATGATGCAGATACCGTTATCTGACGCAGTCACACTACGGCACAGGAACGTGTTATCTGATTAGGTCATAACGCTTGAGATCTAATTAGACAAGCGACATTCCTCCAGCCCCTGATAAGGCATACGACGTTCTCATAACAAATCAAACCTTTGACAACCTGGAAAATCCGTGCGGCCATTGATTTGATTTCACAGAGAACTTCAGTAAAAGAATGTGCTAACGAGCAAGTCGTATGACATCTTTATTGACACATCTATGTCCATCCTTACGTCAATCTCGGCACCTTTAAGGTATAAATATTGCCGATCTTGCCCTATGCAAACACACGCGTGGTGACGAGACGGAGCAGCCATACTTGCCGAAGCCCAGAAGCAGAGCAGACCCCGCTGGCAGCAGCCCCGCCTTCCTGGCGCGCTGAGAGACGCGCTGCTATCTCCTACCGAGAGACCCAGCACCGGCGCTTTCGGGCAGCCCTCGCAGGCAGCCTGGAATATCGAGAGCAGAGAAAGAGATACCATTCCTCATTCATCCTAACTTCCAGGTACAGAACTGAATAACCCCTCACAGAGAATTCTTTAGTTATTCACTTGGCAAAAACAAACTTAACTTAAACTGTAACTTTCTATTCCCGCCCACGCATTAGACTTAGGTCAGGTACACGGGGTAGGCGTATTTAGAAACACCAGTTGAGTATGTTTAGTCAAATGTATATGTGTATGTAAATATATTTTAATCATTTTAAACATCATATGGCTTAGAAACCATATCAATGTTTTTACAGTATTATTTTATACTATTGCTTTTAATGTATGCACTTTACTTAACTATAAGTATTGCAATAATATCGATCCATTTCTCTTGTACGAGAAAAGAGACTGATCAATAAATAACACCTTTTATTGAACACGCCCGTCTCTTCCTTTTCTCTACAATCTGATGAGACTAAGAATGCACGTACTGACTGAGTAAAATAATTGCCTTGTGCTCACACGACTCTGGAGATACACTCTTGATTAGGGGAGAGCAAAGTTGTCATGTTCTATGGTTGTCAGAAACTAAATCCCTTCTTGTCTAATCAGGGGAGTTAATTCTTTCCTGAACATTCGAGAACGTTTCTAGCGAACTCTGAGCTACGCTGGCAAACCCAAAACTTAAGTCTAGTATCGACAGTAGTAGACCTAGTTAACGTCTGGCCTAGGCCTTTACTGCTGTAGGTATTATTCCAATGCGCAGAGCCTATTGGGAAGATAGGAACTACACTACATGGCGCCCAACGCGTTTGGAAAGGGCGATAAAACTAACGTAAGACATTTATAGTAACTCAGTCGTGCTTTCTCACTCAGACCCCTTTTCCCAAATACTCCAAAGACGTCTGGAGTGGGTGAAAGGTAATATCCTCCAAAACCTCGCAGGAGGGAACTCCTATGTAAGGTTCTTGGTTTAGTCAACGTTGAAGGATACACTGTTCCAAAATATTGTGCATCTAATCTTTGTTCCATAAGAAACCTGATCTGCAAACAAACAAAATAACCATCCTGACAGTAAAATGTCAGAAAGTGATGAAGAAAGAGAGGCAGTTAGATTAGCAGCTGAAATAACAGCAGCAGATACTGCACTAAAGGATGCAGACGCGGATATAATACTCATTCCGGTCAGCAAAAGGAAATCTATAACCTTAAAACTTATAGAAAATGGACTGACACCTAGAGGTGGCACAGTCATATTCGTAATTGAGGCACACGAATATCGGCAGACAGAGGTATACTATACATGGATACATTTTCCAGCAGCAAATGCTGTAACAAAGTACTTCCACTATTACAAAATCGAGGTTCCACCCGACATTTACACTCCTTTCGAGGAGGTGGAAGTACCACTCAAATTCCAAGAGCATTTGCTCTTATTTGATGGCGCCCTAATACATAATAATCACATCACCAGGCTCGGTCCTTTAGGTAGACCAGGAGCAACGTGGCCGGTCTTAGCCGGATACACACCACACCCAGACATCGAAGGAATGTCTACAGGAGAGCTGTTAATACAGCTAAAACAATTACTAAAAATTCATAGACAATTAGTCCAGTATGTAATGCGGACTTCAACAATTCAGCCAGCGATTAAACTTCCACAGCTGACCCCTCACCAGGGGAACACAAATAAAATCACACCACAGAACATCCAATCCTGCCTAGGTAAAGTTCCGGCTAAACGGGAACAGATACCATTCTGGTTGGCAAAGAAAATCACCCAAATAGAGGCGGTGTTTCCTGACACCACCCCGCTAGAAAAACACAGGATTCTGACTATATGTCTCCCAATGGGAATCGCACCACACATAGAAGACTGTGACACTTGGGGTACAGTCTTTGCTTCAATCTACACAAAAACGCACGGTGTTCCATCCATTTCGGTAATACCAGATGTGCTAAAACAAATTCAAGATGAATACGGTCCAGAACCAGCTTTAACTCTTGGTATGAAATTACTGAAAGACTTCAAGCAGGTCTCGGCTATATTATTAGCCAATATAAAAGGTGAAGCAGCAAACGTGGCGATCCGCCAGAGGTTAAAAGAGACAGATATAGCAGACCAACCAGCTGAAATTGCCAGAATCATAGAAAAATCTTATGAAGAACTAGGTAGAGATAGTTTAGGTGGAATACCAGTAAAACCGCAACTGACTGAAAGTCCAGAAAAAATATTTTTTAATAATAATTCACCAAAAAAGAACTGGGATGGAAACAAACAATCCAATCCAAAAGAAAAGAAATTCCAGTCCCGAGGAAGGTCTCCTAGGCGAAGGGAGAAATCTCCGAACCAGAGACACAGGTCACCCCAGAGTGACCCCTCTGGGAAAAGATATAACCTTAGAAATAGGGATAATATTAAAAAACCTGATAGATATCAAGACATTGATACACGTCCCTCTCAATCTTTTCAGACTTCCTCGCAGAAATCGGAAAGAAGAGGACGATCAGAACAAAGAGAAGAGCACGCCAAGTCCAAAGACAAGGAACCTGCTCAACAAAAAAAGAAATTAGAATTTCCAAAAAAGAAGGTAGCCAGTATCAAGGTAGTTAACAATGCCGAGAATACTGAGGACACAACTGAAAAACGGAGAGTGGGCTCAGACAATGCTAGACAGCGCAGCAGAAGTGAGCATAGCTCGCAAAGTCCTTATGAATCATCTGGAGACAGTGGACACGAATGAATATCTTCAAGTGGAAACTGCAGACACCAGAGTTAGCAAACCCCACAAGATATACGAGATAACATTACGTATAGAGGGAGATAAGACTAGGAAAATAAGGGGACTATTTTGGGATAACCTTTCCAAGGGTTATGACATCCTTCTAGCTGAAAAAGACTGGCCACCAGAGTTTGTCAGGGAGTGCCCTCATGGCGAAGAAGTAATTATGCCTGCCTTCTCGAATCAAATCCCGATTCATAAAAAATACACACTTGCTAGAAAGTGGGCAGTGGCCTTAGCACCTGCTTTATATAAAAATCATGTAGGATGGGATGAGGATTCTCCTCCTCACAAAATCCAGTTAAAATCACAACCTACTGCACAAAGGCAGTACCCAATTAAGCAAGAAGCTAAAAAACAGGTAAATGAAATACTAGATCAGCTAGAATACCAGGGGATGATTGAAACTTGCACCTCACAAACCAGACAACTCATATCGTCTAGTTTTGGATTACCGACACCTTAACACATGTTGCAAAACCTTTGCAGTGCAAAACTCACACAGTGCTGCACTAATGAATAACATAGTGCGCAAAAAATACAAAACAACCTTGGACATCTCCAATGGATTCTTTTGTCAAAACATAGCACCAGAGAGCAGATATTTAACTGCATTCTCAGTAAATGGCACTCAAAAGCAATTCTGTCGGTTAGCCCAGGGGTACAAGAACAGCCCGGGGGTATTCTCAGCGAGAGTAACAGAATTACTACAACTATATGATGATGATGAAGCATTATCTTATGTCGATGACATTTACTTAACAGACGATGACTTGGATACTCACTTGAAAAGAGTGAACACCATAATACTTGGGTTCGCAGCGGAGGGTTACAAATTCAACTTTAAAAAATCCAGAATTGCCCATTTAACGGTCTTATACGTAGGATATGAATTATCAAGTATAGCCTGGTTGACAATTTTCTAAAGAACTAGAAGAATTAAAAAATATAAAATATGAAAAGACGTATCCTCTGCCAATCGACATTCTGCCTCTACGACATTACGCCTGTGTAATCTATACAGACGGACATGCTCAACCCTCCGTTTGGGGAGAACATGCATACAACCCCACATGTGAGATTACAAAAGAAGTGTGGCGCGGAGGTAAACTAAGACCTCTATTAACAAAATCACACTCAGTAGAAACTAATTCAGAACTACAAACTGAAATAATAGCATTAAAAATGGCGCTAGATAATGCGGATCGCGAATTCCCGACACTTATAGTGTCAGATTCATATTACTGCGTCAAATCATATAACAAGGATTTGCAGACATGGATTCAGAACGGTTACAAAGATGACACAGATGCACCAATAAAGCAGAATTTGCTCTGGGAACAAATAGCTCTTTTACAAAAAGAACTACCAAAGACTCACGTGACACACTCACTGAGTCATCAGCGTGATGGCGTTCACGTTGTAGGGAATTCATTGGCTGAAACAGCCGCAGCGGCAGCCACTAAATCGGCTCCCGTAGTTCGAAAAAAGCGTACATTAAAATACATTGACGGTGAAACAGTGCTGGCGGTGAAAACGTCATCAAAAGGCGACTGCTCAGCGTTACCAATCAACTATCCACTCAATTATACATACATAATCGATGCAAACTCCGTCCCTTTTGCTCGAATGCCTGGAGTGGGGGATAGAGTGATTCCAAACATGGACAGGAGAAGCTTGTTAATCGCAGACGCACACATGGGCGAGGGTCTCAGACACCTCAAACTGAAATATTCTCTGGAAGAATTACAATCACGGTACTGGTGGCCAGGCATGAGCCTGCATTACACCATGTTTGTAAAAAACTGCCCAAACTGCAACAGAGATCGCAGTGGGGAGAGAAACAGTTTAATACCTCGTCGTATCAAGGCAGATAATATGACCAATAAAAAGCAGGGCTTGCGATTAACATATACAGGCTAGTTTCCACTTATAATGTAGATCACCAGCACTCGGCTGACGTCCGGACTGTTATACAAAGATTTGCGAGTCTAAATGGCATATACGCTAAGAGCATGCTACGTTCGACCATTGTTTTCACTCAAGCCCACCAGCCTGGGGGGAAACATGGCCGAATGAGCACAGTCCAGCGGGAATCTTCTCACTTCCTTCCTGAGGGTACGGGATGGTGTAAAGAAAAAACCAAGGCAGAAAGCAATCTATAATGGAAAGGATATTAGGTTCGGGAGCTGGGTGGGTCAAACATCTAATAAGTGTCCAACGTAGTCTAAATAACTTGCCAAGAAATTCTCTGAAGGGATTCAGTCCGTACGAATTATTATTTGGAACTAGAATGATTATCTCTGACCTCGACAGTCAGACTTCAGTGGTTAAAGAAAAAAGCTTTGATGTCAAAGACCGTTTGGCTATTTTACAGGACTTAAACAAAACAAGAAAAGACCTGAGCAACATACAGTTGAAACAACAGCCAACAACCACTGAAGAATCACCACCTGTCCCAGCAAGACCTGTCTGGATTCCAAAAGTCGGGGATCTAGTCAGGGAGAAGATCGCGGTAAAGAAGGAATTTGGGCCTTCTTACAGAAAAGCAGTTCCTGTCTTGTCTGTCAACGGGACAAGATCAGTTGTACTACCGCCACTTGCTGGTAAAAAGGAGAACCGAGTTGTATCCATCGACCTGGTAAAACCACAACATGTGGCCGATAACAAACAGTAGGCCAAGTGGACTCCCAATAAGTAGCAGAACACCAAGGTTTGCTACCAGTACAGAGGTCCTAACAAAGAGGCTCATCACATTCGAAACGCCTACAGAAGAACAACAAGGACTATGCAACGATGCAATAGAACTCAGACCTCTGAAAACCCAAATAAAAACATTTAGCAGAGACACACCAATCTATAATGAAGTACCAAGTGAAAATGCAAGAAACAAAAATCCTGAAGCAATTGGAACAATTGACAGAACTGCATCCGGCTACTTCATCAACTTCGATGATTCCTCTGAAAGCCTCAGTGAATCAAAGACACAGCCATCATCAAAATCCTTTAAAGACAAAGCTAAGGAACTTTTGAACCAACTGAAAGAAACATATCTGATTTCTCCATGGATTGAATTTTGGGTGGGTTTTGGTGCATTTATCCTCATACTTTGGCTCATCATGGTATTAACTTTGGGACGCTTCATTGAGGGAAAATATGCTAAAATGGACACAGCAAGTCAGAACATCAACTTGGTCCTCAAACCACACACATCTTCACACGTCGAGAAAAGAGAACTTTCTTCAGCCAACTTCACAGCCAATCCTATACCTGGTGGGGTAGCCTGGGACAACACTGACTATGAAATTTATGGTCCGGTCGAGAACCTGAAATACCCACACCAAATCAAGATCTCCTTGAGTGACTTTGCAAAACCAAACTCATTTGCTGATGATTGGGACTTCGAAAGCATTAATAACATGATGTCTGACTTAGTAATGTCTGCTAAATTTACAAAACATGATTATTTGCAAGGTTCTACAAATTATGATAGTATGTATTGCTATAACCACTATGGTAACCATTTTTTACATAAATCTGCACAACCTAGAAATGTTTTAAATTATAATCAATGGGAACATTGTGCAACACCTCCAAAAGGGAGCTCAAGAACTGTTTACGACAAATATTCATATTTTTCAGGTTTTAACACAAGTAATGCTGAAACATTTTATTATAAATTGTCAAACAAGACAGGGGTGAAAACCATGATAACCAACACAAAGTTGATATATTCAGATTCATTCTTCGAGGAAATGAATACTTTAGGATTTAATTATTGGGAAAAAAATGTTGATTTGAAAAGTGTTTGGGGTACAAAAGAATGGCAAGTACAGGGTTTAGAAGCTTTGTTTAGAGCTTGCATGATCCCAGAACAAATGATATTTTTAAATGACACTGTTCAACAAACCACCTGTCTTGGCCTAGCCAAAATCAAAGATTTAAATAAACCGTCTATTCCAAAGCCAACAATGTTTAGCAATAGCTCTAATACGGATGAAGAGATAGACGTAAACCATATATTAAACCAAAACAGAACACATCCTAATTGGAAACAATGGTTGATCTGGCCCACAGATACAAATAACTGTCAAGACAGATTCCTGAATAAAACACAGGGGTTCAAAATGACCAGGCCAGACCCTAGATATCCCCAAAGACATCACCCAGGGATAATAACAACCTACAGTGTGGGCAAATTATGCCTTCAGTGGCTACAAACTTCCACACTGCCTGAAATTAAGCAACACCTAACTTTACTTACTGATGGTGCTGACTTGCGTGATTTCATAATGGGACCACGCAAAAAGCGTCAAAAGCGTTTCATAGCAGCCTCTGTATATGCAGCATACAATGAGGCCTGGAAGGTTAATCAAATTGAAACAGCAGAGAGAATACGGGAAATTGACCGTATTAATTTGGAAAAATCACTTTCTGTAGTGGACAATGGGTTAATGACTCTGTCCTCCAGAATTTTTTCTTTGGACAGCATTGTATCGTCAGCAATCGATATATTATCGCAAGACTTACTGTTATTACAACATGGTCAGTCACAATTGCGTTCTATTGTACAGCTTGGCTGGACGTTACAAAATCTGCGTTCAGGCTATGTGCCTTGGCGTTTAATCAACACAACGTCACTATTCCAAATCTTTAACCTTACTGATAGACAAATCGGTATGGCGCAAAAGGGTGCTGATTATACAATCTTGAGCATTGAAAAACTAGAAAGATTACCAATGACAATGTCAGAACGACCTGTCAGTGAATGGATAATCCACGGAATCATAAATATTCCAATCTCAACCTTCAGGTTTCAATACTGCCAAAAATATATACAGGCTGGCAGGTACGAGAAATTGGGAAAGGGGTACCTTAAAACAACTTGGAACCTGCCCTATTCGCATGCATGTGTCAGTAATAAAGGACAGAAAGTGTTTCTTAGTGGCAACAATTGTGCTATGTCACTAAGCGGCACGCTTCTGTGTAACGGAATTAGTTTGCATGGAGCCTGTGAAGGGAATTCATACAACCTTTCATGTCACCAGCAAGGCGCACCTGCAACCGAAATAGAACCATTCTTTCAAAGACTCTATAATGGGAGTTACATTCTTATTGTAGACCGCAAATGTTGTAGTCTTATGCCCGGGACTCCTTATCTAGTCACTACGACTGCGAAGGTCAAGTGCTGTGGACGTTCTTTGTTCCCCAGCTCCTTTCCAGACAGGGAGGCAAGGGCATGGCCCAGTTTGAAAATTACTTCTATTCGAATAGATACTTTAAGCAGAATGAAAACAGTGCTTCTTCAGACGCCTACAAGGCTCACGTCATCAAAAGAAACGTATGATCTACAAGTCGCAAGGACGACTGCAGAGATACATACATTATTATCGACTAATTCCCCCGTACATTTCGCGGAAATCCTGAGCGAAATCTTAAATATTTCTGATACCACTGGGGTCTCAAAAGTATTTAAGACAGTATTTTCGATGGCATTAACACCATTCAAAGCCATACTGGGTATTTTTCCAGATTTCGTCCATTCGATTTTTGGCGGACTTCCCCTGATCCTGGGACTAATTGCAGGAATCCTATTCTTAGTCCTTATTTTTCGTTATGGCAACCCATGTCACAGATCAAACTCTCGCGACAATGGAAGATACAATCCTAGCCATTGGATACCGGGACCGGATATCAAAAATCCTGGGACTATCCCGGCTTAGAGACCTGAACATGACTTGGTTTCTATCATTTCGACCAATGTGGCAAAGATGTGTTTTACCTGTATTGAGATGTCTGCTATGCGGAGAAGAATGCGTGTTAGACACCTGTCTGACGCTACAATCGGATGCGCCAGTGGATGCAGATACATTGTTGGTTCCTACCAAGGTTCACGCTTTGTGCTGCCCTCAAAGGCTGCCAATCCTGATGACGGCATTCGTGGAGTCTTCACCACTACGATTGAAGAGTAGTGAAGTTCAAGATGAAAGCAGCATTAATCAGGTACGACCTTCTGTCAGCAATGCGAATCAGAATGTCAATGGAGACAATCATGCGCACGAATGCATGGTTACACCTATTTCCGACTTAGTGGAACTTTCCCATGAAGCTGTTGACAGTTTTTTCGAAAGCCTTAATGATATGATGTTCTCTCCAGAACAGAAATAGAGACTTTTGAGCAAGCTCGCACACGGCGTTCCCTGAATTCGGCCTTCAACTTTAAAAATAAAGTCACATGAACAATTTTTCCCACCAGTTCACGGACAGCAATTTTTTAGCAGCCCCAAATTATTTTTTACAAAATTTTCGGGACACTTATCTTCTGCTTAAAGTAAGAAACTATTCCTAGAGAACTAAGATTTCTATTTTTAGATACTTTATAAACTTTAGTTGCCCGCTGGTATGTTCACAAATATTTTATCATGTGATGAAATGGTCTCGAACTTTCTTTCTGTATAGCCATATTAAGAGCCATTTCATGTGTATTTCTCATATATCAAATAAGCAATAATGTCTACAAATGCGTGTTTACTTTAGCATTTAATTCATAGCTTAAGTGCATACAATATATATGACTGCAATTTTTCAGTATATTTGAAAATTTCAAAATGCATTTATGTATTTTGGGGTGGTGAGGTATACACTATACTCTATAGTATGTTGTACTATGTTATACTATGCATAGATTAGTAAATATGACCATAGTTAGCGTGGAGTGGGTGTCATGTATTCCTATAGGTTCTGAATCGATCCCACTATTCCTGACCCTATTCTGGTTAAACTAACTATCAAGTTAACTAACAGTCAGCCCATGAGGCAAGAAAAGCCCCCATGATGCAGATACCGTTATCTGACGCAGTCACACTACGGCACAGGAACGTGTTATCTGATTAGGTCATAACGCTTGAGATCTAATTAGACAAGCGACATTCCTCCAGCCCCTGATAAGGCATACGACGTTCTCATAACAAATCAAACCTATGACAACCTGGAAAATCCGTGCGGCCATTGTTTTGATTTCACAGAGAACTTCAGTAAAAGAATGTGCTAACGAGCAAGTCGTATGACATCTTTATTGACGCATCTATGTCCATCCTTACGTCAATCTCGGCACCTTTAAGGTATAAATATTGCCGATCTTGCCCTATGCAAACACACGCGTGGTGACGAGACGGAGCAGCCATACTTGCCGAAGCCCAGAAGCAGAGCAGACCCCGCTGGCAGCAGCCCCGCCTTCCTGACGCGCTGAGAGACGCGCTGCTATCTCCTACCGAGAGACCCAGCACCGGCGCTTTCGGGCAGCCCTCGCAGGCAGCCTGGAATATCGAGAGCAGAGAAAGAGATACCATTCCTCATTCATCCTAACTTCCAGGTACAGAACTGAATAACCCCTCACAGAGAATTCTTTAGTTATTCACTTGGCAAAAACAAACTTAACTTAAACTGTAACTTTCTATTCCCGCCCACGCATTAGACTTAGGTCAGGTACACGGGGTAGGCGTATTTAGAAACACCAGTTGAGTACGTTTAGTCAAATGTATATGTGTATGTAAATATATTTTAATCATTTTAAACATCATATGGCTTAGAAACCATATCAATGTTTTTACAGTATTATTTTATACTATTGCTTTTAAAGTATGCACTTTACTTAACTATAAGTATTGCAATAATATCGATCCATTTCTCTTGTACGAGAAAAGAGACTGATCAATAAATAACACCTTTTATTGAACTTTGCCCGTCTCTTCCTTTTCTCTACAATCTGATGAGACTAAAAATGCACGTACTGACTGAGTAAAATAATTGCCTTGTGCTCACACGACTCTGGAGATACACTCTTGATTAGGGGAGAGCAAAGTTGTCATGTTCTATGGTTGTCAGAAACTAAATCCCTTCTTGTCTAATCAGGGGAGTTAATTCTTTCCTGAACATTCGAGAAAGTTTCTAGCGAACTCTGAGCTACGCTGGCAAACCCAAAACTTAAGTCTAGTATCGACAGTAGTAGACCTAGTTAACGTCTGGCCTAGGCCTTTACTGCTGTAGGTATTATTCCAATGCGCAGAGCCTATTGGGAAGATAGGAACTACACTACAGTGGATCACAGGGGCATGTATGAATGTTTCATGACCGGAATGCGGTAGCAAAATATTCATATTTTACCAACCCCTTGAAAGAAGTGGTAACACATTCAAATACTGGAAGTGGTTCCCAAGGGATCGCATCCCCTTTGTGAATGTGGGCGCCAACATTTTTTAAGAGCAGGCAGTGGTTCCACGGACTACTGCCTACTCTTAAAAAATAAAAAGGTAGTTTTCATTTTTATTTGGGAAATATAGCCGGTTTTCCTATAAGGAAAACAGGCTGCATTTCAATTTTTAAAAATGCTTTATTTAAAAAGCACTTTACATATAAACAAGGGGACCCGAAATAATGGCTGAGGGCCACGGTTATCAATTATATTTTAAAAGAACAAAGGTCCTTAGCAATTTACAAGAATAGGTGAAGAATACCATATATACCACAATAGGCTACTATATAATTCCAATGTCCAGCCGGACATGGATTATTAATGTTTAAATATTCACAAGATAGAGTCGAGGATATCTGAACAACAACAGTTGTAGTAGGGCACAGTCCTGTACCATACTGTGAGGGGGAAAAGGAAAAGGACATACAACAATTACGAAGTTACAGGCAAAGACTGAGCGTATTGGCCACTTGTGAATCAATCTGTCAAAGGTTTACGCAAGTTTAGCCAAAGTAGAAATCACAACAAATTATACACAATGGTCAATTGTGAAACTACTAGAGAAAGTCGACGCTTCGATCCCTTGCTCAAAATTGTACGGGATCATCATCAGGACTAAAACATAACATTTGCCTGGTCTATACAATTAAGGCCTGTTAGGAAAAAACAGGAGGAAAAAGGAAAAAGTGACCATTAAGAATCACTAAGAACACTTGGGCATCAGAATTTAAACAACGCATGTGTGGTTTTAAATACACTCACTACTCGGATTCGAACAGTAGGGTGAAAGAGTGCGGATAAACAACGTGATACTTGTGACAGAAGGCGAAAGTAGTGACAATTTAGACAACATTTTTAAGGAAAAGGGGGGAGGAGTTTTTTAAGGGGATTGAAGAAGGAATACACGCCCACACATGGTATAATGTCGGTCTGCAAGGGGAGCCCCAGGATGGTACATATCACGTAGGTGTACCGGCAGCTATATGACATTGTGGTGAAACGGCAGCTCATTTCTAGTGCCCTTCTCGGCGTGACAACCTCTAAGGCATTATGGTGAATTAGCAGCGCAGTTCTAACTATACGGGCAGTGAGTGGACAGTGGCAGTGTCCCTGCTGCTTTGACGGCGCGAGTATTAGCGCATGTGCTGATGCTGTTTTAAAGCTGACTACGAGCATTTTAAAAATAGCTGATTTTAAAAGTGAGGGGCATTAGGAGGAGAGCGCTCAGGCTTCCTTTGTGTGCTGTCATCTTACGGTGACTCGTAACTTTTACTGGGGGCACTGTGCACTGCTGAGGTTTTACCTGAAGGCAGCTGCAGGGGCAGGAACATCAGGCAGGAGGGCTTGGCTCGTTTCCTCCTTCCCGCCTCGTTCTGACGCTGGTGATTAGCACCGTTCGAGCAGAGGGCGGGGAAGGTCCGAGCAAGCCACTTCCGGTGCAAAGGGGAGGACGGGCAGCGCTCTCGTGTTGCTGACGCTGTTGGGGGATAAAAGGCACTGGACTACGGGCCCCGGTGGCGGTGAGTGGACAGTCGCAGTGTCCCTGCTGCTTTGACGGCGCGAGTATTAGCGCGTGTGCTGATGCTGTTTTAAAGCTGACTAGGAGCATTTTAAAAATAGCTGATTTTAAAAGTGAGGGGCATTAGGAGGAGAGCGCTCAGGCTTCCTTTGTGTGCTGTCATCTTACAGTGACACGTAACTTTTACTGGGGGCACTGTGCACTGCTGAGGTTTTACCTGAAGGCAGCTGCAGGGGCAGGAACATCGCGCAGGAGGGCTTGGCTCGTTTCCTCCTTCCCGCCTAGTTCTGACGCCGGTGATTAGCATCGTTCGAGCAGAGCGCGGGGAAGGTCCGAGCAAGCCACTTCCGGTGCAAAGGGGAGGACGGGCAGCGCTCTAGTGTTGCTGACGCTGTGGGGAGATAAAAGGTGGATGCCTAACCGGCAGCGCATCGGGCGCGCCGAAGGCGCGCCGAAGTCGCGCTTAAGTTGAGCCCGTCTGCGCCCGTCCGCGGTCATTTGCGGGCCAGGGCCAGATCCCATGCCCCATTGGGAATGCATTTACACTGGAGCAGGACGCAGCTGCTGTCCCTCCGTAATGCCACCTCTAGTCCCTGCTTGCACAGTATGAGGGTGGAGGAGAATGCGGGTTGCGAGCACTGTCACTTTGCCTACAACTTGGAAAGGGAGGTGGGAAACGAGCACCACGACCTGGCCTGCGGTCTGTTGAATGTACGCTCTTTGCGGAAACATAAGCTGGATGTTTACGATCTGCTCACTGAGAAGCAGTGGGATCTCATGTTTCTCACAGAGACTTGGCTTGATGAGTGCTCAGCCCCTGATGTTATGGAGGCGTTACCAGAAGGCTACACTATGATTAGGCAGGATAGACCCACTGGTAGAGGAGGAGGGATAGCTATTGTAGCCAAGCAACGCCTACGTTGCCATTTAGAGAACATCTCCATCATGGACAGTGAGGCGGGTAGTTTCACCATTAAAGTAAATGAGGGCTACACTATGAAGGGTCTTTTGATCTATAGACCCCCAGGCCCTCTGGCCAGGTTTGGGGACAGTTTAGTGGAAGGCATTATAGAGGCTGCGCTGCGCAGGGATAAGTTCCTGGTGCTAGGGGACCTTAACATGCACTTGCAGGACCCCATGGATAAAGCCGCCATGGACCTCTGCCAAGAACTATGTGCCCTTCAGCTGGATCAGAAAGTAAAAGATCCCACTCACCAGGGAGGCCGCCTACTGGACCCCATATTTGCCAACTGGAGGGAAGTAGATGCCCTGACTCCTATCCCTATTCCCTGGTCGGACCATCATCTGGTACCTTTTACCATATGTATCCCTGGGGTTAGATTACCGGAGCCAGCTCCTCTGTACCACCCGAGACGGAGATGGGCCACTTTCTCCCAAGTTACGTTTAGTGCGGCACTTATTAGAGGGGGGAGATGATGCGGAAACAGCTAACGCTAACCTCTGTAAGCGCATAACTGAGGCGCTAGATTGCACGGCCCCACTCTCCCTGGCTAAACGGGGTTACCGTACTCAAAAAACGGCCCGTGGTATAGTGGCGAGCTTCGGGTGGCTAAAGCAGCACTTAAGCGTGCTGAAAGGCAGTGGCGGGTGGCATTTGCCACGGATGCCAAGGAGGAATATCTAATTGGGAGGCGCGCCTATCGTGGGTTAATTAGGAAGGCCAAAGCGGCGTATTATGCCGGAAATTCCACGAAAGAATTGCTTTTAATTTATAAAACTCTTTCGGGTGGGAAGCCATCCACTACGCCAGATGACTGCTCAGTGGAGTCCTGTAATAGGATTGCGGACTTCTTCGCCGGAAAAGTAGCAAAAATATACTCGGCCTTCCCTAGCCATCCTACAACAGGGTCTGAGTTTGTAGAATCCCCTAGGGAAAGGGGCGACCAACACATGCTGACCAACTTTGTCACCCCATCCCCGGAGATTCTCATGCAGATCTGTGGGTCAGTAAAGTCAGGCTCCCCTCGGGATCCGACAATGCCAAAACGGCTAGTCGGTAGTCTGTCGGCTCTGGAGCCGTACATTAGACATCTTTTGGATGTCTCCTTCAGGACCAAGACTGTGCCCAGAGACTGGAAACAGGCGGTGGTGCTACCTCTCCAAAAGAAGCTTAACATCGGCCTCGAAAAACTGGAGAACCTCCGGCCAATTTCCCCTTTTACCCTATATGGCCAAGGTGGCGGAGAAAACGGTAAATACCCAACTGATGGAGTTCGTGGAAGAGGCTACCCTCCTGCACGAGACCCAGTTTGGTTTCCGTCCCCGCCACTCTACGGAATCGGCGCTACTGATGGCAGTGGAGACCATACGCCAGGGGGTGGATGAGGGCCAGACTATGGCTCTCATCCTTTTAGATCTAAGTGCAGCATTCGACACTGTAGCTCATACCACCTGGCTACAGTGTCTGAATGATGGCGGGATATCAGGAGCTGCACTGGAATGGATCCAGTCTTTTCTGACAGGGAGAGGCTTTCAGGTTCGACAGGGAGACTGCTACTCAAGGGAGATTGGTTTGGGCCAGGGCGTGCCTCAGGGTTTGTCCCTGAGCCCAACCCTATTTAATCTATATGTCTCCCCGGTGGCGCCCCGGTGGCGCCCATCGTCGAAAGCCACGGCCTGCACATAGTAACTTTTCTGAATTACAGGCCCAAGCAAAGTCAAAAGAGTCAACAAAACTCAGAAGCTCTATCAAATAGTACTTCCTCTAACAACCTGATGAAATCAAGGCCACTGGATACATTTCATAACGTCGTTGCTCAATGTAGGCCGCATAATGTTATGTCTGGCGTTCACGGACAGGAAAAAAAAATTTGACCTTCACATCTTCTGAGAAAAATTCTGGGCTGTTGTGACCAGTAGGTTTTTTTTTTTTTTTTAAACTCTTGTTTTTGAATTTTCTTCTTTAAAAACTAGAAACTGTGGAAAATGTTAATATCTAACCATCATGTCTCATAGGACTGCCTGTTAGTCTTTTACCAAAATTACAATTAATTGACATGAAAGTAGTTTTTCTTAATGTCAACGCATTTCTAAATTTTGTGGATGGGCTACGTGTTAAGGTGACGGAGTAAAGTATTCGAGCGCAGGTATTAAACATTCATTGAAGTTTAAATTATGCCCACAGATGTTTCAGGACACAAAGGGCTTTCCAACCCCTCGCAGCTCTGAGATATTTGTTTCATTACTTTTAATTTACTTCTCATAAGTTTTTCACATTTTGTATGTGTGCTGCACTGTACAGCACACACCCAAAGAGGGAAAGTGTTCATGGTATCCTAAGGATAATAATTTATCCTGGAAGGGTGCTCTTCCATTACAAACACTATGGTACAGAATATATCCCTTTGCACTGTTGTGCAAAGGTGTGCTCTTCCATTACAAACACTATGGTACAGAATATATCCCTTTGCACTGTTGTGCAAAGTTGTGTGCGAAGCACTGGGAAGCCTGATTCTGCACCAGCTCTAGGGAGAGAGCAGGACAGTGCCCCTATCTTAGTAGATATGACATATTCCTGCTCTCTCACTCTCTGTTTAAGAACACTCTACTGAATTGTTTAATAACCAAGCATTGCACATCACGAGATAGCCATTTCTCCCTCATCACTGAACAGATGTTCTTATTTTTTTGTAGAGTTTTTGCATTTCTAATATATTTAAAAAAGGCAATTTTAACAGATTTCAGAATATGGATGTTTATTAAGTATATTGTCTTCTATAGTACATGTTGTTACTAATATTAGTTGTAAACAGACATACAAAATGTACTATTTACATATTCAGAATATATCTCTGTACTGTCAACACTGAAAAACTGTAATTACCATAAACAAATTCAAAAACTTTCAGACAATGTTTAAAACAACATTCATTAGTTGGTTAGTAAACCTCCACAAATGCTGTCATTTGAACAGGTTAAAAAATATTTATTTTTGTTCTCAGTGAGTGCTGTTTGACCTATTTCACCACTTGTGATTAACCATACAACTTCAGCACTCCAGACACTTCAACGAAATGTTTGCTCGAATGAAACTATGGTGAAAACAATTCTTAGAATGATAAAAGTCTGTAAAAGGTGTACATGTTAGTGTGTCAAATGTAAAGAGAAGATATATAGTTTACTGCATTGTGGACATCATTTTCTCTGCAAGTTTATCAATTACTACTTTGAAAAGGAGAGGACATCTTAAAGAAATTGACACAGTGCTCTAAAGTAGTAGTACACAGTAATTATTCTCTCTGTGAATAAAATGTAGAGGCTGACAGTGATTGTCACACTTCATGGGCCAAAGGACAACATATACTTAAAACATTAACAAAATCTATATATCTCTGAAATCAGATCTAATACACTATCAGCCTGATTCATCAATCTCCCGTTTTGCGAGCCCCTAATAGCGATTCATAACGAATCGCTATTAAGGACTTGCAAAACGGGATTCATGTAGGAATTGCATAAAGAAATGCGATTCCTACACATTCCTTATTTGCGATTAGCTAATTGCTAATCGCAAATAAGGAATAACTCCCCATTCATTCCTATGGGCCAAAAGGCCCATAGGAATGAAAGGGGAGTATTCCTTATTTGCGATTAGCAATTAGCTAATCGCAAATAAGATAGCGATTTAAAGGGTGCCAGGGGTGTCCAAAGGACACACTGTAGCACACCTTAAATGCAAATTGAAACAGGTGTTGTGTGTGCAACATGCAACTTAGAAAAATGCTTTTAAAAGCATTTTTCTACGTTTTCGCTATTTACCACGAGGTTTGTCCTCGCGGTAAATAGCGGGCCGAAATTGCGAATTCGCAATTTTTAAATGGATGATGAATTGCATTTAAGGAATCTCAAATAGAGATTCCTTAAATGTAATTCCTCGCAAAATAGCGAAATCGCTATTACCGATTTTTGCATTTGGGATGATGAATCCCAAATGCAAAAATAGCGCTCGCAAAGGGCCAGATTCTCAGAATCTGGCCCTTTGCGAGCCGATTTCGGCTTGATGAATCAGGCCGTATATGTTATATTTTCTCAAACGATGGTTCCAGAAAACATGAAAATTAGTTTTCTAATTCTTTGGCAACCTCTCCTTGAATGTCAGAAAAGTATCTTTGCATTCAGTCCAACCTGACCTATTTCTCAAATATACAGTACAATGATCTGATGTAATGGTCTCACCTTCATAAAAAAACAATGCTGACAATAGCGTAAGTTTTTTTATAAATTATTATCCAACGATATTTAAAGTTGATAATGTCAGTGTCTACTTTAGTGCCATCTGGTCTACATCTTTGTAGCATTAGGATGATCTGGGTTTTTTTCCCTAACAACTAAACTTGAAAGAGTTGGTTTGCACAACTTTTTTCAACAACTTATCAGATGACACTGATCTGCAGGCTGGGAAGGTAAATATACAAATCACTTAGAACCAATGTAAATGCAAATCTGGGTGTACTTGTAAAGCGCACTGCGACTCCATGGAGTGTCCTGGCGCTGAAGACTGCTGGGGAACCCGTCCTGGTTTTCCCTGTGAGATGGTCCCTTTCTGGGTATCTCCAAGGTGAAACCAGGCATCCCCGGCGTCTGTGGGGGGCCATTGTAGAGATGAGGCAAGCTTAATGCCCAGAGTTGCCGAGTGTGTTCCGTGGTTAAAGTAGGCACCGAGGCGAGAATTATCGAGTCCGTTTTGACCCTGGTCCACGACCCTGCCGCGTCGGGAATTGAACCCTGGTCCCGGGCCGTTCTCTGCTTATGGGTCTGCCGCCTCTAACCAGTGAGCCACACGACTCCACTATCAATGGCAATGTCAGTTCTTGGTGACAATTCACACATTCATGGGTCTTGTAATCATTAATTGCAAACAAATCATCAAGAGGAATGCATTCATTTTCTAAAATAGCTAGAACATCCTAGACAAATTCCTGGGCATCCTCTTGAAACTTTGTAGTAAATTCTGTTCACCCTGTACACAGGTCGACGAATACCCGTTTTTAAGCTTGCACTGTCCTCAGTAAAGTTGGCAGTACTCTACATCACTGTTCTCCTCAGTTTTATGAATAAGTTAAGTAAACTGAAATAAAACATCTACAATTACATTACAGTAACTTTTTACTCCATTTAAATTAGAAAATTGAGATACTATCATAACCTTTACTTTATCCGCTTTCAACTTTATGTTGATGAAGCTCTGCCTTTCTGACTTTTGTGCCTTTCTTGTCTGCTGTGCTTCTCTCAAACTTCTGTATGTTAGAGAATGCACAATTTTGAGGAATTGAGTACTGCCCAACAGGTACAGTCATGGCCACCCAGCTTACAGAGTCAGATGTTTCACAGCACATCCCAGGGGGATTGTCTTTTGGGTATGTTCTTGGAGATGCAAAAAGAGGGGCCCCAAGCTTTGAGGGCAGGGGGAGTCACAAGTGTTAAATCGTAATAGAACTAACAAACAAACATATTTAAGACTTGGTAAAAGGAAACAAGGTTGTCAACGAAATGCTTATAGGTACACTTTTGCAGCACATTGCAACCTATCTGGAACAATCCAGAAGGTTCTGGAACAAGCCAGTAAATAAACATTGATAGCTCAGGGAAAACATTCTGGAACAAGCCAGAAGGTTCTTGAAAAAGCTGTGTGATGATGGAAGCCATCTTAGATTTCAGGAGGGTATAAATACCATTCCCTTGGACCACACCTGTTGCCAGGCAATCGAAGTTCCAGTGAAGACATCACCCATGTTTTTACCACCAACCCAGGTTACCTGCGCATTCAGGAAATCTTCTTTTTCTGTGAACCTTGCTCCTCCTGGAGAGACTTCCCAATGAACTGCAAGAAATAAGAGAAACAAGAGAAAGCTAAGTAAATTAAGGGGTATATTTTCAAGAACGTGCGATAATCATCGCCAAAATAGGTTAACGCAATTTCACATATCGCTCTCTATCGCGGGAAAATAACTCTGTGTCAACGTCACATTCTCAACACGGCGGTAACATGTGATAGTGTCCCCATAACGCGTCAAATGTCAGCGATAACATTACTGGGTCGGCGATGCAAATTCAAACCCGAACGCAAAAAAAGTTGCATTGAGCCGAACTGCGATAAAAAAGTCAGCGATAAGCAGGGCTAGGCCTGCAAGTCCCACAAGTCAGGCTGCAAAAATCAGTATAAATACGGCAGCAAAAAACACAAACATAACATAAACAACTGCGAAGCACCATGGAGGTAGCCGGAGCAGGTACAGAGGACAACCAGATCCCCACAAGCCCCACAGAGGACCAGTCTGGGACCTCGGGGTCAGGGAAGGGCAAGGAGAAGAAAAAGAGGAAGACGCGGTTCAGTCCGCAGGAAAACAGGATCCTGCCACCATCTAATTGCCACTGGAGAAATTGTCAGCACTAAATGTTGCACTTACACTTGTCAGAGTGATGTGCTAATGCAGAGGAGTGACATGCACACAGGGAATGTGCCTTGGAATGAATTTATTTGCAGATGCTGTGCCTGTGGTCATTGTGTCCTGTCCCATGATTGCTAAGGACAGTCCCAACGTGAAGTGCTCATGTGAAGAAATTGTTAATGATAGTGTCCCTGCTGCACTGGGGTGTGGTCCTCCTGCTTCATCCTCATCGTCCGGTGCATCTGGCACATGGATTCATGGGGCATTGGTGCGTACACATATGTTGTGCAACACACAACATGCAATGATCATCTTCTACACTATTTGCGAGCTGTAAAGGAGTCTTCCACCTAAGATATCCAGGCACCTGAAACATGACTTCAACACGCCAAATGAGCACTCCACGATGCCCCTGGTACGTTTGTAGGCCACATTGTATTGCCTCTGGGCCTGGGTGTTCAGGGCTCGGAGGGGTGTCATCATCCACGGGCAGAGTGCATATCCTTGATCACCGGTGACAGGGGAGAGAGATGTGTCAATCGGTGGTTCTGCATTGTGTTGGCAGGCTTATTAGTATATTGGTGTGTGATGTGTGGGAATTTGGGATTCATGTTTGACATGTCTTGCATGTGGCAAATGAGCGGCATCCATGTGTATTCCGTTGCCTCACAGCTGCTCCTCACCCCCCCCAAGCCTATTTACTTGGGTGCGCTGCGCAGCTGCATCACTTGCACTCCTAAGACACACGATTGTCATGACTGTCTGTGCATGTCCACAAGCCTGACAATGACACTGTGATATTGTCCATTGAAGGTGGTCGGCCACGTGTGTGTAGGCATATGGTGGCCACAGAGACACACACAGTAGTTGCTTTGGTTGCCATCCCTGAAGTGAACCACGCCCTGAGCCCGGGCTATTAATTTACACTCCTACGCTGGCCAAGCACACTCCGCTTATGCTTACAGGGGGGACGACATAGCTACATGTCCAAGGTGTACCCCACTGGCTGAGGTAACATGGTTGCGTCCACTGTCTACGACACCACATTCACCAGGAGTATATGTCCACATGGACATGTCTGTGCTCTGCATTTCTTGAGTCTGTCTAGCACATCACCCCATCATTGTATTCATTCTGATTCATGGGTCACTTGCCTCCCTTCGCACATACTTGGTTCCCACCTCTCACCACATCCTGCTATTGTGTGACAGAGGTGCCACGACGTGGATGATTTGTCTACATGCTGGCCCCTGTTACCACAATCCCTTGTGTTGTCGTGTCTGGTAGGTGGGCATGTTGTTTGGCATGTTGTATGTGATGTTGTAACATGTGCATTCCCACAGTTGTGAGTTGCATGATTGTGAAGTTGAGGTGTGTGGTATGTTCATTTGGTACTTACCAACGAGCAGTGCATTTCCGTAGGTGCCACCCTCGAAGCGCTGGTTGATGATGGACTGTCGGAAGATGTAGGAATCATGCACACTGCCTGGGTAATTGGCGACAACGTTGGTGAAGAGTCCCCGGTGGTCCACTATTTCCTGCACATTGATGGAATGCGTGTGCTTTCTGTTGCTGTAATTGTATGCAGTGTCGGCAGGGGGCACAAGTAGGAAATGTGTGCAGTCAATTGCCCCCAACACGTGCGGGAAGCCACCTATGGCGTAGAAGCCTTGCTTGGTCTCCAGCTGTTCCTGTGTAGTGTGGGGGAGTGACGGTGCTGGGGTACCAAGCTGATGATGGCTTCCAAGACAGTTGTGATGAACTTAGATAGGGCTGGCTGTGAGACTCCTCCGACTCTGGCGGTTGTTGGTTGGAAGGTACCAGAGGCCAACAGATGCATCACAGCCAGCAGCATTGTCTGCAGAGGGAGGTTGGTTGTCCGCTGTGTTGGTACCGTCAGCCTGTGGGCAATGTGGGTCAGGATGCGGAGGATGGCTAATGGATGATCTGTTTTTTCTGCTGTTCAGGCACTTGCACACTGAGAAGCAGATGACAGACAAACCTCAAGAGTGATACAAGGAACCTGTCATACAGTCAGCGGTTGGCTATTTTCTTATTTTGTCCCCATTCCCCTTGGTGTTCCTCCAGAATGAGTGCTGTGTACAACTTTCTTGGTTGAGCATCAGGGGGTGTTGAAGGACAAGCATAGTGCATCGCTCCTGCCGGGCCGATTATCACGTTAGTCACTCTCTGACACATACGGTGCATACAAACTTCTCAAACAATTGCTCTCTCTAATACATGGAAGGTACCAGAGGCCAACAGATGCATCACAGCCAGCAGCATTGTCTTCAGAGGGAGGTTGGTTGTCCGCTGTGTTGGTACCGTCAGCCTGTGGGCAATATGGGTCAGGATGCGGAGGATGGCTGTCCTTTTGAGCCTGTACTGGGCAATGACTTCCTCTGGCGTTATGTCTGTGAGGCTGGTGCGTTTTCAGAAGGACCACTGTCTCAGTGGTAGTCTGGGGGGAGGTCCAAGGGGAGGTGGTCCTGGGGGGGATGAGTCTGGGGGTGGTGGCGGTGGGTGTTGTGGGCCTCTTGGGTCTCCGAGCTGCATGATCAGTAGCTCCATGACATGTGTTAGACTGCTGATGTGGCTTAGGCTGGGCTCCCTTTCATACTGCAAGTTGTCGTCTTGCTTAACACCAGTAAAAGGCAGGTGTTAATTCCCTGCTGCTATCGCTCCTAATCGCCTGTTTTTGGATCGCTTCGCCGATCTGGCTGATCGGTGAGAATATCGCGGAGTGGTGTTTTCGTGTGTTTTTACACGGGAACGCCTACTCTGCATATCATTAGCATTAGTTGTCGCTCTCATCTGTGGCGATGTTTTTTGCGGAAGCTATCTCTGGATAACTGGCGATAGCGGCAGTTTGCACCAGCTTGAGAATGGGGTGATAATTCTTTTGCCACTTTTGCTGCACTAAAGTGCAGATAACTCGGCGATAAGTCCTTGAGAATATACCCCTTAATGTTTACCTCCTTTATGCATGTATAAAAGTCAGGAATTTGAGACAAAGAATCATGATTGAGCATCAGTAAAAGAACTTGGTGGACAAAAATGCAAGATTCTTGATTATTTTCACAATTATTATTTGGTGAATCTCGCAATCTGCCCTAACCAAAGAGAGACATTAAGGAAACCAAGCAGTGTGTGCTGTGTTCTGTTTGGCTATATGCTCAGAAACAACTAGAAGAGACAGAACTAACGTTTTAAAGGATTCTCATGCGAATGAACATGTATATTGCGTGTAGACTGAGAGAAATTATGTAAATGATTGAAACAATAAAATAAAAGCTGTAAAGGGGTTGTTAGGAAAAACTAATAATCTGTTTTTTTTGCTGTTCAGGCACTTGCACACTGAGAAGCAGATGACAGACAAACCTCAAGAGTGATACAAGGAACCTGTCATACAGTCAGCAGTTGGCTATTTTCTTATTTTGTCCCCATTCCCTTTGGTGTTCCTCCAGAATGAGTGCTGTGTACAACTTTCTTGGTTGAGCATCAGGGGGTGTTGAAGGACAAGCATAGTGCATCGCTCCTGCCGCGCTGATTATCACGTTAGTCACTCTCTGACACATGCGGTGCAAACAAACTTCTCAAACAATTGCTCTCTCTAATACATGAGATGTATGTATTTACATTGCTCTCATAAAAGCCAAGAAGGCACAGTCCAGAAAGTGACCTGACTTGTGACTTAACATAAGATATTCCTTCTTTAAAAACGTTCTGGCCTAAAACATTTTGGCCTATATTTATCATTGCTGCATCCATACTTGATCCTTGTGATTTATGTATAGTCCGACCTACAAACTCACACGGTCCCAATATCGGCTCTTATCAGTTGTCACCCGGTGAGGAGCCTATATCACACGGTGTCCAAACAATTCGCTGAAAATTGTTTGGAAGCATTGAGCAGTCGATGTCCATTACAGGATGTGAAACCTCCCCAGGATATCAGCGGCAGCCTCCAAGGCTTTGTTTTTTGGTGTTGCCCGGTGGAGGTGGTGAACTAAAAAGTGCCTCTGGCCATAATTGGCACTAAGCCATGCCCCCTACGCCCCCCCCCCCAATCACACAATGAAAAATGTTCATTAGTTGGCAGATCTGGTATAGTGATAGCATAAGATAAACACTGAGAACATTTTTAACTCTGCTCATAAAGATCTTTCACTAACAGGAATTGGGCACTGCACCTTCCTATTTGTTCTAGTTCCTCTATATAGTCAAACCTTTCCAAAACTGACTCAAATTTAGCTGTGCTGGGATATGTGCTGAAATCTACCACATTATCCATTGCTCCATTTACTAGGCCATGCTTGTCATTCATATAACTATTGCTCAGACGTGAGTCCCATGCTCTCCACACCACTGGAGTCAAGCTATCCAGGCTGATGACGGCTGATAGCCAGAAACCGGTCCTAGGATGTTTGATTCCGGTCCAGGAAAGACATGGCTTGGTAGTTTGGACTGGACTGTTCCCATGAGGCACAGGGTCAGACTGATTTGCATATGGCCATGTCTGAACTGGGGTGGTGTGGAGTGCAAAAAAACAAAGGATTTAGGCCCAGATCTCTGTACTCGGGTGAATGTATGACATTGTTCTGCATTCTGTCAATCAATTGTTGTTTTTGCATTTGTCATTCAATCAATTGTTGTTTTTGCATTTGTCATTCATATAACGGCACAAAATAATCCTTACATTTTTACAGAGCCTTTTCAAAACCAGCTATATGCGAAACTGACTTATAGGTTGTGGAGTTTCTTCACCACTTTTTGACACAGTTGTAAGTTTAATCCTTGATACTCCATCTTGCCTACTGAGGCAATCTGAATAATTTCCTGCTTTTCTAACTGTAATATTTCTATATTATACTGTGCACATTCATCCAACGTTGGCATGAGGCACACAATCTGTAACTTTTCTCCTCCATTACACTTGGAGGTGGTTTGATATCAATTAAGAGAACAACTAATGTATGAATTTGGGAGTCCATTTAGCTTCTTAATTTACTACACCTATTCTAATATATTTTAGCATGCTGCCATACTTCACATCTGCAGTCTGTATCTTGTTCTTAGTTAATTTAGCATATTGAAAATTTTGCAAAATATTCACATTTTAAATACTGACTAAACAGTTCCTTGTTTGCTCACGGAGAAGCTTGTGAAAAACGGGCTGGCCTTTTACAGGAGTCAGATGAATAAAATCACCAAGGATTAAGATATGCTTTCCTCCAAATAGTATGTCAAAGTTTTCTCTGAGAACTTCTGGCATTAAAGGTGAACGAATGATAGCATCACATTTAAAACCTTGCTAACCTCACCAAAAATGAAGACCTTCAATTTAGCTTAAGGCACAGGTTTATAACATGGGCGTAGGATTTTAATGCCTACAGTGCTCCAGACGGCTATACAGCTATTAGAACATTCTGCCCCTAGAGACAGCTTGCTGTACCATGCTATACATGCCATTACAGACTGACTCCAATGGTATAAACCTCTGCCAAAAGTGGAGATCTCTAACAAGTGAGGCGTACTAATACCCATCTACAGTGGGCTAGAAAGCTATTAGAAAATTCTTCTTCATGAGGTCAGAACATCCTAATACACCTTTATTACCTAGTGGAGCAAATGCAGTAGCCATTCACGACCCTTTACAGTGTTATAGCCTGAGACAAAGGTGAAGAACTTCGATGAAGTTTTCATGTTTATTTTGTCCTTGGGACAAGTAGGCCCAAATCCCCGCAGCACAAACATGTTAACTGCCAGTTTACAGTACAACATTATGGATCAGAGAAGGGCATTGTCTGCAGTTAAGGTAACACTTGTGTCTGTAAATATGGAAAAAGTTGAAGTTGATATGAAAAACAATACATTTATTTATGTGAACGAGATTGCGTCTTTATTAATAAATTCACCTGTTGTGAACTCCACATCAACCCCAACTTGCAAATACATAGTTAGGCCAGCACTGAGACCGTGGCCCAAGGTTAATGAATGATAGACATAAACAAAGAGATTCTATCAATGTGTGAACATGTATTTTATTTGTTGGTTTTGCAGTGATGAAAATATAGTGAAAAATACTCTCTCTTAGGGTGATAAAGATGAGAGCGCTATGTGCTTTTTAAAATACCCCTCACACACTAAAAAAATCCAGTAGTGTCATGCTTCATCATTGGGTTCTTCCCGTCCCTCTACGGGGCGGGGCGTGCTACGACCTGACCGACTACGCGGGAGCACTGAAGTGGTGACAGGACTATGTGATGGTGCAAGGTGTCAGTGAAAGTGTAGGGACCTAACAATGTGTGTGAGTACAAAAATTAAAAATCCTCTGGCTAGTAGAAAAAAACAATTTATTAGCTTCTCTAGCTGGGGACGTTAAGAAGGGGGTTTTGGGGTTGAGCCGATCGCTGCAACCTGGTCTACATGTTTCGTAGGCAGTCCCCTACTGCCTACTCATCAGGACCTTCTACTGGTCCCTACGAAAATAAGCTCAGTTGCTAAGTGTTGTCAGCCTGTCTTCCTAAAAACTAACAGTAAAATTCCACTGTTAGTTTTTGCTTCAGGGCATGAGCTGGCCCCTGGGAAGCAAAAATTATCAAAAATAGTGACCCAAATGTGGTCTCTGTAAAGAAAAGGGAAAAAAAGGGAAACACAGATATTTACATTTGTAGCTGTTGATTTTGCGCTTTCATTGTTGTTTGCGCCACAATTTCACTCATCAAATCCATTCACCCATTACACAAAGAATAACTTTAGACTTTATGGACAGAGTGATGGATCAGTCTGCCATCCCCTGGCTGTCCGTAGGTGATGACGAACAGTGGACGAAAAGCACACAGATGTTCATAGTAGTAACTGTGGTTTGTCACTGCGCTTTCATAATTGTCTGCGCCACAATTCTTCTTTTCAAATTTCATTAGCCCATTGCCTAAAGCCCTAATGCAAGACTTTATGGACAGAGTGATGGTTCAATCTGCCATCCCCTGCCTGTCCGAGTAAATCCCCGAACTTATACGTGCCCTTTGTAGTTAGGGCTGTTTCTGTCTCCACACACACACACTATCGCGACTCAATACATGCAACGATATCTCACAGGATTAAAAAGGAGGAGCCCGATCTCTCATACTAGTCTTGAGGTTATGGTCAATGAATCAATAAAAGTCCCCACAAACCGGGACGCACCCCTACATTAGAATGGTAACCATACATACTGTTGTGGCAAGCGCGTGGTGCCCCATGAGCTGACAATCGGTAGGAATTCACCGCGGCGCTCTGCGAAGAAAGAGAGCCACGCCCTTAGCGTTTTTGTACACACTGTGCGAGGAGTAAAAAATATGTCTCAAAACCCACTTGCTTTAAGACCTGGGGTAAAGGTCTGTAACTTACATTGTCCGCATAGTCCCCAAGTCTTACTTCTACCAGTGTTGCCGCTCTGCTGAATGCTCGCGTGTTGGGAGCGGTGAATCATTTAAGCTTCACTGCGCGCTGGTGCCGGGTGTGTCAAAACACTAGCGCGCTAACTCAAAATGGCCGCCCGTAATGGAACGCGGAAGGGTAGAAATCCGGAAGTCTACCTTCTATTTCTATTGGTACTCAGATTTTGCCTGCACAATGTAAATCTTAATGCAAATTAGATCGCTATTAACAAATTGTGACAGAGGAGATTATACAACAATAAGTTAGTGCAAAAGCCCTAATATTATGAACAGGTCGATTGTAGTGGACCTAGATTGAGAGGTATGTGTGTTTAGCAAAATGCGGGAAACATGTATGATAGGTGAGTAGAATTCAGCTTGGAATATTTACGCAGGTTTCTGCCCAGAGTTGGGAAAAGATGTATTGGTTATACAGATTAAACAGCGAAAATCGCTGTGAGATATGTTTATGGAAAACATAATTATTATGTGGTTTGAGACTTGACCCCTGTGCTAAGGTTGGGCACAGTAGTCATACACCAGTGGTGCTTTGTTCCAAAGGGGGGGGGGGGGGTTCCCACATGCCAGTAGAGTTGGTAACTTAAAAGGGACCTCTGTTAATATCTTGGCCACGGTTAGGGGTGGTGCCTCAGAGAGTGGGGGTTCTTTTGGGGTACGGGGGTTCTATAACTGACCCCACGGAATTTCATCGTTCAACCCATTTTTGTTGGACTGGACACGAAAAACCCATCTCTGTTCCTTTTCAAGGAGATGTCTTTCGTTGTCGATCTGTTCAATTACAGTCCACAGTATGTCTTCAGGTTTGTGACCACTTTCCAGGAAGTGGTTTGTTAATTTGGTGCTGGACTTTTTGCACTTGATTGTGCTTTTGTGTTCACCTATTCTTAACTTCACTGCCCTGCCCGTCATGCCAATGTATTCGAGTTTGCAGGGACAAGTGATGAGATACACAACATTGGAAATATTGCAGTTGCTAAATGTTCTTTGTTCCCATGTTGTCCCGTTGTTGAAGGTCAATTTCTTGCTTTTCCTGGTCAAACAGCATACCTTACATCCGCCACAGGGGTAATGCCCTTGTACAAAGTTTGGATTACCAGTGTTGTTCACCCTGTTGGCCTTGGGTCTGGTATGGACCAATATGTCCCTGACACTCTGTGCTCTTTTGTGCGAGAACATAGGTTTTGGAATTTCCAGGCCCCCACTGTTGAGGATCTTCCAGTTCTTGTTAATTATTTTGCTCACCTGGTCAGAGTTGGTGTTGTACGTGGTCACACAAATGGGTCTATGCTCTTCCACTTTTTTGACTTTGTCCTCCAGGAGGCTTTCTCTGCAGTTATTCCTTGCTCTCTTGTAGGCTTGATCAATGATCCTAGGTGGGTAGTTCCTCATTTTCAACTTTTTCTTTAGGTCTTCTGACTGAGTTTTGAAATTGGCAACTTCCGTACAGTTCCTGCGAAGTCGCAGGAACTGGCCGTAGGGGAGGTTATCCCTCAAGTGTTTCGGATGAAAGCTCTGAAACATCAAGAGACAGTTCTTGGAAGTACTTTTAAAATGGGTTGTTGTCATCAATCTGCCATTTTTGGGGAAGATGTTCAGATCCAGGAATACCAGATTGGTTTTTGTTGTGACGCTGGTGAATTTGAGGAATTCATCCTGATAGTTAAGCCATGTCAGGAACTGTTGAGCGCTCTTATCATCGCCATCCCAGATGATAAGGATGTCGTCAATATACCTCTTCCAGGTCAGGATCTTTAGCCGGAATGGGTTACTGATGTTTAGTATCTTTGTTGCCTCCAGGTGGTGAACATAGAGACCAGCTATGCTTGGAGCAAATGTGCTTCCCATGCTGGTCCCATGCTTTTGAAGGTACAAAGTGCCGTTGTACTCAAAGAAATTCTCCTTGAGAGCCAGGCAACAAAGATACTAAACATCAGTAACCCATTCCGGCTAAAGATCCTGACCTGGAAGAGGTATATTGACGACATCCTTATCATTGGCATGACGAGCAGGGCAGTGAAGTTAAGAATAGGTGAACACAAAAGCACAATCAAGTGCAAAAAGTCCAGCACCAAATTAACAAACCACTTCCTGGAAAGTGGTCACAAACCTGAAGACATACTGTGGACTGTAATTGAACAGATCGACAACGAAAGACATCTCCTTGAAAAGGAACAGAGATGGGTTTTTCGTGTCCAGTCCAACAAAAATGGGTTGAACGATGAAATTCCGTGGGGTCAGTTATAGAACCCCCGTACCCCAAAAGAACCCCCACTCTCTGAGGCACCACCCCTAACCGTGGCCAAGATATTAACAGAGGTCCCTTTTAAGTTACCAACTCTACTGGCATGTGGGAACCCCCCCCCCCCCCCCTTTGGAACAAAGCACCACTGGTGTATGACTACTGTGCCCAACCTTAGCACAGGGGTCAAGTCTCAAACCACATAATAATTATGTTTTCCATAAACATATCTCACAGCGATTTTCGCTGTTTAATCTGTATAACCAATACATCTTTTCCCAACTCTGGGCAGAAACCTGCGTAAATATTCCAAGCTGAATTCTACTCACCTATCATACATGTTTCCCGCATTTTGCTAAACACACATACCTCTCAATCTAGGTCCACTACAATCGACCTGTTCATAATATTAGGGCTTTTGCACTAACTTATTGTTGTATAATCTCCTCTGTCACAATTTGTTAATAGCGATCTAATTTGCATTAAGATTTACATTGTGCAGGCAAAATCTGAGTACCAATAGAAATAGAAGGTAGACTTCCGGATTTCTACCCTTCCGCGTTCCATTACGGGCGGCCATTTTGAGTTAGCGCGCTAGTGTTTTGACACACCCGGCACCAGCGCGCAGTGAAGCTTAAATGATTCACCGCTCCCAACACGCGAGCATTCAGCAGAGCGGCAACACTGGTAGAAGTAAGACTTAGGGACTATGCGGACAATGTAAGTTACAGACCTTTACCCCAGGTCTTAAAACGAGTGGGTTTTGAGACATATTTTTTACTCCTCGCACAGTGTGTACAAAAACGCTAAGGGCGTGGCTCTCTTTCTTCGCAGAGCGCCGCGGTGAATTCCTACCGATTGTCAGCTCATGGGGCACCACGCGCTTGCCACAACAGTATGTATGGTTACCATTCTAATGTAGGGGTGCGTCCCGGTTTGTGGGGACTTTTATTGATTCATTGACCATAACCTCAAGACTAGTATGAGAGATCGGGCTCCTCCTTTTTAATCCTGTGAGATATCGTTGCATGTATTGAGTCGCGATAGTGTGTGTGTGGAGACAGAAACAGCCCTAACTACAAAGGGCACGTATAAGTTCGGGGATTTACTCGGACAGGCAGGGGATGGCAGATTGAACCATCACTCTGTCCATAAAGTCTTGCATTAGGGCTTTAGGCAATGGGCTAATGAAATTTGAAAAGAAGAATTGTGGCGCAGACAATTATGAAAGCGCAGTGACAAACCACAGTTACTACTATGAACATCTGTGTGCTTTTCGTCCACTGTTCGTCATCACCTACGGACAGCCAGGGGATGGCAGACTGATCCATCACTCTGTCCATAAAGTCTAAAGTTATTCTTTGTGTAATGGGTGAATGGATTTGATGAGTGAAATTGTGGCGCAAACAACAATGAAAGCGCAAAATCGACAGCTACAAATGTAAATATCTGTGTTTCCCTTTTTTTCCCTTTTCTTTACAGAGACCACATTTGGGTCACTATTTTTGATAATTTTTGCTTCCCAGGGGCCAGCTCATGCCCTGAAGCAAAAACTAACAGTGGAATTTTACTGTTAGTTTTTAGGAAGACAGGCTGACAACACTTAGCAACTGAGCTTATTTTCGTAGGGACCAGTAGAAGGTCCTGATGAGTAGGCAGTAGGGGACTGCCTACGAAACATGTAGACCAGGTTGCAGCGATCGGCTCAACCCCAAAACCCCCTTCTTAACGTCCCCAGCTAGAGAAGCTAATAAATTGTTTTTTTCTACTAGCCAGAGGATTTTTAATTTTTGTACTCACACACATTGTTAGGTCCCTACACTTTCACTGACACCTTGCACCATCACATAGTCCTGTCACCACTTCAGTGCTCCCGCGTAGTCGGTCAGGTCGTAGCACGCCCCGCCCCGTAGAGGGACGGGAAGACCCCAATGATGAAGCATGACACTACTGGATTTTTTTAGTGTGTGAGGGGTATTTTAAAAAGCACATAGCGCTCTCATCTTTATCACCCTAAGAGAGAGTATTTTTCACTATATTTTCATCACTGCAAAACCAACAAATAAAATACATGTTCACACATTGATAGAATCTCTTTGTTTATGTACATCGTTTTGGAGGGTGATTCTATCAACTCCTCTGTACTTCCCTTATTGTTTTGTAATGAATGATAGATACAGGTGAGGTGATGTAAGCTTGTACTTTACTGCTGATATTGGCTCTAGTATAAAAATGTGGACCTACGTTTGCATAGTTTAACAATATGAGGCTACAATTAATGCTCCCAGAGTGCTCTCTGATAAGATGCAAAATTTTGCAGAAGTTTGAAAGCGAGATTGATGATTACTTGCTTTCAAAATAAAATGTTTAAAAAATGCCACTAAGAAATAAAGTTTTATTAAACTACTGTAAAATATTAGGTATAATTTCTGTGAAGCATAATCTAATAAAATGTGTTGATACATACTAGTATTTCCAAGAAATATTCATAATGGCAAATCAGTGTGCGCAGTTTCAACAAGATTGTGGGAAACATGAACATAAACAAACACTGGTTAATCCTGGACCTATTTAGGAGCCCAATTCTTAAAAGCCCTTAACTCAGGTTCAGCTCCAATTTCTTTCTCAGGATGTTGCAGAGGAAAGTAAAGATGGCTCGAGATGCAGTGTTTGGCAGCTGTCTGACACAACTCCAACCCATGCTAACTTTGTTCTGCATGTTACATAATGAGCTTCCAGAGACCTTTGTATAAAAGCAGGGACAGGCAAATTAATTTTTTGTCTGGATATTCTTCTCTCACCTTCTGCAGTCCTCATGCCCTCCACCAGAACCTAAAACTATACAGATGTCTAGACCTTAAATAATTTCCAATACTTTTTAGGCATAATTTTAGACTTTGGTTTGTATGTCTTCATGTGTTACTAACTGACTACTCTTAGACTTGAACCAACATTTCAAATTCTTCAGATGTAGTAGTTACTCATATTTTGTACTAGCAGCCCGTCCCGACGTTGTCCGGGTACGAAATAGAATGAGTGTAATGTGTGTATTTGGCAAGGGCAATTTATTTCAAAATCTCGCGGTAGACAACATTTTTTGTTTCTTTAGAATCGGGACGGAGAAGGCCCAGCTGCAGCCCTGTTTGATGTTAGCAGGCGCGTGGAATTGGTGTAGTGATCCGCCGTCTGAGCCCGGCTACAGCCCTGGTTGATGTTAGCAGGTGCATGTAATGTCGTTGAATGAGAGAGTTATCAGCCGCGGGTAAATCCGTTTAATGAGAGAGTTGAGTGACAGCGAGTAGGAGAGGCTGCAGTAATTGTCCCCGCTGACACACTCATTTGCGTGTGCCCCCGCTTGAGGCCCAGATGCAGGCCTGTTTGATGTTAGCAGGCACGTGTTCCCCCGCTTGAGGCCCAGCTGAAGCCCTGGTTGATGTTATCAGGCGTGTGTAATTAGTGTACTGATCCGCCGCCTGAGCCCGGCTAGAGCCTTGGTTGAAGGTAGCAGGCGCGTTTAATTTCGTTGAATGAGAGAGTTCAGTAACAGCGCGCAGGAGAGACTGCAGTAACGTTACTTACAACGCCTCCAGCTGAACGCCTTTGTCACGCCCCCAGTACACGGCCACAGCAGACGATCTTCTGATTAATGTACGACCCACATGTCATGATGGGCGGAACATAGCACACGTCCCCAGCGTTTCTCACGCCCCCAGCGTGCCCCTTGATGCGGCGCAATTGCATTCACATGGCATGAAGGCCGGACAAACACCCCCAGCGTTTCTCACGGCCCCAGCGTGTCACGCCCCCAGCGTGCCCCTTGATGCTGCGCAGCAACGTAATTGGCACTTGTATGTACGACTCACATGGCATGAAGGGCGGACACACGCCCCCAGCGTTTGTCACGCCCCCAGCGTTTGACATGCCCCCAGCACACGCCCACAGCCCACGATATGATGACCGTACCACACGACCCCAGCGTTAGTCACGCCCCCAGCCCATGCCCACAGCACCACGCAGACACGCCTACAAGGTACTACTTTACTGGCACGGTTCTTTTACCTTTTAAATGTATATGGTGGCCGTCTGCATAGGCTATGTCCTTCTGCTGCAACTGCCCTTTCCAACGCTGTATTGGGTGTTGTTATTGGTGCTGTGGTTACTGAGATTACCCGCCTCAAAGGTTTGGGCTCTCTCTTTATAATATTAGTATGGATTGAACATTTTAAGTTTTAAGTTGACATATGGTGGTCAGGCAAAACATTACATCAATACTCACACACTACCCCTCCACCCTGAAAATACATGTTGCACACATAGTTCACTGAGGCAAGTCTTTCTGCTGCATGCTACAGTTCTGGGTAACTAGGTGTCCACCTTTTTCTTTTGGCCTCCGTCTACAAGGTCCAATCCACCCTAATCCTCTTTCTCATTTCTCATATGAGACCTCTGTAACCCTAGCTCCCTGTGGACCAGCCTCCCCTTACATTTTGCGGCACCCCCTTCTATCATTATTTTCCCTTGCCTACACACATCCATTCCCAAAGCCAAGGCTTACAGCCTTGGGCATATTGTGCTGGGCACTTCTGGGCAATTTCTCTCTTTTCTAGTATAAATCATAGATTAATCAGTATTCACATATATGACGTTGTGCATGAGTCCCTCCATATTCCTATTATTACTAGGGATGTTTGAGCATCAATATATACTCCAGTGGTGTCTTCTAGGTTTTGAACCACTCCAACCAAATATGATTGGAGTTTAGGGCATTCCCAAATTGTAAGGAGTTGGAGGGTGCACTACTGACCACAACTTGCATGCACTGATCATCTCTGGCCCTACCTATTGTGTGCAGAAGGGCTCGGATATAGTATATTCAATGCAGGATTTTAAATTGGACTTGGCCGAAGCTCGCCTTTATGGCCACTCCTCTTGGGAATTATAACGCCTCTTTCCTTCAACTCCCCCTATGTCGCTCTGCCAAAGTGCCCGCAGCTGGCCTAGTTTACCCTGTGTGTTCCTCATCAATGTGTCGTACGTGAGAATGTCTTTGTCTTTCTAATCACTAGGGTGGAATCTTCTTTGGTCTCCTCTCTCAGTGGAATCTCGCGTGTAATGTAAATGTAAATGTAGGTGTACTTATATAGCGCACACCTGTAATGCATGCGTGTAATGCAAGGCGTAATTGCAAGTATTTAAATATTTGTGTTTTTGCCATTTCATACTTGAACCATAGTTGCTCAAATGGCACTATACCATTTGTGTCAATACACCAATCTAGTGTGGATAGGTCAATATTGTCGTCTCACAGTGCCACGTCTTGTGTCCAGCCACTATGGGGTCTTTGGGGTAAGTCTATTCTCCTATGCCATTTCTCTATTAGCCATACAGATATGACTGTTGCGGTTGCAAGTGGTATGTCGTCCTCCACACGCCATACAGTGCATGAAGGTATCCTTTCTTGCCCATTCTGGCCAGATCAATCTGAAATGCTGGGTCATCTAGTGGTACGTATGCCCATTTGCTATGAAAAATTGCCACTTTGTAGTATTTACGAACATTCAGTAGCTCTACACCCCCTTGGTATACAGATCTGTGGAGGGTGGGCATAGCTATCCATAGTGAACCATTTAAGAACAGTAGGGATCTTTATAATCTATTTATTGTAAGGAAGATCTCATCAGAGAGGGTGTACGGGTTGTTTAGTAGTATGCACGGGGTAGTGTGATCATTTTAAATCTCACTGCTCTGCCCGGACTTCTAGTGATCGTGCCCTCCAGTGTTCAATAGCCTTTTACTGCCTAGGGAGGAGAGGGGCTAAATTGTCTTCATAGTGAGTTCTCCTGTCTTTAGATATCCATAGCCCCAGATCGGGGTAGCATGAGGTAAGGGAAGGCCTCTGTCTATTGCCCAACTTCCCATTGGGATGTCAGGGATTTCTCCCACTTTATTCCTAGCCCATATACTGCAAAGTTCTCCCAAAACCTTACCAGGAAGGCATCCGGTTCTGCCAAGCCTACTAGAACATGATATTATCTGCAGATAGAGATATCCGTTCCTCCCATGTGACGTCCCATTGCTAGCCCCATACATGGGCACCAGCCTGTATCCATTCAGCCAAAGCCTCTATCGCAACAGCTAATAACATCGGCAACAGGGGAATTCCTTGTCTTGTGCCCCTCTTTATGGTGAATTTCCTGGAGAAGACCCTATTCACTTAGAGTCATGCCCTAGGGTCTGTATAAAGTAGTTGAGTCCATTTAAAAAATGTAGGTCCGATCCCCATTTTATCCATGATTAAAAACAGCAAAGGTCATTGTACTGAGTCAAACACCTTTTTTGCATCCAGCGATACCAGCTAGTAGTGCAATCATCCCCTCCGCAGCTGTGATAATATTATAAAGGCAAAAACAACAGTTGATGGACAGAATGCAGAACAATGTCATACACTCACCCCAGTACAGAGATCTGGGCCTAAATCCATCGTTTTTTTGCTCACCGTGCCTTATTCTTGACCCTGTGCCCTATGGGAACAGTCAAGCCCAAAGTGCCAAGCCAGGTCCTCCCTGGACTGGAAACAAGCAACCTAGGACCGGTTTCAGGCTTTCAGCCCTCATCAGCCAGGATAGCTTTATTCCAGTGGAATGGAGAGCAGGGGACTCACGTCTGAGCATACCCGTCCCACTCGGGGTGACAAATGCAAAAACAACAGTTGATGGACAGAATGCAGATCAATGTCATACATTCACCCCAGTATAGAGATCTGGGCCTAAATCCATCGTTTTTTTGCTCACCATGCAATGGCACAGGGTCTAGACTGATTTGCATATGGCTGGGTTCAAACTGGAATGGCATGGTGAGCAAAAAAACGATGGATTAGGCCAAGATCTCGGTACTGGGGTGAATGTATGACATTGTTCTGCATTCAGTCCATCAAGTGTTGTTTTTGCAATTATGATAAAGGCAGCATAGGTTTAGCTTGATAGATATATGCAGCATTAATTTAAGGATTGTGTGCTGCGAAGAAAATGCATTGGGCACAATCACAGTGGTAGTTCTCTCAGTTCAAATGAGAGAACCCTTGGAAAAGATGATTAATCTCTTTACTGGCACTGCCTATGTCTATTCCAACATACGTCAAAGGCAAAAGTGGCAGTGGTCCAACCAAGTTTGTATAAAGATTGAGAAATCTCAGAAACATGTCAGTAAAGTATTTTCCGCATTTCTCTGTGACTACTCCGACGGTAGGATGTTAGAAACATGGACTTGGACGGGGGGGCAGAGGGTGAGAGAGGCAAGAGCAGGAGCAGTAAATGAGCCACTAAGTACCAGTGGGTGTGGCAGTATCGGCACAACAGACCACACCGTGCAGAAGGGAGAGACCAGGGACACAAACCCAGACAACATAGCATTGGGTGAGGGGGAGCAGGGGCAGCAAGCTAACCATGGACTGCAAGTTGGTATGGAGGTGGCAGCACAACAGACCACACAGATGACTGAGTGTCCACCACCCCCTTCCCTTTAACCTTTTTCAATCACTGTTACTCAACACTCTGTCCAGAAACATGACTAAGAACTGCAATATGCCCCCAGAAAAATAAATCTACTCCCTTTTTTACTTTTTAGAGGATTTCATGTGATATGATGACATCAGAAACGAAGCCCCGCCTCCGATGATGTCTGTAATGGAGGACTTAATGTGATATTCTGGCATTACACACTTAACCCCACCTCTGGTAATGTCTCGAATGGAACATCAGATGAAGTAGTGAATGCAATAATGGTGCTTTTTAACCCCTACATATTGTAAAATGATTTTCCTTGCAAATTATTTAATGATGTGGAGCACTCTTGAGTCTGCAGGGACCATGCTTGTACTACAGAAAAACACAATAAACAAAATATAGAGACAGATTAGAGGGTGCAGATTTCACTGCAGTGATACAGGCTATTTCACCAAACGTGGGTTCCTGCTCGCATTACATATGCAGGACAGGTGGCTTTTATAGTGAAGAGACCATGTCACAGTGTGCATGTTACTATGGTCCCGATTCACAGAACTAACTTAAGACAAAATCCTAAACTTACTACTTTTGGTTAGGATGTTGTCTTAAATTTGTCTTAAGACAGACTTAAGACAAAATCCTAACTTAAGTCTGTTTTAAGACAAACTTAAGACAACATCCTAACTTCTGTGAATACCAAAAGTAGTAAGTTTAGGATTTTGTCTTAAGTTAAGTTAGTTCTGTGAATCGGGCCCTATATAGTGCAGCTCCAAATACTGCAGGCAGAGGTACACATATCAATAGCCTAAGAAAGTGGAGAATTGGTATAGGGGAATGAGAACTTACCTCAAATAATAATCGCAATCCTTGTCAGGGGGAACCACAAATGTCACTATATAAAACTGAGCGTAACCCTCTGTTAGCTTGACAAAAATCAATCACGCTTAATTTAGAGGCAATTTGTAAAGAATCTATGCAGTACTCAAACAGTAATACAGTGATAATAAAGTAAAAACACAACACAAGAAAAATCCTAAAAGAATTTAGAAAAATTGAGAATATTTTAATAAATAATTACCGCTGCTAACGCAAAAAATCAACAAATAGAACTGGAGATATGGAGTTTTAATTAAAAATAGCGCCAAAAAGCACAAAATCCCCACCGCAGTTATCTGCTTGCGCTAGATCGGTTTAAATTTGAAAGTTAAGGATGACAATAATAGAGTGCCTGATGGCTACAGGGGCCAGGTTCATCCCAGTCAAGAGTTTACCATCAGACGTATTCACTTTTATAGAGAAAAAGTGTTTGTCAACTAGTCGTCAGTGAGGCAATCTGCAAGCTGAATACTAAGTGAGGCTTAATTACGGCCGGTTGCTCAAGAGCGGGGTCTGTGCGAGGTACTCGATAAAGGCGAGAAAGCTCTGAGCAGGCAAAGTCCAATGTCTGTGCCCATGAAAGCCTCGACGTTGACAGGTTGTTGCTCAGCATTGGTCTATTAAAAACCCTCTATGATTGGACTTTGAAACTTTTCTAGAAGTCAGATGTCCTTTGGTGGGGCAAACCAGCAAGCTGAGGCTGATCGGCAATTCGATGTTAGGCTGCAAACCCGGTTTCCCATCGGTTCTCCGGGCAGAAAGTTGGAAAACAATGTCCACTTCCTGTGTTTTGGGGACATGAGGAGTGCACTCTAACACCAGTCAAGTGTCCACGACCTGTGGGGCAAAACGTTGGGGTTAGGATTCACTCCAAAAGTAGTCAGCAGCAGGGTCCAGGGCAGGTCCAGTTAGTACTAGCCAGCTAGGCAGTTGCACACCTTTGTCTTGCTCAGGCTGCATCTAGGCCTCCCTCTGCCGTGGGTTGCTGCAGAGCAGGCTGGGCCTGCTGCTGCCCAAGGGACGGCCCTTTCCACTTAGCAAGCAGGGGCTCCCAAAGCAGGCTTCCGAAGGGTGAGAAGGTCAGTCCAGGATGGGATCGCAGCTCCTCCTCCATTCAGCAGGTGCGGCTCTCTGGTTGATACTGCCGATAGCATATGCTTGTCTCACTCATTATGCCATGCATGTGTAACAACACATTGCCATTACAGTTAATTTGTCAATGGCTCATTAAATCAGTTATGGTTCTTTTGAACGCTCACGCTGTTACTTGGATGACTGTGTAACTCAAGAGCTAAGACATGCCAAAGAGTGGTGACCTTCTGGTATACATGCATTTATCAGACCAGGACCAATCTAAGCCTACCTGGCCCCTTGGTGACTTTAGATAACCTCGGTTTGATTACACATGACTGTAATGGCTATGATACATACGGAGGTCTGTCCTATCAATGTTAGATGGTGCTTTTTGTGCCTGTCCTGTTGACCACCGGTAACAGGGAATCAGGCTTCGATTTGGGATAGGGAACCTGAGAAACTGTATCACAAGGAAAGCAGCAGGCACACTAATTACCTACTCCTGACTCGAGAGGTGAAGACAAAAAATAACAATACAGGACTCTTTCAAGACCCTATATTTGGAATGAGTACACTTTAAATCCTTTAACGAGGATCCATTGGAGGTCAGGTCTGGTGCCAGCAGCTGCGGTATTTTCAGCTCCAGTCGGGTATTTTAGGGTTGCTGCAGTTAAAAAGCTCATAGGTTGATTTTGGAATGAAGCTGGCGGACCAACGCAGGCAAGCTACTGCCTATCTCAGCCCCTGCCTCTTGGCCCCCCCTGAAGCTTTTGACTGAGAGTCTTTAGAGTCCAAAACATTTACTGTGAAAAAAGTACTATTCAGAGCAGGTTGGTTGTCTGAAAACGGCAGCTAGAAATATTTGTAGAGCTACTAATGTTCAATGAAAACACTCCTGAGCTACTGTAAAATTATGACAGAAGTAATTGTAACCACATCAGACTGGATCGCATAAGTGGTCACCAAATGTAAGATTAACAGCAGAGATCCCCTCAGTGCATCAGGCAAGGTTGCCAATGGTAATGTAAGAAAAATGCTTTGTCGATGTGGAATACCTTTACATGGGTAATAATTAACAACCATAGACCCAATGTCCCAAGCACCAAGTAAATATTATTAGTAACAGTCTTCCCAACACCATTGAATTTTTAGAACTCAGATATCAGCTCTAAATATATTTAGGAAATTCAACCATTTTTCTCCCAATTATCAGCTTTTGAATTCTCAAAATATACCCATTTTCATGTTGAATACATGACAATACTTTTCAATTATGTTATAGCTATATTAATTCAACCAAGAAAATGTTCACTGGACTGCACACTGGACAACTACTTGCAGGCAGCTGAAGAGCTACTATTAGCTCACTAGCTAATGATTGGGGAAGCCTGATCTACAATCAAAGCGGGATTTTAAAAGACGATTAGATATCCTAGTAATTCCGGCCATAAACAATGACAACTATAGATCCAGCAGCATTATTCCCATGACCTGCTGAACAGCATCCGAGAAACTAAGCTTCGGCTCCGGGGGAGAGTATGGGCACAAAGCTAAAACATGAAGGAATTGAAGGAAGGGCATCATCAGGAGTGGAACCTGTGGCTTAAATGGACTCAGCACGGGACACCTCACCGCGGTTGTTCATGACCTTTTTTATTTGTTGGAGTGATATGTCAGGTTAATTCTGATAATGAATGAGACTCACTCATGCTAACTAGTTGAGTGACCCACAAGGGTTGGCAATCAACTTCTTAGAGGGACAAGTGGCGTTTGGAAACATGAGATCGAGTAATAACAGGTCTGTGAAGCCCATAGATGCCCTGGGCTGCACCTGTGCTACACTGTAGGAATCAGCATGTGTCTATCCTTTGCTGACAGGTGTGGGAAACCTGCTGAAACCATTCATGATAGGAATTGGACATTCTATTATTTCCTCACAAACAAGAAATTCCCAGTAAGTGCGGATCATAAGCTCGTGCTAATGTCCCTGCTATTGTATACACCGTCTGTTGCTACTACTGATAAGATGGTTTAGTGAGGTCTCCGAATCGGCCCCGGTGGAGTTGGCAATGGCTCTGGAGAAGCACTGAGAAGATAGGGCCCAGGTCAGAACTCAGAGGCTGACTCAGTGGAAGAGGGCCTTGACCTTGGTTGGGTTGTTCAGGGGGTGTTTGGATACAATATTGAACAAAACATATTCTGTGAAAAAAATATTTTGTCAAGAATATTGAGGGCCAAAACATTGGGAAGGTAAGTTTATATAGGAAAGCAAAGTTTTACTATACCTAATTCTACATATATTTTCCAAAACAAAAAATATATATATATATATTCACGTTACAAAGACAAGGAGTTTGGAATAGTAACTTTATACTTACCTTCTCGTTATTTTGGTGCTTTATATTTTTGACACAATACTCTGCCCACGTGATATTGTCTACATTGATATTCTATTAAGAATTCTAGGAGACTTCTATCAGAAAACCCTTCTAGGCCCAAGTTAGGGAACAGAGGTTGAATCAGCAGACAATGGCTTTCACACTGGTTGGTTGAGTGGTTCAGAGGCCAGAGACCCTGAGGTTAACTCAGCAGACGATGACTTTCACAGCAGTTGGGTGGTTCAGTGCCCACTTGCGGGACCAAAAGTTGATTTGGCACACAAGGGATTCCGATTGGTTGAAGCCTACATTAAGCATCAGAGGTTGACCCAGTGGACAAGGTCCATATCAGGCCCCATAGGCTGACCCAGAGGATGAGTCTTTATGCTGTTATATTTATTACAACTGGTCTCCATTTTAGTTTTCCTTCCGAACTAAGAGCTTTCTGAGTTGGTGGTTTGCACATGTTTTTCACTAACACAAGAGAATGTCATATACACATTTATTTTTAATAGACATTGTTGGTCTATAGTGTACACTGTTAGTTCCAGGAACACACACATGAGGAGGCGATGTCCTTCCTGTATTATGTGCTCGTAAGAGAGGACTCTTTCCCTCCAGACTAAGTAAAGTTGCTAATTAGTGTCTCAAGCAAAATGTGATAAGACTAGTGTTTTAATATTTAAACCATGAAAAACCATGCCCTTGTTGAAATGGGTGCGTGGCATTTCACACCGAGTTATCATGGAAGCAGCTGTGAGCTGAGACTGAGATGCAGCTCTGCAGGCCCGGCCTTCATCCTAAGAAGGAAGATTGCTGCACAAGCAGAAGTGTGGAGGCTGCACACTTAAGGCCCCCATTAGGATGGCGGGCGAACTTTGCCCGCCCGCCATCCTCACGGTACAAGGGATCGCCCGCCATAAGGGCAGGGGTCCCCTGGGGGCAATTAGGATGCGCCCGCCATCCCGTATTGTTAACATTGTGCTTTCACCACAATGCTAAAAATACATCTTGTGCATTTCACAGCACAACATGACAGGCACCGCGCGGTGCCTGCCACGTTGCACTTTGAAAGGCAGGGGGTACCTGGTACCCCCCATGTGCACCCCCCTGGAGTTCAAGGGGGCCCGCAACAGGCCCCCAAAGTAGACTCCGCATGCCTTTCCGTGGCGGCAATGCCGCCACGGAAAGGCATCCAATACTGCACATTGTAATATGGCTGGCTGTCTCACACAGACACCGCCACCAAATTGCAGCCTTTTCCAAGCGGCGGACGGTCTTTCCGTCCGCCGCGGACCCCGAGCCATAATAATATGGCGGGGGTCATTTCTGCAGGGATGGCGGGCAGATCGCACCCGCCAGGACGGCGGTGGCTACCGCCGGCCCGGCGGGGGCGATCCGCCCGTCATCCTAATGGGGCCCAAAGATGGGATGTATTTGTTAATTCGCTGAGGCTGTCTTCCTGAGACATTGCACTAAGGTATACGGTTAGATCATTCCAAAAAGGTCTGGCAGAATGATACTTTCATTAAGCTCTTGTTAGAGTAGGTGTATTAGTGATATGTAGGAGTAACATTAGGAGCAATTAGCTTGTTTGAATCGTTTGTATTTTCACCATTCTAATAATGCTTATAACAATGATGTGTTTCATCTGTCTAATAATCACAGTTCACATTTTATTTACAAAGATTCAATTTTTTCAATAGCAGGCTACGTGCATTTTTTGCGTTCAAATGCATTAACACAGTGAGAGACGCTTGCTATTTGATTAGACTGTATCAATGATTTATGGAGTGCAATATACGTATACTAACTCTTGCCCCAGCAAAGGCTCCTGAAACTGGACAGGCGCAGTCAGCTGTGCATGCATTTAGTCAGATTACTATCAATGTCATTATGAGTAAGATCCCAGCCAAACGTGATGAAATTGCATTGTTATTGCACAAAAAACAAATCAACTTGAGGCAGTTGTTCCACATACGGGACCCCAAGATATATTTAGAATTCTCACTATGTCTTCCACTTGGTATGGTTATCCCAATTGAGGAGTGTAAAATTCACAGGACTGTATTTGCTTCTCTCTACACCATTACTCAAGGTACTCCCTCAATTGCTGTTTTACCTGAAGTTCTTAAACAGAACATGGAGCAGCCCCTGCCCTAGGTTTGGGGATGAAACTCATTAGCAACTTTGCTGCAGTGTCCTAAAATATTTTAAATAATATCGGAGGGAAGGCAGTTTCTCTGACGATTCACCACCGGCTCGCTTATTTCACATTGCAGATCAGGAATGCGAGCTACCTAAAATAATCTCTGATTGGTTGTGTGGTTGAGGGCTCACAACAGAGACCAGATGCTGACCTGGCAGGTATGGCCTTCACATTGGATGCGTGGTTCGTGGCCCACGACAGGGGTTGGAAGGTAGCTCAGCAGATGTGCGTTTTCACATTGGTGTGTTATGTGGTTCAAGGCCCATTGGAAAAGGGCCTTCATGCTAATTGGGTGTTTCATGGCCCATGTCAAGAGCCAAACGGTACCTCAAGCTGATTTAATTTAATTTTAAAATATTTGTAGAGCGCACTTATACCGGAAACCGGTTCCATGGCGCTAGATAGCCGAGAGTCAGTGGGGAACGAGCTAAGCTGCAACAGACCTGGAGAACAGAAGAGTCTTCAATTGCTTACGGAACTCCAGATAGGAGGGAGACATTCTGAGGGAAAGTGGGAGTGAGTTCCAAAACGATGGGGCCAGCACGGCAAATCTGGCCCCACCAGCCTTCTGTTTCCTAAAACGAGGGACTGACAGAAGGGACAGGTGGGAAGAACGGAGCTCTCTGGACGGAACATAAGGGGAGATAGCTTCGCACAGGAAAGAGGGGGCGGTCCCAGCTCTGGCCTGATAGGTAGTACAGCCCAGCTTGAAAAGCGCCCTCTCCCTCACAGGGAGCCAGTGGAGAGACTGAAGCAAGGGGGTCGTGTGATTGGACCTTGAGAGGCCAAAAATCAGGCGAGCCGCCTGATTTTGAATCAGTTGAAGTCGGTGAATAAGGTAAGCCGGAGCACCATTAAGAATGACATTCCCATAGTCAAGGCGCGACAGCACCATGGCCATGAGAATGAGCTTAAGCGCAGCCGCGGAAAAAAAACGTGAAACCCTCCGGATGGTCCGGAGGGACAGGAAACAAGCAGACACCACAGAATTGATCTGAGTGTGGAGGGTAAGCTGTGGGTTGATAAAAATGCCCAGAGTTTTAACTTTAAGAGCTGGGAGGGGCGGGGGACCGAGAGAAGGGGGCCAGAAGGAAGGGGACCAAGGGCTGCAACCACCCCCCGTCAAGACCAACTCGGTCTTGTCCGGATTTAATTTGAGGTGGTTGCAGTTCATCCACCCTTGGATGAAAATCATAACCTTTTGGAAATTAGTGGACGAGGAAGGGGAGGATGAGAGGTCAAAAATGAGTTGGAGGTCATCGGCGTAATTGAACACCGAGACCTCCATCTGCTGTAAAGAAATAATGAGGGGTGAGATGTATAAATTAAATAATAAAGGAGATATGGACGAGCCTTGTGGTACTCCACAGGTTACCTTCCGAGGGGGGGCCGTAAAGTTAGCCAGTTGGACGGCCTGTTCCCTGTCGGTCAAAAAGGAGCGCAGCCAGGCAAAGGCCGTGCCCCCAATGCCCGCCGCTTGGACACGGGTTAACAAGATGTCGTGGTCCACCGTGTCAAACGCGGCGGACAGATCTAACAGGACTAGGGCCTGTGGCCGGCCAGTGATGAGGGCCTTCATGATGTGTGCGTGGTTCAGGACCCACATCAGGGATCAGAGGTTGACTAAGCAGGGGAGAGCCTTCACCCTAGTTGGATAGTTCAGGGGCATACACCTAGGAACAGAGGCTGATGCAGAAACAAAAGCCTTAAAACTGGTGAAATGGTTCAGGGCCAATGTCAGGGGCCAGAAGTTGACTGAGCAGATGAGGACTTTCATGCACTTTGGGTGGTTCAAGGCCCATTTCAGGAACCAGAATCTGTCTTCGCAGATGAAGGCCCCCATGCAGGTTTGTTGGTTCAGGGCCCACGTCATGGTCAGAGGGTAGAGATGGTGAGAACACTTGTTCAGCACCCCTTAATCCAGACCTCTCTAGACACAGTTGCAACATTACATATCAAAGTGGAATTATATGAATATGTCTGTTGTTAGAAATTATATAAACACGGAGGTACAAAGATTTCAGTCACTATTCAGTGGATAGTGCATGTCTATCTGCTTGGGCCCTGCATCTCAACACTGGACATACGATAAGCGAGGCACCTAGAACACATATGTGGGAAGACTGAGAGGGTGGCGGATCTCCCTGTGGTTGATTCAGGGGCTCTAATAAGTCTCCGGATGGGGCAGCTAACAGAGTGTTAGTGCATGCAGATTGACCAAGATTGAATAAGAAGACAAAGGATGCCACAACAATTGACTCAGCAGCTAATGAGGACATTCAAGGACCAGGTTGGATCACATATGATAGGCTGGTACAGGCTCAGGCTTTAGTCAGTGACCTTGGTGATGGCTTGTGGTTGACTCTATGGCTAAGCTAGAACCAAAGGTAGTGGGCTTCACGCAGTCCATACGTGTCATAATCAGGCCAAGGTGTGGCCAATGCCAGTAGGAATGCTGGCCAGCAGGCCTGTGAATAAGCAACCTCTGGATGAGGGGAATAGATGCTGTTGGAGGCCTATCCTAACGTGGCCGTCCCATATGGTTAGTAATGCTTTCCTTGCAGGTCTCCGGTGGGCTGGTGTGATGGTCACAGAGTATGGCTGGCTATACCTGTATCCATGTTACGAACTAAGAACATCTGTAAAAGAAGATTCATTTGCTGAACAGATTTTATTTTTTGCAATTTCTACATTAAATACGTTTGCTGGTTGGGCTCAATCAGCTATTTACTTGTGTGTTAGCTGTGCTCTGTCTTTGCTATTGAATTGGTCACAGAGTATGTATGTATGCATGTGTATGGCATTGCTAAAGAGTGAACCCAGGCAAAAGGTGGTGGAGTGCTGTACATGGTCAAATAGTGCTCCAGGTGTTGCCCATTATCCTCTCTGAGGGGCTCATTAGGATGGCGGAAGGACCACCACCGCCAGCCATGTGGAGGCGGTCCTTCCGTCCTCCGACCGCGATTTTTCCACACCAAATTAGGATGGCGAGGGGATCATCTGCCACAGAACCACCTGACGGAGTGATCTTCATCATTAAAATGGCGGCGGTGCCTAGCAGGCACCGTCCGCCAAATTACGATGTTGGCTGTAGCCAGCCTTTCCATGTCGGTGGAACCGCCATGGAAAGGCTGGAGGGGGTTGGGGGCCCATTGCGGGCCCCCCTTGTGTTGGGGGAGGCAAGGGTGCACTTGGGAGGGTACCCATAGTAACCCCCTACATTTCACAGCACCACGTGGCAGGCACTGTGTTAATGATCAAGATCCGACCGCCATTGTGGCGGTCACATTGTGATCGGGTGTGCAGGACCACCGCATGCACGGCGGACGGTCCTGATTTACACCAGGATGGCGGACGGACTTGAGTCCATCACCATCCAAATGAGCCCCTTAGTTATGAGGTGCTGCCTGCCCTCACTCTAAAAATAGTAGTAGTAATCCTTCAACTGATTTTATCCCCTCAATAGCAAACAAACTGTGGGAATAGTGGCAGGCAGGGCCTGTTGCTGTCTTGCACCACCACGTCCCTTTCTAATACCACCATTTGTTCAAACAAGTATGGCGGGTAATAACCACGTCTCCAAGGTTGCTTACATCTTCATTGAAGAATTATGACATTAGTCAAAGGTACTGATTCATTCTTCAGCAGTCCTACCAATATCAACAGTAGGTTACTCCCATGGCTACTCCGCCCGTTCTCTGACATGTTGGCCAATTCCCAGGGCTCCTCGTGATCGCTCCATAACAACCCTACAGATATAAGTCTACAGCTTCACTGCCCTAAGTGCATCCCACAGCATTTGTAAAATGAGTGTTGGTGAAAACTCACAGGTGCTCCATCGACCCCATTTCCCTCCACAATAAAACCAAAGGGGAAGCAATCTCACTGCTGCCCTAGTACTGCTGAAAAAATAGGGACAATTAGAGGACATTACATGCAAGCCAGAGGCACCTTTTATTTGCTTTGTTCACATTAACTATTCACTGCAATTTTATAATAACACATTATTATTCCAGAGCAAAGAGCTGCCTTTACTAAAACATGATGGGAAACAAATATCGCTCTCATGGGAATTATTCTACCCCAGACAAATCTTCATTCTCTGCTCACAAAATCGCTGTAGAGCAAACATGAAGTCAGACCTGCTGATCCGTTCGTTGTTTGTTGTACTTTTAATTCTAATGTTTATCTGCACATCTTTAGTTTAATGAAAACAACAGTGCACAAAAGGATAAGCATATGGTCTCAGTGTTCCTTCATAAATTATGAGGGTCATGTGTTTGCGTTTTCCACGCTCCAGGGTTTCAGTAGTTTTATCTTATGAATTTTATTGAATGTTAAGATTGAATTTAATGAGATTACACAATTAGTAAAATGACACGAGCCAAAGGTTGATGAAGACAACCTGCTAGGAGCCCAAACCAGGGTTGCAAATATACTTCTGGAAAAATGCAAGTGATAGTAAAAAACAAGGACACAAGAGACTAGGCTGGGATGCTAAGTAGACTAATGCAGACCCCTGAAGGGCTCTGCGGTTGACTCCATGGGTCCCATTTGGAGAACGATTGAGTTGAGTACCCGTAAACATCAATTATATGAGCGCTAAGAGACCCCGTATGGTGAATGTGGTCTCAACTCATACTACGTTAGGTATAATGAAAAGGTAGGTCCTTCCTGAAGGACGTCAACTTTGAAAGCCAAGTTGGACATGCTCAATCTGACAAATGATTTACTCCATCATAGCCCTATTACCATTTTTATGAAGGTGTATTTAATTTTAGGACTCCAAAATTCTTGTTCCTGATTGCTTTCCTGACCCTCTAACTCTTTGAGTTATTGGTGGAAGTCCCGCTGGAAGGGTGTCTTTGCTACACTTCAATGCATATGATGGACACAATAACTGGAATGTAGAGAGTAAATACATTGATGCCTCTATCTTACAGTCAATGCACAGGGCTTGGATTGCCAGCGTGCCGTTGACTCATCTTCGGCTGAGGTAAAGCATTCCAAAGCAGTAATACACCTTTTCTTGTTGGCCATCTCTGCTTGTCTCTGGCATGACCATGTGTTGGATGACCCCACGTTAGAAGCATGGCAGCAGATCCCTCAATCATGCCACCACCCCTACCTCCACACGATTAAAACAAGGGGATACTGAAGAAGTGATCATGTGGACAAGATCATCCTGGTAGAGCTCTGCTAATCTCATGTAAAAAGGACTTTCTGCAGAGACTAAACCCCAAGATGAACAATGCATGCCTCACTGCACAAGAGAAGATCTCACAACTGCAGAGGGAATTGTTACGCTGCTGCAGAAGACACCAAGTGCTGATCTTCAAGACTTCACCAATTACAGTAAAATCGTCAAAAATATAGTGACCCTGGGCCCGATTCACATAACTAACTTAAGACAAAATCCTAAACTTACTACCATTTTGGTATTCACAGAAGGCACTTACTCATTTTGGTATTCACAGAAGGCACTTACTCATTTTGGTATTCACAGAAGGCACTTACTCATTTTGGTATTCACAGAAGGCACTTACTCATTTCGGTATTCAAAGAAGTTAGGAGTCCTAACTTTAGGACTCCTAAATGCCTTCTGTGAATACCAAAAGTCTTAAAGTTAGGATTTTTCTCAGTTTAGGAGTAGTAAAGTTAGTACTCCTAACTTTAGAGTTCCTAAACTGAGAAAAATCCTAACTTGAAGAATTATCCATAGTTCCAAGAAATTTATAAACTCAGTGTAGGATGAAATGTAAACTGAAGCTTGGGCTTGGTCAGAAGTCTGTTTTCAGAAACGGAGCACATTATTATTTAATAAACATACAAATGTTTATAGTTTTCTGATCTCAGTTTATCAGCTTTGAGTTCATGTTACTCGCGCACAGTATCATTTGGAGACGGTGCTCTACACAGACAGCAGAGGAACGGCTATCCAAGTGAGCAGGCTACTTCTCTGAATGGTTGTAAGCAATTCAGTTCCTACTAGGAGGGGCAACAGGAGGCAGTGGATGTCACTGACAATGTCCTGGTAGAGATTCACAATAAAATAAAACTTATGTTGTCCAGCAGTACAACAAGACCTCATAATATTGTATTGTATTGTAATTGCAATTAATAAATGGCGCTCACTACACCTGATGAGGCGTCGAATCACTTTTTCAGCGAGTAGCACGCTACTGCGGGACCCATAAAGGATTAGTGTTGAATTAGTATAGTGAAACATGCAAGTACATTTTAAGTGGTGGATAGGTTAGTCAGTTAATTGGATTTGGAATGATAGCAGAAGGATAGAGGAGGACAAAGGTTTGTATTTATATAACGCTTGTTGACGCACACTATTCAGAAAGGCTATGAAGGATTAGTGGTGAATTAATATGGTGAAATATGAAGTAATTTCAGTGGTGGATATTAGTCAGTTACTTGGAGTGAGAAGGAAAGCGGCGGGATAAAAGGGGAAGAAAGATTTGCATTCATATAGCACTTGTTAACCCTGATGGGTGTTGAAGCGCTTTTCTGGCGAGTAGCACGCCACTCCGGAACCCAAAAAGGATTAGTGTTGAAAATTAGTATAGTATAAATATGAAGTCATTTGAGTAGTGGATATGTTATTCAGTTATTTGGGTAGTATATTAGTATAGTTGAATATGGAATTTGAGAAGTAAATATGTTAGTCTGTTAATTTCGATTGAAAAGGATAGTGGAGGGATAAAAGAGTGAAGGATTTTTTTGTTTTTTAATTTTTTATTTTTAGGTCTTAGCAGTAGGAGGAGGCTTTTGGGTGAGTAAAAAGGAGTTTTGGAGGGGAGGAGTCAGAGGGGAGAGTTCAGAAAGGGTTATTTTAGGGGATCAGTGTAGTAAAAAGAGGTGTCCGATGATGCAAAGAGGGGTAGAGTAGGAGAGAGTCTAGAAAGGGTTATTTTGGCGATCATAGTAGTGGTATGGGGTGAGGTTCCGTGGATTCGGGACCCGTGTCATAAACATCGTCGTATCATGACGATTTTGGTATCAGCAGACCGAGAATGACGAATATACTATATACGAGTATTTTCGGCGCATTCGAGTGACGAAACCAACCTGAAACTAGAGATTCCGTTCTGAACCCTCGGGTTCCATTTTGTATGCGGCAGCCATTTTGTGGTTGCCCTCACATAGGCCGATGACTAAGGCTGAATGAGTCTTTTTGGGACACGTACACCTTCAGCTGACTTCTGTGTGACCTGGGCAAGCTGAGTGCATTGCCCGAAGCCAAACCTGTTCGGTCAGTTCCTTGCCCAGTGGCCGATCGAGATTAGGGATCAAGGCACAGCATACCATAAACCCTTGTTGCATACAACTATGTCTAATCTTACACACACCTGTCTCTGTTCCTTTCTTTATGGCCTGCTTTACGATGAGGAGGTGCCCGGTTTTATTAGGGGTCCGTCCGCTATCTGATGAAAAGTGTTGGGCCTTGCCGGGAAATTGATTGTGGGCTGGACAAACTGAAAATGGGCTTGTCATCATGAATCTGTTTTTCTTTGTCGTAGAAATATGTGAATGATCAACTGTAAAATAAGGAATGTTTGCCTAAAGCATAATATTTTGTATAAAAAGGGATGGCTGGCTTTGTAAGATTGAGCAGTCTCCTGAGAACATACACTGTGTTGTACTTCTAGGATACCTGTTACTAGTTGCAGCCAATAAATTTGATCTTTGCTGTCACCAAGAAGTCTCTGCGTTTCTGTAGTCTGAGACAGGAGAACTCGAAGTCTTTGGGTGTGTCCCCTGGCACCGCTGGGTTCTAAATAACCCGGTACTTCATTTGGCGCCCAACGTGGGGCGATTTCAGCGGTACCGGTCCAAGCCAGAGGTCCGTGAGGAGCTTTGTGTGAAATTCTGGAGGAAGGCCAACCACTTCATCGACCCCTGTATGTCGTCGTGGTCCAAACGTCTTTGCTGCGAGGTTCCCCGCTTTCCGACGGCTACGAAGGACTGCTGCCCTGACTATCGTCCTGTCTTGGACCCTTTGATGATTTGTAGAGCGAGACAATAGATGAGTCTTCTGGTGACGTCATCGATACCTCAGTTAAGTATGAGTGGAGCGTCTCCCGGTCCTTAGTTTTGGTCCTTAGTTTTTGGGTATCCCCTTGGGATCTTTGATTTGGAACTTGCAAGTGCCAAAACCGTATCGTATTCGATAATCCTTTGAAGTTTGAAGCTAGACTAGTGAGCGAAGATGCCTGGTCTTAGCAGACTTGGAAATTTGTTTTGTTGTGCTCGAAATAAGGATTCCCCATTGGAGGACTCGTGTCCGGTTCCTCCGATTGGAACTCCAACCTATGAACTCTATGTGAAGCATGGCGTGGGCCCCATCGCATATAACGAAGTATGGATTTGTTACACAAAAAAGGACGGTGTCCTTCAATGGCCCCGATATGGTAGTTTTGACACAGAAATTCTAGATAATCTAGAGGTTAGACTTTTTAAGAAGAAAGCCTGGCCGGCGATGTTTGACTATTTCCTCCTATGGCGAAAGGAAGCCAAACAGAAAGAAATTAAATTAACGAAGAAAAATAAAAATAAAAAGGAAAAGGGTATCTCGATAATGCAAGCTGCTATGCAGTATAAAGATAACGAAGAAGAGCAAGCAAGTGAACAGTTGCACAGGCAACGTAAAATGGCGATTGATAAATGCTACCCAGTTTTGTCGCCTCTTCAGCAAGATGTAGCAAAAGAACTTGAGAAAGACCCTTTAATGTCACATTTATTGAGTTCGCCACCCCCTTATGCGCAGAATGCTACAGCACCTCCGCAACCTTTAGTACTGCAACCTCCGGTTGTTGTGCCTCAAATTCTTCCACAGCCGCCAGCTGCTCTCCAGTTGGCTCTTACTGCTATGGCGCAGCCTCCTCAAGGGCCTTTGCTACCTGCTCCGCCTTCACTTCCTTCGACTTTGCCTACTGTATCGACTACCATTCCCGATAATCCTTCTGATACTGCCTCTGCGTCTGCCTTGCCTCACTCTGTTTTTCCTCCTGTTCTTTTATCAACTTCTCCTTCTGTTCGACAGAGAATGACTGATACTGTTGCTAGTCTTCTATCTCCTTTCTTTGGGGCAGCGAGTATGACCCCTGTTTCAACGCGCACACAGTTGCGTAGTCAAATACCAGACTCTAGAGAGCGGGAAATATTGGATAATTTGGCACATAAATGGGTTACTGACCCCACAAGATATGAGCTAGAATCTGTTATGGATGTCTTCCGCCAATGGGAAGCACCGAAGCAGAGATATGTTTTTGAGAAAATGCGTGTTTTTCTTTGTGAAGAATTGGAGGATAATGATTCGAAGCCCAACCCACCTGAGTTGTGCCGTGTACGGTTCGAGTTTGCAAAAGGCACGATTGTGGGTTCCGATGTTGAGAGAGCAGTTGCGACACTGTTGTCATTTAGGAGTGAGGGTATTTCTCAGTCGTTGTTTGAGCCTGATCCCTCTGTTAGGAGGAAAGTGCGACAATATCCAATGAGAGAAGTCCCTCCGGTGTGGAAAGAAGCAGTTCAGGCTGATGCCGCTCATAATATTGATGCTGTACCGGCTCATTTTCAGCGTGTTTGGGTACATGTTCCATGGAAGAGAGCTGAAGTTTTGGCCCTTTAGCAGACTTTACCTGCCCCTCGTACAAATCCTGCAGGGTACTATAAGGAATTATCACAAACTGCAGACTCATGTATTATGAACTTAGCTGATATAGATATGTTGTTTGGAAATGTGGTTCCACCGCCTTTATGGTGTTTGATTCGTCACACGGATCATGCGCAAGAGTTAGGCGACACATGGGCTAATATTAGCGCTGCAAATGACAGACAAGTAGGCGGTGCTAAACCTGAGCCTTTAGTAGCAGAACTCCCTGGTAAGATCGTTACTTACATGAAAACTTTAATGCCTGCGATGCGTGTGAATTGGGATAAATTGTCTGCGTGTAAGCAGAAGAAAGATGAAACAGTGTCTGATTTCTTCACTAGGTTCGAAGAAACGTTTATCGACCATAGAGGTCAAGACATGAGTACAGAAGGTGGCCAACGGTTGTTCGTTGACAAATTTGTGCACAATTTGCTTCCCGAGTTGTGTAAGAAATTGAAGGATTCAGAGAGTTCGTGGGCCGTTTCCTCTTCAGCACAGATATTGGCCACTGCACAGTATTATGAAAATAGGGATAAGGATGAGAAGGATAGAGCAGACAAGAAGACTAAAGAGTTAAAGACGAAGGTTCTTTTACAGCAAGCGTATCCGCCCCGTAGTAATCAGCGTGATTATCAGCAACCTCAGCAATTTTAGAGAAACTCGCAAAGGTTCGAGCCTTTTCAACAACGTTTTCCTGTAGGCCCTAATCAATGTGCATATTGCAAAGAAGAGGGTCATTTTAAGTGTAGCTGCCCTGTGTTGTTACAGCGTATGAATGGTGTTTCTAGCGCAAGAGGTCGGGGTGCTCCACAAGCTCCTAGAGGTAGAGGACGAGGAGGTTTCCCCCAGAAGGCACGTCCCTTTCCTCCACAAAATTCAATGAATAGTTTTGATCAGCAGAATAACGCGTCTGGTAGGACGACTCAGTACTATGCCGATGACTATTATGCAGAAGTTGAGAATATGGAAGGTAATGATTGCTAGGACAGCCATAGACAAACAGAGGGAGTTGTTTCAGTTCCAGTAGATCAGAGTGGACCTTATGTTGAGGTGATTACCTCAGGCGTGTCAGAGCCTTTTCTGTTGGATACTGGTGCTACGAAGAGTTCTATTATGCACTCTAAACTCCCTGGCGCACCTTTGTCTGGCAAGACGAATGTTTCAGTAGGTTTTTCTGGCGCCCCGGTTAGGAACCCAATTTCTAGTCCTATGTCCCTTTTTGTTGGATCTTGTGAATTCGAAGCACCCCTCATTCTGACGACAGGTTGTGGTGAGAACTTGTTAGGGTTGGACCTGTTGAAAAGATTGTATGTGACATTGTATTGTTCTCCTTCGGGAGTACAACTCACATTGGGTAAGAAAGTGGTCTCCCCGATGTATTTGTCGAAGGATAAACTTCCGGCAGAATTGTCATCTCTCCCTGATATTCTGTGGGCTACTGGTCCTAATGACGTGGGTCTTTTGGAAATACCGCCATATGTTGTGACGTTGAAAGCGAACGTTAAAATGCCACGCATTCCCCAATACAAGATCTCTAGTGAAGGTGAAAAAGCGTTACTAGCGATCATTTATGATTTGATTGAAAAAGATGTAATTGAAGAGACAAGAGGTAACGTTTGCAATAGTCCTGTTCTGCCTGTTCTGAAGCGTTCTGACCCCTCTCAGCCACCTGTTTACAGGTTTATAATTGATCTTAGAGCGGTGAATAAAATAGTTGTACCACAGTTTCCAGTTGTTCCTGATATCACTGCCTTATTGACGATGATTCCAGCTTCCGCCACTTGGTTTTCGGTGGTTGATCAGAAAAATGCCTTTTTCAGCATCCTGATTGTCGAGGAGAGTAGGGATATTTTTGGCTTCTGTTTAGGAGGTCGAAGCTTCCGGTTCAAGCGCACCCCTCAAGGCTATTGTGAGAGTCCATCAATATATAGTCAGGCTTTGAAAGCACAGCTTGATACGATTGTTTTACCTGATGGTGCTGCTCTTATTCAGTACGTCGACGATTTGTTAGTCGCTGCAGATACTGAGGAAATTTGTAAAGAAGCCACCTTGTCGTTGTTGTGTCATTTGTCTGATTTGCACCATAAAGTGTCCCTTTCGAAATTACAGTATTGTCGACAAGAAGTGACCTACTTAGGTCATTTCTTATGGAAGGAGGGAAGAAGATTGACCCCAGAACGAATTCAAGCAATTGCAAAAATGAGTGTGCCAGTTACACAGAGAGAAGTGCGTGCTTTCTTGGGTATCACATCATATTGCAGACAATGGATACCAAATTTTTCCCTGCTGGCCAAACCTTTGGTGGCATTAACTTGTAAAGATACACCAAATCCCCTTCCGTGGTCTGAAGATTGTCAGAAAAGTTTTTCCGAATTGCGTAATGCATTGTGTTCGGCTCCTGTGTTGGGTACCCCCGACTACAGTAAGCCCTTTACACTGTATGTCCACGAGAAAGAAGGATGTGCATTGTCAGTGTTGACACAGTTTTTTGGGGACAAGCAGCGTCCATGTGCGTATTTCTCGTCGACTTTGGATCCGGTAGCTAGAGCGTTGCCGAGTTGTTTGAGAGCCACGGCGGCAGCAGCTGTTTCTATTCGACAGTCTGCTGGTTTGGTGATGAATAATACATTGATTGTAATGGTTCCACATGCAGTGGATACCTTGTTAAACAGGACCAAGACACAGCACTTAACTAGTGCTCGATTGTCAGGTTATGAACTTACACTTTTAGCAAGTCATGTGCACATAAAGAGATGCAATACGTTGAATCCAGCCACGTTATTGCCGATTTCAATAGAGACAGATGATGTTGAAGAGCATGATTGCCTTCTTAAGACAGAGGAAGAAACGAAAGGGAGAGTAGATCTTAGGAACACTCCTCTTGTGAAGTGTGATGGTACCTTATGGGTGGATGGTTCGTGCTTCAAGCTTCCGAATGGTGATACGACTGCGGCATATGCTGTTACGACTTTGCATACGATTGTTGAAGCTGCACATATCCCACATAATTCAGCCCAAGCAGCAGAGTTGATTGCACTTACGAGAGCGTGTGTGTTATCAAAAGGAATGAAAGTGACCATATATACTGACAGCCAGTATGCGTTTGGTGTGGCTCATAGTTTTGGACGATTGTGGAAAGAACGTGGGTTTCTGACTTCGCATGGAACAAAGATACAGCATGGTCAGTTGGTGAACGAGCTTCTCGAGTCACTAACTTTGCCGTTGCAAGTTGCGATTGTGAAATGCAGTGCACATAAGAAGGTTACCGATGATGTTGGTCGTGGCAATGCATTTGCTGATGAAGTCGCAAAGGAAACAGCAAGGGATGTGATGAGTCGAATGTATGTTGCGAGCCCTACAAGATGGATTGGTGACATTGGAATGTGTGAAGCTACGATAGAGAGTGTGAAGTCTATCCAAGCTGAAGCTAAGGAGAAAGAGTTGAGTGTGTGGAGAGAAAGTACGGGTAAATTAGATGCAAATGGTTGTTGGGTTGAATTGTCAAAACATCAGCGATGGTTGCTACCCGATGCATACGTGCTTGCAGTGGTTACAATGGCACATGGAATGGCTCACATCAGTGTGAAAGGGATCTGTAAGTTGTTGGCTCCAGTATGGCAAAATGCTGGAATTCCCAAGTGTGCAGAGAATGTGGTCAAGAATTGTATGGTTTGTCTGAAATACAATCCTGGTAGGGGAACTCCAACTCCAGCTGGTCATTTTGCGCCTCCAACGTATCCCTTCGAGTTTTGCAGCTAGATTTCATCCACATGGAGAGGTGCAACAACTTAAAATACGTACTCGTTGTTGTTTGTGCCTTTTCGAGATGTGAAGAAGCATATCCCCTGAAAGACAATACTGGCTTATCCACAGCTAAAGCCCTTGTCAAAGAATTTTTCCCAAGATTTGGGTTGCCGAGAATGATCTGGAGTGATAATGGGAGTGAATTTGTGGGTCGAGTGATGAAGAGAGTATGTGAAGGGCTAGGTATACGCCAAAAGTTTCACGCTGCAAATCACCCCCAATCAGCTGGACTAGTAGAATGCTACAATGGCACTCTAAAACTTAAGTTGGCCAAGATACAAGCGAGCTCGGGTCTTAAATGGCCTGATGCTCTGCCATTAGCACTTTTATCAACTATGATGACTGTGCATTCACGAGTGGGACTTAGTCCCTATGAAATCATCTTTGGTCGCCCGGCAAACATATGGGGAGTACCGATGCCGACGAAATTCAGTGAGATTGAACACCCTGTACTGCTTGAATATTTATATGATTTGACGGCTAAATTGTGTGTTTTACACCAACAGGTACACGATACTTTGCCTCAGGTTTCTGAAGATCCAGGACACGTCATCGATCCTGGATCGTGGGTCCTAATAAAGAATTTCCAATGGACAAAGAATGATCAGCCCCGTTGGATCAGCCCCTATCTAGTCCTCTTGTCAACGAGATCAGCAGTGCGAGTGCAAGGAAAGAAGAACTGGATCCACGGCGTACATTGTAAGAGGGTCCCTTTGCCTCTGCCGTACGACCGGTGGGTCCAGGAGGGTATTGCTTACTCTGAGACTGAGACTCTGCCTCGTTTTCTGCCTTTCAGTGATGCACGTTTAATGGGGACAAATTCTGAGCGTGAAAGCGACGATCTTCTGCAAGAAGCCGTGCCATTTTCAGTTCGATTGGACACTGCTGAGCCCGACCTGTTGTTTCGTGATGAGACATTACCAGGGAAAGGCCGTTATAATCTGAGGCCGAGAACTATGGACAAATAAACAAATTCTTTTTCTTTGCTATTTTTGAAAGTGCAGCTCTCTCATCTGAGAAACTATTTAGATTTTTGTTTTTCGAACCACCATCCGGGTTCAGCTGTAGGGCTGCGGGCGACAAGTCTTTGGAGTGCAAGCCGAAGACACAAGGTCGACGGTTCTGGTTGGTTCTTGGGCGTTTCCCTTGGACTGACAGGCGCATTCCTTAGCACGGAACACCCTACCTCCGCGAGCAGCAAGGTTAGAGGATGGAGTTTTTCGAGATGGAGAGACCTGCCAAAGAGATGAACTTTAAAGCCAAAATGTGTATAATGATGACCAGAAAACGTTTTTTGATATTATGCATCTTCATGTTGCTTAGTGTAATGATGTTTTTAATAGGATATGTTTTATTTTATTTTCGAGTGACGTTTGCACCCACTACACAGCCCATACCTCCTTCTACTGTTTCCTCACATTCTTTTCACCCTCTACCTGAACATGAGTCCATTAGAAGATTAGAGTTTGTCAATAACTCCTTCGTTCAGCTTTTGCACCAACACCAATTAGTAGTGAACACGACTAACTGTTGGGTGTGTGGTCTTTTGCCTCATACTACTGATAAAGGTATCCCTTATCTGGTCCTGCCATTTAGCCATAATGGTTCTGTGTGGGCATACAGAACGATGTTCATCTATGCTCGTGAAGTACACCCCCTACGTTCTGTAAAAGATAATCCAAAGAATAGTGCTCTAGTTAAGGGTATAATAGATTTGATTGGAGGAGCTACTTCCTATGAGACTATCCCGAGAGATGAGACATTAGCATATATTGTATGGAACGTAACCGGATATGGAGTTAGTCTGAGTGAGAACCAGCGAGCAAAAAGATCCTCCCCGATTTGGGTTGTACCCCATCAGGGTCATCTATGTCTGCAAGGTAATGGTGAGAATCCGAGAGCTCAGTTAGGGAGGAGTATCTGCACTGAGACGTATGTCTTTGCGTCCCGGACTTCCCCATCGTTCCTAGCAGCTAAGGGTACCTATTTCATCTGCTACGATAGAGCATACACATGGTTGCCCCCTGACTTCTCGGGCACATATTTTGTCTCGTTCCTGTTGCCTCCCACCTACACAGCTGCGGCAGATTACCACAAGACAAGGGTAGTTAGAGGTGTGTTCAGTAAGGAAGATACTGCAGGACAAGAATTGAGTGACTTCTTGAAGGGTTTTCTGCCGTTTTGGGGACCTATGGTTAACAGCAGGAACATACGGCAACTGACGAGGGTGGTTGAGTCCACCGTAGTTGAAACTGCCGGTGCCCTTAGTAACTTGACTGCAGAGCTCCAGTCAGATCGTCTTATGACTCTTCAGAACAGAGTTGCACTAGATGTCATACTTGCAGACCGAGGTGGGGTATGTAAAGTGATCCAATCAAGTTGCTGTGTTTTCATTCCAGATAATGCTCCAACAGTGTGCCAGGCCATTTACTAACTGCATAAGATCTCGGAATCTATTCATGTGGATAAAGGAGATTGGTTGTTGATGGGGTGGTTCTGGGAACTAATATCCGCCTGGGGATGGAAGATTCTGATGATCATTGGGATGATCTTAGCCATTCTTTTCCTGTTCTGTCTGTGCGTACAGTGTGCTCCTGCTATATGTGGCCTCTGTGCTACATCATGTGTAAGGAAACCTGTATCGAGAGACGAGCTAAGTAATAGGATGATGCTACAACAACATATCAATGATTTTATGAATATAGACCTGGACTCAGATTAGCGTGAGTGTAGGTTAATTCCTATGTAAGGGCAAAAGGAGGGTCTGAGGTTCCGTGGATTCGGTACCCGTGTCATAAACATCGTCGTATCATGACGATTTTGGTATCAGCAGACCGAGAATGACGAATATACTATATACGAGTATTTTCGGCACATTCGAGTGACGAAACCAACCTGAAACTAGAGATTCCGTTCTGAACCCTCGGGTTCCATTTTGTATGCGGCAGCCATTTTGTGGTTGCCCTCACATAGGCCGATGACTAAGGCCGAATGAGTCTTTTTGGGACATGTACACCTTCAGCTGACTACTGTGTGACCTGGGCAAGCTGAGTCCATTGACCGAAGCCAAACTTGTTCGGTCAGTTCCTTGCCCAGTGACCGCTTGAGATTAGGGATCAAGGCACAGCATACCATAAACCCTTGTTGCATACAACTATGTCTAATCTTACACACACCTGTCTCTGTTCCTTTCTTTATGGCCTGCTTTACGATGAGGAGGTGCCCGGTTTTATTAGGGGTCCGTCCGCTATCTGATGAAAAGTGTTGGGCCTTGCCGGGAAATTGATTGTGGGCTGGACAAACTGAAAATGGGCTTGTCATCATGAATCTGTTTTTCTTTGTCGTAGAAATATGTGAATGATCAACTGTAAAATAAGGAATGTTTGCCTAAAGCATAATATTTTGTATAAAAAGGGATGGCTGGCTTTGTAAGATTGAGCAGTCTCCTGAGAACATACACTGTGTTGTACTTCTAGGATACCTGTTACTGGTTGCAGCCAATAAATTTGATCTTTGCCGTCACCAAGAAGTCTCTGCGTTTCTGTAGTCTGAGACAGGAGAACTCGAAGTCTTTGGGTGTGTCCCCTGGCACCGCTGGGTTCTAAATAACCCGGTACTTCAGGGGTTTGAGATAAATGAGAGAGTGGATGTAGAGGATGTATTGATAGATGTATAGGATGAGAGATGGCACCAAGACAAAAGAGTCACAGACTCAGAGATCACTCAGTGCTGCTAGAATGTGAAACTGGAATGAGACTGGGACACAGAAGAGTCAACTCCACGAGACATTTAGATAGATGTTTCTTTGTCCCTTCTAAGTGTGATCGTGTCAGCAACGATATCCGGGCCTAGTTAAAAGAAAACACTTAGGCCCATATTATCAAGAAAGGGCGATACATTATCGCCGCTTTTATCAGCAGGAAACTGCCGCTAAAGCGGCGATAATGGGCTTGATAATAGGCCCTTGTGAATTCCCATAGCAGCCCAGGTTAACACCAGAACCTGAGCTGCTATGGGAATTCATAAGGGCCTATTATCAAGCCCATTATCGCCGCTTTAGCAGCAGTTTCCTGCCGACAAAAGCGGCGATAATGTATCGCCCTTTCTTGATAATATGGCCCTTAATGTTAATATTGTTTACGGGGGGCGTGGCCAAGCAGCATGGCCGACAGGACGTGAGCTCCACCAGCTCCGTCCTGAGGACCCGCTAATCCTGTGTAAAACTCCTGCCTGGGCTGTTGATTCGAACAGAAACGTACCGGAAACTTCCCTGGATCGGAGGGGACCCCCCCGTTGAGGAGGCGACTTGTGGAACCCCCAAGGCGGCGACAGAGGCACTGTCGGCGACCGGAGCTCCGGGCCGAGCTACGAGAGGCCGTGGTCTGGGCCTGTGGTGCGGTGCCGAGGTGCGAGTGGCCCGCCTAGACGCGGTGCTTCGCTGATACTGTACCGGGCGCATCCTCGGCGAGCCCCCTAGCGCTACGGGCTGCGGCTGGTGGAAAACTAAGGGCGACTAGCTGCTGCCGGGGGACCTCGGTGACCCACGCCGACCGGCACGAAGAGATTGCGGCGCCCGCCCCGCCCATCGGTTGCCCTCCTGCAGCGGAGCTGTCGCTCAGGGGTCGTTGCCCCCGGTGAGTGTTTGACTGGCCCCCGGGACCTTGGGGGCCTTGTGGATTGCGGAGGCGGATGGGGGTACTGTCGCCTCGGCCCTTCTTGGAGGCGGCGATCGTGCGAGACCTGCCTGGGCTGCCCCGTTTACCGCGGTCTGCGGGGGCCGTGGACCAGCCCCTCCCCCAAACTATTGCCTTCGCTGGGTCTCCCCCGGGGGCCCGCAGTGACTTTCCTACTAACAGAGGCCCGTGGTGCAGCGCTGTGGGGGTCCCGACTGGGTTGGTGCCCCTCCCCCACTCGTCTGCCATCTTCCCTGAGTGCTGAGGCGCTTCCTTCTTTACACTGTGGCAGTCTGCGACTTGGAAGATCCCTGGCCCGTGTAGCGCTGCAATTGTGCGCTCCTCTGCGGGGGCGTTCCCTGGGGCCCTGGGGCCCTGGGGATCGTGATCCTGCCGCTTGAAGGTGAGGGGCGCGTCTTGGAGCGCCCTGGTTGACGAGGGACTCTGCTGACCTGCCTCGGCTGAGCTGCCTGAGATCCCACTGCCTGACCTGCGACCGGCTGGCCACTCATCTCCTGGTCGCCGTTGGGGGTGCCGGACTCCTGCCTCCACAAACCTATCTACACTGAGGGGGAGACAGGAGGTCGCCTCCCCGACATTGCTCCTTTTCGTTGGTCAATCTGACTGGTTTGGACACCTCCCATATTGCACTTGTCTGTAACTGCCTGGTGCGCTTCATCGCACCTCCTGTTCCTAACCTTGGCCCACGCTTGCATTCCACATCTATCCAGGGGGGCCTGGGGTGAACTCTCTGGAACATATTGGGTGAGTGCGGGATCTATCTCCCCCCAATGGCGACCCACAAAGATAGATCCTCGAAGTCCTCCCACCCTAACACCATAGTGCAGTACACTACTCCACGTCTGCCCTCTCAGTGGATCACACGGCAGACGGGTCCAGAGGACGGGGGGGATGGTCCGGTGGAGCCATCCCGAGCAGAGATCTTGAAGGCCATTCAGGGATCCCATTCTGCCATGGAGAGGCAAATAGAGACTGTCTCCATAGATGTTAATCTACTCCGGACGGACCTCCGCAAGGTGGCAGACAAGGTTTCAGACGCGGAGGGTAATATTACCCACTTGCAAAGCGAGGTGGCCTCCTTACAAAAGTTGGTCGCGCAACTTACATCCACTACCCGTGCGCTGGAGAGAAGAGCTGAGGACGCGGAAGGTAGGGCCCGCCGAAGTAACATCAGGGTCCTGGGAGTGCTGGAACGATTGGAGGCGGGGAATGCTGAGCGCTTCCTGGAGACCTGGATCCGCACTCAACTGTGTCCAGCTGGACTGTCCAGTGTTTTTGTCATTGAGCGAGCGCATAGGGCCCTTGTCCCCCCTCCACGGCCGGGCGAACCCCCTAGAGCCCTAATCGCAAAGATCCTAAATTATAAAGACCGTGACTGTATTCTGAGGGCTGCGAGGGAATCGGAGTCCCTCACAATTGAGAACAGCCGCGTTTCCATTTACCCTGACTATACTCAACAGGTACAGGAGCAGAGAAAGTCCTACTTGGGAGTTAAGCAAAAACTTCAGGAAATGAAACTCCAGTACATGCTTTTATACCCAGCCAAGCTTAAGGTGCTCTCCCAGGGCCGTGCTCATTTCTTCGGGTCTCCGGCGGAGGTGTGGGAGTGGCTCGAGATCAGGGGGGACGACCTGCCCCCTGGTGAGCGTGGTGGCCCCTGTGAGACCTGGGGGACCAGACCCCAGAAGAGGCGTCGTGGCCGAGGAAGACGCCGTTCTGGATCCCGGGGTTCCCCTGAGCCTCGGGTTACTGTGGGAGCAGATGGCGCACTCCATGTGAGAACATCACCGGCGGAGGAGGCCCCGAAGTCTCCTGGGGCGTCCCTCCCTGGTGAGATTTTGGTCCCAGACACCTTGCAGGAAACCCTACCGGAAACGGACTCCACGGCTCCGGTGATCCCGGAGACTGGCCTTTCGCAACCGAGGTTGGAGTGAGTCTTCACTTGAGGTACTGTTTGGTTAATGCTTTGTTGTTCTCCGAATTGGGGGGCCTCCTCTTGGAACTCAACTGGTCCAATGTTATTCCCGACCGGTGCTAGGGGCCTTGGATGCCTGGCTGAAGCGGAGGACTTACATCCTGTTGGACTGAGGTATGGGGTCCATTGTGCTTATCTGGGCGGATTGTCACCCGAACCAGTAACCATCTTTAGTAGACATGCCCGGGGACTGTACTAGAACGCTGGGTCCCTTGGGTGGGTGGGGGGGAGGGTGGGTGGGTTTGGTTGTTGTGTGTGAGTGTGGGTTGATTGAGTTGTATGGGGTGGCTGTGTACGTCCTGGCACTGGCAGGGGAAGGGCGGGGTGGCGTTTATCTTTGTTGCTGTCCTCTTGCTCGTGGGTGGGGGTGGGGAAAATGTTTTTGTAGAAGTTCTGAGTTCAAGGGGTTTTGGTGGGTGGGGCAGGGTTACCGTAGAGGTTGTTGCTGGCATTATGTACATGATGAATCGAACATATGTATGGCTCATTGACGGGGCTACTCCTCCCGGTTTGACTGGAGTGGGGACCCACAGGCGGCAGGTCGTGATGTCCGTGTACTTTGGCCCGGCTGGGCGCAATCATGGACCATGGGTTTTAAATTCTTAACTTGGAATGTGCGCGGTTTGGGTGCTTGCACCAAGAGACACAGGGTCCTCTCCTTCTTTAAACGACAAGGGGTCTCGGTGGCCTGTTTGCAGGAGACCCACTTGGATGAAGACGGCGCCCAGCGGCTGTCTAAGAAGTGGAGAGGTCAGATCTTCCACTCCTCCTTTTCCACATATGCCAGGGGGGTCCTCATCTGGGTGGCTCCAGGGATCCCTTGCGCTGTCCAGTATGTCGAGGCAGACGTTGAAGGTAGGTATCTGCTAGTGCGGCTTAGATTGGATGATAAGGAATTATTACTCCTTAACTCCTATGCACCGAATATCGACGACCCGACCTTTTTTTCTCAAATCCAGGATCTTGTCGCCTCGGATCTGGATGCCCCCTTCCTCTGGTTTGGGGATTTCAATTGCGTATTGCACCCTGAGTTGGATCGTCATCCTCCTCGGTCGGGCACGAAGCCTCGTATGACGGCGCGTCTTCGGGAAGTGATGCACAAATTGGGGGCGCTGGATGTATGGCGCACTTGTCATCCCACTCAGAAGTTATACACGTGTTATACTCCGACACATGGTACCCATAGCAGGTTGGACCGCGTACTTGCTGCTAATCTCGCCCCATCTCTCACCTTGATGGTTACACATCAGGCCAGATACCTGTCAGACCATGCCCTGGTGACGTGCATGGCGCAGTGGGCTGATCGAGCTGCCTGTCCGCGCACCTGGCGAATGCCCGCTGACATTCTCCAGGATCCGGTGGTTAGGGACCATGTGGCGACTGCCCTGTCGAATTACATAGATCTGAACTGGGGGTGCGATGATCTACCCTACTCCACTAAATGGGAGGCCCTGAAGGCAGTGGTACGTGAAGCCTGCATGGGACTCACATACGGGGTTCGGAAGCAGTTGTTGTCTGAACTACGGGATGCGGAGATTGTGCTCCAACGCACCAGTCCCAACTGGATCCTGGCGACTTAGATCAGCAGGCGGAGAAGGAGGCGCAAGTGTCGGTACACGACATCCTTACCCGGCTTGACAAATACACATTAGGCCAATACAGGCAGCGCCTCCATTGCAAAGGCGACAAATGTGGCCACTTATTAGCCTGGATCCTTTGTCGTGAATTTGCACCTGAAAGGATAGTTGCCCTACGAGACTCGAGTGGTGATGTGGTCCATTCGGAGTCAGATGTCCTTGAGGTCCTCCGTTCCCATCTGCAGACTGTGTACGCAGCTGACCCCTTAATTACGGAGGACTCCTATCGACCATATCTTCGAGACTTGGACCTTCGGACCCTGCCAGAGGCGGTGGTGAAGGACCTTGAGGCCAAGCTGATGCTGGGCAAGATCGGTGCAGCGCTGACCACTCTCCCACGAGCTAAGACCCCTGGCGGGGACGGTTTCCCGTCTGAGTTTTATCACACTTTCGGGGACGTTCTGGCTCCTCTCTTATTGCAAGTTTACAATGAAGCTCTGGATGCTGGCGTTCTTCCACCCTCCATAAATCAAGGGGAAGTCTGCATGATCTTCAAACCGGGCGGAGATAGTTGCGACCCGGCGGCATTCCGTCCTATTACCCTGATTAATACGGATGCTAAGATCCTCACTAAACTGTTGGCCGCTCGCCTGACCCCACACATGAATCGCTTGATCCACTCAGACCAATGCGGATTTATCCCAGGCCGTAACACGGCGATGAATTTACGCCGCCTGAATCATGTCCTTCACGAAGTGCAGGGGAGAGAGGGTCCTCATGTGCTTGTGTCAATCGACCTAGCCAAGGCCTTTGATACGGTACATTGGGGATATCTGATGGAGGTGCTCCAGAGGACGGGGTTCGGACCAGGATTTTGCAGTTGGAGCCGGGTGCTTTACGGGGCGCCCCGCGCTAGGGTTCGGCTGGGATCAGCCCGTTCGGAGGGATGGTCCTTAGGGAAAGGGACCCGCCAGGGCTGCCCTCTCTCCCCTCTTCTGTGTGCTCTAGCAATCGAACCGCTAGCGGTATCCGCCCGCGCAGAGCTGCAGCAATGGGCAATTACGGTAGGAGACACTGTGAATGTGATCTTGCTCTATGCTGACGACGCATTATTCTTTCTATCATCCCCTACCGAGTCCCTTCCCGCTTTGATGCGGACCCTAAACCGATTTAGCGCGGCCTCTGGGCTGCGTATTAACCTCAGTAAATCTCTGGTTTTCCCATTGGTCGGTTGCGCTCCTGACCCAAGTGCAGACATCCCGTGTTTGGGTCTACGATACGAGCGGGAAGCGTTCCGCTACCTTGGCATACAAGTGGCCGCAACTGAAGAGACCCTGCTAACTTATAACTTCGACCGAGTACTCCAAGCTCTCCGCAAATCTGTCACCTTTTGGAACACGCTCCCTCTTTCCCTTATGGGACGATTAGCGATTGCCAAAATGGTGATGCTTCCCAGGCTTTTGTACGTGTTGCAGAATACCCTGTGTCCATTGCCTCCCCGAGTGTTTCGCACACTCGACTCGCTCCTTACTTCTCTGCTCTGGGCGGGCGGGCGGACATAGTAGAGTCGCTCTGCGCACAGTGACCCGGAGCTGGGAAGAGGGAGGCCTTGAGGCTCTGAGATTTGACTTATATTACTATGCGGCGCAACTTCTACCAGCTGCGAGGTGGTTCGCTGACGAGAGGAACTAGAAACTGGCACTCCTGACGGGCGCGGCAGATGAAAGGGCTCTGAGGGAGGCCTTGATGCAGGGACGGGGTGCGGATGAAACTTTGCCATATGTGGTGCGTCACAAAGCAGGAATCTGGCAGCAAGAAGGTATTGAGACGGGCCCCGTTTCATAGGGAGCTCCCGGTGTGGATCTTGGCCCCGGTACTCCGATTGGAGGAGAACATGTCCTACCGAGAATAGCGCTCTGGCGGTTGTGAGACCCTTGCGGACCTCTACCCAGATGACTCATTCGTGTCTTTTGAACGGGCTACGGAGTCTTTTGGGTTAAGTAGGGGGCAGTACCTCCACTATAGAGGCCTCCAGGACGTAGCCAGAACAACATGGCCCCAGTTCCCAGAAGCGCCTCCGCTGACCAATACTCTTGACATCATCTTATCCTGTGGTAGAGGTAGGAGCCTAGTTTCCCTGCTCTACTCGGCCATGCGTCAGGATTCGACCCCCCGGACCGCGCCGTCCTGGGCGGCCTGGGAGGCGGACTTGGGGGTGGAGTTGGAGCCGGGACAGCGTAAACGGATTGGGCTCTTGACCCGTAGGGTCTCCTGTAATGCCCGTTTCAAACTAATACATTTCAATTTTGTCCACCGTACCTATATGACCCCGGTCTCCCTGAATCGCATATCTGCAGATAGGCGACACAATTGCCCTAGGTGTGGTGCGCAGAAAGCGGGATTTTACCACCTAGCGTGGGAATGTCCTCTAGTCAGTACCTTCTGGAGGGAGGTGGTGGACCATATCAGTCGTGCTACAAAACTTAGAATTGCGCTGGACCCGCTCCACTGTCACTTGGCTCTGGTACCCAAGCCCAAAAAGAAGAAGCTGTCTTATAAGTTTTTACAATTACTACTGGTCTTGGCGAGGAGGCGCGTAGCTATAACCTGGATGGGTCAGAGGGCGCACGAGATTTCCCTCTGGCTGCGAGATGCCAGAGAATGGTCCCTGGATGAAGAGACGCACATGCAGCGCACTCGCCGGGATGGGAAATTGCAAGATGATCTGCTTGCTTGGAGAATGATGTGCATGGAGGGGTTGACGGATGATGATTCTGATGCCACCAGCGCTGAATTATTCACCCCTGATGAGTCTGAGACCGAGTATATTGGAGAGGGAGCCGGGTTGGAGGGCCAAGGGTCCGTTGTAGTACTCCACCGCTTGCACGATAATATTCCTTGGTGCATATGACTGTGATTTGCTGTGATCCCTACAGGTCCTTTTCCTGCATAATAATGACTACGCCTTGTTGGGCCTCACGTTGATAGCCTGATTTGCAATACTTTCCTGATGATGCCATGCACGGGGGGTTTTGTTTCTTGTTCTTTATGTTTAACAGTAAAAAAGAAAAATTAGCGAATACAAAGATATAGGCGTATCCTTAATGCACGGCTGATTTTCTCTTGGCCCGAGCTCTGATTTTACGCCGCCCAGCCTCCGGGATGTGGGCTTCTATGGCTGTGTATTGTCCTGGAATTTACATGTCAATAATCTTGCATTTTAGTGGCTTGGATGGCCATGAGAACCTGTGCCTTTTTGTGATTCGCAATAAAAATATTTAAAAAATATATATATATTGTTTACGGACCTGCAGGGTCCTCGGAAACCCGAGACCCTTGGAGAAATGCCCGGCCTGGTCCCCGGGCCTCAGAAGTGCATGAAAGCTCGAGGTCTGAAATTCTGCATTACGGGAGACTGGGCGTATGGAGGTGCACACTTCTGCACCGACATTGCTAAACATGCTTTTGTTAGCAAACATTTAGATATTCAGCTTTATTCTGCAATATAGAAGTGAAAGGGGTTCGTAAAGAAGGCCTTGGGACAGATTGATATTCTGGGCGTTCATCGCTCACAAGAAACAATACTTAAACTGCTGATGATTTGTGCTACCATCCCTACAGTACTGTGGTGCAACTTTACAAGTCCAATGACACAGTTCGGAATGAAGGAACTTGTACTGCAGCTCTGCTATCCGAGCCTTCAGATGCTTGATGTCACGAGAGCTCACACAGCCATCGATACAGAGCAGGAACAGATAACGTTTTTGACAGGCGGTTTTTATGTCCTTGGTAGTAAAAAAGCTAAGTTTTGTGCATTCTGTACCACAGAAATATGAAAGCAGAGTTCTGGATGTGGGAATATGTATCTAAGAGATCAAAAGCAATAAATATACAACAAGCATTGGCACAGCCAATAGGTCTCGCCTTTGGGGCCTTATAAGTATTTAGTTATGCAGCACAATATCCTTCCTGCAATAACATCAACTGTTGCATGGCTAAATACTTATAAGGTCCCAAAGGCCAGACCTATTGGCTATGTCAATGCTTGTTTGATTGATGAGGGCCTGGCAACATCTCCAACAACAAAAAAGTGGTAAATACAAACTCTGACACCGCCAAAAGTCTGTTATTGCCAATGCTGGTTTTCTTAATGTGTATCAATGATTTTTTTTTTTTTTTAAAAGCTTGTTTGTTTGAAATCTCTTTTTGCTTCATTGCTGCCCAGTGATATAGCATCTGTTACTGCAAGATTAATTTGAGGTTCAGGACATGCGAGAAATTAACATAAGTGTGTATTACATGGGGGTGCAGGCTAGTTACAAGATCGTATACATCAAGTGGGGACTTCACTCATTTAGGTGCAGGGAGATTAGGCGATGTCCCCAGAATTACAACAAGTTGAGCCAAGAGGCATGAAGGCCAGGATTCGACCTGGGTCCCCAAGTTCTAAAATCCGCAGTTCTAACGACTAGTCTTCCTGTACCTCCGTGTGGTTGTTATACTGAGTACAATAAACTCTATGGCTGGTTGCCATATGCAACATCAAAAGTATCCGATTACTTTCTGCTTACCACATTTAGCAGGAGTAGGGTTCTTCTATTTTCTTTACTTTTAAAAGAAACAGCATTGAACGCCAATTCCCTCTCGATTAAACTTTAAAAAAGCATTGTCTAAAATATTTAATTTGGAACATCACTGATGAAATACTTGATGCGTGGTAAGAGAGCAATAGGAAATGCCTCTGGGTAATTCATTTCCAGTTGTTCAAATGACAGGCGTTTGACCTTACATAATGTTCAGCTTCCCTAGGAGAAAGCGCACGAACATTGAAAGCCAGCCCTCCGTTTTCTAATTAATCATGCCTTGTTGAACCTCACTGCACAGCTGGCTTTCTATTTTTAGAACCAGGCCTTCCTCGTGAACCTGATAACATTACAACTCAGCAAATCCTTCTCTCAAGCAGCCCGAAAGCTCAGACACTAGAACCGTATGCGTCCCGGGGTTCTTTCCTTTGACGTGACCCATCTTAAATATACCGCAAGGAGTGACTCTGCAAGCAGAAAATCCAAGGATGGGCAGCATTCCGGCCGACCAAGTATGCTGGGCTGGAGGTTCCAGTCTGGAATAGTGTAATACCCTGATACCACGGAAATACCTCACCATGAAAACGTAATGGGCGACGAGTGGTGAAACATATAAAAATGCAGCCATGCACTTAGGAAAATGGAAGTTGCTTTACTTAAATGAGCGGGAAACCACTGTAAAAGACAACTCTTTTTCTGCTGGTTTCAAGGAAAGAGAGCACAGCAAAACTGATGTGTCAGTACTGCAATTTTCAAATGCGGCCTACAAATTAATAAGTTCTCTGCAAACAACTTATTTTACTGCCGATGCACTTGAGTGTTTCGCCTTTTGGGTGATCTGTAAATAACACTTTTTATATATGGCCAGTAGAGACCATATTTATTTTTTTTACCCCAAAAGTGAGAAGCATTATCGAAGCAAAAAAAGACAAGCGCGCACGGCAGCGGGGAGAGAGGAGGGGGCCTGCGCCTGTTTCCCTTGTGGGAGCGAGCAGGAACCATATGTTTGTAATTAACACATGGTTTGAAAGCTCGCTCCCGCAAGAGAAACGTCAAACATGCAGGCGTTGCCATTGAAAGCAATGCAACTCGTGCATGTTTTTGGCAGAAAAAGGGAATCAATGGCTAAAGGTCAATTTCCTAAGCAAAGCATGCACGCTGCGTAGGCGAGACCTAAAAAGGCAACTTTGGAAAATCTGTTGTTTTTGGTTGGCAGCAAAACTGGGGAGAGAGATAAACGTACAGAGGAGCTTGAAACAAGAATACTGAAACTTCAGCAGCCCCCCAGTTCCCTTGCTGGATTCAGAGTCCCATACTGGCTCCAGTGGTCAGTGAACCAAAAGAAAATAAAAACACCCCTGCATTCCGGCATGGATCCACCTGCTGCACATGCTTGCTTGCCTGCTTGCGACTTCACGGCACAGCCTGCACTTAAAATGGAGCACATTTCTCCTCTACCTCGCCCACCACTGCAAATGATTTGGGGGGGAGGGGTCCTCCAATCTTAAAGTCTACGGTCCCCCTACATCGTCTTCTTCCCAAAACAAAGAGCACGGGAGATTGTAGCAGAGATACTGACCAGGAACTGCTGCCGCTCCTCACGATACAGGGCAAGTAGGCAGCAATAAAAGTGTAGGCAGTTCATCTAGCCCTGTTTTTGCATTAGTTTGATGACCTTTCCAAAATAAATCAAAGTGCCAGCATGCAAAGAACTAGGAGCAGCGTAGGTGGTCTCAAAAACAAAAAAGCATTTCAATGCAATAGTTCTCGCATATACAACAGTTTGAGCTATTGGCAATGCAATAGCTTAAACTCTCACAAACGTGAGGCCTATTGCATTGCAAATATGTCTTTGTTTACTAGCACCAATGAGGCACTTTCACATTCATAGAGGCCTCAGGCCTCCCCCCTACCTTTAGACAAGCCACGTCTAAAGAAAGGGGCGTGGCCGACATTTTTCTTTTTCTTTTTTTTTCTTTTTTAAAGAGTTTTATAAAGCGTGTACTAGACCCGAGACATTGGGTATCAGAGCGCTTTAAATGAGCACCAGTTTCGTTACAGAAGAACACATTCATTTTGCTAGGCACTGGAATATTAAGTGATTTGCCCACAATCACAGAATGTTGAACATTGTTGTAGAGACTCGAACCCGGTTCCCCAGCTTCGAGGTCGACAACTCTAACCGCAAGGCTGCATCCTCTGTGAAACCGCGGCATGGAGCACACAAGCAATTAGAAATATGGCAGAGAGTGGGTGGGGCTTCAAAGCCATACTAGGGTTCAAATTTAAGCGCCCCATCTGATAAAATTATGTGATGTTAGTCTCTAATTGCTTTACTTGACTGTACCTCATTTTGGATCCGTGTCAAATTTGCCGGCCCCTTGAGTCAGGTCTGGACAACTTAAGTGCTACAGACAAACTTATATTTAGTATGTGTTTTGGTGTTTATTAAGTTTACCAAACCTTTAACCGTGGTAATACTGAGGCATTTGTTGTACAAAGACATTGATCTGCGTTTAAAAAAAATCAGATTTCAGTTCAGTATACAATCTTCATGAACGGGGAGAGTGTGCGAATAATCTGTCTTTTTTCAGATTTCCTAACTGACCTCTCAGCAGCAGAATAGAAGAACCTGTTCTAAAACCACGACTGTCCAAAGGAGTGATTCATATTTTTTCAGGTCTTGGTGTCAAATTAGTCCTCCGACAGTCAAGATAGGTCTGAAAGAGATGGGGCGACACAGAGGACAAAGAGATAACATGTTTACCAAGGCCATAGCCCAGAGCTTGTTTGGCAGCCCTTAGCCCACGGCACGGGGCAGAGATCCAACAGTTCTCCAAACTGATTAAATGAAACAGAACTATGCAAACTAGATGGACGTTCATGTAATATTGTTGAGCGGTCTAAACATTGATGCGTTTGGAGGAAGTCATGTTTGCTTGTGTCAGTAAAAAGAACATCCATAAACATGTGGGCATAAATGGATGGGTAGGAAGGATTAGTATGGATAACAGTCGGGTATAAATATGGATAAAAATTAGGGAGATATAAGAGAGTTAAGTATTAAAATGTAGGAAGGGATAAGAATGGATCATTCAGTGGGTGTATGCTTACATATGTATGAGGGGATTATTAAATCGGGAGATGCCCTAAAATGCAAGAGGTGTACTCATATGTATGAGTGTTAAGACTAAGAGTGGATGTGAATAAGGTGATAAAGCATGAATATGCAAGAGCTAGATATGACTATCTATGAGTGGGTAAGGATGTATGGAAACGCCGATGAAATTTATGCAACATGAGTGAAAACAATCAATTGTAAAAGTTTCACACACCTATTTCAACACGGCCTAAGAAGTGGATAAAGGTTTTACCTGACAAACATTGGCAACGTTTTACTGTTTACTAAAGTCATGAATTCCTCAGTGAACACAACCAAAGTATCCCTTTGGAGGATACCATCTTATATTCACTGACTGAACCAAACTTGAGGTTTACCACATCTTTTAGGTCGAGCATTCAAGACCTATTGTAATTTCTTATGTTGGGTTAAATCCATCCCCCAGCTTTTGATTTGTTTGTTTCAGTGTCCTTCAAAAATCCTTGCTTGCCAGTGGTCAGTCCTGCTTCTTTGTCCCTCCTTTCTCTCTTCCATTCCTCTCATGCAGCAGGGTCTAAGTATTGTCTCATCACACTACGGTTCTTTGTCTATTTTCCGGGGGACTTCTTTTTTCTTGGTTTACTGCTCGGTTTCTGTTTGCCTGAGTGTAGTTTCGGCACCATAGCTGATTACATTCAAATATAATATTCCTCTCTCCCACTTCCTCCTAATTCCACAGTTGTATTGGGGGTACGTCTTTCGCAAAGCCTCCTTCTTCGTTGGTAATATTTTTTAGTCTTTTAGCAATTTTCTATGTTGACCATCATTTGGGCTTTTTAGTAGGATGTTAGTTGGTTTTCAGCTTTCTTTTAAGGAGGACTGGGCTTGTTCCTCTTGTGAATGCTGCTACTTATGCAGCGCGCTCTGTGTACAGGCAGCATGCTTTAAAGGCGTGCGTACTGGTCAACTGGTGATCTGTAACTTTTAATTACTTAAAACACTTTAACTTTTAATTAATCTGTGTGGTGCCGGCTTTCACTTTTAAATATTCTGCGAGAGGCAGCCTTCACTTTAAAATACTAAGTCTGACGTCCGCCTTCACTTAGCCCACATTCACTTTTATATCTAATATAGCTGAGATGGATATGCTTACAACAGGTTTCCTGGAAATATATACTTCCAAATCTTCCTGAAATAAGATGGCATCGACCTAGGCGCTGTATTGAACTTTATTGAAATAACATTTCTGAAGCGCTTGGCACCCCTGAAGAGACGCTGAAGCGCTGCATTTTGTGTTAACTAAATGAAGCACATGCCGTGCTGATCAGTGTTGGTTACGGTGCAATGATGGCATTTTAAAGGCAGCCGGTGTGTGACGCAGTGTATGAAAGGTCTCAGTTTGTGCCATAAACTGATGTCGTGGTCCAGGTATATGCACACAGTGGGCGCAGCCCGGGTGGAGGGGTGGTGAGGGGTGCTTAGCATGGCTCCTGTAATGTTCTCTGTTCATTCCCCCCACAGATGACTCTTCACAGGTGCTGGGTCTGTATTGTATTTATTCATACAATCGCCTAATACGCTAAACAACAGAGCGCCGAGCGTCTACCACCCGCTCCGGTCGCTTACTCCGTATTTCTCCTCTGCGCGCGCTTTCTCTCCTCTCTCTGCGCATGCGCTGGTGCTGCGTTCTTGCTCCGGCGCACCGCGTCATCACGGCGGCGCGTCGGAGACTAGAGCGCAACACCACATATCTCCTCCTTTTCCAATAACAAAACATTTATCAAGTCCCAATGTCACATGTCATTCATCTCATAGTCTTTGAATCGAGAGGGCATGGTGACCACCCTCCCAGCACGGGTACATCTTACCGGTGTGATCTCTTCTCTGTTATTTTCACTAAGAGAACATCTTCCTCTCCTATGCGTGTCCACTTCTTGCTCCCCAGCCGGGGCCGCATTCGCTCTTGCTCTTTCAGGTGTCCTTGTTTGCTCATTCACCTCCTTGTTCTCTGGAGTATCTCTTTCCGTTGGGTTCTCGTTCCCCATCATAGTCTCTTCATCTTCATAGGTTCGTTCTTGGCCTTCCTCCTCTTCCTCCTTGGCCACTGGCCATTGCATGATCCTGTTGACTTTTGCCATGCGATCTTGGGACCACACTTTCCCATCACTGAGCAGGGCTGCTCGTCCACGTACTTCTTGCACCTGTAGGGGTTTGCTGTACTTGCTTTCCCCTTTTCTTTGGAGGGTTGCTAGCTTGACTCTAACCCACTCCCCTTTTTCCAGCTCAGTGTCCTTGGCGTTGTGCCTTCTATTGTAATGCGTCGCATATACTTTTTGGGCCTTCTCCAGGTTGTATTGAACAACAGCAGGTGACCATTTGCTCGTCACCGTTTTTTCTCTCCATACTACATTATCTCGTGTGAAGGGGAGCCTGCCTCTCAAGATTTGGAAGGGGCTGTATCCTAGCGCAGTTGGTGTTATCCTGTATGCCCATAACATGCTCTGAACCTCCATTTCCCAGTTTTTTCCTTGTGATATGGCAGCTTGTATGGATCCCATCAGTACACGGTTAAATCTTTCCACTTGACCATTGCAAGCGGGATGATACACTGCTGTGTGTTTCGACTTTACCCCGTTCCTCTCCATATACCTGTTCCATTTGTCCGATATGAACTGCGGACCATTGTCGCTCAAAATTGTTCTCGGTATTCCTTCCCTCAAAAACAGCGTGGTGAGGAATCTCAGCACTGTGTCCGTGTCCATTGTTTCATGCACCTCGATCTCTGGCCATTTAGAATATTTGTCTACGACCACGCAAATGTATTTGGCTATCCCCATGTTGTCGAGAACAGGCCCTAAAATGTCTACAGCGATGTCTTCCCAGGGATGCTGGGGTTGTTCGAATTGTCCCAATGCTGGTCTCAGGGGTCTCAGTATTTTATCAGGTCCTTGGCACTGTCCACATTCTCTCACTTGCCTTTCAATCTGGCTGTCCATTCTCGGCCACCAATACATTTGTTTTGCTCTCAATTTTGTTTTGACTATGCCGAGGTGACCCTCGTGGAGTTGGTTCAGAAGCAAGGGAATTAAAGTCCTTGGAGGGATTACCTTATCCCCTCGGTACATGAAAATGCCCGAGTCACTCATCGACAGCTCCTCCCGTATCTCATAGTACTTCCTCAGGTCCTCTTTGAGATGTCTCTTCTCCGGCCATCCTGTGGTCACGTATTGTTTAACTTCCTCCATTTCTCCATCTTCCGCATAGGCCTGGGCCCATTCCTGCCTGCTGATGGCCTTCTCTGCATCTTCCATCACTGCCACCATCTCATCTGCTTCAGACGACTCCACCGGTGCCGCTTCCATAGCCGAGGCTCGGCTGAGATAATCCGCCACTTTGTTGCGGGTACCGGGCAGGTACTCCACATCATATGAGTAGTCCAAGAGCTTGAGTGTCATCTTCGCGATGCGCGGCGTGGCCGTGTCGTGCCCACTTGACGTTAGCACTTTGACCAGGGGTTTGTGGTCCGTCTGCAGTTTGAAGCGGGTGCCCCAGACGAATTGCCTGAATTTACTCATGGCCCACGATACCGCCAGCATTTCTTTCTCGATGACACTGTATTTCTGCTCTGTGGGAGACAGTGCTCTGGACGCGAAACTAAGCGTCTCCACCGTGCCATCTTCTCTTTCTTGTGCTAGCACTGCTCCCAGCCCCTTCTCGCTAGCGTCCGTGGTAAGGATGGTGTTGCTTTTGGGGTCGAATCCGTGTAGTGGAATCGCACCACTGATGTCTAGCTTCAACCTTTCAAATTCACTCTGTGCCTCTGCATCCCACGCGAACTGCGACTTGTCCCTGATAAGCTGGCGGAGTCTGTGAGTCTTGGTGGCAAAGTGTCTCACGAACTTACTATAGTACTCCGCCATCCCAAGGAATGACCTCACTTCCTCCTTGTTGACTGGGGCCCTAGCATCACAAATCGCTTCCACATTTTGTCTTTTTGGAGATATTCCTTGGTTCCCGATTTCATGCCCTAGATATGTGACGGATGACATGCCCAGCTTGCATTTGCTCCATTCCGCCGTGAGACCTCTTTCCTGAAGCACGGGGAGTACTTTAATCAGCTTCTCATCATGATCCGCCCGACTAGTTCCCATAATCAGGATGTCGTCCTGAAAATACTGGACTCCTGGTACGTCCTTGAATAGGCGATGCATTAGCTTCTGGAACACCGCAGCTGCAGAGGCTAGCCCAAACGGCATGCGGCGGAATTGATAACACCCGAATGGTGTGATAAACGAGGTGAGTTTCCTGCTTGATGGGTGTAAGTCGATCTGATGATACGCTGACGTAAGGTCTATTGTGGAGAACCAGGAGACTCCCTTTGTTCTGGCCAACATTTCCTCAATCCTGGGAAGGGGAAACTTTTCCACAATTAAGCACTTGTTGAGCTCACGGAGGTCCACACATAAGCGTACCTTGCCATTTGGCTTCCTAGCCACGACCAAGGGGGCTAACCATTCTGAGCTGTCTATTGGTTCTATTATCCCTTGTTCTTCCAATCTTTTGAGTTCCAGCTGAACTGCCTCTTTCACGGCGATGGGAATGTTTCTGACTTTGTGGGACACTGGTCGGGCATCCTCCTTGAGGAGAATTTTGTGTACGAACTTGTCCAGCTTACCCACTGTGCCCCCGAACACTTTGGGAAAGGCCTTCTTTATATCGTCTTCCTGTGGCCTTGTATCATCTTCTGTCAGTAGGATTTACTCCTTGCCCCCCGGATCTAGCTTGATGCCCAAATCGCCTTGATCTCTCCAGCCCAGCACTGAGGGTCCTCTCTCCGCAACGTACAACTTGCAGTTCGCACTTCTGCCTCTGAATTCAAACTTCAAGGTGCGAAATCCAACCATGGGGATCGCATTCTCGGTGTATGAAATGGGACGTATGTCCGGTGGGTCAAGTTGTGGACCCAGGATGGGTACAAAGTCCGCCTCCCATACCGACCGTTGGACAATGGAGTACGGGGACCCCGAGTCGATTGCGATGTGTACTTTCACTCCTCCTATCAGCATGTCTGTGCGAGGCTTGTCAGTACGTACGCCTGTTACCTCCAACACTTGCTCCTCGATGCACAGCACCATGTCGTCTTCATCTAGGTCTTCTTCAGCCGGGGCCTCTGCCGAGGATTGCCCTATGTACTTCACCATAGTTTTCTTCCCTTTCTTGCGGCACACTTTCTCAAAATGGCCGACTACGCCGCAGAAGGAGCACCTGGCGCAAAACGCCGGACATCTTCTGTCTTGCGCCGAATGATCTGCACTCCCACACCTGTAGCATGAAAACTTGTTGTCAGAGTGTTGCTTGCCAGGAGTAGTCTGTTTTCCTGTCCACTTAGAATCTTGTCTTCTGTCTCCTATGGCACCCTTGTACCTCATGGACGAGGACGCGTCGTCTATCTTGTTGACCATTTGCCTCTGTGCACCTTCTTTTTTCGCTGAGTCTGCACATCGCTTTGAAAGTTCGGCTTTTTTCACCATGGCAATGACGTCTTTGAGCGATGTCTCTCCCTGTGCCCACAACTTGTCCTGGACTGACCTGTTCGTGGTGTGCATGACGATTTGGTCTTTGATATATTCGTCCTGTAATTGTCCATATTTGCACGTGATGGCTAGTCGTTTCAACGCTGCCACATAATCATCTATCGATTCTCCTTGCTCCTGTTTCCTTTGTTGGAAGTTGTACCGGTCGACCGATACGCATACTGCTGGGCGAAAGTGGTTGTCTAGGTCTTCTAAGGCATTCTTGAAGACATCATCTGCTGCAGGTGGCCTCTCTGTCGGTACTATGTTCGAATACACACGTACTCCTTCCGGACCCAAGTTATGCAGCAGTAACCTTTTTTTTCTAGCACTGGGGAAAGGCTCACCATTTTCATCATCCAGGGCTTCCACATAGTTCTTGAAATACTCCCTCCAGTCCTCCCATTTCATCAGGGGTTCTCCCGGTCTGGGTAGGAAGGGGACGGGCGCTGTGAGGGATGTCATCTGGTTGCTCATTCTTGGCACTGTTTCTGGCCCTCCGTCTCGGTTCCCTGGGCTGCCCGGAGCACTGGGGTTATCTTCTCCGTTAGAGTTGTCCCCTTGGCTTTTGGGACTGCCAGGTGCGTCGAGTGGCTTGTCCCTTGAGGTGCCGTGGAGGTGTACTTTTCCTTCCTCCCTATCACTATCCCTCCTTTCTGCCAGGGTCTCTGCTGAGTGTCACTCTGCGTTGTGCAGGATCAATTTGATCATGGGTAGCCGGGTTAGCCTCTTACAGGTTGCTGGCTTGTCGCGCTGCTGCCACGCTCTGTTGTAAATAGCGTTGATAGTCTGGGCTTGCTCACCGGCGTGTGGCCACGTTCCCGTGTCTGACCTGTGTTGTACTGCGTCCTTGACGCTGCTCCTTCGTGTTGCCGTGTGGGGGGGGTGGGTAAATCCCAGTCCTCGTCGCCACTGTAATGTTCTCTGTTCATTCCCCCCACAGATGACTCTTCACAGGTGCTGGGTCTGTATTGTATTTATTCATACAATCGCCTAATACGCTAAACAACAGAGCGCCGAGCGTCTACCACCCGCTCCGGTCGCTTACTCCGTATTTCTCCTCTGCGCGCGCTTTCTCTCCTCTCTCTGCGCATGCGCTGGTGCTGCGTTCTTGCTCCGGCGCACCGCGTCATCACGGCGGCGCGGCGGAGACTAGAGCGCAACACCACAGCTCCGCGGTTGGGCTATCTGCCTCACACTCTCAGGTACAACATTAAACCAGAGGAAACAGTACAAGTTGCAACGACTTCCAGGTGTCCTAAATCACGTGTGCCCCCTGCATGCAACAATTCACTATTCGCCACACTGTCCTCTCGAAAAATGTTTCGGAATAAAAATACGGCACAGTGGTCAGATTGCTATTCTTGTAATATCGATTTTCCCACATTTAATGCACACATGAATGAACTTTTCTTACTGATATCTGTTGGTACGTGTAGGCCCCTCTTTCATATGTAATCTCTCCACATGCAATATTGTATGCATTTTATTTCACATATGTCATTGTGGTATTTGCCTATTAGGAAACAGCTGATTCATAAAATTATAATTTATTTTTTACTTAAGCATTTCTAGTGTATTATTGAGAAGAGCTAATTGACAGATATGAAAACACTTTAGGAAAGATATAAGCTCTAGAGCAAATACAGGCGCAGAACAAAACACACAGCAAAACCTGCACTTCAGACAAGAAAATAGGGGCCTTATTTATGAAGGCCTTGCGCCACCGGTGCGTCACTTTTTCCCATTTTAAAAGTGACGCACCGGTGGCGCAAGGCCTTCATAAATAAGGCCCTAGCTTTTTTGGAGAAAACCACTCCTTCCCTAAAGGTTGCACGTTCTTCCTCGGTCCCATATCTTTTCTTTTACTTTGTCTCTGCTCCTCTGTTTCATTTCGCCCGTCCCTCCAAAAGGCTTTGAGTCAATCGTACAGAGTGCTTTAAGTGCTACACATACCCTCACTCACTCAAGTCAAGGCAAGCTTTATTGGGTATGTAAAAACAACCATAACAGCAATAACAATAGTACAACAAGCATTTGCAATGCAATAGGTGTCACATTTATGCAAGTTTGAGCTATTGACATTGCAAATAACAATCCTTTTTATTTTTGTTTTTAAAACATACATAAAAGGCATTGTGATTCACAATGCCAATAGCTTAAAATTGCATAAATGCGAGACCTCTTGCATTGCAAATGCTTGTCAATTAAAAGCACTCAAGCAGTGGGCAGCAGTGACACTACATTTTAAACGCAACACTTGGAAATAAATATATTTAAAGTTAGCACTAAATACGTTAGCGAGGATTTTAACTTAAATTGGCTTATACAAATTTCTAGTTACTAGCTTTGAGGGCTACACGGCCGTCCAGCAGTTCCACCACTAGCACAACAGATGCCCCCTTTCAAGCAATAGGAGTCTGACTGCCGATGGGTACTACGTTCTGCAAGTAAATCCCAGTTTGACAACTTGTAGAAAAGGGGTTTGAGTAACAGAACTTTGAGATGTGCACAAAGGTCAGGGAGCTTCATATCCAACACTCTGGGCCTGATTCACAGAACTAACTTAAGACAAAATCCTAAATGTACTACTTTTGGTATTCACAGAAGTTAGGATTTTGTCTTAAATTTGTCTTAAGACAGACTAAAGACACAATCCTAACTTAAGTATGTCTTAAGTCTGTCTTAAGACAAATTTAAGACAAAATCCTAACCTCTGTGAATACCAAAAGTAGTAAGTTTAGGATTTTGTCTTAAGTTAGTTCTGTGAATCGGGCCCTATATGCATATGTCCCATGTAAAACTATAACAGATCTTAACCCCATGATACTCCTGAAGGCAACATCAGAAAGCGGTCTCCCAAAAAATCTGAATAGTTCAATTGACCAAAACTGCACACCAGCTCGCCGGCCTTTGTCTCTCAGAGATAACTGCCTAAGGGCTTCATGCAAATGCTATGGGGCTTATTTACACGATCCTAGCGCCACCGGTACATCACTTTTTCCATGTTAAAAATGACGCAAAATTGTCACAAGGGGCTTGTAAATAGGCCCCAATGTGCACATAGAACGTGAAATAATCTGAATGGCTTCCTCATTTAAACACAGGATGGTTTTGCCTCCCACGGTGCTCCCAGTTGTTCGCCTCTCCGGGGGTCATTAAAGCTGCTGTGGCTTGCGGTGCTGAATGGCTTGCACATGAAGTTGCCTCTCTGCTTACCATAAAAGGTAAAAAGGAGGCAATTTTAAGAACTGCGTTCAGCTACAGGCCTCGAGCCACAGGCCCGAGGCAGACTGAGGTTGCTGAAGCAAAACAGAAATGAGGCAGGTAGGGTGCACCACTCTCCAGGTGTGCGCGCTCCATGCACTCTGGGGTGGTAGGCTTCAGATACGTGTAAAAGTAAAACAAAAAAACGTAGAATGATAATATTATTATAATCTTCGTTCAGCAGTCTGTACAGCCATAAAAATAGATAGTTTTAAAAAGATACAAATTCAGCACATCAAATCCACACATATACAGGTTTACATAGTATCCTAAAAAAACCTTTAAAAGTCCAAGAAGTGTTTGAATGTAGCCTCTTCGCTGGTTGTGCTTGTAGCTTGGGGGCCCTGGTAACTAATACTGTGGTTAGTTGCTGGTGAGGTGCAGTAATGGAACAGAAAGAAAGGTCAGGCCTGGTGGGGCTGAAAGGTTAGTGAAAAGATTTGGGCGGAAGCGGGAATGGAAAGAATGACAGAGGATCAGTGGGGGGCTTAAGCCAAGAACACTACACTGGGGAAGCACAAAATGTTGTTGTGTTTTTGTTTCTTAAGATTATTTATGTAAACTACCATCATGCCTTTCATTCTAGTAGGGGTATTGCACCAACGAGTGTTTTCTTCCTGTTTTTAAAAGAGGCTTTTTTTTAACGAGAAATGTTTATATTGGTCCACTTCTGTATGTACCTCTGAAAAAAGTAACTACTGCTCTAAAGGACGAGGATGGCAAATACAGTCAGTTCCAAAATCATCCCCTGGGCTGTTCCCAAACGTGGGCGCCATTGTGCGCAAAGTATATTTTGACAAGGCTTCCATTTGAGTTTGTGCTGTGCTGTGATGTGGGCTCACTGACAGAATATTGATTACCAAAATATCCTCAAACACTAATATTGAGACATAAATATCGATGGAAAAAATATTGACATCCTATCTTTATAATTCTAAGTATAAAAATATCAAAAAATAATATTGATGTAAAAAATATCGATGTACAAAATATCCATTTTTTATATATATAAAAATAATGTTAAATAAATTCAATAATAACTAACTTAAAAAAATATTTAGATGTAATGCACATTTTAACAAATATAAGAAATACATTTAAATAAACAAATAAACATATATAAAATGTAATATAAGTATATTAACTTTGATACAATTTATAAACGAATAATTTTAATTTATTTTGAAATATATGAAAATGTACAAATAAATATATATGTATATATTCCTAAAACATAAAATCTAACTAAAAAATGATATTATAAATTAAATTTCATAATTGAGTACAACAATAGGGAAAGTGTTGGATAGTGTAAGGGTAAAAATTACTATTCCCAGTCCAGAGAGTGCAACAGAAGGGAAAGTGTTGGATAGCGGATGGGTAAAAATTACTATTCCCACTCCAGTGAGTGCAACAATAGGGCAAGTGTTGGATAGTGGGTGGGTAAAAATGACTATTACCACTCCAGTGAGTGCAACATTAGGGAAACCGTTGGATAACGGAGACGTAGAAATGACTATTCCCACTCCAGTGAGTGCAACAGTAGAGAAAGCGTTGGATAGCAGAGAGGTAAAAATTACTATTCCCACTCTAGTGAGTGCAACTGTGGGGAAAGTTATTAAAATGTAATTACGTCCCACCCTATTCCCCTATAAACCCACAGCCGCTCCTAAAAGGAATGACACAATTAAAATAATTCCCAATCAACGTAATTACCAATTAATTCATAATCATTAACAACCAATTAATAATAAATTAATTCCCACAAATAACAGTATAAAATATAAAGAAATAGATCACATACTTTTCAATTACATATTAAAATACAGAACAGTAATTTAAAAATCGATATTTTAAACAACTATAGTTTTGCTATATTTTTACAAATGATATTACTAACTTCGATATTTTCAAAAACGATATTTCTTACCTTAAGTCGATATTCGTGACCATGATATTCTTGCTGCCGATATTTCTGTGTCACGATATATCCAACTCGATATTTGTGTATGTCGACATTTAAAACTCTATATTCTTTCTGTGCACCATGATGTGTACAGCGGGGAGAGAGGGGCTCGATCTAGTGTCTTGTATAGGCATGGGTCAATTTCCTTTGTTGTAAAAGAAACGATACACCCAGTCTCATTTGACCACATGCATTTTTGTATTGAGTAGAGAGGGGACAGCCGTCTGACAATCGCCCTTCCCCACAGACGCGCACATCCCACTTCCTACACCCCTTACCCAGCCTCACTGCTACAAAAGGCTAGCCAGCTGTGCTAACAATACAATGGAGTCACTGGGTCAGTCGCCCATAGGACCAAACCAACAGGAAGTCATCATATGGGTTTCAATCAGTGCGTACACTTCTTACAGCATATGCTCTGTATATCTTTGCAGAATTCTATAGGGTGGCCTTATAAGACAATGTGCCTGTCATACTCCGTTTCCCACAGGAAACCTATAAAAACAAGGCATGTATAGTAATCACTAAGAAATAAACGTACTGGATTAATATTTCAGAAATGTGCCTGACCCTTTGAACCTTTTGTTCACTGTGCCGTTTATTCGTTTATTTACATTTTATTCATTTAATGCAGTTTTATATAGCACAAACTTTACCCAAAAATATCAGAGCTCTTTACAAAAGAACCAAGTACGTTACAAAAGGTACACCAGATAGACTAAACACACTGACAAGTTAGATATATACAGTTATGAGTACACAAAAGAGGCTGATCACACTAAAATGCTACATATATGCAGTTACAACGCTAACAAGTTGCATATTTATATTGTAAAAAGCCCGCTGTACTGACTTTGAATACTATGACGAAGACTCCATCTCCAAAATCCTCTCCACCTTAAACCCAAACAACCATTTTAATGACCCGCTACCTTCCAACTGCCTCGCTGCTGCCTCCCAATCCATTATTCCTTGCTGGACTGCAATAATCAATGCCTCTCTCCAGCAGGGTTCGATTCTGGACCCCTTGAAAGCCGGTCATGTCCTCCCTATCTTAAAAAAACATCACTGGACTCAGCTTCTCCCGAAAATTTCAGACCTATCTCCAATATTCCGCTATTAGCCAAAGTATTGGAGAAATGTGTACAACAGCAACTAAGCCAACACATCAACAACTTCCACCTACTCGATGACTCCCAATCTGGATTCAGACTGGGGCACAGCACTGAAACCACTATGCTCCACATTGTGGACGATGCCCTCCAAGCCCTAGACCAAAGCAAAACCTGCCTTCTAATCCTCTTAGATCTATCCTCCGCCTTCGATACGGTCAACCATGACAAACTACTCGAACGCCTTGAATTCAGAATGGTTCTGGATGATGTGTTCCTAGAATGTTTCAGGTCCTTCCTCCATAACCGTTCTCAGAGATTCCTCAATAACGGCAGCCTATCAGCCCCACCCCGGTCACAGTTGGAGTACTCCAGGGCTCAACCCTGTCCCCCACCCTCTTTAATCCTTACTTAGAGCCACTCACCGAAGTTCTTCACACCGCCAACATCTCTTACCATATGTACGTGGACGATATCCAAATATACATCAATATCTCTTAGCTCAAAGAGATCCTCTCCCTGAATGAGACTCTGAAACTGACTGTAAAATGGCTAGCCGCTAACCAACTCAAACTCAACGCAAAGAAAATTTAATTTCTCCTAATCTCCCCTTCAAAAGCCAACCCGGAGATTCAGATGTGGATCAAGGCCATCACTACCCTAAACTGCCCGCCAACCATTGTGAACTCTGTCAAATCTCTTTGCATAATCCTTGACTGTAACCTGAAAATGCGAGACCACATTAAATCGATGGCCAAAGCTGCCAGATTCCACCTGAGATACCTATGGAAGCTGAAACCTTTCATTGATGCTCCTGACTTAAAAATGGCAGTTCAAGCACTAGTCATCTCTAGACTGGAATATGAATGTTCCACCCTTACTGGCCTACCCAAGATCTGTTTAGCACCTCTAAAAGCCTGACTCAACACGGCCGCCAGACTACTCACCGGCAGCAGAAAATTCGACCACATCTCTCCACATATGAAAGCACTGAACTGGCTCCCTCTAGAAGCTAGAATTCAGTTGAAACTGGCATGCCTTACACACAAGGCTCTATACGCAAACTCCCCTGCTTCTCTGGAACAGAAACTAGTGGTATCTGGAGAAAGCAGGAACTCCTGGCCCGCTAGAAACCTCTCACTCCAACCTGCCTTTTTTCAGAAAAAAAGAACCTACAATAGGGCGTTCACCGGGTCAGCACCAAGAATTTGGAACTCTTTCCCACCCAACATCAGAAGAATCCCTTCTCTAGCACGCTTCCAGAAGGAGGGCAAAACCTTCCTCATGGGTAAATTCCTCGTCTAAAGCCTGCCCACATCCACCACATTATGCCTGATGAATCTAAGACTATCTCTTCCTCCCCAGATCACCAATTATCCCCGCAGAGAATATGTGAGGCCATTGCTTTTACTGACTCTAACTATGATTGCAATCATTCACTTGTATCCCCCTTCCCCTACGTTCTCAGCACCTCTGCCCCCGCCAACCTTTTGTATAATTTTGTATTTTTCTGCACTTTAGACTTTGTTTGTTCACCTCTGTATACCATGTAATGAGCTCTGATACCCTCACGGGTCAAGTTCGCTCTCTATAAAACACTAAAATAAATAAATAAATAAATAAAAGGTGTCGGCGTTAGGTTAGAACAGGAGTAAAATACATATTGACAAAGTTGACCTCATGTTAGTGCCAGGTATATTACAAAAGGTACACAAGATAGATTAAACACGCTAACAAGTTACATATATACAGTTACAGGTACACAAAATAGGCTGAATACGCTAACAAGTTACATATGTGCCGTTACAACGCAAACAGGTTGTCTATTTATATTGTAAAAATATGAAAGGTGCAAGCTTTAGGTTGAAACAGGATTAATATACATATTTACAAAGTTGACCTCATGTGAGTTCTAGATGGTCGCAATGGTCAAGAAATGGGTTGAGTTATTCCAAGAAGTGTCTTTGGAGGAGGAGAGTTTTAAGATCTGTTTTGAAGGTCCGTAAAGAGGTGATTGTTCGGAGGGATGAAGGAAGTGAGTTCCAGATTCTGGTTGCATTTCCAGAGAAGGATTGAGCCATGAATCTTTCCCTTTTGAAGGTAAGAGGTTTGAGCAGTAAGTTTACCGCATTGCATGAAGGTCTAGACCCTCCTGAGATTTTGAGTTTATTGCCAGATGGTGTGGGGTGGAGGTGTGCAAGGCTTCATGGGTGATACAGGCAGTCTTGTAAATTGACCTTGTTTTGATAGGAAGCCAGTGAAGAGACAGCAGTATGGGTGTGATGTGAGCATTTCTTTTAGCCCCATATATGAAGCGAGCTGTTGAGTTGAGGATGGATTTTAGACAGGAAAGGTGGGATTTGGGGAAGCCAGAAAGGAGAGAGTTGCAGTAGTTCAATCTGGAAAGAACCAATGATTGGACCATGTTTTTTTAGAAAGAAGCGCCAAACCCCCAGAGAAGGCGCAGTTGGTAGCGTGCATTCTTAGCGATGGAATTGATAACGGAAAGTAAATTCAGCCTTTTATCTAGGATGAAGCCTAGAGATTTGGCACTGGCAACAATGATAGCCTTGTTGTTGACAATGTTCAAATTGTTTATCCATGATTGGATAGGAGAAGGAGATAGTGATTTCGAGAGGACAAGAAATTCTGTTTTGGAAGGATTCAGTAATAGTTGATAAGTAGACAGCCAGTAGTGGATGGAGTAGAGAGGGGTGTTGAGGATTGAAATGTCATGAGTGGAAGAAAAGTTTAGGTAGATTTGGGTGTCATCTGCATATAGGTGAAAATGGATCCCAGATTTTTTGAGGAGATTACCCAGCGGTTCAATGTAGAGGTTGAGAAGTGTGGGCACGAGGATCGAGCCTTGACAGACACCTTGTCCAACAGTCCTTGAAGTGGAGAGACAATTAGCTATTTCGATCATCTGGGATCTGCCCAAGAGGAATGATTCAAAACATTTGAGCACTGTGCCTTCAAAACTCATTCTTAGCTTTAAAGTGTTCAAAAGAGTGTTGTGATTAACAGTGCCAAAGGCTGTGGATAGGTCATGAAGAATCAGGAGACAACATTCACCAGAGTCAAGTACTCGCAGGGCATCATCGATTACTTCAAGTGGGGCTGTTTCGGTACTACAACCTTGGGTTAAACCAGATTGGAATTCGTTAAGGAGAGAGCTGACCTTGATGTGTTTGGAAAGTTGCTTCGCCACACAACTTTCTGTGATTTTAGCAAGAAAAGGAAGGTTGGTGATAAGGTGAAAGTTGTTGAGATCTTTTGCATCAGCAGAAGGTTTATTAAGAAGTCGGGTAACCTGTCCTGTTTTAATGGCAGCAGGAAAGGAGCCTTGGTTGGGAAAGAGGTTGATCAGACTGGTCCAGTAGGAGAGTATGTGGTTGTAAAAGTCAATGGCAATGTCAGTGGGGATGGGGTCGATGGAATGGTTATAGTTTCTAGAATGTTTTCAAGGAGGGCCGTTTTGGTGCTGAAGTCAAAGTTCTGCTACAGGATGAGAGATCTGCAGTTCCCTGGGGGAGATAGGATGGGTAACCTGATCCACAAGTGAATTTACTTTTTCATCAAAGAATACTGCAAATTCTTACACTATCTTGGGGGGGTGGACAAATATGTTGGGAGAGGGAGAGATGTTGGTGCTTTTGATAAGGTCCAAGAACTTTTTAGGTCAGTTTTTGGCAGAATCTAGTAGGGTTCCGAAGTGCATCACTTTTTCATGGAAGATGTGTTTGTGGTAACAGGATTTTGCGAGGTGGAGATTAGATAGAGTGGTGGTGGTTGGAGAATATCTCCATATTTTCACAAGGTTCCTCAAGTGTTTTCTTTCTTCGTAGAGGGATTTATTGAGCCACCGAGCAGAAGGAGTAGGTCTTTTCTTTTTGCTTTGCAGTGGCGCAACATTATCAATTACAGCTGATAGACTGCTGAGACATTGGGTGGTCAGGTCATTAACATCGGAGTAGGGGTCAAATATTGAAAGAGTGCTTAAAGCTGTGGTACATAAAATGACCAGGTCGATGTTTTTGATGATGCGTAAAAAGGTAGTAGTTCTTTTAGGTTGGCCAAGAGTAACAGAATGAGATTGGTGCTGAGAGAAGGTGAAGAGGAAGTGGTCAGACCAGTTTACTGGTATAGGGTGAACAGTAATTAGCATATCTACTTTGAAGATAAGAAGGTCAAGAATGGAGCACTTTGAGTGTGTCGATTTTGTGTTATGTTAAACAAGATCATTTCCTAAGAGGAAAGTGGCATGCCTGTTGGCAGTTGAATCAGATTGCCCTAGTGAAGATTAAAGTCTCCAATAAAAATCTGTTTGTCGCTTTGCGAGTATTGGTCGCTTGCAAAGTCAATGAATTCCTCTGTGAAGGTGGACCTGTCACCAGGTGGTTGACATATGGTATCAAACTTGACAGGGATGTTTTGCTGTTTTTGGAACTCCAGAGTAAGGCATTTGAAGGAACGGAAAGAGCTTCCGGTAAAAGCTTTGAGATGAAGGGAGTTCCTTAGGATAACTGCTACACCTTCCCTGACTTTATCTTCTCTATCGTTCGTGAGGAGCAGAAGATCGAAAGAAGTATGAGAAGTGTAGTTGAGCTAGGTCTCAGTGAGGAAAAGTATATCCAGGCTGGAAAGATTAATAATGTCTGAAATTTTTAGATTGTTTTTGTTCGCGGATCGACAGTTGTGTAGCAGACAACAAGCCTCTGAGATGACTGTTCTGGTGAAGGGGGAATCAGGGCTTTTAGGGGTGATAGGGATAATGTTCCTGAGAAGAGGTGACTGGATTGTAGACGGTCGGTGTTTGGTGCAGGTGAGGGATGTGGTTGGTACAGTGCAGTGATTAGTGTTGGTTGGAGAGGAGAAGGTGTGGGGGTTGGAGTTAGAAGAAGGGTAGCTAGCCAATAGGTTGGTAATGTCAGTTGGTAAAAGATTGTGTGAGGTTTTTTGGGGCGTGGGAGCAGGGTACTACTCTGGAGTTTAGGGATGTGAGTGCTCGCCAAAGGAAGTAGGGAATTTCAGAAGAGTGGACATTTTACAACTTAGATGGGGAATGGACATTTCAAGCTGGGAGATAGAAGAGATGAAAATACCTAGTTTATTTTCTAGGGAGAGCAGAGCTGGAAACAGAATGTTAGGTTGTTCGATGGGTTCAGGGTGTGCTCAACTTGAGAGGGAGAGTGTGGAGAGGGATTGGATGTAGGAATAAAGAATGAGTGTGAGAAAGTGGCTCTATATATACTGGACAATAAGGAAGTACAGTGTGCATAGAGTCCACAGACCCCAGAGGTATAACAGAGTTTAAAGTCAGGACTGACCTTACTCTCCAAAGTGGTAGCTTGGTCGAGCAGTAAGGCAGTACTAGAGGGCAGTGCAAAGCATTTGTTGTACACACTCAGTCAGCAAAAATTTCACACACTCAGAGACTGAACTCCAGACCAATGGTGATTATATCCAAAGATATAATTGTTTTATTTTTTAGAACCAACAGGCATAAAATATACTTTGCTAGACATGAAGGCTTTCATGCTATTACTTTGCAAGGAAGCAATAAGGTATGTAAACACAATAGGTACAAGGGTTGCTGAATGCAACACAAGCCTAGACACACTTTAGCATTGAGCTCAATGGATTATTATCAGAAAAGTACAGTTAATTACAGTGTAGATTACTTTAGTAGTTCCTAGACTCAGTCCTGGGGTCTAAGCTGGAACCAGATTAGCACAAACATTTTAGTTACTGTAGTGAATTTTCATGAATATAAAGCTGTTTTAAAAGTTCACACTTAGAAACTTTTCAAGGTAAATCTGACAATGTTATTCAATGGGAGAAAATTCAGGTTGCAGGTAAAGTACGATCGCGTTACTTTTGTAATCCAGCACTGGTCTCACAGGGCCAGCACTGGGGTCTTAACTTAAAACAGGTAGGTAATTGCATTTCAGTAGTTTGTATGATTTTTAAAGAATATTTCAAGTTTTCAAAAGTAGACAGAAGAAATTTCATAGAAAAGCTGACAATGGGTTCCTATGGAGAAAATACAGATTACTAGTAAACCCGGTAAGGATTACTTTTGCGGTTCAGTACTGGGCTGAAAGGTACAGTACTGGCTTCTCCCCTGATCACAGGTGAGTACTTCGGAATTCGGAATTCGGATGATTTTATATGAATATTTTCAGTTTTCAAAACTTCACACTTGGAAAAATTTTGAGTCAAAATTGGTCAATGTTATCCAATGGCAGGTAAGTGAGCTACCGGTTTCCAGGTGAGTACTTTGTTGGTGAAGTTATGGTTCTGGGCATAGACTCAGGGGTCCCCGAAGGTCAGGTAAGTACAGTTGGTTCAGCCACAGCAGCACAGGGCCGGCCGGGTTTAGAGGTAGTTAGGCCCAATGATATCCAAAGAGGGGAAGGGGGCCTTCGGTTGGTGGCTGCTGGCTAGCAGGCCATGCGGCTGTGGGAGTTGGGCTCCTGGTTACTTGCTCAGGGAAAGGGGGGAAGTAGGATAAGACAAAGGTGACACAGCCAGCGGTACTCAGGCGGTTGGGTGCAGGGTGCTTTTGAGCCGTCGGGCGCTCAATGTTATCCAATGGGAAAGGTAAAAAAGGAACAAAGGCTGCAGGCTCGGGGACGGAGACTCTCCAGGGGCGACCAGCACTTCGAGAGGTAAGTTGGGATCTTGGAGCACAGCTAGGTACCCAAATGGGAGGCACAGGGGGCTGTAGGGAGCCGCGTGCAGGGTTGTCTTTGAGTGTCGGAAAAGCTTACCCTCAGCTGGTCGCGGTTGGGGTGGCCCCTGGTTCTGAGTCTGCAGGCGTCGGCTGGTTCATCGAGGAGGGTCTTTGGGCACTGGACTTCGGGTCCCAGTCACCAGGGGGACGTCCTCATGGTCTTGGTTCGGTTGGGCCCGGCCCGGGCTCGGCGGGTGCAGAGTGGGCTGGTCCGAAGCTTCCTTGTTGGCACCAGGTGGGTTGTTGCAGCATAGCTTCTGCTGATGGGAGTCCCAGTCTTCAAGAGGGTCAAGGCAGGCAGGCCCTCCGGGTGTCCCACGGTTGCTGTCCGCAGGAGTCGCCGGGTTTCGGCAGGAGCAGGTTCCAGGGTCGACAGACTGGTAGGGCTGGGGCCAAGTCAGTTGTTGTTGTCCTGTTCTTAACAGCTGCACGGCGGGTCTTCTTCTTCTTTTTTTTGAAAACAGATTTTATTGACTGCAAGAGAAGCACATGTTATGCAATGCTCTGCCATCCAGAGACAATCGCCATTATCAAGTTACCAATATCAATTTCAGTCATTTTTTATAATGAAACATAGTTACAAACAGAAAAAGCATAGTTATGAAACCCCCCGCCCCCTCCCCCTCCACCCACCCTCAAGACCCACCCCCCCTCGCACGCCGCTGCCTGCTCTACCTATATCATGCATATCAAGTGTAATGTACGCCATGCACACCAATGCGCCAACAGTGTTATCATGGCTGTCAATCTGTCAAAGGGGCTGGAGGGCATTGTCCTCAGGTGGCGGATCCAGCTCCAGTCCACGATAGTTCGCCCACCTCTTCCAAATTTTGTAGTGCTTCCGAGGGCAGCCCCTAGCAATAAATATGGGTTGATCCAGCCCCATACAGAAGTCCATTCCATTTTTCCAGGCCATAAGCAATGGAGCTCAGGGCGCCTTCCATGATTGTGCAATATCTCTCTTCGCCAGCGTTAGCCCCAGTAAAAGTAAATGGCGCTTATACCTATTGCCCCCTACCCCAGCCATGACATGTTATGTTATGTTATGTTAATTTTGATTTCTATAGCGCACGGCTACTCCGTTGGAGTGTCCCGGCGCTTTTATTAGGCAGCTCATACGATAAAAACATAACACAGACAGAAAATACAAACAGCAGAGAAAAACATATTAGAGAGTGAAAAGCCAAGTTTTAAGGCCTTTCCTGAAGGATAGCAGGTTAGAGGAACAGCGTAAAGCCAATGGCAGAGCGTTCCAAAGCTGTGGTGCCTTCAGCCTGAAGGAACTCCCCCCAATACGGGCCTTCTTTACTCGGGGGACCCTCGCAAGAAACACAGATTCAGAACGCAAAGCACGGACCGGGCGATAAAAGCCAAGCCTGTGTTGCAGATATTTTGTGAGCCAGAGTCAATGCCTTGAAAATTATCCGCTTCCGGATAGGCAGCCAATGGAGCAACTGCAGAAGGCCGGACACTCTGGCTCACCTATGAAGGCCAAAGATGGCACGTGCAGCGGAATTCTGCACCACCTGCAGGCGCTGTACAAGATAGTCCGGAAGACCCAGATAAAGGACGTTGGAATAGTCCAACCTGGAGCCAATTAAGGCTTGCACCGTAATCCTCCTATGCTCTTCCAAGAGCAGAGGGAGGAACTTCCGGAGCATCTTGAGGATGCCAAAAGATGTGCCCGTAAGACCGAGGATCTGAGATCTCATCGTCAGACCATTATCGATCTTAACTCCCAGATTTTTTGCCAGCTGGGACGCATGAGCTGGGGGGGACATATTCATCAGCCACCATGTCTGCCAGTCAGGGTCCGAGGCACAGCCAAAAAACAGTACCTCAGACTTATCTGAGTTGCATTTGAGGCTGTTCAGATGAAACCACCTGAAAACAGCCCCAAGACACTCCCGAATGCTCTCTCCATTGAACTCCTCTCCATTCCCGCTCGTAAAGAGGAGCTGGGTATCGTCGGCGTAAGAGACGATCTGGGCCCCAAAAGACTCAACCAGTGCCGCCAAGGGAGTCATAAAGATGTTAAAAAGAGTCCGGCTCAACACAGAACCCTACGGGACTCCGACTCCCAACGGCGGCATCTCAGCAGAGCTAGAAGAGGCCCAGACCGTTTGTCGACGGCCAGCTAAAAAAGATGTAAACCAGCTGAGCACCGTCCCCCTCAGCCCGATGTCATGGAGTCTGACGAGGAGCCCCTCGTGGGGGACGGTGTCAAAGGCCGCCGACAGATCAAGCATGACAAGCATGACTTTGCCGCCTGAATCCAGCGCCTCCTTAATGCATTTTGACACCTCCAACAGCGCCGTCTCGGTGCTTAGCTTGGGGCAGAAGCCAGATTGAGTGGAATGCAACAGGTCATTGGTTTCCAAGAAAGCAGAGAGCACGCTGTACACGTGCTTCTCCACAATCTTGGCCAGCGCCGGAAGGAGAGAGATGGGCCTATAATTGGCCAACGCCTCGGGATCTAAGCCGGGTTTTTTAAGGAGGGGGATCACCATCGCCCGCTTCCAGATCTGCGGGACCACCCCCTCACTCAAAGAGAGGTTCATAAGTGGGTTGGCCAACGGGTTTACCACAGCCGCCATTTTCGCCAGGAATTTGGCCGGGCAAGGGTCTAAAGGCGACCCAGATTTAAGATTGGCCAAAAGTGCCAATGACGCAGAAGTAGAAATAGGCGGAAAAACAGCCAAGACAGGATCCAGGGTTGCCGTTGAAACAGACCCATCCCCCAGGCTGGGACAGACTTCTAACAACCTCTCAGGGAAGGAGTCCTGAATCAATTTAATCTTAGCAGTAAAAAACTTGGCCAGATCACAGGCCTACAAATCAGCGGGGGGATCCTGACAAAGATTAGACCGAGGGGCCGTGAACTCCCTCACAATAGTGAAGATCTCCTTACATGAATTGGAGGCAGCCTCTATCCTCCTAGCCAAATAATCATTTTTCTCGTGTAGGATATCGCGATGATATGCTTTAATCGCGGTCCTGTATGCGAGTTTGGCCGCCGGATCGTACTGGGAGCGCCAGGCCCTCTCGGCCACCTTGCACTGCCGACGGGAAGCCGACAGTGCTTCCGTGAACCACGGAGCGGAAACCCGCTTCGATGTTGGCCGAGTGGCCAGCACAGGGGCTAAATCATTCAGCCTGTCCGTCAACCACACCTGCAAGGACTCTAAGTCCCGCTCAAGGTCACCCGAAAGAGGACACGGATGGTCAAGCGATGCCTGAGCTAGCATCTCAGGAGTCACCCGATGGAGTGCCCTGGGGGCAGGTCCATGCTGTCTAGGCATAGTGCTAGTGAGTTTCTCCATGCCCGGCACATAAAACCTAGCCAACCTGTGATCAGACCAAAGCACCGGAAGAAGTTCTATACTTTCTAAGGGGGCCGTAGAAAAGACCTGATCCAGGGTATGACCCCTGTCGTGTGTGGGGCCTACAAGAAACGGGGCAAAGCCAAGGGGGGCCCTGATATCAAAGAATTTAATTGCATCAGGGTCCTCTCCCTCATCCATATGGAAGTTGAAATCTCCCGCCAACACACAATGCTCAGCTCTCAAGACTAACCCCGAAATAGCTGCCTGCAGATCATCAAAAAAGGATCCAGACGGTCCCGGGGGTCTATAGACCAGCAGCCCTTTAAGAGCTTGATGGGGGGCCAGTGAAATAGAGAAGGCCAGAGATTCAGAACCGGTGATAATATCCATGGGGATAATAGAACAGGTGGCGAGCTTATTCACCACAAGAGCCACCCCTCCTCCCCTCCCCTTCAATCTATCTTGCCTAAAAATGTTATATTCCGGCGGGATAGCCACGGCGATATCGGGATTGGACAGATCCCCTAGCCATGTCTCTGTCAACATGAGGCATAAAGGTTTTTCCATAGCGGGGAGATAAAAGATCTCCTGGGCGTGTCTACGCACTGACCTGGTATTCAAGAGCAGGCAGAGATGTTTGACATTGGTTGCTCCTCTCTTCAGTGAGGTGGTCGGGACATACCCTGGTGATCACCCACATCCAGGACAATGCCTCTTACCCCTGTAGCGACCGGGAAAGACTGTATGACAGGTACAAGATATTTTTTGCAGAGAACGAAGTTCCAGCGCCGAGTAATATACCATCCTCCCGACTGAAGATATGAAACCTTAGCGAGCCAAACCCACCCGCCGCTCCAACGCCTCCGGGACGCTGACGGGCGCAGACGGGCAAGACTCAGGCAAAGCGAGGGCAATCCCGCTGCGCGATCCCGCTGCGCTGTGAGGACAGGTTTAAATAGGGCCTCCAGGTGAGGTACGAACCGCCCCACGAGGACGCACAATATGGCGCTACCAAAGCGTCACTGCCCCTCCCAAAATGGCGCCCAAAGTGGAGACGCTACCGAGCCCCAACAGCCCCAGACCCGGACCCGCTAAACCAGCAGTGAACAACAATTATGTGGAGGTGAGGGGACAGCTCCCAGCTAAAAGCAGGGGAAAACAAACAGAAACAAACAAAAATACAAAACGGGTAATTAAAAGTGAGACGCGCTAGGCAAGCAGCGCAAAAAACAGTGCAGAGCCGCCACACCGGGTGAATGATTCCTAACAGGGCGAAAAGGCAGAAAGAACCACCTTAAATAGGGCCTCCAAGTGAGGTACGAACCGCCCCACGAGGACGCACAATATGACGCTACCAAAGCGTCACTGCCCCTCCCAAAATGGCACCCAAAGTGGAGACGCTACCGAGCCCCAACAGCCCCAGACCCGGACCCGCTAAAGCAGCGGTGAACAACAATTATGTGGAGGTGAGGGGACAGCTCCCAGCTAAAAGCAGGGGAAAACAAACAGAAACAAACAAAAATACAAAATGGGTAATTAAAAGCGAGACGCGCTAGGCAAGCAGCGCAAAAAACAGTGCAGAGCCGCCACACCGGGTGAATGATTCCTAACAGGGCGAAAAGGCAGAAAGAACTGCCTTAAATAGGGCCTCCAGGTGAGGTACGAACCGCCCCACGAGGACGCACAATATGGCGCTACCAAAGCGTCACTGCCCCTCCCAAAATGGCGCCCAAAGTGGAGACGCTACCGAGCCCCAACAGCCCCAGACCCGGACCCGCTAAAGCAGCGGTGAACAACAATTATGTGGAGGTGAGGGGACAGCTCCCAGCTAAAAGCAGGGGAAAACAAACAGAAACAAACAAAAGTACAAAACGGGTAATTAAAAGCGAGACGCGCTAGGCAAGCAGCGCAAAAAACAGTGCAGAGCCGCCACACCGGGTGAACATGTAACATGTAACAGGGCCAGTTTAGGATCCCTCTGATGCACCCATGCCAGAACCTCATCTAGACATTGGAACACTCCATCCCAGAATCTCCGTAATGCTCTACAGTCCCAGACCGTGTGCAGCAACGTTCCTACCTCCGTCTCGCACCGAAGACAGTCGGGAGACGCTACCAAACTCGCCCTCCACAAGCGCTGTCTAGTGTAATATGCGCGGTGTAGGTATCTGAATTGGACGAGTCGCAGGCGCGTGGATATTGCCGCCCCTCTAAGACCCTCCAGTGCCTCCACACAGTCTTCCTCATCTAATTCCCCAAAGTCCTGTTCCCATGCAGTTTTAAGTCATTGCAGGTCTGAGGAGCAGTGTCGCACCAGAGTTTGGTAGATGCGTGACAGTTTCTTATCAGGCAGCTCCCCCATAAAGATTTTAGCTTCCAGCGGACTGAACTCAGGGAGTCGCTTCAATCCCGCAATGTATGGTGTTAGGGCATGACGTAATTGGAGGTATTTAAAAAATTGAGTACGTGGCAACCCAAACTCGTCCCGCAAATTATCAAACGATTTGAGCACACACTCTGACATAACATCCCCTAGGGTAGAGATGCCGATCGCATCCCATCCCCGGAAGCCCACCAGGTTGTCCATCTGGGGTAACCGGCCATTGCGCCACAATGGGGTTTCTTGAGTAAGAACATTCTACCAGCCCATCCTATGCAGAGCCTGCCTCCACATACGAAAGACCACCTGCATGATGGAAGGAAGGGACTTCCTGAGCGGTGCTGAATATAGGAGTGTATGAACGGACGCAGTGCCCATCAGGTCCTCTCAACTGCATATGCAGGGTCGCTCCTGTCCGCATACCACCAGTCATTTAGTACTAAGAGGTGGGACGCCTGATAGTACGATAGGACATCCGATGTGGCTAGACCCCCAGTATATGTTGATAGAAAGCACGTCCGCAGAGCCACCCGCGCGGCGCCCTCCTCCCACAAGAACCCACTCAGCGCCGAGTTAAGGCGCCGGAACCAACCAGGCGAGATTATCAGTAGATGATTTTGCAGTTGGTATACCAGGCGCGGGAGCACCACCATCTTAAAGATGGCAGATCTACCAAGTATAGAAAGCGGCATCTTAGACCACACTTTCAGGTCTTTGCGAGTACGATCCCAGACTGGGGTAATGTTACGCTCTCTGGCTATGGCCGCATCTTCAGACAAAAATACTCCCAGGTATTTCACTCCGTCAGCGGCCAACTGGATCCCTTGTGCCCAGTCCCCCACTGTCTGCGGACCTCCCAATATCCAAAGCGTGGATTTCCCGGGATTCATATATAGGCCAGAGGTTTCGCCAAAGATTTGCAAGATACGCAGGAGTCGGGGCCCAGATCGATTCAATTCAGTAAGGAAAAACAACACATCATCGGCGTATAGGGCGATTTTATCCGTCAGACCCGCCGACCACCGAAATCCCTTAAGCTGAGCGTCTATACGCACCCATGCTGCGAGGGGTTCCATAGCGAGCGCGAATAGATATGGAGAGAGGGGGCAGCCCTGCCGCGTCCCACGCCTGATCCGGAAGGAACGGGACCCCCCCCACCCGCACTGAGGCCGTGAGATCCGTGTATAGGAGCAGCACATATGCCAGGAAACGAGGGCCGAGGTTTAGGCGCCCCAACAGGGCAAACAAATATGTCCAGCTCAGGGAGTCAAACGCCCTGTCCATGTCCGCCAGAAACAGCGCCACCTGCTCCCCCAATCGTCGCCACGCTGATATCGCGACCTGGGCCCGTCTAATATTATGGCGAGTGGCACGCCGAGGCATAAAGCCCGCCTGGTCCGGGTGAACCAGGTCTGTAATGTATGGTTTAAGTCTATTGGCCAAGGCCTTAGCCAGTATCTTGGCCTCTGTATTTAGCAAGGAGATTGGGCAGTAGGTCGCGTGGCTCTCCGGAGGTCTCCCTGGCTTTAGGAACACCACCACTTCCGCGTGCCGCCAGTCCGGGGGGAGCATACCACTCTCGCGCGCCTCTTCTATCACTGGGCGAAAATGGGGACTCAGCTACGTCGCAAAGCGCTGAAAGAATTCACTAGGGAACCCATTAGGTCCTAGTGCTTTGCCCTGGTTCAATGCACCTAGCGCCGTGGCTAACTCATCGTCTGTCAGGGGATGGTCTAACAAATCATGAGCCTAGTCTGAGACAGCCCTCGATGGGAGATCATCAATGAATTATTGTATGACGCCAGCCTCTAGACACTCCCGGGGCGCATACAGCTCCTCATAATAGATAGCAAAGCTTACAGCCAGTGCAGCATGTTCTAAGATAGGTGCCCCATCTGGGCTCACTATCCGGGGCAGTGGCTTGGCATGCATGATGCCTTGACCCAGGCGATGCAGCATCTTGCAGGACTTGTCGCCCCATTGGTAAATACGACTGCGTGTGGCCAACCAAGCCTGCCGTGCCTCATCCAGCAGTACCGTAGCATATTGCTGCTGCGCCAGTGCCAGCTGCCGCCTAGCTGGTCTGCCATCATCCTCCCGACCCCTGCGCTCCAATGCCTCCAGGTCCACCTCGCGCCACACCAGGTCTCTACGCTTCTCCCTATGCGCCACCGCACACCATGAAATATCTATGCCTCGCAATGTGGGCTTCATCGCTTCCCAAAGCATCGCCGGGGAGTCTACTGTACCTACGTTGATAGATAGAAAATGGTACATTTCTCTAGTCATATGTGCGCGGTAGGTGTCTTGCATCAATTGCCAAGCCGACATACGCCACCGAAACGGCTGCCGAGCGCGACCAGTATCGAGTACAACATACACCAGCGAGTGGTTGGAAAGTGCCAGTGACAGAATCTCCGCGGACAACACCCTATTAGCCAACACTCTCGGAACAAACACATAGTCCAGATTAGAGAAGGAGTCCCGCGATGTGGAAAAATATGTGAAGTCCCTATGTGACCCATGCTTATACCTCCATGTATCCACCCAATCGAGACCCGTGATCAAGGCCCGCAATTTGGTAGCCGGGCCCTCCATCCCCCCCGGGTCCTGGACATCAGCAGCACTTCGCCATCTATCACACGAGATGTCCATGACGTTGTTCCAATCCCCTCCTACAATGGACAGAGCAGTGGGCATGTCGACCCATAGGGATAGCAGCCTCTCTACTAGTGGCCACTGTAAAGGTGGTGGGGCGTATACGCTGCCAAAGAGTACCGTGTCCCCTCCAATTTCTCCCTGCACAAATATATATCTACCCTGCGCATCTGTCCAGGTGCGTTTATGAGCAAAGGGAACCCTACGATGAATGAGGACTGCCACCCCCCTGGATCCCCTTGTAAACCCTGAGTGGTATGTGTGCGTGAATCCACATCGCTGAAGGCACAATGCTTTCGTACCAAGTAAGTGTGTTTCCTTCAATAAGAGTACGTCCGTCCCCCTCCTCCTAGCCCACGTAAATACTGCCCCCCTTTTCACCTTATCCAACATCCCCCGCACATTCCAGCTCATGATCCGTATCCCACCTGGGCCTAACCGCCCTCCCTCACCATCAAGAGACATTTATGTAGAACTACATGTTGCGGCCTGGCGTTACACAAGCACCATCGGCATATCTTGAGACAGTCAGCAAGCAGCAATTTCAGCGTGGACCCACCCTCCCCCCTTGGAACCAACCCCCAAATCCCACCCACCCTCCTCCCACCCCGTACCTCCCAAACACGGAAGCACCTGTCGTGGTTGGATCGTGGCCCAGGCCCCAACAGGGAGCCGAGAACCACCCCCTCCAATGGATCCCCTCGCGCCAGCCCATAAAGAACTAGGCTGTCGCTCCCTCCCCCAACTAGGCCGAGTGTGACTTCCAGCCTAAGCAATAATGCACCTGGTCATCTTCATCAGACATATACAATGGACCATGACCATAGTCAAGGCACATCTTCCTGCTCTTCCGGCATAGCCTCATCCCGGTGGGAGGTTGACCCAGAACGCGAGCCACGGCCCGAGCGCGATGTCCCACGGCGCCAACGTTGATTCCTGAGGCCTCCCTTGGCAATACTACTTGAGGAGGAGTCCGATTCCCCCCCTTTCGCTGTGTTGATCCGAATCTTCACAGTTTCATCCGTCCACTGAAAAACCTCTTCTGGAGTGTCAAAGAATAATGTGCGAGACTGGAAGACGACCCGCAGCCTCGCCGGGTAGAGCAATGCGTATTGAAGCTTTAGGCCCCGGAGACGAGCCTTGGCTGCAATGAAGGATTGACGTTGTTGTTGAACCAGTTTTGTGTAGTCCGGGAAGATGAGGATATTTGCATTGTCATGGGTAAGCGTGCCCTTCAATCTTGCCTGCTTCAGGATAGTGTCTCGGTCAGCATAGTTCAGAAATTTGTCGATCATTGGACACATGCGCGTACCAGCCAGGAGCTTCTGCGTCAGCGCACGGTGGGCCCTCTCGACCACGAAGCAGCGAGAGAGGACGTCTGCTGGAATCCAGCTCTCCAGCCATTATGTCAGGAAGCGCTCCGCATCATCTCCTTCACAATTCTCCGGAAAACCAACAAAGCGAAGGTTACTGCGCCGGGCGCGCCCCTCTGCATCCCCGACTCTCAGAGCCAGGCCTTTCTGTATTTTCTCCAATGCTAGGACTCTCTTCTTTAGGGTAGATACATCGTCCTCCACCTCTGATATGCGCGTCTCCGCGCCTGTGATGCATTCCACAGCGTTCCCCAGGTCTTGGCGAAGGAGCATAACATCAGAACCGACTGCACCAATTTTGGCATCCAGGGCGTCTCTTGACTGCGTAATCGCCGCCAAGAGTGCCGCATTATCCGGCACCTGTGCCTGTGGTCCCCCTGGGCCAACCACCTCCGTGAATTTATCTATCGGCCCTTGTTTGCCCTGGCCCCCACCGGCTCCGCCTCGCGTCATGCTGCCCGCGGTGCGAGGGGTGATGCACTGGTTGCTGTATGGCCTGTGCCTGCCGCAGGCCCGACACGCAAGTGTGTGGCTGCCACCCATTGTTCACCCACTTGAGGGGGGGTTCCACCTGTCACCATCAGCGCCGACTCTTTCTTATCTGCGGCTGTCCCCCTGGCAGTCACTCTCTTAAACTGGGCACAAGCCCCACGGTCGCACAGGCCCAGGGCGCCGTTTCAGGAGGGTCCCCTCAAGACGGCCAGTGCTATGATATGTGTGCACCGGGGCCCGATCTGACCCCGAGACCCTCGACTCCAACAGCCCTTGCCTCACTGCCTGTCACTGGGCCGTCCACAGCAGCAAGTCAGCCCCGGGGGTTCTCAGCACTCCTCACTGACCTGGGTACTCGGCAGCGCCGCTCGTCCGTCCAGTCGCGCCTTCCTGACGATCAACGCGGCAGCGGAGACCTCACAGATGGCATCCCCTCTCTCCGGCTGCCCCCGGGCCGGGCCTCTGCATCGGCCCGCTGCGTCGCAGGGTCTCCCTGTCGCTGTCCCGCAGGAGACGTGGTCCCCAAGATCTTCTGGCTCCCGGGTGGGCAGTGGGTACACGCTGCTCCGGTTCCCAACCCCAGCAGCCTCCGCCAGCTGGGCCGCGCCAAAATTGAGGCCCCGGCTTTATAGGCCCCGCCGGACCGCTCCGATCGCGGCACTCTGCCGGGACGCTCTGCAACCATCCGAGCCGATTTCGGCCCCGCTTTTCACCGTCGTATGATGCCCCCAGGACCAGGCACCAGTACAGGTTCAGTGGGTACCTTTCTAGATGACCAGGGCCAGAATTACAGACCAGGATAAGTGCTGGATGGTCGGAGCTCACGCTCTACACGACCGCTATGCTCGCCGGCTAAGCCACGCCCTCGAGGTCTTCTTCTTCTTGATCTTCTTTCTTCTTTTCGTATTGGGATCCGAGGAAGGAAGGTTCAGGAAGCCCCTAAATACTAAATTTAGGGGCGTTACAGGTAGGGCAAGGTCAGGGCCCAATGGGTCCCTGTCCTGGGGAGAGTACACCCCCTAGTCAGCTCCTCTCCTGTGGGAGGGGGGCAGGAGCCTAGCTGGGATTGGACAGGGCTCCCCATCCACAAGATGGCCAGTGCCCGGGGTCGTGCTTCGCCTCGTCTCCCCCACCTGAGGGGTGGGGTTGGCACAGGCTGGCACCCCCCCCTCTTCCTGACATAGTTTTTCCCGCCAGTCTTTCCGCCAGAGTGGGGGTTAGAACGGGTGGGGGCCAGTTGCAGGGTACAGCAAATGGTCTGAAGAAGCTCTCAGAGGCGGCAGGCCTTTGAAGCTTCCCCCTGCCCATCCTAGGGGAGAAGACCTAGCATCTCGCCCAAGATGTGCATTGTTGCAGGCCCAGGAGAGCGTGGGGCTCTCCACCCAGGGGTCCAGCAACTGCAGCCACTCAGCCCAGACGTGGATTGTAGGTTAGGGTTTCAGTGGGCATCTCTAAGATGCCCTCTGATGCATTTTACATTAAATCCCACACTGGCATCAGTGAGGGTTTAATGTGCTGAGAAGTTTGGTACCAACCTTGTCAGTCTTCAGTGTAGCCATTATGGTGCTGTGGAGTTCGTAATGACAACCTCCCAGCACCATAAACTCTTAATGGCATCACTGCACTTGCAGTGCTCAGGAATGGCCCTGGGTACTGTAGGGCCACAGGGCTCATGCACCTGTGCCCACACCTCTGGCATAGGGCATCCAGCTAGAGGGGTGACTGAAGTATGCCAGGGCAGTGGGCCCTGTGGGCATGGCACACAGGGATGTGTGCCATGTTGACTCTTGGTTTAGTTCTGTACTTAGGCACTCAGCCTGCCAAGGCAGTGTGTGGATGCCAGGGAACAGGGCCTCTTCAGGGTGGCACAATAAGTGCTGCAGCCCTCAGGGGTCTTCTCTGGTCACCATGCCCTGGGTACCTATGGGTACCATTTACTAGGGGCTGACAGGTGGCCAGAGATGCCAATTGGGTCTTGTTTCAGTACAGTTTTAGGGAAGGAACACAGGCCCTGGGTACCTGGTTGGCAGGAGCCCAGGGCACACTCAGTCAAAGTACATCAGCAATTCAGAAAAAAGTGGGGGCATACCAATGCAAGAAAGATGGCACTTTCTCACAATGAGGGAGACTCTTTAAGAGTTGTTGATTGCAAGAACGTGTGTGTAGAATGTTACAAATAGATGGCATCACAATCTGAATTGCTCAAGGTCCAAAATGCTACTATACAAATAAAAATACCCTCTTCTGTTATGTCCCCAAAACTCACAACTCGTCTTTTTAAATAAAATAACTTGCTGTCATCAGTACCAAAATCGTGAGCTTTGTTGCACTAAACACACTCCAGCTCCTTCTGTAGTAATTGTATTGTCTTGAAGCACTTTTTAATCATGTCAGTAGCGCTATACAAAGGCCAATGACATAAACCACTATAACATGAAGAAAAACGTATATCGTGATCATCATGCGATATACTTGAGCTCAATTTATCAGCCTTGCCAAGATTTGAACTTATGACCTGCAGGTCAAACCGGACGTCCGCGGCAACCCTTAACTCAATGAGCCACAAGTATGGTAGTGTCCTGCTGCCATACCTCCGCTAATGTGAATGCCTAAAAAGAGACAGCCATGACGTTGAAACAATGTATTTAGTTGAAGCCCAGGTGTTCCTGAACTCTCTCAACTTGGTTACTAAACACTGACTTCCACCAGTAGAGAATGGCCTCACAACTCCCTAAATGGCTACACACGAGAGAGAGCTACTGGACCATCTCGTGGGTGTGATGAACTTTCCACATAAAACTGGGCATCATCTAATAAACTTTCCAAACTTGGATGCCTTTTATTAAAGATGTTTATTTCGGGTGTTCACCATTCCATGTGTCTTAACAAAATATATATATTGGCGGCTCAACTCCCTCTTAACTTACTTCTAGGACTCTGCTTAAAACAGGGGAACGCATACAAGTAAACGTTCTAGGCTAGTCAACCAAAAAAAAAAACGTTGAAATAATAACGGGAAGTGCACACCAGGAACGGTACTCGCGAAGAGCAGCACTGGAGACGTAGGATTCAGGTGCAGATTTACAATAAACTAATGCAGCGCGGAGTTTATTGGAAGTTTTTGTGTGCAATGGCGATGTCTCCTCCCGGGTGGTTGTGACGGTCCTTTCTCTGGATCTTGCACCCATCTAGGATGGCAATGTTGGGGGCCGAAGGAGGGTGAGAGTGAGTCAAGGAGGTTCCAGATTTCTGTGGCGTGTCTGCGCATAGAGCGCACGTTGAGGAGGATGCATCTGAGGGCATTGGTGGTGTTGGTTTTGGCGGTGTTGATGTCCAGGGCGGTGGTGAAGATCTGGCGGCAGCTGCAGCAGGAGAACTGGTTGTGGGTCGTGCTCGGTGTGGCTGTGTATACTGTCCACCTGTGTACATATTCACAACGACATATAACACAACTATTGCAACCTGGAGCCTGTTTATGTGGCTGGCTGTACTCAGCACATGGCATACCACAGTATATTTTCTGCCTGTGTACATATCCACAACAACATATAATGCAACTATTGCTGCCTATGGAGCATGTTATGTGGTTGGCTGTACTCAGCATGTGGTATACCACTGTGTATACTGTCTGCCTGTGTACATATCAACAACATCATATAATGCAACTATTGCTGCCTGTGGAGCCTGTTTATGTGGGTGGCTGTACTCCGCATGTGGTATACAACCATGTATACTGTCTGGCCGTGTGTGCTTACCTAAAAGAACATATGATGCAAGTAGTGCAGTGTGTACAGCCTATGTATGTACCTGGCTACCTCTAAGCATGTGATACCATGCACTGTATTCCGTCTACATACCTCCCTGCAATAAACATTTGATATAAATAGCCCAGTGTTTGCGCCTGCACTTGTGGATAGATATTCTAACCGCGCGATGCCCCAGTGCTATGTATAGCAGCTGTTTGCTTCCTTACACACAGCATAAGACACAAATAGTGGCGTGTTTGGAGCCTGTGTAGACTGTTCTATGGATGTGATAGGGCATTATGAATATATAGCGCCTGTGCTTACTTGCACCAACCATAAGATACGTATGGTGCAGCGTTTGCAGCCTTTTTAGGTGACTGGCTAGACTGAGCATGTCTTATAGCAGAGTGAATACAGACTGTCTGTGCACCTGACTACAACATTCATGTGATGAACATAGTGCAAAGTTTGTACCCCGAGAATGTGGCAGGCTATTTTAAGCATGTAATATAACAGTATAATATGTAGAGTGCTGCCTTTCACTAAACATAAGATACAAACTGTGCAGTGTTTACAGCCTGTGTGTGTGGCTGGCTTCTCTAAGCATGTGATATAGTAGGGCAGTGCGTGTCTACACCTGACCGGATGAAAATAGTGCAGTGTCTGCAGCCTGTATATGTGTCTGGCCTCCCAAGCGTGTGCTTTAACAGTGTAGTGTACGGTGTCTGTGTACCAGCCTTCACAAAGCACAGAATACAAATACTGCAGTGTGTGCTGCCTGTGTATTTGGGGCTGTTCTAAGACTGCGATAGACGGGTGAAGCGACTGCCTGCGCCTGACATGCAAACAGCGCAATGTGCATGCGGCTAGATCTGTGGTACCCACTATGCATTGTTTTCTTTGCTTCTTTAAAGTTCACAGTGTGTCTCCTGCCTATCTATGTTTTATTTCTCTTTAGGACTCTTTTTCCTGCATGTTTATTTCTCCACCTATCTCGTCACCCACTCTTTTCTTTTCTTTCCCCACTTTCACCCTTTGGTGTTTTTCTTTGTGTCTTTGTCTGCTGACCCCCTCCTTGGGTACCGCATCTCTTTGCCGTTCCTCATCGACGCCTCCTCTGGATGTCTCTTTGGTTCCGCTCCTCGCTCTCTATACCACACCCTCTCTGCACCCCCTTGGCCTTGAACCATCTCTTACCTGTTACCAGTTTACCCTGTGACTCTCTCGCGAGCCTGAAGCGCTGCGAGGGCGGCTGCAGGGCATCGGAGGGGCGCCTCGTGACCTCCCGGCCCCTGTAGAGTGCACGCCCTCGTGGGGCTCAGACACGGATGAGAACAGCGACAATGTTTGCCTTGCGTGGCGCCTGCGTCTCGTGGGTGCGTCATCTGAAGAGTACACAACCGCGAGCACATGCAAAGCTGATGATACCGGCTGCAGTGATGCGCTTGCTAAGTTACCCATGGCCTTATTTCTGAGGCCTTGCAACAGTTTTGCACTTCGGTTGCGTAATTTTTTGTGAAGCATCGGCGGCATAAAACATCCTGTTGCGCCCTATTTACAAAGTGATGCAGATGCGTCACTTTGTAAACCCCTGCGCTATGAGGGGGTGTGTGCGGAAGCACGTGTGTGCGCCAGTGCGTGTATGAAAGACTATGTTCCCATTTCTGTGTGCTTGTGCATGTCTGTGCGTGTGATTGTGTGGACATGTAATTGGATGTTTTTGTATTAGAGCATATAATTCTATGTGTTCTTGTGTTTGTGCGAGCAGATGTTTCTGTATGTGTGCTTATGTCTGTGCGTATGATGGTGTGTGCATGTATTTGAGTGTCTTTGTATTAGCACATGGGATTGTATGTGTGCTTGTGCGTGTGGATGTTTCTGTATGCATATTGTATGCGTCCTCTGTTTACGTATGAGAGTGTGTGCGCACATTTCTTTGTGCTTGTGCATGTCTGTTCATGTGATGGTGTGTGTGTGCATGTATTTTGTGTGTACGTCCTTGGGTATTTTTGTTCTGGAGCATGTGATTGTATGTGTGCCTGTGTTTTTGATCGTTTCTGTATGTGTGATTGTGTGTGTGTGCGTGTCTGCGTGTATGAGAGTGTGAGCACATTTATGTGTGCTTGTGCATGTCTGTGCATGTGACGATGTTTGTATGTGCATGTATTTGGGTGTTTTTGTATTAGAGCATGGGATTTTATGTGTGCTTGTGTTCTTGGATGTTTTCTGTCTATGTGCTTGTGTGTGTGCGTCAGTGCGCATATGAGAGTGTTTGCTCACATTTGTGTGTGCTTGTGCATGTCTGTGCGTGTGATGGTGTGTGCATGCTGTATTTGTTATTCTCTGGCGAACGCTGTCCTGGATATTGACTTTAACTGCCAGATGCCTGACCTTAGGATGGCCACCGGTGTACCGGTGTACAGTTCAGTCCCCTACCTGAACCCAAGATGGCTTTCATAATGGCCCCCTACATGTTGTTTTACTTACCCCAGACAACAATTGGACATTGACCATACCTTGAACCTATCCCCTAACCTGCCTACACATCAGGACTTGGAACCTGTGGAATTTACCCCAGACTGTGGAGACCTAGCGATTTGGCTGATGCCCGGTGGAGCTACCATATAGCTAAAGAGAAGATGGGTTGTGGACTCTCCCCTTTCCCCCCCTGCCGTCACCTACCCAGCCAGACCTTGGGCAGATTTTACCCTCGTCTCTACGTCCTATCTTCCTCCTACCCCTTTACCCTATCCCCTTACCCTTCCTTGCTCCATTCACCTTGTCCCCTATGTTCTTTAAATGCTTTTCTTGATACTTATGTAACTTTTAACTGATGTAAATTGTAACATTATTGTTTCTCATGTAAGGCGCTCTGATTCCCTCGGGTCTAGCCAGCGCTATATAATAACTCATTAATTAAATTTGTTCCCATTTAGTACTCTTTCTCTCTTTGTCTACCTCCCTAGCTCCTAGCTCCTATCCCCTATTCCCTGAATCTCTCATCTTGTTTGCTAGTCTGCCTAGCCCTCTGTCCTTTTTGCTCTTTGACTAAGCACTCCTTCTCCCCTTGTTGGTAAAAGATCCAATATTTATACTCTGGAGTCTCAGCGAACCCACTGAGAGAGTCCACTGCGCCAAGGGAGCCACTCACAGCTGAGGTATGGTATGGCACCCCTTGCCAAAGCACTCCCTCTCCCCTTTTTAGGGAAGGATCCAGAATGTAGGCCTTGGAGTCTCAGAGACCCCTCTGAGAGAGTCCACTGTGTAAAGGGAGCCTCCCGCAACTGAGACAGGGAAGTGATAGCACTTCCCCTGGGATCACAGCTTACTGGACTTTGGACGTTGCTTTGACTCGTCTACCGGTTTGTATTCTCCATCGCCCTTCCCCTCCTCTTCCCATGAGGTGTCCTTCACCCTCCCCTCCTCTTTCCCGCCTTCATTGCCTGTTTTACTTCCCCAGCTCCTTCCCCCTTCCCTGAATCTTTCCCCCTGCTTGCTTTTCCCCTTACGTATTTGTGCTTATTGTTTATCTCGACCATACAAGTAACTATGTTGCCATAATTAATAACTGTGTAACCTTTGTAACGATGTAACCTGTAACTATGATCTGATACTCATGTAAAGTGCTCTGATACCTCCGGGTCTAGCCAGCACTATATAAAACCTTTAAAATAAAATAAAATAAAAATAAACGTGCGCTTTACAAATACACGTTATGTTATATGTTATAATATGTAAACCAATGCCCGACCTCCCCCATTGCGCACAGCAGGCAGACACATTATTTAGCAACTCTAAAACAGTCAAAAAGTCAAACCACACACAATGAAACATGCACCAAAACGACTAAAATGATATCCGGGGATCAGAGATAGGAATTTTTAAAGTTCAGAGGCAAAACACTCCAAGATAAAGCAAAACACTAATCACAAATTACTTTTCATGGTGGCCAGAACTTAGGTGCAATTTCAGGCTAACCACAATGAAATGGCGGTTGAATACACCAATTGAGCCATCCCGTTTATAGCTTTTATTTTTTTAATTAGAGGCTGATCTAGTTTTTAGCAGATGGAGTAATTACTGTCACCATCGCGGAGTACTTGACTCCTGCCATGGCGAGGGTACACCTTCTGCCACATGGCAAATGCTGTTTGGTTGATTGCAGCCCAAATCCAGTCCACTCAGTCTGTTTGTTGTAAAGCAATGCCCCTTTCACCACCATACAGCCTCTAAAGCATCTTTTTTTTAATTTCAAGGTATTTTTATTATTTTTTTACAAAGCAAGTACATTCGCATTTTCGTAAAGGGTTCCAGATAAACGTAGCTGGCATTACAAAAATTACATGATACTGTTTTGAACACGTCCAACTGGAACCCCCTGTGCTGTCTAGCAGGGAAAAATTAGAGACAGGGTAGGAAGAAGATAGAAGAAGGGAGAGACAGAGTAGAGGTAGGGTACAAGAAGTTAAAATATCACTGAATCTGATCACTAACTGTGGACCAAAACCTGATTAATATGGAATAGCTTGTTAGTCAATGACTTATACATTAATTCTTGGTCAGAAGTCCATTTGATGATATTATTTTTAGGGTCCGGTTGTTTCCTAAATGGTGCTATGACGTGCTATTTTGACTTTTTTCAGTCAGCAATATAAGAGTTTATATCGTCTCCTGCATGAAAGAAAGAAGCATTTACATAAAAAGTTTGGAAAATAACATACAGGTAAAATAAAATTAAGTGGATTTTTACATAAGTAAAACGTTTTTAAACCATAGACACTATATATTAGGAAAGGGGATAGATACTTTAATTAATTTTCAGTATATATTTTTAATATATTTAGATGAGATTCACTGTATTATAAATGTACAGCACTAATCACATGGGTTAGTAATTGAGAAAGTATGTCTGAGTAATTAATTTATTAGTTAATCACAGGTTGGTGTTCAGGCCTTTTGTGCCAGACCTTGTACCCAGAATTATTAATTGTTGATCAATATGTTGACATTTCTTGATATTATAACATCAGTGCGCTTCAATTATAGAACCATTTATCTTTTGCTTATTTCTTTGTACTCACGGGTAAAGAGAACAATCCTGAAGAAGGCATTTGCCGAAACGCGTTGGTAGTATTCTGCATATCACTACCAGTGTCTTTCTGTCCTTTTTTGTGTTTATGTTCATAATACATTGTAACTTTGAATATGTTTATTCTATATATGGTATGATTTTTTTGTAAGAAATTGATGATAGTGTGAAAATGAATGTCATTATTTGTACCGACTTCTGTGCACATCAGTTTAGTGAATATTATATATTGGATATATATTTTTTATACTGAAGAACCAAATATCAATAAAAATGAAATATATTTTCTTAATTGGAAAGTCACAGTGTTTATTAAGTTAGCAAAGGTATATGGTTAGCGCACATATTGTTTGTATCAATAGCACAGAGCCCGGTGCTACCCTGTTTTTCTACAATAGCTTTTTTCCCCGATAGGGCTTATCCTTATTGTCAGGGGTCCCCAAAGTGTTTGCCATTGAGAGGGTACAAGAAGTGTTCATTCGCTCTGAGCCTATTCTGGGTGTGTGTCACTGCGTGGGGGACGATGTTCTCCCGGGGGACCCAGGTGAATTCAAGGGTTGATTGATTGCAAATGCACCCGGTGAAGAGTCATGCCTCAAAGAGAGAGAAAACAAATCAAACGTTAAGTAGGAGCTGGTCCGTCCCTAAAGCCTCCACCTCCCACCATCCTCTCCCTGTCCACCAAATCATTCGCACTCAGCCCTCTGCACTCTCTTCCATCCCTAATATGCACCATTTCCATCGACACGTCTGTCCCAGCACTGTCCATAGCCCACCTCTACCCTGTCAGCATCAAGTCCACTGTCCGCTCCCATCTCTCATTTCCTCAGTCTATCCACAGTCACCCTTCTCCCACCCTCAGTTATTTTCCCCTCTCTCCACTGTCCTTCTTCTCTCTACAGTTTTCCTGCCCTAGTCCACTCATCATGTTCTATCCCATTCCTTCTTTTCTCTCCACTGTCCGCCTGCTAGGCACGCCCTCTTCCCTCGCCACTGTCCTTAGTCTTGACTTGAGGTGGGGGCGTTATTTTTGAAAATGTATTTTCTCATTTTAAAAGCACCTGCTGCCACGTTCCTGACCTCCAGCAATTTTCAGACATCAATTAAAATGTCAAGGTAACTTCCATGATTATTTGTCTTTCTGGAAAGAGACCAGAGGTTTGTCTAGTGGAAGTTTTGACTCATCCTAAGGTAGAGTAGAGGGTTAAAATGCCTGCTGCTAAGAATGTGTACCATGCAGATTACGAAATGCATATAATGTAAATAGGTCAGTGGGTTACTACTTGTGTAAGAGAGCTCCTTCTGTTACTTGTCGTTTATAAGTCAAAATCCTAATATAGAATATTTAGCTATTAACTATCATTAAAGAGCTGCATGCAAACTCTAAGATATATGTTAAAGCTATATGGGTTTTTTTCCCCAGTCTTTCATCATCCTAATCTTGTGAAAAGGTTTCATTTGGGTAAAGAACAATTCTTATTATGAAAGAGAACCCCTAACAATGATGTTACGTTTTAAATTTGGAATGTGTGCTTTTCCAGAATAAGGACTCAAACTATACTGCCTACCAGTATCGATGACATGTCACTCCTACACTACACCTTGTTGTTGGTCTGATGTAACATTTCCTATACACTGATTTACACACATATGATTGTCTCTGTGCAATGTGTGTGTGGTGTAAAGTGCTCTGACACCCTACAGTGGTATGAGTGGTGCTATAAAACTAAATGAATCCGAGAGACAGTGGTTCTGTGGAACTGAGGGGCACAGTGAAAGGGTGCTAGTGACGGGCGCTGCGGCAGAGGTGGTCATTGGGGGGGCGCCAACAGACATTGTCGCACAGGGCCTCACCAGCGCTAAAGCCAGCCCTGCTTCCTCCACAACCTCACAATCATCCCCTATCCTCGCCACTGCCGTCTCCCTTTCGCTGAAAATTCCTCTAGTTCCACAATCCTCCTCTTTCAACCGTTCTCCCCTCTACCCCCCACGTTCATTTTTCAGCAAACGTTTCCACAGTCCTAGGGATGTCGATTTCCTCAGCTTGCATCACTTTCAATGGGTCCAATATAGAAACCTATGCACTTTTACAAAATTCAACATGTTGTGGCTTTTTAAAATGCAACCAGAATCCTCCATTGAATGTTTCTACTTGCCTGTCTGCGGCTTCACATTGCTGCACACGGGACTTTAAAAGGTTTATTCGGGTCCTACATTAATTGTGGTACTGCTGGTAACAATTCTTGGAGCAACATTTCTCTTTGGCATTGACAGCGTTGCAGTGTAAGTATATTGGAAAACAATATTAGATAAATTAATTTTTAAATCGATTATCAAAAAACAAACCAAATTCTTTTTGTGGTGGGCAGATTGTGAAGACTGCTTTAACAGTAAAGGTTCTACATATATTGAGGATATATGTTTGTGCAGCTTTCAAGCACTTACTTATGTGGAGCACACACAAATTATAGGGCTGAGTCACAGAACTAACTTAAGACAAAATCCTAAACATACTCATTTTGGTATTCACAGAAGTTAGGACTCCTAACTTTAGGACTCCTAAATGCCTTCTGTGAATACCGAAAGTCTTAAAGTAAGGATTTTTGTCAGTTTAGGAGTAGTAAAGTTAGGACTCCTAACTTCTGTGAATACCAAAATGAGTAAGTTTAGGATTTTGTCTTATGTTAGTTCTGTGAATAGGGCCCCCAGTATCTATCTCTCACGACCTGCCCCTAGTGGCCAACAAATGTATTCACTGCATGCCCAGAATAAACATCTGGATGAAGGAATGTTCTCAAACTGACCATGGAGAAAACTGAGGTGCTGGTGTTCAGGGGGCAAGAATCCATTTGGTCCGGCAGCGGGTGCCCAGAGGAACGTGGCCCTTTACCCACTCCAGCTCAGTCGCCTAAAATAACTTGGGGTGGTGTTTGATACCCTTTTGGATTTTGAGTAGCCGGCCCATCGGACCACTAGTACCTGTTTCTATATTATTAGGACTCTCCTTAAGATCTTTCCTTTTATTCCTGTGGAACTGCACCATGTGGTGGCCATTGCTAAAGTTGCATCTAGACTTGACTACTGCAATGCCTTATATTTGAATATCGAGCCTCATTATTGAACAGGCTGCAAGTGATTCAAAAGGCGGCTGCCTAGGCGTGCCTCGGTAGAGAGGGTGTCAAGGCGCTGCATGGGCTCCCTGTTAGGAAGCATGTCTTCTATAAGGGTATCTGCTTAGTCCTTCAAGCCCCCCATCATAAAGGGTGTGAACATGTGTCTGCCCTGTTTAGCTGGTATGTTCCTGGCAGGCCACTCTGATTTTCCTCTGGTTGGAAAGTTAGTACCCCTAGATTTCAAAAAAGTCAGAAGGGGTGGCCGGTCTTTCTCCGGTGCTGCAGTCAAGCTTTGGAATTCCCTGCCTACCCATCTTATCCATTTGGACCCTTTTACTCTGTTTAATATACTTCCCCGAAGACTTGGCATTTTTCATCCTAATTCTTTAGGTCTGCTGTATTTAAGCCCTGTTTCTGGTGTAGCGCCTAGATACCCTTGGGTATATTGCGCTTTATACATTTAATTTTAATTTCATTTTCATAATTATGAACTACGGGCCGGATGTACAAGAGGTTTTCCCCATTCTCTTATCTATGGAGAAATGTCTCTATAGAAAAGAGAACATATCCTCTTTCTTAAAGTCACACTCTGTCAAGGTCCACAGGAAATACATTCATTTGTTGGACATCTATGTTGATTTGCATTTTTTTATTTCAGGGCTGCTTGCTGGTCCAACTATTGGCCTATGTTAGTTATGAAAGCCTAAACTGGAACCTTTACCTCATCTTGTTTGTATTTGATAGCTTAAACTTTATTTAATTAAAGTTAATAACACATATACATTTACATTTCAGCAACTGTAATTGATTTGAATAAATGCAATCACCAGATGACTGGTACTTGCCTTTTGACTATCTTGATATATTTGTATGAAAAACGATTGTTTTCAACTTGAATTAGGATACAATATGAGGTTAACAATATTTTATTTGTGTGTAATTTCAAGGCCCAGAAGACTACCCTGGTGCTTCTCCCGAAAGAGGGACACATCTTCAGCTGGGGTTTATCCCCTAATCCCCCTTCAGAGTGACTCACACTGTGAATTGTTGCACCTGGGTGCAGACCAGTCGGGAAGGGCAGAGGGGTTGTGAGATGAGGGATACTGAGAAGTAGAGTGGGTCCCTCACAGGCTGTCAGTCCCCCCCTCTAGTTCTTCTGTCTCTCTCTCTTCTCGCCTGCCTCGTCGCCAGGAGGTATGGATGAGTGGGGAATAAACACGACTAGAGCGCCCCCTCGTGAGCCCATCACTGCCCATTAACTCACTCATTTCTGCCTGGGTCTGCCGGATCGATTCTTTTCTTCAGACCTGACGCTGTCTGTTCCCCTCTTTATTGATGGCTCTTGAAATTCTATATTATATTTCACTAGAAAATAGAATGTACACATTCGTTGGTGCCTTAAAGTTCATACACTATTGGAATTCCTTTGCATGTTCAAAATGACCTTTTAATTTACATTTTTCATTTACCAACTGAAGTGCCTGTGCTTTTTAAAAGAACTGCTTTAACCTGTCGAGCCAGGATTTGAGACTGCGCGCTGCAGTTAATGTTAACATTATCGAATTGAAAACAAACGTTAACTTGTTCATAAATCTTGACTTGTTTACTGTCCTTTTCTGCATATCCCTTCTCACTTCACTTCACTTCACCATAAATGTCTTTCACTTTGATAAGTTAACATTAACATAAATATTAAAGTTTAGCAAAGTCCTTTTGTTCTGCTGAAATTCCTCGGATTAAACACCAGACATGGTTTTGTCATAACTGTTTTTTTCTACAATGCGCTGCAACCGTTTCCTGAATTTTTCTTTTAATGGTCACAGCTCGACGGGATCGGAGAATAGAGGCTACCCGTATTTTATTTACTCTGGCGCCGCATCTTACCTTCAGGCTTGATTTTGCTCTTAAATTTTACTGTTTGCTTTTAATATTCTCCTGTTGCAGGTCAGGGAAGTCGGCTGTTCACTGCTGGAGTCTGCAGAGCGCTGCACACGGAGAGACAGGTGCTTCAGGGCGCTGCACACGGAGAGACAGGGGCTTCAGGGCGCTGCACACAGGTAGACAGGTGCTTCAGGGCGCTGCACACAGGTAGACAGGTGCTTCAGGGCGCTGCACACAGGGAGACAGGGGCTTCAGGGCGCTGCACACAGAAAGACATGTGCTTTAGGGCGCTGCAGGTGCTTCAGAGCGCTGCACACAGAAAGACAGGTGCTTCAGGGCGCTGCAGGTGCTTCAGAGCGCTGCACACAGAAAGACAGGTGCTTCAGGGCGCTACAGGTGCTTCAGAGCGCTGCACACAGAAAGACAGGTGCTTTAGGGCGCTGCAGGTGCTCCAAGGCGCTGCACACAGAAAGAGAGGTGCTTCAGGGCGCTGCAGGTGCTCCAGGGCGCTGCACACAGAAAGAGAGGTGCTTCAGGGCGCCGCAGGTGCTCCAGGGCGCTACACACAGGGAGACTGGTGCTTCGAAAGATGCGATGCGGGAACCAGCGCCACCAGCTTCTGTCTCTTCCAGAAACTGGATTACAAGGGAGGTGGGAGAGCCTGGGCGTGGCTTGAATACCTTAGACCCGCCCAGGATGGAGGTGAGCTTGGGCGTGGCTTGAATACCTTAGACCCGCCCAGGATGGAGGTGAGCTTGGGCGTGGCTTGAATACCTTAGACCCGCCCAGGATGGAGGTGAGCTTGGGCGTGGCTTGAATGAATAGTTACCACAGCCATGCCCAAGATGGCAGCCAAACCCCTAAAATATCTAATTTTTTAGAGATTTGCCTCTTCTTTGACAGTGGTAAGCATAAACATTAAATACTCCCCCGGTCTAAAAAAGGCCTCACAAGTGTTACAGGTGCAAAATATTTTTTTTACAAAAGCAGCACATTCCAAACTCCTGAACGCGTATTCTTCTTTCATCAGCATTTTAGGCTCAGATTCACACAAGGTTCCTCTAGTCAGTGTGGGAGAAGCCAGATATATATTAGCATTTCAAATATTTTCTATCTCATTTAGGGTAAAAGGTTAATGTATATTTATAAGGACAATACATTTTTTTGCAAAACCTTAAATTAGGTTGTACTGTAATTGTTGGTTAGGGCACCTGTGGGCTGTTAATAACACTTTGCAGCTTCTCAACAACCATCCTCAATAAACCCGCTATGAATAATCTGGGTTTTTTTTAGACAAAAGATAGCTGTCGGAACCTATCTCAGAAACGTTATAGTTAAGTCTGCTTTACCGTACACTGAAGCGCTTATTTACAAGTCCTTTTTTCCAACAATAAAAGTGACGCACCGGCGGCGTAAGAGCCTTGTAAATAAGCCCCTGATTGTTTATTGGTTTGTTAATAACTTTGGCCCCGTTAGAACAATCTTCACAAAACTTTCCCCCCAATAAAAGTTCATGTACCTCATCTCCTTCCTGGAATGTTTTGGGGTGATCTGTCGGGCGGGGCCAAGAAAAAAGGGGTGTCCTAAAATTCAAAATCTCTATTCATTTTCCATAGACTTCTTTAGGACGGGCACAAATTGCTGAACGGAAGTACACCAGATTTGTCAGGAAGCTAGATCTTGGCCCACAGATTGTGCTTATTGTGATTTGGTGTAAATGCGTTTAGTAGTTTTTGAGATATTGAAGGAAAAAAAATATAGTTATTTGGACGGGTGGATTCACCAGACTCTCTGGAGCGTTCCGCAAGAGCACAAATTGAAAAATGGAGCCCTATGACTGGGTGAGAGGTCCCATGAAGGCTCCCGCAGGTCTCGCGAGCACTCTGATTGACTGGCTGTTAGCTTCAGAAATGAAATGGGCGCCATACTGTTTACTGTGAAAAATTGCAGCTGTTGCTGAAATGAAGTAAAAAGTTGCGCTCCTGCCAGGCACTGCTTCTGACATCACTCATTACATGTTCTATGGCATCATTTATGATATCACTGATGACATATCAAAGGACATCACTGATCACATCATCCAATGATTGTGCTAGTTTGTTTTATAGATTACATAGTGGCGGGTAAGTAACATATTATTTGTCTACCTAATTTTGTACAGCCTGGGTCCAGCAAATGGGTGTGTTTACAAACACGTGTTCCTAATGCACCGTAGGTGTGTAGTTGTATTGAACATGTAATAAATCTTTGTATTCAAGAGTAATTTGTGTCTACGTGACAGATGACTTGTTTACATTCTGTTTCAAACAAGCTTTTTTGGTTCTGCAGAAAAGGTTTGCAACAGGAGAAAGATTCTATGTAGAAGATACTACCTTTTGTAAGCAGACATGAATTATTAGAGAATCGTGTCAGCATGACTTTTTTTACTTAACATAGAAGACTGTGTGCACCAGGTACTTACCGGTTTAGCTTCAGAACATGGACTATCTGTACAGTTTTCACCAGAGTATATAGGGTCCAGGTAGTATGATCTTTAGCCCCTTCAAATATTGGTTATTTTTTAGCAAATAGTGTTTTTTTTTACAATTGTTGCATAGAATGTACACTGTTCTTAGTGGAGTCTTTTCAATACTCTGTGGTGTATTTCTATGAGAATTTCACTGTTCGTAAACAGTGTGGTGTAGAATAAACTCTATCCATAGAGTAAACACTGTTTACAGTACCCAGTTCTCTATTGATATCTATGCTTTCTCAATGTAGGTTCGATGAGTGTCAGCAGTTTGATACAGATAAAAGCTGTCCATAGTGGGGTATTTGGTTTGAAACTGGCATTCAGTATTTTGGGTTTCAGTGAACAGTTGTATACAGATTGAACACCATACTCAATGAGGGTTTCCGATATATCTGTAAGTTATTGATAATGTGAACTATACTACCTGTAAAGTGTATAGTATCGGGTCAATGTTGCACAGATTGCTTGCTCTCTAAACGTAAGGGAGTTGTATCTGTGGTGGCTCTAATGATGCCTGATATCCCATGAACTATTTTGTACATACTGTCAGACCTTAAATGCCATAGTAATATAGAGCAATATGCGGGAAAACAAAGATTGGATGTTTTCATAAGTGATGTCATCAATTATATATTTTGAGATGTCATAAGTGATGTAATATATGATGTCATGGAACATGTCATAAGTGATGTCATATGTGAGATCATAAGCAGTGGATGGCGGGGGTGCAGCTTATAGCTAGTGCTGCTAACATTAACTGGTGAATTTCAGTGGTTTTTATTTAATTCAAAATGTTAATGTTGTCATTGAAAAATTCAGAAAAATAACACAGAAGGGGTACATAGACAGGGGTAACATGGAAAGAGACACAAAATCAACTGGAAAGAACCACACTGCGTGAAAAAGCATTAGGAAAAAATGCCATTCGTCATGGACATAATACCAAAATAACAATGTCATATCCCCCCACAAGTACAGTCTGCTAAAGGGCAAAAAAGGCCAAACATGTTGCATGGATGGAACTAACAAATTTAAACCATATTTTTTTAAAAACAATTATTCCAAATGTATTGTAACAAATCTCAAAATAGCAAAAAACATAATGCATACACTTAATAAATATTCAATAATATACAATGCAATACTAGAAAAACCCATGCGTAAGACTCATACTAAAACCCACTCATTCAAATTCATACTCATTCAGGCATTATTCAAAGTATTGCCTCCTGCTGTGCAAACCCCAATTGCATCCCTGTGTCTTTACAGAAAAACTCAGTCACAGGGGACATTGGGACTTCTGGGTGAGGAGCGTGTCTGCTGCAGTTGCGAGCCCAAGAGTAATGTCTTCTCCTTTTTCCAATCCTTTTCATTCCCTAACCCCCTGTTCCCCTCAAGGGCAAACCGTCAAAGATTGTAAATACTGGATGCCGAGGGTTGTTCTTAGGGGTATAGGGAGGACTGCCTTTGCTCCTGCAGATCCTGGGCTTCAGGTGAGTGGAGTCTTCACAGGTAGCCAAGCCCAGGAAATACATATCTGCAAGAGGAAAGATGGAGGAGGGAGGTGCTATACTAACCACAGAGTCCCCTCTTTTGGTAGTTCATCAAGATGAATCCCATACACCTACCATGTAGAAGATTTAGCCAGAACTTTGACCTGTATGCAAGCTGAGGTCCAAACATGAAAACCAGCGCTTAAGATCAGAGCTAACTCTATATAAACCTTGGGGAAACCCTGTGGGCGGGCTCTGAGAACGATTCCCAAAACCTCTACTTCTTTCATACAACCATGTAATTTATTTGCCCCTTCTGTTGGAGTTGCTTCCACAGTTCTCTCGGGAAACCAGCCAGTAAATCTCACTGTTATAACCCAAAGTCCTGTACCATTAGCAGTCCCTGGATGGTTCAATAGTGATAGTTCTAAATACAGTGTCTTTATGAATCAGAATAATTTATAGTTTCTTTGTCAACCCGCTTCTTTTTCAGATGATGCCACCATGGTAGCTTTAATGATCTCATATTTAGTGGGAAATGCGTCCACTTGGGCCATTCCTCTAGTTGATGATGAAAATACTATTTTGTATAACTTCCCATTAGTCAAAGAAAGGACACGCAGTTTATTTGCTAGACACACTTTTATGCAGGCAAATGATGCAGAGCTTCTTTATCTGAAACAAGGGTCTAGTGATCTATAATCCTACATGACCAACTTTAGCAGATTGGTCACGGAGACCCATTGGCTCGAACAGAAAAGGACTTCTCTCTTTTATAAGGGATTACATGATGACCTCAAAGATATTAAAAGAGATGCCTTGTGTTCAGGTTTATTGTAAAGCGAACCAAGAAAATAGCCCCCCAGATGTGAGTGAGCCCATGCAGATAGGAGGAGTGTGTGGACCCCTTTCCAATGAAGAAAAAGAGAAAAGACACAAGCATACCTTATGTCTGTAATGTGGGAAGGGAGGTCATTTTACCAGGGAATGTCCTGCTAAACCTAAAATTCCCAGGAAGATTGTGGCCTTTGCTAACAAACAGGATACACAGCTCTTTGGCAGAACACTAAAGTGCACAGATGGGGAGGAGAGTAACCCTCTGAGTATCTCATGTAGAGCGATCTCACGTTATCTTGCCAATACTGTGGCGGATGTCCTTAAACATTTCACTATTACTGTTACCTTAGTGATTTAATCAATGATGAATAAGCATGTCTATTTTATAGGACTCAGGGGCCGCAGTTAACTGTTTCCTTCCTTCCTAAAAAACATCCTGAACCTGTTAGAGCAGTGGATGGGTCCAAGTGTTCCTCAGGACTCATCGGATATCATTCTAATGACTATGGGCCCGATTCACAGAATGAACTAAAGACTCAATCCTAAACTTACTACTATTTTGGTATTCACAGAATGCACTTACTACTTTTGGCATTCACAGCATGAATTTACTACTTTTGGTATTCACAGAAGTTAGGATTTTGTCTTAAGTTTGTCTTAAGACAAACTTAAGACAGACTTAAAACAGACTTAAGACAAACTTAAGACAGACTTAAGACAGACTTAAGACAGACTTAAGACAAAATCCTAACTTAAGTCTGTCTTAACTTTATCTTAAGTTTGTCTTAAGACAAGCTTAAGACAAAATCCTAACTTCTGTGAATACCAAAAGTAGTAAGTTCATTCTGTGAATACCAAAAGTAGTATGTGCATTCTGTGAATGCCAAAAGTAGTAAGTGCATTCTGTACATACCAAAATAGTAGTAAGTTTAGGATTGAGTCTTAAGTTCATTCTGTGAATCGGGCCCATTATCATAATCTGTGACAACAGTCATTCGGAACCATTCAATTTTATTTAATTGATACGCCAATATTTAGGTCAATCCTTGGTGTACTCTGGTGCCACAATCCTCATGTTGATTGGTGTTCTTGCACAGTGACCCTAAACTTGGGTTTTTGCTTATTGCATTGCTACCAAGAAGCAGCTGATTGGACAACCCCGCTCTTCTGTTCTGTTTCTACTGCAATAGATACCTCAACCCTACCCGTAAGTTGTATTTATGCCCTAACTAAACAAGAGACAAAACATTTAAAGGGATATATATATATATATGCGCTATTAGCCTGTGGGTTTAGTAGTCATTCCTCATCTTCAATCTCATCCCCTCTCTTCTTTGTCCCTCAAAAGAACAGAGAATTGCGGTCCTGTATCAATTCCAGAATCCTAAACAATGCTACTGTGAAGAATAGAAATCTACTGCCACTCATTCCTGATGCTTGATCAGGTGAAGAGCTCCGCCATACCACCATATATACCAAATTGGATCTTAGTGGGACTTACCATCTGATTAGGATTTTCAAAGGAGATGAGTGGAAGACTACCTTCCGTACAAAGTACGGCCTGTTTGAATATTGTGTAATGCCATTCAGTTTATGTAACACCCCAGCGGCTTTTCTAGTCTTTATTGTCGAGGTTTTGAGGGATTACTTGGATCTATTTATCACTATGAATATCAATGATATCCTGATTTATTCCCAAACTGAGGTAGAGCATGTAATTCATGTTAAAAAGGTGTTGCACTACCTAAGAAAGCATCATGTGTTTGCCAAATTTGGACAAAAGTGTTTTATCATACTTTCCTTTTGTGAATTCCTTGGTTTTATATTCTCCCCATCTGGCATTCATATGGATCCCATGAAAATTGAGACTATTTTTCAACGGCCAAGTCCCACTTCCATTAGAGAAATTTAATCATTTCTTAATTTTACCAATTTCTACGAACAATTCATCACTAACTTTTCAGATATTGTTACACCGATCACAAAAAATGTTACACAAAGGCACTACCTTTACCTGGTCCAGGGCTGCTGAAAATGTTTTTCTTTTTTTTAAAGAAGAGTTTGCCGCTGTTCCCATTCTAAAACATGCAGATCCATCTCAACCTTACATTGTTGAGGCTGATGCTTCCCAGTACACTGTGAGGGGTGTGTTGTCCCAGAGAGAAGTGATGTAATGCATCCAATTGCCTTTTACTCCAAAAAACTATTGCCAGCTGAGCAAAACCATACCACTGCTGAGCGGGTACTGTTGGCAATTAAGTTGGCCTTTCAGGAGTGGAGACATTACATCTTGGGTTCCCGTCATGCTATTACTATTTACTCTGAACACAAGAAGTTTCAATTTTTATATGTATGTCCATGCCCCCACAACTGATGAGATGGTTTTTGTTTTTTAGTGAATATAATTTCATGATCATGTAGTGCCATCATTTCTGACTGAGGTGCGCTGTTTATTTCCCAGTTCTATCAGCGAATCTGTTCTGCTGTTCAGATGATCACCGTTTGTCTTCTGCGTACCACCCACAAACAAATGGTCAACGGAATGCACCAATCCATCATCGGAACAATATTTACTTGTTTGCTGAGTATATGCACCAGTAAATGAGTTCAAGCGGTGCCTATTGCCAAATTCAGATACAATAATAACGCGCTTCAGCAACAAAGGTTTCTCCATTCTACTTCTCACTTGCTTTTCACCCAAAGGCTTTTCCCTTGCAGGTACCAACGGAATTTATAGCCATTCCGGAAGTAAAAGACCATCACGAAAACCTTGCAAAAATCTGGGCTATGGCCAATACAAAATTACAATTCTACAAAAAAGAAATGATAACCCAAGCTAATTGACATTATCATCTGGCTACATCATTTGCTACTGGTGTGGTTAGCAACAAAGAAATTATGATTAATTAGGCCACAGAAACCACAACCACATTTCATTGGTGCTTATACTGTCTCCAAAGTTATCAAAGTTATTCTGTGCCTCCTTTAATCTATGCTACTCTGGGAGGAGGGATCGGGGTTTCCCGAGCAGGCTTGTTTTTCCCACTCCGTCGAGACATAGAGCATCGCGATTTTGGGGAAGTGCATGCTCTAGTCTCTCATGCATAAATGGGGAGACGCTTCAGAAAAGGGGGTGGTGATGAACAGAGTGTCTGAATTAAGCAGACCACTCTTACCCAGTCCAAAGATCAGGGCTTGATCCATCACCGTTATTTAGCTCACTGCCCCATCCCAGCTCAGAACCTGGCTATATGCAAATTAGTCTGTCCCTGGCCCAGTGCATCATGGGAACAGGGCAGACCAAACTACCAAGCCAATTCTTCACCAGAAAGGAGACAAGCTACCGGGGACCGGTTTCTGGCATTTCAGCCTCGTCGGCCCGGCTTGCTTGAATCCTGATGGAGCAGTGAGCAAGGGACTCATGTCTGAGTATACCCTGCCACACCTATAGTGGCCAAAAACGATTCAGAAAAGGGGGTGGTGATGAACAGAGTGTCTGAATTAAGCAGACCACTCTTACCCAGTCCAAAGATCAGGGCTTGATCCATCACCGTTATTTAGCTCACTGCCCCATCCCAGCTCAGAACCTGGCTATATGCAAATTAGTCTGTCCCTGGCCCAGTGCATCATGGGAACAGGGCAGACCAAACTACCAAGCCAATTCTTCACCAGAAAGGAGACAAGCTACCGGGGACCGGTTTCTGGCATTTCAGCCTCGTCGGCCCGGCTTGCTTGAATCCTGATGGAGCAGTGAGCAAGGGACTCATGTCTGAGAAATGCCAGAAACCGCTCCCCGGAAGCTTGTATCCTTCCCAGTGTAAGAATTGGCTTTTGTAGTCTGGTCTGCCCTGTTCCCATGATGCACTGGGCCAGGGACAGACTAATTTGCATACAGCCAGGTTCTGAAACTGGGATGGTGCAATGAGCTAAAAAACGGTGTTGGATCTAGCCCTGATCTCTTGACTGGGTGAGAGTATTCTGCTTAATTCAGAGACTCTGTCCATCACCACCCCTTGTTGTAAATTATTTTGTCCACCCTAAGCGTGGAAGGGTATACTCAGATGTGAGTCCCTTGCTCATTGCATCATCAGGATTCAAGCAAGCCGGGCCGAAGACGGCTGAAATGCCAGAAACCGTTCCCCGGAAGCTGGTTTCCTTCCCAGTGTAAGAATTGGCTTTTGTAGTCTGGTCTGCCCTGTTCCCATGATGCACTGGGCCAGGGACAGACTAATTTGCATACAGCCAGGTTCTGAAACTGGGATGGTGCAATGAGCTAAAAAACGGTGTTGGATCTAGCCCTGATCTCTTGACTGGGTGAGAGTATTCTGCCTAATTCAGAGACTCTGTCCATCACCACCCCTTGTTGTAAATTATTTTGTCCACCCTAAGCGTGGAAGGGTATACTCAGATGTGAGTCCCTTGCTCATTGCACCATCAGGATTCAAGCAAGCCGGGCCGAAGACGGCTGAAATGCCAGAAACCGGTCCCCGGAAGCTTGTTTCCTTCCCAGTGTAAGAATTGGCTTTTGTAGTCTGGTCTGCCCTGTTCCCATGATGCACTGGGCCAGGGACAGACTAATTTGCATACAGCCAGGTTCTGAAACTGGGATGGTGCAATGAGCTAAAAAACGGTGTTGGATCTAGCCCTGATCTCTTGACTGGGTGAGAGTATTCTGCTTAATTCAAAGACTCTGTCCATCACCACCCCTTGTTGTAAATTATTTTGTCCACCCTAAGCGTGGAAGGGTATACTCAGATGTGAGTCCCTTGCTCATTGCACCATCAGGATTCAAGCAAGCCGGGCCGAAGACGGCTGAAATGCCAGAAACCGGTCCCCGGAAGCTTGTTTCCTTCCCAGTGTAAGAATTGGCTTTTGTAGTCTGGTCTGCCCTGTTCCCATGATGCACTGGGCCAGGGACAGACTAATTTGCATACAGCCAGGTTCTGAAACTGGGATGGTGCAATGAGCTAAAAAACGGTGTTGGATCTAGCCCTGATCTCTTGACTGGGTGAGAGTATTCTGCTTAATTCAGAGACTCTGTCCATCACCACCCCTTGTTGTAAATTATTTTGTCCACCCTAAGCGTGGAAGGGTATACTCAGATGTGAGTCCCTTGCTCATTGCACCATCAGGATTCAAGCAAGCCGGGCCGAAGACGGCTGAAATGCCAGAAACCGGTCCCCGGAAGCTTGTTTCCTTCCCAGTGTAAGAATTGGCTTTTGTAGTCTGGTCTGCCCTGTTCCCATGATGCACTGGGCCAGGGACAGACTAATTTGCATACAGCCAGGTTCTGAAACTGGGATGGTGCAATGAGCTAAAAAACGGTGTTGGATCTAGCCCTGATCTCTTGACTGGGTGAGAGTATTCTGCTTAATTCAGAGACTCTGTCCATCACCACCCCTTGTTGTAAATTATTTTGTCCACCCTAAGCGTGGAAGGGTATACTCAGATGTGAGTCCCTTGCTCATTGCACCATCAGGATTCAAGCAAGCCGGGCCGAAGACGGCTGAAATGCCAGAAACCGGTCCCCGGAAGCTTGTTTCCTTCCCAGTGTAAGAATTGGCTTTTGTAGTCTGGTCTGCCCTGTTCCCATGATGCACTGGGCCAGGGACAGACTAATTTGCATACAGCCAGGTTCTGAAACTGGGATGGTGCAATGAGCTAAAAAACGGTGTTGGATCTAGCCCTGATCTCTTGACTGGGTGAGAGTATTCTGCTTAATTCAGAGACTCTGTCCATCACCACCCCTTGTTGTAAATTATTTTGTCCACCCTAAGCGTGGAAGGGTATACTCAGATGTGAGTCCCTTGCTCATTGCACCATCAGGATTCAAGCAAGCCGGGCCGAAGACGGCTGAAATGCCAGAAACCGGTCCCCGGAAGCTTGTTTCCTTCCCAGTGTAAGAATTGGCTTTTGTAGTCTGGTCTGCCCTGTTCCCGTGATGCACTGGGCCAGGGACAGACTAATTTGCATACAGCCAGGTTCTGAAACTGGGATGGTGCAATGAGCTAAAAAACGGTGTTGGATCGAGCCCTGATCTCTTGACTGGGTGAGAGTATTCTGCTTAATTCAGAGACTCTGTCCATCACCACCCCTTGTTGTAAATTATTTTGTCCACCCTAAGCGTGGAAGGGTATACTCAGATGTGAGTCCCTTGCTCATTGCACCATCAGGATTCAAGCAAGCCGGGCCGAAGACGGCTGAAATGCCAGAAACCGGTCCCCGGAAGCTTGTTTCCTTCCCAGTGTAAGAATTGGCTTTTGTAGTCTGGTCTGCCCTGTTCCCATGATGCACTGGGCCAGGGACAGTCTAATTTGCATACAGCCAGGTTCTGAAACTGGGATGGTGCAATGAGCTAAAAAACGGTGTTGGATCTAGCCCTGATCTCTTGACTGGGTGAGAGTATTCTGCTTAATTCAGAGACTCTGTCCATCACCACCCCTTGTTGTAAATTATTTTGTCCACCCTAAGCGTGGAAGGGTATACTCAGATGTGAGTCCCTTGCTCATTGCACCATCAGGATTCAAGCAAGCCGGGCCGAAGACGGCTGAAATGCCAGAAACCGGTCCCCGGAAGCTTGTTTCCTTCCCAGTGTAAGAATTGGCTTTTGTAGTCTGGTCTGCCCTGTTCCCATGATGCACTGGGCCAGGGACAGACTAATTTGCATACAGCCAGGTTCTGAAACTGGGATGGTGCAATGAGCTAAAAAACGGTGTTGGATCTAGCCCTGATCTCTTGACTGGGTGAGAGCATTCTGCTTAATTCAGAGACTCTGTCCATCACCACCCCTTGTTGTAAATTATTTTGTCCACCCTAAGCGTGGAAGGGTATACTCAGATGTGAGTCCCTTGCTCATTGCACCATCAGGATTCAAGCAAGCCGGGCCGAAGACGGCTGAAATGCCAGAAACCGGTCCCCGGAAGCTTGTTTCCTTCCCAGTGTAAGAATTGGCTTTTGTAGTCTGGTCTGCCCTGTTCCCATGATGCACTGGGCCAGGGACAGACTAATTTGCATACAGCCAGGTTCTGAAACTGGGATGGTGCAATGAGCTAAAAAACGGTGTTGGATCGAGCCCTGATCTCTTGACTGGGTGAGAGTATTCTGCTTAATTCAGAGACTCTGTCCATCACCACCCCTTGTTGTAAATTATTTTGTCCACCCTAAGCGTGGAAGGGTATACTCAGATGTGAGTCCCTTGCTCATTGCACCATCAGGATTCAAGCAAGCCGGGCCGAAGACGGCTGAAATGCCAGAAACCGGTCCCCGGAAGCTTGTTTCCTTCCCAGTGTAAGAATTGGCTTTTGTAGTCTGGTCTGCCCTGTTCCCATGATGCACTGGGCCAGGGACAGTCTAATTTGCATACAGCCAGGTTCTGAAACTGGGATGGTGCAATGAGCTAAAAAACGGTGTTGGATCTAGCCCTGATCTCTTGACTGGGTGAGAGTATTCTGCTTAATTCAGAGACTCTGTCCATCACCACTCCTTGTTGTAAATTATTTTGTCCACCCTAAGCGTGGAAGGGTATACTCAGATGTGAGTCCCTTGCTCATTGCACCATCAGGATTCAAGCAAGCCGGGCCGAAGACGGCTGAAATGCCAGAAACCGGTCCCCGGAAGCTTGTTTCCTTCCCAGTGTAAGAATTGGCTTTTGTAGTCTGGTCTGCCCTGTTCCCATGATGCACTGGGCCAGGGACAGACTAATTTGCATACAGCCAGGTTCTGAAACTGGGATGGTGCAATGAGCTAAAAAACGGTGTTGGATCTAGCCCTGATCTCTTGACTGGGTGAGAGTATTCTGCTTAATTCAGAGACTCTGTCCATCACCACCCCTTGTTGTAAATTATTTTGTCCACCCTAAGCGTGGAAGGGTATACTCAGATGTGAGTCCCTTGCTCATTGCACCATCAGGATTCAAGCAAGCCGGGCCGAAGACGGCTGAAATGCCAGAAACCGGTCCCCGGAAGCTTGTTTCCTTCCCAGTGTAAGAATTGGCTTTTGTAGTCTGGTCTGCCCTGTTCCCATGATGCACTGGGCCAGGGACAGACTAATTTGCATACAGCCAGGTTCTGAAACTGGGATGGTGCAATGAGCTAAAAAACGGTGTTGGATCTAGCCCTGATCTCTTGACTGGGTGAGAGCATTCTGCTTAATTCAGAGACTCTGTCCATCACCACCCCTTGTTGTAAATTATTTTGTCCACCCTAAGCGTGGAAGGGTATACTCAGATGTGAGTCCCTTGCTCATTGCACCATCAGGATTCAAGCAAGCCGGGCCGAAGACGGCTGAAATGCCAGAAACCGGTCCCCGGAAGCTTGTTTCCTTCCCAGTGTAAGAATTGGCTTTTGTAGTCTGGTCTGCCCTGTTCCCATGATGCACTGGGCCAGGGACAGACTAATTTGCATACAGCCAGGTTCTGAAACTGGGATGGTGCAATGAGCTAAAAAAACGGTGTTGGATCTAGCCCTGATCTCTTGACTGGGTGAGAGTATTCTGCTTAATTCAGAGACTCTGTCCATCACCACCCCTTGTTGTAAATTATTTTGTCCACCCTAAGCGTGGAAGGGTATACTCAGATGTGAGTCCCTTGCTCATTGCACCATCAGGATTCAAGCAAGCCGGGCCGAAGACGGCTGAAATGCCAGAAACCGGTCCCCGGAAGCTTGTTTCCTTCCCAGTGTAAGAATTGGCTTTTGTAGTCTGGTCTGCCCTGTTCCCATGATGCACTGGGCCAGGGACAGACTAATTTGCATACAGCCAGGTTCTGAAACTGGGATGGTGCAATGAGCTAAAAAACGGTGTTGGATCTAGCCCTGATCTCTTGACTGGGTGAGAGTATTCTGCTTAATTCAGAGACTCTGTCCATCACCACCCCTTGTTGTAAATTATTTTGTCCACCCTAAGCGTGGAAGGGTATACTCAGATGTGAGTCCCTTGCTCATTGCACCATCAGGATTCAAGCAAGCCGGGCCGAAGACGGCTGAAATGCCAGAAACCGGTCCCCGGAAGCTTGTTTCCTTCCCAGTGTAAGAATTGGCTTTTGTAGTCTGGTCTGCCCTGTTCCCATGATGCACTGGGCCAGGGACAGTCTAATTTGCATACAGCCAGGTTCTGAAACTGGGATGGTGCAATGAGCTAAAAAACGGTGTTGGATCTAGCCCTGATCTCTTGACTGGGTGAGAGTATTCTGCTTAATTCAGAGACTCTGTCCATCACCACCCCTTGTTGTAAATTATTTTGTCCACCCTAAGCGTGGAAGGGTATACTCAGATGTGAGTCCCTTGCTCATTGCACCATCAGGATTCAAGCAAGCCGGGCCGAAGACGGCTGAAATGCCAGAAACCGGTCCCCGGAAGCTTGTTTCCTTCCCAGTGTAAGAATTGGCTTTTGTAGTCTGGTCTGCCCTGTTCCCATGATGCACTGGGCCAGGGACAGACTAATTTGCATACAGCCAGGTTCTGAAACTGGGATGGTGCAATGAGCTAAAAAACGGTGTTGGATCTAGCCCTGATCTCTTGACTGGGTGAGAGCATTCTGCTTAATTCAGAGACTCTGTCCATCACCACCCCTTGTTGTAAATTATTTTGTCCACCCTAAGCGTGGAAGGGTATACTCAGATGTGAGTCCCTTGCTCATTGCACCATCAGGATTCAAGCAAGCCGGGCCGAAGACGGCTGAAATGCCAGAAACCGGTCCCCGGAAGCTTGTTTCCTTCCCAGTGTAAGAATTGGCTTTTGTAGTCTGGTCTGCCCTGTTCCCATGATGCACTGGGCCAGGGACAGACTAATTTGCATACAGCCAGGTTCTGAAACTGGGATGGTGCAATGAGCTAAAAAACGGTGTTGGATCGAGCCCTGATCTCTTGACTGGGTGAGAGTATTCTGCTTAATTCAGAGACTCTGTCCATCACCACCCCTTGTTGTAAATTATTTTGTCCACCCTAAGCGTGGAAGGGTATACTCAGATGTGAGTCCCTTGCTCATTGCACCATCAGGATTCAAGCAAGCCGGGCCGAAGACGGCTGAAATGCCAGAAACCGGTCCCCGGAAGCTTGTTTCCTTCCCAGTGTAAGAATTGGCTTTTGTAGTCTGGTCTGCCCTGTTCCCATGATGCACTGGGCCAGGGACAGTCTAATTTGCATACAGCCAGGTTCTGAAACTGGGATGGTGCAATGAGCTAAAAAACGGTGTTGGATCTAGCCCTGATCTCTTGACTGGGTGAGAGTATTCTGCTTAATTCAGAGACTCTGTCCATCACCACTCCTTGTTGTAAATTATTTTGTCCACCCTAAGCGTGGAAGGGTATACTCAGATGTGAGTCCCTTGCTCATTGCACCATCAGGATTCAAGCAAGCCGGGCCGAAGACGGCTGAAATGCCAGAAACCGGTCCCCGGAAGCTTGTTTCCTTCCCAGTGTAAGAATTGGCTTTTGTAGTCTGGTCTGCCCTGTTCCCATGATGCACTGGGCCAGGGACAGACTAATTTGCATACAGCCAGGTTCTGAAACTGGGATGGTGCAATGAGCTAAAAAACGGTGTTGGATCTAGCCCTGATCTCTTGACTGGGTGAGAGTATTCTGCTTAATTCAGAGACTCTGTCCATCACCACCCCTTGTTGTAAATTATTTTGTCCACCCTAAGCGTGGAAGGGTATACTCAGATGTGAGTCCCTTGCTCATTGCACCATCAGGATTCAAGCAAGCCGGGCCGAAGACGGCTGAAATGCCAGAAACCGGTCCCCGGAAGCTTGTTTCCTTCCCAGTGTAAGAATTGGCTTTTGTAGTCTGGTCTGCCCTGTTCCCATGATGCACTGGGCCAGGGACAGACTAATTTGCATACAGCCAGGTTCTGAAACTGGGATGGTGCAATGAGCTAAAAAACGGTGTTGGATCTAGCCCTGATCTCTTGACTGGGTGAGAGCATTCTGCTTAATTCAGAGACTCTGTCCATCACCACCCCTTGTTGTAAATTATTTTGTCCACCCTAAGCGTGGAAGGGTATACTCAGATGTGAGTCCCTTGCTCATTGCACCATCAGGATTCAAGCAAGCCGGGCCGAAGACGGCTGAAATGCCAGAAACCGGTCCCCGGAAGCTTGTTTCCTTCCCAGTGTAAGAATTGGCTTTTGTAGTCTGGTCTGCCCTGTTCCCATGATGCACTGGGCCAGGGACAGACTAATTTGCATACAGCCAGGTTCTGAAACTGGGATGGTGCAATGAGCTAAAAAACGGTGTTGGATCTAGCCCTGATCTCTTGACTGGGTGAGAGTATTCTGCTTAATTCAGAGACTCTGTCCATCACCACCCCTTGTTGTAAATTATTTTGTCCACCCTAAGCGTGGAAGGGTATACTCAGATGTGAGTCCCTTGCTCATTGCACCATCAGGATTCAAGCAAGCCGGGCCGAAGACGGCTGAAATGCCAGAAACCGGTCCCCGGAAGCTTGTTTCCTTCCCAGTGTAAGAATTGGCTTTTGTAGTCTGGTCTGCCCTGTTCCCATGATGCACTGGGCCAGGGACAGACTAATTTGCATACAGCCAGGTTCTGAAACTGGGATGGTGCAATGAGCTAAAAAACGGTGTTGGATCTAGCCCTGATCTCTTGACTGGGTGAGAGCATTCTGCTTAATTCAGAGACTCTGTCCATCACCACCCCTTGTTGTAAATTATTTTGTCCACCCTAAGCGTGGAAGGGTATACTCAGATGTGAGTCCCTTGCTCATTGCACCATCAGGATTCAAGCAAGCCGGGCCGAAGACGGCTGAAATGCCAGAAACCGGTCCCCGGAAGCTTGTTTCCTTCCCAGTGTAAGAATTGGCTTTTGTAGTCTGGTCTGCCCTGTTCCCATGATGCACTGGGCCAGGGACAGACTAATTTGCATACAGCCAGGTTCTGAAACTGGGATGGTGCAATGAGCTAAAAAACGGTGTTGGATCGAGCCCTGATCTCTTGACTGGGTGAGAGTATTCTGCTTAATTCAGAGACTCTGTCCATCACCACCCCTTGTTGTAAATTATTTTGTCCACCCTAAGCGTGGAAGGGTATACTCAGATGTGAGTCCCTTGCTCATTGCACCATCAGGATTCAAGCAAGCCGGGCCGAAGACGGCTGAAATGCCAGAAACCGGTCCCCGGAAGCTTGTTTCCTTCCCAGTGTAAGAATTGGCTTTTGTAGTCTGGTCTGCCCTGTTCCCATGATGCACTGGGCCAGGGACAGTCTAATTTGCATACAGCCAGGTTCTGAAACTGGGATGGTGCAATGAGCTAAAAAACGGTGTTGGATCTAGCCCTGATCTCTTGACTGGGTGAGAGTATTCTGCTTAATTCAGAGACTCTGTCCATCACCACTCCTTGTTGTAAATTATTTTGTCCACCCTAAGCGTGGAAGGGTATACTCAGATGTGAGTCCCTTGCTCATTGCACCATCAGGATTCAAGCAAGCCGGGCCGAAGACGGCTGAAATGCCAGAAACCGGTCCCCGGAAGCTTGTTTCCTTCCCAGTGTAAGAATTGGCTTTTGTAGTCTGGTCTGCCCTGTTCCCATGATGCACTGGGCCAGGGACAGACTAATTTGCATACAGCCAGGTTCTGAAACTGGGATGGTGCAATGAGCTAAAAAACGGTGTTGGATCTAGCCCTGATCTCTTGACTGGGTGAGAGTATTCTGCTTAATTCAGAGACTCTGTCCATCACCACCCCTTGTTGTAAATGATTTTGTCCACCCTAAGCGTGGAAGGGTATACTCAGATGTGAGTCCCTTGCTCATTGCACCATCAGGATTCAAGCAAGCCGGGCCGAAGACGGCTGAAATGCCAGAAACCGGTCCCCGGAAGCTTGTTTCCTTCCCAGTGTAAGAATTGGCTTTTGTAGTCTGGTCTGCCCTGTTCCCATGATGCACTGGGCCAGGGACAGACTAATTTGCATACAGCCAGGTTCTGAAACTGGGATGGTGCAATGAGCTAAAAAACGGTGTTGGATCTAGCCCTGATCTCTTGACTGGGTGAGAGCATTCTGCTTAATTCAGAGACTCTGTCCATCACCACCCCTTGTTGTAAATTATTTTGTCCACCCTAAGCGTGGAAGGGTATACTCAGATGTGAGTCCCTTGCTCATTGCACCATCAGGATTCAAGCAAGCCGGGCCGAAGACGGCTGAAATGCCAGAAACCGGTCCCCGGAAGCTTGTTTCCTTCCCAGTGTAAGAATTGGCTTTTGTAGTCTGGTCTGCCCTGTTCCCATGATGCACTGGGCCAGGGACAGACTAATTTGCATACAGCCAGGTTCTGAAACTGGGATGGTGCAATGAGCTAAAAAAACGGTGTTGGATCTAGCCCTGATCTCTTGACTGGGTGAGAGTATTCTGCTTAATTCAGAGACTCTGTCCATCACCACCCCTTGTTGTAAATTATTTTGTCCACCCTAAGCGTGGAAGGGTATACTCAGATGTGAGTCCCTTGCTCATTGCACCATCAGGATTCAAGCAAGCCGGGCCGAAGACGGCTGAAATGCCAGAAACCGGTCCCCGGAAGCTTGTTTCCTTCCCAGTGTAAGAATTGGCTTTTGTAGTCTGGTCTGCCCTGTTCCCATGATGCACTGGGCCAGGGACAGACTAATTTGCATACAGCCAGGTTCTGAAACTGGGATGGTGCAATGAGCTAAAAAACGGTGTTGGATCTAGCCCTGATCTCTTGACTGGGTGAGAGTATTCTGCTTAATCCAGAGACTCTGTCCATCACCACCCCTTGTTGTAAATGGGGAGACGCTGCGCGGTCGCAGTTGATCTGCTGCTATTGATTGACCTGCATGCCTTGCCTGTTCGTGCTCCCAATTTTTAGCTCACTATTTTAAAACACTGTGGGGCATATTAGCAACAACTTGCGATAATTATCGCAAACTGCGCTTAGTGCGATTTATTTTATCGCCACATATCGCTGGATCTCATCGCGGAGATAGCGCGTTATTAGCAACGTTTTTCTCAAAAGCAAAAAAAGATCTATCGATAGCTGCGAAATCCACCAAAAACCCAAGTAATACAGCGAAAAAAATTGTAGCGCTAGTATAAACCTTGCTAATAGGCAGAGGTGGATTCAGCCTTAGAATCCACCTCCCATTGAGTGGGGTTTTTAGCAGGTGTAAAAATTCCCGCGATAACCCCGGTTAGCGATACTTTTTATATCGCTAACCGGGCCCGGGGCCTCATTGCTAACAGGCGTTAGCTTTGTTAGCGGCTGTTTTCGTGGTCTTTTAGTCGGGTACGCCTACTTTGCATGTCATTAGGGATAAATATCGCGGACATTCAAAGCGGCCCCCAAAACGTTAGCTTTCGCCAGAAAGCTGTTGCTAACAGCTGTTAACGACAGCTTGCTGATAGGGCGATAAAAATATTGTCGCTTCAGTGGCAAAAAGTGCAGCTAAAGCGGCGATATGACCCTTGCTAATATGCCCCTGTGTTCCTCATTTTATGTGTTGCAAAGTTTTTTATTCTGTGCCGGATTGAATCTGGGCTACTTTGGGAGGAGGGGTTGGGCTTTCCCAAACAGCCTTGTTTTGCCTACTCAATCGAGACATAGAGCGCCGCCATTTTGGGGAAGTACGTGCTCTAGTCACTCATGCATAAAAGTGGAGACGCTGCATGGTCCCACAGCGGACCCGCGCAGGTAGCGCGCCATTAATGCGCCAAAGGCAAGCCTGTCTGAGCCTGGAGGCGTCCCGGAGGTGACCAGCGACGTCAAACCAGGGACCTGAGACAGAGAATTGAGTATGGGAGAGAGCTGTTGCTCAGCCTCAGCACGCATTGCCACTGTTAGGGCAAAGCGGCTAGCTGTGAATACTGGGTCGATTTCCGTTGCGCTTTATGTAACTAGGCCTTTCCCTAGGATGTGGGGGGGCTCCTCTGAGGTGTCAGCTCTCAGCACTGTGAGTCGCAGCATAGAGAGGCAGGTGAGGCCCAATAAGGCCATGTTGCTTAACACACATTCTCTTCAGAAACATGAAGCTCAGGTCTTTAACCTCCTTCAAGACTTCCTCCCCGATCTCTTGTTTCTTTTAGAAACATGGCTGACCAACTCTTCCAATCCCACTACTGCCTCGGCTATCCCTCCCAGGAATAAGGTGCTTAGGAAAGACTATTTGACGGGGAAGGGGGGAGGTGCCGCCATTGTGTTTAAACAGCAGTTTGATTGTACTCCCATCTCTATGGACCATGTTGAGGATGCAGAATGTCTAGGTTTCCGTTGCCCCCTGGTCCGCCTGGCCCCTTTCTGAGATCACTTAATGAGGTAATTGCACCCCTGCTTCTTAGATACAACCACCTTTTGGTTTTAGGTGATTTTAATTTACATATGGACAAACCCATGAAGCCTAATGTCGTCTCGCTGACTGAAACACTCACAGCGCTCAACCTAGCCCTTTTTTTTTTATCCTTTCCCAGGTACAACCTAGGCCATAGATTTGACCAGATTTTCTCTAACGCTGAGCAGGAGGTTGATCAGCCGCCACCCCTGGCCTGGTCGGACTACTGCCTCATTAGTTTTAGGGTTTCTAGCATCAGAACCAACTCCCAGGCTTTGCCAAATAGGGTGGAATATAAGTACAGAGCCCCGCATAGGATCCCTCTTTCGGCTCTGGAGGACACGAAGCAACGGACTCCTTGCTATCCGGCAACCCTGAAGAGGACGCACTTAAACTGGAATCCTGGTTAAAACAGATATGCCAATGCATTAGCCCCTCTGATAATACGCACTTCTAAGATGGCCAGCCCGTCAGCTCCCTGGTTTACTGAGTCTTTGAGAACTAGTAAAAGCGCATGTACACGCTTGGACAGGAAGTGGCAGAAAACCTATAAACCTGAGGAGAAACTGGTTCATAAGGTGGCTCTGAAATCCCACTACATTTATGTTAAGGCCACAAAGAAGAGCTATCTGCAGAACAAGATCGATACCGCCAACAACAAGGGAAAGGACATTTTTAACATTGTGAAGCTGTTCACGACCCCTAAGGCTAGCCATTTGGCATTGTTCCTTTATGAAAAGATTGTTACAATTCAAAAATCCTTTTCAGAGGGGTATACAGATGACCTCGTACTGGGGCATGGCCCTGCCAGGGAGCGTTCCACCCAGCAATTCCCCGTGTTATCGCAGATACCTTTCCTGTAGCTTGAAACATCTCTTGAGATTCTGAAGGGTTTAAAGTCTGGCTCGCCCGCAGATTTGTGTCCAGCTAAATTGCTGGCCTCTGTGGCCGTGGTCATAAACCCTGTGGTCAATAAGCTGATGAATTCTTCTCTCTCAACGGGCCTCATGCCGTCCATTTGGAAGCATGCAAAAATTCTTCCGCTCCTGAAGAAACCCTCTGCTGACCCGAAGGTGCTTGATAACTACAGGCCCATCTCCTTTCTACCTTCTCTTTCTAAGACACTGGAGTAGTAGGTGAATAGAGTAATTTCGGACTACGCAGAGAATAATAATCTTCTGCACATCACTCAATCTGGCTTCAGGGCTAATAATAATACGCAAGTGGCTCTGTTAGAGGTGACTGAGCAAATCAAGGAAAAGCTTGACCAAGGTCGTAGAGCTATCCTTATTTTATTGGGCCTGTCAGTGGCCTTCGACACAGTCCCACATGACAAGCTCCTGGAGAGGATGAGTGATCTTGGTATAGGTGGATCAGCGCTCGCATTGCTGGTTTCCTTTCTTGAGGATAGAAGCCAGGAAATGTGGGTGCCTCCTTTCGCTTACCCCATGCCCAGCATGAAAGTGGGGGTCCCTCAAGGCTCTGTTCTGAGCCCCACTCTCTTCAATCTATATATGTTGCCCCTCGCATTTCTGGTGGAAGCTTGTGGGGCCAAAATAATATCATATGCCGACGAAAAGCAGCTAATTTTCACCTGTGAGAAGGGAGCTGATTTTGATGGTGAGAGGATCAGATCATGACTCACTATGGTGTTCAATTGGCTCAATAGGAACCAACTGAAATGTAATTCCGAGGAAGTCGGAAATCATCTTTTTTGGCTCTCTGTCCGTGGAGGACTGGAGACAATGGTGGCATGAGGAGATGTCTCCGCCTTTCTCAGCTCAATGCATGGAAAAATTCTCGCCATCTATATTGATAGCGCTCTCTCAATGAGAACTCAAGTCCAGTCCGCAGTGGGCATCTGCTATGGCATGCTACATGTGTTGAGAACGTTTCAACCTTTTCTCTCACTCGATACCAGGAAAACTGTGGTCGTGGCTGTTACTTCCAGACTGGACTAAACAAACATTCTGTACCTTGGCCTTCCAGCTTATCTCCTCCAACTCCTCCAAGTGGTTCAAAATAATGTGACCAGACTGGTCCTTAGTCTTAAGCCCAGGACTCACATGCCCCCTCACCTTAAGGCATTACACTGGCTCCCTATGAGTAAAAGGATGAAGTTTAAGGAACTGGTATTGTTTTTTAAAGCCCTTCATGTTAAGGGCTCCGGCCACCCTAGGGCAAGAGTCTGCCACTACTAACATGCCAGATCCCTGAGGTCATTATCCATGGGCCTGTCCTGCGTCCCCAGAATGCGCCTAGCTCAGGGCAGATCTTTCAGGCTCCTGGGAGCTCAAGCGTGGAACAATCTACCTGCTTCTCTCAGATCTACGGCTGACGTGGCGGTTTTTAAGAAATCTCATGGTCACTACACTATGTAGGTATGACCACCAGAAAGGTACATTGGTGCTTTGGCGGACATAGACGTAACATACGATGTAGACACAGTACCACCAAATTAACCAACTATTATTTAAGCATAAATCATACAGAAAATGATTTGTCATGGGTGGTCATTGACAAACTAAATGAGAAAAGAGAACAATCATACTTTCACAATCACTTCTACTTAGAGAACAACGATGGATTCAACGCTTGCACACTGAACTAGATGGACTCAATGACGACATACCATGGATGTCATTGATTCAGATCTAACATACTACTATTGTAGAAGGACTGTACATTCAGTTGAACATTAGGATGGTTCTCAAATTTACACAAATATGATAAACACAAGTGGAAGGCATAGAGGTTTTTCTTGAACTTTCATGGGTGTAACACTGATAGAGCGCGCAGGTCACCCGGCCAACAATTTCACCATATACTTATCGGGCCTATAACCGACAATTTTATTATATACGTTAATCAGGTGACCTTACACTCTACTACCAGTAACCCTGGGTCCTTCCTATTTTCTCTACTGTACCCGACTTACCATTCCACCGTTACGGGTACCTAATGACCACAATGGATCAGGGAGCTAGCTGTGGAGAAAGGTGCAAAACAAAATACCAACATATACTCTTTTATACTTTTATTAAATGACCACAGACTACTGGGAAGTTTTAAAGATTTTATCTAAAGTTCAGATTCGGAAATCATCAAGTTTACAACCAAAAGGCAATCAATAATCAAAATAATGAAGAGCACATAACCATACAAGAAGTAAATTAAGCTGATCATTTGTGGGTTTATGGGAAGGTAAGAACAAGAAACATGCTAGTCAGGAAGTTCAGAGTTTAGATTTAAATGACGTGATTCTGAAATACTATACACCTATAGGAAAGGTAAAAATGGGACACGCTATAATTCTAAGAGCATCAATTCAGTTAGCAGAGAGAGAGAACATTATAAACCACATCTAGATTTCATAGAAATGTGCTTAAAGGAAGGGTAACATAGGAACATGCTAGGAAAACAGTAATAACGTATGAGCTTTTCATTCAGTAGTTTTGCGAAAGCATGGAAAATCAACTATGCGCAAAGGTATGTCTTTATTAAAGCAAAAGACAGAAAAATAGAAGGTGCAGTATAGAGTTTTCAGCACTATATATTTACCTAGAATGGTGTGAAGACCAACCCTGGCCACGGATCAGTCAAGGACAGGAAAAACCCCAAGGAAGGACAGTCATCAATGGGACAGCAGGTGCAGAATGGACACCCCAGGACAGGACAGGAAACCCAGATTAGGATCAGGACAGGACCACCAATGCACGACCAGCACCGCAGTTTGGAAGCAACGCCTGCGCTCCACCCTCTCTGCAGCTATCGGCCAGAACCCCGATTGGGTTATCGAACTCCCCAGCAAAGTGCTCCGCCAGCACTTAAGGTTTAGTAAAACCTCTGAGTCTATGGATATTTCGGACAGAGTGCTCCGCAGCGCTCTGTATTCAGTCAACTATTGAGTGCGTTGGGTCAGTGACAGGTCAGCTATTCGGACAAGTCGGACAATTTCTCTAGCTAAACCTAGGCTAGTTATACTGTTTTCGGGTCAGTGTACCACCCCCCAAATGTTGCAAGTGTCAGAATCCCCAATTTCGATTGGTCCCCAAGTAGGATAGGTCAACACACCAATCACATTTCATTTCTACAAGCCTACATTAACATATTCTGGGACCGCCTATTGATTTTGGGGTTCCCATGACTTATTCTACAGAATACAATAGAAAGAATACATTTGTTGCTACTGTAGTACATTTCGACTTCTCCGGCTATGTGAAGGTGCATCTTCCCAGGCACGACTTGGCAGGGACCTTCAGCTGGCACCTTGTCAATGCCACCGGCAGAAGACTGTCATGCGCAGAACAGGATTTCAATATGGTTTCTCGAGCGTCCCATCAGACCCTCAATATCGCGGTACATGAAAAGTAAGCGAAAACAAATTAAATCATAGAATTAAATGAATACACTGTATACCATGAATTGCTACTCTATACCCCTTTACTTAAAATATACTATGGCGTGAGAAATTAATGCAAACAGACAATAACATAAAACATTAGCGCAAGCTTCACCATGTGAGAACACAGACAGCCATCTTAAAAGCCAATGCGCAAGCGCAAAAGATTCCCACCAGAACTGCAAGTACGTCACGTCACGTGAGTGTGACTAACGCATGCGCAGAACGAAACCCCGCCAAGCAGCGGCCATTTTAGATACAAATGTTATTGAGTTAGTAAACACATACGCAAGCATCACTAGGACACCCCAAATGTCTGAATAAAGGGAAATTAGTAAGACAAACAGGTTGAATTACATTGTTATAAGTTATTAGAGGTTCATGAATCCAAGCAAGTCGCGTAATATGCGAATCCTTGCTCCATCAATCCCCTCTTTGATGATATTTACTATCATCATAACTAATGGAATCAGATGCCAACCTTTCACACTTTGTTCATTTCAATCTCTTCCAACATTCGATTCAATTTTTCTTTAACTTCTTTATTAGGGTGAGAATTTTTCACCCTTTTGTGAATCTGATTATTTAGTTCCTCTAATTCAAGTTCATCCACACTCCGTTTCACACCTCTCTTATTCACAGTGTATTTCTTTTGGTGTTTGCGACATTTGCAACAGACAAATATAAGGAATATAATAAAACCTATTATGGCAATTGGCATCAGTACCTTAAACAACAAACCTCTACCTAACTGTGCAAACCAATGACCTACAGCAGAGAGACCATCAGTAAGTCTTTTCCAGGCACTGTCAACCTCTAGTGGTTTAAGTTCTTTTTCCAAATTTGTAATGTTCCTTACATACCTTTGGATCCCTACACTTTTGTCAGGTATGTAAGTGCAACAATGTTGCGCTTTCAACATTCTGCAGACTCCGCCCTCTTTCGCTAATAGAGTATCAAGGGCAAGTCGGTTCTGTGAAACCATTGATCTGATCGCAACCATTTCGGTATTGACCATCAGAAAACCTCCAGCAGTGTCGGTAGATAACCGATCTACTACTGTAGACAATTTGCAAATTTTGTGTGAATTCAGAACCACTCCCACTGCAGGTATTATTGCGCTAAAAATATCTCCTACAATCTCACCAGCAGTTTCTCTTCTAGTGCGTACTACTTTGTTAGTTTCTTCATTGCTTCCAGTGATTTTTCCCACATGGTATATCTTCGGGAAGACAATACCAAAATAGCAACTCCCGTACCAATGGTCGGGCAATTTGAAATAGGCCTTGTTCCCACAAATAAAATAGATTCCAGGAAACACAGGCTCTGTCCCATCTTTGAAACCCCAACCTCCAATTACCTTGTAATTATGCTCACATTCACTCGAACCGATGAAAACATTGTTATAATAACTAGTCATTTCCCTTTGAAGACAGAGCTTCCCCTTCTTTTCGAAATCAAGGAGCATAGCAGCAGTAGCTCCGCCATCTGAGGTGCTCCCTATACTTTCTGCCCATTTAGGAACTTTATGGTTCCTATCTTTGGCTTTCTTCTGGAAACTCTCTCTTCTCTTCTCTTCTCTACCATGTCCAGAAATTCTTTTTCCTTTTCATGTACAGAACAGGTCAGGTTATTTTTATGTGCATCATCTATATTAATTTTCCCTACAGTTAGAAAATAATCACTCATGTATTTAGCTACATTTCTAGTCGTCTGTACAGGGTTCAGGTTTCGTCGAACAGGGAGTTCAGAAAATGTCACGTCAGAGTTCGAATAGTAATACTGTAAAGGTCCTCTTTTATAAAATAAGCTAGCTTAAATACTACAGGAAATTCCATAGGTTAAGGGCAAGTGATGATAAGTCACGCCTTCAGCTACAGAAGTAGGTAGCTTCATGCAGACATAGCAGTCGTCTATCTCCATAGTTTCTACATAATGCAATAACAGATTTGCGAAAACGTTTAAATGAGTCTTGTTCTTAATCTTGTTAAAGTGTAATGCTTCCTCATCTGGTGCTTCTAAGTTTAATTGTCTTCGTTTCAGACTAAGTGGTTTGTCCAATGTGTCTACTCTTCGTGGTGTCGTTCTAGTGTGCGATTCTACAGTGTCGTCAGGTAAGTTATTATTCGGGTACAGGCTTGGATTCTTACTCATCAGAGAAGGAAGGGTTACAGTTAGTCCTATCCACAGGATCAGTACTATTGCTACACTACACAAACATACTTGGCAGCATGTTTTACAACAACTACGTCTAGGTCTTCCGTTGACACTTGAATCAGACATTTCTGCTTAACAGAAGTTTTCCAACCCCTCTTTGTAACTTTGCACAGGTAGCTTACACTGAGCAACTTCAGGTTGGTTCGTCTTCTTCGGCAGACTGATCAGCTGTCTGTTCTTCGTCACTTTTGTCAGTTATATCAAGATCCTCAAATTCCTCCAATATCAAATAAGTCCATTCAAGATCTTGGTATTTTTCGTTCAATCTTTTTATTCGATCACTTCTTCGTTTGGAGTTTTCTCTAGTCTGCTCTGCTATACGAGAACTTTGTCTTCTTTGTTCAAGTTTTTCTTCTACTGTTTTTAGTCTCAGTCTCAGTCTTTTAATAAACCTTGGTTCAGTATTTTTATTTTTCTTGAGTCTTTTAGCTGGCACTGTGGTTTGGCTTTCTTCTAATGCTCTTTTATTCTCACTGGTTTGTGGCACTTCTGCTTCTGCTTCTTCTCTTCCTGTCTGACTAGTCCCAGGTCTAATATCTGTTTCTTCTGCCTGGTTACTAAGCTGGCCTTGTTCAGGTGTATACTGGATTTGACTTTTGGGCGTTTCAATTTCTGTGTCCTGAACACGTTCGTCTATTTCTATCTGTTCCTGTTCAAGCACTTCGAACCTTTGATTTTATTCCGCTTGAACTTTCGCCCTAATTTCTGTCTGTCCCTTTTCAACTTCAAGAGTTCTTGGAGGTGTGTCGATCACCTGTTCTGTCCCTATCTGATCTTCTTCTCCTTCAGATTTTACATGGATTTCAATAATCTGATTGTCTTCTCCTATTCCTGTCTCTTCCTCACTATTCCACTCTCTGTTTGCGTAGGTCTGGCTTCTTGTTCTGATTGGATCATCCGTCAGGTCAATTATGGGTATCCACTTATCTTGACTGGTGCTCGGTTGTTCTTCATCAGCTACTTCGGAACCCACGTCTGGAGAATCCTCAGCTCGGCAACCTTCAGCGTCAGTCTTCTCGTCCCTGATCACCTTCTTGGTATGGCTGGCATGGATCCACTTTGGAACCCCGGCACACTTCACCGCTGTCGTGGTCACCAGTATCACTTGGCGTTGTTTTCCCCACTTCGGTGCAAGGCAATTTGAACGAGTATGCTTCTTGAGTACAACCCAATCGCCTGGAACCAATTTATGGACTGGAGTTGTTGGACTGGCGACGGCGTCTTCCCCAATCTGGCGAGAGATAGAACGCACTTGGTCACCCAGTTGCTTGCAGTACTCAAGTACCAAATCATCAGAAATGCTTATCAGTTTGTATCCTGGTACCCATGCTTGTCTCATCACTCTTCCCATCAGGATTTCATGGGGACTCAGGCCTGTTTTTCGGTCTGGAATACTTCGGATTCCCATCAGAACAAGAGGTAAAGCCTCTATCCAGTTCATGCCCATAGATTCACACATCTTCCCTAATCTTGACTTGATAGTGCCATTTACTTGTTTCACTATTCCAGAAGCCTCTGGACGATATGCACAGTGCAGCTTTTGTGTAATCTTGAATGCTTTACAAAGCTGATCGATTACCTCATTCTGGAAATGCCCACCTCTATCTGATTCAATTGAGACTGGAACCCCGTACCTAGGTATTAGCTGTCGTAGTAACAATTTGGCTACAGTCATGGTGTCATTCTTTTTGGCTGGATAAGCTTCCACTCATTTTGAAAACAGGCAGACAATGACAAGTACATATCTCATTCCTTTACAAAGGGGCAATTGAATGAAGTCTACCTGCAATCTTACAAAGGGACCTCCTGACTTCCCAATTTTTCCCAATTCGACTACAGTTCCTTTCCCAGCGTTGAACTGCTGACAGGTTAAGCACCTCTGGCAGAGTGACTCTGCTACCTTCCTGAATTTCGGGTTGTACCATGTTTGTTGGAAAACCCAAACCATGGCATCCCTTCCAACGTGTGCATCTCCATGCATCAATCTGGCCATAGAAGCAAGCAAGCGTCTAGGCAACACAGGCATACTGTCAGGGCCCACAATGATACCATCCTCACTTCTCTGTCGACAACCAAGCATTCTCCATTTTTCCTTTTCCTTTGTTGGTGCCGCATACTGCCAATCTCTCAATTCCTCCCATGTAGGCACCTCCTCAAACACCATAAGTTGGCAGCTGTTTCCATATCCCCCCAATTTAATATTCACAGACATTCGATGTCTGGCACAATGTTGGGCCTCTTCGTCAGCATATCGATTTCCCACTGTCACATGATCGGTGCCAGATTGTGACCACTGCCAATTCTTTTGGTAACTGGATTGCATCCAGTAATTCTTGTACAACCTTTCCATTTCTGATAGGAGTACCTGAAGAAGTCAGAAACTCCCTTTGTAGCCACAATTGGCCAAAGTCATGCACAACCCCATAACAGTATTGACTGTCAGTATATACTGTTATTCTTTTATTCTTCCCAATTTTACAGGCTCTTGTCAATGCAATCAATTTGGCTACTTGTGCAGACTTCACTCCAAATAAACAGGATGCTTCTATAGTGCGTTTTACCGTGACTACAGCATAAGCAGCACTTAGGCCTACAAGTTCGTGTCTCAGACATGAGCCATCCACAAACAGCTCACTATCTTCTACCGGCAGAGGTACTTCCTTGATATCTGGGCGTGGTTTGGTACTGAATTCTGTCAGGTCAATGCAATCATGTTCGACCTCTCCCTTTGCTTCTGCAATTATTGAGTCTGGCAATAGGGTTGCTGGATTCAGTATGTTACACCGAGTAATGACTACATTTGCAGCACCTACGAGAATCCTCTCATACTTAGTCAGTCGACTAGGGGTGAGATACTGGGTTTTAGTTCTGGTCAGTAAAATTACAACGGCATGTGGAACATACACAGTTACAGGATGTCCCATAACAATGGATTCACTCTGTTCTAGACTCGTGCAAGTCGCGGCTACTGCTTTCAGACATCCGGGTAATCCAGCAGCCACTGGATCCAAAGAGGCAGAAAAATATGCCACTGGACGTCTAGTCAGACCATGAGCTTGGGTTAGGACTGACAATGCACAATTGTCTCGTGTATCACAAAACAGTGAAAATTCCTTAGAATAATCAGGCATGCCTAAAGCAGACATTCTCGTAATTTAGTAAATGCTGTCAGGCATTCCTCATCCCATTCTACTTTGTCCTTTGCTCCTTTCTTTGTCATCTTGATCAAAGGTTTTGCTAGGACTGCAAATCCCACAATCCATTGCCTGCAGTAACCTACAACTCCAAGGAACATTCTGAGTTCTTTCTGGGTATTGGGCAACTGCATGTTTCGAATTATTCTGATTCTTTCTCTCTATCTGGTGCCCCAGATATTTTACTGACTTGGTACAGAACTGCAATTTGTCAGGTGATACTTTATGTCCTCCTTCACCTAGATGGTTCAGTAGGGCAATGGTGTCAACAACACAATCTTTCTGACTCTTAGACGCCACCAAGAGGTCGTCTATATATTGCACCAAAACTGAGTTTCCAGGTAGGTTAAAAATTCAAGAAATTTTTTCAAAATCTGAATAAAGATTGAGGGGCTTTCTGTGTACCCCTGGGGGATGCGATTCCAAACGAACACGTGACTGTCGAAAGCAAATGAGAAAAGAAATTTGCTGTCTGGATGCAAAGGGATCGAAAAGAATGCATGACATAGGTCAATCACAGTGAACCACTCAGCATCCCAGGGGATCTGATACAGGATCACTGCTGGGTTTGGAACAATAGGACAGCAAGGAACGACAATTTTGTTTACCTTTCTCAGGTCCTGTACTACCCTATACTTGCCACTAGGTTTATTGATTCCAATTATGGGTGAGTTACACGGGCTACTCATCACTTCTTGTATGATGTTTGCTTCTAATAATCTTTTTATTTCAATGGCAACTCCTGCTCTCACTTCTGCACTCATTTTGTACGGTGTTGTATTAGGGTACACTGCATTTTCTTTCATGGCTATTTTTATTGGGTCAACGTTTGCCATCAAGCCTACATCCTTTCCAGTAAAGTCCCATACTTCTGGTTTCACTGTCTTTTGGAGTTCTTCGGGTAAGTCTTGTATAGTCAATTGTTTAATTTCTGAGTCAGGTTTGATTAACATTAATTTATATATTCCATCTTCGTCTGGGGTTTGAATTTCGACGCCTTTTGGTGTGCAAAAGATGGTACAGTTCATTTTACACAACAAATCACGTCCCAGTAAGTTTACTGGACTGGTATCACAAACTACAAATCTATGCATTTCTTTAAAGTTCCCTATAGTAATCTCCATGGGCTCAGTAACTGGGGTACTAATCAATTGATTAGATACACCCACTACTTGGATTGCTTCTCCCGAGAGGGGTAGGTTTGGAACGTCTGCTGTTCTCACAGTAGAACGAGTAGCACCAGTGTCCAACAGAAAGGTGACATCATTGCCGTCAACCTTTCCTTCAATGTATGGACCTGACTGGTCTACAGACAAGGAGGCGCCAAGTACGCACTCCTTGTCCTCCCCTCTCAGGCCCCGTCAGTATTGATCGTCACAAAGAAAAGTATCATTCAATAAAAATTGCGAAGTTGCTGCATTTCTGTCCTCGTTTCCTCCCCAGATTTCTATGTCATCACCCTGCGGTGTTTTTCCCTTATAATTCGGTTTAGGTGCACGGGGCAACTGACTTGCCTTTACCTGTTGCTGGGTCTTTCTTGGCCTTTCATTCTGCGTCTGTGGATTTAAATCAGGGGTTTGAGGGGTATTATGCTGTGCATATGGACACTCGTCTCTCCAGTGCTCTATCTCTCCGCACTGGTGACAGGGAAATTTCATTTTGGCTTCCTCTCGACTCATTTTTACTCTGGGCTTCCCTCCTCCCCTAGAACCTTGATTTTGAGAAATTTTATTCATTTTACCTAATTGTTTTTCCTGCTGTTCCGCTAGTTTTACTTGTGCCCACATAACCTTTTCCTTCAGAGCCTTTCGCTTGTCTGCCATCTCGTCTTCGCAATACTTTGCGTATCGCAAGACTTCGTCTATTTTCTTAGACTGCCAACAGATTTTATTGTCTTTGATCCACTGACAAATTTCAGGTCTTAAACCGTTTACAAACCTGTAAATGAAGTGGGTCATATCCTTCATCTCGATATTATCTATTCCACTGTACGTTTTAAACACCTGTAACAGTCTTTCATAGAAGGAGTGCACAGTCTCATCCCTCTCCTGCGTGGTTCTATCTATCTTGGTCCAATCAGTTTCCTTTGCAGGTACTTTTTTCTTTAGGTGTAACATAACCTGGTCGTATTTTCTCATCACCTCATCAGAGGGAGCTCCTGTAGCAGGGTCCCTCGTATATTCCTTATTAGGCCAATCAACGGCGATTTTACATTCGGTCCATAAATCCACAGGAACCACTATGTCGAAAAACCCATCCAGGTCTTTCCATAGGCATTTTTGCACCTTTACAAACCTTTCCACTTGCCTGTACCATTCCACAGGCTTTTCTCACAATTTTGGAAAGTCATTTGTAAAGGACACAATATCCTGTCTGGACCATGGAACGTGCACATACTTCCCACCTGGCACTTCTCGCATGGGGTATAAATGTTCTGTTTTGTCTGCTTCCTTTAAAACGTACTCAGAAGTCGCCTGTTTAGATCTAACCTCTTCCTTTTTCTTTGCCCATCTTGCTTTCCACTTTTCTACGTCTCCCCATTTTTGCAACACGGTCAACAATTCTTTGATCTGAACCTTCTTTCCTGACACATTCATATTCTCTAGATCTTTGTCTGAGAACTCTGCTCTGTAGGGCTTTTGTAATGGCTTTGATTTGGAAATATCTATTCCCATACTAGCTGCAGTGTCTGTTAATTTTTCATGGAGCACTCGGGTATTACGGGTAAGACTCTTGCAGATAAACAGCAGCTCTTCCTCGGAGTAGGTGTTTAATCTGTCTAACCCCACGTTTCCGGCCGTCAGTTCTTCCATTTCAATTCTTAATTTATAAATATCTAGTGGTTTTGTCTGAGGAGTTTGTCTCTCTAATTCTCGACTCCATCTCTCAATCTCTTCAGGAGTTACCAATGTGACACTCTTGGTACCTGAAGTCGATTCCATTTGAATCTCTCTCGTATTGAAAGGATTATGTCTCTTCTGCAAACTCCTTCCTGAGTTCCTAATTGGTAAATCCATTAAAGAAGCTTCAGATTCACATTCCCTCGTCTGATCATCTACAATTAAGGGCTCTCTTCGGGGCTGTACTACAGTCGGGGTAATAATTGGGGCTTGTGGACTTACTTGCCTATCCCCATACAAAGGAACAACGGGTTCAATAGTTACTGGGATTGTCAAGGCTTCGGGGCTTGTATTTAACTGGGAGAGTTTCTGAATTATTTCGGTTCTCTGTTTGGCTAGAGCCTCTCGCTCTTTTTCCTGCAGCATTCTTTCCAAGCTTATTTCAGGTACTATTTGCGGGCTTAATGTTGGGACAGTTGGATGCGTAATACTTGGTCCTTCACCATAATTTGGTTTTGGGAAACAGCTTCCTGTGTTTACGGATCTCGATCCTTCATCATAAGGAGGTCTTGGACCAAAGTCTCTTTCTCCTGAATATCTTGATTCTCCACTAAATGGAGGTCCTAGACAGGTGTCTCCGGCACCTATGAGTCCAAGGCCTTCATTATAAGGAGGTATTTGACAGCTGTCTCTTACGTTTACAGATCTATTCCCTTCCTGACACAGGGGTCGTTGGGAAGTATCCCCTATACTAGAGGATCTGGGTCCTTCATTATAAGGAGGCGGACTTTTCATAAACATGTCATCTAATAACTCATCATCCGAATCCCCATTGGACACCCAATGTTTGCATTTTTCTGTCTTTTTCTCTCCCGCAGGACCACCCATTGGCATCATGGGAAACAGTCCTTCTACAATCATATTCTGTCTCCACTGTTTCATTTTTTTATCGCGGGTTTCTTGCTTTAATTTCGGATAAAATTTTGTTAACCCTTTGTCCAATCGGGGCTTGTCTCTCTCAAAAGCCTCGATCTCCCATTCCTCTAATGCTTCGTAATGCGTTAATCTAGGTCTGGGATGTAAATCATTCATTCGGGTTCTCAAATAAATAGAATCCTACCATTAAATGTACCTTCTAACGGGAAAGCCAAAATTCCGTCGTCTTTTGTGTATTCCGCCCAATTTTCCAACCATACACATGAGTGGGACCCTTTATCAAACATCATGAAAGATGCAGGGGTATTGGGTGGCGGAATGACAATACCTTCTCTAGTTTTTATAGGTTTATCCTTTTTGAAGTAATTCTTCACTTTATTTACAAGGGACAATTTTCTCTTATTTCCGTACATAATGCTGGTGTTATGCCCTTTCCACTGATCGTTTTCAAACCCTAAATGTCGTGGATAAGGTCTAGTATTCGTTCTATACGTGTGCCACATACGACTTCTGCGAGCGACTTTGTTTACAAATCACTCCCAATCCAAATGCGCCTTTTATTTTCGTGCAACCAATAGAATGCACGAGTTCAAAAATTTCGACCAATGGGTGCGCGGCCTTTTCGCGAGACAGGTTCTCACGCTTTCGGCGCTCACCCCTCCTAAACAATTTCCAGCTCCGCTACACACCCGCTGTTTCGACCAATACCAGCGCGGCACAGAGTGACGTCAGAGCAGCTCCGCAACTGACTCCCTCCCTCACAAGATAACGGAAACTTAATTTTCTATCTTAAAGTGCAACTGCTTCAGTTATTTAACAACGAAAACACATTCGCCACTGTACTCGAGTGTCTAGAAAGGAAAGATACGTTTTACTGCAAGTAAACCTCTTCTGTCTACTTTTCACACACTACGGATAGATCTCTTCCGCCTACCCTTCACTCAAGCATTAGGGAACCTGCTACTTCTTTGACTCATCCACTTCTTTTCGGGATATATACTAAGTCTAAAGTTTCACCAGCAAACCCCTTTGCTGTCAACCAAGCTCAGATGAACCTGCTACCCCTCCCGTGTGACCCTCACTAGGTTATGCCACAGTGGCAGCGAACTCTTTGCTATCATTTATTCAAGCATACGTAAAAAAAAAAAAAACTAATTAGCGCTTCCAGTTTTGCCTAACCTGCACTAATTTTCCTAGAGTAAGTGACCTCACCACGGCGTGGATTCTTCCTACCACCCGCTATTCGATTCCCCGGGGATTCCAGACAAACACTAAACAATTACTAACGAGTGGGTTAGAACATAAATCAATATAACAGTAAGAAAAACAATTTAAAACATTTCATAATTTTTAAAGAAAAACATTTCACGTGATCGATCAAATTATTATCAACAATATGTTCACAATTTAAGCAGCAAAATCTTTATAGCAGCATCCGACCTACCTAGCTACCTTAACTAGTCCTATCTTACTTTAACTAGTCCCTAACCATAGCTCTGCTACCAGAAATTACTAATAGAGCGCGCAGGTCACCTGGCCAACAATTTCACCATATACGTATCGGGCCCATAACCGTCAATTTTATTATATACGTTAATCAGGTGACCTTACACTCTACTACCAGTAACCCTGGGTCCTTCCTATTTTCTCTACTGTACCCGACTTACCATTCCACCGTTACGGGTACCTAAAGACCACAATGGATCAGGGAGCTAGCTGTGGAGAAAGGTGCAAAACAAAATACCAACATATACTCTTTTATACTTTTATTAAATGACCACGGACTACTGGGAAGTTTTAAAGATTTTATCTAAAGTTCAGATTCGGAAATCATCAAGTTTACAACCAAAAGGCAATCAATAATCAAAATAATGAAGAGCACATAACCATACAAGAAGTAAATTAAGCTGATCATTTGTGGGTTTATGGGAAGGTAAGAACAAGAAACATGCTAGTCAGGAAGTTCAGAGTTTAGATTTAAATGACGTGATTCTGAAATACTATACACCTATAGGAAAGGTAAAAATGGGACACGCTATAATTCTAAGAGCATCAATTCAGTTAGCAGAGAGAGAGAACATTATAAACCACATCTAGATTTCATAGAAATGTGCTTAAAGGAAGGGTAACATAGGAACATGCTAGGAAAACAGTAATAACGTATGAGCTTTTCATTCAGTAGTTTTGCGAAAGCATGGAAAATCAACTATGCGCAAAGGTATGTCTTTATTAAAGCAAAAGACAGAAAAATAGAAGGTGCAGTATAGAGTTTTCAGCACTATATATTTACCTAGAATGGTGTGAAGACCAACCCTGGCCACGGATCAGTCAAGGACAGGAAAAACACCAAGGAAGGATGTTATAATCTGATGTCTGTTTCCTTAAGGAATTCTATCAGATCATATAGAATGTGAGCTCTTTACAGGGCAGTTCGTGTTAGGCTGGGAAACCGACTGGACATTGATGTTGTACCTCATTAAAGATACTTAAATTACTTAAAGTCGAGTATCACACTTTTTAACAATGGCGACGAGGACGACTTAACTTGATTGGGGACAAGTGGACAGCAGCATCAATTCCCCAAACATTTCAATCTTGGACTTATCCTGATTTTACTCATTTTCATAGCAGAAAATACGGAGGAAATCGGAACATTTGGACTGATCGAGATTTACTTTTAACTGTACAACTTTAACTTCGTGTTCAGTATAAAGGTACTTTATTCTTGATTTACATACTTTGCGTGATTCGGAGTGCTAACAACCGCCCCTGCGTTATTCAACTTTGAGGTGGATTCCATACCTCGAGAGCCTGGGACATTCTCTGCGCGCGTTCGTGCTTCTTCTACAGAATGTTTCCCTGAACGCAAAAAGTGACGGAGCTGCTTATCAACGTCATCACGTAGAGGTCGAATCTAACGTGACCCCACGCATAAACGTAGGCGCCATCTTGTGTTTACCTGAAAAACGGAGCGCTTAAACCTTACTTCACATACACGATCTCCAGCAATCAGAACTGCCATCGGCTGTTAATTGCAGATCGTGTCATTTTCAGCGCCGAGTCTGTTTATCTTCAACATTCCTGTTGGTTATTTCACGGTATTTTCAATTTTTCTCATACTTTTGAAATTTATTGTAAAAGAACAGTAAAGACTGTTGTTTAACCAGGATTACCACCAGAGACATTTTAGATTAAATATAACTTGGATTATCACAACAAACGTGTTTTTTTTAGGTATTTCTCTATTTTTGAGGACTGAATTTTTCTTTCTTCTCAAGGACTGCTCATCATTTTACTTCTTCATTTCTGTTAACAGAGACTAATTTTGTTTTACCCTCACCATTTCAACAGTTCTTTATTATGGCTACGTCTACTTCAATGTCTCAACCTCCTCCCTTTCTTTCTGAAAAAGGAGATCCGATACTACCTTGGAAGCGATGGAGAAATCTTTTTGACTCTTACATTTTAACTATTGAGGGTGAAAAGTTTTCTGCAATCAGAAAACAAGCAATTCTTTTACATAATTTAGGAGTAGAAGGACGTAACATATATGACAGTATGGATTTACTCACAATTGGGAGTGGTGAGGGTGAGCCCTGTGATGTATATGAAATGTCAATGATGATGCTTCAAACATATTTTGGTCCTCGTATAAATATTGTTTTAGAACGACACAGGTTTTTTACAAGGACACAGGGTTCTACTGAACGTGTTAAAAGTTATGTAGCGTCTCTTAAAACTTTAGCACGTACTTGTGAGTTTGAGGAATTATCTGATTCTTTAGTCAGGGACCAATTAGTGCGATGCACAAATAGTTCTCGAGTACAAGAAAAACTTTTATCAAAAAATCCCACTCTTGATGAAGCTATCAAAATTGTTGAAGGCATGGAAAACACTTCATCTTGGGTAAAAGAGATAAAAAAGGGTCATTAAGAGAAAAAAGAGTTAGAAAGTGAGATTCATGTTGTTAATGACGAACACAGTTTTGAACAACGTATGAGTGTGAGTAAAGTTGTTGCTAATGACAAATTTAAAAAAACTGACATGGACGTTCTCACCCGTAATTTTGTGAAGCCTCATGGAAATGGTGAGGCCAAAGGGGGAAAGGAATCGCTTAAACCTAAGTGTATGAGGTGTGGGAGTTTCACACATTTTTTGAGTTTTACACAGTGTTATGCAAAAGACGCAGTATGCATGAAATGTGGTATTAAGGGACATTACGCTCGAGTCTGTAAAACAACACGGGGTACAGAGAAGAAAAATGATGATGCAGTACGCATTGTAGTGTCTAGCATCAGTGAAGTAGATGGTAAGATTGATTCTGACAAAATCTCAATGCCAGAATGTGACATTATGGTGAATGATTTCAAATTTGTAGTCTTAGCCGACTCAGGGTCTCCCTTCACCATGATAAGCGACAAACAATGGGATGAATTGATTGACTGTAAAAGTGACGATGATACTTATGATAATCAGAATTGCATGTATTTTAAGAGATTTCCTGAAGTCTTCTCTGATGATTTAGGGTGTCTCAAAGGATTTGAGCACAGAATCATCCTTAAAAATAAGGCCATACCTTGTGTACACAAAGTGAGGAAAGTTCCAAACATGATGATGGATCCTTTGAAGGTGGAGTTAGATAGATTATTGAAATTGGATGTGATTGAGGAAATAGAGGCATCAGAATGGTTGGCCCCCATTGTTTTGGCCCGAAGGATAGTGGGACCAAAATTAGGATGTGTGTGGATTTGAGGGGATTGAATGAGTGGATTTGGGTTGACAGACAACCACTACCCAACATTTCAGCGTCACTTAGTACTTTGAAGGGTGCGCGTGTTTTCAGTGTTTTGGACTTATCGTCCGCATATCACCAGATTGTTTTGCATAAGGAGTCTAGGCATCTCACATCATTTGTGACACCCTTAGGTGCATATCGTTTTAAGAGAATGCCTTTTGGATTGGCATCGGCAGCAGCTTGCTTCCAGAGGGTCATGAAGAGAGTTTTAGGCGGAATTGACAATATCATGTTCTTTCAGGACGATATTCTAATATATGGGAAGGGAGAGATTGAACATAGTAAGACTTTGATTGAAGTTTTGGAAAGATTAAAGGAAAAGGGATTGACTGTGAAAAAAGAGAAATGTCGAATTGGTGTGGAGACTGTAACATATCTTGGCCATGTGATTTCAGGTGAGGGGATACAGCCAAAGTTAGAGTTAGCAGAATGTGTTGTAAAAGCTCCAGTACCTAGTGATAAGGATCAAGTGAGATCATTTTTAAGACTTGCAGAATTTTACGCCAAGTTTGTTCAATGATTTGCTAGTGTGACTGAACCTATTAGATCATTACTCAAGAAAAGTGTACATTTTGTGTGGTCGGAGGATTGCCAAGAAGCTTTTGTGAAAATCAAAGAAGAGATTGGAAGAATGCCTACTTTGGGACATTTTGATGTGAATAAAAAAAACATTTTAACCACTGATGCTAGCCTCAAGGGTTTAGGCGCAGTACTTTCTCAAGTAATAAATGGTGAACAAAACACTGTTGCGTTTGCTTCTAGGGCACTCAGGCAGGCAGAAGCAAACTACTCCTGCATTGAAAGAGAAGCACTTAGCGTTTTTTGGGCAGTCCAACACTTTAAGTTTTATTTATGGGGAATTCCATTCTTGGTAAGAACTGACCATCGACCTCTTGTTCAGATTTTTTCTTGCAGGCATAGTGAACATTTAACGCCAAGGATCAAGCGTTGGAGTGAGGGTTTACAGGAATATAACTTTCTAGTACAATATATTCCTGGGTCAAATAACAAATCTGCTGACTGCTTGTCGCGGTTACTGGTAGAGGAAAAAATGTGTGATGACAAGGAAGAATATGTATTTTGGGTTGCTGAAAATGCGTTTACACAAAATGAATGGAGGGATAGTGTGATCAAAGACAGGATTTTAACCGAACTCAAAACCTGGATAAATCAGGGATGGCCTGATTACAAATCTTTGGACCAAGAAATGAAAACATATTGGTCCGTTAAAGAAGAAATTTCTTTTGTAGGAGACAATTTACTTAGAGGTTTGAGAGTGATTCCCCCATGTGAGTTTAGAGACAAAATTATTAACACTGCTCATGAAGGCCATCTTGGAAGGAGTCTCACCAAAGCTAGAGTAAGAGAGAGATACTGGTGGCCTAATAAGGATCGTATGATTGTAGATGTGGTTAAAGATTGTACCTTATGTGCATCCAATGACAAGTCGTATGCAACCAATCGTGCACCTTTGTCACCAGTTAAAATTCCTGAAACTATCTGGATGAAGCTGGGGTTAGACATCATGGGTCCATTTGATTTGTTACCACCAAATGAACGTTTTATCATTCTTTTGGTGGATTACACATCTAAATGGGTAGTAACAAAGTGTACATCTTCTGTGAATGCCAAATCTGTTATTGAGTTTCTCAAGGGAGTGTTTGCTTTTGAAGGTTTACCAAAATTCTTGATAACAGATAATGGCGTGCAATTTGTCTCTGGCGAAATGAGTGATTTTCTCAAAGGTTGTGGTGTGATTCATCAAAAGACAGCATTATATTCTCCTCAAGCTAATGGTTTAGCGGAGAGAATGAACCGACTGGTTAAAACTTGTCTTCAGCGCGCGTTGGATACTAAGTTGTCTCTTAAAGAGATCTTGATGGATACCCTGTGGGCACATAAAACCACACCTAATACTGTTACTTCTACATCTCCTTTTGAGGCCTTGAGGGGCAGAAAAGCGATTTCCAAGTTGAATCCATTTTGGATGCCTGTGGTGGAAGGGGAAACTTCATCGGTTGAAATGAAAAAAGACAAGATTTTGGATTATCAAAATCAATACAAAGCAAGATATGATTCAAAAATGTGTGTAAAAGGTAAGAAATGGAATGTTGGGCACAGAGTTTTAATAAAGAATCCTAGGCACATGTTTAAAGGCAAAAGTACCTTCATGGGTCCATTCACTATTATCTCCATTAAGAAAAATGTAGTGAAGGTTAACAATGGTAGCATTTGGAGTATGTCTAGGTTAGTCAAATGCTTGAAGAATCATTCTAGTCGAACCTTAGAAATTGTTCTCAAGATGATGTTGTTGATGCTGGGTCATTCAGTCATGACCAAAGTGCTGGAACTTCTAGAGCCGGTTTGACATTTACTGATTCTAGTTCAAGTCATTCTTCCAGTAGACAACGTCATTTGCCAATGAAATTTAAAGATTATATTATGTCTTGAATTGCAGTCGTATAGTTTTCTCCCTATGTTATTATTACTGCATTTAACCAGACCATTTCTTTTACTGTTTAGTCATTTTATTTCAGGTTTCCTGTTATGCTGTTTTGGTGATTTGGTGGGGAGGGGATGTGTTATAATCTGATGTCTGTTTCCTTAAGGAATTCTATGAGATCATATAGAATGTGAGCTCTTTACAGGGCAGTTCGTGTTAGGCTGGGAAACCGACTGGACATTGATAAAGATACTTAAATTACTTAAAGTCGAGTATCACACTTTTTAACAAAGGACAGTCATCAATGGAACAGCAGGTGCAGAATGGACACCCCAGGACAGGACAGGAAACCCAGATTAGGATCAGGACAGGACCACCAAGGCACGACCAGCACCGCAGTTTGGAAGCAACGCCTGCGCTCCACCCTCTCTGCAGCTATCGGCCAGAACCCCGATTGGGTTATCGAACTCCCCAGCAAAGTGCTCCGCCAGCACTTAAGGTTTAGTAAAACCTCTGAGTCTATGGATATTTCGGACAGAGTGCTCCGCAGCGCTCTGTATTCAGTCACCTATTGAGTGCGTTGGGTCAGTGACAGGTCAGCTATTCGGACAAGTCGGACAATTTCTCTAGCTAAACCTAGGCTAGTTATACTGTTTTCGGGTCAGTATACCACCCCCCAAATGTAGCAAGTGTCAGAATCCCCAATTTCGATTGGTCCCCAAGTAGGATAGGTCAACACACCAATCACATTTCATTTCTACAAGCCTACATTAACATATTCTGGGACCGCCTATTAATTTTGGTGTTCCCATGACTTATTCTACAGAATACAATAGAAAGAATACATTTGTTGCTACTGTAGTACATTTCGACTTCTCCGGCTGGGTGAAGGTGCGTCTTCCCAGGCACGACTTGGCAGGGACCTTCAGCTGGCACCTTGTCAATGCCACCGGCAGAAGACTGTCATGCGCAGAACAGCATTTCAATATGGTTTCTCGAGCGTCCCATCAGACCCTCAATATCGCTGTACATGAAAAGTAAGCGAAAACAAATTAAATCATAGAATTAAATGAATACACTGTATACCATGAATTGCTACTCTATACCCCTTTACTTAAAATATACTATGGCGTGAGAGATTAATGCTAACAGACAGTAACATAAAACATTAGCGCAAGCTTCACCATGTGAGAACACAGACAGCCATCTTAAAAGCCAATGCGCAAGCGCAAACGATTCCCACCAGAACTGCAAGTACGTCACGTCACGTGAGTGTGACTAACGCATGCGCAGAACGAAACCCCGCCAAGCAGCGGCCATTTTAGATACAAACGTTATTGAGTTAGTAAACACATACGCAAGCATCACTAGGACACCCCAAATGTCTGCATAAAGGGAAATTAGTAAGACAAACAGGTTGAATTACATTGTTATAAGTTATTAGAGGTTCATGAATCCAAGCAAGTCGCGTAATATGCGAATCCTTGCTCCATCAGTACCAGTACCACCTTTTTTGCACCATTGTAACATTACATGTAGGACAATTACTTGACACAGCTTTACATGGGATGGGTGTCACAATACATTTGGATAATTCACACGTTTATATAATTACAATGTTTTTTTTAACATTATAGTTACGACTACTGTGAGAAGGGTTACATCCCACCTGTACCTGAATGTTTAACCGGTGTAGACGACAAAATGAAATATACTGGGTTTCCATCATTTTGGACTACATTTCCCAGACAACCTAGTGCCTTTGTGACATCAACACGCCCCATGCCTGGGTGTTTAGCAGCCCCGCTGGACCTCATGTGTTTCCTCGCTGTTAGGAGACGTTAGAATGCCGCGGACGGGTCCATGATACATATGTTCTATAGCCATTGTAATAACAGAATTAGGTGCATATAACACACAACACTATTACATTTGACAACATTGCATACAATACGTAAACAGTTCCGAAAGTACTTTGGTTGTTGAAGCACACTCAATTTCGCCCTTGTTAACATTACAGTTTTGACTTTGTGCTACAGACGGTGGCAAGTGGCAAGAGAGATGAGCAAGTTGTGAAGGTGGCATGAGATTTTCTAGATGATTATTCGTTATTTCACCCAAGGATTTATATGTTTGGGAAGAAATTAAAATATACAAATTCACTGGTGAGACAAATATAGCACCATACATTTAGAGAGTTTTACATGTGTGTTCTCACTTCATCACTCTGCACATTTTTAGAATAATGTCTATGGAATCATTGTCTGTCTTTTGTCTGATGTTGTGATTCTATTATTTTTCACTGCAGGCCTACAGTTCAAATCATTGAGGCGGGTGCCTGACATCTTATCATTTCATAAATGAGGGTAGTGTTTAATTTCTTTATTCATTTGCTATAGCAGAGACGGTAGCTTGAATCTTGACAAATGCCACTGACCCCTCCTATGAGGATCAACACAGGCAGAAAGATGTTGGCCTCTTCATGTGGATAGAAGTTTTCTCCCATTCATTTTATTCTGCCTCTAGGGAAGAGGTATTCAATCTGTGTGGCGCAACCCTCAGGGGGGTGCGTGGAGTCCTGTGAGGCAGTCACATATTCCCCAGCCTCAATTGTGCCTGGAATTTAAAACATTTGCTTTTGTTTTGGAAAAAGACAGAGTCCTGGTAAGGCTAATTGTTCAAATGCTTCATCTGAGTCTCCTGTGCTGTGAAACGCTTTTGTGCCAGAGTGCCTAGTTGCCTGACCAAAATCCAAATGTGCCCTATTAGTTAATCTGCAGCCGTGAAGGGTGCTTGGGCCCCGATGAATCACTCCAAGCTTTGTGATTAAAAAGATTTGGTTTTTTGAGTGGTAGTGGTGAGCTGTGAAGTACTTGCTTTTAATCGTAACTGTATTTACATTGCCCTTAGTACCCCTAAGGTGGTGTTGAAGGGACAGTTATGTAAAAAACATTGCATTACATACACCCTCTTATTTCCAAAATGTACATTTTGGAAGCACCATTTTATTGTAAAACTATTTACACATTTTGTATCAGTGTATCTTATACTGCGTGTAATACAATGCAAGTCTAAAATAATGGCTTACAGATTCACAATGCTTTCTGTCACAGGCTGTGACCTCATAGCACTAAAAATACACAAGTCCCTATTCTCCACTGCACCAAACAAGATTTAATTATATGGCTCTCTAGTTACACAAAGACATCTGCAGTGCATTAACTAATAGATGTTTCATAATGTTCTACACTGCATCTCCCACTGAGTAACAGCTTTTAAAACTTATTTTTCATTAACGCTGCCCATTATTTTATAAGTAGGTACATAATGGTGAAAGACCTAAAAAAAATACAGCATATTTTGGGGCGTATTAATGAGAGGCTAGCGCTGCCAGGCCATCACTTTTTTTTTTGCTGCGGCGGCGCAAGTGTCTCAACCATATCAATGAGGCGGCACAAAATCACCCTGCATGGCTTTAGATGGCCTCATAGATATGGAGTAAGGCATGGCAGCGCAAGTCACTGCGTCGCCTTACCTTGCATCAAGGAGGTGTTCCATGGGCATTGCGTGGGGTTTCCCACATAACACCCATGATTTTTTATGCTACCCCATATTTACAAAATAACATAAACCTGGGGAAACGCCAAAAACATATGCCTCCCCAGCGGAGGCGTAACGAGGAGACATTTTTTCATTTCTCCTGTTATTTTCCTTTTTTCTGCGTGCGGCATTCTGCAGCTCACAAAGAAAGAGGAAAACGCCTCTCTGGATTATTTTGTAAAGGAAGGTGCCCCCTCCTGCACAGGAACAATTGTGCCTATGTTGGTGCTAAGCAGCAATTTGTGCACCACTTTCATAAATATGGTCCATTCCTGCCCTTTCACATTGGCATAGGGCAGCGCATCAAGAAGTCTTGCGGCGCTGCCCTACGCCAATTCTTCATAAATGATGCCCTTTGTTTTTAGCTACACCTTCGACCATGCCCCCACATGCACTGACCTTTGGTTTGCAAAACACAGTTTAGTATTATTTCCACACCGTACAAATGATGTGCTGCAGGAATTGCGGTGTTTATGGTTCTAGATGATTAAAAGCACCAGGTTTTAGACATTTTTATTAGGAGGGGGTTCTTACACCTAAAGAATTTTGACAAGGGGGTCTCGGCATCAAAACGTTTGAAGACCTCTGCTTTAGGGGATCCAATAAATTTGTTATAACACCTAGTAGGACATTTTATTATTTTTCAATCCAGTATTCCTCTCTTTATTCCCTCACACCCTCACAGACCATACAAGTGGCATAGCTTAGCGTCTACTTAGCATTCTCCCTATGCTCCCCAATACATTGACAGGTAGTAGCGTACATGTACTCCTTAGGAGAGATGTCAGGAAGGGTTTGATGAGGAAGCATGCTTGGGACCCGATGGTTGGGTGAGGGCTACCGTCCTTAAACAAGAAGGTTTTCCAATTTATGATTAAGCCTATTGGTGTGATAGCTCCCATTTGTTTTGGCAGGCCATTCTTTCTGTGATATTTTATAGTGTTTGTGTACCTGCCTGCAAGTGACATATCATGCCTATAATGTAGTGCTTACAGCCGGTGTATTTGGCTGCCAAACTAAGCGCGTGATACCCACGAAGAGCTGCTGAGTGTGACTCACTTTAGACAAATATGTCAAAACTGCATCCTAGCTTTCCCGCCCCTGAGGAGTACGTACTTCATGTGGACACACAGGCAGGGATGATCATGACAATATTTGCCTTATGGCACCTAATGGTTGCCTAATCGAAGCACTGCAGTGTATGGCTCTATGCAAACATCTCATGGGTACATCATGACTTTCCAGTTTCTGACGAATACACAACCGTATGCACATGCAAATATAATGATAGTCTGCTTTATATAGCACGTTTACTGCAGTGCTGCCCTTTCAAAGCGCTTTAATCGAGTTACTGAGGTTAATGAAAATAAGGAGGCGTGATTGAGGTTACATAGCTGTGACAAGGTGCAGCATATTCCGAGCTTATGTCACCCTTCGACTTCACATATATCTTTGTCTGTCCTTCAGCCCTTGATTCCCTGGGGCTACTTAGCCTCTCCTTCCCCACAGCTTTCATGACAGAAGTCTTGGATTGAAACTGCAATAACAGTAAGCGTTCCTTTGAGAGAGATGTAGTGGGTGTAAGCCGGAGCACCTGGCTGTGGAGCTGTCCGGAGTACCATCTACCACATGGATTCATGTCCTCCCTATGGTATGGCACAGGCTCATGCCCTGTGGTGTAAAGCTGACACGCAGGCACGGCCTGACCTCACGTTGGAGGTCCCAGGTGAATAAATAAAAGAGGTGAGGTCACTGAACGCGGAGAGTTGTAAAGAATTCTGCGCCTCCGTGTCTTATTGCTGCTGGGTGAACCTGCAAAGGCCCAGCGGGCCATGGCACTACAGGGATGTACGTCGTAACAATGCATGCTTTTACGACGCAAGTTTTATAACGCAAGTCGTTACAACGACTTGCGTTGGGGGGCGCTGGATAGTGAATAGTTTAATTTACTATTCCAACTCCAGTTCCCGTGGATAGTAGGGAAGGTGTTGGATAGTAAATTAAAACTATTCCCTATCCTAGAGCGCCCCCCAGCGCAAGTCGTTTTAAAAGTTGCATTGTAATGGTTGCGTCGTAAAGATACTTCATTGTAAAAGTTGCGTTGTAAACGCTGTTCCCCCACTACAGTGATGATGAGGAGCAGCCAGCCCGCTGCACCAATCTCACCGGTCTTGGCCATTATCATGCGGAGTGTGCGTGCCTCCATTCCATGCGGACCAACTCTTCTCTGCCTAGCCTGAAAACATACCCCTGTGAACTTAGATGGCAACTGGTCAGACTGCAACAGCTCCCATGCAGCCAACTCCGCTTAGTGCCTCCTTTCATCCTCCCGAGGAGACCACTTACAGCCACCGTATCCTAGCACCTCAACCTGCAAAGCTAAACAGGTGACCTACGACCCTGCTTTTCCTCATGGCAAGTGCCAGTGCCACTACATTCCTCATGATGCTGTCAAGCCTCATGTTGTAGATAAAGTTATGCAGGATCAGGACATTTCCATTAAGTTACAAGAGTATATTTATTTAAGAGCACAACTGAGCGCACACCTCGCCAGCTGACCAGAACATCAACTGACAAGAGTGGAACAATCACGTACAAGCTAGAATACTCACAGGTATTCTGGATGGCTGGGGAAGTGAGAACACAAAGAAAGGGCTAATGACCACAGGTGGCCATGTTGCATGAAGCACAAATATACAACACATCTTCCTCCTTTACAGAGAAAAGGAAATAAGGAAACAAAACACAAAAGAAAGCTCAATGTATGGGAGACTAACAACAATAATCCTTCAAATAGGCAGGAGGTCTGCAACATCTTGAGCTTCTGGTTCGCAAGGGCAAGACAGCATTTTGGAGTCAAAGGTGAAGTGGGGAACATTACCAAAATGACAGGTATCACCACCACCTATCCCCCTTCGACTGACAAAAACAGGAAGGGAAGATCTCTTTCTTCAATCTGTCCTTGTCCACAACCGCGTTCCACTCTAGGTTGTAGATGAACTGCGCACCAGATGCCTCCATGATTTAGTTTACACATTTCTTCAATGTTCCAGATGTAATAGTTGCAAAGGGGTGAAAATTAGGTGAACTAAGATTTGCTGAAGAGAGAGATGACGTAATGCTGTCTGGGCGTCAAGGTTTTCAAAGTTGTGAGGTCCGTTGAACTCCAACGGCAGACACCACAGTCGTGTGTACTCATCGAGATTACCAGGTGCAATGCCACTTGTGATGTTTGCAGACTTCATTCTTGCTTGAAGTGTTTCAGACTGTCATATGATCACAACGTCCTTTAGAATCATTTTCTTTAGGTTCTCCTGTCGATTTTATTTGTATGCATTCTGGGTGACTTTTGAGTCTACTCTGTCAGAAACCAGTTCTTTTATTTTGGTTGGGGAGCTTCTATTTTCCACCATTTCCCACCGGTTCTGGCTCTCATTTGTAGATTCTGGGCCCTGTGTCCCGTTTCTGGGCGGTTTTCTTTCTTCGCGTCTGGACTCTCTGTCCTAGTTGCGGGTCGCATTGTCCAGGTTCTGGGCCCCTTCCACTGGTTTTGGGCCTCTTACTCCGCTTTCTGGCTCTCTGGCTCAGTTTTTGTTTTTTTAGGTTCTTTGTATTGGGTACTCTGCCCGGTCTTGTTTTTTTTTTCTTTGGTTCAGGTCTATGGCCAGGTCTAGTTTTCTCTTTGCAAAAGCAACAGTTGTGGACAGAATGCAGAACAATGTCATACATTCACCCCAGTACAGAGATCTGGACCTAAAACAATCATTTTTTGCTCACCAAGCCATTCCAGTTTGAACCCAGCCATATGCAAATCAGTCTTGACCCTGTGCCTCTGGGAACAGTCCAGCCTGAACTGCCAGGCCAGGTCCTCCCTGGACTGGAACCAAGCATCCTAGGACCCGTTTCAGGCTTTCAGCCCTCATCAGCCAGGATAGCTTGATTCCAGTGGCATGGAGAGCACGGGATTCACGTCTGAGCATACCCGTCCCACTCGGGGTGACCTCGGGGTGACAAATGCAAAAACAACAGTTGATGGACAGAATGCAGGACAATGTCATACATTCACCCCCAGTACAGAGATCTGGGCCTAAATCCATCGTTTTTTGCTCACCATGCCATTCCAGTTTGAACCCAGCCATATGCAAATCAGTCTTGACCCTGTGCCCCATGGGAACATTCCAGGCCGAACTGCCAAGCCAGGTCCTCCCTGGACTGGAAACAAGCCTCATTGGACCGGTTTCGGGCTTTCAGCCCTCATCAGCCAGGATAGCTTGATTCCAGTGGCAAGGAGAGCACAGAACTCACGTCTGAGCATACCCGTCCCACTCTGGGTGACAAATGCAAAAACAACAGTTGATAGACAGAATGCAGAACAATGTCATACATTCACCACAGTGCAGAGATCTGGCCCTAAATCCATCGTTGTTTTGCTCACCATGCCATTCCAGTTTGAACCCAGTCATATACAAATCAGTCTTGACCCTGTGCCCCATGGGATCAGTCCAGTCCGAACTGCCAAGCCAGGTCCTCCATGGACTGGAAACAAGCATCCTAGGACCGGTTTCAGGCTTTCAGCCCTCATCAGCCCGGATAGCTTGATTCCAATGGCATTTTCTCTTTCACAGGTTCTGGGCTCTTAGACCTGGTTCTAGTTCTGAGTTTTGTCTCTGTTCTGGGCTCTCGGTCCTAGTTCTGGGACCTTTGTCCCCGTTTTGACTTGGTTATGAACTCTCCGTCCTAGTCCTGGGACTTTTGTCCCCGTTTTGACCTGGTTCTGGACTCTTCGTCCTAGTCCTGGGACCTTTGTTCTAGTATTGACCTGGTCCTGGACTCTTCGTCCTCGTTTTGGGCTCCTTGACTCGATTCTAGGGCTGGGACGTTTGTCCTAGTTTTAGGCTCTCTGCCCCGGTTCAGGTTCCTTTGGGACCTTTGTCCCTGCTTTGACCCGGTTCTGGACAGTCAGTCCTAGTTCTGGGATCTTTGTCCCCGTTTTGTTCTCTTTGACCCGGTTCTAGTTCTGGGACCCTTGTCCCCGTTTTGGGCTCTCAGTCCCGATTCTGGTTACTTTGGTTCTAGTTCAGGGACCGTGGTCCCCGTATTTACCCAGTTCTGTGTCCCTGTTCCGGTTCCTTGGAATCTATGACCCAAGTTTTGGGCTCTTTGCCCCCGTTCTTCTTAAGAGGTCCTTTCCATTAATGCATGAAATGTATTTGAAACACACGTTTTAATTACGTGACATGAAGTGGCTCTTTTGTGAAATGTGGCACAAAAGCCGCATTTTAATCACTTAAAATGCGTTGAATCTTGTCACGGGTCTAACACTAAAACTGTAGAAAACGCTATTCCTGGAGCCCAATTATGCCCCTATTTGTTCCAGCTTTGCTTTTTCTCAGTTTGCTTGTGCTGTCCATCATGTTTATGGTTTAAATTCCCTGGTACTGAGTCTCTCGTCTTGTTTCTGGTTTTGTTTCAAAGGTATTGGGTCACTCCATCACGCTTGTGACCTCTGCAGTTACTAAGAGAAGAGTTTAGAGGCTTGCTTGGTGAAGTGAATCAATCAATCAATCATTTGTAAAGCGCACTACATACCCGCGAGGGTCTCAAGGCGCTAGGGGGGCGCTACTGATCGAACAGCCAGGTCTTGAGTATCCTCCTGAAGGTCAGCAGGTCTTGGGTCTGTTGTAGGCTCAGTGGGAGAGTGTTCCATGTCTTGGCGGTGAGGTGGGAGAAGGATCTCCCACCAGGGGTTGTTCTTCGGATGCGCGGGACGGTGGCAAGTGAGACGTCGGCGGAGCGTAGCTGGTGGTTGGGGATGTAGGAGGAGAGCCGTCTGTTGAGGTAGGCTGGGCCAGTCTTGTGCAGTGCTTTGTGTGCGTGGGTGAGGAGCTTGAAGGATATCCTCTTGTTGACGGGGAGCCAGTGCATCTTTCTCAGGTGGGGGGTGATGTGGCCATGGCGTGGTACGTCGAGGATCAGTTGTGCCGAGGCGTTTTGGATGCGTTGTAGTCGTTTGATGAGCTTGGTCGAGGCTCCCGCGTAGAGGCCGTTTCCATAGTTGAGTCTGCTGCTGACGAGGGCCTGGGTGACTGTCTTTCTTGTATCTTGTAATCGGCAGGCTAGAGACTTTTGTTCTGCTGGACTGGGCAATGTTGCTCTGCTGGGTTGGACAACCGCTTTTCCATGTACTCCATTATCAGCATCATTGAGCACCTTTAATGCGTGTTCCCAAACGCGCTGGCTTCTCAACGCTGCCCTTATGCTGCTTCACTGTTGGCCGCTTACATGATGTGCTGAGTACACTCCGGTTCACTTGGTGCTCAGCATAGAGTTGCTTTCAGGACAGCGCTTATCGCATTGACTGACACATGCCATTAAAACATAGTAGCAAAGCGGCGTAGAGACGTGACGGCAAACTGAACAAAACAACACTCAAGATGGCAGCTCTACGTTGCGAGATGACGTACCATGAGGAGGCTGCAGCGCTACCTGTCATCAACTAAAAGCTTCTTAGTGACCGTGCTTCCTAGCAACAAACTCTGTATGTATAGAAGTGGCGCGCGCAGGGAGAGATACGGGTAGACCAGCAACTGACTCACAGTTCAGGCGAGTGACGTCAGAGATACTTGCGACTGATTTCTTCTTTTGTTTTCTTCGTTTCGTTTTTCAAGTTTCCGCTTTCTTTTTTTCTTTTGATCTCGTTTCTGAAAGCAGTTAGGTGGACCGCCGTGGGTTCTTGGTGTGAGGTGTTGCTCGAGGCTGTGACAGCTTTCTCTCTGGTCTGGTCAGCCAAATCGTCGCCAAATTGTCATAGAAAAAGTTATGCAGGAACAGGCTACTTTCATTAAGTTACAAGAGTATATTTATTTAAGAGCACAGCTGAGCGGACACGTCGCCAGCTGAAAAGACCATCAACTGACAAGAGTGGAACACTCAATTACAAGCTAGAATACTCACAGGTATTCTGGAAGGCTGGGGAAGTAAGAACACAAAGAAAGGGCTAATGACCATAGGTGGCCATGTTGCATGAAGCACAAATATACAACACCTCACATCACAGGCCCCAATACCTCCTAGACTCCTGTACCCCAGTTTGACTGCAGTTACAGCTCACAATGAGTGCTGCACAACAAGAACATGTGCAAATCACGTCTAATCAGCAGAGTCCACGCCCCTGTACAGGCAGCAGTGCCTCTGCCAGAGCGACTCATGTCAGCTCACGCCATTGGAGGTGTATCCAATCTTTTACCACCCCTCAGCGAGTTCAGTGACCCAGTGACTATGGCGCCTCAGTGGCGCTTGTGGGTCAAGCACCTGAACAGCTATTTCAAGGCCATTAAAGAGACAGACAGTGAATCAAAATGCTCTTTGCTAGTACACTGTGTGGGGGAGGTAATCTTCAAGCTTTCTGTAATCTCCCTGGCACTGGTGGCGATGACAACTATGACAGGTCTATCACTGCCTTCAATGCATATTTTGATCCCCAGAAGAATCCTGATATTGAGAGATTGAAATTACGCCAAGCCCGTCAATGTGAGGGGGGGTCCACTGCCCAGTTCTGTACTCGCACCTGAAAGAGGCGTGCGCTCAAATCATCCAAGGATGCCACTGCCAGTCTGCGGCTTTCACCGGCCCAACATCCCATGTATCCTGATTCTCGCTTGATCCTACAAACTGTCCAGTGACAGAGTAGGTCAGATTGAAATGGTGTCCCACAAACTCACTGCCAAACCTAAGCCTACACCATGACCGATTAAGACTAAAATAATAGCCGTAGTCTCGAAAGCACCCCCCCTTGAAACTGTGCACCCAGGCCCATCTACGCTGAAGACCCCAAATTAACAATCCTGTGGCTACTGCATAATCTCCTCTCACTCTCTTATTGAGGTCATGGCTAGAAGCAAAAACTGCTCAACATGCCAATGTGCCAACTACTTTGCGAATGTCTGCTGGGGTGGATGCTGACCACCCGCATTCTGAGAGCATGGCATGCCCAAGCATCCAGAGGTGAAAGCGATCACTCATGTTCAATAAACAGACCCAGAGGGCGCTACTATTTGCTTCCAGTTCCAGCTGCGTTGCAGCCAAAGACGAAAATGATGAGATCTGCTTGATCTCCTCCAAACTAGAACCGCAGCAACTCACACAACAAGCTCTCACCACCTGCAGAGTGAACATAGGTCACACCCTGGTAATGGCTCTGATTGACACTGATACATTGGTCAACGATACCAGCCTGGCACAGTTACATGCCATTAACGAATGCCCTATGCTGCTGTCCACCTCAGCCAGAATTTGTCAATGGAAGTTTGACAGCCAACCCATTGGCAAAAGTGTTCACCTGCTCCGTCTCTTATGGTGCCCAGCCTTCTTGACAAAATTCTTTGTTGCCTCCTCGGATTCGGAAATGCTCCTCACCTGCGACACTGCAGAGCACTTATAGGTAATCCACTTCACTGTAGTCTTTGGGGACCTATCCAGTCACATCAACCACCTGTTTCACCGGAAAGGGCCCCCGATATCATTCAACATTGACTCTATAGTTAGCCCCCTTACCTTAATACACAGCAGGATCCCATTCCACCTCCACCCCGCTATGGAAGCTGAGCTACAAAAGCTTGAATATGGTAGGGTCATTAAAGGTATCTGGCCTCTACCCCTCTGGTACCTCCTATGGTGATTGTGAACAAGCCTAAGCCGCCAGGGTGCATCCGAATTTGCATTGGCATGGACCTTCCCAACAAAGCTATGAAAAGAGAATGCCACATCTCCCCAACAATTGATGACTTCATTGCAAACATCCATGAATCCAAGTGGTTCTTGAAACTCAACCTGAACTCAGGATGTCATCAGCTTCGAGCTGCATGAAGACAGCAGGTACATCACAACCTTCTCTCCTCAAGTTAGCCTCCACCGCTACCACATGCTCAACTTTAGAACATCATCGGTGGCACAGGTCTTCCAGAATGCCATTCGAGAAGTCCTCACAGGCTTTGAGGGGGGTCATTAATGTCAGTGAAGACATCCTCATCCATGCCCCCACACTCTAGTTACCGGAGCTGCCTGAGCGCAGCCCTCGAGAGGATCAACTCAACCGACCTCACGCTCAATCGGGCTAAGTGCCAGTTCTTCTGCCAAGAAATGTAGTTCTTCGGCTACATATTCTTAAATACAGGCATCAACGTCGACATCAAGGACACAGCTACACTATCTTATGCTGCTGAGGTCCGGAGCTTCCTTGGGCTTGCAACATAATCTGGGAGGTTCATTCCCAGCCTGGCGATGCTGACAGGCCCACTGAGACGCCTCACCAAAATATCCACTACCTGGGCATGGGAATAAACTTAAGTTGACGTATTCCAGGCCTACATTGACCCTGCAAAGGAACCAGAGCTGGTGGTGGACCACACCCCCATTGTCCTCTGAGCAGTCCTGCTGCAGCATGCAGATGATGACCATTGGGTAAACAAAAGATAGACGGGGGGTCTAAGGGAAAAGATATTTTAAGACCTAACGCGCATATATTCCCCAAATATACACTATAAAAAAATTAAATATCCGCGGGTCTATTTCATCTAATAGCAAACTACAAGCATGTCATGCAGCAGAAGACCAAGGCGAAAATAACAAGGACCCCCTGGGTAATGCCGTCGAAGACTCCTAGGGCAGGGTAAACAATATATATGCAAAAAATTCCTAGGCAGTCTATAGTGTCAAATAAACAAATTAACAGACCCAAGGCAAAAACCACATAAACTAATATACTGAATAAAATAAAATCAACAGTTTTTAATACCTACACATGTAAAAACCATATGGAGAATCAAGGAGTGATTCACCTATATGGTACAATTGTAAAAATACAGAAAATACATAATTTTAATACATTTCAACATATAATGACAAGGTTAAAAAAGTGGAGACAACGCAACCATCAAAATTGTGTCCCACAACCGATTGACAATACTGTACTCGACGCGCGTTTCGGCGCTTTTAACGCCTTCTTCAGGAGCCACAAAAACAATCTGCAATTATATAAAAGAAACATAACATAAGAAGAAATTCTAACGTGGCTTGATTCGTAAATCAAAATGTTACATTTATTACATATATGTTCATAAAACACTAACCATTCAATAGACATTTTATCACACATATTAAAAGCCATATCTAGTATAAAGGTTCTGGTCTCAGGTCTGCCTATTATCTATTATGTTTATTTTCTGTCTTTTGATAGACTGAATTATAAAGGACTAAATTGGGAGGTGCACAAGGCCTGTACTATCTGTGAGACTGGTTAACTAGGTCTATAGCATCGACTTATTAGCCAACCATAATTATTAAAATATATACATGTTCATTTACTTACATAGTAATACGATTGGATATTTGCTTCGTATGGTGTTCTTACATATAATTGTTACTTCATAGAGGATCTAGGCAGGGAAAAATATATACCTCATGATTCCAGAACATCCAAAAATAAGTAGCAAATGAGTCTACTGAGTCAACGGAACAAAGTCGATGCAAGCGACAAGAAGGCACCTAATAGGTAATAAGGGTCAATGATAAGAACATTTGCTGAATACAGTCGATGCAATTAACAAAGACAATTACCTGATGGGTAATATAGGTCGTTCAACCAACTTAAATTAGATACACAATCAGGACAAGATATACACAGTGGGATTGACAAGTAAACCGCCTGATAGGTAATGTAGGTCGGCTAACCAAACCTAAATTTGATATATAATAAGGAACGGGATGTACACAAGGATAGTTACTAAATGTGAACCGGATAAGAATACCTGTGGTGAGGGAGTGAAGAAGAGGAATGTGTGGTGGTCGAACACTCCTAAATCACATCAATGCTTGGTGGCAAGATAGTCTATATCTGAGAAAGGAAACATGATGTCATTAGGTGTCATAAATCACAGACGGGTACTTCTGCAGGATGGCAGTGTGCAAAATAAGGAAAAAGTACCTTAGAGCAAGATTTTCTATGTAGCAACTCTTGTTTATACAGATATCACCAGCTATGTACGAAATGTCTATATGTAGAATAGGAAAACCTGCGGGGTAAAGGTATTCGAGTTATAGATGGAAGATTCTCAACCCATCTATAAAGTATACAGTTCTATATGAATATTACAGCGGAATTACCTGATATGGTTATAAACCAGCCTCTCTATTTATCGTAAAGGTGTGCTGAGGACATCAATGTTGTCAAAAAAGGGAAGACTTTGCATATAATAATCTGAAAATATATAAAGATACAAGACTCGTAAGTAACGAGGCAAATCAATGCTTCCAAGAAACGTTACTGTGAGTGCAGTCGATTACCTAAAATGTCGGATAAATAATCGAATCCAACGCTGGAAACTTGTTGATAACCGATGCAATGGGTATTGCCTGGAATGGCAATGTATTCTTAAATGAACGAGCTAAAACACAAAGAAGGAATGCCTATGTGATTAGCGGGAAAAATTAGCAGGGAGAGGCACCTAAGAATACAAGCTACCGGGCATGCAGCGTGAACGGCATCCAGACAAAAAAGCTAAAAAAGGGGGAGGTTTAACTAAGTTTACCTTTCAATTAATGAATAAACTTTGATGGTCTGTATCTATCGGACGGTATTTCCGAAAGGACGCTGCCTTCATGGGATCCGTTTCAATGAATACGGACACCTGCAGGACAGGGGTAGACTCTCATTAGTTAGTTTGAAGGACATAACAGCAGTAATACAAGGGAGAGCCATACGGGCGCTAAAAAGGAGCATGCAGACGGCCGAATAGTGATTGAAAGAGGGCCGTTCTATACGCGATGTCGAAGGTCTTACCTGATTTGGAAAGCATAAGCGAGCCGGATGGGGCCAACGTAGCGCTAAAGGTGCGGCGTGTTGGATGCGTGATGATTAAAAAACGAACAAACGAGGGCGGATGTGAACTGATTGAAATACCCTACTAGGGGGGAGGGGCTAGCCACACTACCGAGCGAGGAGGTGAAAATGGAAAACAGACTCGTTCAATTTCAAACTATAGCGAAAGTAAGAAGGGTGTGGAAGGATAGGCAGAGAAAAGATCAATAAAGATAAAAGTAATAATAATAAAACAGGGGGTATTAATCTAATTGACAATAATGAAAAATTAATATGAAAACCATATATTAAACTAAAATATTAATGATATAGGGGGCAGGTGGAGGAGGGGAATGGTAATCAAGGATAGGGACTAGATATGAGCCTACTCTTCAACTTGAAATTACTGGGATGCAAACAGGTATGAGGACACGAATGATAAAAACTGACAATCATGATGAGAGAAAGTGAATATATGACCGTCAAGGTTCTATATATCAATTGAAAAGTAACCAAAAGGTATCCAAGGATGGTAATTGTTCTAGGTTTTTAAGTGACGATATAATTCTAGTCAAAAAGAACCTATCGCTAAACTGGAATGACGTAGAGATGACGTGTGTAGCTTTAACAAGTATCTAAATAGATTTTATGCTAAGCGACAAATTGGCCATAATCAAAGAGGCCTATCGCTAAAATGGAGAAAGTCTCATGTGGGGCTAAACCAATTATCTAGACATTACGTGACTGCCATCCAAACATATATGAAAGGAAAGCGGGTTGCTATACAGGTTGAAAGATTTAATTAATGGCATTCTCCCATGGGATCTCCGAGTTGAGTCCCTTTTTGAAAGTGCCCAGAGAAAAAATCCAAAAAACTTCACGTTTTTTGCGTGCTCTTTCACCACCTTTATTATCCGCAAGTCTTATCTTTTCAATGATGCACCATTTAAAATCATCTGGGGTGTGATGTTTTTCATGAAAATGCTTTACTAAAGGTGCAGTAGTTTTGTTAGTGCGAATCGCCGAACGATGCTCGGTGAGTCTCACATGGATCTGTCTAGATGTCTCGCCAACATATCCCAGTTGGCAAGGGAATACGATGAAATACACACAGTTGGCGGTTTTACAATTCCACATGTCGCTTGCATCGACACGGCAACCATTGTGCTCAAAAGACTCACCTCTGAGAATGCTGGAACAAGATTTGCAGGAGGAGCATTTGACCGTACCTTTCACCGGAAAATTATTACAGATGGACCTTTGAACAAATTCAGAGGTGGAACAATTAGTGTTAAACCGTGAATGTACAATCAAGTCTTTCAAATTTTTGTTCCGTTTGTGAGCAAATAGAGGCTTTTCCAATTTTTCTTGGGATGTCGGATTTGAATTCAAAATATGCCAGTTTTTGTTCACAATGTGTTTGACGGTGTTGTCTAAAGTAGAGTGTTTGGTTACACAGACTAGTTGAGTATTCGGTTTAGTGACCTTTTTTCTGAGCAGGGAGTCACGGTCATAAAATCTCGCGCGTTTGAATGAATCTCTCACTAATCTATGAGGATAGCCTCTGTTTAAAAACTTTTGGCGCATAATCTTGGCCTCAGTGTCATAATCTGCAAGGTTGGTACAATTCCTCCTCACTCGGAGGAACTGTGAAAAAGGAATGCTGTCACGTTGGTTGCGCGGGTGAAAACTCTTAAAATGGAGAAGAGTATTTCTGGCGGTCGGTTTGGTGAATAAATCGACTATAAGTTTATTATTTTGATGTTTGATCATTAAGTCCAAAAATTCGACTTGTTGTGTGTCATACTGAGCTGTAAATCTGAGATTGTTATCGGTCAGATTTACCCATTGTAGAAATTCACCCAATGTCTGTTCCCCATTGGTCCAGATAAAGAAGATGTCATCAATGTATCTGGACCAATGGGAAATCGATTCATAAAAAGGTGCTACTTCATTGTGGATGAATTTCATTTCAAATGCCGCCATATAGATATTGGCAATAGATGGCGCTACGGAAGCGCCCATACTGACACCTCTTATTTGTTTATACATAGTGGTACCAAATTCAAAAATATTTTCAGTAAGGACGATTTGTAAGAGATCTAAAACTAATTCCTTAGGGCAGTTGATATTGAACTGGTCAATAAACCAATTGGTGGCTATAAGAGCTTCTTTCTGTGGTATGTTGCTATATAGCGATTCGATATCCATTGTGACTAAAATGTCTCTATGTGGATCAAAACTTAAATTTTCGACCTTGGATATCATAGCGCCTGTATCTTTGATATATGACGCAATCTTAGGTATGTGAGGGCAAAGAAAAGAGTCGACAAATTTAGACAAAGGCTCGGTATTGGTGCCTATCGTAGACACAATGGGTCTATAGGGAGGATCAAGTACATTTTTGTGAATTTTAGGCATGCCGTAGATACAGGCAATTTTGCCTTGATGGAAATTCAAAAATTCATGTTCTTTTTGGTTAATATCTCCCATAGAGAGAGCCCTGTTAGTGACATTTAGAATTCTCTTGGATATCTGCCCTGAGGGGTTTGTTCTAATCTTAGTGTAGGTACTACTATCTTCTAACAAGGTTTTCATTTTGGATTCATACACAGTAGAGTCTAACAAAACGATTCCGCCGCCTTTGTCACAGCTTTTAATTGTCAAACTAGTATTATTTCTCAGATGTTTTAATGAAGCCGATTCCTCTCTGCTGAGATTGTAAATGGGTTTGGGTATGAAACGGAGAGCCCTTTCTAATTGTTGTAGCACAACAAGTTCAAAAGCCGCCACCTCTGGTCCGAGTTGATCCAAAGATGGATAAAAGGTGGAAGGTAGTGACAGTTGCCTGGATGCAATCTGGGTAGGTTGGGGCTCTGAAGGATCTAAATTTAATGCAAAAAACTTTTTAAGTCTGATCCTTCTGAAGAAGGAAATAATGTCTGTTTGCAATTCAAAAATATTTGCAAAGGAATGGGGGACATAAGATAAACCTTTGGAAAGCAAAGATGTTATATGGGGGTCTAGTTCATTGGATGAAAGGTTAAATATGGGGATTACATCCCCTGTCCCCAGTATTGGCGGTTGCGTGTCTCGCGAATGAACTGGGGTGCTTGATGTTGTTGGTGTGGGGAACAGACATTGGGTGAATTTCTACAATGGGTAAATCTGACCGATAACAATCTCAGATTTACAGCTCAGTATGACACACAACAAGTCGAATTTTTGGACTTAATGATCAAACATCAAAATAATAAACTTATAGTCGATTTATTCACCAAACCGACCGCCAGAAATACTCTTCTCCATTTTAAGAGTTTTCACCCGCGCAACCAACGTGACAGCATTCCTTTTTCACAGTTCCTCCGAGTGAGGAGGAATTGTACCAACCTTGCAGATTATGACACTCAGGCCAAGATTATGCGCCAAAAGTTTTTAAACAGAGGCTATCCTCATAGATTAGTGAGAGATTCATTCAAACGCGCGAGATTTTATGACCGTGACTCCCTGCTCAGAAAAAAGGTCACTAAACCGAATACTCAACTAGTCTGTGTAACCAAACACTCTACTTTAGACAACACCGTCAAACACATTGTGAACAAAAACTGGCATATTTTGAATTCAAATCCGACATCCCAAGAAAAATTGGAAAAGCCTCTATTTGCTCACAAACGGAACAAAAACTTGAAAGACTTGATTGTACATTCACGGTTTAACACTATTTGTTCCACCTCTGAATTTGTTCAAAGGTCCATCTGTAATAATTTTCCGGTGAAAGGTACGGTCAAATGCTCCTCCTGCAAATCTTGTTCCAGCATTCTCAGAGGTGAGTCTTTTGAGCACAATGGTTGCCGTGTCGATGCAAGCGACATGTGGAATTGTAAAACCGCCAACTGTGTGTATTTCATCGTATGCCCTTGCCAACTGGGATATGTTGGCGAGACATCTAGACAGATCCATGTGAGACTCACCGAGCATCGTTCGGCGATTCGCACTAACAAAACTACTGCACCTTTAGTAAAGCATTTTCATGAAAAACATCACACCCCAGATGATTTTAAATGGTGCATCATTGAAAAGATAAGACTTGCGGATAATAAAGGTGGTGAAAGAGCACGCAAAAAACGTGAAGTTTTTTGGATTTTTTCTCTGGGCACTTTCAAAAAGGGACTCAACTCGGAGATCCCATGGGAGAATGCCATTAATTAAATCTTTCAACCTGTATAGCAACCCGCTTTCCTTTCATATATGTTTGGATGGCAGTCACGTAACGTCTAGATAATTGGTTTAGCCCCACATGAGACTTTCTCCATTTTAGCGATAGGCCTCTTTGATTATGGCCAATTTGTCGCTTAGCATAAAATTTATTTAGATACTTGTTAAAGCTACACACGTCATCTCTACGTCATTCCAGTTTAGCGATAGGTTCTTTTTGACTAGAATTATATCGTCACTTAAAAACCTAGAACAATTACCATCCTTGGATACCTTTTGGTTACTTTTCAATTGATATATAGAACCTTGACGGTCATATATTCACTTTCTCTCATCATGATTGTCAGTTTTTATCATTCGTGTCCTCATACCTGTTTGCATCCCAGTAATTTCAAGTTGAAGAGTAGGCTCATATCTAGTCCCTATCCTTGATTACCATTCCCCTCCTCCACCTGCCCCCTATATCATTAATATTTTAGTTTAATATATGGTTTTCATATTAATTTTTCATTATTGTCAATTAGATTAATACCCCCTGTTTTATTATTATTACTTTTATCTTTATTGATCTTTTCTCTGCCTATCCTTCCACACCCTTCTTACTTTCGCTATAGTTTGAAATTGAACGAGTCTGTTTTCCATTTTCACCTCCTCGCTCGGTAGTGTGGCTAGCCCCTCCCCCCTAGTAGGGTATTTCAATCAGTTCACATCCGCCCTCGTTTGTTCGTTTTTTAATCATCACGCATCCAACACGCCGCACCTTTAGCGCTACGTTGGCCCCATCCGGCTCGCTTATGCTTTCCAAATCAGGTAAGACCTTCGACATCGCGTATAGAACGGCCCTCTTTCAATCACTATTCGGCCGTCTGCATGCTCCTTTTTAGCGCCCGTATGGCTCTCCCTTGTATTACTGCTGTTATGTCCTTCAAACTAACTAATGAGAGTCTACCCCTGTCCTGCAGGTGTCCGTATTCATTGAAACGGATCCCATGAAGGCAGCGTCCTTTCGGAAATACCGTCCGATAGATACAGACCATCAAAGTTTATTCATTAATTGAAAGGTAAACTTAGTTAAACCTCCCCCTTTTTTAGCTTTTTTGTCTGGATGCCGTTCACGCTGCATGCCCGGTAGCTTGTATTCTTAGGTGCCTCTCCCTGCTAATTTTTCCCGCTAATCACATAGGCATTCCTTCTTTGTGTTTTAGCTCGTTCATTTAAGAATACATTGCCATTCCAGGCAATACCCATTGCATCGGTTATCAACAAGTTTCCAGCGTTGGATTCGATTATTTATCCGCCATTTTAGGTAATCGACTGCACTCACAGTAACGTTTCTTGGAAGCATTGATTTGCCTCGTTACTTACGAGTCTTGTATCTTTATATATTTTCAGATTATTATATGCAAAGTCTTCCCTTTTTTGACAACATTGATGTCCTCAGCACACCTTTACGATAAATAGAGAGGCTGGTTTATAACCATATCAGGTAATTCCGCTGTAATATTCATATAGAACTGTATACTTTATAGATGGGTTGAGAATCTTCCATCTATAACTCGAATACCTTTACCCCGCAGGTTTTCTTATTCTACATATAGACATTTCGTACATAGCTGGTGATATCTGTATAAACAAGAGTTGCTACATAGAAAATCTTGCTCTAAGGTACTTTTTCCTTATTTTGCACACTGCCATCCTGCAGAAGTACCCGTCTGTGATTTATGACACCTAATGACATCATGTTTCCTTTCTCAGATATAGACTATCTTGCCACCAAGCATTGATGTGATTTAGGAGTGTTCGACCACCACACATTCCTCTTCTTCACTCCCTCACCACAGGTATTCTTATCCGGTTCACATTTAGTAACTATCCTTGTGTACATCCCGTTCCTTATTATATATCAAATTTAGGTTTGGTTAGCCGACCTACATTACCTATCAGGCGGTTTACTTGTCAATCCCACTGTGTATATCTTGTCCTGATTGTGTATCTAATTTAAGTTGGTTGAACGACCTATATTACCCATCAGGTAATTGTCTTTGTTAATTGCATCGACTGTATTCAGCAAATGTTCTTATCATTGACCCTTATTACCTATTAGGTGCCTTCTTGTCGCTTGCATCGACTTTGTTCCGTTGACTCAGTAGACTCATTTGCTACTTATTTTTGGATGTTCTGGAATCATGAGGTATATATTTTTCCCTGCCTAGATCCTCTATGAAGTAACAATTATATGTAAGAACACCATACGATGCAAATATCCAATCGTATTACTATGTAAGTAAATGAACATGTATATATTTTAATAATTATGGTTGGCTAATAAGTCGATGCTATAGACCTAGTTAACCAGTCTCACAGATAGTACAGGCCTTGTGCACCTCCCAATTTAGTCCTTTATAATTCAGTCTATCAAAAGACAGAAAATAAACAAAATAGATAATAGGCAGACCTGAGACCAGAAACTTTATACTAGATATGGCTTTTAATATGTGTGATAAAATGTCTATTGAATGGTTAGTGTTTTATGAACATATATGTAATAAATGTAACATTTTGATTTACGAATCAAGCCACGTTAGAATTTCTTCTTATGTTATGTTTCTTTTATATAATTGCATATTGTTTTTGTGGCTCCTGAAGAAGGCGTTAAAAGCGCCGAAACGCGCGTCGAGTACAGTATTGTCAATCGGTTGTGGGACACAATTTTGATGGTTGCGTTGTCTCCACTTTTTTAACCTTGTCATTATATGTTGAAATGTATTAAAATTATGTATTTTCTGTATTTTTACAATTGTACCATATAGGTGAATCACTCCTTGATTCTCCATATGGTTTTTACATGTGTAGGTATTAAAAACTGTTGATTTTATTTTATTCAGTATATTAGTTTATGTGGTTTTTGCCTTGGGTCTGTTAATTTGTTTATTTGACACTATAGACTGCCTAGGAATTTTTTGCATATATATTATGCAGCAGAAGACCTCCTGTTTTTGCTGAAAGTCCTTTTTAAAAGGACGGAATCCCTTCACTCACCGAAGTGACATGCTTCATCATCTGGGATCTCCTCTTGGCTGCATAGCCTAGTGCAGCCAAGGTCTACAACCCCCTTAGGACATGTCTATAACTTAGCTTGAGCTTACCATTATTTGAATATAGTCCTGTATTTGGGTCACTGTGCTAGTTGTAGCCATGGGATTTCATTGTTAAATCCTGTGTCCGATGTGCGTAACCGGTATACCATGTGTTGTTCCCTGATATGGAGTTTTCTGCTGGTGTCTGTTTTCTGTTTCCTCATCACCTCCAGCACCACCCAGCGGATTGCTGATTTAGTGTAATTTGCATCTAAGAAATGTTTTGTCAATCTGGTGTTAGATTTTTTACAGCGGATTGTGCTGTGATGTTCACTAATCTGTGATTTAACTTTCCTTGTCATCATACCAATGTACTTCAGGTTGCACGGGTAGTTCAGAAGGTAGATCACATTCTCAGTGTTGCAGTTACTGAAGTTCTTAAGTTTCCATGGGTTGTTTGTGCTGATATCTACTTGTTTTGTGGTGGTGGTCAATCAGCAGCACACGCAGCTACAACATGGAAAATGGCCTATTGGTTTAGGTTGGCTCCAGAGGGTGTTCTGACCACTGTCCTCTTTTTGTGTGATTTTGGAGTGTACAAGGTCGTCCCTGAGGTTCCTGCTTCCATTAAAAGCGAAGAGGGGAGGTTCCCACTGTCATTGTCCACCGCTCAATGGAACATTCACCCCAAACTCAGTACCACAGACCAAGGCATCCTCCTTAGAAACTGCCCAATTGTGATTCCTCACTTGCTGCAATCAACCATTCTGGCCTTCGCACACAGTCCACTAATGATCTACTAAAACAAAAGAATGCCTGAGTCAGAAGGACTGGTTTTCCGCCTATGACGCAGAAGTACACAACATGGTTGCCTGGTGTCATTGGTGCCAAGTAAGCATATCACCAGACCGACCCCCTCGGTTCACAATCGAGCGCTCTAATGCTGGCTCCTGGTGTCACATAGGTGTGTAATTCGGTGCTGTGTCTGAAGGGCACCACCTGACGCCACGGTGGTATCGGATACTTTCTCAAAATTCTAAATTGTAGAGATGTTGCAGAGCACCATTTCAGAACACTCCAGGAAGTGCCTCGACAAGATTCTTGTGATATTTGGAGTCCAAAACACTTTCAAAAGTGACAATTGCCCTCCTCTCCAGAGTCTGGACTTTAAAGAATACCTACAGTCCCTTACTATCATCCGCTGTTCCTATTGGCCTCAAGCCAACGGGCAAGTTGAGAGACTTACCCTGATCCGTATGTTGCGCAAAATACTCCTTTTAATACCTTCTGAGAATCGCACCTTGGTGGTGAGCAGCATTGTGGGCAGTAGGCTGGACTATTGCAATGCCCTCTATTTAGGAGCCCCTGGTTACATCCTTCAAGGCTTGCATAGAATACAGTCTGCAGCTGCTAAATTGGCTCTTGGTAGGCCACGGAGCTCCTCTTCTACTGCGGCGTTGCGGGAGCTCCACTGGCTGCTGTCAGGGAAAGGGTACACTTCAAAGCCCTGTGTTTGGTCTTCCGCGCGGGGCACGAACTTGGCCCGGTTCCCCTACAGTAAAGGTTCGAATGGTATCGCCCAACAAGGCAGCTTCGTTCTTCCAGCACGGGCCTGCTGGTAATTCCTCGGTTTAAGAGGGCTAGGCTTGGAGGTAGGACCTTCAGCAGGGTTGGCGCGCGTCTTTGGAACGAGCTCCCTCAGAACCTCAGATTAGCAAGCTCTCTGCTTGAATTCCGCAGGAATTTGAAGACCTGGCTCTATCCCACGATCTAGTTGTTCCTCCACTCTGTGCGACCTGCTCCACTCCGGTTGCGGCTTGCTCTCTGTTTTTTAAGCGCCAGGATGCCCGTAGGGTGACAGTATGCGCTATATAAAAGCTAAAATCAATCAATCAATCAATCTAATGTGCACACTCAACAAATTGATCCATATTGGACGTGAGCAACAAGTTGACGTGGAGGACACCATCCAAAAGACACTTGGCGCATGCCTGCCGCACTCCACACATTACCACCCAAAGGGAACCAGAGGATGTCCAATAAAGCTATTCAACATTCCACGTGCTATGGGGGGGCGTGGCTTGGCACGCAATGGCGGTGGCAGCGCTTGAGTAGAGCTCCGTCCTGAGCTACTCTTCCCTGGGCCAATTATCCGCTTCAATTCAACGGAATCGGCTGAAACCGGCGGCGGAGCAGCCTCTGATCCTCTGCTCCGTCCTCAGCGATTTTGAGAAACGCCACGGCTCGGGACCCGCTCCGGTGCTGCGTAGCAATTTGCGGCTGTGTGGGCGGTTCCCCGGCTGGCGTTCGAGAGTACGAGAGGCCGCGGTCTGTCTTCGGCCGCTGGGCCCGCTGGCGCGGCCTACACGAGACGCCGGAAAGCCTTCCGGCGCCGTGCCCCAGAGGATTGACCCCGCCATCGGAGACCGCGCTGCCTCGGCTGATGTCCTGTGGCGCTGCTGGCTGACCGGAGCGAGACCCGACGCGAACAAGGCCCCGCGGAAGAGGGTGAGAGGGCGACAACTGGCCCTGTGGGGCGGCGATTGCCGGATTGCGGGGGGCCATCGTACGAAGCACTGCCCCCCCCTCGTAGTGCCTCCGCTGGGGGCGACTGCACCGGGGCATCCACCCCACACCCTACGGGAGAGTGATGACCTGGGTCGGGGTACAGCGGCCCCATTGATCGACGTGGCCCTCATCACGAAGAGCCTTCCCGGTGTGGAGACGCGGCTCCTACCCTAGGGAACTGCGCTGTTCCCTGCACTATTACCCAGCGGCTGCAGCTTGAACTGGACGCCTTCAGCTGCCCTCCGTGTGGGGCGCCTGCGGCGGGGGCCTCACCCCTCTCCCCCCCCTCTCCCGCCACTGGAAGACACCATTTGCCCTCTGCTTGCTGAAGGACTACAACGCCGCTGGGGTGTGGCGGAGGTGTCGCCGGGCCGCTTTAACTGCCCCACTGAAGTCACGCTTCGACTCACGTGTCAATCCGAGGCTCAGGGACGCCAAGTGGGAGAGAGCCACGCCACTGATACTGCGGTGACCTACGCCCGGGGGTGGTTGCCTGGCGGGTGTCATGCTGTGAGCCCACACACCTGACTCTGGAGGCCGTGGAGCGCCGCACGTGTGAGGCCCGCCTGCCGGTGGGCTGCCGGATGAACTGATCCCCTGTGGGGTAAGCAACCTGAACTGGCAAGGACGATGAACAGTGGCGCACCGCCCCCAGGCACTTTCCTGGACAGTGAGTGTCGGCTGGAATTGCCGTGGTGCAGGCGGGAACAACCCCCCCTGATGACAAGCTGATACACTGGTCCCAACCGCTGGCACACGGCTCCCCTCCCTGGCCTATTGCCCCCCACTAGGAGGCCGCTCAGACCGGCGATATACCACCGTCGCCAGCTCGCGCACAGGATATACCACAGCACCACTAGGAGCACAACTCTCGTGAAGCGCAACGCAACAAATCGCTAACGCCTTACGCCCTCCATCACACCACTGCCTGGGGAATGGTCATATCCCTCTGGACAACATTCCTGCATACCCCATCCTGAGGACTTTGCCCACCTACGCCATTCCTGCTCACCTGTCACTTCCTGACGCGAAATAGCGCAGGTGCCCTGCCGGCGTTCCCACTGAGCCAGGGGCAGACCCCGATAACTGAGGGGGAGCTGACGACCAGACGAAACTCTTGCCCCGGAGCAGTCACAGGAGCTGCTCCCCGAGGCCTACTTCCACTGTGAGCCACGGCCACTCACACGCGCTGCTTTGCCCATGTCTGGAGGAGTGAAGACGCGCACCGGAACGGGCGGAACATCCATAAAGGGGAAACAGGCCAAATCGACCCCGGCAATGGATACCGATGTAAAATCCAAACTGGACAGTATGCTAGCTGTGATGGAACGACTGGAAGAATCTCTACAACAGACTCGCACCTCCCTAGAAAATAAGATTGACAATGTGGCAATTGATCTGACCCACCTCAAAGCTGACCACAAGAAACTGCAAGATCGCACCACCGCGCTGGAAACCACGATGGCGGACCTGGGGCCCCTAGCGAATCAAACAGATAAACATGTCCGTGACCTACTCAACAGGGTTGACTTTCTGGAGGAACGGGCCGAGGACGCAGAAGGACGGGCGCGAAGGAATAGGATTGAACCCAGCGCATCATGTAGAGGAGTGGTTAAGAGACCTCCTGCCGGAAGGGACACTATCGCCACATTTCGTAGTGGAGCGGGCACATAGAGTGCCCACAAGGCCCCTCCCTCTGGGATCTAACCCCAGGCCACTGATCTTTCGTATACTTAACTACAGGGATCGCGATGCCATCCTGCGTGAGTCCAGGGAACTGGGAGACATCCGCATAGACAACGCCACGGTCATGTTCTTCCCGGATTACACCATCCAAGTGCAACGGCAAAGGCATTCCTTCCTGGAGGTAAAGCACAGGCTGTGACAAACGGGTCTCAAATACTCCCTCCTCTTCCTGGCGCGCCTGCGAGTTGTGGCGCAGGATAAGACGCACTTCTTTACTAGCCCTGAGGAAGTTGAGGCTTGGCTGGATGGAGGAGTGGAGGAGGCACCTCGACGAGCACGAGGCACTGTCACAACGTCACGCTCCCGGGGGCCACGACGACGGAGGAGACATAGATCACAGACGCCCCGGAATTCGCAGGACACGTCGACCCGCTCCCCCGCAGCGGAGCAGGTACTACAGGAACAGCAGGATGCGCTGCTCAGGGTGGCGGAAATCAGCAGCCCTCCTGCGCCATCCACTGGCCCACACGCCAGTCCACGCACTTTCCCTAGCGACGACGAAGCAATCTACGGCCTCCCAGACTGCCAACACTCTGCAGACCCACCTGAAGTCACGCCACAGACAGTAAATTTACTTGGCTAACGAGGGACGTCCTGCAGCTCCTCACATCCTAATGCAATGGCGACTGCCTCACATACAGGCCCCTGGTTGCTGTGGGGTGCAAGTCACTTGATGGCACTGAACGAAAGGGGGACCCCTCCTTGCTCTGTATGGCATCGAGCCGGCGGAGCGCAGTGAGTACCGCTTCATAGACAATTCCAATGCTCATATCTGTAAGTACAACACCATCCTATCTTTCACTGTAATGACTGCTGGCCTGGCGATCCTTGGCCCGGCTTGATCGGAAAGGGGCGTTGCTACACAGGCTTTAATGTGAACCCTCATCACATGCAGTTACTCTTCCCTTATGATATATCTGCTGATGCCGGGCGAAGCTTGTTTGACATCACCTACCCCACCCTGGCCCAGGGCGGGATGTTACTTCCCTTACAGATATTATTGTTGAGTTGTTGCTGTGCCACCTGAACGCCACCCCCCTAGAACTGTCAAGTTAGAAGCTTACTTTGACTCACTTGAGTGTTTGGACGGCAGCATGTTGCGCAGCTGACCTTTTGGTATTTGTTATTGTTCTCCCTCTTTTGGACACTATGTTTCCCATTTTATCCCTACCTCTTGGACTCTGACTGGGTTGTTCCCCAATGTGCAAGCTGCTGTGTATGGTCTGGACAGGGGGAGGGTGCCGAGGGGTCATGGGAAAGCTGCAAACAGGGGATTGGGTTTAGATGACACATGTGCCTTCTACGCAAGTGACGATAATGGCTGAAGTTAGGATATGTACATGGAACGTCAGAGGTATGCACACACCTGTGAGACGTTACCAGATTTACTCTTATTTGAAACGCCACAAATTTCATATAGCACTGTTACAAGAAACACATTTAAATAAAACAGAGGTGTGCGTGCTTCACCGCAGATGGCGCGGACAACTTTATGCCACTGAATATTCCTCCTTCGCCCGCGGAGCGCTTCTATGGGTCTGACCTGGGACCCCATGGGCGGCCATGGACACTCATGTGGACCCTGATGGCAGATATGTGATAGCCCGGGGTAGACTAGATGGTCAACCCGTAGTACTGGCGTCGCTATATTCCCCAAACACTGACCAGGGTGGTTTCTTTAACCGCCTCTCTACGGTGCTGGTGACCTGGCATGGGGTCCCGTGGATACTGGGGGGTGATTATAACTGCGTTCTGGAAATGACCTTAGATAGATCTTCCCTGCCCCCGACAAATGCACCGACACATGCCGCCACAAAAGTATTAATCAACTGGGCAACACAGTGGGACCTGCATGACGCATGGAGGGCACGTAACCCCAACTACACGGACATACTCCTATTGGTCGGGAGCGCATGCTCTACATGTCCGTTTGGACAGGTTCATGGTCACCACCGATCTACTCCCACTAGTTACAGATGCACAATATATGGGCCGCACCCACTCGGACCACAACCCACATACTCTGGCCATCGCATGGGAGCGCCCGCGCCCGCCCATCCCCACCTGGCGGCTCCAGCCGGACCTCTTGCTAGACGCATCCTTCCGCGAATCCCTCCTCACACAAACGGCCCAATACTTTGAAAATAATGCTGGTACGGCGTCCTCCCCCCAGATCGAATGGGATGCATTCAAGGTGGTAACCCGGGGACATTGCTTAGGCACACAGGGCCACATGTGACGACAGCTAGAGGGCGACTTGACGAGATTGGAAACTGCACTGCTGGATCATGAGCAAGACGCGGTGGGTGGCACAAGCGACCCCCTGAAGGAAGCAAAGGCAGAACATGAACGCCTTTTAGAATGTCTGCGTTGTCTCAACTTCGCTGCACACTCTGTCCTTACACATCGCCAAGGCGACAGACCTGGCAAACTGTTGGCCTGGCTGATTGCACGAGAAGACCGCATGACCCCAATATCGGCGGTACGTGTGGAAGGGAGGGGGTTACTCTACACGCAACGCCAAATACATGAAGCATTCATAACCCACTACACAGCCTTATACCGCTCCCGACTCAACCCTGCAGTTGCCTACCTTGACGACTGCGCAACAAGACGACCTCGGAGCATCACTTACTCCTGAGGAACTCCGTGACGCTATTTTCAACTTATGAAACAGCAAATCTCCTGGCCCCGACGGCTTACCTACCGAATTTTACAAGGTTGGCTCAGACATACTCATCCCCCAGCTGTTAAAGGTGTATGCTGCGGCTGCAGGTGACTTCTCTCTCCCTCCAACGCTCAATGAGGCTACCCTCATTTCCCTACTCAAACCTGGCAGGGATGGCGAACTGTTGGGCTCTTACCGCCCCCTGGCCCTTCTCAACACTGATTATAAAATCCTCGCCTCTGCCCTGGCCCGGAGATTAGCCCCCCTGGTACCAACACTGGTGCATCATGATCACAACGGGTTTGTGCCGATGCGTCACACCTCCTACAACACCCGCCACCTATTCCGTATACAGGAGTACGCAACACACCACTGGCCACTGGCCACGTGCCGGGTGCCTGGTGTTGGACCTAGAGAAAGCATTCGACTCGGTGGAATGGCCATACCTGCGGGCGGTCATGGACAAACTTGAATTGGGGGATGACTACGAGACCATGGTTGGCTTATTGTACCGCAGGCCCACAGTTCGTGTCCGCACCGGCACGCTGCTTTCCGACTCCATCCGCGTACAGAGAGGCACCAGGCAGGGTTGCCCCCTGTCACCCCTGTTGTTTTCCTTGGCCATGGAACCCCTAGCCATGATTCTCCGGACTCGAGGTGCGGAGTGGGGAATTCCAATGGCGGATGGCCTCCACGTGGCATCGTTGTATGCGGACGACCTCCTCCTCTATGTTAGAGACTTGACCAATGTCCCGGGGTCCCTCACTGACATCTTCCGCACCTTTGAGGAGAAGTCGGGTTTGAGAGTCAACTGGGCCAAATTTGGGGCCTATTCCTTTGACCCGGACATACCTGAGAGCGACATATACATCGGTGGCGAAAAGCTACAATGGTATCCCACGACATTCAGATACCTGGGAATCCACATCTACCGTAACCCTACGGATATCTTGGAGGGAAACCTGATGTGAGCGCTCGCATCCATCCGGACTCAAATTCGGTTTTGGAGAACTTTGCCCCTGAATGTGCCCAGCCGAGTGACACTAACAAAAATGATAGTCTTACCGAGGCTTTTGTACTACTTTGCCAACATCCTATCCTATGTCCCCAACTGGATATTACGGGACCTTGAGGTCCTACTCCGCGGTTTAATCTGGAATGCGGGCCGACCACGTGTGGCACTGACAAAGTTATACATGCCCACTGACTCGGGAGGTTTAGCGGTTCCCAACATGGAACTATATTACTTGGCAGCGCAGATGCAGTGGGTGTCGGGATGGCTAAGTGGCAAAAACCTAGGGGACACTGCCACAGACGTCACTGCCTGGTCTCAATCACAAGTATGCGCCCTGTTCCATCCGCTGGCCCGGGCCCCCCGCCCCCCGCAGATACACCTAGCAGTGGCACGCAAGTATTTTCTGAGATGTTTACGGCTTACCCGATCAACCATACCGTACGCCCCGATACTCCCTCTGCTGGGCACCCCCACGGCCAATGGCGTACTGACGGAGGCGAAGTTGGACAGCTGGTCCACCGCGGGTGTGGAAACATTAGGAGACCTATACACTGACGGTGCTCTCCTCCCCTTTGCGACCCTCGCGGAAGATACGACCCTCCCGAATGGGCAATTCCTATTGCATGCGTCCCTCATCCGCACGCTGACTGCTGCATGGGGTGACATATCTGAAGAACTACCGACGCATTACTTCATGCAATACCTCCATGTTATGGGCAATGGTTCCTATATAGTGCATTGGCTAGCGCAGGCCCACCTGATACACACACAACCCACTACCTCACAGTTAAGGGAGAAATGGGTGGCGGACAGAGGGAGGGATTGGACGGACAAGGAATGGGCGATGGTGCTCACTGGGCCGGTTAACATCCCACGCAATCCCCGATTCAAAATCATACAACTCTATATACTACACCGTGCCTATCTCACACCGGACAAGATCAACAGATACTTTTCAGTAACAGATACCGCCTGCCGCCGCTGCTCCCGGGTGGGTGCAGACTTTTTACACATGCTCTGGTTTTGCCCCAACATCCAGCAATATTGGGATGAGGTAACAACTGTCGTGAACTGACGGGATTGCAAGCAGCGCAAGAACACGCATGCGCCACTAACCTTGCGTCCAGGGCCAGCAGAGACGATACGACGATAGTCCTCAAAGCCTCTCCCCATATGACTCTCAACACTGGGTAATTCACCTCTGTGTGAGGGAATCTGGAGGGAGGCCACGAGGTGAATGATAAGAGGACTTCTTTGGTTCCTCACCTTCCTCAGGTCAAGGCTATCAAGGTAGGCTTGGGGATTGACAGTACTGCAAGTGGAGGAAAAAGACAAACAACAGGCTTTTAGTACCTCGACTGTTGTTGCCCTTCCCAATGTCCCCCTTAGCGCTTAACTCACCAAGTGATTTACTTCTTCTGTCTGTTGAATGCACAGGAGAATCAGAAGCAGTTTTAATGGCCCAAAGTGTATTGGAAGTTACGTCACTTCTCAATTGTAACATTCACCTCAATCTTTATGTAGATAGATAGCAACTATCACAAAACGTTTAGACGTTAACAGCACGTCTAGGCAACACCACAATACTTCTTGTGGAAATAGCAGGAAACAAAATGGTTAATCTTTCGTCTTAATTCGGGCGTCGGGAGGTATCAAGGAAAACAGGCAATCCCCCCACGCACGTTGTGCTACAGCGGTTCATATAGAGAACTGAATTTCAGAAGTGTAACGATTTGCAAACAACAGAAATGAGGAGGCGATCCCGCGCTCCTCTAAATACTTGCAGTGAGTAGATTCTGGCTTGTGCACCGCCTCCGCGTTGACAGGAAACTGGCAGGCTCTTTTCCGACGAGGCGCGTGTGAAGGCTCTGACCGCGCTGGCTCTTCGTCGGCTCTGGAACACCCTCGGAGGCTGACCGCGCTGGCTCTTCGTCGGCGCTGGCAACCTTTCAAACTCTGGCCTCGCTGGCTCTTCGTCGGCTCTGGAACACCCTCGGAAACTGACCGCGCTGGCTCTTCGTCGGCGCTGGCAGCCACATGAACGCGAACCTCGCAGTTCTCTTCGTCGACTCTATCAAACACAGGCATCCACGGGAAAGGAAACGGAGCAGCTCTGGATAACATTGACAAGCACTGGTCCGGTAAATGGGAGGACCTTATATAGCGTCCGCCCACTTCTCTGATTCCTGGCGCCGCATTGCCCTCTGGTACCAGTAGTTCTTCCATTTGGGAAGCGCGATGTAAATACACTTGTTCTTCCTCGTGCTGGCTTGTGTGATCGCTACAACAACGCTGCTTACACACTGCACCAACGAACGCGTACCGAGAACTTGGGAAGCCAAATTCTAGGTCTGTACAAACGCACAAAACTAAACAAGGTGCCGGCCCGATATTGGAACCTCGGACTGATCACGGCAAAACGACTGCTCACAAAGCGGTGGAAGGCCGACACCCCCCACATATAAGGCACTGGTACATGTCCCTCACTAACTGGGCACGAGCGGAAGGCACAATCTTATGACGGGAAGAGACAGCGGGGCTTAGAAAATTCCCCATTGCGCACTACTGGGACGACATCCTCCAATCCTTCCACAGAAATGCCTAGAACAGGGAATCACTTGAGGGGGTTCGTATCTGACCTCCACGCGTTTGTACGGGTCACTGCGGACTGCGCTTGCACCCACTGCTCCCCCACCTGCTCTCTTCCCCCCCCCACCAACAGGGTAACGCCGGCTGAGACCCACACCCCTGCACCCCATGCCATACAACGCATCATACATCAAGCCCCAACTGTACAGCGCCCACACTCAGGACTACCTACGCAGTGTGCTCTGCTATCAGCGACGGAACGTTATTGTTCCGCCCTCACCTCTACACGTCAGCTCCTCACTTTATGACCTAGGCGTGGCCGCCCCACAGGTTGCACTTCACAGGCATCCCCAATATGCCCCTGTGCTGGAACCCTCCCCCTATACAAATGCGTCGACTCCATGATACCTCTGATCCCTGATCATCAGACCTACACCTACGCGGATGCTGCAACTCTACCCTTATTTCCCCCGAACACGCACATACACCCACCCATGAGTCGTTTCCCCCTTTGTATATAACCCCCCCAGTTGAGGTTTAGATACTTATTGATGCACTGGTCCGGTTCCCTGACCAGGCTTTCTTGCTTTTGTTAATAAAGACACTGTACACATTACATGAAAGCCTTCAGACACCATACTCTGACCAACATGTCCGGCCCCCCCTCCTTTTCTAGAGCCGACGACGCACGACAACGCCAGAACACGGCCAGGGGGACCGGTCGCCACAAACACTGCCTGAAGATGGGCAGGTGGATCCGGATGGTGTTTCACAACACCGGCTATCTTGCTCGGACCACCGCTACTGCGTGAAGCCACATTCATGGGACCACTGATTGCGACAGACATGGCTATGGTGGTTCCCGCCAAACGCTGCCGCCCTCACGAAATTCTCCCACAAGGAATAATAAGCTGCATAGACGCTCATCTTTAGCAAATCTGAGATACTGTATAACACTACTCTTCCACATCAATGCCCCACATCCCCATGGGAGAAGATACTTGCTGATGTACTTACCGGTTATATTCGCTCATGGATGCGGGCTGTTATCCGGCTACTGACCGTGACGACCCCCACTGTTGCTCTACAAAAAAATAAAACCTCACAGACCTATTTGCTCATCGAGAAATGTGATTTGCTAAACTTTGAATGCTATACACGAAACACATTACGCCGCCGGACCTCAGGGTTGTCGGCCATACGGCTGTGTTCACCTGATAATGATGCGTATGGTTATTGATTCACGCGGCTGGCCCCGGGTTGTAAGCTATAAGCTGTGTAAGATGCATTTTGTACAATAAAGGTCTTTAAAAATAAAAAACATTCCACGTGCTATAGATGGACTCCTGAGCCTCTGGATATCGAGGCAACATAACAAAGGGCACAAAACAACCAAAATGACAGCCAGACCCATGGAGCACAAAGATCGGACATCCACACTGGTCAGTGGGTCCAGGTGCATGATCGACGTCCTGGTGGAAAGTTCCAACTCCTATTCAATACACACCCCTTTCGGGTTTGGAAAGGGCACAATGGTAACGGTCCAGGGCAACTCAGACTTTGTCACAAGAAATGTATCAGCCTTTTCCAGTGGTACAAGCAGAGGTATTTGGACAATATATTGAGTCATAAATACTAGGATGCAGAAATATTGCTGTCAAGAATATTGATTTTTTTCAGGTAAGTAATATCATTGTCGTTATCAATAATAAAGTTGAACAAAATTATTGTTTTTAATTATCTTAATGTGTTTTAGTTCATATATTATTTTCTATGTGTTTATATTGTTTGTATAATGAATAATATGTTTTAAATATAGTTTGTAATTTTATGTGTTTTATATATATTTTTTAATTGAGTTGCTAATAGTAATGTATAGTGTTGTAGCAGGTTGCTAGGTTTGTAGGGGTATAGGTTGGGAAGTTAATTAAGTAATAATTTTTAACAATTAATAATTAATTGATAAAGTGTGAACATGACCACCATGGTATCAGAGTTTTACAAAAGAGCTTTTCAAAAGAGCTGATGAGGGTCGTGGTACAGTAAAGCACCTATCACTTATGATACACAGTAATAGAAGTAGAACAGCAAGGTACAAAACAATAGGATACAATATGAAAAAGGATGAATGATAGTCTCAAAGAGTTTTCTTATGACACATGTTTTTTAGTAGTATGGCTTTAACTTCCAACTTGAAAAGCCTGAATGTGATTGCGCTCGTTGAGGGTGGAAAGGAGTTCCATATTTTGGAGCAGATCCGGCGAAAGGGCGGCAGTGTGTTTTCCTTATTTTTAAAAATCTGGCTGGTTCTAGTAGGAGTGATTTAGCACTTCTATAGTCCCTTCCACCTCCTGATAGCTTGATACTATTTGCCAGAATTGTGTAGAACGTGGTGTGTTATGCTTGCAACCTTCAGTTGAGTTCTAGCTTCAACTGGGAGCCATTAGAGAGCTGAGTGATGGGGAAATGTGATCATAAAGACATGTGCCTGTTAAAAGCTTTGAGCCTGCATTTATTGTTGCTTTCATTGGGACTAGGCTGGCTTTAGGTAGACCTGTGTGGCATTCCCACACTATAGTCTTGAGAGCACTAGAGATTGAAGAGCTGTTTTGAGGTCTCCTAGTGGTATGACAGGTTTTAGTTTTATTAGAAGGTGCAGATGTAGGTTAGCACTTCTGGTAGCCACTTGTATGTGAGCTTGCATGCTTAGACTTGAGTCTAGTGTGATGCCAGGTTATTCTAGTGAGTCGCAGAAGGTTGGGGGCAGTTTATCGATTTGAGGTTATAAGACCACAGTTGAGGTTGTTGGGATCTAAGGGGTGGAGAGAAAAGAATGAATTTGGTTTTAAGAGGATTTAGTTTTAGGTGGTGGTATGCCAGCCAGTCCTGTGTTTTTCTCAGGGTGTCATCCAGTCTCCGGATATCCTCTTGAGAGGAGAGTTTGATGCAGAGATGAGTATCATCAGCATAAATGTGGTACAAGATATTTGATTTTTTCAGGAATTCAGTGATTGTTTCCTTGCATAGGTTGAAGAGCATTGGTGAACTTGTAGATCCTTGCGGAATGCCCCTGCTAGGTCGGATAGGGGATTGCAGATTTTGACTCTTTGTTAACGGTTCTGAAAGAAGGAGGTGAACCAGGATGGCTCCTGATAGGCCCATACTGAATGCCAAAGTTTCTCTTAGGGGTTTGTGGCTGGCCACATTGAACGCCGCAGATAAATCCTAAAGTATTAGGACACAGGATGCATTTTGGTCTAGTGATGTTTGTATATCATCTAGGATGTTTAGAATTGTGACCTCATTATTATGTCCAGGCTGGAAACCTCATTGGTGTTTGTCTAATAGGTCAAAGATCTTGATATGTTCACACAGCTGATCTTGGGTGCATTGTTCTACCAAGTTAGCCAGGCAGGGCAGATTGAATACAGGTCGGAAGTTGGTTAAGTGTTTCTGGTCAGTGTCTGTTTTTGTTTTTTAGCAGGGAAGAAGGCCCATCTTCAGGCATTCTGTGAGGGATCCTTGTTGGAGAGATGCATTTAACATTTTTGTCCATAGGGGAGTGATGGAGTGGTAGGTGGGAGGGAATGGGATCGTCAAAGTGTGTGGTGGGTATTCATTGACTAAATGATATTCTGGATTTTCCCATCGAACAGAGAACTGAAACTGTTCCAGGAGACTCTGTTTTACTTTGAGGCTGTTGGGGTGTGTTGGTCAGTATTCTTGCTGTGTGCCTGGGGTTGATGGATTCCCCAGATTGGGCACTGGCTTGGCTTGGCTGGTAATAGAGTTGCTTATGACTGTGATTGTTTTCTTTAAAGAAAGTTGAGAAGGGGAAGGAATGTGAACAACTTCTCAGTCAGCTAATGCACTCCAGATCTTCATGACACAGCATCCTGACCCCTACTCTTTCATAAACTTATTAACATGCAGAGCTCTGCTAATGCATCTCTGTTCATGTTGTTCCATTTCTGAGCCCCTGACAGAGGTTTGCCAAGCGCCACCTACAGCCCTGTACCATCTTTTCAACCATTGTTACTTTGCATTCTGTGGCATGTAGTTGCCTATTCTCAGGGCTTTAAGTGGGATAAAAAAAAGTGGGGGCTCACTCAAAGGGGCGTGGCCAATGTAATTAATATCAGCTAAAAATCTGTGCTTAGCATAGTGTGCCGCCCGACTTGTATTTTGCTGTTTCTGTCATTGCATCCAGATATATGACACAAGTAACATCATACCTACAAGAAGTCAGGACTATTGGCTTTGTCAATGGTTGTTAGTTGCGTAAGATAAATAAGCAGCAACTATGGCTCGCATATAAGATTAAAAAAGCTTCCACTTGAAGCTCTGGTGACAAAACGACAATGTTGCTGCTCATGAGTTTCCAAAAGAGAAGGGAAATCCAGAGAGAAAATGACTCTCTTTGAAGGATTTCCCTTCACCTACAACGCTCACCTGGCGTGACGTCATGCTGTAAGTTCTCCACTAGTGAGAAGTGAGCAGTGTGAGCACGCACACATTATGTACCTGCTGTCACTGCAGTGCGGAAAAAAATAGGCCGCTTGTAAACAGAGCACAAAACAGAGCCAGATAGAGACCCGTTTCGAGGTCCCCTTGAAAAAATTGGTGGCGCTCAGTACCGGTGAGACCCGGCCCACGTAAAGCTCTGCCTATTCCCAATTTAATGTATGGATTTAAAAGTTCGGGCAAACATAGTGTCTTTCGATAAAAATCCCTGGATGAGGGTGTCAAACAAGACTTAAGGACAGTACATCGCACCACCTCACTCCCGACCAGGTATGTTATGTTATGTGCATGGTTCCATGATGAAATATCGATTACTAAAACATCGACCTACAAAAATATCGCCACAAATACATCGTCTACAAAAATATCGTAACCATATACTTAAACAAGGATTTACACAAATATCGATATTTTTTTATCGACTACTCTAATATCGTTAACAATTATATCGACTACATAAATATCGACTACTACATTATCGACAATATTTAAAATAACATTACCTTCTACACTAATATCGACAACACTAATATCGACTACCTTTCTACTCATATTAATATAAATAAAATATCGTCATTTTCTTTATAACCTTATATACACATTACCTTTCTGTTATTCACTTTTTCATAGTTATTTAAATTCAAAAAAAGCTTTTCTAACATATATGTATATACAATATGTATTATTTATTTATATATAATAAGAAAAAATAAATTAGTAATATAAACTATGTATGACGTTACAACACATACTTTTACAACGCATACCTTTACAACGAAATTTTTACAACGCAAAAATCATTACAACGCATGTATTTACAACGCATATTTTTACAACACAGGTACCTTTACAACACATACCATTACAACGTAAGTATTAGTAAATATATAATAATTTTTTTAATATAAATTAAATAAAATGAATAGATTTTAATTAAATTTAATGTAATTTCATTTAATTTATTTAATTAATATATTAAATTTTTTTTTTACCCTGTACCCCTGTACCCCAAAACACAAAACTGAGCCTGAACAATAAAAATACCCCTTTACCCAAAAACTAAAAACTAACCCTGACCCCTTAAAATACCCCTTTACCCAAAAATTAAAACTGACCCTGAACCCTAAAAATACCCCTTTACCCAAAAACTGACCCTGAACCCTAAAAATTCCCCTTTACCCAAAAACTGAAAACTGACCCTGAACCCTAAAAATACCCCTTTACCTAAAAACTGAAAACTGACCCTGAACCCTAAAAATACCCCTTTACCCAAAAACTGAAAACTGACCCTGAACCCTAAAAATACCCCTTTACCCAAAAACTGAAAACTGATCCTGAACTCTAAAAATTCCCCTTTACCCAAAAACTGAAAACTGACCCTGAACTCTAAAAATACCCCTTTACCCAAAAACTGAAAACTGATCCTGAACCCTAAAAATACCCCTTTACCCAAAAACGTAAAACTCACCCTGAACCCTAAAAATACCCCTTTACCCAAAACCTGACCCTGAACCCTAAAAATACCCCTTTACCCAAAAACTGACCCTGAACCCTAAAAATACCCCTTTACCTAAAAACTGAAAACTGACCCTGAACCCTAAAAATACCCCTTTAACCAAAAACTGAAAACTGACCCTGAACCCTAAAAATACCCCTTTACCCAAAAACTGAAAACTGACCCTGAACTCTAAAAATTCCCCTTTACCCAAAAACTGAAAACTGACCCTGAACTCTAAAAATACCCCTTTACCCAAACACTGAAAACTGATCCTGAACCCTAAAAATACCCCTTTACCCAAAAATGTAAAACTCACCCTGAACTCTAAAAATACCCCTTTACCCAAAAACTGAAAACTGATCCTTAACCCTAAAAATACCCCTTTACCCAAAAACGTAAAACTCACCCTGAACCCTAAAAATACCCCTTTACCCGAAAACTGAAAACTGACCCTGAACCCTAAAAATACCCCTTTACCCAAAAACTGAAAACTTACCCTGAACCCTAAAAATACCCCTTTACCCAAAAACTGAAAACTGACCCTGAACCCTAAAAATACCCCTTTTCCCAAAAACACAAAACTGACCCTTAACCCTAAAAATACCCCTTTACCCTAAAAGCCAAAACTGACCCTGAACCCTAAAAATATCCCTTAAAAAACCCCAAACATATTACATTTTAAATATAATTATATACTTACCAATACTTACGTTGTAATGATATGCGTTGTAAAGGTACCTACGTTGTAAAAACATGTCTTGTAAATACATGCATTGTAATGGTTTTTGCATTGTAAAAGTTTGGTTGTAATGGTAGTAAGTTGTAAAAGTTGCGTTGTAAAGGTTGTATACCAATATAAACATTACCAAACACTATCATACACTCTTATCGGATTACTTTAAATCTCATTTCACTAATTTTAACATTGTAATAAATATTTACCATTAAAATAAAACACATATAATACATTTGGTAATAAATATCGAAAACTATTATTGATGCTACTAACTCTTTACAAAATAACGGCTTTCAAATTCAAACTAATGTTGTCAGCCAATGAATTTAAATTATATTTAATTGAACCAATCAAATATAACCATTAATTAACTCACTACTATAAATACAATTACAAACTTAACTTAAATTACCATTTTTTTGCCAAACTTGGAGGGAAACGGTTACCTTGCTGAAAAGAAGAGAATACACACCTACTACAACGACTACAACACAGCATACTACAACTCAAGTAAGTCAAGTCCCATTTCATTTATCATACAAACCTGTCGAAATGTAGCTAAACTCCCTAAACTAAAAACATGGTCTTTATATTTGTTTAAATATAACTACAACATCCTATCAACAACCACCACAAGATAATAATTCAATGAAATTATGAACTGCCTTATCCATGTCTACTTAGAAAACTTTTAAATAATTTTAAAAAGTTGCAAAGTAAAGTTGCAAAAGACTTGGGTGTCGATTCCGATCCGGTAAAATCCCCGTCCGTACGAATCGTATCCGGAGCCGTTTCCGTACGACTCGTACGGACGCCGTACGACCGGACGATTCCGATTCCGATCGGCCGACCAGGACGCGATTCGTACGGTACACGTCGATTCGTACGGAAAAGCGCACGATCACCTACACACCGTACGGCGCGTACCCCCCATGATCGCAGGGGTACGCGGCGTACCCCTGTGAGCATGCGGGGTACGTGCCGTACACCCAGCGTACATGGGGTACGTGCCATACACCCACAGTACATGGGGTACAGTGCGTACCCCATGTACGCTGGGTGTACGGCACGTACCCCGCATGCTCACAGGGGTACGGCTGCGATCATGGGGGGTACGTGCCGTACCCGGGGGGGGGGGCGTTCCGTACCTTTTTCGGCACGAACTCTGCGTGTACGACTGTTTTCAGCTCCCGTAGGAAAAGGGTCGTATGGTGCGTACCCGACACGAATCGTACTTGCTGGGTCGTAAAAACCAGCCGCGAACCGTAGTGATGTCGCGTACAGCGGGTTCCGAGTGAGACTCGTACGGAGATTTGATTCGTACGGAGTCCTGTACGACTCGTACGGAGTTCGCCTCCTGGTACGGATCGTACTTCGTCGTACGTACGGGACGTTTACGGGTACGATTCGTACGGGCAAAAAACGCTCCGTACGATGATTCGGAGCGCATTTTACCGGATCGGAATCGACCCCTTGATATGTTATTACCTACTAATATATCATAATACAATAAATAACACAAATTAACTTTCTTTTACAGAATATACAAACTTCATCTACCAATCTACAACTAAACTAACAACATCTTCTACTACATTAAGTAAGTATACCCACTGTGTCTATTAATAATGAGAAAGACAAAAAAACAACTATAAAACTAAATCATTTTTTTGTACTATTCTTTACCACAACTACAGAACATTAAAGAGTGAAAATCTACATATAAGAACAGAAAACATAAAATTAGCAGGAAAACAACATTGTAAGTATGTTTTTGCACTTTTTCCTTTTAACGTACACATCTCAAGAAATGTTTTTCACTTTTACTAAAAAAACATATATATGTCTTCACAGATCTACCTTAGACATGGCAACAGGAGCTACTTTTATTACTTCTCAAAAAGGGAAAATAATGCTGAGCTACATGGGTTACACCTACACCCAAGAGAGAATAAAAGAGAATAAAACTTACTGGAAATGTAGTAAATATTACTCAACTGCATGCTATGGTAGAGCACAGACTGTTGATAACAATGTTGTAAATGTACATGAGTATAACCACCCACCCAATGTAACAGAAGTCGAAGTAAGAGAAGCACTAGAGACATTGAGAGAAGCTAGTACAGGCTCACAAGAAACAAGCACCACTATTTTGAAAAATGTTTTAAGCAAGGTGCCAGAACATGTCACAGGACAGTTACCTTCAATACCCAACTTGAAAAGATTAATTGCTAAAACAAAACGAGATTCTGATCCAACTCCACCAGCACCTGAAACTTTTCAAGACATTAAAATATATCCTGAATATACTATTACACACAATGAAGATACATTCTTAATGTATGATAACCACAGTCATGATAAAAGAATTTTACTTTTTGCAACAAATAGCAATTTGCAAAAACTAAAATCGTGTGAAACCTGGATGATGGACGGAACTTTTAAAGTATGTCCCAAACCTTTCTATCAACTTTACACCATCCATGGTGAATACCAAGAAACAAATATCCCTTTAATTTATACACTGCTGCCAAATAAAACAAATGCTACCTACGTAGAAATTTTAACAACTATCAAAGATTTTACTGATAATTACTATCCACAAAGAATAATAATAGACTTTGAAATAGCCATGATTCAAGCTATACTTAAAATATATCCTCACACATCTATACAAGGGTGTTATTATCACTACAACCAAAGTATATGGAGGCACTTACAAAAATCTACTTTAAGCATTGAATATTCAACAAACAGTAACTTTGCTTATCAGATAAAAAAGTTAATAGCATTGGCATTTGTACCAACAACAGAAGTTGCTAACTATTACAATTTACTACTTGACAGCCCTTTCTACCGCACCAATGAAAAAAAATTAACTCCCTTCTTAGACTATTTTGAAGATACCTGGGTGGGAAGATTACATCGTTCTGGCCACCGCAGACAACCTAAATTCCAAATTCCATGGTGGAATGTGTATGCTAGTACTATGGCACAGAAAGCCACAACTAACAACGCGGTCGAAGGATGGCATAATGCCTTCCAAGCCACAATAGGAAGAACACAACCCACACTTCATAAACTAATCCAAAGCATCAAAAAAGAGCAAAGCTACCAAGAACTAAGAATAGAGCAATCTCTATCTAAAATCGGCCCTAAACTAAGTAAACAAACATTAAATATGTACGAATACCTACAGCAAAAAGTAAGAATGTACCCAAGTATCGAAGGTCTTGAATACTTAGAACTAATAGCCAAATCTATCCTTTAACAAGCAACACATAAAAACATTTCAAACAATAAATAAAACTATTTTTTTTTAATGTAGTTAAATTATGTCATGTAAAAATAAATGTAATCTATTATTACAAGACATAATAAAACGACATTTAAAAAAATTGCACAATATAGCACAAAAATATAATAATAACTTTACTGTTCTGCAGCTGTAGAATGTGTTCCAAGAACATGGTTTCAAAACGATTAGAACCAAAATCAATCCACATGTTTTACAAAAAATCCCCACAAAATGCCAAATATACAACTGTTTTATAAGGGTCCCAGTAGCAAGACTCTGGAGAACGGAACCATAAAAAACCTGAAAAATAATCACGAGAAAAACTCTCCAAAATCCAGAAAAATCAAGAAATGTAGTGAAACATTTACTTGTATTTTACAAAAAATACGAGATAAAATCCATCTGCTCACCAAAACGAACACATGTAAATAAATACAAACAAAACCCACCCACAATAAATACGAAAACCAGAAAGCCTAAACATAACATATAAAACATAGGAAAACACCTGAAGTAATTCATTTACACAATACATAAACCTTAATTTCATAAGAAATATCTAAGAAAGTACGTTATCAATAACGACCTTAAATAACACGTATTTTTCACCTAAACTGTAAAGTACAACACATAGCAACACGTACACACTACAACTAGCTCTATAATGTATTAAAATGTAGTTAAAATTAATGTAAAATAAACTTACCTTCACCAACACGAAGCAGCTCCCAACCGCGAGGTTCCGTTTTCTGAAATGACCCAAACAACAATGTAGATAGACTAAAAAGTGAAGTTCAAAAAACAAAATGGCAGCACAATAAAAATAAAAATAGGACTAAATCCCCATTATTAAAAATAAACAATAGAGATGAATAGCAATTTATTTTCCATGTTTTGTAATAATTTACTTATTGTTTGTAAATAAACATATGATTAATGTAAAATATACAATAATAAATATAATATATTTATATATTAATTCATTATTGTATATTAAAAATATGTATTTGATTGTTAAAAAATATTTTTTATATGTATAAAACTGAGCACTATTTTATGTACATACTTTAGAAAAATACAATTACATGTCAATTAATTAACATATTAAATTTTAAAAAAGAAAAATTAAAATGTAATATACTAATTAATGTAATATAACAATGTATATATGACTAAAATTGCAATGTAAAATGTAAACAAATAATTGAAAAAGGTGTATGAAAATTATGTAAATGTTTGCATCAACAAATGAAAGTATGAATAAAAAAAATGTGTACAAAACTATATTACTATTGTACTTAATAAATGTTGACACTTGTGATATGTATGTAAAAATTTCGAAAATATTCATATTTTTTTATTTTTAAAAATAATATTACAACATTATATATAATAATAATTCTAAAAATTAAAAAAAATTTATTTTAATAATTTTTTTATAAATAAAAAAATATGAAACATAACTCATAGAAAATACTTAACAGTAAGCAACAATAAATAACTATTTTAACTCCAATCATACATAAGTCAGATAAAGTGCTGGACAGGAAACCATAATAAATAACAATTCTAACTCCAATCCTACATAAGTCAGGGAAACTGCTGGACAGTAAACCATAATATGTGTGATATTATAACACATAAACATCACTTTATATATATTAATAACAACTCTTATCTATTATACTACAAAATAGACTATTAAATTACAATCACAAAATATGTTTTTTTGAACATAACAATAACAATTTTTTTTCACCAAAATTTAAATTTCAAATTTCGAATTTTTTATAAATTTTTACATAATTTTCACAATTTTATAATTTTTAACCCAAACTTTGTTTTTAATATTTTCTAATAATTCTTAGCATATATTATAAGAAATACACAAACATAAAATATTACACACTTCACTTAATTTAATATAATTTAAACATTAATTTTCTAATTTCAAATTTAAAATTTCTAAATTAAATATTGAAATTTCAAAATTCGAATTATTTTAAAATTTTTACATAATTTTCACAATTTTATAATTTTTAACCAAAAGGTTGTTTTTGTGTTTTTCTAATCATTCTTAGCATATATTATAACAAATACACAAACATAAAATATTACACACTTGACTTATTTTAATATTATTTAAAAATCAAATTTCAAATTTCAAATTTCAGATTTCAAATTTAAATATTGAAATTGCAAATTTCGTATTTTTTATAGCAATTGAATTTTTTATTAAACACTATATAAATAAAACCCACACTTAATAACAAAATTATTATATAATACATTCAATTTCAATTAAATATAATTTTTTTTCGTATTTCAATTTATAATTTTTTTTATTAAATTTAAATTTTATGAAACATATTTTAATATACTACCCACCCTTATCCCCTATATCACCAACAACCCGCTACTAAATCTTTTTAAAAACCCATGAAATAAATAATTCTGTTATTTAAATTAAATTTCAATTTTCGCTATTCAAAATAAAAAATAAATAAAAATTTTCGAATTTTTTACCATTCTATACATATTATTTACACTACTTTTTTAAATTACTACCCACCCTTATCCCCTATAATACCAATAACCCGCTCCTAAAATATTGACAAACATTTAATTTTTTTTTACATTTTGATCCCTATAATAATAAAAATAGACATTTAATTAATAATATTTAAACATAAAACAAATTTTTCTACACTTATATAACACATTCAATTATTTTGTCGATATTATATTCAACGATATTTCTCTACACGATATTATATACAACGATATTTTATTTTGACGATATTTTTGTCATTATACAAAATCGATATTTACAACAACGATATTTACTTCAACGATATTTTTTAAATTCGATATTCTTACCTCGATATTTATGCTAGTCGATATTCTCCCGTCGATATTCCTGCTTTATACCATGTGCATTTGTATGGCATGCATGTCAACAACGAGGATATCCTGGCACCTTGAGTAGGGGGTGCTGTGCTGGATGGGGCCTTTTGGAAAAGGCAGGTTTTCATCTTTTTTTGCGCAATTCTAGGCCTGAGCTAGCAGCTCTGATTTGCAGGGAGAAGTAGGTCCAGGATTTACAAACCAGGTCCAAGAAGACCAGTCGCTGGTGACATTTGAAAGTGGTGTGGCGTAAAGGTTTCGGGATGAGTGTCCTGTGACGATTGAACATAGCGAGCAAGCAGGATTGTCATAAGAGGAGTTCGGGGGGGTGGGGGGAGAGGGCTTCTTCCCCCAGGACAATTTTGAAAAAGGGTAGGTAAATGGTGCATTTTCAAGCACATTTGAGAAAGCAAGAAGGTTAATAAAGCAATTGAGACTATTGTTCTTGTGCAGTCCAACCAGCTTCCTAAAATACTCTAACCTGGCATTACATCAACAGTTCATGGCAGAATCTAGAATAACTGGCTGATAAAGTGCTGGCATGTACTAGTGGGATAGCAACTGACATTTTATCATCCAATTCCTAACACATGCATTTGAATGACTTGCTTATGGTCAAACAATGCTCAGTATTAATGTTGCTGTTTCAGTTCTGATTATGCAACCTCTTGGTAACATCTCTAATCCTCCCTTCTCTCAATTGTCCAATATGTGGGTGTCCGAGCGAGATCCCACAGCGCTATGGGATAGATCATGGTGTTGCTTTCTCTTTTGTAAGGGTGCAAACCATTAGCCATGCTCTGACTACTTACCATAATCTTCAGTACTCTAGTCTTTAATTTACAGTTTTCATTATCATAATCCTTCCTAATGAGGCTTCTGCCTCAGAGCTTAGACCACCTTAACTAAAACCAGAAACAGCACACTGCAGATCATATGATACCCCAGAACCACCCCTACGGAATAGTTCGGCCTCCTCCTTATATTTATTTCCATGCACCATCACCACAGTGAATTTGGCATTCAGTTGGAAAATCCCACTGAAGGTTGTCAATCGTGTCACTGATTTACAGAGGTTGCCCTCAACGTTACCTGATGAATTGGTAAAATCTGTTTCAACACTGTTGTGGCTCCTTTCGGCAAAACCTAGTTAACATATAAAAGAGGGGTTAATGTGCAAACTGCTATCATAAGGAAATCTTTCCTGCTTTTCCTTTTCATTACTAGCCTCTCCCCACTCTCTTGAATTCTAGACACTTTAAAGAGCGCTCATGAGGCTGTCCCCTCCACTGAAGACACCTTAAACCAGATTGTTTTGTTGTAGCCTTCCAGCAGATTTAATAAATATTATAACAAGATCCATCTTTGAGGCCAGCTGTCTGAATAATGGGCTTGTGACTTGTGGGGTGGCCATGTGGACTTAAGCGTCTTCACAAAATGCTGAAACAATCAGCACTGTCCTCGTTTTTTGTTTCCTTATTTGAGATTATCCTCTTTTTTTCTTAGGATCTCCACAACTTCATTTCCAACAGGGCCCTTTATAGTCATTAATACTGCTCTGGTTCAAAGGCATCGCTTTCAAAGAGTTTAACATCATTGACGTTGGTGTTTTCTCTTTGCTATTACATGGAGGTTAGTATTTTCAGTAGATTATATAAATGGGCGTGGCTTGGTGCCCGGAGAGTATGGCGGCGTCTCGGTGATGCTCCCGCAGCCAGGTCGGTGAATCGCATCAGGACACCATCTACTGCGAAGCTAATCTAAGCAATGTAAGTCGGAAGATCCGCTTATTGGGGCAGGATTCCGCCTGGAGGCTTTTTTCGCCGTATTGCAGACTTATTTTGGCTTGTAGTTGCCGAGACGTGAAGTAATTTAGTCGCGGCCGCCATTTTGATGAATTTTACCGCGTCGCGGACATCTGCCTACCTCTACGAGCAGAAACCTCACTTTTTTGTTATTTATCCACTTCATCCACAAAAGGTACAATGGATTTATGACTCCTCTTGTCACCCAATAATGCGGGGAAGCACTTATCTCCTTTTGCCATGCGTCCTGTTTACTGAGGGGACCGAGGTGCGACGGCCATTTTGTGGATATGCTGCAAGCAGAATAGTGATCTTTTGAACTTTGCCATGATGATCATTATTAGCATTTACCTCTACATAACGCTTTATCACCATCAGTATCTCTGTGTTTTTTAAAACTACAGAATGGGAATATTTGAATTTCTGCATGCTTCCTTCACAGCTGTAACTATCATCGCCTGGGGCTTCAAAGGATTTTAAACCTTCTGGGGAACACATGTTCATACAATAGTTTTGCTGGCTACATAACTTTACTTCAATTACTGTTCCTCACAAGCAATTGCTCCTTCGACCAGTTACTTGGTTTCTTCACTTTACGTAACTGATATGTAATGGGCAGGACGAAAGGGACTTTCTGCATTACCTCTAAACTAAAGCATTCTTTTGTCAAAAATTCAAGAATTTTTTCAGAGTTTTCTAAATTACAAGGCACAGATTTGCTTATGTCAGAAGGTAATAATACAACCATGGATCCTGCACCAGTTATGCCAGGAACATCTAATGTCAAACGCCTGAAAAAAGACCCTCCGTAACCGCCCAAACCAACTTCTCCAGTATCAATGGAACTCTTATTACTGGAGATAAGAGCTCTCAGACCATTTGTAGAAGAAACCAATTCCAAGCTTCAAACTCTTTCGGAAAAATGGTCACAACTTGAAACCAGATTCACGGTTGTTGAACAAAATGTTTCCTCCCTTGCTTACACCACCAAGAATGTTACATCCCTGCAGTCCCAGGTATCGTCACTTCAAAAGCAGGTTGAGGACCTTGATACCGGAACAGAAGAAATAACGTACGCATTGATGGGCTGCAGGAGGGGTTGGAAGGTGCGGACCCTATTGGCTTCTTTAAATCCTTCCTCCCAAAGATTCTCCACCTACCAGAGTATACATTGTTGAATATACAACGCGCTCATAGACTTGGCAGTGTTTCCGCTACCGTTTCTTCCACACAACGCCCAAGAGGAGTCATTCTGTACTTTCTTGAATATACTGACCTATTGAAAGTTCTGTCAGCCGCTAAAGCCATTCAGCGTATTTCTTGGTCTGGTTCCACATTGTTCTTTGCACAGGACTATTCAACGGCTACAGCATTCAGACATAAGGCTTTCCTCAATATGAGACCTGTTCTCCGCTCCATGGGGGCCAGATATGGTTTGTATCACCAGTGTCTATTTAAAGTTACGTATAACAATAAAACAACATCATATGAGGATTCTATTCGTCTGCAAAGTTTCATCAACTCTCTTGCTCAGATGGATTACTCAGGATCTTCTTCTTCTCACATTACTTGACTTTCCTATCTGTGGGATTTTACCTCCTGCAATTGCAGTTTATTGCTGTTATTCATTTCTTACACTGTTTGCTTACTTATAACAATTCATTCATTTATTGTTGTTTATATTATGTTGTCTCCAGGTACTCTTTCTGTGTCAAGTTTCAGTTCTTGTTCACTCTATAACTTGTTGGTAATTATGCTATTCTTCGCTTTTTCCAGTTATGTTTAAGTTATGGCGTGATGTCCCTCCGGTTCGATCCAGTCTTCCTTAGACGGTTCGTCTACTCCATATGGTCCTGCCTGCCCTCACATCCCTGTTCCGTTTATGTAGGTATGTTCTTTATATTGTCTTTTGTTCCGTCTTTGGTTCTACATCTCTTTTCTTCTTTCTTTCATAATGTCTTCCATATTTCAATTTCTTTTTTCTTCTTTACTTTGTTATTTTTATCCCACATAATAACGATATTTCTAAATCTTTCCTTCTCACTACTCTCTTACCAGTTACTATTGATTTCCGTTCTTTTCTTTTCCATTTCACCTAAGTCTCTCTTTTGGATTCACTTATCTATCCCTCCTATTATTTTTGGGCTCCGGTTTTATCTATCCATCTACTTCTTACTCTTCTATTTTTGCACTCTTATATAAGATTTTATTGAATTGGACTTTTTGCTTAGCTCTCACTGTCAATTCTTTGCTGATACTATATGCCACTAAAGTTGGTCTCCTGGAACGTAAGAGGATCAAACTCTCCCATTAAGAGAGAAAGAGTTTGAACTCATCTTGCCAAATTAGGTACTGATATTGTTTTTCTGCAAGAAACTCATCTTACGGAAGCTGAATCATTGAAATTGAAAAAAGGTTGGGTTGGGGAAATTTTCTTTTCTCAAGGAGATGGTAAACGAAATGGAGTTATGATATTATGCCGTAAATCTCTCCCAGTCACAATTGTATCACAGGAATCAGAAGTGGCTGGCAGATGGGTTCTTGTTAAATTGAAATTGAGGGATGTTCCGGTTTCTTTTTTTAATGTATATGCCCCTACAGTGGGAGATATCTCTTTTTGGCCTACATTAGCCAAACAAATTTCTCAAAACATTGAGGATAATTTTGTACTAGCTGGGGACTGTTATCAAGTTATTGACCCATTTATAGATAGAAACTGCAAGTACCTTTTGTCCTTCACAAACCTCACAAATCCTTTGTCCATACTATAACCCAACATAAACTCTTGGATGCTTGGCGTCTATGCAACCCAACCACTAGAGAATATACCTTTTACTCTCCATCGCATCAAACTCAATCTAGGATCGATTACATCTTTGTATCTCACAAAATCTCACAGTCCCTCTCGTATGCTGATATTGGACCTATTATTTTATCTGACCATGCCCCGGTTTCAATTGGCATCGAAATATATTACCCAAAATCAATGCTCCTGAAAGATGGCGTTTTAATAACGCACTTCTCTTGGACACAAAATGTACTGCCCCTTCACTGAATTCAATAATGATTACTTTGAAAGAAATCAGAATGATTCCTTACCTATTTCCACCATTTGGGATGCTTTCAAAGCTTCAGCTAGAGATTTCATCATTAGCTTTGTAGCAAGGAAACGGAAAAAGGCACGCAAAATTACCAATAATCTCCTAAATGACATTAAGAAACTGGAGCATTCCTACTATGCTTCCCATTCGCAAGAAACTCTAACATCTTTGATAAAAGCCAAATTGCAGTTTAACAAAAACTCAACTGATGATGCCTCTCTATACCTTCTAAAATATAGCACAAAATGTTACGGTGGTAAAAACAAGGCAGGGAAGATTTTAGCTAATTATCTCAAAGTAAGGCAAAACAAATTAAACATTGAGTCTGTATACGATGATCAATCTGTCAGGTTAAGCGCTCTGCAGGATCTGCTTGCAGTGATAAGCTCCACCTCCGGACCTTCCGAACACCCTGAATGTAGAAACACAGGGTATTCGAGCGATACGGTGAGGGAAAAAACCCCAACAGGGGAAAAAACCCAGGGAGGGAAAGGAAGGGACAGCAGGGAAGGGAAGCTGTGAAAACAAATAAAACAGATTAGTACACTTCCTTAGTCTACTCTCCGTAAGTCTCACTAGAATAGATTATCACCTGTGCTGTCCATGACTCATTCTTCGAACGCTGGTACTTCTCCTTTCATATTTTCCCTACACAACATAAGAAGCACGATTAGCATATATGGCTATGGCAACACGAAACCATGTATTTGCTATTCATAGAAGCAACATACCCCCAGGGTGAGAACACTCATATTAATGTAAACGATAAATGCCAAATGAGTCTTGGCTAATGATCTGCTTCCTATGATTCAGCAGGAAAGGAAAACGTAACAGAACAGTACGAATGGGGCAGGATCCCAGTTCAAAGCACACGGTGTAGATTACGTCATCTATACCTAAGTGAAACCTTTTTAATCCTCCACAGTTCAATCAAAACCAAATACGGTGAGGTGTAGCATAAGGGCCACTACCACCCGCCTTGGCACTTGTAATCCAAACAGAAATATACAGAGACAGTCACATCTTCATGACGGCAATGCGGGGAAACCCCCCTGCATTCCGCCACTTGCCTAAGTGCCCTTTCAATTCCGCAGCCAAGGCAACACAAAGGGCTCCTCCCTAGCCAGGGAAGATCCGAGAACAAACACAGTTGAAAAGGGGAAGCCAAGAAGTATACAATGGATCCAACACACGAGCGCGCTGCGCTCCTCTGATACACATGAAGGAAAGTCAAAGTCTACAGTACCGATACCCAGGTAGAACTCCAGACGCTGTAAACTTCCTCAAAGGGTATTCTCCAGGAACACCAGGAGAAACGGGAGCAGCCGCTCCCGCCACACAAAACAAATCACGAGCACCGCCCATGCAGCCTGATCGCGCTAAATCCGATCGGCGGCAAAGGCTCATGGGAAATGTAGTTTCAGGACCGTTTGCCCTGGGAAATGTAGTTTAGGCAGGCGCAAGGGCTAAACCCTGACACAATCCAATCTGAAATTTAAAGATACCGAAATTTTAAACAAATTCTCTCTCTTCTATCAATCTCAATGTACATCTGGAGCAAAACCCTCCAACCATATTTTGTCACAGTTCTTTTCAAACATTCAAAACCCCCATTATGAACCATTAGCGTTGTCTCCCCTAGAAGCAGAAGTAACACAACAAGAACTCCTGAAGGCTCTTCAACTCCTTAAAAAAGAAAAAGCACCTGGTCCAGACGGTTTTACAGTTGAGTTTTATCTTTATTTCTCTAAACTCCTCTTGCCTAAATTGCATTCTTTGCTACACTTTTTTCAATCAACGAATGGTTCCATAGGTTCATTTTCAGAAGCTCATTTCTGTCTTATTCCCAAGGAGGGCAAAGATTATAGACCCATTTCACTGGTTAATATTGACTATACAATATTCTCCAAAGCACTAGCCATACGCTTGGATTCTCACTTACCAAATTTATTAGGTAAAGAACAGTGCGGATTTGTTAAAGGAAGGGTTATTACAGACAATACACAACTGTTTTTTAATGTTTTATCCAAATCTTCCCACCTCAAAAATTCTTTAGCAGCAATAGCTTTAGATGCAGAAAAAGCTTTTGATAGAGTTGAATGGAAATACCTATTCCATACTCTCAGATGGTTTGGTTTCGGTCCGAACTTTTTATCTTTGGTCTCTCTTCATTATTCGAACCCCCGGGCTTCTGTATGTGCTAATGGCTTAATTTCTCCCTACTTTAACCTCGGCAGAGGTGTTTGCCAAGGATGCCCCCTTTCACCCTTTCTCTTTAATTTGGCTTTAGAGCCTTTTCTGTCCAAATTAAATCAACATTCAAATATACGTGGTTTTCAAACTCCCACTGTCCATATTAAACTTGCAGCCTATGCTGACGATATAATGTTATTCCTATCAAAACCGGACAAATCAATTCCTGGTTTTTTAGAAGTAATACAGTCATACTCCCTGGTATCAGGTTACATATTAAATAATGACAAGTGTTGAATTCTGCCCCTTACCAAATACACTTTCAAAACAGATTTTGCTGCCTCTAATTTCACTTGAAGTTCTACTTATATTAAATATTTAGGTCTATACTTCACCTCCTCATTTTCGGACACAATTACATTGTGTATGAATAAATGTATTAAAAAAATTTAGAGTTAACCACTAAATGGCACCCCCTTTATCTATCATGGTGGTGCCGTTTAGACACTATTAGAATGATGATAACACCAATAATCATATACGATTTCCAATATTCCAATACCTGTCACTGCTAAGCTCTTTAAAAAAGTTAATTCTGTCCTTTTATCCTTCCTATGGAGTAACAAGAAACCCCGAATGTCCATTCTGAAACTGTCACGCCCTAAGATGGAGGGAGGTGTCAACTATCCTAATTTCCGGGCTTACCAGAAAGCTTTTCTTCTACGGCAAGCTTCCCTTTGGCTGCTTGAGTCCATAGATGAACGCCCTTTATGGACCACTATCGAACAACTCTTTTTATCTCCTTTTTCTTTCCACGAATACTTATCCTTCTCACGTAAACCACAATGTCTCTTTACACCTATAATAAAACATACCTCCAAACTTCTTGACTTAGCTCCCCCTTTACCTCATCTCACTATTGATTCTTTCCTTGGATCAACAATTTGGCATAATGAAAATCGAACCATCTGTGGTAAACCTTTTTATTGGAAGAAATGGAGACTTAAGGGAATAATATGGGTTCATCAGCTATTCTCAGACTCGAGTTTTATATCCTATAAATCACTTAGCCACTCTTTTAGTTTGTCCCCTCCTATATCCACAAATATGATTTAATTTAAAAAACGATTATGGTTGTTTATACTCAGCTTCCATCTACACATAACACCTCTGTCAGTTTAGATTCTTCTTCACGACTTCATGCTTTATTAAAATCTTCACCTTCAGCCTCTACTATTTATAGGTTTTTGCAGAATTCTGCACTTGACAGACAGAAGTCCAAAAAAGAAGAGGCATGGGAACGGGATTTCGCAACAAACTGGTCAACACCCTTCTGGGGGAAAATATGGACTAAAATACGCAGATCATCCAGGGCAGTTAACACAACACAAACATTGTTTTTTGTCTATAACAGGCTTTTACTTACACCGGTAACTTTGAACAAAAGATTTCCGAATGTGTCAGATTCCAGTTGGACATGTAAGTCATCAAAGGCTGATTGATTCCACATGTTATTTTCCTGCCCTTCTGTTTATACTTTTAGGCAACAAGTATGGTCTCAAATTCATTTGATTTTTGGCACCAAGTTTTCTTTTTCTTTTCAACAGATTTTCTTAGGTAGTCTCTCTTCTGTTTGGGAAAATGTTGCATCTAATGTTAAAGTTATCAATGTACTGCTAGCAATTGCTTTTCAGCAAATTACCATCAATTGGAAAGACTTCAAAAAAATGTTATTCAAGGTTTGGTGGTGCGCCGTTTGCCATAATCACCGATTAGATACCACTTTTGTTTACCCTTTACGTTTGGCAACAAAACGCTCAGACCTATGGTCACCAGTCACATTGTATATTGATGTATGTGCCAAAAAAATTCTAAACCTCTACCTTTCCAATAGGAAGTTTTGAAATCACAATGATTCCTCTAATATGTTCTAATATGTTAAATATTCTATTGATATGTATCTCACACTGAGCTGTTTCACTTTTTCTCCTTTATTGTTAAATCCGATTCATAAGATTTCAGTGCGAGAAATTTACAATGTAATGTATTTGAGATAATTTTAACTTTCTGTACTGTATGTAGACACCTTGGATTTCATTAATAAAATATTTTGGGGACTTAAAAAAAAGGAAGATTATATAAATAAACTGGCAAGCTGCCATGGTTCCACTGTGTTACTGTATGTTACAGGCATTAGCATCCATACATAAGATGGAGCTAACTGGCATAAATAAGTGACTAGCACTAACGCCCATCAGTTGCATACCCAATATTTGGGAACCCAGGTCCCACCAAAGGTGACTTACTGAAGATCACACAGCCCTCAAGGATTGCTGCTGACTTTAAAGTTTCTGCCTGTGTCCAGTGGTACACACCTTGTGATGCCTCCCTCCCTCCCCACACTTTTCCTCCCCTTTGTAAGACCTGACCAGGGTAGCACACCAGAAGCTGAGGTTTCCTCTGTCCTGTACAGTCTAATAAATATTATTTACAGACAAAAGGATGGGCCGTGCAGACACTCAGCAGGCCGAGGAGAGAGAGGGAGATAAAAAAGTTCACAGAAATAAATGGCTGTGTAAGTACTGTCGCCTGAATCGGCAGTCAGGAATTAAATAAGGTTCTTATCTCTAACAATACTCTTGACATATCATAACATGGGTTCCGTGCAGACCATTCTACAGAGACCGCACAACGTTGTGGCTACAGAAGAACTACGCATACAAGTTGATAGTGGTGGAAGAGCGATCCTGGTCCTACTTGACCTGTCAGCCGCTTTTGATACGGCGAACCATCTAATTCTCACGCAAAGGCTGAAGGCAAGTGGGATCAAGGACAAGGCGCTGGCTCTTTCTTCTTTCCTGGCAAATAGAGAACATCAGGTTTGCTGGGATAATCTTAAATCAGATACTTTTCATCTCCTGTGCGGAGTCCCACAAGGGTCAGCACTTTCCCCCACCCTTTTCAATGTTTATGTGATGCCATTGGCCAATCTAGTTAGAGACTTTGGTTTTTCTCTTGTGTCCTATGTCGACGACATGCAAATCATAGTTTCAATTTCTTCTGTTAGTGAAGTGCCGTCTGCAAGGTTTCATGGTTGTCTTGGTTGCATCATACAATGGATGCATACCAACTATTTGAAACTAAACACACAGAAGAACGAAGTCATGGAGTTTGTAAATGGCCCTCCGATTTGGAATACAGCTTGGTGGCCAACGTAGGCAGGAGAGTGTCCGTCACCAGTGGACAAGTTGAAAAATCTGGGTGTGCTTTGGGACACACAGCTTAATTTCTCCGCTCAGATAAACCAAGTCACCTAGGCATGTTATTTCACATTAAAAATCCTACGGAAGATTCTACCATTTCACCCAATGGAGCTGAGAAAAAACTGTTGTGGTTGCTCTCGTACTATCTTGCAATGCTCTCTATCTAGGGATTGATAAGCGACAACTGACTAAGCTGCAATCCCTTCAGAATGCTGCTGCCCGGACATTATTTAACATCCCTAAATTCAATCATATCTCTGGGGCCGTTAGGAGCCTCCACTGGCTCCCTCTTAAGCAGCGTGCTGAACTTAAGGCTCTCTGTCTGGTCCATAAAACTCTGTATGGGGAGGGTCCTATGGCGTACCACATGTTCTTCCAATGCTACTGTCCAGGACGCTCATTAAGATCTGCTAATCACTCCTTGGTTAAAGTTCCGAAATGGAGGAAAGCCAGATGGGGTGGCAGATGCATTTCATATTTGGCCCCTAAACTTTGGAACAAGTTGCCGTTGGATATTAGATCTCAACCTACGCTTTCCAAATTCCGTAGCCTTTTAAAAACTTGGCTTTTTCCAGTGTAGTTGAGGAGCTTGTACCTATGGACTCCCCTGTTCTCCTTTGTTACTTACTTACTGAATTAAAACTTGCCATTAAAAACCACACAGCCATCAGTAACCATGGGGTGGGCGAGTCAACCGAACATTGAATTCACCAGATAATGCATAAATAACCGTTTATGCATGGCGGGGGCATTAAAAATGCAGGTCACATGAAGTTCCGCCAATGCCTGCTGCCAAACAAAACAAGCATTAGCAAAGTCAATAGGTCTTACCTGTGCAAGAGCTGTTGGCTTTGCCAATGTGTTTAGCCATGTTATATACCAGTGTGGCTACTGTTCAGCATGGCTCAACGTTAGTGGAATAGAGGAGAGTGTGGTAGAGTGGATAGGCATAGAGTTGTGTGACATAGAGGGGAGTGCTGAAAAGTGTTGAAAAATGGAATGTCATTGAGTGCTGTGGAGTGTCATGGAGTAGAATGGAAGGGTGTAGAGGGGAGGGGCTTATAGTAGAGGGGAGGTCGGGGATGGATAATATATTGTAGAGTAGAGTGTCACAGAGTGGAGTATTGTAGAGTGACATAGAGTAAAGTGTCATAGTGGGTCATAGAGTTGTAGAGTGGAGTGGCGTAGAATGAAGTAGAGTCACCAAGTGGAGTTGAGTGGCGTAGAGTGGGGTGAAGGGGCATAGAGTATAGCAAAGTTTCATAGAGTGCAGTAAAGTCAAGTAGAGACTCAAATAGAGTAAAGCGGTATAGCGTATCATAAAGTACAGTGTCATAAAGTAGAGGGGCGCTTTGTGGAAGAGCTTAGATTTGAGGGGCATGGAGTGGAGTATAGTGTCGTAGAGTGGAGTGGAATCGAGTGGCGTAGAGTGCTATATAGTAGAGTGTAGTAGAGTGGTGTGGTGTGGCATAGCGTAGCACAAACTGGAGTAAAGTGTCATAGAGTGGAGTTGATCAGCATTGAGTGGAGTAAAGTGACATGGAGTGTCGTAGAGTGAAGTGACATAGAGTGAATGTGTTAGAGTGGAGTGTCATAGAGTGTAGTATGGTGGCCTAGTGTGACGTGGTGTAGGGTGGCATAGAGGGAGATGTACTATGGTAGATTGGAGCGTCATGCCGTGAAGTACAGTGTTGTGGAGTGTCATAGAGTGTTTTAGAGTGGAGTTACTTAAACTGGAAGGGCACTGAGTGTTGTTGAGTAGAGTGGTATGGAGTGCAGTGGAGTGGCGCATGCACACTGTGTAGCACACTGCCATTACAGACAACACATTTTCAATTGAAATAACAATTACAGTTGGACACACAGTTTTTCTGCTAAAAATATATAGCGCACAAATATTAATGTGTAGAAATGGCATCACTTAGTGTACTAATTTGTTTTGATCATACTAAAATATTTTTTTTCACAACACTTTCAAATTACAAAAAAATTTTACTCCATTTATGCTTTCGTAATTATGATATATTCTGAAATATCTGCACAGTTTATTTACCAACACTTAAATTCTGCTGTGTACTAGAAAAAAAATAGTTTTTTCCCAGTACCTGACAAGATTTTCTTACTTTGTAGTTAGAGAAAGAAAACTAAACACCAACCTCCCTTAAAAGACAGAGCCTGACATTTGGCCTATGTCTTTGAACGCACCGCAAATGTGACAAGATAAGAACAAAATTTAAAACCCTGTTTACAGAAAGCGAGGTCTTGTGGAAGAATACAAACAGAGATGGTGAAAAAGGTTTGCTTCACAGGAACAACAAAGACATGCTGGACAGACTAAATCAAATAAAGCCAGAAAATGTGAGTTACAAACCACAAAGTCAATGCTATGCATTGGCTGAATGCATTCCCAGGAAGACTTTCAGTATGCCCACAAATTGTCTTTTTGCAACCAGACTGTGACCTAAAAATATAAAAATGGAATTGCTACTGATTAAGGAAATATCAACATTTCTTAGGTCCCCTGTAGAGCTCTCAAGAGAAACTAGAGGTATGATTGCCACTGCTAGTGAATACTTTATTTTTTGTAACTTGTTTTTATTCCTGAATTCCACAATTACCAGAATACATGTTGTCGCACATGATCACAAAGCACAAGAATGATAACAAGACATGTGATAAGCCCTGTGGCACAACACATTATGAGTGTCATCCCCACAATGGTGAAATCAAATTTCATACCATAGATAGTGTGGGATTGAACCTCAGGGGTGGTGACAGGACAGTACAACTGAGGCAAATGGAGGCCCGTTGGATTTGCAGGCTATGATCTGTCAACCTTGGGCTAAACGTTAAGAATGAATTTCACCATTTTTTGTAGGATTATTACTGATACACAGCCTCATCATGATGAGTAAGAAGAAAGTGCACCCATAGAGAGGCTATCTATATACACTCTGGCGATGAAAATCAGTTTTCCCTTGATAATAGTGTATTCAGCCTTACTGCTGTGTTTTTTGTTGTGACATGTGTTGAACTAAGGGGTGGATTGATAGAGGCTGTAATTATGGAGACTTGATGTTATATATTTCAGTCCAAGATGCTGTCATCCTTTGGTGTCATAATGAGCGAAATGGGATTACTGCAGTGGGAAGCCAGCTAGAATTACTCCCATAAAGCTTAATAATGAAGAGGCAACATACATCATGTTTGAACCATATAAGGGACCTTTTTCACTTAGATTTTACCCCGTACCCTATATAAGGATTTAGGCATGATATGTAATACACTACTGTGTTAACGGAATGTGGTGTTTTGTTATAGCAATTATTAGCTATATACATTTGGTGAATTGTGACGCTTATCTTTCAATGTAAACTTGTTTTTGTCTTGAAACACGTAAATACAGTATTAAATTAAGTTTAATCTGGCCACTTATAGATGGCGTCCGCAATGGATGATGTACTTAACATCTATAAAATGCGACCTAGGCTCATGAATTGGGATTAGCTACATAGGGTCATTAGGTGTAAATGAATGAGAAAATAAGCCGAACTTTAATGTTTAAAGATGGCGCCTGCGATGCATCGTGTTATACGCCATCAAGAGTATGGGAAAGTAAGTGGAACATAACCATTTGAAGATGGCGCTTACATTACACCATCGAGAATGGGAGAAAGTATGCTAAATTTAATCTTTTAAAGATGGCGCCCATTACGAACTGATTGATGTTGAATTCAACCATTCAAAGATGGCGCCTGTTATGAACTGACTGATACGTCATTGGGAATGCGACGTGGGAAGGTTAATGGGCAATCAATTTGAATTAATTGATGGCTTAATCAATAAACGAATCCTTTAACCACTTGGCTGCTAAGGGGTATGCATGTAGGTCCATTGACTTTCCATTGAAATCAATGGGAACTACATGACGAGTTACCCTTGTCATTAGCACTGAAGGGGTTAAAAACAAGCAGTCTTTACCGAGTTATCTAAACCAGATGACCACATGCAAGACAGACCGCGTACGTTTGCGGTGAGTAGAGGATACGATGTGCGTAGGATAATGCGTCTCGGTTTGAAACTTTGCTGGCTTTGTAATTGTATCATATTGTACTTGAGCATTTCGATGGGGATTATTTAGACATACTCACGAAGCTGTACTTGGATGGAAGTGCTAATAGAACTTTGTTCACTATGGGAGACGTGCCCTCTTAAAAGATGGCCAGCGCACTCTCAGCAAGTGTACGGTAATTCGTCTCAGTTTGTAAAACTGCTGCATGCTGTATTTGAGGGGCATAACGAAGGCAGTCAGTTCGGACTCTTACTTAGTGACATTTAGTAAAATCAAATAGATTTGAGTGCAATTAGATAAAAGCACTCGCATAAAGGATGTCCGTTGCCTCTCTGTATTTATATCTTTCAGCATTGGATACACTTACATAGATGTTAGCGTGATGCAAGACTAATTGTTCTTGTAAAACACATTTACTTTTGACAGAGAACTATTTTTCTAACAAAATTCTAACTGACATAGGTGATGGTATGTCACAAGAAAAAGTGCATTATAAAAAATGTCCGCCTAAAATTCGTTACAATATTATGAGGTGGTTTTTATAAATGACGCTTTTTGTCATGCTTTACGCCAACATTAAATTGATGACTTTCGAAACTACTGCCCGGTTATGCATACTGTAAGTCTAACAGCCGATAAAGGACTATGTAAATTGACGATAGGGGTAGGAGATGGATATCTTTTCATGTATCCTAATGGCTTCTGTTGATACTTAAGAATAATATATATTAGAAACCTTAGATGGCTTAAATTTTGATATATGTTGTACTTATCTTATTCAGGATATATACTTCATTGGCATTGTGAAATGACTTTTGAACTTAGACCGCTGCTGAAGTACATAGGCTTTTTTTGAAGTAAGTGTCCATGCCTCAACACTAAGAAATAGTGTTTGAATAAAGGTATGACAAATGATAAACTTTAGATGAGCTGTAGTATAATGCATTAATACTTTGAAACGGTCCTATATTACAGACAGGCTGTTATCTTGTTGATGATAGTGTAATAAGTGGACCTAGAAACATAGGGTGTATAAAGAATGCCTCTGCTTTCTGCTTCTTTTTGTAAACAATAGTTCTCATCGATGTGTAATTATGGATATCATTCGATTTACAGATTGACTGGCTTTTAATTAATTATGTACAGATTTTGAATTAGGACTACCAAAAAGAAATCAAAGGTATTTTCTTTTATACAGAGAGATAACCACATTTGGAAATAAAAGAGGCTTTGTTAAAGTAAAAGAAGCATGATTGTCACCAATGTTACAATACAGATAATTGTTATTATCTCTTGACGTATATGCACTTGTAAATAACTGTATATATATATATATATATATATATATATATATATATATATATATATATATATTTATTTATTTATTTATTTATTCTTTAAATACTCATGGTCCAATGTTCTATTCTGACTATTGTGTTTTCATAAAATTGTTTGGCAAGAATGTTTTCCCAGAAATGAGCATACTGTATAAAAAAGATTGTGGACAGACATTGTTACATATAAAAAATCGGTTTTTTTTCAAACATGTTTTTAAATGTGTGTCTGCACTATTGTAAATAGCACTTTTGTGTTTTTTGTATTTTTATAGCCCTGAAGAAGTCCGGTAACGGACAAAATGCGTTGGCTATTCCTTTTATGAGAAAATTTGAATAAAGAACAAATTTTAAACTTGAAGAGCCTTCATTGACTTCTCTTGGGAAAACAACAGAACATCCGTGAATTGCTTATGATAAGAATATTGCTAAAAACTCTATATGACATTGAGATGAATACTTGTGTTGACACCATTTGAAGGATGCAGGGCTACTTTGTGTACCCAATTCACATGTATCAGTCCTCCATTTATCCAGCCGGGGAGGCGTAGGGTGCATCCAATGAATTGATATATGGCGTTTGGCGAGCCCGAGTCCCAGTAGGGCAAATCTGAATCGCATATGGGTCCCAGATCTGGGGACTGAAAGAACCCCCATGAAACAATGCTTAATCAACGCCTCAAAAGAAATTCTCGTAGTCTCCCGCAATATGTTGCAGACCTCCGACAAGTATGTCTGGAGTTGAATACAATTCCAAGTCATGTGTATGAACGTCGCAGGTATGAACGTCGCGGTCTCCATGCCACAGTGGTGGCATGCCAACTAGGGCACTGCTTTGAATCTAGACAGTTGTTGAGGGGTCAAGTATGTGCAATAAAAGTAGTAAAATTTCATAAGTTTAAAGACAGCATTGCTGGCCACCTTCCGGACCTGTGCAAATGCTCGTCGCTACTCCCCTTCCATAAGGGGAGACGCCAGGTCTGTTGGCCATCTACCCCGGATTGTTGACACGTCAACTCTACGATCTGCTTTCAAGGCTTTATACAACCGAAAGATCGTCAAGTATTTGCACCAGAGTATGTGACTCCTCATGTTCCTCCAAGAAACTTGTCCATATCTCGTGCATTGTGCATGATATTTTTGCAGACTTCAAAATATTACCCTCTGGGACTTGACATACTGCAAAAAATGACACTCTGGGACTTGGTAGTAATCCCTCAAATCTGCGAAGGACGGGAAAGACCTGTTGAGGTATAGGTTGCTGGAGAATACTTACGCAAATGGGGTTTGAAGTCACAGTGCTTTGCACCAATTTCTAGTTTGGCTGCTCTTAAAAATGATTCTAAGTCCTTAATTTCTGACCTTACGTTTGTTACTTACTGCAGTACTTTAGTCATTAAACCTAGTATTTGAGATGGAGCAGCATTGGAATCCTTTGCCCAGGTTAGATGAATACATGAGCTAGGAAGTCCGTCAGAAAGCACTAACCTTGCAGTGAGAAATTCAAGAGGTCTGATGAATGCTTTGCACTTCTCCACACTTACAGTCAGCCAGACAACAACGTATCATGAATGCCTAGCAAGGATACTGTGAACCACGAGGAAACTTATACCCCAATGTCTTCCAAATGGCTGTGCTATTTGCAAAGTAAAAATTCAATAAAATCATGCATAAAAATAAACGTGCTAGTGCTGCTGCCGACCCCAGACATGATTCTGCCCTCCTGCTGCTGAGCTCAGTTTGAGCACTGGAAGGTAGAACAATAGGTTTCCTGTCACAGGGAGGAGTGAACATCTCCCAGACAGGACTTAGTGTATTGGGCTGGAGTGGGGGCGCTTACCAGAGGCACCAGACTGCTTTGGAGGGCACATTTGGCACTCTCAGCAAGTTTGAGGCCAGAACAGAACCCCGGTGTACCGTATCGACTTGCCGTTGCCAAGGCTTGTTGGCTCTATATTTCAGAGATCTTGGGCTGCTCTCCAGCCTCCAGAATCTCTTCCTCCCAAGATCTTCATCCTCACCGCAAGCTATGCACCGTAGGCCGGCATCTTTGGTGAGCTGCTCGAGATCCTCTTGCGACTCCTGTTCTTTCGGCCTGTGGGTGCTCTTGAGGGTCTCCTTTGGCTCCAATGGGCTCCCTTGCTTGCACCGGGCCTGCTCTGACTCTCCTGCAATTGGTGAGCCCAATGTTGCACCTTTTTCATTTACCACGTCTGTTGCTGCTGCCAAGGCTTTGTGGTGCTCCTGCCGGACAACAAACCCCTGGTTTTCGACTGCCAGCATGGGGCAGCTTGGGAACGGCTCCTGGTCCTCCACAGTGCCGCCTGGTCCTCACAGCTGCAGCAAAAAGGTCACTGTCATTACTCCTGCATCTTGTGTTATCGTGGTCATTGCTCTTCCCTGCCTCCCAAGGGTCCTCCAAGTGGCATATTCTCTGTCCCCTCTGCTTGCATGTTCTTCTCGTCAAGAATCCACCCTGGGATTCCACCAGCCTCGTCAGATTTCCTCGCCAGCAGCATATTTCTTAAAGTTCTCCATTGTGGTCTACAGCGGGTTCCGTCGTCAATTCACACCTATGCACCCGGCTTCCCTGGTGTAGGAATTCAGGTTTCTGGGGTATCCACGGGTGTGTTGACTCTCCAACCTTCTGTCTACCACAGGGTTCCTTCAGGGTCCACTGGGAAGGGTCCTTCTTCTTCAAAACTGCAACCGCGACTTTCCGATTGACTTGCATTGAGTATGCTGCTGTGTTTCTACTCCACACACAGCCTCCGTGAGGTTCCTGGATACTTACCTTGGGTGGTTCCTTGTGTCCACAGCTCTTCTGAGTCTACTGGCCCAAGTCCCGTCTTCAGTCGCAGTTCGCATTCCACTTTAGTATATTGTTTGGTCTCCCCTAGAGACCACTGCGTATTTGAGCTACTTACCTGTTTACAACAACAAATTGTACAGGTTGTCTGACCAGGTCACAACCAGCATCAGAGTGGAAGTAGCTCAGAAGCTGAAAATGGGGGTAACTGATCCTTCTGACAGTCCCTAAGCCAGCCGGGTGGTGTTGGTACCCAAACCTAATCCCCATGGGGGAACGAAGGAGTTACGTTTCTGTGCGGACAACAGCGAACTGAATGCAGTCACTAAGATTGATGCTTACCCTATACCTAGAGCTGACAAGCTCATTGATAGGTTGGGGGCTGCAAAGTACCTGAGTACATTTGATATGAACTCAGGCTACTGGCCTATTGCCCTTAGTCAAGGAGAAAAGGAGAGGTCACCATTTTCCACACCAGAGGGGCATTACCAGTTAAAACTAAAGCCCTTTGGCTTGAAGAATGCACCTTTAAAAGGTTGGTGAACAGGGTCCTGTCTGACCTAGACAGACAGTACAGTGCAGCTTATCTGGATGATATAGCTATGTACAGTCCCACCTGGGAAGATCACCTGGACCACATGAAGGGAGTGCTTCAGGCCCTGTAACAGGCAGGCCTGACTACCAAGGCCAGTAGGTGCCATGTAGGGCAGAGTTCAGTGGGGTACCTGGGCCACCTTGTTGGTGGAGGCCATGTTCAACCTCTTTAACCCAAAATACAAACTATTGTAAATGGGGTAGCTCCCATAACTCAGACACAGGTCAGGGCATTCCTTGATCTGACTGGGTACTATAGGCGATTTGTTCAGAATTACGGGACCATTGTTGAACCCCTGGTAGAACTCACATCTAAAGAAACAGCCAAAGAAAGTCATTTTGACCCCAGAGTGCCAGAAGGCCTTTGACACTCTGAAAGAGGCTGTGTGTTCAGTACCAGTGTTCTGGCCCCTGATCACACAAAGGAATTTGTGGTTCAGACAGATGCTTCAGAACAAGGAATTGGTGCAAAGTTGGCACAAGTAAATGAGAAGGTGCCTTCATAAGCAGGCGACTTCTCCCCACAGAACAAAGGTGGAGTGCCATTGAGAGAGAGGACTTTGATGTGGGTTGGTCCCTGAAAAGGCAGATACCACACCTCTCTGGTACTCCCTTCTGTGTTCAAATTGACCACTGACATTTCAGGTGGCTCATGCAGATGAGTGGGAGAATCCAAAGCTACAGAGGTGGTCCATTTTCCTACAGGGGATGAACTTCATAGTGGAACACAGACCTGGGACTACCCCTGCCAATGCAGATGGACTTTCTAAGTTTTTACACTTAGCTGATGAGGTCTACCAGGGTATAGGTTAGTTAGCAATCACCTTATATTTTGTGGGGTTTATTTGGGCGGGGGGCTGTGTGGGAAAGTCGTCCTTCTTGTTCTGATCGCCCACGTTTTTACTGATACTGATGGTAAATGACTCTGTGCCCTGCTAACCAGGCCCAGGACTAGTGTTTTGATTAAAAGGTATATGGTAATTAGGTGTAATTACAATTGGTACTGACAACCCACCTATAAGTCAATAGCAAATGGTAGGGCATGTAGGTTTAGAGGCCCAGCAGATTTCATGCACTTAAGTTTGTGCTATGTTGCCTGCTGTCATTTCAAAAGTCAGTCATGCTTTGCAAGTTGCTTTTAAACTGAAAGTATATACAAATTCGACATTGTATTTAATGATGCTTCCAAAGCATGAAGCTACCTTATTGTTACATATAAGTCACCTCTAAGGTCTTTTATAGGTGTTCCCAGGGCAGGGTTCCTTGTAAAGTTAAGCAGGGGCATTTTAAAAGATGTTTTTATGCCCTGGTGAGGAATAAACTGCCATTTTCATTTCCCCCCACTATTGCACTTTAGCTCCACATGGGAATACTTTAATAAAGTATAAAGTATAACTACTGACAGGAATGAGGTAAAACAATATTTCAAGGACTTAAAACATTGGTAATAAGAACGCCAACAACTTGCCGCTGTTGAATTTTCATAACTAGTACAGAAAAGAAGTTATAGAACTTTCTTTTATATGAGCCAACATCTAGCCTTCTAGCAGCCTCTTCTAGTTGACCAGTCTTGCCAAGCTGCTTTGATGAGGTGATAAATGGCCTGCCTAGAGACACAGGTTCTCAGGTGGGGGAGATCTGCAGCTGCAGGAAAACAGGCCAGGAGGGAGTAAACATGGTGATTGTCACAGAGAGCAGGACAGCAAGACTGTCTCTAAGTTTACTTTATTTGGTTTATCACAACCTTAAAAGTGTACATGTAGTAAAATAAACAACAATATAAAACATGGTAAAAATATGTTCCTCAAAATTTACAAGTAAAAAAGAAGAACGCCCCGGTTTTAATTTGTCTCGCTTTTCAGGAGTAAAGTCTCTACCAGAGTCATAAATTTTACTCCGCGGCATATAAGGATGTTCGATGATGCACCCAACCAGTTAGTGACCGCCTGCCTACAAGTGCGGATTCTTAAAACATTTAAGATTGATTTCAACAAATGTCTTCTTTAGTTTTTTACTGTCTCGCACGTGCACATTAAGTGATGCAAACTTTCTGTATGATACCCACACAGGCGGCATGTCTTTTCTTGCTGATTGCTTTTCCAAGTTGGTATTAGATCTTTGGAGCAATGATCACCCTTTCTATATGCCATAAATTTTATTTTCAACGATAGCCGAAAATGAGCATCAAGGTAAAGTTGTGGTTTTAATCTTTTATATGAATTGATTACAGACCAAGCGTGGCGGCGTTTGGCTAAAATCCCTTTGACTTCTAGAAAGGATCGTGACTTTGCATTTAACTTGCAAACTTTGTTGAAAGTTGTTCGTTCCGAATAGCTGTTCCAGACCTCCTTGATTTTAAGTGACTCCAGGGCCATTCCCAGATGTTTGGTTCTTTTTCTTCAAATTGTTTCTTAATTTCCAGCCAGCAAAGGTTGTTTAGTGTTCCTGTTTCTGATGCTCTGAGTTTCCAGCACCATTTTGCAAAGATTGCTTTCCTCTAGTAGACTTGATTTTGTAAACCGAATTCCAGGCGTATTTGTGCTGGAGACGATCCATTAAAAAGATTAAGGGGTCGATTAGGATGGCGGACGAAAATGGGTACTGTCCGCCATGGTCGGGGAAATTTTACTCCCGGCTGCGCCGCGGAGATTCCGCGGTTGGGATTAGGATAATCATGTCACGAAACTCCGACCGCGGCGGACGGATCATAACCAAGACCGTCCGCGGTGGACGGAACACATCCAACTCCGTCCGCGGCGGACGGAGTCCAATGAACAACCACTGCCGCGGACGGAAATGACCGCGGAAAATAACACATGTACCGCCATACCTGTGAATACTCCGTGGCCGCAATTAGGATAAATCCGCCCGTACCACGGAACGCACAGCCATCCACGTCCGCGGCGGAAAGAATGCAACGATAAACACTGCATCACTGCGGAAGGCCAACACGCACAACATCCCTAGCGGCAAACAAATGTTAGAAAGTGTACCGCAAGTCCAAAGCAAACATACGAACATTGACAACGCCCCCCGTACACCAACACCAAGCACAAGCCACCATGACACGTCCCAAGTATCCAATAATGCACACTAGTCAACACGCCCACCTACCACCTGACTGCCAACAACCATTGAGAAACGACTATAAAATGACACCCACACACTACCACAATCCTTTGCATCACAGCATTGCTGCTAGCAAGAGGCCCAAATCGAGATACTGCTAACTCACATAGAAGACACACAACCACCACCCTACCACACCCACCACACAAACACCCACCACACAATTCCTACACATCACACACCACACACCTGCACCCCCCAACTCACTCAACTCACACACTGAGCACCACACACCATGGCACCCAAAAAAAAACCTAAATTCACGGAGACCGAGTTGAGGGTAATGGTAGATGAAATAAACCGTGTTGAGCCCCACATCTTCGGGGCCCAAGTCCAGCAGACGTCCGTGGCGCAAAAGAACCACATGTGGGACAGGATCGTCACTCGGGTGAATGCGTCGGGGACTGTGCCGAGGACGAAGCATGAAATTCAGAGGCGGTGGCATGACCTGAAGACCAGGGTGAAGGGCATCCGATCGAAAAACAATGCAAGAGCCATTCTTACTGGCGGTGGAACACCCCCGGAGCCCATACCCTACACCGATTGGGAGCAGAAGGTGCTGGTGATACTACACCCAGAGAGCCTAGACGGACTTGACGAAGGAGAAGAGGCTGGTAAGTACAAACCAAGCACCACGATCAGCACGACATGGTCAGGCTCACACAACTGAGAAGAAACATCTCCTACGCCCCAACCCATGCACGTTGGACACCAACTCACAAACATGTACATGGCTCCCAACAGGCCCCCATGTTCACGGTGAGGGTGGTGGTGGTGGAGGGTGGGGTGTGTGAGAGGCCCAAACTACAACTCCCAACAGGCCCCCATGTTCACGGTGAGGGTGGTGGTGGTGGAGGGTGGGGTGTGTGAGAGGCCCAAACTACAACTCCCAACAGGCCCCCATGTTCACGGTGAGGGTGGTGGTGGTGGAGGGTGGGGTGTGTGAGAGGCCCAAACTACAACTCCCAACAGGCCCCCATGTTCACGGGGAGGGTGGTGGTGGTGGAGGGTGGGGTGTGTGAGAGGCCCAAACTACAACTCCCAACAGGCCCCCATGTTCACGGGGAGGGTGGTGGTGGTGGAGGGTGGGGTGTGTGAGAGGCCCAAACTACAACTCCCAACAGGCCCCCATGTTCACGGGGAGGGTGGTGGTGGTGGTGGTGGAGGGTGGGGTGTGTGAGAGGCCCAAACTACAACTCCCAACAGGCCCCCATGTTCACGGGGAGGGTGGTGGTGGTGGAGGGTGGGGTGTGTGCGACAGGAAACAGAAATGTCTACAAATCTATATGACCATGTAATGTCCACATTACTGACCAGCTCTATCTTGTCCCTCAGGTTATCGTGAACTGACTGGGGGAACCAGTACCCGGTCGCCAGCCTCGCCTCCCACACATACAGGACTCTCTGGTGACGAGGACACAGGCAGCTCCGGTGCGGAGGATGGAGCGGGACCAAGCACACAGCCAGGGCCATCTGGCTCACAGGGACTCCCGGGACCGACCACTGTCGCATGTGTGACTCCAGCGACACCTGTCTCTGTGATCTGCACAGTCCCCACCACCACCAGTAACACCAGTACCACCAGTACCACCAGTACCACCAGTACCACGACTCCTGCCTGTGCCACCCAGCCTAACCCAGCGCACGACGCTGGTCCATCGGCCTCACACACAAGCAGGGTGAGTGGGCCACAAAGAGAGGCAACGGGACATCAGCCAATCAGGCGACCCACACACCGCCGTACAGAGGAAGGACAGCTACCCCATCCAGTGGCAGAGTCCCTACAAGCCCTTGCCAGGTGCCAGGCGTCATACGACCGGTCCCAGGCAAACGCTGATCGTGCACACCAGAAATCTCTGGGTTCCTTGGCCAGATGGTGCACATCATGGGCCAGCAGGCAACGATGTGGAGGGAATGGGTTGGCCGGAACAACCCCCCCCCTCCACCAATTGTCGTAGCGCCACTGCCACCGCCACCTCCACCTCCACCTCCGCCTCCACCGCCACCGTCACCTCCGCCTCCACCGCCGCCACCACCACCTGTGCCCCTGGCGACGGATGTGGCCCATCAACAACCTGCCCCCCCAGCTGCCTCTGTTCCACCTCAGAGACGGAGGGGCCGGCCGAGGCAGGAAGTGGCTGAGAGCAGTGTTGGAGCGCCATCCACACGCTCCAAGAGGGGACGCCAATGACAATGTCACTGCCTGTGCCAGACATTCACCCTGCTAAGTATCCTGTCCCACATAGACAATCATTCCCACTGGTCTGCTGGACTACCCTGACACCCCCCAATGTGGTGTCAGCACGGACATTTCATCTGCCATTACCTTCAACTCCAACTCCCTCCACCCCACTTACTTGTAAATATTCACCAGCACAAAAGCACAACCTGTAAATAAATTTCACTTACACACACAATGATGTTTTGCCTCCATGTTTATTCACATGATTGCCTTCAGAAACAGGTTCAGGGATCATAGTCGTACATGATCATGGCACTGCGGGAGTGACCTAGGGAAAATCAGAGACAGCAAACACACGTCAGGAAACAGATTGACACACATCACAACACAATGCACAGCAACATTACACAAACTACAATCATCACAAAAGCATGGGATGAGAGCACACACATCATGGAGACTTGTATGTCCAAAGAAATGAAGACACACATATGCAACCATCACAAACAACACACAGCTGATGCACCCCACATCCACACAACACCAGCAAACATACATGAGGCATTGTCAACCGCCACTAGAGGTAGTTACTCACATTCAAGGGAAGTAGCGATCTATGAGCTGGCGCCTCTGGTCCACACCTTCCTCCTCACCACTATCCTCATCAGTCGACATGGGTGGGATGGGAGGCCGAGGAACATCTTCGTCTTCAGGGTCCAAGAGCAGTTCAATGTCATTGCGTACTGCCAGGTTGTGGAGCATGCAGCAGGCAATCACGATCCTGCATACTTTTCCTGGTGAGTAAGGCAGGGTCCCTCCGGTCTTATCGAGGCACCTAAACCTAGACTTTAGCAGTCCAAAGGTACGTTCGATGACTCTCCATGTCCTTCCATGTGCATCATTGTACCGCATTTCACCCGCTGTTGTAGGATTACGTAGGGGACTGAGGAGCCAGGGCCGGTTTGGGTACGCCGAGTCGCCTATGTAGGGGGATGAGAGACACAAACATCACAACAAGATATGGTGGGTACCCCATGCCACACAGAGATCACAAGAGTCCCCACTGCACACTCACCAACAAGCCACGCTTGACCGGGTCGCAGATTTGCCATAAGTCGTGGGACAATGCTGCTCCGCATGATGTGGGCGTCATGTGCGGAGCCAGGAAATCTTGCACACACATGGGAGATGATGTTGTTTGCCAGGCACATCACCTGCACGTTCAGCGAATGGAAGTGTTTGCGATTCCTAAAAACTTGCTCACGTGCCCGTGGTGGAATGATAGCGATGTGTGTGCCATCAATTGGACCCACAACGTGAGGTATGTGGCCCAGTGCATAGAAGTCAGCTTTGACTGCTGCCAACTCTTCCGGCCGTGGGAAATGTATGTAGTCATTCTTGTACAGCATCATAGCTGTTAAGACATCCCGAAGAACCGTGCTGAACATGGCCTGTGACATCCCCCCGGCATGTTCAACTGTGTACTGAAAGGTGCCAGTAGCAAAGAAATGTAGTACCGCCATGACCTTTGCAGTGGGTGTAATCGAACCAGGATACGTCCTACGTGGCTGCAGATGAGGAGACAATTGAGCAACAAGCTCCAGCAACCGACGTCGATCCAGCCGGAATTTCCTAATCACCTCCTCGTCAACCATATCCTCCAGCACAGTGTATGGCCGATGCACATTTGGAGCCGTCCTGTGTGGGAGAGAGATGTAACTTAGGTCAACTTACAAACGACGCATACGTGTACAACTCCATCACATGTGAACCTTACTGACAAAACGTCAGTCTTCACCCTAATGTTTAGTAGCCACATCACAGACACACATGCAACTGCATGCACACAAACGATACTGATACACACGCCATGTCATCAAGCACCAATGCCAATACCAAAACACATACACGGAATGCATGTGTACCACCACCACTGTAGTCACCTCGCCAGAACCACACACTGACAACAGATGCATAATTTGGCCATACAGCTGTGATGTACTGTGTAGTTGTGAAGATGTAATAACGTCTGTAGGGTCACACCCGACGTCAACACGTTCAAATGCACATCTGTTGCCCATTGTGTGCCGACCGATGGGCATAGTATGGACACACATGCTATATTGTATGACATATGACCTTTCCCTATCACGCTCACAACCCTCATGACGCAACTGCACACAACACATCACGGTGCAGCATCTGACAAGATAACATAATTAGCGCCGCCATGGCGGTGCACAACTTCCGCTACTTCCCAAAGGCCATACGCGGCCAGCGTCCCTCTTCCCATTGGCTGCATGTGCACGGACCGTCACGGGCACACATCGGCAACCGCACGTGCAAGCTTCAGGCACGAATGCTTCAGTTGCAACAATGTTCTATCACTGGCGCCACCATGGCGGTGCACGTACTCAGCGGGGGAGGTGCAGGCCTATACACCCTTTGGATGTACTCAATGGACATGCCAGTTCATGTCCCCTCTTACACTCACATTGCATCATCCACCGTACACCGGCTGGAGCGGCCGGGCCAAGGACGGCCGTGCCCGGCCATGTACACACCCGCCGTGCCCGGCCATGTACACAACCACCGTGCCCGGCCATGTCCACAACCACCGTGCCCGGCCATGTACACAACCACCGTGCCCGGCCATGTACACAACCACCGTGCCCGGCCATGTACACAACCGCCGTGCCCGGCCATGTACACAACCACCGTGCCCGGCCATGTACACAACCGCCGTGCCCGGCCATGTACACAACCACTGTGCCCGGCCATGTACACAACCACCGTGCCAGGCCCGGCCTGGCACGGCGGTTGTGGACATGGCCGGCCACGGCCGTCCTAGGCCGGGCCGGGCACGGCGGTTGTGTACATGGCCGGGCACGGCGGTTGTGTACATGGCCGGGCACGGTGGTTGTGTACATGGCCGGGCACGGCGGTTGTGTACATGGCCGGGCACGGCGGTTGTGGACATGGCCGGCACGGCCGGTCTTGGCCCGGCCGCTCCGGCCGGTGTACGGTGGATGATGCAATGTGACTGTAAGAGGGGACATGAACTGGCATGTCCATTGAGTACATCCAAAGGGTGTATAGGCCTGCACCTCCCCCGCTGAGTACGTGCACCGCCATGGTGGCGCCAGTGATAGAACATTGTTGCAACTGAAGCATCCGTGCCTGAAGCTTGCACGTGCGGTTGCCGATGTGTGCCCGTGACGGTCCGTGCACATGCAGCCAATGGGAAGAGGGCCGCTGGCCGCATATGGCCAATCGCAAGTAGCGGAAGCAGTGCACCGCAACAACAGGGCCAGTCATTGGCCCATTTCACGAACACGCTTCCAGGGCTGACCAATTGCTGGCGACGTATGCCACTGACACGTGCTGAGGGCCCTATATATGTGTGTTGGCCTAAATGACACTTCCTACCCTGGGGACCAGTGCTGCCTGTTCACCTCGACCTGCTGCTGCTGCTGAGCTGACCACCGACTGCTGCCTGTGACCATCACCTCGACCTGCTGCTGCTGCTGAGCTGACCACCAACTGCTGCCTGTGACCATCACCTCGACCTGCTGCTGCTGCTGAGCTGACCACCGACTGCTGCTCTAGTGCCATACTCCGTGATCTTGCCATGTCGAGAGGCAAAGAGATCCGGTCTCGACCCTTCACCGCCGCGGAGCTTGATGTCCTCGTGGACGGTGTACTCCGCAACTATGGACGCCTCTACGGTGCACCAGGACGGGTGGTAAGTGCAGTGTGGGACATGTTGGTGTGCATGAGGGGGCCAAATAATCAGGCCTATTTCTATCTTAGCTGTGTAGTGTGGGCTAGACATATGTTCCTGATTGTGCATGGCTGCTGACAGTTAAGTCTTGCCCTTATGTGTGTGACAGGCCAACTGTCCACTGACTTAAACCCTTTTGTCTCCCATCATGGTAGGTCAAGCTGCACCTTCGCAAGGACCTGTGGAGGAGCATAGCACGGGAAGTACTGGCATTGGGGGTGTGCAACAGACGACATACACACTGCCACAAACGCTGGGACGACATTTCCAGGCTGAGCAAGAATGTAGCGGAAGTAACACTGGGCATGATTCCAAGGACGCCCCGTCTGGCCCGACGCTCCATGACCCCTCTCATGCACCGTATCATTGCAGTGACGCATCCTGAACTGGCCGAACGTCTGAGTGCCGATCAACAGCAAACTAGCGGTGAGCATACTGTCTGTGTAGGAAACCTGTGAGTGCTATGCATGTATTGGTGCACAGACACAGTATTGAGTTCCGTGTTGCGTATGTATCTCTGTGATGCCATTTTGGTCCCATTGGGTGGTTGTCATTTGACATCCAGGTCCGCTATGTTGACACGCCACTTGCTTAGTAGTTGAGTGTTGAAGCACATCCCCTAGTGGTCCATGGCCCCATGGCAGGAAATGTGAGGATGACTGGTAGAGGTGGGCCGTGTGCAGGATGGGGGCTACTAAATCTTTGTCAGCTATGGAATTTGGCAATCCTGGTCCTTCTGTACGTCAGTGTGCCCATGACTCACACATCTTTTATGTGCATTTCAGCTATGACAGAGGACACTCAGCCACAGACGGTGGAGATTAGTCGAGGAAATGAGTCCGGCTCAGACTTCGCACACACGCAGACTGACACAGAGGAGGCCAGCGCCGGAGAGGGGGACAGGACCGTCCCTGAGGACTCGCATGTGGAGACACCATCGTCCTCCTCATCGGACACTCTTGGTGAGCCTGCACTGTTGTCACAGACTGGGAGTGGGCAATCATCACCTTCTGTCGGAAGACAGCACACAGGGCCCACACTTCCGCCAACTGCACCATGTACTGTTCGTGGCCGGAGGAGTAGGGGTAGCAGAGTGGCGTTCGGTGCAGGCACCGCTGCCCCTGCCACGGTGAGCCAAAATGCACTGTGTGCTGAGGCCGTTGATCTGCTGCGACAGCTGTGTGTGGGGCAGACCAATATGACAAATGCTTTCCAGGACCATGATAGGAAGTTGGGGCAGGTGGTGGCATTCATGGAAGGGATGCATGGCGATCTTGCAGGTCTACACAGGACAGTGCAGTCATTGGAAAGCAGTGTGTCGTCTGCAATAGTACAGTCGCATGAACAGGGTGCTACTTCTGTTTCCCCATCTACACCACTGGATGTCTCAGGGGGTAGTGATTATTCTGAGCAGGACTCAAATACAGGTTATTGCACTAGAAGCAGCGTCAGACAGCACGTCAGGGCACGCAGGGCACAGACCCCATCCCCTAGATCAGCTAAATCTGTTCACGTAGACAGCGTCAGATACACTGGAGTACACACACAGGATCCACAAGTGTTGTTGGGGGACATGCCTTCAGGAGCTACACAGGCATTCAACACAAAAGGTACTCCCAAGGCAAGGGATACTCACATGTCCATGGACTGTACCTTGGACAAGGCCAGTCAGAAGACAAAGGCACCTCCTAGGAGCAGGGAGACTCCCAAGGGCAGGCCCACAACAGAGGAAAGGGACACTCCCAAGGACAGTGAAAAGACAAAGGCACCTCCTAAGAGCAGGGAGACTCCCAAGGGCAGGCCCACAACAGAGGAAAGGGACACTCCCAAGGACAGTGAAAAGACAAAGGCACCTCCTAAGAGCAGGGAGACTCCCAAGGGCAGGCCCACAGCAGAGGAAAGGGACCCTCCCAAGGACAGTGAAAAGACAAAGGCACCTCCTAAGAGCAGGGAGACTCCCAAGGGCAGGCCCACAGCAGAGGAAAGGGACCCTCCCAAGGACAGTGAAAAGACAAAGGCACCTCCTAAGAGCAGGGAGACTCCCAAGGGCAGGCCCACAGCAGAGGAAAGGGACCCTCCCAAGGACAGTGAAAAGACAAAGGCACCTCCTAAGAGCAGGGAGACTCCCAAGGGCAGGCCCACAGCAGAGGAAAGGGACCCTCCCAAGTACAGTGAAAAGACAAAGGCACCTCCTAAGAGCAGGGAGACTCCCAAGGGCAGGACCACAGCAGAGGAAAGGGACCCTCCCAAGGACAGTGAAAAGACAAAGGCACCTCCTAAGAGCAGGGAGACTCCCAAGGGCAGGCCCACAGCAGAGGAAAGGGACCCTCCCAAGGACAGTGAAAAGACAAAGGCACCTCCTAAGAGCAGGGAGACTCCCAAGGGTAGGACCACAACAGAGCAAGGTCCATCTCCCAAGGGCAGGGACACACACAGAGAGCAGGTGTCTACTGGAGACAGGTGCACCACAGACGACAAGTCTGCTGGCAGGAACAGGGCGGCGACCAGGGCACAGGCTACATCCAGAGACAACACTCCACCTAAGGATAAGGCACATCCTACGGACAAGGCTTCTAGCATGGACAATGGCGCAATCAAGGACAGGCATACTTCACCCCTGGCTGCACTGAGGCTGATGTTTTCTACTGAACGCAAAACAGATGTCTCCGCGTCGGAGTCCCCCCATACCTCCACTCCCATTCAGGCCAGTCAGAAGCAGAGGAGGGTGTCCCCTGTTGTTGCATCCCCCATTACACATGATTCAGAGTCCAGGCGGCAGGCACACAGCAAACGACAAGCAGGCTCCAGCACGTCCCCAGAAACCCGATCCCCGGCTGCAGATGCTCCACCTATGGTGGGTGGTGATTCTTTAGAGTCCCCACCACTTGGCAGTCCTGTCCTGTCCAGGGTGCACTCACACACGTCGTGGACCTTGGTCAGCGGACTCGATAATTCTCGCTTCGGTGCTTACTCTAATCAGGGGTTCCACTCGGCAACTCTTGGCATTAGCTTGCCTAATCTCCACAACGGCCCCACCAATTCCAGGGATGCCTGGCTCCACCTTGGGGACTCCCAGCAAGGGACCATCCCACAGGGAAAGCCAGGACGGGTTCCCCAGAGTTATACAGCGCCGGGACGCCCCGTTGCTGGGGCAGCTGTGCGCTTTACAAGTATACTATTTACATTTATTTTACATCCCTAAGAAACGCAGACACACACCATTGACACCTGCCAACCCCGATGTGGCTCAAGGTCAGCTATCCCCAGCTCCCAGGCCCACCCTGCCTCCTGGCCCATACAGCCCTGTGGCTCATCATTTCAGTTGTCCCAGTGGCGCAGGTGCAGTTGACTCTCATGTATCAGATGGTGGCACTGTGTCTGTTGTTGGCTGTCATGCATCATGTAGTGGCACAGTCTCTGTTGTGCCCTCTCCTGTTGCAGGTCCTGGCAGTCTATCTGGGTCTATGGCTCACGTGTCAGTTAGAAGATCTGTGGCTGTGTTGCACACTCCTGTTTCTGGTGCTGGCAGTCTGTCTGGGTCAGTGGGTCACGTGTCAGTGACTACATCTGTGGCTGTGTCTCACATTCCTGTTGCTGGTGCTGGCAGTGTGTCTGGGTGTGTGGCCCATGTGTCTGTCACTCGGGCTGTGGCTGTGTCTCACACTCCTGTTGCTGGTGCTGCCAGTGTGTCTGGGTCCGTGGCCCATGTGTCTGTCACTCGGGCTGTGGCTGTGTCTCACACTCCTGTTGCTGGTGCTGCCAGTGTGTCTGGGTCCGTGGCCCATGTGTGTGTCACTCGGGCTGTGGCTGTGTCTCACACTCCTGTTGCTGGTGCTGCCAGTGTGTCTGGGTCCGTGGCCCATGTGTGTGTCACTCGGGCTGTGGCTGTGTCTCACACTCCTGTTGCTGGTGCTGCCAGTGTGTCCGAGGCAGGTAGTTCACGCAGTCCCCCTGATTCTGTGATGTGAGGTGCTGAACACTTCACTCAAATGTTATTTCACATGGTGTGTCCATTGAGAACTGCGTGGCTCTCTTGTGGTCCCTGTGACGGGTTGGTAGGGACACGTACTTGTGCTGCCTCTGATGTACCTGCTCTGTACTCCACAATGCCCTGTTGATGCTCTGATACTGCATTCTGCCCTCTCGTTTACTGCCAATGATGTAGCTGCTCTGTACTCCACATTGCCCTGTTGCTGTTCTGATACTGCATTCTGCCCTCTCGTTTACTGCCAATGATGTACCTGCTCTGTACTCCACAATGCCCTGTTGATGCTCTGATACTGCATTCTGCCCTCTCATGTGCTGCCTCTGATCAACCTGTTCAGTGCTGGTACTGCTGGACCTTACAGCAGCTTTCGACACCCTGTCCCCCCTTACTTTAACATCCAGGTTAAGGGAGGCAGGGGTAGAAGGACCGGCCCTCTGTCTCTTGAGCTCCTTCTTACATCAACGAGAGCAGCGTGTCATGCTAGGAGAGTACCTCTCCCCTGCTAAGTCTTTGCAATGCGGGGTGCCACAGGGGTCGGCACTGAGTCCGACCCTGTTTAACATCTAAGTGGCCCCCCTTGCAAGACTAGTAAGATCTCAGGGGATGGAGGTAGTGTCGTATGCCGACGACACGCAGATTATGGTATCCCTGACCCACTCTGTGAATGTAGCCGCGTCTAACTTTAGGTCCTGCATGCAACTTGTTGCAGAGTGGATGATTTCCAACTCCCTAAAGTTGAACGGGGACAAGACAGAGGTCCTGGTCTTTGGCAAAGATCAGGGCATGTGGTCAGGTGAGTGGTGGCCTCCATCTTTAGGCATCTGCCCCACACCCACACAATCTGCCAGGAACCTTGGTGTCATTTTTGACACCCAGCTTTCTATGGAGCTCCAGGTCAATAGAACGGTGGCTACCTGTTGGGGTGTCATCGGGACTCTGAAAAGGATCGTCCACTATCTTTCCCCACAGGCACGGAAGCAGGTTGTGATCGCTCTTGTTGGCTCAAGGCTCGATTACTGTAATTCACTCTACGCCGGGGCCAACAAGGGCCTTCTGCAGCGCCTGCAGGTCATACAAAATGCGGCAGCGCGATTTGCCCTTGCCCTGCCTTGGCTGTCATCTATGACCTTGGCGAGGAAGAATCTCCATTGGCTTCCTATTCCCTCAAGGATCATGTTCAAACTTCTCTGTCTTACATACAGGGCACTAATTGCAGGTCCGGCGGATGCCCTTGGATCCCTACTTACTAGGTATGTCCTGAACAGATGCTTACGCTCCAGTGAACTTAACCAACTGGTAATCCCTCGTGCCAAGAAGGCTAGCTGGGGGAGTAAAGCCTTTTCCATTCTGGCACCCCAGATGTGGAATACACTTCCCCTTGAGATCAAGTCACTGCCTTCACTTGACCTTTTTAGGAAATCATTGAAAACTTGGCTTTTCATTAAAGCATACCAGTAAGCTCTGACTCTGATTGCTGACAGCTAGTTTTGTGAGTTAGGCGCCTTGACGCCCATTGGGCATAGTTGCGCATTACAAATGCCATTTCATTCATTCATTCAATGGACTGTTGATGCACTTAGCCCCTCTCATGTGCTGCCTCTGATCAACCTGTTCAGTGCAATGGACTGTTGATGCACTTAGCCCCTCTCATGTGCTGCCTCTGATCAACCTGTTCAGTGCAATGGACTGTTGATGCACTTAGCCCCTCTCATGTGCTGCCTCGGATGGACCTGTTCAGTGCAATGGACTGTTGATGCACTTAGCCCCTCTCATGTGCTGCCTCTGATCAACCTGTTCAGTGCAATGGACTGTTGATGCACTTAGCCCCTCTCATGTGCTGCCTCGGATGGACCTGTTCAGTGCAATGGACTGTTGATGCACTTAGCCCCTCTCATGTGCTGCCTCGGATGGACCTGTTCAGTGCAATGGACTGTTGATGCACTTAGCCCCTCTCATGTGCTGCCTCTGATAGACCTGTTCAGTGCTATGGACTGTTGATGCACTTAGCCCCTCTCGTTTACTGCCTATGATGTACCTGCTCTGTTGAGCACAATGCCCTGTTGCTGTTCTGATACTGCATTCTGCCCTCTCGTTTACTGCCAATGATGTAGCTGCTCTGTACTCCACAATGCCCTGTTGCTGTTCTGATACTGCATTCTGCCCTCTCGTTTACTGCCAATGATGTAGCTGCTCTGTACTCCACAATGCCCTGTTGCTGTTCTGATACTGCATTCTGCCCTCTCGTTTACTGCCAATGATGTAGCTGCTCTGTACTCCACAATGCCCTGTTGCTGTTCTGATACTGCATTCTGCCCTCTCGTTTACTGCCTATGATGTACCTGCTCTGTTGGGCACAATGCCCTGTTGCTGTTCTGATACTGCATTCTGCCCTCTGATGTGCTGCCTCTGATGTACCTGCTCTGTACTCCACAATGCCCTGTTGATGTTCTGATACTGCATTCTGCCCTCTGATGTGCTGCCTCTGATGTAGCTGCTCTGTACTCCACAATGCCCTGTTGCTGTTCTGATACTGCATTCTGCCCTCTGATGTGCTGCCTCTGATGTACCTGCTCTGTACTCCACAATGCCCTGTTGATGTTCTGATACTGCATTCTGCCCTCTGATGTGCTGCCTCTGATGTAGCTGCTCTGTACTCCACAATGCCCTGTTGCTGTTCTGATACTGCATTCTGCCCTCTCGTTTACTGCCTATGATGTAGCTGCTCTGTACTCCACAATACCCTGTTGCTGTTCTGATACTGCATTCTGCCCTCTCGTTTACTGCCTATGATGTAGCTGCTCTGTACTCCACAATGCCCTGTTGCTGTTCTGATACTGCATTCTGCCCTCTCGTTTACTGCCTATGATGTAGCTGCTCTGTACTCCACAATGCCCTGTTGCTGTTCTGATACTGCATTCTGCCCTCTCGTTTACTGCCAATGATGTAGCTGCTCTGGTGCCCACTTTGCCCATGCTCACGCATACACTGTGATTATACCCCTATTATGTACAATAAAGGTAGTCTATCAAGTCTCGTGGTCTGTCGTTGTCATTCCTGCTTGCGTACTACAAATGTGTATTCGTATTTGCTTCTCATCAGTGGTTTCGGTAACATGACACTCCCCCTCCCTACGTCACGACCCTTGCTGGTATTCCCCTCCAGACAGCCAAAGGTTTGTGCCTTACCTGCGTCGTCGTCGATAGTGGGCCATGACTAGGACGTGGTGGATCGCGAAGAGCATCGGGAAAGCGTGTAGCGCTGGGTCCATGGTGGTGATCAGCTTGCGGTGGGTATCTCTGCTATGTCACCTATGTTCGCTGTGGGGATTCCGCCGTGTTCAGACAGGTTGTTTTTCCGCAGTGGTTTTATGTGTATTTTCCGCCATCTTGATTTGGGGGACGGTCTTAGACGTCAGTACGTACGGCGGAGCCTCCGGATGTGTTCCGTTCGCCGCGTGGTTGTGTGTAGTTCGACGGCGGTGCGTGCTTTCCCGTTGCGGACGGAAATTTGACACGTTTTCCTATCCTGATATGGCGGACGGAGTATCCGCGGCAGGCGGACACGGAAAAGGGTTTTTCCGCCTACTCCAGGGCCGCGGTGGCTCTTCCGTCCGCCATCCTAATGAGCCCCCAAATACGGATTTATATACTCTAATCTGTAATTTATTTAGGATGTCGATTTCTTTCCCATGGCATATTTCTAGCCCATAAGACAATGTGGGTAGAAGTTGAGCTGCCATGACCTTTAGAAGATGGCCATATGAGGGGCATTGAAGTTTCTTTTGGAGTAATTTATAGGCGAAGGTCAATGATTGTGCTTTTGCTGAGATATCTCTTTTTTGTTCTACCATTGACATGTTTCTGCATAATTTGATACCCAAATATTTATATGTTGCTGTTTCCTCAATTTGGATATTCTTTGCATACCATTTGAAAGAGCCTTTACTCGGGCCCACCAGTCTCACGACCTTTGTTTTTTTGTTGTTAAGTTCCAAACCTACTATGTCGAGGTACTCTGTTAATTTGTCTATGACCCTTTGTAACCCTATGGGTGTGTGGCTTAGGACCACAATGTCATCTGCATATTGCAGAAACTGGATTGCTTCATTTGCCAGTTTTGGTGGGTGCCCATTTGCCTGTAGTAGATAACTATTTAAGTCTGCTAGATACACATTGAATAGGCTTGGCGAGAGTACACAGCCCTGTTTAAGTCCATTTCTTATATTTTTTTGTTTTGATAACCGTCTCCCATCACCAAGTTTTATTTTGGCCCATGTTTCACTGTATAAGGTGATTAATATATCTATTAATTTCTGCGGAAGGCCCCAGGATTCTAGCTTTTTCCATAGCCGGGCTCTTGGCACTCTGTCGAACGCAGATTTTAGATCAATGTAGCAAGCCAGCAGTCCAGTCTTCTTTTTTTCTGCTCTTTCTATTAATAACGACAAAATGGTGAGGTTTGTTGTACATCCCATGCCTTCTCTAAAACCTGTTTGGAACTTCGGGACTATATTGTTTTTATTTATCCATTCCTGTAGATGGCGTAATATACATGATGACAATTATTTTGCCTCTACGTCGATGAGGGCTATCAGCCTATAGTTCCCTGGTTCCAATCTGCTCCTGTTTTTAAAAATGGAGTGGAAGATGTTACCATACCAGGACCTTGGTATCTTTTTATCAGTGAAGAGTTGGTTGAAAAGTGGGGTAAGGTAGTTTGCCCAGAAGTCAGGGTCTTGTTTAAATATGGCGTTTGGTAGCCCATTGGGACCTGCTGCGCCATCGGTTTTCAATTTTTTTATCAACAGAGTCATTTGTTCCACTGTTGTCAACGGGGAAGGCTCCGTGGGTGCCCCACTTGGTGTTTCTTTTTCCCTTTTGTATGTTCCTCGTGTTATTACTTCATTTCCCACATCCATTCCCTTGTTTGTTTCGTTCCTCGGTTCTATGCACGGGGACTGCCACATATGGTTGTTGTATAGGATGTCTATGTGATTAAGCATACGGTTTCACCTATTCCTATATTTAGGTGTCCTCCAGATCCTTTTGATAAATTATTAATAAGGCCCCAGAATTCGCTGCTGTTTGGGAGTTTACTTGTCCTTAACAGGTCTACCCATATTTTCCCAGTGTATAACCTTTTTGCCTTTCCACAATCTTTTTTGTATTCTTTTCGCATTTTATATAACTCGCAATTGTTTATAGCCACTCCCTGTCTGTTTAAAGCAGCCAGTTGTCTTAATTTTTTGGCTATTTGCTTTTTTTTTACTCTTAGCTTTGTGGTAAACCATGGCGGTTTATGGACGTCATATGCATGTTTCACTGTTGGCTTTGCCGGAAATTTTTCTAGCAGGAGTGTATATAGATTTTCCCAATTTTTTGCAAGCGAGTGAGGATCTGATATCTGTGTATTTTCTACTTGCGTATACACTGTTTCCATAATCTCATTTGTTATAACACCTCTCCATTTAAGTTTCCTTAAATTGTTGACTTCCGGGATTGAGGCTAGCGATGCAATACATGCTTTTTGTTGTGAATTTAAATTCAGTATAGTTTCCTGCGGGAAATAGTCACTTTCGGGTCGAATTATAATACCGAAATGGTTAACCAACTGGATGAACTCATTACTAATCAATGTGTAATCTATTGTGGATTTTTTGTTTCCAGACATGTAAGTGATATTTGCGGGTTGATCGCCTTTTGTGTTTCCATTTAGCGTCATTAGTCCCAGCGATTCCAGTTGCTTGGATTTTGCATTTGTTACTCTTTACTCTTATCAAGTTAATGTTGAAGTCACCTGTGATCAGCATCCTGTGGTATTGGTGAGTTATTTGTAATGTTTTTTATCAAATTTATCAGTTCTAGCAGTTTGCTGATTTTTGTGATCTTCTCAGGGTGAATATAAACATTTAAAATCAGTAACTTCCACCCGACCTCTGGTATTAATTGGTTGTCTTCTAACTTTATAATTTGTATCCAATTTTCCCCTGAGTCCATTATCTCTGACTTACAACTAAACTTATTAGTTATAAACGTTGACAAACGCCCCTAGGGTGGCTGTATTTTGCTATTTTTTCCGCCATCACATGGTGTTCCTCGTATCCTATGATTTGTCTGGTGGTAACGTTCCATGTTTCTTGCAATAGAATTATGTCGAAAGAACCCAGGAAAGCAATTGTCTCACGATCTTGTTCCATTTCTTTGAAACCATGAACGTTCCATGAGCAAATTCAAATATTCCTTTCCACTTTCATTTGGTCCTTGATGTATCTTTCTTGTCTTGTTCTTTCCGAACTGTTTCCATCAGGATCGATGCGCATTCAATACCTGTGCGATCCAAGACCAGTCCTGATCTACATCTGGTCGGAGGTATTGTGGACCGAGTTTTTTGCTGGAAGACACGGCTTCCCTCCTTATTTGTTGGGTAATTGACTCATTTTTTGCTCCTCTTAAAACGGAGGATGATTTTACTTTAATATTTGTTACTAGGGGTGCCATGCTGTTTAATTGTGGGTATGGATACTTTATTGGGGTGAGATATTCAAGCGTTATGCCCCAAGCCTCAAAGTGAGATCTTGTAGAGAAAATAAGGTCCATTGTCTTCTTTGAAACCCATGTGGTGCAACTCATTTCACAGTCAGGGTCCTTATTTGTTTGGACAAACTCTACTGCTATGAGGTCTTTAGTTGTTATTTCCCTTAATTTTGGAATCTCCTTGAATAGCCTTAGTATGTTCCCCCGGTTCAACGTGTCCATTTTACCTTTTGTTGGATATTCTGGCCTGAATAGTAATTTACGGCCTGTCTCTAAGGTGGCCGTTTGGGTTGTCTGAGTCCGGCTATGTTCACTTCTTTCCTCTGTTTGGTCTCGGTAAGTGTCTTGCTTTGGGAGATTAACACTGGCTATTTCTACTAATTTGGATCTTGATGATGACACCGCTTCTCTTTGGAACCATGGTGCTGGTACGACTGGCCTATACGTTGTGATCCACCTCTCAAAGTTCCTTTGCGTTTCCTTCTGAGGGGCATTATGTGTTCCTTCGTAGTTTCCTACCGTGATTGTTAGTTTGGTGTTCATACTCATTGATTGCTCTAATTGCTCTGTTTGGGTTTTGTGGTTAATTATTTTGCCAAGTTGGTTTGATTTGCTTCCATCGTATTCCCCTTTAATCGACTTTGAATTATCTTGCGCTTTAGGTTCTTGTACTTTGTCTTTTATTTGCACTGTAACCTGTGGTTTTTGTTGTTTGTCTCCTGATCCTCCTTGTGTTTTTGCTGTGTCGTCCACTATTCTTTTTATTCTATTCAGAGGATTTATTTTTGTGATTCTATCATCTTTAGGAGTTCGTTGGAAGGGAAGTGTTGTCTTTGCTTGCATTGTGTTTTTTAACGGATCAGTGTTTTCTTCTGTATCTACCTCTTGGTTTGTAGCTTCTATTATATCTGATTCTTCTCTCTGATCTATTGAGCTCGTGATCCTTCTTTGTACGAAAATGGGGTAATTTTGACTTTCTTTTTTGGTTTTGGAAACATTCTTCCTGGCTTTCCGTGCTCGTTTACGTTGTCTTTTGGATTGGATTTCAGTTTTAACCGCTGACGAATGTGTATTCGTTTCTTCTTGACCTTTTTCGTTTATTTCCCTTTCTTCGCATGACACTTCTCTCTCAGGGGATAGACATTTGCCTTTCTGCTTTTTTGTCTTAGAAGTTTCTGTCTTTGTTTCTTGATATGACGTTTCTCCATGAGACCTTGTTGTGCGTGTCACACGTAAGATTTCTGACAGGATTGCTGGTAAGGTAGCCAATTTGTCTATTATTTTCCCGCAGTTGCAGTTTGGTGCCGTTGCTTTACCCAGTGTTAGTGTTTCCTTTATAGTTTCTCTTGCAAAGTGATATGAGATTGTTTCCAATTTAGTATTTATTCCTGCTATGTGCATTGTGATTATATTAATTTGATCTACCTGAACGTCCAGTTTGTCAGATTGGAGATTTTAGACATTAATTACTTGCTGTAAACTTTTTAATAATAGATCACTCCACGGGGCCGTCTGTGGTATTGTTGGATGCGTCGGGCCCCCTGCCATGGACTCAAAGCCACTGGCGGAGGAAATAGTTATCGCTGAGTGCCTTTTTGCGTTTCCCTGTTGGAGACCACTTTTCCCAAGTTTGTAGTCCTTCCTACTGACTGTAAGCAAGGCTTACCCCCTCTTCCTGTACCTCCAAGCCAACTGGGAACCCCAGGAATGGAATTTGCAGGAGCCCTGGAAGGGAAGTGTTAAGGGAAATGAGTCACACCAGTAGGGTGGCTTAGCCAGATCTTAACCCTAAGGAGAAAGATTCTCCATCTTGAATTTTAAAGTACTGTGCTTTGTGGGACAAGAATATACAACACTCTGGAGGAAGCTGTCAGACTTTTGGGATGCACCCTGCACTCCCCTCAACCCCCCGCTTGTTGCTCCAGAACACCGGATTAATATGGGAGAGCTGAATGACTGAGCCTTCCGCAACCTAAGGAACAACAGCCCTGAGGACTTTGCCTTGCTTTAAAAAGAGAAGCAGAGGATTCCCTGAAAGCAACAGGTTAAAAGAGTTTCATCTGCATTACCTCCAGCAAGAAGAACCCAGATGACCACCTTCAGCTGGACTTTAAAGGATTTGGCTAGGTGCTTTGCAGTCCTAACTTCAGAGGAGCATCTCAGAGACACTGGAACCATGGGTTTTGTTTGTGGGGACTTTCAAACCCCTAAAAGAAACTTGAAGAAGTTTGGAGAACTCTTGTGGAAATGCTCCATAATGTGACAAACCCGACATTGAGTCAATCCGACTATGCTGAACCAGGACTCGGCCTGGACTTCAGGTTCGTCTCACTGAAAGCTACAGAGCTCAACACTTCCTTTCAGGAGTTAACTGGGAGCTCCCGCTGAACCAAGTTGAGAAAGCCCACAAAGCCACTGCAAATCTGGCGTGCTGGATAGGCCTGATTGACGTCAAGAGAAAATCCTCTAGAAAAGTTCCTAAATGCGAAGGTAACATTTTGACCGAGGCCTCCCGCTTAGTGTATTCGAGCAGGGCTCCATCGCAATCGTCCTCAACCTTTGACATTGTCCTGGTCAAGCGCAACCAGCTATCCCTATTTGACACTATTGGTTTTTAAGCACTAGAAAGTGTTTATTCTTTAAATATTCATATCTCCGGTTCCCTACGTTGGACGCTTGTTATGTTGGTGTCATTGTAATGATACAAATATTTCCTATTGTTATAAAGTGGTGTTGGATTTTATTGTGTTGTTTCTTACTTATTTAATGTAGTGGTGTTTTTAAATGCTTTACACACCTGTCTCTTAAGTTAATGCCTGCTTGTTGCCAGCTACCAATGGTTGAGCATGGGGATAATTCATTGAGACCTTGTCTGGTCCTTACATTGTGTTTGTGGCCTTATTGCTAGTGGTAGGTGCATACTTACCCCAATTAATAATCTACCTTCCAACATCATTCTACAGAAGAAGGTCGCTTGGTTATGTGATACACTAACGATGAGTTACCCAAGTAGCTTTACCTAAGCATCTGCAAGGTTTAATGGAAATCTACCTACAGCTAGAGCATTGTATTACAGAGAGACAAACTGGGAAAAGTTGTGGTTAAGATTCACACCCTTCCTTGTTGAGACTTTCAGTTACTATAAGTACAGAAGTAACGGCTGAAAACAACAAACAGCCTATGCATTTCGGTTTCATTAGAGGATGTCTGACGAAGAATGAAAAAGACAAAGGGAACAGGGTCTTTGTTTTATACTGTATTGAAAATAGTCATGTTGTTCATATGTGCTCAATTTTTCTTAATAGGCAAGAAAAAACAATGCCCTCCGCAAAGAAGTGAGGTGAGTGTGAGTACTTCAAATTTGTTAAACGCTTCAATTGTCAATAAAACTGGTAATGGTGTTACAGTCAGTATTTCCTTACAATCTACTGATTCTAGCCCTGAGACTTCCATCATGATAGGCTGTGAAGCTACATGATTTTTTATGGACAATTCCTGGGATAATCAACACCAGATCCATTGGTCCAAAAAGAAACCTCTGATATAGTTTAAGCAGAAGATTGATCTATTTTATGTTCTGGTCTAGTGACTAGGAGGGCTGTACTGCTATAAGTGTCCATATGCAGACATTGTTCCTTTGATTTGATCATCTCTCCTCATCATCCTATTATTTCAGGAATTCAATGGCTGAGTCATCATAATCCTTATGTTAATTGGACCAGAGTATTGCTTTTGTCTTGAGACTGTTGTGCCTCTCATTGTGTACAATTTATTTGTTAAAGGTCTCCTGAATTTCGCCTTCAAGATCTCTTTTCCTCCAAGATAATAGCAACCTGAGGGGGCACTAGAGGGCGCACAGCGGAATGGCTGCCTCTTGAGACAGCTCCGCTGGCCAGGTTACAGAAACTGCGAAAATTGCGGCTAGCGAGTACTCAACCGGCATCGGGCGGGAGCAACAGATGTCGGAATATCCCGAGGTCATAATGAGCGGACGCTGCTAGCTGTGGAAGTTACTCTGCCTCTCAAAATTGTGACAGAAGTATTGCGGGGCTGGAAATTCGTGAACATTAAGATGGCGGCGACCTGTGAGACAAACAGCCGAATGATCAGCAGTACCGGAGGGTGCAAAAGACTAATCCGGTACACAACGCGAGAAGCCCCGCGACCATAATCGACGCCGGGACACGGACTGCTCTACTAAAACGGCCAGAAGGTGCGCTGTAGTTTGAACTGGACCGCATAACGGAAACGGCGCGAAAACAAGGTACAATATGGCGGCACCCATGGAATGAAATGCGTGTTTACTGCGGAGTGGTGTGTGGCTGGCGCCAAGAGGTCTCAACTATGCGGCTCTGTGTGATGTGTGTGAAGCGGACGAGCGAACATTGAAGATTGTGTGGACCCTTGGCGAAGCACCGGAACAACACGTGTGGACCTCAGAGAAATGAGGTAATGTTAGCGACGTTGCTGCTGCATAACGGCGTAAGAGGGTTTCCCGGGCTGAATACAGTAGGAACCATTATCGGCTAGTGCTACACACATCGCACGGGCAGGCACCAAGAATGCCCGGCAGGTTCATAAACTGGCAGTGAAGCAGAGCCGCGCTAGTGCACATAGAGCAGAGCAGATAGCGTATATGAAAACCTCCTACCGTGTCAAGTAATGTGCCAGTCATTGACGGTACAGTATCCTTAGGACTAAAGGTGACAGCGAAGGCTGCGAATTCTCGCCCACTGGCTAACGGATCAGCAGTACAGGTGGCGCGGCAAGACAGGATCAATCGCCACACTATCCGGCAGCAAACAACAGCTGCAGCCTGGTGACAGCACAGATACACATACTCCATCAACGGTGTAAGCTTGTGAAATACAGTGGGTGTGTCGGTGTGCATAAAAAGCGACTGTAACATTCGCAAGCCCTCACACATAGAGACATTGAGCCGCAGCTACCATGGGTAAACCAGAGAAGTTGCAATCAAAACTGACATTCGATGCCAAAAAGACCGCAAAGGGTGCAACTCCTCAATCAGATACCGAACTAGACGACGAGGCGGTGACGGCAAATGGTATGGAGCAAGTCCTCAAGGCTATCCAAAAAAGCCTACAAGTTGTGCATGGAAAATTAGATTCCATAACACAAAGGGTAGACAACATGGCGGCGAAGTTAGACAAACATGGCAAACGCCTCGTGGAAGCTGAAACCCGCCTGTCTGCAGTGGAGGATGAATCGCACAATACCACTAAAAAATGCTCAGAAATGGATAGGCTACTGGAGGTCATTAAGAATAAATCAGAAGATTTAGAAGCGAGGTCCCGGCGCAATAACCTTCGAATCGCGGGTCTTCAGGAGACAACAAATACTGGTAAGATGGAGAGCTATGTGGAAGACTTGATACGGAATATTTTTGGAACAGAACACTTATCCACAGTATTTATCGTCGAACGTGCTCATAGATCCCTCGCGCCAAGACCGAAGCCAGGGGCGCCACCACAACCTATAGTCGCCCGCCTCCTAAACTACAGGGACAGAGATATCATACTTTAACTGGCAAGAGAGAAGAACACCATCGAATATCAGGGCAACAAACTGGAGTTCTATCCAGACTTCACGATGAATGTCCAAATGGCCCGGAAGGAATTTGCACCTGCGAAACAAAAACTTAGAGAATTGGGAATTGAGTATGCAATGCTATACCCTGCCTGGCTGAGGATCTCAATGGATGGTAAAAACGACATATGTCAGACACCGAAAGAAGCGCAGGAACACATTAAAAAACTTGGACAACGGAGACGGGACCAACGAAGGGCTGAACAACAGCAGGACTCAGATTGAGCACTCATAGGAAAGGAGGAGTGAATCAGTCACTCTATCTGCTGCAACAGCATGATTCTGTGATGTCTTAAGGATCATCCCCGGCAAAATACAGAGGAAATACACAAGATGGTCTACACTTGGTCATAGTGCACATCCTGGACTGCTGCATGTTACGTAAATAGCCCACCCGAAGTACAGGAGGGGGACACTGAAAGACCATCTTGATCACAGACAGTTACGTACTACGTGAGTACTGGGGATATTGAGGAATATCTGTGGCCCGACGATATTGTGGGTACAAACACACGGGTAATGCAGACAGGCCTGCATAGCACATATGTATATCTGTCCGCTATCCAGCTCCGGAGCCCTGTAGAAGTTTCACTAGACACCAGAACGCCTCCACATATTGGTTTATGAGAGCTGTCTGTGAGCCGGCTATCCACTGAAACAGTAGGAGGAGAACAGTGGCATTTTGAAAACAAAATGTACCAGACATGGAAATAGATGGAATGACACACTGTTCATAACATCTTATCGATATGGGGGAAAAATAATTGGAACTTGCGTTATTATCGCGAACCTGGCCACATCCACCATGTTGGATGAAGTTGTGTGATCTGGGTGGACCCCCCATCAGGGTGTTCCCCTACCACAGTTATGACAAGTTGTATGTTCTCAGAGGGGAGTGTCTTTGGCATGGTTGGGATGCTAAAGTGGGTGGGGGTGGAAGGGGGGTTATAGGGGAACTCGTTTTGATCTGCTGCATTTGAGAAACACTGCCATAATCCAGAGGGTGTGCAAACATGTTATAGCTACTATATTGCTATTGTGCATAAGGTATAAAAGTTGTACACTACACATAAAGGTGAACAGGTATGTGAGATGGTTGGAAAATGGCTGAGAAACTAATGTCAGAAAGATTACGATTTATAACCTGGAATGTAAGGGGTCTCAAAAATCCAAAGAAAATACGTGAAATACTGGCCTACTTCACGAGACTTCATATCGACATTGCATTTCTACAAGAGATGCATATTGACCCAAATACATCAAATCGTATAGGGCATAGGTGGGCGGAATCTGTACATGGGGCTGCATACTCATCGTACTCGAGAGGGGTCCTTATACTAATCCAAAAAGGTTTAAACTTCAAGATAGAACAAGTTCAATCAGACAAAGAGGGGTGCTATGTAGCAGTGTCAGGTACACTTAGAGGGCAGAGACTTACCTTACTTAACATTTACGCACCAAACACGGACGATCCGGACTTCTATCATGCACTCTGGCAGAAAATAAACAACCTCCCAGATATCCCATTAGTGTGGGGAGGTGACTTCAATATTGTCCTAAATGACGCTGTTGATCGATCAGCAACATCGGCAGAAACGCACAAACGCGCTTTAAAAAAACTGCAAGATATTATGCTGGATAAACACCTAATAGATCTCTGGAGAAAGAGACACCCGACACAATTAGAGGCAACACATACAACAGCGGCACATGGAAGTTGGTCTAGAATAGATTACTGGTTAGGATCCTCAGATGTGTCACTGTGGGTGGAATCTATATCTCATTTACCCCGAACGCTATCTGACCATAACCCTGTGGTACTAACACTCAACTTACCGAATTATGTACCCCCTCCATTTAGTTGGAGATTCAATGGGAAGGCATTGCTGGATCCCCTCTACACAGAGACGATTAGGAAAGCAATTATAGAATATTTTGAACTGAATGCACCCACCACAGATGACCCTGGGCTACTATGGGAAGCTTTCAAAGCTACCATCAGGGGGATTTGCCTAAGCACGAATGCGGGAATATTAAAAGACCTGCGACAACAAAAAGCTCAACGTGAAGCCAAAATACGAGATCTGGAACTCGAGTATAATCAAACACAAAATCCCACCCTCTTAGGGAAAATCAGAACAGCAATATCTGAATATCAAGTAAGTGCAGATGAGAAACTTCGATATGTCACTAAACGTCATATAGCGAGAAGCTACGGAGAAGGGGGAAGGCCGGGAGCAATGTTGGAAGCCAAAATATGTGCGAAGAGGTCACCTCCACTGATACAAGCAGTTAGGGACGCTGGGGGAACTTTGAGGCACGACACACAGGGAATATTGAAGGAATTTATGCACACATATGGGAAGCTATATACAGCAGAAGCCACATCAACAGCTGAGGAAATTGCGCAGTATTGCGACGATATAGCACTTGCTTGGCTCTCTGATGCACAGAGGACGTATCTTTCCTTGCCCGTAACGGTGGAGGAGGTCACTGAGGTTATTCAGACATTGCCCAATGGAAAAGCGCCTGGGCCTGACGGGTACACTGGGGAGTTCTATAAGGCCTACGTAGATCAATTAGCCCCGCACATAGTAACAATGTTAGGGGATGCTCATGAGAAAATGATATTGCCACAAACATTAAGGGAAGCTATGATCCTAGCGCTTCTTAAGCCGGACAAGGACCCGGAATATTGTGAATCGTATAGGCCCCTACTACTGAATGTAGACACTAAAATATTATCTAAATTACTGGCTAACAGGCTTCAACACCTAATGACTAAGTTAGTGCTGCCGGATCAATCAGGTTTTATTCCAACGCGCTCCACATCCCACAACACCAGAACTCTATTTGCGGTATCGCACTACCTGACCCCCACTACCAAGGCAGCTGCGATATTGTTAGATGCTGCTAAGGCGTTTGACACCATAGCATGGACTTATCTGCACACGATATTACAAAGAATGGGTTTTCCTCCACTATTCCTCCAATGGGTGAAATTACTGTACACTGCTCCCACTGCTCGCATATGAATTAATAAATATATTTCAGAGGCAATACCCATAGCAAGGGGCACTAGGCAGGGATGCCCTCTGCCCCCCTACTATTTGCCATAGCGCTAGAGCCTTTGGCCTGTAAGTTAAGACAGGTACACCACTACTCAGCGTTACATTTCCCGCAGAGACCGCTGCACATATCATTGTACGCTGATGATATGTTGTTATACGTGCGAAACCCAACGGACAATCTGAACCTGTTGCTGCGGGAATATGTTAAATTCGTGCGACAATCAGGTCTAAGAATCAACTGGGCCAAATCATTAATTCTACCACTAACTGATACTACACAACTATTTAAATCAGAGTATCTGCTAGAATGGCAATCGGAACCCGTGAGATACTTAGGAGTGTGGTTCCATAGAGACCCCAAAGTGGTTGTCCGCACAAATTATGGAAGAGTAGTTACAGCCCTAGAAGAGAAAATAGAAAGATGAATCCAACTGCCTTTCTCGCTAGCCGATCGGCTGGCGATAGTGAAAATGGTAATCCTGCCGAAACTATTATATTTATTCAACAACATATCAATTAAACCCCCTATGGCGGTGTTCCGTAGATTAACTTCTATGACGCTGAAACTGATTTGGGCATGGAAATCGGCTCAAATTGAACTACATACGTTGACATTACCATTCTCACGCGGTGGGTTCAAAGTTCCTGATTTCTTCCTGTATTATTTGTGCGCCCAGGCCCAATATGCACACTTCTGGTACCATAAAGTCCCTTTCCTCATACATGTGGCAATTGAAGAAGGCGATGCTTTGCCAATACCATTAGATGCAATAATAACGCACAAGCGTCCCCCACTTCATAAACAAGACATAAACACCATAGACGCAACCAATGAAGCGTGGAGACTGATGGGTCAAAAGGCGAACAAGCTTCCAATATATGCCTCTAGATTACCGATTCATTATCACCCGGACATATCAGTAACACAAGAAAAGGTGGGGACGGAGCTACTTAAACAGGTGGGAATAGATTTGATGGGGGACCTGTATCAGGATGGGGTATTTAAGACACTAGAGGATTTGTCCTATGTGCATAATCAAACAATGCTTTTTAAATTCACATACTTCAGATTGCAAAGGGCGATAAAGTCACTTTTTCCGTCATACCCAGCTGAACCGCAAACATTGATGACACTACAACTACTACTCACAACTCCCGAACCTAAACACTTGGGGCCCGATGTAGGTAAATTCGATTTACCTACTCTTAAATACCGAATCATACCGATTCGGTATTTAAGAGTAGGTAAATATGAAGTATGCAGATGTAGGTCATTTTTCTTTTTAAATTACCGAATCTGTATGATTCGGTATTTACCGATTCGGTAAATACCGAATCAGTATTTGCCATTGATTCCTATGGGCCTTGAAGTCCATAGGAATCAATGGCAAATACTGATTCGGTAATTACTGAATCGGTAAATACCGAATCATGCCAGGGGGAACGGGGTGTCACTTTGACACCCTGTAGCACCCCAATGTCAGGCTTGTGTGCCATGTGGCACACATACATGCCCTAAGGGCATGTCTGTGTGTCACATGGCACAGGTGTACATGCACAGATGTGCATGTACACCTGAATTCGTTATTTACCATGCAATAGTATTACATGGTAAATAACGAATTCTGAGGGGCCTGTGGCACTGTTTAAAGCGCCACCTACGTCTGCAATTACAGATTCGGTATTTTTACCGAGTCTGTATTTACCAATTCGGTAATTTTACCGATTCGGTAAATACAGATTCGGTAAAAATACCGAATCTGTAAATACATGCCCCCTACATTGGAAAAGGCATTTACCGGTCGGTAACGGCCGAATTCGGCCGTTACCGGCCGGTAAATGCCTACCTACATCGGGCCCTTAGTATCCAAACTATATGTAGAACTGCAAGCCGAAATAGGGGCCACAGCATTACAGAAGTGGAACAGTTGTTTGGACACTCCACTAACTGAGGAAGAATGGTCCAAAACGGGCACAATTACAGGCTTACTGACGCCAAATGGAAACTTACGTATGATACACATTAAATACTTGCATCAGACTTACCACACGCGGATGAGGTTACACAGATTTGGACTACGAACTGACTCCAGAAGCCAAAGGTGTGGCGCTGAAGCGGCAGATTTTATACATCTTGCTTGGTATTGTGCAGGGGTAGCAGAATATTGGATAAAAGTGACGCACATGTTGGGAGAAATGGTGGGCGCCCAAATAGAATGCAATATTCAAACGTGTTTATTGGGGTTATTGCCAGCAATCCGTGCATTGAAACGTACATTTTGCGCAATAGCCCTCCTCATGGCTAAACGCAGAATATCGATAGGATGGGGAAGTAAAAAGGTGCCGCAGGTCAAAAAATGGATACAGGATTTGGTCTATTGCAAAGACACTCTGAAGACATATGAAGAAGAACTGCCACTGAGATCACGCCCTAGAGACTACTGGAATTACCTATTAACCTATCTAAGTGAGTCCAGTGTTCAACTGTAAAGTACACCAGCTATAGCAAAAAAAATGTATTTCTGATAATGTACATGTGCATGCACGGGTGGAGGAGGAGTGTTGTAATGCGGTGGAATTGTAAAGTTCTATGTAACACATGTTTGACACTGGTTGTCATTGTTATACCTCTAAAATGCCAATAAAAAAATAAAATAAAGAGAATAGCAACCTTGTCGCATATTCACAAACACTTTCTTGAGGATGTGCTTATGAAATCAGTTGCTATAGTCCTTTTACCATCAAGAGAAAACGATTGTCACACTGATTTAATTCATTATGCCATTGTTCCATTTACCTGGAACTATTCATTATGAGAACCAGAAAAGAAAGCATTGAGAGAATATACAGATAAAATGTACAGAATAAACATATTACAAAATTGTGTTCTACATCAGGATTGCCTTTATATGGTCGAGCCTGGGCAGAGCATGGACTGCTGCGAGGCATGCAGTAAAGGAGTATGGCTTTAAAGCCCCGTCCACTCTCTGCCCATATTTCTTTTTTTAAGAACAGATTTTATTTGACAAATAACAAATATAGCGCAAAGCACTGTAACCAAGCAACTCCAAAATAGGACAACTTAAGAGCAATGCATTTGCAATATTAACAAAAAACAATACTAATAAACAAGAACCCCAGAACCAACCCCCCATCACACTCACACCAACCCCAGAGCAGCACCACAAGAGAACAGTCTTGTCTATCCAGACATGGTACACCAGCATCTAAGGGGCGATATTGCATGTCGACTGGAATTGGAGGGAAGCCAAGTCAGGAGACTTGGCTCCTGAAACAAGTTCCAGCTCTAGGCCATGATTCTCTGCCCATCGCCGCAAGATTTTATAATGTTTAAGCGGGCACCCCCTGGCCAAAAAGATGGGGATCTCCAGCCCCATACAGAAATCCATGCAATATTTCCACACAGATACCGAGGGCGTCCTCAGAGCCTTCCAGGATTTGGCGATATCCCTCTTGGCCAAGGTGAACCCTAATAACATAATATGGCGTTTGTATATGTTACCTCCTATATCGTCTATAACATGTAACAGGACCAGCTTCGTGGAGCTGGGGAGGTCCCAGCCTAGTACCTCGGAGAGGCATGACAGAACTGCTCGCCAAAATCGTGCTAATGCGGAGCAGTACCAGATGGTATCGAGCAAGGTACACTCCTCATGTACACATCGAGGACACACCGGGGAGGCCACCAACCCTGCCCTCCAGAGCCTGACCCTGGTGAAATAGACCCGGTGGAGATCCTGAAACTGGATAAGGCAAAGGCTTAAAACTATGGCTGACCCCCGCGGGGAGGCCAGGGCCTCCACCCAGTTCTCCTCCTCCAGCGGGTCTATATCTCCCTCCCAGGCCTCCCTAAGGCGCTGCAGTGTGGGGGAGCTATGTGTGACCAGGGACTGATAAACCTTGTGGTCATGGAGATCCCCCATGAATACCTTTGCCTCTATGGGACTAAACTCAGCAGAGACCCCACACCCTCGATGTATGGAGTGATGGCATGTCAGAACCGTAGCTATCGGAAGGATTGGGTTTTAGGCATTTGCAAGCCCTTTTGTAGATCTTGAAAAGATTTCAGAACCAATCCCCGCATGACGTCCCCAAGAGTAGAGATGCCGATACAGTCCCAGCTCCTAAAACCAGACAATACAGCTAGTTGCGGCAGTCACACATTATACCAAAGAGGAGTCTCCTGTGTCAACTTATTCCACCACCCGGTCCTCTGCAACGCCTGTCGCCATATTTGAAAGATAAGTTTTGTGGCTGGTGGCAAGGAGCTGCGAAGCGGCGCGGAGTAGAGTATAATGTGTAGGGTGTGATCTCCCATGCATTGCCTCTCGACTGCATAGGCTGGGTTGGCCCTGTCCCCATACCACCACTCATTGAGAACTAACTGATAAGAGGCCATATAATAAGACAGGATATTGGAGGTTGCTAGTCCCCCACAATATGTGGAATGGAAGCAAGTCCGCAGGGCCACCCTCGCCATTACACCAGACTATAGAAACTGTCCCAAGGCCGTATTAACCTGTCGGAACCATCCGGGAGGAATCGGATAGGGATGGTTTTGTAATTGATAAAGAAGGTGGGGAAGCGATACCATCTTTAAAATGGCCGACTGGCAATATATTGACAAGGGCATATGGGACCAGATTTTAAGATCCTCTCGCACGCGATCCTATACAGGGACTAAATTCCTTTCCCCAGAGGTGGTTGGTGAATCCAATTAAAACACTCCCAGATACTTCAACCCCCAGAGGCCACCTGAACGGAGGAGGCCCAAGAACCGGGGGCCGCCCCTCCCCCAAGGACCCAGAGATTAGATTTACGAGGGTTCATGTAGAGACCCGAGGTCTCCCCGAAGATCTGCATAATGCACAGTAAGCGCGATCCTCACTTATATATATGTGTAAGAAAAAAGAGTACATCATCAGCGTACAAAGCAATACGATTCGACAGACCCACCAAACATTCAAGACCAGTCACTTGGACGTCAATCCGCACCCAGGACGCTAAGGGTTCCATTGCTAATGCAAACAGATAGGGGGACAGAGGACAACCCTGCCTGGTGCCCCGGCCAATAGAGAACGTGGAGTAGACAGAACCCGCCACCCGTACGGACGCAGTGAGGTCTGTATAGAGTGGGGTCAGATAGGACAAGAAGCGTGGTCCAAAATGTAATCTGCGGAGAAGTGCGAATAGGTATACCCAACTAAGGTTAAAAGCCAAAAGCCCTATCCATGTCCGCAAGTAATAGCGCGGCCATCTCCCCCAGCCCCTGGACAGCCGCCACTGCCATATGTGTGCGCCAAATATTGTGGCGAGTCGCCCACTGGGGCATAAACCCGGCCTGGTCGGGATGAACCAATGATGTAATATGGGCATGGAGGCGATTGGACAGTGCCTTAACCAGAACCTTGGCCTCTACATTAAGAAGAGATATCGGGCGATACGACCCATGCTGATCTGGAGGTCTTCCGGGCTTGTGGAACACCACAATCCACATGTCTCCAATCACGAGGCAGGCAACCCTGCTCCCTAGCCTCCTCCACCGCTCTACAAAAAAAATGAGGCCCCAACTGCAGAAAATAGCGTTAAAAAAATTCACATGGGAAGCCGTTCGGTCCCGGGGCCTTTCCAGGTTGCATCTCACAGAGCGCCGCCCCCAGTTCCTCCTCCATGAGCGGGAGATCCAGCTCCTCACGCACTTCGTCAGAAAGGGCCTTAGGTCGCAGATCATCGAGGAAGCGACCAACTACAGCTGCGGGGAGTCATTCCCTGGGGGCATAGAGGTCTGCATATAGCAAAGCTTTCAACAATCGTGGAGGGGTCCGTGAGAGAGGACCCATCCGGGCCCAAAATGCCCGGCAGTGCCTGGGAGTATAGCGACCTCTGACATAACCTAGGCCAAACTTGCTGGACTTATCTCCCCACTGGTAGTTCCTACTACGAATCGCCAGCCACGCCTGCCGGGCTTCGTCTAGAAGATGGGCATATTCTAGCTGCGCCAATAGGAGTTGGCGGCGAGCCTGCCTATCCGCACCATCTCTACTGCGAGCTTCCAATTCAAATTGCTTCGCCTCCGCCAGAACGAGGGACTCCCTACGCAATCTGCGAGCCGCTGCGCAAAAAGAAATGTCCACGCCCCTGAGCGTAGGCTTCATCGCCTCCCAAAGACAGTCAGCCCTCTCTACCGTCCCTACGTTAGATGACAAGAATTGGTCAATGGCATCTTCCATATGTTCCCTATAATCATCTCTCTGGAGGTTCCATGCCGAGAGACGCCACCGAAACGGCTGCTGTGCTCGGCCCACACGTAATGTGAGAGCGATGGGAGAGTGGTCAGAGAGTCCACGCAGAAGAATAGAGGCGGCAATCACTCTGTTATCTATTGCTTGGTGAACGAAGATATAATGAAGGCGGGAGAAGGAGCCATTGACCGCCGACAGGTATGTATAGCCCTGTGCCGTCCCATGTAGACATCGCCAAGGGTCAACCCAATCTAGACCCGCCACCAGTGAATGCAGCTTGGTAGGCCTACCTTCGTCCAACGGGCCCCCAGGCCGCCAACGATCCCCGACCAGGTGCAGCACGTCATTCCAATCCCCCCCCCCAACAGCTAACCCATCAGGTATGTCTGACCACAGGGTAATGAGTTTTTCCACCATGCCCCAAGAAAGGGGCAGGGGGCATAGACACATACCAATACTATGGATTCAGTCCCTATCGTCCCCTGAAAAAAAAAAATACCCTGCGTGTCCCTCCATGTCTTCATGTGTGTGTATGGAACCCGTCTATGTATCAGGATCGCAACTCCTCGGGACCCCCTCACAAACCCGGAGAGAAAGACCTGGATGTACCCAAAGCGTTGAAAGCATAGCGCCTTAGTTCCCATAAGATGTGTTTCTTGCAGCATGAGAACATCTGCATGTGTGCGCTTTGCCTGTTTGAGAATTCGCTTGATTTTGTCTAGCACACCCCTGACATTCTAACTCATTATGTGAAGGGTCCCAGAGGGATTCCGCTTATCACTAGAAGCACCCGCCGTGGGAAGGTTCAAGGTATGATTGTGGTATAGACAAGAATAGGTGGTCTGGATAAGGTGACTCTGAAGCAATGTAGGTCAGTGCAATCAAGCAACAAACCCCCCCTCCCCCCAAACACCCCAACAGCACCTCCTCACCCTATACCTCAAAAACGATGAAGTATCTGTTGCAGCGAGCTTGAGCAGCAGACACCAACAGGAGGTGCACCCCGCCCGCCAATGGATCCTCAATTTACAGCCCATTGTCAGCTGGCCCTTTCCCTGTCAACCGGTGTGTTGCAGGGATATTGGCCCTCAATTGTGTATCCCCGGTCAAGGCAAACATATCAAGGAACTATTGAAATAAAGGGCCCCCCAAAAATGTGTCCGCTGGGCCAAAGCAGCTCGGGATGAGATGCCACACGACTGAGACCTGCGTCTGGACCTGGAGCATCTGTTCCCCTTGCCCCTCTGCATAGGTTGTTTCTGCACCATCTCGCTCGACGAGGAATCAGAGTTCCTTCGGGGCAGTGTTTGTGCGGGAGAAGATGCACTGTCTCATCTGTCCATTGGAAGACCTCTTCCAGTGAGTCACAAAAATCGGTGCGGGATCGATAGACCACCTGCAGTCCTGCTGGGTAAAGTAGGGCATAGGGGAGCTTGAGCTCTCAGAGACGGGCTTTTGCCGCCATAAAAGACTGCCGTCGTTGCTGGACCAGTTTAGTATAGTCAGGGAATATTAGGATATGGGCATTGTCAAACAGCAGTGGTTCCTCGGCCCTAGCCTGTTTCAGGATAGTTTCCCGGTCCAGGTAATTGAGTAGTTTCGCCATAACAGGTCTCAGGCGGGCACCAGGTGGGGGCTTCTAGATCAGTGCCCTGTGGGAGCGCTCCACCACGAAACATTTGGACAGGGACCCCAGAGGGAGCCAACTCTCGAGCCACTGGGTGAGGAACCGCTCCATGCCACACTCCTCGCACCCCTCCGGGAATCCAACGAAGCAGAGATTGTTGCGCCGGGCCCTCCATTCAGAAACTTCTACCCGGGATGCCAGTCCACGTTGGATCATCTCCAGGGAGGCTACTCGCTTCTGCACGGTATCAACCACGTCTTCCACCCCAGAGACCCTCATCTCAGTCTCCTTGAACCGTGCCACCGCGTTGCGTAGATCTTGATGTAGCAACATGACGTCGGATCCAACCGCCCCAATCTTGGCATACCGGGCGTCTCTCGACTGGGTGAGGGCGGCCATGAGGGCGGCATTGTCAGGCACATCACTAGACATCCCCCCCGATCCCACTGCAGAGGCCCCAGGGCCTGTGAACTTGTCTATTGTGGTTTGCTTGGATGATCCCCCACCTGGCCAGTCTCTCGTCATGGTAAGCCCGACACTTCACTGTGGGCTAGAGGTTGTTGTATACGCAGTGCAGTCCGGATATTATGGGACCCCAAACTGCCACTAGGGGATAGGGTGCCACGTAGCTCTACTCTTATGGCGATTCACCCCAATACAAGAGGCTGGTGTCCATCAAGGGGGTCCTCTCCAGTTAGTGCGGCCCAGCTGCCGATCACGGGGTTGGCAAGAGGAGAAGAATGGGACCTCAGAAACCCTGCACGACCAGTGGCCACATATAAGGACACCACTCACCGGGCCCACTCACAGTCCAACAGTCCTCTCCAAGCACTGCTCCTAGCCGAAAGGACGGGGGGCCACAAGATAGCTCCACTGTAGTCCCTCAAGAGCCTCCACGCAGTGTATGGATGGCGTCACTGCAGCCTCGACGGGTTAATCAGGGACCTTGTGGCGAGCTCGCGCGGCCCGACCGTACGCCGAGGCGAGCCTGCCGCTCCACAGGGGAGGAGGGCAGTATATGTGTTGTTCAGTCCCTCACCGGGGGCTCCAAGACTGCAACCGGCCCAAACTCAACAGGCAGGGTTCCACCTTGCACCTTGCAGTCCTCAACACAGGACCCTTGAGTAGCAGAGGAGAGATAGGCGAGAGAGGCCCCACACCAGGCACCAGCAGGACTAGAGATTCTTGCCCATATAACGGCCACCGCTCACGTAAGTAGTTGGCAGATCACACTCCCCCGCGGCCCGACACAGCCGCTGATCGATGGCACACAGTTCCCAAAGGGAGAGGGGCGGCAGGGAGGCGCACTCCAGTGACCAGGAAACACCACCAAGAGGGGCCACCACTCCAGCGATCCTCCACCGGGGCCCACGCGGCCCGATAGACCGCCGGTGTGAGCCCCTCTCGTCACAGGTGGAAGGAGCGCACAGCAGGACCTCAGACCCGGGGGAGCTGCAATCACTGGCTCGGATCAATCCCGGTGTGGTGAAGGTCAGCCCTCAGCCCAGCTGCGCACACCCCAGGCTCTTCCCCTCGTGACCCGACGTGGCCGCCGACCAACTGCACTCTCTGGGCAGGGGGGGCAGCAATCTGCCCCCGGCAGGTGCTAGGCAGGTCCGGCAGCGTCTGCCACGTACAAGATGACTCTGGGGCAATCCGCACCGCCGTGGCAGCACACCAGCTTTCGGCTACGGCAAGGCCCAGCGCAGTCTGGCGCTCTGACCTCCGCCGCAGGCCGCCCGCTCCCAGCGAGGACGGTCCAGATCTAAGGTTTCTGTCGATGGCACCCGCTCCGAGCCACGGAGCGATCCAGAACTCGGCAGGAGAGAGAATCTTTGGTCCCCTGCGCCTTCTATCTAATTACAATTCGGGTGTAGAGGTGGACCGGGGAAGCAGGATAGTGAAGGATTTTAAAGCGGGCTGAACGGAGTTCTCCTAGCACACGTCCGCCATGATGGCTCGCTAGGCAACCCTCTGCCCATATTTTTAATTGTCCTTCATAAATGCTAGCTTCTCAGTCGTTATTAGGGTTGGTTGTCCCTCCTTTGTATCGCCTTGTCAGCATTTGTTACCTCCCATAATGACTGGACCTTTAACTGGTGTTGTTACATGGTCTGCTTTATAAGTTGGTGAGCACTATTTTCTTTAATGCTCTTCCCCTATTCCACCACTACCTTGCACCATCCACCAATAGCTTAAACTCTCATTAATGGCAGATCTATTGCATTGCAAATGCTTGTGTCTAATGTTGCCTGTGAGCTGACACCCCCTACTGGGACCCTTCATTGTTGGTTAAAGTAACCTGATGCTACCCAGCGCTGCATTTCTCCTTTTTGCAACAATACGAAATACAGAGGTGAGCCAGCTCAGTTCTACTTTGAAATGAGCAGAAAGGGAACAACCTTGTGTTACTTTGCATTCCTTTGGAGCTAACTCCGGGCTGACTATCTGCTGACTGGCCGTGTGCTGCTAGAGGGCATCACACATTATCAATGACACATAAAGCTTCTGAAAGCCTTAAGAACACCCTGAATTTCGGGGATTATGCCTTCTTTTCTTTAATTTGGATACTCAGCCTCCATTTAAACTGTGACAATAATAAAGTACTGAAACAAAAAGCTACAAATCCCATGAGCCTTTAATGTATTACAGCACAAAACATCATAGAATAACAGTAAATCAGCACATGAAGGTACATAAACTCAGCCTTAGACCATCCAACTTTCTCCTTACTAGCTGCACAGCAGGCGACATAAGTGTCTCACTTTACCATTCTGATTACGTTGCTATTGTGTTTTTTTATGATTCAGGTCTGCAGTTCCAATATTTTCCCAACTCGCAATAGATTCTTAGCGGCCTTCGGACGGCCCCACTGCATTGTATGCGTTATAGTACCCTCTTAACCAGCCCTCACATATTTCCAGGGCTCAAACCATAACATAAATGAAAGGCATAGTCATTTACAATACCAATCGCTTAACCTCGCGTAAATGTGAGACCTATTGCATTGCAGATGGGTGTTTTTTGTGGCTAAGAAGGATTCTTCCAAGTTAAGACACTGCATCATAGATTTTAAAGGTCTTAATATTGTATCCATTGAGGACCATTATTCCCTACCATTATCCACGATATTCTAGAGTCTGTTCAGAGTGGCGACACTTTTATAGCCTAACTTGATAGTGCAGCTGTTGCCAGGCAATTATGTGAGCTTCACTAGAGAGGAACTTTGGCTCCACCCACATGGTGGGAGCCAGGAGTAAATGTTTTGATTGGGCAGAAGTTGTGCGCTTACAAAAACAAGCATTGGAAATGCAATAGGTCTCGCATTTGCTTAGGTTAGAGCTATTGGTGTTGTAAATGGTGTTGTAAAGGACTATTTTTTTATCCATGTGTTATGGAGTGTATCCCGGGAAGGCGGGGTGCAGTTTGAGGAGGCAGCGCCCCATAAGCAGGGTGTTATGTATGCACAGGATGGATAGCTCAGCTAAGCGGGTGAAAGGTTATCGGCATTAGGACTCAAGGGCTGATGTGTGTGTTTGGGTGGGTTAGAAGCGAAACTTTTCTATTCAATTCAATAAAAAACTTTTTGAGATAAAAAAAAAAAAAAAAAAAAAGAAAACAAGGAGCACAACTAATAGGGGGAAGAGACGTATAAAAAGTAAGGTCTGTGTATCTTGGGGAAGGAGCACGAGCTACCCTCAGAATCTGCGCAGATGACTCCAGAAATCGTAAAGCAATGGACGTGCATGGCCAGGCTCGTGACTGCACGCTGGTGGAAGGGAGTGGGGATGCAGTAACAGATGTGCTTGCAAGCTAAAGCGTTTGGAGTCTGCTTGCTCCACCTTCTGCATTATGCTTTCTTGTTTAAACATTACTAGCTACGTAAAACCATACACTTGGGGCCTCTTTTATGAAAAGTGACGCATTTACTGCGCCCTCCCTGCGATACGAATGATGTGTCATATTTACTGTATGACGCATCATGTCATAAGGAGTTACAGATAAGTCAGTATTTCTGACGTATCTGTAGGCGCAAAAATGACGCATTGCTGGAGTGTGTCACAAAAGTGACGCAACTTCAGCAATGGGTCATTACACATGGGCAAGTCCCATGTTGATAGTGCCTGCGTCAGTCTTACGGCTGCCATGAGGCAGGCGTAAGATTTTGACGCATTAGCGTCCAAGAAATGGCGCAGTGAAATCTTATAGATTTCACTACGTCACTTCTACGACTCTTTCTTGCATCAATACGCTCCCCTTGCACACATTATACCTGGCGCAGGTATTTACAAAGTGAAGCATCTACCTATATGCGTTCCTTGGTAAATATGGCGCAACAAGGCGCATTTTTTACGCCACTGGTGCATCACAAAAAGTGACGCACTGGTGGCGCAAAAGTGACGCAAGGGCTCATAAATAAGCCCATCAGTGCTTTTCTTTAAGCCCCTCCCCTTGACCTTCCTTAAACCGAGGGTAGGTGGTGCTAAAAATCATCAGGAACAGCACGACCTAACGCACTCTGCCACTTGCGGAAATCCATGCAGTGCGGTGGAGTATTTTGGTCACTTCGCTGAACTCCACAAACTCCAACCAGGCCTATAAGAGTAGAAATTCGACACTAATGTGGATCACGAGCTTGTCCGTTGGCCGTAAAGTTTTCTAATGTAAATATTGTAAAGGATAAGAAAATCTGCTCCCTGAAGGAACTTCTCTGGTGATGGCCCTATTAACCTTAGACACACATCCATGTCCACATGCAAGAAATGATCAATTTGCATTTAACACTTAGTATTGCTAAAAGTGTTCAGTCAGGTTCTCCTAATGATGCCGCCCCCCCAAAATGCTTTAGTGACATTCTTGACGAGGTGATAGATTACATCAGTCACCTGATTACTTTATCTTTCCGAGAATGTCTGGTACCAGAACCATGGAAAAGAGCACAGGTCATCCCCCTGAAAAAGAAACCAAACTTGCATGTGTCTCAACTCCAGAATCTTCGTCCCATTTCTCTGCTGCCTTTTTGCATGAAGGTTGCAGAAAAAATTGTTAACCTGCAGCTTATGGACTACCTTAAGCAAGGTCAGTTCCTACACTCGACTCAATCGGGCTTTAGAGCACAATATTCGACAGAAACGGCTATCCTCTATTCCACTGAACTATTAAGACAAATAGTAGACAAAGGTCAGACAGCAGCGTTGGTATTGTTAGATCTAAGTGTGGCGTTTGACACCGTGTCGCACTCCACGCTGCTGTCACGGCTATCAGAGATAGGAGTGGAAGGAGCAGCTTATAAGTGGCTAAAGTCATTTCTGGAGAATAGAAGCTTCCAAATCCACTGTCCACCATTTAAATCATCATCTAGACAGCTGAAGCATGGGGTTCCACAGGGCTCCAGCTTGAGCCCTACCTTATTCAACCTTTACATGGAACCCCTTGCCCGTATAGTGGAATCATTCGGTGTTGAAATCATCACTTACGCCGATGATACGCAACTGATGATCACACTTACCCAGGGACAGAGTGAGGCAGCTACCAACTTTTCCACCTGTCTTTCAGCAGTAGCAAGCTGGATGAATAACAACTGTCTGCGTCTTAATGGGGACAAGACTGAGGTGTTACTGATTGGAAGAACTCCCTCGGCGTGGTCATCAGCTTGGTGGCCGGTAGAACTAGGTCAAACTCCTGTCCCCACAGAATCAGCTAAGAACTTGGGAATCCTACTGGATGCAGAACTCTCGTTTGGAAAGCACATTGCAAAAGTAACCGGTAAATGTTACGCAATTCTTAAAACCATGCGTAAGGTACTTGACCTTTTACCCATTAGCTCTAGGAAATCCCTTATTCACGCCTTAGTTACTCCTCACCTGGACTACGGCAATGCTCTTTTCAATGGTCTCACTCAGAAAGGCCTAAAGTAACTAAGAGTTCAAAGCGCGGCTGCCCGCTTAGTCCTAAATCTTCCTCGGAGAGCATCTGGGAAGCACGCTCTTGCAAAGTTACACTGGCTGCCCATCAAAGAGCGCATCCTTTTCAAAGCTATGTGCTTCGCCCATCGAATTGCCCAAGGGAAAGGACCACCCTACCTAAAAAAGCTTCTTGCTATCCATCGCCCCAAACGTAATCTGAGGTCCTTGGGGAGCATGCTGTTCTCAGTGCCCCGCATCTTTAAAGCAAGAATGGGAGGCCGTTCATTTTGCTATCTGGCGGCCACTCACTGGAACAAACTCCCCTTAGAATTGCGTATGGAGCCCTCCGAAAGGAGGTTTCGCCTGAGGCTAAAAACACATCTCTTCCCCAGAAGTTAGGAGACGGCGCTTAGCTGTCCAGTTTAATTGTTCTTGTGGTGGGCTTGTTTTTAGAATGGAATGTATCCACAGCGCGGGGACACACTGTCTTGAGTGTAACCATGCGCTTTATAAATGGTTTTATTATTATTATTATTTAACACAGACATGTTATCCTCTCTTTTTCTAAAGCCTGTTCACGCTTCCCGCACCCGGAATCTAATGAGGCCATCTTTGCACGAAAATTGCCCCTCTCCTGGCAGTCTGTAATTCAGCTCTGCAGAGATCCCCCCTGAAGAGGAATCAGGATGTTGGCCATGCGAGAGCAAGTGTTGAAACATCCCCGTGCCTCCGAACTCCCTGCGAAATCCGGCCCCCTCACCTACACTGGCTGCAGCTACTCTGTGCGCCAGACAATGTAAAACTGATTACTATTAAAAATATCAGAATAATTAAAGTCGTCAGCTTGGCAAGCAGAGACACAACTTTGCCTTCAGATATTCCTCTCTAATTAGTTAATTAATCCTAATGCAAATTATAAGCAATAATTAGTCAGCCAAACTTGACATGGAAGTCTGCTAAATTGCAGCTACGAGCGGTACAAAAGGGGTTGGTACAAAAGGGGGTGGTGATGGACGGAGCATCTGAACCAATCAAACACCCAGTCAAAAGATCTGGGTTTGATCCATCACCGTTCTTTAGCCCACTCTGCCACCCCAGTTCAGACATGGCTATATGCAAATCAGTCTGACCCTGTGCCTCATGGGAACAGTCCAGCCCGAACTGCCAAGCCATGCCTTCCGGGATGCGGAAACAAGCTTCTGAGGACCGGTTTCTGGCATTACAGCAGTCTGCAGCCAAATTGCAGCTACGGGGCATTCTGCTCTCTGATTTGCTGCTTCTTGAGGTGGGGTTTGTCAGCTCCATTTTATTTAGCATTTACGACATGTTGGCGGAATGCGCATGGAGGGACTCCGACAACATAAAAGGACAGCATTTTGTGCGGGTGTGTACTAGACGGATCAAAAACACTTACAGCTGTGTTGAGCGCATATTACATACCTCAACTTTAGCACAAATTATTAAAAAAAATCTCAAAGTTAATATTTCATTTGATATTTTGTTAAAACTGGACTGGCAGTCTGCATATTAAGGTTCCTTTGCTAGCCTTCTACGTCACAAAGTAAAAAACCCATTTCAGGATGCACAAAAGACCTGTAACATTGACCGAATTACTATTAATGTTCAGTTTAGAAAGATAATCTTTTTCTATTTTATGATTATAAAATTGACAGCTATTAATGATAATTAAGAAAGAGTTAGGGATAGTTTATTACCTTGGCAGGGAAATTTACTGCAGCCTACTAAAAAGCACAACATTCATAGAAGGTACGTTTGTCTCACTGGCGGTTGAATTTGCTGACGTCATTGTCCCGGTCACATAAATAGACAGTAGAGAATGGTATTAACAAATGGTGGTGGTTCGGTGCTCAGTGCTTAATTCTAGCTCCATATTGCACCATATACCGTACCTTTGATTTCTGTCAGTGGTATAGCATTACTTGACATTTTGAAAAACAAATTCAAATTTCGCAGTTTTTACTGATCACAAAATCAAATACCGCCAGCATAAAACTGTTCATGTCTGAGTCTGTCTGAGATTGGCATTGGCGGCAGGGTACTGGCTTGGTTGTCATCCTTCCTTTCTAATAGGATGCAGCAAGTATGGATGCCGCCCTATGCCTCAAAGGCCAAACCACTCTGCACGGGGGTCCCTCAGGGCTCCACTTTGAGCCCGTTGATGTTTAACGCCTACATCACCCCTGTGATATACCTGGCCGAACAGCTTGGGGCTAAGGTCATCGGATACGCCGATGACACCCAGCTGCTCTTTACCTGGCCGGATGACCAGCTGGATACAACGGCTGTTCACCTCTGTCTTTCCTTGGTGTTTCATTGGCTGGCGATGGCCCAGCTTAAATGCAACGAGGACAAGTCAGAGGTTCTCTTCTATGGGTCCTTCCCCTCCAACTTTAAGAATGATTTGTGGCCCCCGGATTTTCCTAGTCCCAAGGTGATGGGAGGCCCGGCTAAGAACCTCGGAATTTGGTTCGGAGAAGACCTCAGATTTGAGGACCATATCAAGAAGCTGTCAGGGACCTGTTTTGCTACGCTAAGGACCTTAAGAAAATTCTTCCCTCTGCTGCCCAGAGAAGCTAGGGAAACGATTGCGCGTGCCCTCATCTTGTCCAGATTGGACTATGCTAATGAATTGTTTTGTGGTATCCCGGCGTATCTGGTCAAACGACTGCAGGTTGTCCAGAACGCCGCGGTCCGCCTTTTGTTTAGCATTCCGAAATGGCAGAGCGCTCGGTCACATATGCGCGCGCTCCACTGGCTCCCTGTAGCTCAGAGAATTATGTTCAAATCTCTCGTGCTGTCATTTAGAGCTGTCCATGACCTAGGCCCCGGCTACCTGAGGAAGCGCTTTTCCTTCTACACTCCTTCTCGCTGTCTCAGGTCAGCCTCGATGGCCAAACTGACTCTTCCCCACTATAAGCGGGCTAGGCTGGGCGGTCAATCTATTTCTGTGGTAACTGCGAAGGCTTGGAATGCTCTCCCTCTTCATTTGCGTACCGCCCAGTGCCTATCCAAGTTTAAAAAGGATCTCAAGACCCATCTGTTTGTTTGTCAGGCCTAGGCTGTCTCTCTGTGTTATGTTTGGTCACCTCCGCAACGCGCCAGGATACTCCCCAGTAGCAGAGCGCGCTACAAAACTACCTATAACATATAACATGTGACCCAGCCACGAACGCTCATAAACAATGCTGACACCGGGTTGTTTACATGGTCCGGTTCCCCAGGTGTAGAGGTGGGGAGGACATTTCGACTGAAATTAAAACATTTTACATAAAAGAAGCATTTGGAAAGACAATAGGTCCCGCCTTTGATTTCTGTTGGCATTGTCACTACCTGTTGGCCAAAAGTGAAAATAAATAAATCAATAGGAGTAATGACCAAGCGCGCGGCATTCCCGCTAGTTACTTTTGCATCGCGCTTTACAGTGAAAGCGCAACGCAAAAATAAACACACAGCGCCCTGTCTCCTTTTGGGACGGCCCATCCAGACTGGATCGCAGGGCTTGTTTAAACAACACGCCTCCTTGTGATAAGAAACTGCTTCACGACAGAAGGAAAGCAGGCGAGCCAGTCCGGGTGGGCCAGACCAAAAAGCCAAAGAGAGGCAACTCAGAAAGTTCATTTCCAATGGCAGCCCACAGTTTACCATAAACGGTGCCGCAAGCCAATGGAAATGAGGGGTGGGGCTTTAAGCCCTTTTCTGAAACTCCTCGTTAACAATAAATCTCACCGAGGCGAGCAATGCTTTGCGCAACAACGTCAGGCGAGACCTAAAAAGTGCTTGCCCTCCGCAGCAGTAATCATTTTACTTATCTGGCAGCCTAAGCTTGGACTTCAGTAGCACACACATGCCATTGGAATGTTTTTAAAGTGTCTTAGATAACTAGATCATTTATGTTGTTTTTCTCTGGCAGCAGCACAGATGGAAGGAGGGCAATCCTACAAGGATTTTAGGTCTGGCTTGACAGTGCAACTGTCACCTAACTTTTTGACCTACACCAATAGTATTCGAAAGTACTTTGCTTCCACACAACTACAGATCTATTCCCATGGTATTTACTTGTAATGTTTCGCATTACCATTAAATATTTCTTTAACGGCAGGCCTACTGGCATTGCCACTGCTTGTTAACTAGTTAGATTTAAGGGGTACCTATCATTTGCTAAGAATTAGAGAGGGTGATGTGTGGAAGATTGTATTATTGGCATGAGGAATGCCCAGGGATGCCATTCAGACTTTGTAATGCTTCAGTGGTTCAAAGATTTATGGATGCTGTTTTCCTCGAGTCACTGAATCATACGGTAATCATCCACTTAGATAATATTTTGGTATTTTCTTCTGAGCCTAAACAACATATTTTTCATGTTAGGGTGGTATTAAAACGTTTAAGATACCATCAGCTGGGGGCGTGGCTTGGCACCAGCCAAGATGGCTGTGTAGTGCAAGAGCTTCGCCGGGGCTGATGCGAAAGCCTGCAAAATCCGTAAAAAAGAGACATATTATTTCCTGCAAATATGTAACCCAGCTGCATGATCAGAGTGGGTGCGTGGCCCAGAGGACAAGAGAAGTATCCCTCCTGATATCCAAACTTCGACCGAAGAGTACAATAGCCGGGGACACGCAGCCGGATTACATCACAAGAGATCGCGCATTGCTCTCGGGAAGGTTGATAACTCCAGATCTTGCCATGACGAAGCTCAAGGGTAACCCGCCATCAGTACAATCCAATAAAATAGATAAATACGCGGTTCCGCATCAAGTGGCATCTGAAGACGGAGCGCCAGGCGACAAGGAGGCGACAGAGGATCCTTCCCTGGGAGCAATCATGGCGGCCATCCAAGCTCTGGGCCCAACCTGGAAATGAAAATAAACAAAGCTACGATTGAAATGAACCTGATGCAAGCAGAATGCACAAGACCCCCGAACGGGTCACCATGGCCGATACGAACGTCACAGAGCTCCAAACCAAATCACGCAAGTTGGAAGAAAGAGTACAGCACCTAACGTATCAGCACAAATAAATGGCACTGAAGCTGGAGGACCAGGAAGGGAGAGCCCGCCGCAAAGACATCAGAGTGGTGGGAGGCCCAAGCATGGATTTCTTTCTCAAGGACATTATACTCAATCATCTCAAGCCGAAAAGACTCGACCTACTTTACTGTTGAAAGGGCACACTGAGCACCGATACCTCCGCTGCAGCTGGGGGCTCCCCCGTACTATCATAGCAAGGATCCTTAATTATAGGGACTGGGACGCCATACTGCAGGCGGCTAGGATGCATGGTGACTTCCAAATGAGAACTCGGTCAAAAGATTTTTTCCAGACTTTACCCTGAGGGTGCAACAGGAGATACGTACATTCGACGGGGTGAAGCGTGCCCTGAGAGACAGAGGAATAAAGTATATGATGCTCTTTCCAGCCAAACTCAGGGTAATAATGCAAGACAAATCCTGGTTTTTCACAGCGCCAGCAGAGGTTCAGCAATGGCTGGAGGAGGGATGCCCGCAGAAACGTAGCAGTCGCAGGGAGGAGACTGGGAGGGGAAACTGAAATGGCAACCTGGAATCTCTGTCAGGACGTACGTAAAGAGGATGTGAGCCCAGAGACTCGGTCGAGAAGGTCATGTTCTAGAAGCCTGACCACCGGAGCTGCGTAACCTGGGCAGGAACGGACACTGGCAGATTTCTAGAGACTGGACACAATAACGATGCGAGAGAAAAGTACAGTTGTGACCATTGGGGGGTGAGAGTAAGCCGACCAAACTAGATAGTCGAGCAGGACACATTATTCCGCAGAAACATTGACTCGAACTCTACAGCACTACTGAATGCTGAGGGGCTGGATCAGGGTTCTGGGAGGGGAGTATTGAGTGGTGGTGCCAACGAGCCATACGCCGTTAGATTGTTATGTGGGCGACAGGCGCTTTGCTAGTTGGGATGTGGGTAGTTGTGCACCTACAAGGCAGGGTAGCAGCGAGGGGGGGGAGTTCTCATTGGAGGGGACGTTTACTTCTTTCGTTCTGAGTTGGGTTGTTTAAGCCTCAGATATAATGTACCGACGAATGTGGACCATGAAAAGAAATCCTATGCTGTATATTGTTACTCTGGGATGGGAAGGTTTGGTGGGTGGAGAGGGTGGAAGAAGGGAGCAGGGCCGCATAGATTTTTCAGATGGCTGCACGACAAGTTAAGAATCTAAAGATTCTCTCCTGGAACGTAAACGGACTGGGGGATAAGATAAAACGTACCATGGTGCAACAATACCTACGTTGACACTCCCCAGACATAGAGTCTGGGGAGACACACCTTAAAGGCAATAACTGCTTAGCACTGAATTGCTATGGCTATACACTCCGGATGCACGCTGGATTTACTATGGGCTTCAGAGGCACGGCTATATTGTGAAAAAACTTGGTTCTACTTGTTGTGAAACACCTGGTATGATCCGATGGGACGCTACGCTGCCCTGTCTGGGTTATGGGAGGAGCAAGTTGTAAACATATGTTCGATCTACGTACCCCCTCAGCTACACAGAAGCACATTACCCGATCTGAGCAAGTAGCTACTTGACATGCCACAGCGAACACTAATTATAGGGGGGACATGAACGACACGATGGCCCCAGAACTAAACAGGGAAGTACAACCTCCGAACACTTATGGACCCCGACCATTGAACACATTTGCGAGTGCAATGGGACTGGCAGATCTTTGGAGGTGCCACAACCCCAGATCGAAACAGTTTACACACGTTTCCGCCGCCCACGGTAGTGGTTCCCGGCTAGATTTTGTCTTCACACACACTTTCTGTAGGACTCTTTCAGGGGGGTGCCACAAGACGCGAGGGATCTCTGACCACTCGCCAGTGGATACAGATGCATGGGCTAGTGAAAGATTGGTCTCTTCCTCCGAGACTGGATCGCTTCTTTTTCAGGGATCAAGAGTTCCGGGATCACTTTGAGGAATGCACAGAGCAGTATTTCACTGAGAACGCGGGCTCTGTGTCATCAGAACGTATACTCTGGGAGGCATACAAGATGGTGGCCAGGGAATTTGTACATGCGACCAGTGGGATTAAGCACAAAGAAAAGTGCGCACAATATGACGGCTTGGAGCAAGGGATACGAAATCTCGAGCTGGCACAGAGCACTGACCAAGTGGATGATTCCCGACACAAACACAGACTTAGACTCAAGCAATAAATAACTCAGAGACGTAGAAGAGAACACTGTTAGCACCCATGCAATTGCGACACAATGGAAAATTTACGAATTGCGCAACAAGGCCAACAAGCTGATTGCGTTGCTGGAATGGAGGGATGGGACCAGAAATTGGGTTTCTGACATTAGAACTGAAGAGGGCCTGCAGAGTGGATCAGGTACAGAGTTAGCGGAAATATCTGCTAGATACTATGAAAATATCTACCAGTCGCAGACTGAACGGGGGTGGAAGACTGCGATGCACTACTAAAAGACATGTCATTGCCGACGGTGGGGGCTGACGATAGAGCGTTGCTAGACTCAGACATAAATATAGAGGAAGTGGAAGGCGCCAAAGGGGACCTGCAATCCGGGAAGTCGGGCCCGAATGGGCACCCCACGGAATTGTTCAAGTGTGTGGCGGGGAAACTTGCCCCGCACATGCTTAATATGTTTTTAGGGGCCAGAGAAGAGGGGCAACTACCAGAAGATGTAAGAATGGCGACGATAGTGGTGATCCATAAAAAAGGAAAACCTCACAACCTCTGTAGCTCCTACAGACCTATCTCTTTACTAAACTTTGAAGCCAAAGTAGTAGCTTAAAATATTTCTAGCCGGTTGAGTCCAATCATACAGTCCTTAATTCACCCGGACCAGTCTGGGTTTATGCTACACAGAAGCACTAGGCTTAGTTTGCGACGACTTTACGGCATAATGCACATGACCCAAAAGAAGCCAGAAATACCTGCTGCTCTCCTATCACTCGATACGAGGATGGCATTCAATAGTATTGAATGGACGTACTTATTTGCGATTCTGAATAAGATGGGACTTGGCACAAACCTACAGAGGTGGATACGATCGCTAAACACTGTCCCGTTGGCACGTGTCAGAGTCAATGGGACCATATACAGATCTTTTACACTTCACAGGGGTACACGACAAGGGTGCCCACTATCGCCAATGCTCTTTATACAGGCAGTGGAACCATTGACAGTCTGGATACGGGGTGACCCGAAGGTGAGGGATATCGACCTGGGAGGGGGCTGGGAAGACCGTATTTCTTTATATGCGGATGATATCCTGCTTTATGCCCACAGACCCTGACAGACATTCCATAAACTCATCCATATAATACGATCTTTTGGCACATATTCGGATTACTGTATTAATTGGGATAAATCTCTGGTCTTCTCCCTAGTGGGAGAGCTATCAACCTTGACATCGGTTTGTTCTGAGCTGGCGAGGAAAGAGACATTCAAGTATTCAAGTATATGGATTACGAGGTCTAAGGGCGAGTTCCTACGACTAAACTTACGGGCACAACTAGACAGGCTGAGGGAAGACACCACAAATTGGAGGCGGTTACCTGTCTCCCTTATGGACAGAGCAGTTCTTTTTAAAATAATGGCACTTCCAAGCCTTTTATATGCAGTTCAAAGCACTCCATATCTATTACAGGAGACATTTTTTTGGGCAATAGAGTCCGAACAGAGACTGTTGGTTTGGGGGGTGGTAATCCCATAACAGCACTCAAGAAATTGCATAAAGGAGTATACATCGGGGGTCTGGCCGTTCCGGACCTTCGAAAATACTATTGGACTTCACAACTTATAAACATTAATGGATGGGTGTTTTTCACGCTCGAGGAGCCGGCTTCTAGGGTCAACCGACTGGTGATGAGTACTGGCAGTTATCTGGCGGAGCAGTAGCGGAAGAGGAGACATTTTATATACCTTCCAGTGCACACACGGACAGTGCTCGAAATATGGCATAAGGCCACTAGAATTACAGGCTGGGAGAATAGACTCAAGGAACAGACACCTATGTGGGTTGGAGACCAACTGAAAGAGCTGACTCGGCTAGAGGGCTTCCAGAAATGGAGCCTGATAGGAATCGACTTACTAGGAGGTGTCTGGAAGGGATGTAAAATGATCGAGTTCGATAGATTGCGAAAGGAGGTTCAGATGGGAGATGGGGAATATATCCATTACCGCCAACTAAGACATGCGGGACACTGCCATCTGACAGAGGGAACCTCGATACTGGTGTACTCACCGCTCGAGTACAGACTTCTCCTAGATCCCATGATTGACAAGGCAATATCTCTGACATATTGGAAGCTAGTTAATAATTCCCCGGACTATATAGGACCTCTAAGGGAAGCCTGGGAATCAGATATTGGTCTCCTCGAAGAGGATATTCGGGCTGAGGCCCTACAGAGTCCCAGAGAAATAGCAATCAGGGCACGCTTTAGCCTGGTCCAGCTCCGCATTCTTCATCAATCCTACGCCTCATGAATGGTCCAATTTCGTATTGGTAATTGTATGTCTTGGGTAATTGTATGTCGTGACCGTCTTGACCCAGTCAGAACCGGTCGCTCCACCCGCTCCTGGCCGTCCTCTACCTGTGCCAGACTGTGCCCTCGCCCTGCTCTGCCTCGTGTGATATCCTGTACCTGTGGTGTCCTCTACCTGTGCCAGACTGTGCCCTCACCCTGTTTGTTCCGTGTGGTATCGTATGTGCAGATTGTAGTAGTACCTGTGCCAGACTGTGCCCCTCACTCTGCTTTGATTACTGTGGTATCGCACTTGCCGCTTTGTTCAGTATCTGTGCTAGACTGCGCCCCGATCTCGCCCTGCATTGTTGTTGTTTGGTGCCATTTTGTGCCCCAGCCCGGCTCTCCTCCCCGCTCCCTGCCGCTGCTCGCCCGCGGCCCCACCCCCGCTCCCTACAGTATCCACAGCCGATCCCCTCCCCACTCGCCCCCCCCGCTCCCGCCTCCCAGCTGCTCCTCCCTCCCACTGGAACTTAAGGACTGTCCGAAGTGGTGAAGAGCTGTGACCATCCTGACCCAGTAAGAACCGGTCGCTCCACCCGCTCCTGGCCGTCCTCTACCTGTGCCAGACTGTGCCCTCGCCCTGCTCTGCCTCGTGTGATATCCTGTACCTGTGTCCTCTACCTGTGCCAGACTGTGCCCTCGCCCTGATTGCTCCGTGTGGTATCGTATTTGCAGATTGTAGTAGTACCTGTGCAAGACTGTGCCCCTCGCTCTGCTTTGATTACTGTGGTATCGCACTTGCCGCTTTGTTCAGAATCTGTGCTAGACTGTGCCCCGATCTCGCCCTGCATTGTTGTTGTTGTTTGGTGCCATTTTGTGCCCCAGCCCGGCTCTCCTCCCCGCTCCCTGTCGCTGCTCGCCCACGGCCCCACCCCCGCTCCCTACAGTATCCACAGCCGATCCCGTCCCCACTCGCCACCCCGCTCCCGCCTCCCAGCTGCTCCTCCCTCCCACTGGAACTTAAGGACTGTCCGAAGCAGTAAGGAGCTGTGACCGTCCTGACCCAGTCAGAACCGGTCGCTCCACCCGCTCCTGGCCGTCCTCTACCTGTGACCTCGTCCTACTCTGCCTCGTGTGATATCCTATACCTGTGGTGTCCTCTACCTGTGCCAGACTGTGCCCTCGCCCTGATTGCTCCGTGTGGTATCGTATTTGCAGATTGTAGTAGTACCTGTGCCAGACTGTGACCCTCGCTCTGCTTTGATTACTGTGGTATCGCACTTGCCGCTTTGTTCAGTATCTGTGCTAGACTGCGCCCCGATCTCGCCCTGCATTGTTGTTGTTGTTGTTTGGTGCCATTTTGTGCCCCAGCCCGGTTCTCCTCCCCGCTCCCTGCCGCTGCTCGCCCGCGGCCCCACTCCCGCTCCCTACAGTATCCACAGCCGATCCCCTCCCCACTCGCCACCCCGCTCCCACCTCCCAGCTGCTCCTCCCTCGCTCCGCCCCCCTCCATCATCCATTCATGGCAGTGCAATTTACGCGCAGCGTTCACGCGTCAAAGGTAAGCCCCTCTACGCCCGTCCGCGCCTGGACCGCGCCCAGCGCCAGACCCCCTGGCCCCCGCAAAAAACACTCCACCCGCCTAACATACGACGCCGCCACCCTCTCTGCTCTCAACACCAGCCGACTCCCCAACTGCCACCAAGCCGCCCCAGGACGCACCCATGGACCCTTCACCTGCCAATCCTGCAAGTTCTGCTGCATCAAGAACCAATCTACAACCACAAACGCCAAACAGAGCTCAAACAACAACCACCTGAAGTGCATCCTGCTCAACACCCGCTCGGTCCACAGACACGCCATCGAACTATGGAACCTACTCGACACCACAACACCGGACGTCGCCTTTCTTACAGAAACCTGGATGAACGCCTCATCAGCGCCCGACATCGCCATAGCCATCCCGCACGGTTACAAGATCATCCGTAGGGACCGCATCAACCAAACAGGAGGAGGCATCGCCATCGTCCACAAGAACACCATCCGCATCACGACCAGCTCCGACGACCCCCTCTCAGCCGCCGAACACCTTCCCTTCCAGATACCCACCGACCCCAAGACCACACTTAGAGGCACCCTCATCTACAGACCACCAGGACCCCGCACACAATTCTGCGAAGACATCACTGACTTTATCAGCCCACACGCCCTCCCCTCCGAGGACTACATTCTCCTAGGGGACCTCAACTTCCACTTGGAAAAGAACAACGATAGCAACACCACCACCCTTCTGGACAACCTCGCCAATCTCGGACTCAAACAACTGGTAAACACCCCCACCCACTACGCCGGACACACGCTCGACCCAATCTTCTCCTCCAGCAAGCACATCTCCTTCAATCACGCATCAAGACTCCACTGGACGGACCACAGTGGCTTCCACTTCAACTTCAGAAAGACCACGACCCACCACCACACACAACAAGTCCCCCGTCGAAACTGGAACAAAATTACAACCGACCACCTCACCACATCGCTAAACCAAAACCCTCCCGCCAGATCATCGGACCCAAATGAAGCAGCCATCAATCTCGCACAATGGATCACCCACTGCGCTGACGAATTGGCACCCTTGAAAAAACATCACAACAAGCCAGGAAGCAAAAAAGCCTCCTGGTTCAATGACGACCTCAAGAACTCCAAAAAGAACTGCCGCACCCTGTTGAAAGCCTGGCGAGGAAACCCAATCACAGACAACATGACCGCCCTCAAGAACGCCACTCGCAAACACCACCAGCTGATCCGATCCACCAAGAAATCAGCATTCAAGGATCCACTCGACAACAACGCCCACAACAGCAAGGAACTCTTCAGCATCGTTAAAGAGCTTACCAATCCCAACGCCAACGACATCACTCCCTCTCAAGACCTCTGCGACTCTCTAGCCTCGTTCTTCCACAGCAAGATTGCTGGCATACACAACAGCTTCGGCGACCAGCCCACTCCCTTTACCACCGAACTGAAGCCCACCACCACCCTTTGCGCATGGAACCCGATCAGCACTGAAGACACCATCCGCTTGATGAACTCCATCCACTCCGGATCACCAACCGACCCATGCCCTCACCACATCTTCAACAAGGCCGACTCCATCATCGCACCCCAACTCCGGAATATCATCAACTGCTCCCTCAACACCGCTACCTTCCCAGAAAGCTGGAAACATGCCGAACTCAGTGCTCTCCTGAAGAAACCTACAGCAGACCCCACTGAACTTAAGAACTACCGCCCCATCTCGCTCCTCCCATTCCCTGCCAAAGTCATAGAGAAGACCGTCAATAGTCAACTCGCTGCCTTCCTCGAGTCTAACAGCTCCCTCGACCTCTCACAGTCTGGCTTCCGAGCCAAACACAGCACCGAGACCACCCTCATCGCAGCCACAGACGACATCCGAACACTACTCGACAACGGGGAAACAGCTGCCCTCATCCTCCTGGACCTCTCCGCAGCGTTTGACACAGTCTGTCATAGCACCCTTGTACACGCCTTAACAACGTCGGGATACAAGAAAAAGCATTGGATTGGATTATCTCGTTCCTTGCCGGAAGAACCCAGAGAGTCTGCCTGCGGCGTACCACAAGGATCATCGCTCAGCCCCACCCTCTTCAACGTCTACATGAGCCCCCTCGCATCCATCGCACGCCAGCACAACCTCAACATCATCTCCTACGCTGACGACACACAGCTGATCCTCTCCCTCACCAAAGACCCAAACACCGCCAAAACCAACCTACACGAAGGAATGAAAGACGTAGCCGAATGGATGAAGAACAGCCGCTTAAAACTGAATTCTGACAAGACGGAAGTCCTCATCCTAGGATCATCCCCCTCTGCATGGGACGACTCATGGTGGCCACCGGCCCTAGGCAGCGCACCAAAACCAACGGACCATGCTCGCAACCTGGGATTCATTCTAGACTCCTCCCTCTCGATGACCAGACAAGTCAACGCCGTCTCATCATCATGCTTTAACACCTTACGCATGCTCCGAAAGATCTTCCGATGGATACCCACCGAAACAAGAAAGTCGGTCACCCATGCACTTGTCACAAGCCGACTGTACTACGGAAACACCCTCTACGCCGGAACCACAGCCAAATTACAGAAAATACTCCAACGCATTCAGAACGCCTCCGCCCGACTCATCCTAGACATACCCCGCCACAATCACATATCCGGTCACCTGAGAGACCTTCACTGGCTCCCCGTCAACAAGAGAATAACGTTCCACCTTCTCACCCACGCACACACGGCCCTCTACGACCTAGGACCCAGATACCTCAACACGGGCCTGACTTTTCACACCCCCACCCACCAACTACGTTCATCCAATCAAGCCCTCGCCGCTATTCCACACATCCGAAGAACCACCATGGGAGGAAGATCATTCTCCTACTTAGCGGCCAAAACCTGGAATTCTCTCCCCACCCACCTCCGCCTTACACAGAACCACCTTTCCTTCAGAAAACAACTCAAAACTTGGCTATTTGATAAGTAGCGATCCCCCCTCCCTCAAGCGCCTTGGGACCCTCTGGGTGAGTAGTGCGCTATACAAATCTTGACTTGACTTGACTTGATGTCTGAAGAGTTTGTGAGGGGATGTGGAGATAGAGGGTACGCCTCATAATCCAAAAGTATTGGGAGAGCTTGTCCTGAGTAATGTCTAATGTGGTGGGAGAATCAGTAATGACGGAGCCCAGCTGGCATATTCTAGGAGTAACTGTAGAGATAAAATGGCCGCAGTGGGCCAAGACCTGGCTTGCACTGGCGGGGGTAGGGCAAACGAAACACCGCCTGTGCATGGGGGGTAGGAGACGCCCCATCAGTAGAAGCCTGAAAAAGAGATCTAGATTGGTGCAATAGGGTGGAACAATCAGTTTATCAAAGCAGGGACTGCCCACGCAAATGGGATAAGATATGATGAGCATGGGCAAAATACAGAGGTCTTTGGGCAGAGGACTGTGGGCAGCTTACAAGCCTCCCCAGATTGAATAGATGAGATGCTCTCCCTCGAGGGAGAGCATTTATGACAGCATGAAACGTGGAAAAACCAATGTATGATGTAACATGGTGTACAGGGAACACATGTAAATGTATGTGACTAATATAATATATGTATGATGTTTATCTGAAGATTGTTACTTGTTCAATAAAAATAATTTAAAAAAAATACCATCAGCTAGTAGGTAAAGCTAAAAAACATATTTTTGAAGTTAGGATTTGTTTATTTATCCTATTTTTACTTGTATCATTTTTGAGGATTCTTTTCTGCAGCTATTTTGCATTTTCTTCTCTTAGGTACCTCTACGTTGCCTCTGCCATCTTGTACAACTCTCTTGGTGCCTTCCGTTGTGTCGCTTCACATTCCTCTCTTTGAATCTGGAGGAGAGTGGTGTGACTTCTGAGAAAGGCTGCCCTTGTCGTCCTTCTCTCACAACAGAAGAAGGTAAAGGAAACATGGCCTGCCAGCACCAGAAAAAAAAAATTGTTGCAAAAAAAACAGCCACTCACGTTCTGGTGGTTCCGGTTGTTGTTGTGCTCCCATGTTATAATTTTGGTGTAAACAATCATTTAATTATGCAATTTGTGTAATTCTAGCAATTCTGCACATCAGTAAAGCGAAATTCCAGAAATTTCATGAATTACTCCAGTGTAAATAAAATGTAATCTGGGCCTACCCAGAGTGAGATACTTTGGTTATGAAACTTCAGACAGCGAGCGCCAATTGTCACCCGAGTAAATTTAAGTCATCCATAAATTGGTCCATCCAGTGCCCATCTTCTATGTACAAACGTTTTGGAGAATGACAGAGTACTGTAGATAATGGATGCTAGACTATGCCACAATGACGAAGTCCCTCTGAGGCTATGTCAGAAATGATACCCCTGAACACATGCAGTGGTTTGGTCTAAAGAGACAGAAAATGCATTTGTACACAAACAACTAGCACTGACTACTGGTGCTCTTTGGGGCCACCCGATTATGCTAAACTCTTTACTCTGATTGTTGCTGTGCCCTTTGTTCTTGTTGCTATTCTTCTCACTACCAACATTTAACACAATTCTAGTATCAGATAGTCTAGATTTGAAATAGTTACGCTCTGCTTCTCATATTACTCTTGTCAGCTGTCCCACTTTGAATCCTCCATCTCTGATGCCCAACCTTGCAGAAGGAGAACCTCATAATTGTCTGGTAGCAGTGCACAATGTCACTAAACCCTGCACTGATTTGACAGACACCCCCATACCAGACTGTGAGTTAATGCAGTTTGTGAATTATTCATGTATCAGAAATCAAGGAATGTCCTGGTCAGTGTTTATGCTGCATGTCTTGTTTTACAAATTGGTGTAATCTGTCAGTTGCCCAGTGTCAAATCTCCTCAAGTTGCTGAACTAATTATGCCACACGAGCCTGTATCCTGACCAAGAAAAAGGCTATCATTGTTAATGGAGTTGAAGTAACACCTGTTGTAAAACCTGCTCGACCGAGGCGAAAACACAGCCCTCATCCTACTTGACCTCTTGGCCGCTTTCAACACCGTCTTTCACCCCACCCTAATCAAGAGATTCCCCGATGCCGGCATCTGCGACAAGGCACATGACTCCTTCCTTACCGGCCGAACACAGTGAGTCAGACTACCCCGTTCCTCTCAAAACCTACAGAGATCTGCTGCTGAGTGCCACAGGGCTCCTCCCTGAGCCCCACCCTCTTCAACATCTACATGGCCTCCCTCGTAGCCACTGTCAAAAGCCACAGACTCAACATCGTCTCCTATGCCGACGACAACCAGCTCATCCTCTCCTTCATCAACGAACCCACAGCCGTCAGAATAAAATTTCACAGCGGAATGAAGGCGGTTGCTACCTGGATGAAAGACAGCTGCCTCAAGCTCAACACGGACAAGACCAAAGTACTCATCCTGGGACCCAACCCCTCAGCATGGGACAAATCCTGGTGGTACGCTGTGTTAGGAACCCCTCCCACCCCTACAGACCACGCACACAACATCGGTATCATACTGGACTGTGGAGGAGTGTGGCTCAATGGTTAGAGCGGCAGACCCTGATGCAGAGTTCTGGTCAGGGACCAGGGTTCGATTCCCGCCTCGGCGGGCTCTCGGGCTCAATTTCCTCGGACCTGTTAATTCTCGCCTAGGTGCCTATTCTAATCACGGGTCCCACGCTGCAACTCTGGGCAATAGCTTGCTTAGCCTCCACACCGGCCCCAACAGCGCTAAGGATGCCTGGCTTCACCCTGGGGGTGCCCAGGAGTGGACACTTCACAGGGAAAGCCAGGAGGGGTTCCACAGCGGTATGAGTATCAGCGCCAGGAAGCCGCATAGGCGACACTGCAAGGTGACCGTCTGGTGACAGTGCGCTCTATAAGTACCATGACATTTTGACATTTGACTACTCGCTCTCAATGAACTGCCAAATCAACGCAGTATCCTCATCCTGCTTCCACATGCTCCGCCTGCTAAGAAAGACATTCAGATGAATCCCCACAGAATCCAGAAATACGGGGCCGGATTCACAGAATGAACTTAAGATTCAATCCTAAACTTACTACTATTTTGGTATTCACAGAATGCACTTACTACTTTTGGCATTCACAGAATGAACTTACTACTTTTGGTATTCACAGAAATTAGGATTTTGTCTAAAGTTTGTCTTAAGACAAACTTAAGACAGACTTAAGACAAAATCATAACATCTGTGAATACCAAAAGTAGTAAGTGCATTCTGTGAATACCAAAATAGTAGTAAGTTTAGGATTGAGTCTTAAGATCATTCTGTGAATCGGGCCCTAGGTCACTCAAGCACTCATCACCAGTAGACTCGACTACGGCAATGCACTCTACGCAGGCGTCACCCAGAAACAGCTTAGAAACTAATGACATCCAAAACGCCGGAGCCAGACTGGTCCTCAGCAGCCCATGCTACAGCAACATAACACAACAACTCTGACAACTCCACTGACCCCCAATCAGCAACAGAATCACCTTCAAGCTCCTAAAACATGATTCAGTGCACTGCCCACCGATACCCAAAAAATGAGAAGTTCTGCTCAGGAAAAACCCATAGAAAGGAAAAACTTATTTGGCAATCATATAGCCCTTGATTGAAGATGAATATCAGAACTGAGTAAACCAGCAAAGTAGCATACTTCTCCTAACATTATGAATGAGAGGACAGTCAAGCTAGAAATCTAGGCAATGAAATCTAGAAGATCAAATTGATGAAAGGTAAAATCTGGAACAATAATAGTAGCAAAGGAATAAAGAACGTGATGAAGACTAATGGAACATATGTATTGCAACGCATCTTACTCTTGTGACTGTCTCCCTTATCGCCGTTATATATACTCGCAAAGGAATTGACATGAATGAAGAGACTCCATCTTAGATTGGGAATCTCAACTAATGCTCTACGTTCAATCAACCATCTTGGTGAGGGCTGGTTGTTCTGCTTGTTCACACCCCTTTTTAGATAGTGATGGGTGTTTTTTTGGAGATCGAAGAAGCCAAGTTGAACATCTTCAATTCCATGCTGGACCACCAGGTTAATGCCATTGCCTTTTATGCCTGGCACTCAGGCGACTTGTCAACCACCCATCTGGGTGACCACGAGTGTGGATACTCAAGATCAGTCTGGATGGCATGACCAATCGGCATTAACTGAGAGTGATATTCCATGAACATGTGTATGTGCAGCATGAGGAGCCCTCCTTCATTTCTTGATGTCTTCAACACATTATCTTTGGTAAGGTCTTAGTATGACTCTTGGCACAGATGTAACACTTCTACACATTCTGACTGAAGTTTCAAATAGAATTCAGAGGCAATTGTTCCGTCGTGTTCCCAGTCAGCTCCAAGCTCTAGTGGAGCCCACTGGGATCTCAATTCAGTGATAACATCAACATTCACCAATACGTTGTTGACACAGAACTCTACTTGTACATCTCCTACCTCAAAATATCCACCATCACTAACAGTGACTGTACTTCATCTAGACAAGGAGGGGCAAGTGATGCCCACAGTTCAAAATAAACAGTCAGCCCCTGGGTGGGGGGGGGGGGTTTGAGTGTTTACCCCAATAATCCTTCCCAATTGGAAAGAGAGCCCTAGAATCCAGAATTAAAAAACAAAAAAACAAGTGGTGGGGGATAGTTAGTCCTTACATCAGCCCGTGAGCCCACTCCAAAACAGCCTGACAGTCTTTCTGAACCAGATTGACCCCCACCCTGGCACGCAGAAAGCCCACTCGACACCAGGGTAATTCATATCAAACCAAACAAGCATTTACAATGCAATGGTTTCGCCTTTTGAAAAGTTTGAGCTATTGGCATTGTAAATGACAATTTTTATGTATGTGTTGGTTTTGAAAATAAATAAATAAATGGCATTGTCATTTACAATGCCAATAGCTTAATCTCTCGCAAATGCGAGACCTATAGCATTTGCAATGCAATAGGTCGCGTATTTACGCGAGTTTGAGCTACTGATATTGCAGATAACCATGCGTTTTATTTGTTTCAAAAACCAAAACATAAATAAAAGGTCTCACACTGCGGTCTCTCACACAATGCTGCCTCTCACACACCATGCTCTCCCTAGAAGACTCACACTGCTGCCTCTCACACACCATGCTCTCCCTAGAAGACTCACACTGCTGTCTCTCACACTGCTGTCTCTCCTACACACACACATGCAGAGCGACACACACAGCCACACACATACAGAGAGCCACACACACACGTACAGAGAGCCACACACACAGCCACACACATACATACAGAGAGCCACACACACAGCAGCTAAACCCTGAGCAGCAGCTAACCCTTGCACAGCAGCTGAGCTACACTTCAGTGTGCTGTACGGTTGTCCTAATAACCCCCAACTGATAATTAAATTAAATAAAAACAAAAAGGCCATGTAAAATATTATACAGACGGTTTTATGTAACGAAACCCAAAAAAGAGTGAAGTGCGGGGAGGGGGGGCGGGTAAGATTTAATTAAGAATCATCTTCTAGCCCCAAATGCCCAAACCAGCAAACTTTCATATTGAAATGTACTCACAGTACCACATTCACACTGTAGCAAATCAAAGTAGTACTAAGATCAGTTAACTTAATGATTTATAACTTTCTAGAAACGGAATAGTTTTACAAAATCCTGGAAACTGCAGCCCACTGAAATATATAAGTTAATGATGCCACACTCAAAATTATGTTCTATCATGTCTCACACATGGCAACTCTTCATGTATTGGAGAAAACGTATTTTATTACTTCAACTTTTTTTTATTGCCTCGCGTTGAGAACTGGTAGTGTCAGACGGCCTAAACAGGGCGGTCAACAAAATGGATTAAAGGGGCTGAAACACACTAGAGCAAAAAAGTAGAGACAAGGTAATAGGGACAAACAGCTAACTGATGCTCATTTGCCTACCCCAACCACACCTACTTTGCCCCAAAACGCTATCTTTGAAAGGAAGCCAATAATCTGGATTTCCGAAGACAAACTAAACCTAGACTCCCAAATTAGAAAACATTTTAGGTTCTCTCTCCTTTCAGTTCCAGCGAAATAAATAATTACAGAAACAGTGCATGCCAACACTATCTGTGACTCCAGGACCTTTAAACTGCCTTATTACACATATCCAAAAAGCAGCTGTAAATCCACTGCCCCATATAGAGTAAAATGAACCTGTATCGCGAGATTTGCTAGGCATAAAATGGTCACAGATTGTCATCAAGAAGGGGGAATGCTATTCTTTGGAATACTTTTGAATAAATGCAATGAGTCTAGCTGTGAGGGGACTATTGTATATGTATTCATAGCTTTTCTGTTCAAAGATGTGTGCTACATCGTATGTGTTTCTAATTGTACTTTTTAGATCATTCATTAATAGCCGAATAAAGAATTATTGATTGTGAGGGTGATGCGATCAACCTTGGAAATCTGACAAAGGGATACTCGGATTTTTTTTGCATCTACCCACGCCCTTAAACATCGCCTACTAATTGCGCGGCTGCATATCCCCTCCTGCCCGGGTGTGATTGTTCTTCTTCCAGTTGATATTTTATGCACTACGCCAGGCAGCGATAAAACACGAGATGGCAGCGATAAAACACGAGATAGATGCGTCCCGCTTTCATCGATCAACTGTCCTCGTGAATAATCGAATCCAGCTCTAGCTAGCTCAGCAAAGCCGGCTACGCATCAACTGGTTTACACATTCGCAGGGACTTACCAGTGAAAGAGGATCATTTTCAGGTTTATTTAGGAGCTGGCGGAGCAATGGTCTAACTTTTGCGGCGCTCTGCTATACACCTAAAACACATACGTAAAAACAGACAGAGCGCTGGTCAGGTGCAACACATGATGAAACAAAGAGGCCCAATTTACGAAGGAAACAGAGGCATAGCTATAGCTAGGTGTAAGGAAGTAGGAGAGCTTGAGTGAAGTCTCCCGCTCACACTTTAGAAGTCTCAAAGCAGTGGCGTAACGCCCTCCCCCTCCATATCATCACCAAGGGAAGGCATGAGATAGAATAGGTTCCCCCTGGAAGCAGCACCCCCTGCCCCGCAAAGGCCTATCTACTCCCCGTCTCAAAAATTCAGGAATTATTAAAAAAAAAAATGGAATGACAATATTCAATTTGTGAACCACGGATCCAAATAGGCATACACTGAAACTGACCAGCAGAAACAAAGGTAGGTAAACATTCCAAGTTATTGGAATGTGTAGGAAATAAGCATAAGTTAGTTGTTCGGCGCCCATACAGCGCACGCAAAGGGAAGGTGCGGGAGACAAGGCGCGCCTGCCCAGGGTCACCGGTTCCCTCCTCCTAGCATTGCAGCGCCCACCTCTAAGACTTACCCGCGGCGGGTGCACCGACTCCCGGGCGCTCTGCGCCTCTTTGTCCTCGCAGGTGAACTGGCTGAAAACGCAGCAGCAGGCGTCAATGGCACAACAGAGGAAGGTTTGAAACAGGGGAGTCGGTCACGGAAACGAGTCCTTCCCTGCCTCTCCTCCCCTGTGAATACTGATCGGAAGGTAAAAATGTCAAGCGGGAGGGGGCGGGAAAGGGGGAGGAGAGACGCAGAAGACGGCCGGCTCAATGCCGGACCAGATTCGGGGGCGGGAGAGAACACGGACGACGGGAGGGGGGCGGGAGAGGACACGGACGACGGGAGGGGGGCGGGAGAGGACACGGACGACGGGAGGGGGGCGGGAGAGGACACGGACGACGGGAGGGGGGCGGGAGAGGACACGGACGGCGGGAGGGGGGCGGGAGAGGACACGGACGGCGGGAGGGGGGCGGGAGAGGACACGGACGGCGGGAGGGGGGCGGGAGAGGACACGGACGGCGGGAAAGGGGAGGGAACGGGAAACAACGTAACTCCGCCCAGGGAAAAAATCTCGGGAACGCCCCCGAATCTGGTCCGGCCTTGACGGACAGATCCGGCACCCAATGGCTAGCCTCCATTTATGGAGCTAGCCAATGAGAGCCGTGGGACGTTCCCGAACTGCTTAGTGTCGACATAGGATTTCACCTGCGCTGAAAGGCTGCGCAGAGCGCAGCCTTTCGGCAGGCGAAACCCAAAAAGCAGTGGGCAGCCATGAAAAATCAGAGACTGGTTAGACAAATGCGAAAACTGTGGTTAAAAAATATATATTTTTTTGTAACTCTGGTTTCTGAAAGCTAGGACGATGATGATTGTAGCACAGCAAACATTTCATTTTTACCATGTTTAGAGAAAATCTGTGCTTTCTTGCACAAAACTATCTTCCAAACAAAAAAACTAATTTTCTTTGCTATTTTCTTGGTTCCCTGCTTAGGAACCCATAAACCTTTCGTACGTTTAGAATCTCAAACCTGCAGGTGCAAATCTGACTTGAATATATTTTTGGGAGAAAACATTATGAAGACTTAGGAGCAAAGTTGTCCACAAAAAGGGCACAGCAATAGGGGTGGGAAAGATTTAGCAGCTCAGCGGTTAAAGAACACCATCCACTTCCACTCTCAGAACTCAGCTACCTCCCCAATCACGTGTTTACTGTATCTTTAGACCTGTACCTCACTCTGATGTCTGCTGTCTAGGTTTGCGCTATAGACATGCTGCAACATATATCTCTAATGGGAAAAGGATAAAGGGCCGGATTCACAGAATTAACTTAAGACTCAATCCTAAACTTACTACTATTTTGGTATTCACAGAATGCACTTACTACTTTTGGCATTCACAGAATGAATTTACTACTTTTGGTATTCACAGAAGTTAGGATTTTGTCTTAAGTCTGTCTTAAGTTCGTCTTAAGTCTGTCTTAAGTTTGTCTTAAGACAAACTTAAGACAAAATCCTAACTTCTGTGAATACCAAAAGTAGTAAGTTCATTCGGTGAATGCCAAAAGTAGTAAGTGCATTCTGTGAATACCAAAATAGTAGTAAGTTTAGGATTGAGTCTTAAGTTCATTCTGTGAATCGGGCCCGAGGTCTGTACTTTCACTAAAAGAAAAGATAGCTGCAGAAAAAAATTATACTTTCAAGGTAAAGAGAAGAAAAAATTACTTTCCCGTAACTGTAGTTCTCCAATATTGGAATATTTCATAGATTCACATGCTTAAATCATTCCCCGTCGTCGAGAGTCTTGACTACAGGGAATGATTCAAGCATGTGAATCTATGAAAGTTCCAATACTGGAGTAATATCTGATTGTGTTTTAATAATAACGGTTTGTGTAATTAGCACTTTTATCCATAGCGACTTGCATAGAACCCATTTGTATGCAATTATTATTACTCAAGTAATTGACATTTTAAGGGTCAAAGATTAAAATACGATATTGGAATCTGAACAAGTGAAGCAGAGATCTCATCAGTGGCTGATTAATCCACTTAAAATATATGTTGGTGTTCAGTGCTAAGATGTAACATTTGGATGGCATAAGGACAAAAGCATCTGAAATTTAGAGACATTCCTAGCTTATGACAGATTGCAAAATAGATTACCAACTCAAATTAAAGCTATGTGTATAACAGGGTTGTAATTCTACTTTCTATGACCTTGCATCCTAATATGTCCATGCACATTAGGCATGATAATTAGTCCTCCAAATATATGTTTAGGACTTGTACACCGTTGAACAGTGTGCGGTAATTAGGTGGACAGACTACCTCATTGTTCATCATTATCAATATCTTTTTCTTGATCAGTAGTGTTCGTTTTATCTTATTTTACAGCATTTTCCTGTGATTGTTTCTACTATATTTTCTTGACCAGCTGAGAGCTTACCTTACCAAATAGACTTCTTTCTGACTGCGTATAGCTGTGTCTGGATGTTGTAGACACTCTTTATCATTATAACCCTTACCTTCAACCATCACTATTTTATCTGTCCAGTGGCTCTCAATACCACATGCAACCATTCAATGCTGGCAGTTCACAGGGTTAAAGGTCAGGCCTTATGAATCATCTCCCTCCAGCACAACAGAATATTTAGAAGTTGGCACCACTGGCGCCACTGACTCCACACCAGTGGCAGTGTATGCTGTGCTACCGGTTGGCCCCAGGCTTATTCCAAAACGTGTAAAACCTGACTCTCACGAACCTATGCTCACATTTCGCTGTGTTTTCTGTATACCTGAAAACACTTAAGTATGAGAATTCTTCATGCTTTGCTGTGATTTCTCTGTAACTGGGTACTCCAAGGGTATGATAATATGTTTATGCTTGTCTATGGTTTCTCCATACCTGGAAACGAACAGGGTCAGGCTGTTAGTCTCAGGATTTGCTTCTCTCCTGCGGTTATATTATTATGCACTACACTGACATAGTGCAGAGCCAAACACCTTCTTTTTTTTTTTTTTGCATCTTAGGTGTCCAAAGTTGATACATATAACTTGGAATTTAGATGAATTAATGCATACAATGCTGACAGCACAAGTCAGAAAGAATGAACAGGGGTAGTCTCTCTCTGTTTCCAACTTGCATTGGCTAAAGTTTATTGGAGAGTTTCTGACTTCTCCTGCATTTGATCTTTCATAGATTCACATGCTTGAATTAATTATCGCCAGAGTGGGAGCCTTGTGTAATAATGTAAAAGTAGCAGTGTAGGCATTTGACTCCATAACAATGACATTTCCTAGACTTTAGTAACCTATTCTCATCACACTAAATGATCCAAACTACAGCCAATCAGAGAACAGCACCCTCAGGTGTTCCCCTGCCAGAAGCTTCCAACTGTCAGATTTTGTTTTACTGTACATCACAGTGAGTAACCCTCGGAAGAAGCTCTCTACTTAATAGACCATTTTGTACAATCTTTTCAGCAAAAGACATTTTTAGATCATGTTTTCAGAGCTGGGACAGAAGAAATCGCTCTAACGTGCATGTAAGGGTTGTGGAAAAAAGAAGATTGACATGGATGATATACATTCAGAATGCCTCTACTGCCTCCATCCAAGCCACAACCCAAGAAATCTGACATCTGTGTCACCTTCACTTCAAACACACTAAAGGAAACATAGGAGAACCCACGCCCTCGCATCAAGGTAGGAGCACTCCCACAAGAAGAAATCTGTCAGCAAGGCGTCCAAGCAGGCTGTAAGACCCTTTGAGCCTGTTTCTAAAGGTCAAACATCAGGGCAGTTTAGGAAAGCAGGATCTGCTTTCATGGTTACCCCACTTTTTTGCTTGGTGCCAGGGTGTTTTTGACCTGGTCTGCTGGGATTCTGCTAATCAGGACCTCAGCAACTGTGCTTTCGCCCCTAAAATTGACACGGTAAGTGCTTTGGTACCACCACAATTAGCCACTGGCGTACCCTTGTAAGTCTCTAGTATATGGTACTAAGGTACCCAGGGCATAGGTAAATCAGAGGTCTCCCATGGGCTGCAGAATGTATTATGCCACCCATTGGAGTCCACTTAAGTGAGTACAGGCCTGCCATTGCAGCCCGTGTGAATTGGTGCTTGCGCCTCTCACAACAGATACAAGTTTCCTTATATCTGATGTCACTGCACTTCAAACCAATAAGTTACCACTATGACATGTTCTTCAGTCCTGAGCTCAGGGTGCTTGGCTACAAGTGTAAGGGTGCGCCTGCCTGAGCAGGACACCTCTACAAACCACAGAGTCAATTCTCCAGGCTTTGTAAGTGAGGACAGCCATATTTACACATATAGTGGACACCAGTCATTCCGAGATGTCCAACTATATAGTGGCTACACTGAACACAGTCAAGTTTGGTATCAAACATGTTGGAATCATACCCAAACACCCATTTAGGTGTTGGAAGTATGATCCCATGTACAGGGAGTTCCTTAGAGGACCCACATGTAACTCCAGGTAACAGCCTTACAGGGTCTGCAAGCAAGCTAGAGCTGCTGCCGACCACAGGCACGATTCTGCCCTCCTGTTACTAAGCCAAGCTCGAGCAGTGAAGATAGAACAATACGTTTCCTGTCACAAGGAGGTGTGGCCACCTCCCAGATAGGTCTTGGTTTATTGGGCTGGGATGCTAATGCCACATGACTGCTTTAAAGGGCACATTTGGTGCCTTCCTTGCATACTCCAGTTTGACCCAGTTTAGTAACCCTTGGTTCCTGATCCATTGTGAAACTGGACAAAGGACAGGAGAGTATCCTCCCCTCTGTCAAGCCCCTCCTCTGAGAAGGACCCCGAGTCATTCCAACCCTTTCCTTAGGGTACTTGAGGGCTCCTCTGTGGGTGGGTCCTCAGGTTCGTCATGGGACAAGACTCAACCCTGAAACTACATTTCTCTTCAATCGTTTGGACACTTGGACTTTGTTGGACTTCGACTGGAACCGACACTGCACCAAGGAAGACTCCTAGTGCTCCTGGTCTCGCTGTTCTTCAAGTCTTCTTCATCATCTGTGTCTGTGTTTCATCCAGGTTCTTTAACAGACCTTTGGGCATCAAGGACACCAGAAGAAATCTCCCTTGGAGTAAAAGAGTCCCTCTCCTGCATCTGCAGGCACCGTTACGAAGCTGACTGGTCTGCTGCTCCTGTCATCCTATGGACTTTCCGAGGATCAGAAACACAGGTGGTGATTCTGCAACTCCCTCGAGACCTGACCTGTCCTCTCTGCAAATTTGAGGCCAGTATCCCTGGTCGGAACCGCTGGACTAAACCCCTGTGCACTGCAACGATTTGCCTTTGCTAAGGCTTGTTGGCTCTGCACTCCAGAGATCTTCGGGTTAGAAGAATATCCAGCATCTCTTACCCCTAAGATCAGCATCCTAACCACATCCTCTGCACTGTGGGTCTCCATCGGTGGTGAGCTACGCGATGTCCTCTTGCGACTCCTGTGCCTTCAGCCTGTGGGTCCCCCTGAGGCTCTTCTCTTGCTTCAGTGGGCTCCCCTGCTTGCTCGGGCCTGCTCTGACTCTCCTGCTGCTGGTTAATACCTTGGACCTTGCTCGTCCCAACGTTTCTCCTTTTTCGTCTTCCATTGTCACTTGTGGCTACCAGGACTTTTTGGTGCTCCCACTGGACACCAACCAACTAGTCACCGACATCCGACATGTGACAGCTCATGCACGGCTCCTGATCTTCCCCAGCGTTGCCTGGTCCTCACAGCTGCAGCGACAAGGTCAGCGTCGACTCCCGACATTGGTAGGTATTGTGCTTGTGTGCCTCCTGGTACCATGTAGGTTCTTCACTTCCAAAATCCACTGTTGGATTCCATCGGACTCCTTTACAGTCTTCTAAAGAGGCTTCTTACTCGAAGTCTCGCATTGCTGTCTACGGCAGTTTCGGACGTCATTTCACCCTTATGCTTCCGGCTTCCCTGGTGAAGGTAACCTAGTTCCTGGGGCATCTACGGGTGAGGTGGCTCTCCAACCTTCTGTCTTCCAAAGTGTTTCTTCAGGGTCCTCCGGGAAGGGTCCTTCTTTAAAACTGCAACTGTGACTTCTCCATTGACTTCCACTGGGCATGCAGTAGTGTGTCCACTCTGCACACAGCCTCCATGGTGTTTCTGAGTATTTACCTTAGGTGGTTCCTTGTGTCCCCGGCTCTTCTGGGTCTTCTGATCCAAATCAAGTTCACCTTCGCAGTTTGCATTCCACTTTCTTAATATATGATTTGATCTCCACCTGGAGACCACTGTATTTTGTGCTACTTACCTGAATGCTTTTGAAGTATTCTTGTGTATTGTGTTGATATCTCCAGGTACGAGATATACCAATGTGATAGTGATATTGTGCTGTAAAAAGTAAATTTATTTTTGCTAGACATTGTGGGGTTTCTTTTCATATAACACACTACAGATTAAACTGACAAAACAAACTGCTTAACACTCCTTGAAGGTAAGCCTGAAGGCTGCTCTCCACAGCTACCACTTTGAGAGCTTTCTATGGTTATAAAGACCACTAAAACCACCATACGGGTTGCTTACATTAATGCAAGGTGCACTACTTGAATAGGTGTGCACCATATACTAAGCCAGCCTCCTACAGTCAGCCACTACCTGTGGCCTTCTCTGATGAGATTGATACACCAAAGAAACGTTATAAGAAAACAAGCAGGATGGCTGAGTCAAGGTGACCTCCAAAGAATGCTACCTATGTAGGGATTTTCTGGAGAAAACAAAGAAGATATCAGGTGGGTCACCTGTTAAGATAACTTCTTCATCGATGGCCGCAGCAGTCCCAAGGTAGTCTTTGAAAGAGATGGTGACAATATTACCGTTGACGAAGACATTGTCGACAACTCATGCATCAAAAGCTGAGGATTCGTCTGTGAGACATCTGCCACTGAAAGCATTGATACCCTTGTCAACAGAACAGAAAACACCCAAAACAATTACGAAGAAGACCTTATCAGCCTTGGATCCATTACTGACACATTCATCATTGGCAGAGCACTTGTGAGAGACTGTTTCACCGTCGACAACACTGATAATTTAAAGGGGAAAAGCACAGAAAAGTGGCAGGTCTATACGATATCAAAACATCTACAGCAGGGGTCTCCAACCTTTTCTTTAGTGAAAGCTAATTCTGCTCAAGGAAAGTCCTGCCGATCTACTAGCACATTTTATCACCGTAAAATACTGATGATATGTATTAACATTACACAGTGAGCACCCTAAGCACGATTATCAGAAGTAACCACCCAAACATTCCAGGTAAAGTTATCAGCAAAATGCTATGGAAACGTTTATCAATATTAAATGCTTGTAATCAAGTAAAATTCAAATCATCACATGCTGTGTGCCACAAAGGGTATTACCACAGCAGTAAGTCTCCCCAACTCAAATTGAATTATCATTCAGCTAATAACTTTAAATGTGTTTTAAAATTGCAATATTTTGTCTTCATTAGTATATTAGTTTTTGAAAATACACATATTTTTCTATCAAAATCACTTTCCACTAAGAGCAATCAAACTCAATTTTCCAGAAGAAAAACCTTTCTGAAAAAACTATTTTTTTCTTTAAAAAAGAAATTAGTTTTCCTTGTTAGAAAATACACAGTCGCTAAACATCAGCTTTTCGTTTTCTTTGAGTATCGCCATGTAAAAATGCCTCTAATGGGCAAATTCTGCTTCAAATACGCAGGTATTGGAATCATAGGCCATGCTTGCGGATGTATGACGTTACAACGCAGGCTATTACAACGCCTGCCTTTACAACGCGGTTTTTACATCGCATACCATTACAACGCATAGCGCTTTTGGGTGTTGGATAGTGAATAGTTTAATTTACTATTCCAACTCCAGTCCCCGTGGACACTAGGGAAGGTTATTGGATAGTAAATTAACCTATTCCCTATCCTAGAGCGCCCCCCAGCGCAATGCGTTGTAATAGTTTGCGTTGTAATGACAGCGTTGTAATGGTAGTGCGTTGTAAAAGCTTCGTTGTAAGTGATGTTTCCCCATGCTTGCTCACCATAACACTACCAATGCCTCTGTTATGCTAATAATGCCCATTATTAAACCAGGACTACCACTGTGCCAATCAATCAATCAATCAATCAATCTATTTATAAAGCGCACTACTTACCTGTGAGGGTCTCAAGGCGCTGAGAGGAGGGGTGTGCTGCTACTGCTCGAAGAGCCAGGTCTTGAGGAGTCTTCTGAAGGTGAGTAGGTCTTGGGTCTGCTGTAGGTGGGTAGGGAGGGTGTTCCCGGTCTTGGCCGCGAGGAAGGAGAAGGATCTGTCGCCGGAGGTAGTTCGTTGGATGCGTGGCACCGCGGCGAGGGTGAGGCTGGCGGAGCGGAGCTGGTGGGTGGGGGTGTAGAAGCTGAGTCGGCCGTTGAGTTAGGCTGGTCCGGTGTTCTGGAGGGCTTTATGTGCGTGGGTGAGTAGCTTGAAGGTGATCCTTTTTCTACAGGGAGCCAGTGTAGGTCACTCAGGTGGGGGGTGATGTGGCTACGGCGAGGGACGTTGAGGATCAGTCGGGCAGAGGCGTTTTGAATGCGTTGCAGTCGTCGTAGGTGCTTGGCCAGGATGCCTGCGTAGAATGCCTTGCCGTAGTCGAGTCTGCTGCTGACGAGGGCCTGGGTCACCGTTCTTCTTGTTTCGGTGGGGATCCACTTGTAGGTCCTGCTAAGCATGCGGAGGGTGTTGTAGCAGGAAGAGGAGATGGCGTTGACCTGCTTCGACATGGAGAGGGAGGAGTTGAGGATGAATCCCAGGTTGCGTGCGTGGTCGGTGCATGTTGGTGCTGTTCCCACCGTGGTCGGCCACCAGGAGTCGTCCCAGGCTGAGGGGGAGGTTCCGAGGATGAGGACCTCCGTCTTGTCTGAGTTCAGCTTTAGTTGGCTGTTCCTCATCCATTCGGCGACGGCCTTCATTCCCTCGTGGAGGTTGGTTTTGGCGGTGTGCGGGTCTTTGGTGAGGGAGATGATCAGCTGGGTGTCGTCGGCGTAGGAGATGATGTTGAGGTCATGCTGGTGGGCGGCGACGTGTGCGAGGGGGGCCATGTAGATGTTGAACAGCATCGGGCTGAGGGATGATGCCTGGGGTATGCCGCAGATGATGTCGATGGCTTCGGAGCGGAAGCGGGGAAGGCGGGCGCTCTGGGTTCTGCAGGAGAGGAAGGATGTGGTCCAGTCCAGAGCCTTCTATTGGATTCCGGCTCCTTGGAGGCGTGTCTTTAGTGTGCGGTGGCAGACCGTGTCGAAGGCAGCTGACAGGTCCAGGAGGATGAGGGCAGATGTTTTGCCGTTGTCAAGTTGGATCCTGATGTTGTCTGTGGCGGCGATGAGGTCTGTCTCGGTGCTGTGGTTTCTTCGGAATCTGGACTGGGATGGGTCTAGGATGTTGTTGTCCTCGAGGTAGCGGGTCAGTTGCGTGTTGATGACTTTCTCAATGACCTTCGCCGGGAACAGTAACAAGGAGATGGGCCGGAAGCTGGATGCCCAACATATAATAGTTATGACCATTATTATGGGAGAAGCCGTTGCCACTCTGTCAGGAAAGGCTAAAAGCAGGCCAGTCATGCTCTATATATGTCAGTGATGGCAGCAGGTATGTAATTACTAGACTTGTATGAACAAAATAGTAAAGGATGAAAATGTTATGGCTATGGCACAATTGTACCATGAACGGGCTCAGTTGCATCAGAGATAATACTCTTATCATGGGGACCAGCATACATATTTGACAGTCCTTGACACTAGGAGTAGCTTTAAGGAATCAACGCTGTTTATTAGGGAAGGACACAATGTCACACACCCACACACAATTGAATGTGAGGCTTCTAATTTTCTCTGCCCTGGATGCATACTCTCTCCTGCTCAGCTCTTTGGTTGATCATGCTCCCAACTAACACATTTTCACTCTAGTTCTTGCAATCACACACTTTGGTGGGTCAGCCTTGGTTACTGCTGCTACTATTCTTTGATGTCGCACATAGTGTAACAGATAGAGCAGGGCGTATAACATGGCCAATCTGCTTCTTAGGTAGATTTAAAGTGGATAAAGATGGCTCATGTGGCAGACCCATAGGCTAACGCCGTAGCCTCCACATGCTTCAACACCCTTCACAAGACCTTCAAATGGATCCCCGCATCCACAGAGCCAGAACAGGAGGTAGTTCCTTATCCTACATTGTGGCCTGGAACAAACTCTCCCTCAGCGTCAGATGAAGCACCACACTTCATTCAAGAAGAGCCTCAAGACCTGGCTTTTTGAATGACCGGAGCTGCCCAAATCCCCCACCCCCAAAGTCCCAAGCACCTTGAGACCCTTACGGGTGAGTAGTACACTCTATAAATCCCAGATTGATTGATTAATAGACCAACAAGTGTTATCAAGAGGCCCTGCCATTGGTTTGGCTGTCTGTAACTCTTATGGATAATGAAACGAGCAGTGCTGCCTTCTTTAATATACACAGAATCTCTGAGATCGGCTTGGTTGGCTTCACCTCTGAGAGCTACTTTGAGGGTGCTGGTGAGCCACCAGTAGCTCCTGAGCTACTGGTTAGAGACCAGGATAATAACCATGCAATAACCAGCTTCTGCCACCGTCAATCTATTAACAATTGAGAAAAATACAAGGCTACCAGGCTACCAGTACTGTGTCATCTTGTATATTAAATCAAGTAAAGACACAGTAATTAGTCTCTGCTGAGGTGCAACGCAGATCACATGACCCTTTGATTCCTTGCTCAGCACGCACAGACAAGAAAGGGCGTAAATGGGAGTCTATGAGGAAAAAAAGTAAACATTCTAGTTGCTGATGCAGTGACAAATGTCCAATGCTTCTGCCATTGTGCCACTTTTTGACCAACAATTATGGAGTGACATAGCTCCATTATCAGAAAATTACCTGAAGATGACAAAACTAAAGCTAAAACGATAATATTAAATGGAGAACAAGCTTTGGCTTCTTTAAATAATGCAGCCATGGATGTATTCACGTGTGCCCTCTGCCAAATAGGCAACGCTGCCGTTATCAGATGGTATGGATGGTTAAAAAGCATGTAATTTAGGTCTGAGGTACAATCCAGACTTATGGACATGCCTTTCGACGATACAACATATTTGGGAAAAAAGTTGACGATACCCAATCAGATATTAAAACAGACACTGAAATCAATACATCATTAGCAAAACAGGCAATTAAAAAATTATAGAAGGCAGGGACACCAGTCGTAATAAAGGCTCCTTTCTCTACCCATATAGGCAGTAAAGAAAAGAGTGGCAACAACACAAACATTAAAGGCAATAAAATGTAAACCAACAGCAATATTAGAAACAAAGGACAAAGTAGAAGGGGAAATTAATACTCCAGATATGACTCGAAAGGAGAATGAACAGTACATCCTTGTGGAAGTACGCTCCCTAGCTCAGTTGCCAATAGGGGCCATAATCGCCGGTCACGAAAAGTGGCAATTTATAACATAAGACAGATGGGTACTAGCCATAGTTCATCATGGTCGTAACCGGAATTAGTGGAAAAGTCACCAGAGGTTCCGCCAAGGAAAGAAAAACAAAAACACCTCTCTCAGTTGCGGTAGGAGACTGCGGAATAATAAAAATAGGGGGAATAGAAAAGGGACCAAATGGAGAAAACGCTAAAGGATCTACTCAGAATTCTTGCTAATTTTGAAAAGATTAGGGGATTAGTGTCCAATCCTGGACCTGAAGAATCTCAATAGGTACATGAAACCCCAAGGTTTTCGTATGGTCGCCCTGAAGGAAATGTAGCCCTTCTTTAAGGATCGAGAATTGTGAGCAGCCAGAGACTGGAAGATGCTATTTGCTATTGGCAGGTCGCTCTAACGCAGGGTCTTACCCATCAGTCTAAAATCAGCACCAAGGGTTTGCACCAAATGCCTGGCGACAATTACAGCATTTATAAGGAGAAGGCAGATGTGGTACCTTTTTTCAGGCAATGGATATTATCAGCTTTACAACGGTAACGCTCATGAGCCTGGGACTAGCTGTCATCAACAAAAAATCTTAGTTAATACCGAGCAAGAATCCTACCTACCTCGGACCCAGGATCTACACAGACATAGGACTTGTGTACCCATCTCATGAAAGAGGAGAAAAATGAACATGACAATTCATATTTTTGCAGACAAATTCATATATTGCAAAGAGAGGGAACCACAACAGTGAAGGCGTAAGCGCTATTCAAGGGACTATGGTCTTATGCACTCTCCTGATACCTCTTTGTCATCTACATGTGAGGATTATTCAGGAACGATTGAACTTCCAATGGCAGTACATATCAGGAGACTGGGGCACCATGTACACGTGACGTGACCTCTCTTATTGAAAAAGTCATTCAAGTGGTGTCGACAACATTTTCAAAGGTCCTCCACTTAACCCAAAGAAGCCCCAGATATTTTTAACAGCAAATGCATCTCTCAAAGGATGAAGAGCTCACATTTAGGGCATGGAGACAAATGGTCTATGAACAGAAGAAGAAGGAAATATGCACATAAATGTCCTGGAGCTAAGAGCAGTCAGACTAGCTTTAAGATCTTTCCTATCACTCGTTCAAAATACTCATGTCAGAGTCCAAAAAGACAACACCACGATGATGTTTACATCTTAAAACGAGGAGGAACCAGATCCCTCACTTATTCCAAAGAACGTCAGTAGCATGTACTGGGAGTGCACAATACACAGATACTCACAAGTGGCAGTTACATGACAACCAACTGCATCTCAGTGTTTGCTGATGGGCACAGAAAAGAACATGAAATGCACCATGTTTGACAGAAGGTGGCCATGCCCTGAGCCCAGTGAAAATACGTTTGCAATGGATTGGACTGGAAAGGTCATCTAATCCTTACCACTAAAAGCAAGAGTCATTTGCATGTTGATAGCCCCAGCATGGCCTAAAAAACATTGTAACACAGAACTATGGAACATGTTGGCACATACACCAGTCTAGTTCAAGTGGGACACATGCCTGCAGTCAAGGAGCGACAGAAAAATCATACATCCCAACTCGCGATGTCTAAAATTGACAGCATGGTTCACCAGTCTTCAATCACTTGCTGTTTCCAGTACATTGTATGGAGGTTCTGAACACTTCAACAGTCAAAACGTAAAACGCTAAATGGAAACATTTTCTTATGTGCCTGAAAGACAGCAGCTAGACACACTGTGGATGCTACCTTACGAATTCTTGCCATACCTGTTTAGCCTGGCTAAGGAAGGCTTGTAGGTTGCTTCAGGCAAAGTGAGTCTCCCTGCAATTTCCAGTTCATGAGAAAACCAAACAAGTTGTCTTTACTTTTCCACCGAATAATTAGAGTTTATTAAACGGATCTATAGACTCTTTCCTCAGTCAAAGAAATTGACTCCGGGATGGCAATTACATTCAGTTGTAGCAGCTTTAATGAGACAAACTTTTCAATCTAACCACAGAGCAAGCATACAACATATCTCTTGGAAAACAGCTTTCTTACTGTTCAATACCTCAACTAGGAGAGTCATCAAGTTTCAAGCACTCTCATGCAAAAACTCTTGCAAAGAGAAAGGTAACGTTAATGGCCAATCCAAAGTTCATCCCGAAGTACCTTTGACATTTCACTTAAGACAAAATAATAGTACTTCCTACATTCTTTCCAGATTCCTGTTACAAGACAGACCCCAGTAAGATGGGCAGTTTACTCCATAAAGAAATCTTACACACTCATGAATACGACTCTAACAAGATCAGTGAGAGCTCATTCGACAAGTGTGATGGCAGCCACCATGGCTCTTTGTGCAGGCCTCTCTCTGAAATATATCTGTAGAGCTGCCACATAGAGGACTGAGGTGGCGTGGTGAGCCACAAAAAGATGGATTTAGGCTCAGATTTCTGTACGGGGGTGAATATTTGATATTGTTCAGCATTTCGTCAAATTAATTTTTCTTTGTGTATTTGTCACCCCGAGTGTGACGGGTATGCCCATATATGGGACCTGTGCTTGCCATGCCACTGGAGTCAAGCTAGCCTGGCTGATGAGGGCTGATCCTCTGAAACCGGTCCTAGAATGCTTGTTTCTGGTCCAGGAAGGACCTGGCCTGGTGTGGCTGGGTCCATACTGGAATGGTATGGGGAGAAAAAAAACCGATGGATTTAGGCCCAGATCTCTGTACTGGGGCTAAATGCTTGACATGGTTATATTTACGTCCATCAGTTGCTCTTTTTGCACTTTTACAAAGTTGCCATTTTCTTGACCTTTCCATTTGGTGCCTGCATCCTGTGTCACATGACTGGGAAACAAACGGGGACTACTTGTTAGCAGGATGGGCCATCTTGCCAGGATGGGAGGGGCAGAGTTGTTCCCTGCCCCACTTACATATCAAAGGGGATGCCTTCAGCACACTCACAAAGAACTTGACACCAGTTTTTTGTCACCTTAGACCTACTGGAGCCTGGACAGGGGACGGGGGAATATTTCCAGAACCAGATGTATGATCACCTAGACGTTTCTCCATCTTCAAAGGCTGGTAGCAGGAATACATATTAGACCTTCAGACCAACTCCTCAATTCACTCCTGGACCTGCAGAGGGCAGTTAGGACTGCTTCGTATTCCAGAGGGCTGCCCTGCTTGAAGCCTGCCTTGTACCCTCAGAGGACTGCCCTGCTACTTGAGGCCTGCCTTGCTGCTTGTACCCAGGACTACCAGAGAGATTCCAAGGGCTCATTGCAGGCCACCTGTTCTGAGCTACAAGAACACAACAAGCCCTGCACTTGGACCCTGACTGAAGTGAGCCATGCCCTCCAAGTAGTGCTCAGCTAGTCCTAGACCCTTGGAAGTAGTGCTAAAGGTGCCCAAAACAGCCAAAATCTGAAACTTGGGCAACTTTTCCACCAAAAATTGACCTTAGAACCGCCAGGAGACCGTACCTTACCTGCTCGCTGATCCTCCCAAGGCTCAATGCCAGCTGGCCTGACTTTGCGGTAGCTCCAGGTACATTCTTCTCCGCAGCAGCAAATCCTGTTCAGCAGCTCCTCTCAGAAGGGGTATCCGGGCTCGTACAGCCCTTGTCGGCTATAGCCTGCAGCTCTGTCCCACTGGAAGAAGAAATCTTCACCACAACCTCATCTAGCGGTTTCCCCCGATGATGTCACCTCCTCCTCGTCCCCACTGGCTGCCTTCCCCTGCTAAACTATACCTTCATAGGAACGTTTCTTTGAAATTTCTACTAAGAGCAAAGGTAAGCTGAGACCTAGCCCAATCTACTTCTTGTATCCGACTGCTCTCCATAGTGGTCAGCGATAACTTTTGACTTTGCCCTGGTCTCACGCAACTAAATGACCGTGTTTGGCACTTTGAACTTTTAGGTGCTATTTTGACTCAAAACTTGAAAAACTCATAACTCTGGTTTAACTGGTTGGATTTGTTTTGTTTTGATTTTGTTATATTTAATACAATGTTCCCTATTTTTCTAAATTGGAGTGGGATTTTTCTTGATTTGTGTTTTCATTTTATTACTGTTTGTGTGCTGCATAAATACTTAATACACTGCCTCTAAGTTAAACCTGTGTTTGTGTCACCTACCAGCCGGGTTAAGCGCAGGTTAATTTTTGTGACGTTTGTGGTTGACCCTCTCAAGGTTTGTAGTTTTGCTTGAGAACTGTTTTCACTCCACCTCAATCCAAAAATCCAGTTTCTTACAAGACAGTTTTTACAAAGGAAGACACAGACATAAACTAGGTTACAATGAGCAGCAAAGTCTACATGCTCCGGAGGTAAACTTTACATACTATGTTGACTAGTCAAATTAAGCCAGGTCCTTTCTCAGATGCAGAGTTGATATCTAGCCTCAGAATTGTTTGTGCAACAGCAGATGATTGTGGACAGGGCCCTCTTATTTGAGGTCCTCATGGTGCTTCGCAAATAAATAAGCAGGAAAATGACAAAGCACTTTGATGAATAAAAACTTTTATTTTATGAGCGTAGTTATTTCTAGTATTGATTCCATCAGCTGTTGCGCAGCAAGTTAGTGCCAAGTAAACACATACACAGTAGGAAAAGATTCATCACTCCATGTACTAATCAGATAGCAAACGTTTGACGATATGAGGAAAAACATTTACAAATTTAAAACCCATCTGCTATCCCAGAGTAAGTTTTGAAGATTGATGAGCATTCTGTTAGTTACAAAATATTTTTTAAAAGGTTGGAAATACCTTGACAGCTGAGGCCTTCAAGTTAAGTCTGAGTGATTCCAAAAGGTCAAAGGTTTGCAGGAGGCACATCTAAGGTTTCAGATGTCACTTATGCGTCTTACAGGTTAGAAAACTCATAGACTACAACTGAGACCTCAGCCGAGCAGACCACAGAGACATTTTTTCTGCTAGACCTGTCAATCGACCAAAAGCTATTTTTTTCAAGAGCACCAGAAAGACCAGATCCCGGACAATCCAAAGAGGTCCCTACCCTTGACTAACCCGGATACCTTAATTTAGGACCCTACAAAACCAGCATTGCAATAGATTTTAGAATAATATACCAAGGTGGACTGCTAGTCCACACTGCTAGCCTCATTTTTCAACCAGTCTTGGAAAATCAGGCCTAGGCACCGGAGGAGGTGAAAGGCATGTTGGCTGTCCAGAGCTTTCAAAAGATTATGCATCTGAATAAATGAATGAGAGAAAATATGTTTACTTTGTCTGACATACATAATTAAGAGCAATGTAAATATGTAGTAAAATATAAAGCATTCATATTGTAACGGATGTGCACATGTAGAGTAGTAGGCCCATACTCCCACTGAAAACACAATCACAACCACCCTGCCACCAAAATCACATCTGTAACACATCTGTAACAGGCAGGAGCAGTGGACAGACACCATTAGTGATTTTGTAACAGCAGCGAAATGAGACTGAGAGAGAAACTGGCTGGGCAAGGATTACACAAATTTGGCAAAGCAGAGCAGTCAGGAATTGAAGTCATGTTCTGTAGTCAGCAATCCAACCACTGGACAACATCATCCGATCAGGATTGATGAAGGGGCGGGAATAATGATGGTGTGCTGAGCCTCCGTGAGGATAACGGAGACAATTTAAAAGTGAGCAATTGTGAGAATGTTAATTAGCAGCAATGTGAATGTATGAGATCTGTTAAGCTGTAGGATTTAGGAAAAGAGACTCAAGAGAGAAGTTAAGATACTGATTACAGGGCTACAGTACAGAAATATATACTGCTAGAAAAGGAACTAAATACAACAAGAGGAGAGTTATGAGGCACATAGTAAGTGTGTCAGCACATTTAACACTTAGGATGGGTGGCTGCAGGGGCAATGAGAATTTAGCAGAGGTCAAGAAGCTAACAGGTGTCATATGGAAGGGGCCCATGCCGATGAAAAGCTGGCTTGACTGGGGATACGTCCATCATTGACAAGTAGCCACACTGACTCCACCTCAGCCCTCTGACCCTTTAAAGTCAGGGGGTCTCAGACAATCTCTTGACTTCTCCCTTGGCCAGTCTGCTTGTATTATAAAAGAGAGAGGCTTTGGTCTACATTCCATACAGTGGCTTCTGGAAGAAGCAGAGGAAGTGAAAATGTGCCCCTTCCTGTTTTTCAAGCTTGCCCCGGCTGAGTTCTACTTGGTCTTGACTACAGGCTCAGAGGATGTTGCAGAGTCCTTTGCGCTTGACTTCGATGGCAGATTTCAGGAGACCCAGGTTACGCTCAGTGTACGGTGGGTATCTGAGGGAGTTCAGCATTTCCATGCCAGTGCTTCGAATCAGCACAGCACGGTGGTGCGAGAAGGTGTCGTAGGAGAACTTTCCATGGTACATTCCCATGCCGCTTTTCCCTGCAGTGCGACAGAGAAAAAAGCATGTTGATGCAGTCTGGAATTTGCAGTTCAGCTAAGCAATTTTTAAAGTGAGGAGCTCAATGAATCAGTGCAGAGGCAGTGACATCACAGACATGCGTACTGGATTCTTACCCCGTCCCCCAAAGCAAGCACCCAAGAGGGCAGCCTTGATGAGGTCCATGCTCCAAGCAGCAGCCATTTTGTACTTTGCGTGCATGAAGAAATGTAGGACACATCTTAGCTGCCCACTGCTGAACTCTAAGAGTCTGGGCTGATCTCATAAACCATCCACACAACTCATTCTAACAACATTGAAATGCCCTGCGCAGTGCACAACAACCACTCACCTCTGCTGCTACAAGGGGATGTAACCCTTCAAGGTGCCCAGCTACACTGATTTTTTTTAAATGCGGTTCATCTCTCTATTCTCTTTGCTATCAATGTGTTGTGAGGTTTCGTTAAATGTGCGTTTGAGATTTTGCTAAGCCTGGGCTAGTGATGTTCAATCTGGCAAACTAACAGGTGCCTTTGAACAGATCTGGATTATTGGAAGTATGCTGCAGCTCTTACTTCTCTGACATTATTGTCAATATATGAATCCAGGATGGACTTGATTGGGGTCAGTGAATCATGCTGTCTCAGGCCCTCCTTTAATAGAGACTATGTGCTCCTGCTACAATTTAGGGTGGGCAAAATCTGCGTAATCTGCTTTTGTGTACTTATGCAAAATGTCGGGAAAATTACACAAAATTAAGCGTAAATAAATACATAAAATCCACATACATCATTTAGCAATATATTTTTCTCACTTAGTACAAAATGCATCCTCGTACTGAAATGTAATGTGAGGATGCATTTCATGCTAAAATATAGTACGAAAAAATGCAAGTGTTATCACCAACAACTGCTCCCGTTCTGGTTGTACGTGTTACATCCAAGTTATAATTTTGCCACAAATGGCTGCATAATTATAAAACGTTGCATAAAGGTAGAAATGTTAACTACTAAAATGATGTAAACTCCACTGCTGCAATTTGAATTTCACGTGATCGTAATCAGAACCAATCTAGAAAGGAGCAGGACGTGTGCACACACTTGCATTTCAGCACCTAGAGCTCTGAAACTGTTAGCTTACACCATCAAGATCAAGCAACATAACAATCAGCTGCCATACCAATTCCTCCGAAGGGCAGCGAAGGCAGTGTCATTTGCATCATTGCATCGTTGCCGCAAAATCCTCCGCTGCTTGTCCGCGCCAATATTGTATCGATCACCTACAACCCAGGTAAAACAAAGAGAGTTAAATAGGTCGCACTAGAGTTAGACATTCAGGCAATGCACAAATGTGACACTGAAAAGATATGAATTGACTTACTGGGAATTCAGGAGAATTTCAGATAGGCAATTCTCTCCGAACGTTTGTATGGTTTTCCCATTTATCTAGGTCTTGAGATTCTATGTTGGTATGTTAAAATTAATTTATGTAAGAATATTTTTGCATGAATATATTGTACACAAATCAATTTTTGTGTCCCGCGGAAGGCTTCAGCAAATTAATCTGAAGCTGAAACATGTTAACAGTTTTTTTTATTGTGTTTAGGAAGTGGGGAAAATGAGCAGAAACAATACCTAAATTTCATCATCCTGGGAGAGGTGTTCCCTGTTGGTGTTGCAGCGGTGTAGCGGAATCAATATGCTTGGCATGACCGCCAAGCATATCAGGAGTTGCCTCTCCGTTTGGGTTTTCATGGCAATTCCTACTCCATGAAAACCCTGGTGGACAGGAAACAAAGGGGGTCCTACAGGGCCTTCTGGTGCATCATCCCCTGTGGATGCCTACAGGGGGGCACAAAATGTGCCTCTCTGTGTGCATGCAGACCAGTTCCTGCATGGCATGGACTTTGTAGTTCATGCCGTGCAGGCACTGTTTTTGGCGTTCGCTTTGCAGTGTCCAATTTCTGAGGCTATGTTGTGGGAATGCTAAAAAAAAGCCCGCCAGGCAGGAATTAACTCCTAATCTGGAAGGTGGCCCGACCACGGCTATGGCTGTGCGGCCACGGGCGGACCTGTGCTGCCTGCCAAAGTCATAATCAGGCCCTAAATGTTGGATACCTTTATGAGACCTGGAGAAATAGTTTTGGAGTCGTCCTGTCCCAGTTTATTTACCACCTTTATGGTGACTTTATAATGTGCGATGTATTACAAAGGCATGTATGCAAACACGCATACGCCAATGACATCTAGCTTCTAATATGGTTCCATGTGTCTTCTGGGGTAGAATTTTCATTTTGAGATTAACAGTGAAGTGCTTCATTTCCAGCTTTTATTTTTACCATTTTATTACAATAATCTTGATTTTTGGTTCAGGAGTTCCATGGTGAATATTAGACTGACTCATTTGTGTTGAGAGCCCCGTACACAAAGTTTTTTACGCTTAACCCTTAACAATTATCTGTGTCATTATTGGGACAATCAGTTTTGGTGTAATTTGAAAGAGGCTAGTGCCAGGAGGGATCCTAGGGGCTTCTGGGACCTAGTCAGGACCAGGAATAGGCCAGTCGAGACCTTGATAACATGTAACATACCAGAGGTGTTATGGTATAATCACTTCTCCCTCCTCTATACTTCCACCCAGGATGATAGGATGGGGCTGTTTGATTTTCCATCTTTGGGCTCCCCTGGTTTGAGTGAGGATCTATCCTTTTCAGCTAAGGAAGTGGAGAACGTGATTAAAGCCCTTGTCCCCAACAAAGCAGCAGGCCCTGATGGGTTACTGGGGGATTTGTTACGCCTCAACTTGACTGAATGGGGGAAACTTATTTCTTCACTCCTTAACGCATCTTACCTTGGTGCCACTCTCCCTGATTCCTGGATGGGTGCTGAGGTCGTCCCACTCTTTAAAAAGGGGGCTAGGGACGACCCAGCAAATTACCGCCCCATAAGCTTAATTGACTCCTCGCAGAAGGTGGCAGGAAAGGTGGTCCTTGGGAGAGTGCTCCAGTGGGTAGAGGACAATAAAATACTTTCTGATTTTCAGGCAGGATTTAGACCAGGCACCGGGACCATTGAGCAGACCTTTAGACTTCTGCTCCTCTATTGGAAAGTGGTTGTACTAGGCAAAGGCAGTCTGTATCTTGCCTTTATTGACTTACGGACTGCTTTTGACCTAGTGCCCCGTGGTTGCCTGTGGAAGGTATTGTCCGATTTGGGAATGGCCGCTTATCTTCTATCCCTACTGATGAAACACCATTCAGAGAATTTTGCGCAGGTGAGGTGGGGTAAGCAGGGCCAAAAGACTGATAGAATCCCAGTGAACAGGGGCGTCCGCCAGGGATGTGTCCTTGCCCCCACTCTGTTCTCATTGTATGTGAATGGAGTGGTGGAGCACCTTTTGAAACACCCTGCTGATGCACCATCCCTGGCGGGCAGGAGAATACCCACTTTATTATTTGCTGATGACACCCTCCTGATTTCAAAATCTCCGATGGGTTTACAGAACCTCCTCAACAGCTTCCAATCTTTTTGCGTGAATAGGGGGTTAAAAATTAATAGAGAAAAGACCAAATATTTGGTCCTGAACACCCCCAAAAAGCTTGGTCGGGCACCTGTATTAAACTCGGTGCCCTTGGAAAGGGTCAAGGAGTTTGAATACTTAGGCATCCGTCTTAGTGACACTATGCGGTGGGACTCCTATATCCAAAAGATGTTATTGAGTCACAAAAGGGTGGTGGGGGCTCTTCTCAATGAACAGCGGTCATCCTCCTTTAAGCCCATTGCCCCTGTTTTGGATATTTATATGGCGAGAGGTGTTAGTGCGGCTCTCTACGGGGCTGAGCTTTGGGGTTCCTTGAATGTTGATCAGTTAGCCTGCTCAGAGAATACATTTCTGAAGGATCTGATGGTCCTCCCACAGAGTACCCAATTAAAGATCAGGCAAAATTGCGCCCCCTTCTACTCTGGGCCCGCCTATGAAGAGTCCCTGAACTTTCCAGTTATGCGGAAGGGCTGAAGGAAGTTCTATCGCTGCCCGGCTGGTCAAAAATAAGGTGGCTGAGGGACGTCAAATTCCTGCTTGGGGAGCTGGGACTGGGGAGGCTTGGCAGACTAGAACTGCCCCCCCTAAGTCTGTCCTGAAGAGAGTCTACTGGAATTGGGTAGCGGATAGGAGATTCACTGATCCCAACCTATGTAGATCCTCCAGCGAATTTATTCTGGTGAAGGAAGTGGCCCTCCAAGAACCCTATCTCGACATAATTTCGAAACCCAGAGATAGGGCTTTGTATTTAAATTTAGAATAGGAGTACTTCCAGTGGAGGAACTGACCGCGTGCTGGAAAATCCCGGCCCAAACTACTCCTTTTTGCTCTTTCTGTGCACCTAGAACTGAGTCTGTGACCCACCTTTTATTTGAATGCCCCGCCTATAAAGTCCCCCGATCTAGGTGGCTGAAACCCCTGTGCAAGGTGCTGGGTACCAGAAACTATGTTGTGGCTTTGCGAATTTTGAAGTCTGATACCCGCCCCTTGTTTGTATGTGGCATGGCAAAGTTTTTAAGTTGGGCATGGGTGATCAGGTCTAAAAGGCTTAATGAAATTGTTTAATTTTGGTCATTATGTTAGACTGTCTTAGGTAATTTATTGATGTCCTTCTATTCACATACAGTCACGTTTGCTCGTATATGTTTGGCTTTTTAACTCTTTTATCCTGTTGTATGTATTGCTTTTAAAGATAGGCTTTATTTCGATAAAAACATATTTGACTTGACTGTGTCATTATTTTTTAGCTTAAAACTTTTTATTAATTGTAATATGAAAGTCTGAAAAGAAGCAGAATAACAATTATACACAATATTAGGCACATACTGCCGTTCACATTTACAGACAATGCATGTTAGAGAAACTTAATTCCAACCCTAAATAAGCATTTGCAAAGGAATAGGTCTCGCATTCACAATGCATTTTCATTTACAATGCTAATAGCTTAAACTCTAGCAAATGTGAGACCTATTGAATTGCAATAAAGGGCCTTCTGAAACGCTTGTTAGATTGTAAATATCAGAGGAAAAGACCGGTCTGCGACTTCTTCAAATGTAAATTACACAGACACAAAGTGTGAAGTGAGAGTTACACATGATTTGCGCTATAAACACTAACAAAGCGCACCAAAACCTTTTGCTCTGGGATTACACTCACGAGGAAGAGCTGGGGGGGGGCTATTTCCTGCCCTCTCCGTGATTTGAGTGTGCAGTGTGGCATTGGGTAATATCATTGATATCTTTTGCCTAATCAAAAACACTCCAGCTGTCATAGGTCCCTAGCTTCATCTCCTGGTGCAGGGCGAGCTGTGCTTTATGGCAGGCATGGAGGGAGGGAGGGCTGGTCTCGGCTACAGCTCCGGCCTCGTATAGTGCCCCTGCTATTACTAGTGAGTGAGAGGCGCTGAGGTGGTGGTATTGGTGGTGGTGGTATTGGTGGTGCTGGTATCAGTGGTGGTGGTGGCATTGGTGGTGGTGGCATTGGTGGTGGTGGTATTGGTGGTGGTGGTACTGGTGATAGAGGTGGTATTGGTGGTATTGATGGTGGTGGTATTGGTGGTGGGATTTGTATTAGCTCAGTTGGTTAGAGTGTGGTGCTAATAACGCCAAGGTCGCAATTTGATCTCCCGATGGGCCAATTTCTGCGAGTGGTCCATTTAAAGTCTAAACTACACACAGCTAGACAAACTGCAAATAAAGCAGTGAACCAAAAGGTGATAAATTGCTGCAGTCCTTAGCAAAGAATATGATCTTTGGGTGGTTCTCCGGTAAGCTAGGCGGCTGCTGTGCCTTGGTTACTGCACGGACAAAGCAAGCCTGCTCCTAGGCATGCTCATATCTATTGTAGCTGCAAAAAATAAAAACAGAAATCTTCTAAGAAGAGACCAAGCTAGCAAGAGAGGCAGACTTAGCAGAATTCGGGAACTGGTATGACTGAATATGTTACTTTGTGAAGTCTTGAAAAACCCTCCCTCAGAATTCCTTTTAAAATGGTAGCTGTGGATGAGGTGCCTTCAAATAAACACACCTCTGATCCTCTTCTCACATCTGGTGTGCTTCTTGGATTCAGAATGACGGAGGTTCACTATTTCCTACTGGCAACATTCGCGTGAATCAGGAGAGGCACCCCAACACTAGAGAAGGAGACGAACACCGGACATTGAGTGCGAATCAGGAAGCAAGGTCATAATGGAGTAAAGTCTTTGACAGCAACTGAAAATTTTGAGAAAATCTGAAGAGTCTGGTTCCCCAGAGGTAGAAGACCCATCCCTGAAGGGATAGAGAAGCAGAGAGAAGAAATAGGCAAAGTGGAATGCATGTCGACAGCGCTTCATTCAAAATGGAAGGACGCGGGACACACAGACATGTCTCTGCTGTGCTCCAGCAAAGCTTAGAAAACTTGGAATATAAATATGACTGATTGACAACTAAAATTCTATCATAACGGATGCATTTTGAAATTAAATAACTTATGGGGCTGGGGGGAGGTTTGACAACCACGATAAAACAATTCATAAGATGTATAGGCACACTGAAACTGGATGCTTTGTTTGCCATGTTATGTGTATTTGTAAAGAACACCGTCACCCGCGTGGGTATCCTGCGGCTGAGCAAGTGTGTGTGCCTAGCCCTGCAGAGCTTCAGCTTGTTGCAGGATTTAAGAAGAGAGGGGGAAGCTCTGATGTGGAAGAGGGGTTGTTTCAGCCGGATCACTGACATAATATCGAGGGACATAATATCGACTATCAAAAATATCGGCGACTAAATATCGACAGACAGAATATCGACTTTGTATCTACAACAGGTAAGTACAAAAATATCGAGTGAAAAATATTGTTTACAAAAATATAGTTTATAAAAATATCGACTTTATTAAAAAACAATGTTAAATTAAATTAATATTAAAAATTAATTACTAAAATATACTTAAAAATACTTAAATTACCTTATAATAATTAAATAAATGTATAAAAGAAAAAATATACAATCATATTTGTTAAACCATATATATATAGTAACATAATATAATTAAATAATATCCAATATTATTACCGTAGGATAGCGGAAATATAAAAATTACTATTCCCACTCCAGAGAGTGCAACAGTAGGGAAAGCGTTGGATAGCGTAGGGGTAAAAAGGATTAGTTACTTACCTGTAATCCTAGTTCTCATCCAGGGGTATACTCATCAAAGTCATAATCTATGAATAATCCCCGCCCATGTGCGGGATCCCGGAGCATATAGAAAATACATATAAATATATATGTATATATATGTGAAAACATATTCACAGCCTAAAACATTTCCCAACTGGCAAAAATTGCCGCAAAATTACATAAATTAGCATATATACAGTAGTACTCTTCCAAACCCTAAGGAAGAAAGAGAGCAGAAAACATTTGTATACAACAATGCTTTATTGCCATAGGAAAAACCTGTAATTGCAGGCATTTGCCAGTAGGCTGCAGTAGAGTATAAAGCAAACAAAGAAAACTGACACCTTGCCTTTAAGGCATTAGAGTAGGGGTACCGTGCCTTTAAGACCTGAAGGCAACCCCCTGCTCCCATGGTGCACCAAAGGTGACAGTTGGGTCAGTTCTTTTTGGAGGTGCATAACACCTGAGGAGATCCACAATAAAACATCCCATAACTTTGTAACTCTGCTCGTCCGGGGAGGTGGGCGGGGGCTTATGACTTTGATGAGTATACCCCTGGATGAGAACTAGGATTACAGGTAAGTAACTAATCCTTCTCATCCAGGGGATACTCATCAATAGTCATAATCTATGAATAGATTAGCAAGCTCATACCCAAAGTCTCGCGGACGAGCAAGAAGTATAAAAACTTCACAGAATGACTAAGACATATATTGCAAATACATCTTATGCAAATAAGTTCCTTAAAGAGGCCTGCCCTACTCTGGCATCGGCCTGAGTATCTGAGTCCAGGAAATAATGGCGGGTAAAGGTATGGACAGACCGCCAAATTGCCGCTTTACACATTTCAGAAATAGGAACATTACGAAGGAGTGCTGTAGTGGGAAGCTTTCCCTCTAGTAGAATGTGCATGTGGTTTACCCTGTAAGTTCTTGTTAGCTAGTTGATAAGCTAAAGCTATACAGGAGACAATCCAGCGAGAAATGGACCTTTTAGAAGCTGACAGGCCAGTATTAGTACTGCCATAATTAACAAAAAGCCGGTCAGACTTTCTCAGAGCCAGGGTTTTTGACAAGTAGAACTACAGGACCCTCCGGAGATCTAGAGAGTGTAATGACCTCTCCGGGGGAGTGGAAGGATTAGGAAAAAAGGTAGGTAAGGTAATAGACTGGTTGATATGAAAGTCTGAAACTACCTTAGGCAGGAAACTTGGGTGCGTTCTTAAGACCACCCTGTTGGCATGAAAAACTGTGTAAGGTTCCTTGCAACACAAGGCCTGGATTTCACTTACCCTACGGGCAGAGGTAATCGCCACTAAAAATGTAGCTTTCCAGGTCAAGTGCTGCAAAGAAGACTTATGTATAGGCTCGAAAGGAGCACTCATCAGCTTAGTCAGGACAATATTAAGCTCCCAGGGAGGGGAGGGGGACCCCACCGGTGGGAAGACTTTTTTCAGACCTTCTAGGAAATCTTTAACTACAGGCATAAGGAAGAAAGATGTCTGATTAGGAGACTTCCTATATGCTGTGATTGCAGCTAAATGAACCCTGATGGAGGGGTATTTCAGGCCTGATCTCGCTAAATGCAATAGATATGGAAGAATCACCTGCTCTTGGCCATGTACCGGGTCAAGAGAGTGCTCATGACACCATAAGAAGAACCTCTTCCACTTGAAAGCGTAGGACTTCCTAGTGGAGGGTCGCTTTGATTCTTTAAGAATAGTCATGCAGTCTGCTGGGAGGTCTAAATGTCCATACTGGATGACCTCAGGAGCCATGCCGTCAAGCGAAGGGAAGGAAGGTTGGGGTGAAACACCTTCCCCTGGTCTTTGGTCAACAAGTCTGGACGGCATGGTAGGCGCCGGTGAGGAACCGCCGACATCTGAAGAAGATCGGGGTACCACCACTGGCGTGGCCACTCTGGTGCTATCAAGATCATTCTGGTGTTGGTCCTGTAGAACTTCTGGATCACCGCCGGGATCAGAGGCAGGGGAGGAAAGGCGTAGAGTAATGTCTGCGACCAGCTGATCAAAAGACCGTTCCCCAGTGATCCCTGTTGGGGGAACCTGGACGCGAAGACGGGGCATTTTGTATTGGCCGCGTCTGCGAACAGGTCTACGTCCGGTACGCCCCAACACCGAAAAACCTCTTGAGCCACTTCCTCGTTGAGCACCCAATCGTGCGCTTCTACGAAGATTCTGCTGAGGCAGTCTGCTTGGACGTTTTGAATTCCTGGTAGATGAACTGCCACGATGGACAGGTATCTTGCTAGGAGCCAATGCCAGATGGCTTGTGCTTCCAGAGACAAGACTCTTGACCTCGTGCCTCCCTGTTTGTTCAGATAGAACATAGTTGTCGTGTTGTCCGTCTGAACCTGGAGGTGGTTGGTGCGCAGAGACGGATAAAGAGACTTGAGAGCAAGATGAACCGCTCGAAGCTCCAGGAAGTTGATATGGTAGCCTTGCTCTACCTCGGACCAGAGGCCTTGAACTTGGAGTCGGTCCATGTGAGCACCCCAGCCTTGAAGGGAGGCATCCGTGACAATTGACTGAGATGGAGGAGGACGATGGAATGGCACTCCTCGGAGGAGATTGGATCGTTTCAACCACCATCTGATCGAGTCCCTGCCTTCTTGAGGAAGCAAGACCCGGTCTTCCCACTGATCCGATCTCTGAGACCACTGATCTTCGAGGGCTTGTTGTAGAGGTCTCATGTGAAGGCGAGCATTGGGCACGATGTAAATGCATGAAGCCATCGATCCCAGAAGAGAGGACACTTGTCTGGCTGTGGGGGCCTGATTGTCCAGAAGAAGGCGACCCTTCAGGAGTATAGATGACAACCTCTCCTCCGAAGGACACACGCTTGCCTGTAGTGAGTCCAGAGACGCACCCAGGTAGTGGATCCGCTTGGAAGGGCTGAGAACTGATTTTTTCAGATTGACGTGAAGACCCAACGAGTCCATCAATTTGAGGCAGAACGACAGATGGTTCTGAAGCAGCGACGGGGTGGAGCTCTTCAGCAGCCAATCGTCTAGATATGGATAGACGAAGATCTTTCTTTTGCGGAGAAAAGCAGCCACCACCGCCATGCACTTGGAGAATGTCCGAGGTGCAGATTTCAGGCCAAACGGCAGCACTCGATATTGGTACTGACGACGTCCGATCTGAAACCTTAGAAACTTCCGATGCTTGACTGACACTGGTATGTGGAAGTAGGCATCCTGCAAGTCGATGGCACACATCCAGTCTCCCTGATGAAGATGTGGGAAGATCTGGTGCAGGGCGAGCATACGGAACTTTTCTTTTCGTATGAATTTGTTGAGCCTTTGAAGATCTAGAATGGGCCTGTATTCTTTGACAGATCCTCGTTTTTGAACCAAGAAATATCGGGAGTACACTCCTTGATTTTTGTGAATTGAGGGAACCTCCTCTATGGCCATCTTCTCTAGAAGGACGGACACTTCGTCTTGTAGCAATTGACTCTTGTAACGTGGAAGATGTCGCGATTAGAGGAGGACTTGCGGAGGAGGAGATTTGAACCTCAGCAAGTAACCATGCTGCACAATATTCAGCACCCATTTGTCTTTTGTAATGGATTCCCACTCTGCCAGATGATGAGAAACACTCCCTCCCACCGGAGTGGCGAACAGACGTGGAGGAAGCAATGGCTCAGGGCTTAGGAGGTTGCTTTGAGGAGGGCTGCTGCTTGTTATTGCCACCTCTTCCTCTGCCAGGACGACGCTGCTGGAACTGCGTCTTCTGCTGAGACTGGGATTGCCACTGAGGGGTTTGAACCCTCTGTTGGAAAGACCTCCTGTCTCCTTGGCGAAAGCGTTTCTTGAACTCCTTGCGCTTTTCTAATCCCACAGCTTTGACAGTGTCCATTTCTGCTTTCATTTTGGACATTTCGTCGTCCGTGTGTGGACCAAACAGAGATTTCCCATTGAAGGGCAAATTCAAAATCTTCCTCTGGGCGTCTGGCTTGAGCCCTGTCAGGCAGAGCCAGGCCGAACGACGGGAACAAATACCACTTAAATAGCCATGGGCCGCAAGGTCAGAGGCATCCACTGCGGCGCTAATAACTTGATTGGCTACAAGGCCTCCCTCCTGTATAGTCTCCAGAAAATCTTGGCGATCTTCCTTGGGGAGCTTGTCTGTAAAGCGAGTCAGGGAGTCCCAAAGAGACCTGTCGTACCTTCCAAGCAAGGCAGAGGCGCTAGCCACCTTCATAGAGGAAGAAGAGGTGTAGCATACCTTTCTACCAAACGAGTCCATAAGTTTACTATCTTTTTCAGGTGGTACTGAGGAAGAAGTAGAGCCTGCATGGGACTTCATGGCAGCCGCCACAATGATGGAATCCGCAGGAGGATCCGATCTGAGGAACAAGGGATCCTCTGCAGGGGCCTTGTACTTCTTGGCTATCCGAGATGGAACAGATCCCACCACTGCTGGTGTGAGGAAAGTAGCCATAGCCGGTTCTAGGAGGCCGGGGACCAGGGGCAGTAGAGGCCTGGGCGCTGTGCGATGACGGAGGGTATCAAAAATCACAGAAGTGGGAACCACTGGAGTGTGCAGCGTAATATTCAGCTTTTTTGCTCCCCTGCCCAGAACATCGGAGAAAGTCGCGAGGTCATCAATTGGAGAGACTCGGGAAGGAGGCGTAGAGGAGAAGGTCGGAGAGTAATCTCGGTAAGACGACCTAGACGAGGACGACCTTGTGGAAGATCTTGTACGCCGCCTCTTATGGGACCTGTCACGATTCCTGCTGTGACTGTCCCTGGACCTAGAGCGATGTCTTGATGGACACCTCGGTCTTGGCCGGATTGGAGATCTTGGTCTGACAGGTGTTCTTGACCACACTGGAGAACGTGATCTGGCTCGAGATCTTGGCCTGGGTGAAATCCTGAGACTCCGAGGAGATCTAGATGGTCTGGCTGGAGTTCTTGCCTTAGACGGAGAATATGTACGGGAGTAATCCGAGCCCGGACTACTCTGACCTCCAGATACAGCCCCTTGAGGATGTTGAGAAACCAAGCTGCGTGACCTGCCCGCAGATCTGGGCGAAGATTCTGGAGAGACCTGCACGATGTTCAAGCCAGGAGATGATGATTTGCCTCCTGAAGTCTCAGAGACAAGGGGACTCCAACACTACCGTCACTTTATCCCTCGACGGCGAAAGCCTCGACGTCGAAGACGTCTGGGTGACTAGAGGCGTCGAGCGGTGTCTTGATGCTCTCGACGGTGATCGATCACGTCGAGAAGGACTCGACTGAGAACCTCAACGTCGATCCGGAGACTTTGACGTCGATCTCCCTCGACGTCGATCAGATGGCGATGCTCCCTGATGTCGTATCGACGACGACTCTCGACGTCGTGTCGACGATGACCTTCCTTGACGTCGCGTCGACCTTTCCTGGCGTCGCCTCGGCGTCGACCTCCTTGACGTCGAAGGATGGGATCTGACAGTCCCTCTCGACGACGGCCCGCTAGTCAGCGGCGACCTAGATGCCGTCCTAGCTCTCGACGCCGATCCCCTCCGGGGCGGCGGAGAGTGTCTCGACGTCGACGGAGACTTAGATGTAGTAGCAGCCATGGACTTCAAGCCCGAAGTATGGCGCCTCCACGCCGACTTACTTGACTGCGGCGGAGATCTCCGACGTCGTGAAGATGATCTGGGCCTTTTTGACGGCGACCTCGACGGAGTTCTTCGACCTTCATTCCTCTTTCTGGGGACAGGAGAAGTGGAATGACGCCGTTTTTGGCCGTGCTTGCTTGTAGGAGAAGATCTAGGGGCTGTGGAAGCACCCACCTGGTGACTTTTGTCCATCTCCTGCATGGCATGAAGTCGAATCTTCTCCCTGTCGCGAAGAGTCCGACTTTTAAATTTTTTACAGTGATGGCACTGATCAGGAATGTGTGTAGATGGAAGGCACACAATACACACAGAATGTGGGTCAGTCAGAGCCATGTTTTTGTCACAAGAAGGACATTTCCGGAACAGAGCAGGCATTCTGACAGGAAATTCTTGTGGGTTACCACAGGAAAATAAATCAGAAGCCTTATTTATTCAAAAAATTTCGAAATATAAGAGAAAATCCTCTCAAAAACACAATTTCAGTTGAAAACTGAAGAGCTCAAGCTCTAGGATCCTCACAGAAGGAGCCGGAAAAAGAACTGACTCGACTGTCACCTGTGGTGCACCATGGGAGCAGGGGGTTGCCTTCAGGTCTTAAAGGCACGGTACCCCTACTCTAATGCCTTAAAGGCAAGGTGTCAGTTTTCTTTGTTTGCTTTATACTCTACTGCAGCCTACTGGCAAATGCCTGCAATTACAGGTTTTTCCTATGGCAATAAAGCATTGTTGTATACAAATGTTTTCTGCTCTCTTTCTTCCTTAGGGTTTGGAAGAGTACTACTGTATATATGCTAATTTATGTAATTTTGCGGCAATTTTCGCCAGTTGGGAAATGTTTTAGGCTGCGAATATGTTTTCACATATATATACATATATATTTATATGTATTTTCTATATGCTCCGGGATCCCGCACATGGGCGGGGATTATTCATAGATTATGACTATTGATGAGTATCCCCTGGATGAGAATTACTATTCCCACTCCAAAGAGTGCAACAGTAGAGAAAGCGTTGGATAGCGTAGAGGTAAAAATTACTATTCCCACTCCAAAGATTGCAACAGTAGGGAAAGCGTTGGATAGCGTAGGGGTAAAAATTACTATTCCCACTCCAAAGAGTGCAACAGTAGGGAAAGCGTTGGATAGCGTAGAGGTAAAAATTACTATTCCCACTCCAGTGAGTGCAACAGTAGGGAAAGCGTTGGAAAGCGTAGAGGTAACAATTACTATTCCCACTCCAGTGGGTGCAACAGTAGGGAAAGCGTTGGATAGCGTAGAGGTAAAAATTACTATTCCCACTCTAAAGAGTGCAACAGTAGGGAAAGCGTTGGATAGCGTAGGGGTAAAAATTACTATTCCCACTCCAAAGAGTGCAACAGTAGGGAAAGTGTTGGATAGCGTAGAGGTAAAAATTACTATTCCCACTCCAAAGAGTGCAACAGTAGGGAAAGCGTTGGATAGCGTAGGGGTAACAATTATTATTCCCACTGCAGTGAGTGCAACAGTAGAGAAAGCGTTGGATAGCGTAGGGGTAAAAATTACTATTCCCACTCCAGTGGGTGCAACAGTAGGGAAAGCGTTGGATAGCCTAGAGGTAAAAATTACTATTCCCACTCCAAAGAGTGCAACAGTAGGGAAAGCGTTGGATAGCGTAGGGGTTAAAATTACTATTCCCACTCCAAAGAGTGCAACAGTAGGGAAAGCGTTGGATAGTGTAGAGGTAAAAATTACTATTCCCACTCCAAAGAGTGCAACAGTAGGGAAAGCGTTGGATAGCGTAGGTGTAAAAATTACTATTCCCACTGCAGTGAGTGCAACAGTAAGCGTTGGATAGCGTAGGGGTAAAAATTACTATTCCCACTCCAGTGGGTGCAACAGTAGGGAAAGCGTTGGATAGCGTAGGGGTAAAAATTACTATTCCCACTCCAAAGAGTGCAACAGTAGGGAAAGCGTTGGATAGCGTAGAGGTAAAAATTACTATTCCCACTCCAGTGGGTGCAACAGTAGGGAAAGCGTTGGATAGCGTAGGGGTAAAAATTACTATTCCCACTCCAGTGGGTGCAACAGTAGGGAAAGCGTTGGATAGCGTAGGGGTAAAAATTACTATTCCCACTCCAAAGAGTGCAACAGTAGGGAAAGCGTTGGATAGCGTAGAGGTAAAAATTACTATTCCCACTCCAGTGGGTGCAACAGTAGGGAAAGCGTTGGATAGCGTAGGGGTAAAAATTACTATTCCCACTCCAATGAGTGCAACAGTAGGGAAAGTAAATACTTCTTATATTATTTAAAAAAATATAAATTCATATCTATAAAAAATTAATTAAAAGTAATTACCAATTTAATATAATATAATAATTAATCAATTAAAATTACAAATTACAATTAATTTTTACTATTAGTTACCCATTCAAATTAATTACAAATTAACAATTAATTAACAATTAAAAATTAATTAACAATTAATTCAAATTAAATACAATTAATTAAATTGAATTATTTAATTAATTATGAATAAATTACTTCACTCCCTATTCCCCTATAAACTCACAACCTGCTACAGAAAATAAATTAGTAAAACTAACATAATTAGCAATTAATCAACTAAATAAAATTAATTGCCAATTAAAATTTAATTAATTACCCCTAAAAAATTAATTAACAATTAATTCTAAAAAAATACCAATAAATATTTTTACATATTTAATTAATTATAAATAAATCACTTCCCACCCAATTCCCCTATAAACCCACAACCCGCTACAGAAAATAAATTTGTAAAATTAACATAATTAGCAATTAATCAATGAATTAAAATTAATTGCCAATTGAAATTTAATTAATTACCAAATATAAATTAATTAACAATTAATTAAAAATGAATACCAATATATACATTTACATATTTAATTAATTATAAATAAATTACTTCCCACCCTATTCCCCTATAAACCCACAACCCGCTACAGAATTAAATTAAGCAAAAAATAAAAAAACAAAATTCATTAATTTATTTTAATTATAACATAAATACACACTTTTCATACATATAATAACATAACAAACACTATAAAAAATTCGATATTAAAAATTTGATCATTTTAATAACCTATATTATATACTTCGATATTTTAACTTTCTATATTTTTAACATTCGATATTACATTACTTACCTTCAAAACTATATTTTTGATATCTATATTCTGTCCATTCGATATTTTGTCCAGCCTATATTTTGTAGTCGATATTATGTCCATTCGATATTTTGTAGTTGATATTATGTCTGTTTACCGTTTCAGCCATTAGGAGCTATGTAAGAGAATGTCTGCCCTCCTGATTTGGTTCTGTTTATGTGTGGGACATGTGTGAGTAGTAGTCCTGCGGAGCAGAGTGGTCTGGGTGGTTGGTGGAAGTAGATGCGACTGTTCAGGTAGAAGGGACTAACGTGTGTTACACCTTGAATGTGTGCATGAGGAATTTGAAATGAGAGTTTGTGTATCTGGAGCCAGTGGAACTCTCTGAGGTGTGGTGTGAGTTAAGTTCTGAATGGGAGATTGAGGATGAGTCTGGCAACCGAGTCCTGAATAGTTTCTAGTCTTCTGGTGAGTTGCTTTGTGTTCCCATTGTCCAACTTGATGTGACTATGGTGCGACAGTAGTTTTTTCTGGTGTTGCATGGTAGTCATTTGAAGATCTTTCTCAGCATCTTCACAAAGTGACAGTAGGATGTTGTGACTATGTTGACTTGTTCACTTTACTGTTGAGGATTCCGAGGACCCTGGCATTGGTGCTGGGTGTGGGTCAGAGTTTGGCCAGGGAGATCATGTATGTATTGAAAAGGGTTGGGCTGAGTGATGAATCTCAAAACACTACGCAGATGAGTTTGTGGGCTTCCACAAAGTTGGCAGCTTGTGTTCTATCTGTTAAGAAGGAGCAGATCCAGAGGAGAGAGGGTTCTTGTATGTCTATCTTGTGCAGATGCAAATGTGAATGGGGTGAAAGACCATATCAAATGCTACAAAGAAATCCAAGAAAATGAAGGCTACCATATCTCTTCTATCAAGGATCATGTAGATGTCGTTTGTGGTAGCGGTGAGTGCTGTTTCTGTACTGTGGTTGGGTATGATTCCAAACTGTGTGTCGTGAAGGAGCTGGTGGTTGGTGAGGAGGTTGGTGAGGTATCAGTTGATAGTTTCTCTTAGACCTTGGTCGGGTATGGTAGGAGGGAGATGGGTCCATAGTGGAGAATGTGGCTGGGTCAATGGATGGTTTCTTGGACCGATGTGTAACTGTGGCATTTTTCCAGGTGTCCAGGAATGTGGCTGAGTTGCAGGAGGCATTGAGGATGGGTTTTAGTGTTACACTGATCGGATAAGTCTTTTGGTGAAGGCATAGTGGATGCAAAGATCAGATGATGCCTCGAATGAATGGTCTTTATGGTATTGGGGGTTTAGATGGTGGTGAGAGCGGGCAACAGAAGAGGGTTCACTCTTCTGCCACAATGGGAAGTCGAGTTGCAACAGTGATAGGATCCTGGTTGAGGGTACATGTTGCTGTATATGGAGGTGATTTTGCTACAGAAGAATTCCATGAGTTTGTTACAGAGGTCTTGTGAGCGGGTGATATTGCTGGAGTGTGCTAGAAGCATGGTGAAACAATTGATGTTGGTGAAGATTTTCTTGCTGATTTTTGTGCTGGCTTAGAAGCAGTCTGGAGGAACCAGACTTGAAATTGTCTTTATCCATGAAGTCTTAACTGGTTCTCTATGTGTGCTCCAGTTGCTTGCAGTGGCGTTTATTCAGCCTGTGATTCTTTGTTTACCAGCTGGCCTGTGGTTGAACTCTTGCGGCTGGTTTGAGTGTCCGTGGAGCTAGGGTGTCAGCGCAATCAGTGATCTAGCTGTTGAGCGTCTTAAACGTTTTCAGCAAGCTGCTGGTGTGCTCAGGCTGGTGTGTCAAGCCCACTTCTTTGCTGTGAGCCTTTTCTAGCTGTAGCAGGGTGGTCCGGTGGTGGCATGTCTGTTGTGGTGTGAGATAGGTATGCTTGTATTATCTAGCTCACCATCTCTCACAACAGACTTCCTGAATTCCTGGAAATCCCCCATTTGGATCTCTATACAAAAGCCTATATATAACACTCTACGTAAGAGGCAAAGATGCTCTCTATATGTATGCTCCTTCCCACCATGGAAATACGCTTACGGCTTCTTGAAAATTAGTTCATGGTTAAATACTTCAGCCCCCATCTGCAAGAACTGTGGCATTATAATAGGATGTTCCCCTTTCTCTATAACTGCATTGGATATCTTATATGTGGAGCAACTGTTTTTGGGTGATACCCTCAATTCCCTCTAGCCCTGTCCCAACAATGAACATACAGTCAACTAATGCATTGTATTTGGGGCAGATTGGTCAGAGTCACATTTTCACTTCTGCATTTCCCCATAAGTCATTATTTTGAGACTTGGGAGGGGTACAAATGTGTGGTATCTGGCCTATATGGGCTTCTGATTGACAAGCTTTACTTTATCCCAAGGGAGAAGACAAAAGGTTTGTGGCAGACAGCTCTGCAACACAAATGCACTCTCAAGGACTGGTCGATACAAACACACACCAGCCTAACTAGAGAGTTCAAACTGAAATGCAGCTAGGTTAAAGTTTTACACAGTTGGTATCAGACCCCCAGCAATTGCACTGAACAGGCCCTTAATTGCAGACAATGTACTGGAAGTGTGGGACACAGGGGTGCAATTTCCTACATATACTATGGCAAAGCACCAGACTTTCCTCGTGCTGGGCCTCTGGCCTACACCTATGGGCACAACTGGGCTGTAGGTTATGCCATTGATTCGCTTAGCCCTCCTCCAGTTCAGACTGAACTGTTCCCATGGAACGCAGGGTCAAGACTGATTTGCATATGGCTGGGTGTAAACTTGTATGGCATGGGGAGAAAATAAACAATGGATTTAGGCCCATATCAATGTACTGGGGTGAACGTTTGACATTGTTCAAAATTCTGTCCATCAATTGATGGTTTTGCATTAGCCCTCCTTTATGACATGGTGGACCATGTATTATCAATAAATGCAACCAGCGATGGTTAGCAACAACTACAAAAGTCTGTATCCTTTTAATATTGTAGCAAGCCTTCTCTACATAGTCACTCAGAATGGATGCCTGAGCTTGCCAGAACTGCATTTTATTTATTATTAATAAAGTTAACTATCAGGTTGGGATATTTGAAAAAATATAGGAACCATTTCTCAAACCCCCACCACCCTTAGGCTAGGAAATGTCTATATGGATAAGGGGCTTGTGGTGTAACATTCTTGCACTGGTTGTGACAGACAGTGCCTTCGCACTTGGTGTGCACATCTCTGGAGGGAGACAGATATAGACATAGAGATCAAGTTACTAATGTCTGTGTTGGGTGAAGTGGGTATGCCAATGTTTTTCTGATTATGAATGATAGAGTGGGGCAACTCTGCAATATATAGGGAGACTTTGGTGGGCATATGGTAAGGTCCAGATATGGGTGGCCACTCTTGCATTCTTCCATAGCAGTAATCAGTGTCTTTACTATACCATACAATGTTTAACGTGGCCTAAGTAAAGACTCTTATAAGAAATTAATGAGAAACAACCAAAAAGCTACAAGGCAATATATATGAAAACAAAACAATGTGATGTTAACTCAAGGTAGCCAAAAAGAAATTGTCATTCCTAGCCTACTGCAAGCCAAATCACAAAGTTTCACTAAACATCATTTTAGGCAGCCATCTTTGAATTCCTCTGTGCGTGATGTATCACAGATGTACCGATTCAAGAAGGCTGACAATGCTTTTAAATGTGGTAATTTCCTTGGAATGGTATGTATCCCTGATGCGTTTGTCATAGATTTATGTAAAAAACAGATCAGACCTATGGCATCTGTAACTTCTCCCCATGAGTCAATCAGATCTGTAGCCTTGCTCATTGTCGCCATAGCCAGCTCTGCCCAATGTAGGAAATATAAGCTTTCTAACAACTGTAGAAGAACACATCTTCTGAGAAATTAAACGCTTGTACAGAATAAGCTCAACATGAGATAGGGGTGTGAATCCTTCTCTGCGTATTGTTTCTTAAGTCTTTTTTTATGGTGATCTAGCGACAGCTGCACTGCCATGCTGGGGCTAAAAACACATACAAAGTGTTTTCTATTTAGCTACCTTTAGGCCGCTGAAAATGCCTTAACACACATGGTGCAAAAGTTTGCTAGAAATGTCACACCTTTTTCAAGAATAGCATAATTCCAAATATTTATCCAGTGAGTATACACTCTTTGTTTCACCGCAGCACATTAAACAAATCAATGTCTTTAATTGATCAAGACAATTTCGGATTAAACAGGAGATACTTTGATTTGAACCAAATGATTGAAACTCAGGGTTATCATTTCTTTCAAAATTATATTTTGCGCTATTAAAATGTATGATAAATATAAAACAAGTGAGGGTTACTATTTGGCTAATCAGTTGCAGCATTCAGTCCACTGGTTGGACGAACAAGATAATTGGGAGCGTAGATTATTAAGGGGCACCTGCAGTAGGAATTCCCTGCCTGAGATCCTGATGATGGGGGCCAAGGCCCCAATTTCTTAACCGCTTGCAGTCTGACCGGTGTCGGAAGCCTGGGACCAGGTGGTTAAGACTATGCTCATGAGGTCCTCATACGTGTCAGACATGAACATCTGGGCAATACGTCCATTCAAAAATATAGAAAGCTCCATGTCCTTACATAAACGGCGTGCCGGAGGCTGTGACACATTGCAGGACCTTTATCCCAATAATAGGTTTATAACACTGACTGATGCTAAGGAGGTGTTCCAATTCGGAGAGGGTAAATTTTTTACAGTTCTCTAAAATAGCAGCCACAGCATGAGAAATCTGGTTATGTTTCCAGAAGCGCCAATGGCCTCCCAGACACTGGAGGTTCTATTGGCCATGTCTGGGGGCAAGAAATTGATCTCTCATATATACAGGGCCCTGAGGAAAGATGCACCCACGGCTGAACTCCAGGTGCAACAAAAATGAGAGGCAACCTTCGAGAGGCCATTAACAGCATGGCTCCAGCTCCCAATCCCCTAGATCACTGTTGTTTTCCTTGAAGAATTCTGAGCTCAGAGCTGGCTGGCGCAGAAAGGCTCCCGCCAGATGGGAGCACACATATTTTTTCCTGCCTCCGCTCTTGTGGGCAGGCAAACGGACCTGCTACCGCCCAGTGGCAGCACAAAGAAAAGCTGCTCCAGCCGGATGAGAGGAATGACTGCTCTTGCCGCACCTGAGATGAGTGCTGGCAGGCAAGCCAACTGGGCTGTGGAGGCCATCCTCCTCAATGTAAAAGATGTTCTAGGGTGCCCTGGGTGGGCACAAGGGCATCCCAGAGATGTAGGAGGCTGGCTTAGTATATGAGGTACACTTATTTAAGTGATGCACCTTGCAGTAATCCAGGCAACCCTTCTGGTGATTTTAGTGGTCTTTGATAGTCATAGAAAGCTCTCAAAGTTTTAGCTGTGGAGAGCAGCATTCAGCTTATCCAAAGGCACAGGAGTTGCAAGAGGACCTTGAGCAACTCACCAAGAAGGAAAGCCCATGGTGCAGAGGACGTGGTGAAGAAGCTGTACTTGGCAGGAAGAGTTGCTGTAGGCTAGAGCTTCTTGTAGCCCGAAGATGTCTGGAGTACAGAGCCAGCAAGCCTTGGCAACGGCACGCCGACGTGGTGCACAGGGGTTTGGTCCCAGCGGTTCCAAAGAGAGATAAGGCCTCAAAATTGCAGAGAGGACAGGTCAGGCCTAAAGGGAGTTGCAGAACCACCACCTGTGTTGCTGAGCCTTTCGGTGGAACGTCAGCAGATGCAGACTGGTCAGCTTCGTTGCAGTGCCTGCAGATGCAGGGGAATGACAACTTAACTCAAGGGGAGATTACTTTGGGTGTCCTTGATGCACACAGGTCTACTGAAGATCCTGGAAGCAGCACAGACACAGACGACAAAGAAGACTTGCAGAACAACAAGACCAGGACCAGCAGGAGTCTTCCTTGGTGCATTCTCGGTTTCAGACAAAGTCCAAATGTGAAGTCGGTCGAAGACTGACGTGGTTTCAGGCTTGAGCCTTGTCCCACGATGCCTCAAAGGAACCACCCATTGGTAAGCCTTTAAGTACCCTAAAGAGAGGGCTGGAACGACTCAGGCGTCCCTCCCAGAGGAGGGGCTGGTCAGAGGGGAGGATACTACCCTGCCTTTTGTCCAGTTTCACACCAGAGAGGGAGCCAAAGTCTCCCTGAACTGGCTCAAATAGATGTATGCAAGGAGGACACCAAATGTACTCTACAAAGCAGTCTGGTGGCGCTGGCAAGCGCCCCTCCCCACTCCAGTACACTAAGTCATATGTGGGGGGTGGTCACACCTCCCTGCGACTGGAAACCTATTGTTCTGCCTTCCCATGGTGAGCTTGGCTCAGCTGCTGGAGGGCAGAAACGCATCTGTGGTCGGCAGAGGCACTAGCTTGCTGACAGACAATGAAAGGCTGTTACAGGTAGTACAGGGGGAAATGCCAAGGAAGCCTCCAGTACACGGGATCATAATTCCAACACTGGAATTGGTGTTGGGGTATGAATTCAACATGTTTGATACTAAACATGACCGGGTTTGGTGCAGCTACTTTATGGTTAGACATCATGACTGATTTCCACTATACGTATTAAAATGGCTGACTGCACTTACAAAGCCTGTAGAATTGACTATGGGGTTTGTAGGGGTGTCCTGCTCATGCAGGGGCACAATCACACTTACAACCAAGCACACTGCCCTCAGGAGTAAAGAGCCTGCCATCGGGATGACTTATAGGTTTTAAGTGTAATGACCCCAGATATAAGGAAACATATATCTGATGTGAGAGGTGCAAGCACCAACTCACACAGGCTGCAATGTCAGGCCGGTAGTCACAGTTTAGGTGGACTGCCATGGGTGGCACAATACCTATGCCCTAGTTACCTCAGTACCAAGGTACACCACTAGTAGCCACAGATGGATGTACAGGAGTACTTACCATGGTCAATTTAGGGAGAAGGCACCGCGACTCAGGTCCTGATTATCAGGACCCCAGGCAGACTAGTCAAAAACATACTGACACCAAGCAAAATGTGAGGGTAACCATGAAAGCAGATACTAACTTCCAACAGATGTGGAAAGCCACAAGTTTTACATAAAGGTGGACTAACTAATGCTTTGCTGGCAAAGGGATGGCATGCAGTGATGCGTAACTACATGCCTCATTTATAGCAATGGGTAGGAATCAGATGTGTACCTCAATGGGAATAAAAGCAAATGGCTAGTGCCTGCCCTATGAAGTTTGTAACTGAGAAATGGAAGTCCCAAAAAATTTGTGCATTGCCAGGCAAGCTGCAAACAGCAGGAGGGCTTTTACAGACCATTTTAAGGGATCTCAATGTGTGCATTGAGTTTTACAATGAGAATTGTGAATTACAATGCACTTGTGTGTATTGGCATTGCAAATTGGTACTTGCCATTCACCAAGTCATATCCAGGCTTCATGAAAGCTTTTTGGAAGCCTATAAAGCTGTAGACAACACAGACCACCACAATCTGCACATGCGAGACAAATAAACCAGCATAAGTGTAAAGGAGTAGAACATAGGCATACATCTCCAAGTAAAGAAAGACAATAATATATATTGAAAAGTATGCTACTGGAAAGAGGTGCAGGCAGAGGAGATTTTGTGGTATTCCTCCTGAGTCTATTCACGACAGTTCATGTTTTTCTCTATCTATATGAAAAACTCTCTGTATTTTGGAAAAAATGTGGCCACATCTGTAATGTCTTCTGCATCCTGTGTCTAGTGTACCTTATTGTCAGGCGAGAAGGCGTAGAGTGCCAGTGGTCTTTCATGCCGGTTGATAAAGGCGATGGCCTCGTCCAAATTCTCAATTGTCAGGATTGGCAGGATGGGGCCGAAGATCTCCTCCTGCATCACTGGGTCGGACTCCTTTACGTCAATCATTATGGTAGGGGCTGAGTGGGGAAGGAGGTAAGAAAAGGAGAAATACATACATGGTAAGGATCGTGGAAGGAAGACATGGGGTTCAATCTAATGCAACATTATTACAATTGCTAGACTCTCCAGAGGAATGTAGTTGGGTGCAAAGGACATACAAAATCTCATAGCAGTCTTTCCTAAAATTCCTCCCAAATTCAAAGAAAAAACATTTATTGGTACCATGTGCCACTGCCCGGTTAAGGGATGTCCTGTGATGTAGGGGAACTGTTGTCTATACCAGGGTGGTGATTTGAGACCAGGATGCACAGAGGAGACTTGAGGCACGAGCCCAGTCTTCGAGTAAGAACTGGGATCCTGCTTGTCCCTGTCCCCGAAGTCCACAAATAAGACCTCCCTTTGACAGGATCCTTGACAGGAAATTCCAGAAATCTGTTTTATTCAAGTCTCAACTTCATTATCTTAGAGTGATCAGAGGATTAAAACCACCCTGGTAAACTTGTGATCTGGAATCGTTGCTTCACATGTTTTTACTGCAAAAGATTGAGGCAATACAAACACCTCATAGAAAGGGAGAGTCCGGATCTGTGGCAAAGAGTTTTCCTCTGAACACAGGTTTATATAGGTTAATATAGTTGCACGTTATGACCATAGCTGTTTTTTTCCAGAATGTTTTGTTTAGCAGTTTTCAAAAGCTTTTTTAAATGTCTCCCTGAATTTCAAAGAGGAAAAATCTATGTGTAAACATTATAAAAGGAGGAGGGAGGACAGTGGACAACAAGGACGAGTTGCAGTGGTAACTATTAACAAACTAGCAACACAGCAGCCTCTGACTGAAGAAAATAAGTTACTTACCTGTAAATGCAGTTCCCCAGTTCTTTCATAGATTAGTCATCGAAATGGGAGAACCATGGTACCATAATAAAGCAGTATGTATCACTATCATCGCCTATAATAGCAATTAAAAAGTCAGTTTAATAGCCTCTCTATGTCCCTTTTTTTTATAAAAGAAGACCAAACTTGAACTTTAACCAATCAGGCGACAGCACCCTCTAGAACACTCCCAACAGAGGCTGAGTCCCTGAGATTTTCAAGTACAAGTAGAAATAAATAATCTCGAGCTATAATGGGTGCCCCTCTTGGGAGGAGGGCGGGTCACATGTGAATCTATGAAAGATACCAATAATGGAGAACTGCAGTTACAGATAATTACCTTATTTTCGTCTCCAGTATTGAATCTTCATAGATTCACATGCTTGAATCAGAATAACAAGCAGTTACTGTATTTGTATATCTTATAGTATTAGCTCAAACAGCGGATGGTGGGTAGAAAATATATCCATAGCATTCATACACAATTCAGTAAATTAATAAATAAAAATATATCATACATAAACATTTGCATCAATCCATAAGCAAACACATAAAACCAAAAGAGGCTCCCCTTATTGAAATAAGTGGTGTGGTAAAACCTGTCCAACCGCTACATCACTGCGCTGTGCCGATTCCAGGTAATAATGCTGCATGAATTATATGCGCACTCTTCCAGGTCGCAGCACGACATATCTTCTCCAAAGGCATTTCCGCAAACAAAGTAGTTGAGGTGGAAACTGCCCTAGTTGAGTGCACCCTGGTTTCTACTGTGAGGGGCTTGCCAGCCTATGAGTGGCAAAACTAGATTGCAGCTGAAATTCATCAAGCAATGGTTGCCATCATGACTGGAGCACCCTTACGAGTATGTCCCTTAGAGTCCAACAGTTGGTCAGTTCTTATGAGTTGTTTACCATGATGTAAGTAGAATTTTAAATATCATATTTTTATGTATGACAAGATCTCTCAGGTTGGATTCTGGAAGAAAGTCCAAAATATAGGTTAATTGAGGCAAAATCTGAAGAAACCTTGGGAATAAAATCTTTGGACTGGTTCTGAGAAGGACTAAATTGCGGAGGCTCAAGAAGGTTTATGGTTGAAGTTAGCGCTAGTAACAAGGCAACCTTCAATTTGAGGAGCCCTTACAGGAGGAAATAACTCTGAATTATTCTTTCATGAATTGTTTGATGAGTCTGCAAAACCAGAAAGAGAAAATGTGATGAGCATCTAAATCTTGATATTGCTGTAAGCCGTACCTTAACAGACACATGGACCAACCGTAACTGAGCTAACGAGGGGAGTTAGGGAAGTTATATGCACATTATGCTAGTGGAGAATGTAGGTTTGATTTCTGGGGCCATAAGCAGAAATGTTTCTATTACATTTTACCTGTCTTTATCGTAGCTTGCTCCTTAACCCGGAGAGAATACACCTTCAGTCCTGAGGAAACATTGAATTAAGGAGCCATGCGCATAAGAGGAAAGAAGTTGGGTCAGGATGAAAGACCCGGCCTTAGTTATTCATCAAACGTTTATGTGATGTTGAAAGGTGAATGTGGTTATATTCCAATGGCAGAAGAAACTCCGTAAACAAATGCTGTATGGGCCACCTTGGGGCTATCAGGATGAGACAGCACTTCTCTGCTTTCCTGTTGCTGAGAATCTTTGGTATTAAAGGTATCGGGGGAAAAGGTAAGCACAGATCCTGGACCATGTGTAGAATGGTATTCCCTCACGATCCTGATGTGGATGACAACTTGCATAGAATTGGTTTGATGGAATTCATTTTTTGCAAAGAAATCTAGAGCCAGTCTGCCACAGAACGAGAAGATCATATTTAGCGCCGACCATTCAAACTTCTATTCATGGAGGCTGCTTCCTTGCATGCTGGTGATATTGCCCAGGTGAACTAACACCAAAGTCTCTGCTATCATTGGCAGGAAAACTTAGAGACTTAGTTAAATGGATTTGGACTCCGGGCAATTTATATGCATGCTCTTTTGAAGCGGAAACCACTTTCTTTGAATTTGCAGGTTCTGTAGATGACCACCCCAGCTCTCCAGGGAGGCATCTGTAGTCGTTGCAAAGTGAGGTATTTGAGGTAAGAGCATGATGTTCTCTGATAGGTGGGGGGTCGTGCACCACCAGGCCAGAGCCTTCATCCAACCTCTGTGAAGATCACCAGGCCCTTGAAAAATTATTTTGTTTGAATCTATTGTTTTTGTAGCTGTTCCTGTTAGAGTCTAATTTTCAAGAGCGCAAGAGTGATCATATTGATCGCTGAGGACTTAATGTCTCGAAGCTAATTTAGCTGACACACTAGATTTTTTTTTTTTCAAAAAATTGTTTTTTTTGGTTTGAGAACCAGTTCCTAGAGCATTTGTTGTTTGGCTTGGGATAGAACATATTTGTCTTGGACAGTATCTAGTGTAGCGGCCTAATAACAGTATCTTCTTGGATGCATGATCTTTGATAATTCACAAGGAGACCTAGTTTGTGAAACAAATTTAGGCAAGCCTCTGGGGCCTTGGATGCTTAAAATGGCATTGGTGCATTTATCAACCAGTTGCCGAGGTACAGGAAAACCGGATGACCCTTTGTCCTGTAAAAAGCTGCCACAGTAGTATGCAGTAGGTAAAAATGCAGGAAGTTGATCTCAAGCCAAATGGGAGAACGTTTATGCGTGTGAGGAAATGTGGAAGTATGTATCCTGTAAATTCAGAGCTGTCATGTGGTGTCGGAGAAGGTGACCACGTAACAGTATTGGTTTCGGAAATATTTATTTATTTTGATTGGGCCGGCCTTGCAAGTATATAATGCCAAAGTGGTGAGTTCTGTGATGTATGTGGCAGAACTTTGGGGCTTGGAGCACATAGAGGAGCTTGGTAACTTAGATTATAAATTCCTTAGGAGCTTAGGAATGTTATCCCACAATACTCCTCTGCATCCCCTTATGTTAGGCATGGGTAGACATTCCTTTGTCTCCAAAGCAAGATTGTGTCCCTTGCTGTTCTGGTTCAGGATTAAGTCGACCTCCAAATTATTGCTGTCTGCCCGTGCTTTGGAGGATGCAAAATGCTGGGATACTGCTAATAAAATCAGCTGGCTAAGAGGCGTTAATAACTTGCTTATAGCTACTGGGTTGGGGATATCTGGGAAGTCAATGACCCCTCTTTGCTCCCTCGGAATTCTGAAGTAAAGGACGCCTATTGGTAGTGGGTAATCCAGGGGGAACTTAGCAGCAGGACATGAAGATTATCCTAGACTTTATGGCCCACAAACTGGAACTTAGATCTCATAGAACACCCCAGAGACTGGAAATTATGTGTACGAGGCATATGAGCTGTAGATCATATGCTGTGCATAGATCGCCATCTAGTGTTGGGTACGGATGCTTGCACTATGTTTCTCTTCGAAGAAGTCTTTCCAGTCAAAAGGTAGGTGAGAGTGCGCATAGGCATCGACTCCATTGTTAGATAGTTTTTTCCCGCCATCGGGTTCGGACGTCTATCGCTCCGGTGCACCGTTCCTTTGGTTTCCCTCGGAGCGCAAGATACTCACCCTCGATGGTATCATAATTACTTAAAATAATCTTTTGAACGAAAAGTTCGTGGAAGGCCGTCGGGCCTACCCGCGTCGGGTCGACCTACAAATTCTGCCCTCAGTGCCACACAAAATACCCGTGCACTGACTCACATGAAGTGTGTAATCTTTGTCCCCCTAACACAGAGAACAAGACTGCGACGTGTCCCAGGCTTTGCGCTCCAAGAAAATACTTTGTGACAGTCGGGTTCGACGTCGGGACATGCAAAGCCGGCACACAAGCTCCATTCTGGATACAGGGGTGTGGAATTTAATAAAATATCTACTTGTCCATGGGGCAAGTTGCTTCATAAATCTACTTGTCCTGTAACAAAATTCACTTGTCCCTGTGGTGCCATGTAGTGCGGTGACAAATTAGGGCAGCAATCTCATTATATAAGAGCTCTTATATAGCCTCTCTGATTATGACAGGGCTCATACCATAGTAGTGTTTGAATACTAGCAATCCCTTTATGTTTTCACGTTTCGGCAGATCTACATACTGAGACTGAAGGTAGTGGTAAGCAATAGTTCCAGTGTTGAAATGCCATTTTGAGTCGGAGTAAACCTACTAACTTGCATGTTTTAAGGGTTTTCAACAACTCTTCTCTAATTTTTTTCCATACTGAGAAATGTTTGAAATTTACTCTTGATAATGGCAAACGTAAACCTTCTTCCAGAGTTGGGGAAAAAGTGGTTGGAGGGAAAATGAACTTGCAAACACTCATGTTTTCGCATGAGCAAATCTACACATGCATATTTGCTCATGCTAAAATGCAGTTCACAAACATTTTCTAGGAGTTCAATTTCTTGCCCTACTTCTGCCAATTCTTATGAATTCACGAAAGCCATATAGCTGTGCTTAATGCAAGGACATATACCAAGGGTACACTTTTGAGACTTTCCTTAATTATTGGGCCCCTAATTTGGTCTGGCGTGAACCATGACCTTTTGTGTTTATTAAAATTCTCTCTCTCTCTCTCTTTCTGTAACGGCTGGATTCTCTGTGAGTGACAGCATTCTGCTCTTTCACAAGGAGCATATCGGCACACAAAGTAGTTTTGTTTAGTGCCAATAACTAATGTGGCAGTGTGTGCTTTATTGAGACCAAAAACTATTTTTGCTTTTGCCAATGTTCGTTATAATGGTGAGGGCACGGCAGCTCTCACATCAATGATGTTTTTCCAACCCGCGCACACGGGCTCCGGTCTGCCCCGAGATCACGCTTCTGATGCCCCGCCCTCTGGCTCGGCACCGAAGCCTACCAAAAAGCCTTCAGGCTCCGCAAAGACGCCCTTCAAACTGAGTTCGGAGCCCAGACCTTCGGGGTTGAAACACATGTCAGGCACCGACCCCCACCATTCGGCCCCGAAAAAAACCGTCAGATCCGAAGGCATCAATGGGTTCGACTCCGGCACCGAAACAGACAAAAGTGCAGAAAACAACTACAAATACCAGCTTTGCTGACCCAATTGAAAAACCGGATCCGAAACAAAAGCTTTTGTATATCCATCTACAAACTGGCCATATCACCACTAAAGTGACTCTGAAAAGAAGGGCTGATGCAGAAGAAAAATATCACATCCCTTTAAAGAAGAGATCTGTTGGAACTAACTCTTCCCCTCCTCCTCTTCCTCCACCTAGTCTTCCTTCATCACCACCTTCCCCTCAACTTCAACCAATTTCACCTGAAGAAAACAAGTTACTTACCTGTAACTTTGATTCTCCAGTATTGGTAACTTTCATAGATTCCCATTGCTTGTATCATTCCCTGTCGTCTGGATGGGAGTCCCTGGTAAATAAAAAATACCATAGAAATAAGTACAAAAAAAGAAAAAGGCCTAAGCCTCATCTCATTTTTGTAAAAGAGCCCAAATAAAATGAACAGCCAATCAGAACAGCCTCACCCCATAGAACCTTCCTGAGAGAGCCTCAGAGCCTCAGGTTTTTATAGCCTTTGTTTAACAGAATAACAGAAGATGCTGGAGGCTGAGCTTTCGCAGGGAGGAGGGTGGGCGCATGGGAATCTATGAAAGTTACCAATACTGGAGAACCAAAGTTACAGGTAAGTAACTTGTTTTCTTACTCTAGTATTGTAACTTTCATAGATTCCCATTGCTTCGAATAGCTAGCAGTCAGAAAAACACATTTTGTGTAACAATACATTGTTATAAACCTTGCAAGATGCATATGGTCATCAGAGATACAAGTTATCAAAAAGTAGTCAGTGAATATCATGATTTACAAAATGTGCGAAAAACCAATAAAAGGAAGGAGGGTTAGTAGGGAAAGCTCACCACTTATTGAAAGAGGTTCCTCAGAGCTGCCTGTCCCACTGCAGCATCACTACGCGTGGAGGAGTCCAAGCAGTAATGCTTCGTGAAAGTATGGGCACTGCTCCATGTCGCTGCCCTGTAAATGTCCTTCATAGGTACTCCCGCGAAGAGAGCAGCTGAAGAAGACATGGATATCGTAGCACCCTGATACAACGCCTCAGCGACACCGGAATCCAAGGCGCGGCCTTAGAATGGATCATCTCGTTCCTCACCGGTAAACCCCAGAGAGTCCGCCTCCCCCGTTCCGATCAGCAGCTACCGAAGTCATCTGCGGCGTCCCACAAGGATCCTCGCTCAGCCCACCCTCTTCAACGTCTACATGAGCCCCCTCGCAGCCATCGCACGCAAACACAACCTCAACATCATCTCCTACGCCGACGACACACAGTTGATACTCTCCCTCACCAACGACCCCGCCACCGCCAGAGCCAGCCTCCAGGAAGGAATGAAGGACGTCGCGGAATGGATGAAGCTCAGCCGTCTGAAGCTGAACTCTGACAAAACGGAAGTCCTCATCCTCGGACCCTCGCCCTCCGCCTGGGATGACTCCTGGTGGCCACCTGCCCTGGGCACCGCACCCAAGCCAACGGACCATGCTCGCAACCTGGGCTTCATCCTGGACTCCTCCCTCACGATGACCAAGCAAGTCAACGCCGTCTCATCGTCCTGTTTCAACACCCTGCGCATGCTACGAAAAATCTTCCGATGGATCCCCACCGCAACCAGGAAGACGGTCACCAAGGCCCTCGTCACAAGCCGCCTGGACTACGGAAACACCCTCTACGCCGGAACCACAGCCAAGCTTCAGAAAAGACTACAGCGCATCCAGAACGCCTCGGCAAGACTCATCTTGGACATCCCCCACCACAGCCACATCTCTGCCCATCTGAAGAACCTGCACTGGCTCCCCGTCAGCAAGAGAATCACATTCCGACTCCTCACCCACGCACACAAGGCTCTCCACGACGTGGGCCCCAGGTACCTCAACAACCGCCTCGCATTCTACACGCCTACCCGCCAGCTCCGCTCCGCCAGCCTCGCCCTCGCCACTGTCCCACGTATTCGCAAAACAAACGCCGGAGGAAGATCCTTCTCCTACCTGGCAGCCAAGACATGGAACTCCCTCCCCGCCTACCTCCAGCTGACGCAGGACCATCTTGCCTTCAGGAAGCAACTCAAGACCTGGTTGTTCGAGCAGTAGCGACCCCCCTCAGCGCCTTGAGACCCTAACGGGTGAGTAGCGCGCTCTACAAATTCCTTGATTGATTGATAGAGTGCGCCCGGACCCGCCCTTCTAGGGGCTTACCAGCCACTTGGTGACAGTATTAGATAGCGCTGGCAATCCATTGCGCACCCCCCTGCTTCGGAAGAGGGAAATCCTTGCGAGGGCACTGAAAGCAACAAGGAGCTGTGTAGACCTTCTGAAGTCTCTGGTACGATGCTGATAAAATTTCAGACACCTTTGAACATCCAGCGAGTAAAGAGCCCTCTCCGCTGGAGCAGTGGGTCGAGGAAAAATGGATTTGAGAATCACTGGTTCATTCAAATGAAAGTCGGAAGGGACCTACGGGATACATTTGGGATTTGTCCTTAGAATCAAAGTCCCCTTTTTAAACTGTAAAAACCGTTCTTTAATAGTGAGAGCGTGCAGTTCACCTACCCTCCTGGCCGATGTTAAGGTGAGAAGAAGGGCCACTTTCCATGAGAGGGATTTAAGGTCCGCCCTATGAATTGGTTCAAAAGGTGGCCTCATGAGAGTGTTGGTCTAATTCCCACTCGTGGCTCACCGACTTGAGGCGACTGAGCGTGTCTGCTGTCTTGTTGAGGGCGCCTGGAAGATGCTCCGCCGAGAACGATATTTTCTTTTGGATAGCCCATTCCCAAATCTCCTGAGCCTCATTGGATAGCGGACGAGACCTTGTTCCTCCCGGCTTGTTTACATAATGCATGGCTGTCGTGTTGTCCGTACAGACCAGGACAGTGGATCGTTGGATTCGCGGAAGGATGCCAAACTAATCACCCTGAGTTCTCACAGATTGATGTGGAAAAGGCGATGCTGGGGCAGCCAGCAGCCGCTCAACTGAAGGTTTTGTAAGTTATTGTGATCTTGTCTTCAAAAGAGCCTTCTCCTTGGCGCCTCTGCAAATCCAGTTTCTCTTGAAAGGGGCGCATTCGCAACCTGCAATATGGAATCAAGGGAATGCAGGACGAGATTGACCCTAGAAGGGACTTGTAGAGGCGAACTGAAAGTGACCGTCTCTTTTTGCAACCAACGGGCAGAGGCCATCAGTCTCGTTTGCCTTTCTCTTGACGGGAACGCTTTGCAACATGATGTGTCCAGAATGGCTACCAGGAATTTGGCTGACTTGGACGGGCACAGGACTGACTTTTCCGTGCTGAGCTGAACCCCAGGCGACAGAAGAGCTGAGTGCATGTTTCGACAGCCTCTTCTGCTGCTTGATGAGATGGAGCTTTCACCAGCCAGTCGTCCAGGTAAGGAAAGACCTTGAATGTCTGTTTACTGAGAAATGCTGCGACCGGGGCTAGGACCTTTGTGAAAATCTGTGGAGCGGATCTGAGTCCGGAAGGCAGGACCTTGAATTTAAAGTGGCTCTTGGCTACTGTCAAGCATAAAAACTTCCAGTGGGCGGGGTGGATTGGGCCATGGAAGTATGTGTCCTCGAGATCCTGGGTGGCCATGTAATCTCCTGGATTGGAAAGCCGTAAAATGTCCTGTAAGGAGACCATCCGAAAAGAGAGTTTTATGAGATAGGTGTTTAGTTCCTTCAGGTCTAAAATTGGCCACCATTCTTCTACGGTCTTTTGAACAAGAAATGACCAGGAATAGAATTCTTTTACCCCCTGGGATAGGGAGACCGGTTCTATCGCCCCCATTGTGATGTAGTTGGTGGGCTTCTAGGTGTAGAAGGTGTAGATGTTTGGATTCAGTGGCGCGAGGGGCTTTGGATGGTGGTTGATGTTGAAATTCCAGCCTATGGCCTTGCAAAACAATATTGAGAACCCACCGATCTGGTGTTATAAGTTGCCAGTTGTGGAGGTATTGGGATATCCTGCCCCCACTGGTGTTACAGGGGACAAAGGAACAGTAGGAAGAGCCAGGAAGCCGCTAATGGCGCTTAGAGGAATCCCTCCCCTGGCGCCCCTGCCTTCCTCTCGATGATGATCGAGAGAAAGAAGACGACTGGCCTTGTCGTTAGCAATATTGCGGCCGGTAAGATTGAGAAGGATGCGAGTAAGAGGAATATCGCTGTTGCTGGTATCTGCCTCTGTATGATGAAAAACCTCTACCTCTCGCTCCACGGAAAGGAACCATGCGGTATTGTACAGTCCCAAGGGACTTTGCAGTTTCCGTGTCTTTCTTTATGTCTTGCAGCGCATCATGAATGTGCTTCCCAAAGAGCGCTTCACCATGAAAGGGAAGATCCAGGATCTTGTTCTGGACTTCTGGACAGAACCAAGTGACAAGAAGCCAGCCTTGTCGTCGAAGGACTGCTGCCCCTGCGAGAGAGCGGAAAGCTGTACTGGCAATGTCCATCGCGCAGTCAATTATTTGGGAAGATTTTCTTTCTCCCTCCTGTAGGATCTTTCTGGCTTCGGCTTTAGCTTCTTCAGGCAGCTGGTCCAGATACAGAGACAGATCACACCACATCTGGCGATCATAACGTTCAAGAATATCCAAGGCATTGGCCGCTCTGACCAGGAGGCTGGAAATGAAAGAGAACCTCTTCCCAGCATTATCCAACCGCCTTTCCTCTTTATCAGGTAGTGTGGTAAGAGGTGGCGCCGGATTTTTAGATTTTCTCTGGGCCGCTTGTGAAATCACAGAATCCGGTTTTGGCTGGCTGACCAGACAAGCGGGGCTATCATCCGGAGCTTTGTACTTCTTTTCCGGACGAGGAAGCACAGGCATGACAGTGGCCGGTGACTTCATAAATTTTAGCCCCTCATCCCAGACATGGCCCACGATGTGGATAGAGTGAACAGACTTCCTGTATGGTTCTTTGAAGTCATATGAAAAATATTCCGACTGCACTGATGGAATGGGCATATCGAAACCCTTAGAAGCCCTCTCCATTAAATTGTGAAAACCTCCAATAACAGCTGGAGGAGAATCCGCCGGTTCAGGAACGGGAGAGACGGGGTCCGGAATAATGTACTCATCCCATTCCCTGTCCAGATCTGGGATAGTCATAGCGCATTGGTTATCATCAGATGTGCCGTCCTGGACTGAACGACATTATGCTGTGGCTCCGGTAACTCCAGTACTGGAATTTGAGGAGGCTGAGGTGTAACTGGACAAGTAAGTGGAGTTGGAGGCACTTGCCCTGTTTCTTGGCCAGAGGACTGATTTGGAAACTTCTTCCTCTAATCCGAAAGCATGAACTGCAGGTCTGTAATGAGGGAAGATGGCATGCAAACCATGTCCTTTTGATATTGATCTCGAGATCTGGATTGTGGCACATATTGTTGCTGCTTCAGGTAATACTCCTCAGAGTCCGAGTCCTAATATTTACCATGCAGCTGAGATGGGCTACGTGCATCACCATAAGGATAGTCATCGTCCTTGGAAAACTCCTCTTCTAAAAGGTGAACAGGAGGCAGGGGTGTCACTTTCCTTGGAGAAGTCATGTCCAGGGTAATGCAACGTCTCCTTATAGAAATTGGCACATTTTGTATAGCCGACGAGGTCGTCGGCGGAGCCGTCGGCGACGATGTTGGAACCATCAACGAGGAAAGAGCCGCCGTCGACGGGACGATCGTCGAGACCGTTGTCATTATCAGGCTGGATTCTGTCAAAGTCGTTGTTGCCATCGATGTGGTTGCCGTCGTCATCCTCGTCGACGTGGAAGTTGTCAAAGTAGACGTCGACGACAGAATAAACGGTACCTCTGTGTGCGTCGTCATCGTTGAAGTCGTCCTCGACGAAGCCAATGGAGACAAGCCCATCGACGGAGCCGAAGTCGATGCCGGTAAGATTTTTGAAGCCGTCATCGACGGTATGGATGCTGTCATCTTCGACGAGCAAACTTTTCTGTCAGCTTTGCCCTCAGATGGGACAGAAGCTGTTTTTTTGAAAGTTTTTGGCTTCTCAGAAGGCGGAGAAGAAGCAGAATGCACATGGCTTGTCTTCTTCACAGGTGCCACATCTACAACAAGTCCTTCCCTCTGCTTTACACCTCGGTGAGGAGATTTGATGGGACTACGCCTGTCAGACCTATCAGAGATCTTTTGTAAGGCTTTGGAAGGTGGGCCTGAAGTAGAAGGTGAAGACCTATCCCTTTTTTGTGATCTCCTCGACAAAGTCGCAGATGAAGCATCATCACTGTCACGTGAAACAGGATCTTTTTGTGACTTTAATTTCTGAAGCCAAGTGAGCAGACGTCCCTCACGGTCCCGCAAGGTCTTAGTTGAGAAGGTCCGACAGATCTTGCAGTCAGAAGCTTTATGGTTTGATACAAACAATAAATACAGTCTTTATGTTTGTCCTCCACATAAAGTCTATTTTTGGAACAAGTGGCACAAGCCTTGAAAAGAGCCTTCTTTTCCTTGTCTGACATGATGAAGATTTGTGAAGAGTTGAGATGACAAAAGTAGTTGTAGTTGAAGAAAAACTGAGCAGGGCTCTGTAGAGACTACCTTGTACAATGTGCGGTAGAAAATCTGAGGCTCTCTCAGGAAGGTTCTATGGGGTGAGGCTGTTCTGATTGGCTTTTCTTTTTATTTTGTCTTTTAAAAGAGGTGGATATGCTACAAAATGAGATGAGGCCTAGGCCTTTTTCTGTTTTTTGTACCTACTGCTATGGTATTTGTTCTTTACCGGGGACTCCCATCCCGACGATGGGGAATGATACAAGCAATGGGAATCTATGAAAGTTCCAATACTGGAGTAACATTCAGCACCACATACACCTGATAACCAGGATGATGGGGATGATGATCAGGATAGGGATGATGATCAGCTATTACAAGTGCCGTTGGACGATTACAACACCAACTCACCCATGGGCAATGATCCCGATCTATCCCTACCAAACCCTCTCCACCAGATGATAGTGCAGGCTACATTGAATTACTGGGTAGAGCTGCCAAATACATTGGGGTGCAACTACATAAGGTTTCATTAGAAGAGGATTTCCTCTTTGAAATCCTCAGTACCACACAGAAGTCATCACATATACTACCCATGCTTAAAGGGATGGTCAGGCATGTAGATGACATTTTTAATGAACCGGTCAGAGCTCGTATTCTTACCCCTAGAATGGACAAAAAAGTACAAACCAGCACCATCAGACCTAATATATATAAGGGGACAATTGCCACTAGACTCCCTGGTTGTGTCCAATGCATGAAAAAGAGCCAACTCTCAGACAACAGGAGAGGCTCCACACCTGATAAAGAATCAAAACGTATTGGCGCTCGGTAAAAGGGTAGCTTCTCAAGCAGCCAATTTCTGGGGTGTCTCCAACACTCAGGAACTGTTAGTGCGATACGATCATGCGCACTGGAATGAAATGGAACAACTGATCCAATATTTACCCCAGAACACAAATCAAAAGCACAAGATCTGGTTCATGAAGGGCAACTTATTGCTACAATCAAATAAGATGCTCCCTAGTTGCTGAGACACTGCTGCTAGAGCTATAAACACTAGTGTCCTTTTAAGGAGGCATGCCTGGCTCCGTATATCTGGTTTTAAACCTGAGGTTCAAACCTCCATTTTAAATACCCCATCGATAAGGAACATATATTTGGCCCAGAGGTAGATTCTTCAATTGAGAAAATGAAGAAAGATACTGAGGTAGCCAAATCTATGGGAGCCCTCAGTCCACACAGGGTTGTGCTTCCTTTCAACACTCCTTTTACCGAGGAGGTTCCAGAAATACCTCCTCAGAAGCCACCTCCACCTATAAGGGCAATACCCAACCCTCTCCATCTAGGGGTTATTTCAGGGGAGGTTACAACGCTAAGGACAGGGGCCAGGGTCCAAACACACAACTCCCCCGCCAACACAAAGCAGTGACTTGCCTTCACTTCCCCCCGACCACGCAACAATTGTCGGGGAAAGACTGTCAGATTTTCTACCAATCTGGCAATCAATAACAACAGACAATTGGGTACTCCAGATTATCCGTTCTGGTTACTGCCTGGAATTTATCAATACGCCTCCAAATATTCCACCAAAGCCCCACAAACTATCACCAGACCATCTATACCTCCTCAAACAAGAGGTTCAGTATGTACTTCTAAAAGGGGCTATAGAGCCTGTCCCGCAACCACATCACGGTCGGGCGTATACTCCTTTAATTTCCTAATTCCCCCAAAAAGACAGTTCTCTCAAACAAATTTTGGATCTCAGAGAACTCAACTGGTACATTCAGTCAGACCATTTCCACATGGTGACACTTCAACAGATACTTCCTCTACTACAGAAAGGCGACTTTCTATCTACTCTAGATATAAAAGACGCTTACTTTCATTTACCAGTTTATCCTGCTCATCGCAAATTCCTCAGGTTTGTGGTAGCAGGTCAACACTATCAGTTCAGGGGACTCCAATTTAGTGTCACCACCACCCCCAGAGTCTTCACAAAGTGTCTGGCGGTAGTAGCTGCTCACCTACGGAGAGAAAGCATCCTTGTCTTCCAGTACTCTGACGACTGGCTCATCAAAGCCAACACGTACCAACAATGTCTGCAGCAAACCTTCAAGACAATTCGGTTAGTGCATCAACTAGGGTTCACAATCAATGTATCAAAGTCACATCTCCAACCAAACAATACAAAGGACTACCTAGGTGCCACAATAGATACTGAAAAAACACGGCATTTCCCAACACAGCCAGAGTTCTTCGCTTTCAATCCAACCATTGGATTCCACCTCAAACTTACATGCAGCGACGGGGAATGATGTCATCTTGCATCATGATCGTCCCCCATGCCAAACTGCAGATGCGTCCACTTCAAGAATGCTTAGCCAGTCAGTGGAATCAGTCACAAGGTCTATTGACTGATTTCTGGGTTGGTAAGCAGCCGTACTCATTGCTCTCTGCAGTGGTGGAACACAAAAAGTTTATCAAAAGGATGGCCATTCATAGACCCGGTTCCACAGATAAAACTGATAGCTGAGGCGTCCCACACTGGCTGGGAAGCTCATTTACAACAGCACATAGTGCAAGGCTTGTGGAGCCAACAACAGATGTTGCTCCATATCAATCACCTAGAGCTGCTTGCAATATTTCTAGCACTCAAGGCGTTTCAAACTCACCTACAGGGCAAAGCTGTCCTAATGTGTACAGACAACATGACAGCCATGTATTACATATAAAAACAGGGGGGGGCACACTCTCTCCAACTGTCCCACTTAGCCCAAGACATCTGGAGGTGGGCCATTCACCACAAACTTTATGTCCTAGCAGAACACCTTTCAGGAGTCAACAACCAGATTGCAGATCTCCTCAGCAGGCAGAGACAGCAAATACATGAATGGGAACTCCACCCTCAGGTCCTCCGTCCATAATTTCAACCATGGGGAGTCCCCCACATAGACCTATTTGCCATATACCAAAACGCAAAATGCCCAAACTTTGCGTCCAGGTATTCACACCCATTGTCCAAAGGCAATACACTATGAATTGGTCAGGGATATTTGCTTAAGCTTTTCCGTCTCTCCCACTCATTCCATTTGTGGTTCAGAAACTCAACCAAGCGTCCCTGTCACTAATCCTAGTTGCTCCCACATGGGCACGTCAACCTCGGTTCACAACCCTATTGGACCTCTCAGTAGTTCCTCACCAGAAACTACCTCTTACACCCAATCTTCTCACGTAGAGCCATAGAGACATAAGACATCCATACCCCAGTCAACTCAATCTGGCGATCTGGCTCCTGAAGTCTTAGAGTTTGGCTATCTTAATCTACCGCCAGACTGCATGAATATTATCAAAGAGGTTAAACGTCCTACCACAAGAGCCTGCTATGCAGCAAAGTGGAAGCGGTTTGTGGTATACTGTAATAACAACCACATCAACCCGCTTGATGCTTCTGTACAAAACATTATATGCTATTTGATACATCTAAAATGTTCCACTTCCATATGCTTACATTTGCATATGCTTACATTTGGCTGCAATAGCTGCATACCTCCAGAATAGACAACATCTATCTCTTTTTAGAGTGCCTGTAATCAAAGCCTTTATGGGGGGCCTCAAAAGAGTCATTCCCCTGAAACGTCCACCTGCTCCAGTATGGAATCTCAACATTGTTCTCTTCTCACTAGACTAATGGGCCCACCCTTTGAGCCACTGCACAAATGTGAACTACAATTTCTCACTTAGAAAGCTGCTTTACTCGTTGCCATCACATCCCTCAGAAGAGTGGGTGAGCTTCAGGCATTAACTATAGAAGAACCTTTTTTTTTAAAAGCACCCAAATAGAGTGGTTCTTCTGACTAATCCTAAATTCCTTCCTAAAGTCATTTCTGCCTTTCATATCAATCAATCTGTTGAGTTACCAGTGTTCTTCCCTCAACTAGATTCAGTGGCAGAACGTGCCCTTCACACATTAGATGTGAAGAGAGCATTGCTTTATTACATACAAAGCACAAAACTTTTCCGTAACATAAATCAACTTTTTGTCGCTTTTGCTCCACCACACAAAGGTAATCCCATATCAAAATCAGGTATTGCAAGGTAGTCAAGTGCATTCAAATATGCTATGCAAAAGCTAAACGAATGTTAAACGAATGTGAAAAGTTCCCCCTAAAGCACACTCTACACGCAAACTAGGGGCGTCTATGGCATTCTTAGGAAATATACCCATAGATGACATATGCAAAGCTGCAACATTGTCTACCCCTTCACACATTCACAAAACACTACTGTGTAGATGTGTTAGCAAGACAACAAGCTAGAGTGGGCCAAGCAGTTTTAGGCAATCTATTTCAGACCACTACAACAGATACAGGTTAGCCACCGCTTTGGGAGATAACTGCTATGTAGTCTATGCACAGCATATGATCTTCAACTGAAAATGCTACTTACCCAATATGCATCTGTTCTTGGCATATAGAGCTGTAGAGCCATATGCGCCCACCGCCTCCCCGGGTACCTATACCTGTTGCAGTAACATCTAACTTAGATACATGCATTCATGGACATCTTCTTTTACTACTCTTACTAACTACATTTTCACCCTCTGTGGGAAAACAGTCTAACAATGGAGTCGATGCTCATGTGCACTATCACCAAAAGGAGGAGTCACCTATCTCGTTACTGGAAAGACTTCTTCGAAGAAAATCAAAGTGCAAACCTCCGGACCCAACACTAGATGGCGATCTATGCACAGCATTTGACTCTACAGCTCTATATGCCAAGAACAGATGCATACTGGGTAAGTATGCAGTTTAGGTTTGGCACCCTGCCCCTGCATGACTTCACTAGAATATGGAACAGCAGCACTGAGTCCACACGTAGATTCCCTGGTTGCAAAAACCATAAAGAGACTGTAGCTCACGTAATGTTTGCCTGTCCATTGTATGTGTTGCTGAGGAAAAAATGTCGGACCCCAATTTGGGAACTGACAATTACAGGAATGCATTGAGAATCCTGAAGTCCGATGCCGGCCACTGTTCGTGGGTGTGGTGGCAAAGTTCCTGGGCCAAATGTGGGGCATCAGAAGTAGGGCCAGAGGGTGAATGATAACTGATTTTATATCATGGTTTTAACAGGTCATAGGACCGCTAGTATCCAAGGAAGATGGTTTACACAGCTATATTGGGTGCATTCTGCCGTAATATTTCTATCGCTATACTGTACACAATATTTTGACCACCAACATGTAAAACTGCTAGGCGGTATCGAGGAGTGGAGATTATCAAGGGTCAAAACCATTGTACTCATTGTAAATATTTTATTGTATGAATCTATATTTTATGTATAGCTACCCCCTCAAACAATACTGCTGGTCTCCTTTTATTTACGTATGTTATTGCATTATTTAATGCCGTAATTTGCACATTGTAGCGGACCTTTTATGACAGGAAGTCGAAATAAAGTAAATACAACAACTTGTTTAATTTCCGGAGGTCTAAGATGGATTGCCAATTCTTTGTTTTTATGTTTATGAAGAAAAAAACATGAATAGAAGCCTGTTCCTTGCTGAGAATGTAAGCCTCTCTCTATGGAACCTTTGATTAGCGTAGCTAGCACTCCCTTCCAAAGCAGATGCAGATAAGGGGGCGCCCTTGTTTTGGTGAAGTGATGGGTGGAATCTGGTTGAACTCTTACATCTGACCATATGTTTTGAGATCCAAGACTTATTTGTCCAAAACTGTTTACCTCCATAGATTACAGAATTTTGGTATTGTTTCTCCCGCAGGATGGCGTAAGCAGCACCAGAACGTTGTCACTGTAGGTAAGCTATAAATAACAAAAAAAACTGTTGGTCTGATAAAAATTGACTCTAACAACAACTGACTAATCTGAATTGATTAAAGGAGTCCTTTTAAAAAGGATAGAATCCCATCACCCACGGAAGTGGCATGCTTTACTGGGATCTCTTCTTAGTTGCAAACCCTTGTACAACTAAGGGCTGCAACCTTCTCAGCGGTAGAAGGGAGCTCACGGATGTGGAATCTACTATGATCCCAGGATGTGGAGCCTCAATACTTGTTTAGAGGTGATGGTTGCAGTGCATGTGACAATTGTGTGTGAAAAAAGGTGATTTAAAATTGGCTACCAGGACACAAAGCAACTTTAATAGGCGCTATCCTGGTGTCAAAACTAAAACAGTGTGTGTACAGTTTCCAACAAATAACTGCAAAAAGCCCACAAGGTTGACAGGTCTACCTGTTTCAGCCTATGGATCTTCTGATCCAGGCTTTCATCAGGACCTTAGAAATAGAATCGCTACTGCAGTAGTGATTCCATTTCTAAGGCACTGCATTCCTAAGGCACTGCAACCATCACCTCTAAACAAGAATTGACGCTTCACATCCTGGGAACATAGTAGATTCCATCTTATGCTACTTCTCAAAACATCTGTGAGCTCCCTTCTACCACGGAGAAGGTTGCAGACCTTAGTTGCACTAGGGTTTGCAACTAAGAGGAGATGGGTGATGGGATTCTATCCTTTTAAAAAGGACTCTTTTAATCAATTCAGATTAGTCAGTTGTTGTTAGAGTCAATTTTTATCAGACCAACAGTTTTTCTTGTGTTATTTAAGGTTTAGATTGGGGATAAAATTATGTTTGGTCTTTAACCCGTTGGCTGCTTCGAACGTTCTGCTCCAGTGCTGAACGTTCGAAAAACGGGTGGGGCCGCGTCAGCCAAAGTCCGTGCGCAGCACTACCGAGGTAGTGCTTGCGACGACCGTTGGCCGACGGCAGCAGCCAACGGGTTAAATAGTTTCCCTAGGACCCCCTGGTTCAATAATTTTGGGATACTATAGGTAAGCTAGCCTAAGCACTACTGATAGCGTTGCTAAGTCTGATACCTCCGGTATCCTCCTTGATACAGATAAGTATCTCTATCATGCTTTCCTCTAAAGTGTGCTTCTTTCGAAATTGAACGTGCCAAAAGATCTTGCGGTGTCAGTCAGCCTTGACTGCTTGCACAGTGTCGCCAGCATGCTTGCCAAACAGAGCATCGACGTGGTAAGGTAAAAATATTAGATATATTTGCACCTTAGGTTCTAAATGTAATGCCTTGAACCAACCTTGGCGTCTAAGGACCACTGACCCGGCCAGTTGTGGGAAACCTATTGAAGTTTTAGCTATAGAGCAAGCTATGTTTACTGATGAGGATGTTTCGACCCCTGCATAATCTTTTTTGTTTCTGCCCTTTCTGTCCTACGGCAGAAATTCTATACATGTGGCAATGTCTGAATACATCTCATGGTTATACCTGCCCCATAATGCCAGTGAATTGGCAATCCGTACAGTAGTACCAGGCATAGTTGAGAACATCTCCTTGCTGGTTAAGCGGGGTTATGAGTGACAAGGTTTTCAATGATTGCAATTCCCCCCGGATATATCGACAATTGAAATAAGTCTCATGGCTTTTCTACTAAAAATCAGAAAGAGAACAAACCATTGCTTAATTGCTTTTGAAAGTTGGAAGCGTTGGGCCGCTTGTTCCTTAAGGGTCTGGAAACCATCAAAAATCATCTGCTCGGCCCCGGAAAGAATGGTAATATTTGACACTGGGATCACTCTTTCAGTGGCAGGAGCATCGGAGGATGTGGACATATCGGGCACCAGGCTCAGGAAAGTGTTAGAAGTAATCCTGTAACATGCACTGTAGGTCTAGTACTAGAGCTACATAGACCTGACCCATGCTCGGAAGTTGGGGGCGGAGAGAAGAGGTGAAATTGCTCCACATATTGCCTCTCCATATGTTGCCGACTGTTCTAGACATGCTCATATTGGTCACCTTAATTCATGATATTAAGTTAGTCTGGATAATATTTATTTTGTTCTTGTTGATGTCTATTGTGCTTTAGTCGTTTGTGTTGTCATCGAGATCGAAGTCGATGTGGTGGACGTAGATGACTAGGCTGACGTCAACAATGTTTTTTCGTCGACAAGGCTTTCGTTGTAGACGAGGCCATTTCAGAGGATGCAGTCATAGATGAGGCCGCTGCAGACGAGGTCATCGTGGACACTGCAATTCGTAGACAAGGCCATTGTGGACATAGTTATCGTAGGCGATGTTATCACAGACGAGGCTGTCATCACAGACGACCGTCAGAGACAAACATCCCACATGAGACCGTTGTAGACAAGGCTGTCCTAGATGACCATCATAGACGATGCCATCGTAGATGAGGCCATTCGTAGATGAGGCCATCGTAGACGAGGTTGTCGTAAACGAACGTCGTAGATGATCATCGTAGATGAGGCTGTTAGCGAAGACGTTATAGATCAGGGCATCGAGGATGACTGTCATAGACAACGCCATTGTAGATGATGCCCCTAGTAGCTGCAGCCATCCGTAGCTGAGGCCATTCGTAGATGAGGCCATTTCTAGATAAGACTAAAGAGGGGGACGAGTTGGATATAGGTCCAGTGGCTCGTGCTCCTGAATAATAGAGTTGTCACTAAAGAGGGTCACGGTTCCTGAGTAAGAAGTAAAATAAGAGGGGGGAGTGCCGTTCTTTAAAAAAAGGGGAGGGGGGGGGTCGGTGAGACCTTTACTTGATGCGCTCACACACCTCGAAGGATGTCATGCTTCATCATGGGGCGGTGCTCCTCGTCGGGTTGGCGCTGCAATGCCCTACGGGTCCCTCGAAGGGTCACTTTGTCAGAGATCTTTTTAGTGATCTAGCCATTAGGTTTGTGCGGGTCTGAGTTCAAAGGTTTGTGAAGTGTAAATGTTAAAAGGTGGCTAGAGGGGAACTAAGGTAGCTTATTTGGATCACTGACAGAATATCGACGGACAGAATATTGAGCTACAGGAATATCGAGTCTTCAATATCGAGGGACAGAATATCGACAGCCTATCTCTACAATGGTAAGTACAAAAATATCGAAACCAAAATATCATTGCTTAAAATATCGTTGTTTAAAATACGTTTTTTTTTAAATGTCTTAAAAATAAAATAAACATAATTAAATAATAAATATAACTAATACAAATATAGTTAGAATTATTTACAAATGTTAAGAACTGATAAATGATAAATGTAATATAAAAAAATTAAACATATTTTTTATATATATATTAACTTAATATTATTAACAAATAATCATTTTATTTAATTATAAATGTTAGAAACATAAGAAAAGTTATAAATACATATATATAAACCTGTAATATAAATATAAAAATTCAAAATATATATAATACATTAAAATATTAAAATTAATATTTATTTAAAAAATAATAATTTACACAACATTAACTATAAAAGTAGGGAAATGTTGGATAGCGTAGGGGATACAATTACTATTCCCACTACAAAAAGTGCAACAGTAGGGAAAGTGTTGGATAGCGGGTGGGTAAAAATGACTATAGTCAAAAACAAAGAAGGGAGGTAGAGCGAAACGAATGGATTCTTGCTCCACTGGGATACTTAGATAAACACAGAGAATCCAACCAAGAAAGGGAGGGGAGGGGAGTGTTTTCAACGTGTGTTGAAGCACTCAGTGTTTTGAAAAATACCCCTCACACACCAAAAGGCCCCTTGGTGTCATGCTTCATCATCGGGGTCTTCGCACCCCTCTATCGGGATGCGGCGTGCTGCGACCTACGACTACGCGGGAGCACTAATAGTAAAGACTATGTGTGGTGTTGGTGTGTGGGGTGTCTTAGGTTAAGTGAGTGGTGGGATGTGGTGAAAAAATTAAAAAATACCTGGCGCATGAGTTTGAGGAAAAATTTATTCTGAACTCTGGCTGGTATTATTAAAAGAAGTGCAAAATGAGGTCAGGGCTGTTATATTAGGGAACAGGACCTCTGGTGTGCGTTGTCGACATGTTTCGGAGCCAAGCTCCTTCTTCAGGACGGGGGCACAACCTCCCCACCTTACTCATGTTTTTCTAAAATTAAAAAGTGTATTATACAGAAAAGTGACGAAAATATAGGCTAAGTGTGCCTACAGCGGTCTGCTATAAGTACAATGACCTGCAGAAAGACAAAAAGGAGAAAACAACATTGGTTACCCTTGTAGCGGGTAGTTCAAGCAGGTGCAGTCACCTGGAACCTCACCATTATGCTTGTTTTAAAGCCTGTGGAAGGAAAAGGACTCACAAAACTCACAACATAGAACACACATGTACTGGTACTTAGAGTTATTATTGGTCCTACTTGTGAAGCTTGCTTTTTTGCCTCATGAGCATAGAGAACGTCTGGGGTGTTGCTATTTTTGCAATCTGTTGGGAAGAATGATGTAAGATTTAATAACTCATTCTTACTCACTTTGGTTTTAGGAGGGTGGTCTTAATTGATCAGTCTGTGGATTACTCACGATTACGGGACGCTATGGACACCGTCTACCCCCACACGCTGCTCCGCTGGTTCTGAATGGTAGACCAGTGGTCATGCTATTTATACCCTGTTTCTTAATGGGCGGAAGTATCTGTGTTTCCTAACATGGGTGTTCCGCTCCATGTTAATTGACAGATGCCCATGTTTGGAACGTCCGCTAATTTGCCTCGCGCATGTCTCTCCGTCATGTAATGACATGGCATAGACGTCTGGTGATTCTCCCCGTAGGAGCATGGTAACTGATCACTCGCGCATGCGCACGCCAGTGATAAATGGCGCATGCGCGATTGCTATTGTCATTTCTGACAGACACTGATTATCGCGCATGCGCTTCTTGGATTCCAGCGGTCCTTTCAGTACTGTCTGCGCTTTCAATGGGGCAATTTCTTTCTTGTTGAAGCCGGTTTATCAAGAACTTCAGTTTTTTGGTCTCAGAAGTATCCTGATTGAGTAACTTCAGACATATGATTGTGGTCGCGCTGTATTTATCCGATTAGTTATAATAGTCTTCAATTTCAGAGATATTTATTAATTGAAGTTCTATTTTTTGACATACTGGAAGGACCGTTTCACCGGTCATTGGTCATTGGTCAATTGGGTCCACGGTAAATCGTCATTAAGCCCAATTTTATGGGTTCCAAGCCTGAAAACCCATCTCTGTTCCTTCTGGAAGAGCCCAGCTTCAGAGGGTAGTTGCTCAATAATTGTCCAGTTTAGGTCATTTACGCAGTGTCCAGCAGTTAGGTAGTGAGTTGCCATTTTCGTTGTGCTCTTTTTGCAGCGTACATTGCTCTTATGCTCGTTCATTCTTGTTTTAACGGCCCTCGTTGTCATACCAACATACTCAAGGTTGCAGGGACATTTGATCAGATATACTACGTTTTTAGTATTGCAATTTGTGAATTTCCTTTGCTCCCAAGTGGTTCCATTACGGAAGAAAAGTTTTTTGCTTTTCTTGGTCAGGTGGCAGCTACTGCAGTTTCCACAGGGAAAGTGGCCTTGGACGTCAACAGATGGTTGCGTAACGGTTGTTGTTGATTTTGGTCTTGTGTGTACCAATATGTCTCTTAGGTTACGCCCTCTTCGGTGAGCAAACATAGGTTTTTCAAAGTTCAGGTTGCCACAGGTTAGTATCCTCCAGTGTTTATTCACAATTTTTGATACTTCGTTGGACATGGTGTTAAAAGTTGTCACACATATAGGTCTTTTATTCTCCTTAGCTTCTGTGGTTCGGTCCTCCAGTAGGGCCTCTCTGTTGTTATTCGTAGCTCTTTTCAGTCCTTTTGCAATGATTCTCTTGGGGTACTCTCGTTGCTTTAGCTTCTCACTCAGGTCTTTCGCCTGTAATTTGAAATTGGACACATTTGTACAGTTACGTCTCAGACGTAAAAATTGTCCATAAGGCAAATTTTCACGCAAGTGCCTGGGGTGAAAGCTGTCGTATCTTAGCAGACAGTTTCTCGATGTTGGCTTGAAATGGGTAGTGGTTTTTAAGCCCCCATCTTCTGCATAAATATTTAGATCAAGGAAGACTAGTAGGTTGGATGACATGGTACTGGTGAATTTGAGGAAGGCATTTTGGTTGTTCAGCCATATTTGGAATTCCTCCGCAGATTGTCGGTCACCTTCCCAGATGACTAGGACGTCATCTATGTACCTCCTCCAGCATTTTATGTTTGCTCTGTATGGATTTCGTTCATTGAGAATTTTTGTGGTCTCTAGGTGATGTACATAGAGCCCCGCCAGGCTCGGCGCAAAGGTACTACCCATGCTGGTTCCATGGCACTGTTGGTAGATCGTGGTATTGTATTGAAAGAAGTTTTTTTCTAGGGCCAGGAGTTGTAATACCGCTTTTGTGTCTTTGAGGTGGATACCTCAAAGACACAAAAGCGGTATTACAACTCCTACAGGACATACCCTTTGACCCGGGCAGTCAACTCTTGATTAGCCTGGACGTCGAAAGTCTTTATACCAGCCTTCCCCATGACGAAACACTCATGATCATTGAAGAAGTTTTGTTCTCAACACAATGGAAGTATCAAACACCACGAGGACTGGTTCTAGAGTGCATCTCACTGGCCCTAGAAAAAAACTTCTTTCAATACAATACCACGATCTACCAACAGTGCCATGGAACCAGCATGGGTAGTACCTTTGCGCCGAGCCTGGCGGGGCTCTATGTACATCACCTAGAGACCACAAAAATTCTCAATGAACGAAATCCATACAGAGCAAACATAAAATGCTGGAGGAGGTACATAGATGACGTCCTAGTCATCTGGGAAGGTGACCGACAATCTGCGGAGGAATTCCAAATATGGCTGAACAACCAAAATGCCTTCCTCAAATTCACCAGTACCATGTCATCCAACCTACTAGTCTTCCTTGATCTAAATATTTATGCAGAAGATGGGGGCTTAAAAACCACTACCCATTTCAAGCCAACATCGAGAAACTGTCTGCTAAGATACGACAGCTTTCACCCCAGGCACTTGCGTGAAAATTTGCCTTATGGACAATTTTTACGTCTGAGACGTAACTGTACAAATGTGTCCAATTTCAAATTACAGGCGAAAGACCTGAGTGAGAAGCTAAAGCAACGAGAGTACCCCAAGAGAATCATTGCAAAAGGACTGAAAAGAGCTACGAATAACAACAGAGAGGCCCTACTGGAGGACCGAACCACAGAAGCTAAGGAGAATAAAAGACCTATATGTGTGACAACTTTTAACACCATGTCCAACGAAGTATCAAAAATTGTGAATAAACACTGGAGGATACTAACCTGTGGCAACCTGAACTTTGAAAAACCTATGTTTGCTCACCGAAGAGGGCGTAACCTAAGAGACATATTGGTACACACAAGACCAAAATCAACAACAACCGTTACGCAACCATCTGTTGACGTCCAAGGCCACTTTCCCTGTGGAAACTGCAGTAGCTGCCACCTGACCAAGAAAAGCAAAAAACTTTTCTTCCGTAATGGAACCACTTGGGAGCAAAGGAAATTCACAAATTGCAATACTAAAAACGTAGTATATCTGATCAAATGTCCCTGCAACCTTGAGTATGTTGGTATGACAACGAGGGCCGTTAAAACAAGAATGAACGAGCATAAGAGCAATGTACGCTGCAAAAAGAGCACAACGAAAATGGCAACTCACTACCTAACTGCTGGACACTGCGTAAATGACCTAAACTGGACAATTATTGAGCAACTACCCTCTGAAGCTGGGCTCTTCCAGAAGGAACAGAGATGGGTTTTCAGGCTTGGAACCCATAAAATTGGGCTTAATGACGATTTACCGTGGACCCAATTGACCAATGACCAATGACCGGTGAAACGGTCCTTCCAGTATGTCAAAAAATAGAACTTCAATTAATAAATATCTCTGAAATTGAAGACTATTATAACTAATCGGATAAATACAGCGCGACCACAATCATATGTCTGAAGTTACTCAATCAGGATACTTCTGAGACCAAAAAACTGAAGTTCTTGATAAACCGGCTTCAACAAGAAAGAAATTGCCCCATTGAAAGCGCAGACAGTACTGAAAGGACCGCTGGAATCCAAGAAGCGCATGCGCGATAATCAGTGTCTGTCAGAAATGACAATAGCAATCGCGCATGCGCCATTTATCACTGGCGTGCGCATGCGCGAGTGATCAGTTACCATGCTCCTACGGGGAGAATCACCAGACGTCTATGCCATGTCATTACATGACGGAGAGACATGCGCGAGGCAAATTAGCGGACGTTCCAAACATGGGCATCTGTCAATTAACATGGAGCGGAACACCCATGTTAGGAAACACAGATACTTCCGCCCATTAAGAAACAGGGTATAAATAGCATGACCACTGGTCTACCATTCAGAACCAGCGGAGCAGCGTGTGGGGGTAGACGGTGTCCATAGCGTCCCGTAATCGTGAGTAATCCACAGACTGATCAATTAAGACCACCCTCCTAAAACCAAAGTGAGTAAGAATGAGTTATTAAATCTTACATCATTCTTCCCAACAGATTGCAAAAATAGCAACACCCCAGACGTTCTCTATGCTCATGAGGCAAAAAAGCAAGCTTCACAAGTAGGACCAATAATAACTCTAAGTACCAGTACATGTGTGTTCTATGTTGTGAGTTTTGTGAGTCCTTTTCCTTCCACAGGCTTTAAAACAAGCATAATGGTGAGGTTCCAGGTGACTGCACCTGCTTGAACTACCCGCTACAAGGGTAACCAATGTTGTTTTCTCCTTTTTGTCTTTCTGCAGGTCATTGTACTTATAGCAGACCGCTGTAGGCACACTTAGCCTATATTTTCGTCACTTTTCTGTATAATACACTTTTTAATTTTAGAAAAACGTGAGTAAGGTGGGGAGGTTGTGCCCCCGTCCTGAAGAAGGAGCTTGGCTCCGAAACATGTCGACAACGCACACCAGAGGTCCTGTTCCCTAATATAACAGCCCTGACCTCATTTTGCACTTCTTTTAATAATACCAGCCAGAGTTCAGAATAAATTTTTCCTCAAACTCATGCGCCAGGTATTTTTTTAATTTTTTCACCACATCCCACCACTCACTTAACCTAAGACACCCCACACACCAACACCACACATAGTCTTTACTATTAGTGCTCCCGCGTAGTCGTAGGTCGCAGCACGCCGCATCCCGATAGAGGGGTGCGAAGACCCCGATGATGAAGCATGACACCAAGGGGCCTTTTGGTGTGTGAGGGGTATTTTTCAAAACACTGAGTGCTTCAACACACGTTGAAAACACTCCCCTCCCCTCCCTTTCTTGGTTGGATTCTCTGTGTTTATCTAAAAATGACTATACCCACTCCAGCGAGTGCAACAGTAGGGAAAGTGTTGAATAGCGGGTATGTAAAAATTACTATTCCCACTCCAGCGAGTGCAATAGTTGGGAAAGTGTTGGATAGCGGGTGGGTAAAAATTACTATTCCCACTCCAGCGAGTGCAACAGTAGGGAAAGTGTTGGATAGCCGGTGGGAATAATTTACTGTTCCCACTACAGCAAATGCAACAGTAGGGAAAGTGTTGGATAGCGGGTGGGTAAAGATTACTATTCCCACTCCAGTGAGTGCAACAGTAGGGAAAGTATTGGATAGCGGGTGGGTTAAAATGACTATTCCCCCTCCAGCAACTGCAACAGTAGGGAAAGTTTAGATAGCAGGTGGGTAAAAATTACAATACCAACTCAAGGGAGTGCAACAGTAGGGAAAGTGCTGGATAGCGGGTACATAAACATTACTATGCCCACTCCAGCGAGTGCAACAGTTAGCAAAGACGTTATAAGGAAAGTGTTGGATAGCGGGTGGGTAAAGATTACTATTCCCACTCCAGTGAGTGCAACAGTAGGGAAAGTATTGGATAGCGGGTGGGTTAAAATGACTATTCCCACTCCAGCAACTGCAACAGTAGGGAAAGTTTAGATAGCAGGTGGGTAAAAATTACAATACCAACTTCAGGGAGTGCAACAGTAGGGAAAGTGCTGGATAGCGGGTAGATAAACATTACTATTCCCACTCCAGCGAGTGCAACAGTAGGGAAAGTGTTGGACAGTGGGTATGTAAAAATTACTATTCCCACTCCAGTGAGTGCAACAGTAGGGAAAGTGTTGGACAGCGGTTATGTAAAAATTACTTTTCCCACTCCAGTGAGTGCGACAGTAGAGAAAGTGTTGGATAGCGGGTGGGTAAAAATTACTATTCCCACTCCAGTGAGTGCAACAGTAGGGAAAGTGTTGGATAGTGGGTGGGTAAAAATGACTATTCCCACTCCAGCGATTGCAACAGTAGGGGAAGTGTTGAATAGCAGGTATGTAAAAATGACTATTCCCACTCCAGCGAGTGCAACAGTTGGGAATGTGATGGATAGCGGGTGGGTAAAAATTACTATTCCCACTCCAGCAACTGCAACAGTAGGGAAAGTGTTGGATAGCGGGTGGGAATAATTTACTATTCTCACTCCACCAAGTGTAACAGTAGGGAAAGTGTTGGATAGCGGAGGGGAATAATTTACTATTCACACTCCTGCAAAATAGTTAACATTAATTAACTAATAATTAATTTATCAAAAATAATTTACCTTGGGGGGCGTGGCTAGCGGCCTGCGATGGCGGCCGCAGCTTAGAGAGGCTCCCGAGAAGAGGCGGCTTCTCGCACTAATCCGACATAATTATCCTGATTTTGACGGTGCTAGAAGGGGTGGACCGGATCCGGAGTCCTTGCGGCATCCAGCACAGCGTTTTTGGGACGGTGGCGGCCAGTCGGCAGGACCGGAGCGCTTGACGGAGCCCGAGGAGAGGTGGGGCCTATAGTCAGCCTGCAAGCAGCGGAGTGGTGGGCGCGCTGAGGCCGACCGGAAGTTGATCCTCGGCGGCGGTAATTGGCCGGAAGTGCCGGCTCATCGGGCGTGTTGCCCGAACATCCGTGGAAGATCCCCCGAGAGCCCGGTGGCACGGGCGGGGCTCAGCGACCTCCAGCAGCAGCCGGCGTGGCCGTGGGATCGGACCCGGAGGTGCGGATAACGCCGCAGATCGCGGATTCAGAGACGCCATTTTAAGCGCTGAACGCGCGTCCCATCCCTGCAGCGGCGGCCCTTGTGGGGCGGAGGTCTGGCCGGCATCCCGGGTACGCACACGGGGGTCCGCTGCCTTAACGAACTAACCTTTGACGGCGGACGGGCCGGAGACGGCCGCAAACGGCGGGGGCGGTGAATCGGACACCCCCCCTCCCCCCTCCTACTAAAACTTTATCAAGGGCTGAAGGACCATTGACAGCACACACGCCGAAGGGGCACCTTGTCTCAACGGAACGCGGGAACACGATCAGGAACATTTCCAGGCCCGTTGTACCCCGCCGGATGTAGGCTCGGTGGACAGCTTGAATTGCAACACGGTAGGGCGAGCAACCGCATTAATTCCCACTGTGTGCATAACGCCCTGCCTGACTCCGCATGGTGGTTGGGGACAGACCCAGCGATCACAGGCACACGAGGGATCACTGTTTTCACTCACAGAGGACATCGCAAGTCGGCGGGTGTCCGGCCCTCCTTGGCTCGGGCACTGTTCCTCGGTGACTGGCTGTTACGCCGGCACGCACTGAATCATGGCACACAGAGGCCCCCTGCAAAACGCTACCCAGGCCAAATTGGACAAATTTGCCTATGACAGGCAGTCTCCTCCCCAGGAGCAACGCAAGACGGCGGGGAAGACGACAGAGACCGAAGGGACAAAAAAGGCCACAATTGAGGACGTCTTGGCGGCACTGGCTCAAGTACAGGCGACAGTGGGAGCTACAGCCACAGAGGTCACCTTGATACGAGCGGACCTCCAGAAAATGTCTGAAAGGGTCAAGCAGGTGGAGGTTGTCACCAAATCATTGGTCGAAGATGTGTCCGAACTACAAACGGCGATGGAACGGCTGCAAACAGACAACAAACTGCTTCGAGACAAACTGGATGACCAGGAAGGACACTCCCGGCGCAACAACGTCCGAATTTTAGGTGTACCAGAATCGGAAGATACGGGGGCAATGGACCTCTATGTGGAGGACATAATCAAAACCAGGCTCCAGCCAAAGGGTCTGTCGAATTTCTTTTCGGTGGAGCGGGCCCACAGGGTGCCGGGGGGAAAACCTAAGACAGGAGGCCCACCTCGGCCAATATTGGCAAGGCTATTCAATTTTAGGGACCGCGACGCCATCCTGCAGGCCGCGAGAGTGGCGCCGGCCATCCAGATCCAAAACTCAAGAATAGCGTTCTTCCCGGACTACACGGCGGAGGTCTCTAGGAGAAGGAGGACATTTTTGGAAGTGAAAAAGACGTTGAGGGAGAAGGAACTGCAATACTCGATGCTATTTCCGGCCCGGCTGCGAGTTGTAGCGGACAAAAAGGTGTGGTTCTTCGACACCCCGAACGCTGCCCGGGACTGGCTGGAGGGATGACGCACCGTGGACCGGCAGCGGAAAACACACAGACAGAATCACGACCGCGGAGGGACCAGCGGGACAGGCTCACAAACATCCGGTCGAGGAGGAGCGGAGGGCTCGCCCTCACATGGATTTGAAGGTGCCGGCGGTGAGGAGTGACCCCTACTCTGAGGATGGCGTCGGTGGCGATCGCTAACCGTTGACACACCGTTTAATAGCTGCACGTGGACTCTGGCGAGACTACCCCAAAAGCACGCAGGGATGCCGCCTGCTCGGGGAGACACTCTCCCCCCTACACGCAAGTACTCTGGTTGTGGGATGGGTAAAGCACTCTGCTCAGTTGGGGGGGCGGGCAGTTGAAAGTCCGTTAGGCAGGGATGCAGGGAGGGGGGGTTGGGGAAGGGGGGGTTTGTTTGTAGTTAGGAACACACTTGTACGGTCAAGGACGAAGACTAGACTTCTACATGGGCCAATACACTGGCGAGAGGAGAGGGCAGGGGTGTACGGCTCCCGGGGGCGCCTTCGGCACTTCCATATGCATCTATACACCCGGCCCCAGCACCGCACTCGCCCATCGATGCACCATGACCCCATAGTCTCCAATGGCTGGCGTTCTAATTCCAGATAGGAGTGGAGTAGACGTTGAGACACAGTGCCCCTCCTACGCCTCATGACCTGGAACGTGAGAGGACTGGGTGACAAGGTGAAACGGGGGCTGGTACTAACCGCGCTTAAGAGACTAAAACCCACCATAGCGCTAATGCAGGAAACCCATTTAACTGGGGGAGCTACCAAAGCCATGGATAGGCGAGGCTATAAGATGATAGTTCACTCGGGTTTCACGTCCGGATCCAGAGGGACCGGCATCCTGATACAGAAAAACACACAATTTATCCCCCTACTTACTAAGACTGATGATCAAGGCTGTTTCGCGGCCCTGCAGGGACAGTGGGAGGGGAAGCTTCTCAACCTAGTTTCGGTATACATTCCACCGGCACTACACTCGGTACACCTCCCAAAACTGGGTGACTTTATTCTGTCTCTCCCCGAGGGGGAGGTTATCCTTGGAGGGGACTTCAATGCGATTCTGGATGCACAACTTGACCGGTTTCCGACGCCAATACCCACGGGAGGGGTCCCCCGCCTCCAACGTTTCTTAACAGCCATGGGCCTGATTGATATCTGGAGACACCTCCACCCCGGTACGAAACATTACACCTTTCACTCCGCAGTACACGGGAGTCTATCGAGGATTGACCACTTTATGACCCTGGGAAACGGTATCCAGCACGTAGACACAATGACAATTCACCCTCGAGGAATCTCGGACCACTCCCCACTTACTCTCACACTCTCTTCCCGGGAAAGAACACGCAAACGCATATATCCCATACAGGCTACTTATCTCAAGATTCCCCAGGTCCGCAAAGCTCTTACAAAGGCAACAACACAGTATTTCACTGAAAATGTCCACTCCGTGCACTCCTCCGAGGTACTCTGGGAGGCATACAAAACCGTCTTGCGGGGACAAGCCATAAACACCATCACGGGTTACAAACGAGAACGCTCTCAGGAACTAGATGATCTGGACTTAACTTTGCAGAAATTGACGACGGCAGATGAACAACACCCTACTCCTTCCACCCTACACGCACTGACACTGCAACAGCAGCTATATAATGATCACTTACGCGTCCACGTAAAAGGACACCTAACTGACACTCAAAACAGGATCTATGAGGTAGGCGACAAGGCGGGGAGACTCCTGGCGTGGCTTGACAAACGGGAGGGAAGCTCTAGGGGAATCCAACGTCTGAGGGACGAATGTGGAGGAATGCATACGAACCCGGAACAAATTGTTGAGCTGCTGGCAGCCCACTTTGAACGGGTATACACCCCAGAGCATATAATTACTTCTGAAATGGCCAGAGAGGTATTAGCGCCGATCGCGGTTCGAACACTGTCCTCGGAGGTGTCATGTGAGTTAGATGCGGACATCACCGCTGATGAAATACAACTGGCTATTCGTGCCTTGAACCCGGGTAAAGCTATGGGGCCTAACGGGATACCAGTAGAGTGGTATCAAGCAGTGCCTGAGACCCTCAGTTCACATCTGCTGGGGATGTTTGAAGAATGTCTGGAGAAGGGGTCACTCCCGCCGGACCAGAGAGCAGCGACTATAGTGGCCATCTCCAAACCGGGGAAACCACCTGATGAATGCTCCTCATACCGCCCCATCTCGCTGCTTAACGCAGAAGCTAAAATACTTGCTAAACTCCTAGCGACGAGAATATTGCCCCACTTATCTTCTCTCATACACCCGGATCAGTCCGGATTTATGCCACACAGAAATACGGCGTTAAATCTGCGCAGACTGCACGGAGTACTGGCCAAGGTGGAATCGGTCACGTCACAAGCAGTGATATTAGCCCTAGATGCCAAAATGGCTTTTGACCTTGTGGAGTGGACATACTTGTTTGAGGCGCTGTCTCGCATGGGATTTGGACCCCGCTTTATTGCATGGGTCAGACTGTTGTACACTGACCCGGTTGCCCGGGTGGTGGCCAATGGACATATCTCACGGTTGTTCCCGTTGGGGAGAGGTACGAGACAGGGCTGTCCCCTCTCGCCGTTGTTGTTCGCGATCTCACTGGAACCCCTTGCCACTCTTATTAGAACCTCGCCCCTACTTAAGGGCATCTGCTGGAGGGAGGGTTGGGAGGACCGGCTGTCTCTGTATGCGGACGACATGCTGATCTACTTAGCTAATCCTGACAGCGGAGTACCGGCCCTATTACATCTCTGTGATACCCATGGCAGAATATCCGGCTATACACTTAATTGGAACAAATCGGAATTGTATGTTCTGAAGGGGCGGATTCCGGCCCTCGACGCGGGGGTCCTCTGAGGATAGCGGGCACGTCGTTTAAATATTTAGGCATTCACGTCACTAGAGATTCCACAGAGTTCATGGACAAAAACTTGAAGCCACACCTAGATAGGCTCAAACAGGACGTTAAATTTTGGTCGGGACTCCCGCTAACGCTCTTGGGACGAGCTGCACTTTATAAAATGATGGCCCTGCCAAGATTTTTGTATGTCCTTGAGAACACACCTTACCCGGTAGCCCCTAAATTCTTTCAAACGGTTGCTGCATTGGTCTCTAACCTTTTATGGGGGACCCTCCCCGCTCGCATCGCCCAATCCAAACTGCATAGGGGATGGTTTGACGGTGGCATTGCCCTACCCAACTTAAAATTGTACTACTGGGCGGCGCACCTTAAACCCATCAACCAATGGCTCCACACTTCCCAAGAAGAGCCAGCATTCCAGGCTGACAGGGGGCAACTGGGCACTGACAGCTTGTTGGCTCCATTATATGACCACCGTAAAATTCGCACCTTAGTGGGGCCCACCAAACTAACGGTAACGCTCTGGCACAAGGCGACGGCTGCTCTGGGCTGGAAAGGGAAAATCACCAGGCTGACTCCACTGTGGGACTCCCGAGTCCTTGGTCACATGAGGAACAGTAAGGGATTTTCACACTGGGATACTATAGGGATATCCACGGTGGGCGATCTGTGGGAAAGGGGGGGTGGTGCCCTTCAATCGACTGAGAGAATTGTATGACCTCAGCGAGAGGGAACTCTACAGATACATCCAGATACGACATGCATTGTTAGCGGCTCTGCCCATAGACACAGACCTGCCCGAGTCTTCCCCGCTGGAAGATCGCCTCCTCACTGAATTTATGGTTGAGCGCGCAACCTCTCTCACCTACCGCAAATTACTCAACAACTTACCAGACCCAACACTGACCTTAAAGGCGAAATGGGAGGGGGACACTAGTGAGATGGACGAACAGGAATGGAATGGGGCACTGGCATCACCCAGGGAGGTGGGCATCTCCGCAAGACTACGTCTAGTACAACTCAAAATACTGCGCAGGGTGTACTACACAAGGACAATGCTACACCGTATTCACAGAATTGAGCACCCTTACTGCCTTCGTGGCTGCGGGGAGGAGGGTACGTTCTATCACACCATATGGGACTGCCCCCGGACTCAGGAATCTCACAAACACTAGAGATAACACTATTGCCTGAACCGAAGAGGTGCCTTCTAAATATATGGGAACCTACGGATCTCTCCAGACACGGGCGACTCTGGGTTACAATAGGGTTAATGGTAGCAAAGCGAGATGTCGCGCAGCGCTGGGGGGTGTCGGAAGTGCCGACCAATACACAATGGTGTTTAAATATGGATAAGGTAATGATAACAGAAAGGGCGGTATACTCAAACCGTGCCTGCCCGGGGAAGTGGAATAAAATCTGGACCAAATGGAATATATATAGAGGGGAGATCTGCGACCCCTTGCCGGAGGATGACCAGGAGGAGTCGGATGAAGAGGAGGTAGAGGGCTGACGGAGGGAGCGCTCTGTCAGAGGGGGGGGAGTCCAGGGATTGGACGAGTGGCCTTTTTATACATTGACACGCAAGATTAACGGGAGGGAAGTACATGGAGCGCCAATTTAAAGGCTTAAATACTTGGACACGAACATGACCCTTAGGGACTGTACCGAGACTAGGGGAGGGTCTGACATGAGAAGTCTGGGAGAGATATTTACACGCGTTTCATACTGCTATATCAATGACCACATTATTGTTACTAACAGTTACTTTGTTTGTTTTTGTTATACACATTGAAAAATCCAAAAACCATTACTTTCTAAGAAACTGATGCGGGTGCCACACCTCTTACTTGCAGCAACTGTAATGTGATGTACACTATTGAATACTCTACCAGAGATTTTATGGTGCTGTATCGAGATTGGAATCGTGCTATAGCGGCCAGCCCGGTGGGTTGTAGGCATTCCGCAGTGTAACTGAATGATGCAATAAAGGTTTTTGTTAAAAAAAAATATATATATATATATTAAATCTTACGTGTTGTAAAGTCCAAAGTTAAGTTAGGAAAATTTAGTCCCTCATCTGTATGGGCACTTTTTCATTCTGTCATATAAGACTCCGGGTAACATTAACTTAAGTGATGGACTTTTTAATCCTGGCACAGCGACTCACCAATTAAGAAATTTGAATGCCATGGAAAAAAATAATAATAAATAAATAAATAAATAATTTACCTTCCACTATATTCCCCTATAAACTTCACCACCAATATTGTAAAATATTACACAATTAACATAATTATTTCACAATTAATTAACTAATAACATTTCACAAGCAAATTAAAAACAATCAAAAATACATTTGTTCAATTAACACTATAAAATAACTTTAAATAAATACTGTATATAAAAAATAACATTTTTATTAAAATTAAATTACTTCCCACCCTATTCCCCTATCACCCTATACAAAAATGACACAACTAAAATATTTACTAATTATTTATTAATAATTAATATCCAATTAATAACTAATTAATACATGTTTAACACAACTAACAATATAAAATATTAATTACATAAATATTAATTAATATAATGAATAATTAATTAATTGTAATTAAATTACTTCCCACGCTACTCCCCTATAAAACCACAACTCGCTCCTCAAAAAAGTACAACATTAACATATTTACCAATGAATTATTAATAACCAATTAATAATTAATTAATAACAAATAAATAATTAACAAATTGATTAACACAATTAACAATATAAATGATTAAATACAAAAATATTAATTAGGTAAATTATTAATTAATTAATTTAAATTAAATACTTCCCACCTTATTACCCAATAAACCCACAACCGGCTACGGAACTGAAACGCAAATTTTTTTTTTTTTCATTAATAACTTCTAAAAAATTATTATTAAATATATTATAATTAAATTACTTCCCACACTATTCCCCTATAAATCCACAACCCGCTACAGAACTCAAAAACGCAAAACTTAATTAACATAAAATTAATTACTTGTAAAAAATTCAAACATACATTAGAAAAATAAGCTATACTTTTAACACATATACTAACATGCAAAACACAAAAAAATGAGATATTATTAACAACTATATTTTTACTAAAGATATTACTAACATCCATATTAATTGAAACAATATTTCTTACCTGCATGTCGATATTCTGGTCGACAATATTCTTGATGGTCGATATTCTGTCATTTCGATATTTAAACATCGATATAATGGTATATTGATATTTAGACATCGATATTATGTCTGCATACCAGCTTAATTTAATAAAAAGAACCCACTGTCATCATTAAAAAACCGAAAGGTTATATGCTGCTCGAGTGAAATAATGACCCTCAGTAGGTAGATGGGTATAGAGTCCATTTAGGACAGGGATAGGGCTGACATATTTCGCGCAGTGGAGTGGTCTTATGAGGAGATCCTTTGCGATTCTTCAGGACCAGTGGGGTAAGGACCGGGGAGAAGGGAACTAAGTGGTGGGGTTGTGCGGTGGCCTAGTTGAGTCTAGTAGTGCCACTCAATGGACCCGTATAGTGGTCCTATCTAAAACAACAAAATATATAAAGAGAGATATAAGTACAGTCAATATGAATAATCCCATGGAGTAGCATTGTCTCAATCTCCCCAGACAACACGAGGTCACCTTTCTTGTTACACTCGATGTGGAGGCACTGTACACAAACATCTCCCAGGATGCCACCATCAGGGTCATTTACGAGATCCTGAGATCATCAACGACAGTCTCATCCACACCTATGGAGTTCACCAAGGAGTGCGCTGGTATGCCCTAAAAAACAACTATTTCCAATACAAGAACCAACTACATCACCATATCAATAGAACATCCATGGGCAGCACTTTCGCGCCAAGCCTGGCATGCCTTTACCTGGCGAACTTCGTATCCTCACAAGTGTTCACCAATACAAACCATTACCTTACGGATATTAGCAAATGGATGCGCTACATCAATGATATTCTGGTTGGGGACGGAGGAAAGATACAAGGAATTCCATTTTTGGATTAACACCAAGAACCCGTATCTCAAGTCTACCCTCTCCAAATCCAACAAGGAGCTCCCCTTTTTGGGCCTTCTCATTTCCATGGATCAAGGAATCCTCAAAACCAAAACACACAAAAAACCAACTGACTACAATAGCCTCCATCCCATCAACAGCTCCCATCCTAAAGCACTCCGAGAGAATATACCATATGGACAATTCTTGAGACTAAGAAGTAACAGCAGCAGCACTAGCGACTATGATGTACAAGCGGACGCTCTCAGTAACAATCTCCATAACAAGAGCTACCCCAAGAAGGTAACCTGAAACACAAGGAAGAGAGCCTGCAACAACCACAGCGAAGCCCTCCTGGAGACAATATCGAGAACACAAGAAGCCACTATGACCTGTGTCATAACATTTACCCCTACATCTAATCAAGTGAAGAACATCATTCTCAAACACTGGAACATCGCCAACAAAGGGGAACTCCAATTAGAACGTCCCAGGTTTGCCTTCAAAAGGACCCAAAATCTCAAAGACATGCCGGTCCATTACCCGACCGCAGATAAAACACAACTAACCAAACCACATTATGGGACCTTCCTTCTGTCAAGGGTCACTAAGCGTGTGTCAATTGCAACACATGTGCCTCCACCAGTCACACTAAGGACCTCAAGATAGGCGATGTAACCTGGATTCAACGACAACATACCAATTGCATCACTAAAAATTGTGTTTGCCTAATCAGATATCTGTGTAACCTGTACTATGTGGGAATGACCACCAGACCAGTACAAATCCAAATCAGTGAACACAAAAGCAACATACACTGCAGCAACAGCATCACGAAAATGGGTAATAGTTTTGTTTAAAAATGCCACATCATAGACTAACTTACATGGACTATCCTGGAGGCCAATGCCTCTTAGAACACCACCTCCCTGTTCCGGAAAGAGCAACATTGGGTTGTAGTGTGTTATCTAGGAAACCTGAATCGATATTCCTATTTTATGCCCTTGTCTGGCTATAATCAATAATATCCATACAACGGCATAATAATCATACCCATAAATCAGTCGTAGCACATGCTGTCACATTAAGCAAGGCTACTTCTCCGGCCCCCTAGTAAGCACACCGAGTTCTCTAAACAAAACCAAGCCTCCAGCAACCTGGGAAATCCCCCTTGCAATTGTTTTGATTTCGTCCTAGAACTCCAGTAAAGCACTGTAAGAACGGCCAGTTCTTAGTGACATCTTTATTGACGTCTTATGTCCAACCTTATGTCAAACCCAGGCACCTTTCAGGTATAAATATACCAACGTTGCCTTAAGCAAACACACGGTGGTAATCCTGGAGCAGAGCAGCTATCTACTTCCGAAGAGCCCAGCTGATGCGAGAGCCCACGGACGCTGCCCCTCCTCCCTGACGCGCTGAGAAAGACGCTGTCTTTTCTCCTGCCGAGAAATCCAGCTCCGGCGTTTCCAGCCTACCCTCGCGGGTTGCTGGGATATCGAGTCCTGAGAGAGAGATACCAGACCTCCTGCTTTCTATTACCCAGGTACGGAACTGACTAAACCCTTACAGAGAATTCTTGAGTCAGATTCTTGGCAAAACAAACTTAACTTAAACTGCTACTTACTTACTCCTTCCCACGTATTAGGCTTAGGTCAGGTACACCGGGGTAGGCGTAGTTAGAAGCACCAGTTGAGTACGATTAGTCAATGTATATATGTATGTATCTATTTTATCTATTTTAAAGTATCATATGGCTAAGAAACCATATCAATGCTTTTACAGTATTATTTTATAATCCTACTTTTACTGTACGCACTTTATTTTACCATAAGTATTACAATCGTGGCAATTCATTTCTCTTGTATGAGGAAGAAGACTGCTCAATAAATAACACCTTTTATTGAAAACGCCCGTCTCTCTTGTCTCTGCATTCTGGTGAAACTAAGTACGCACATGTGGCTGAGTTAAATAGCTGTCTTTTGTTTTCACACGACTCTAGAGATACACTCTTATTCAGGGAGAGCAAAGTTGTCATGTTTTATGGTTGTCAGAAGCTAATCCCTTCTTGTCTATCCAGGGAGGTTAAACTCCTCCTCGTTTATTCGAGAAAGTTTCTAGTGACCTCTGAGCTAGCTGGCAAACCTTAAGTCTAATATAGTCAGTAGAGACCTAGATAACCTCAGTCCTACGTCTACACTGCTGAATATATTATTCCAATGCGCAGAGCCTATTGGGAATATAGGAACTACACTACAGGGTGTTCCGACTATGTTCAAACACCAATGGGTTGAATGATGAGATAGCTTAGATAAAATTACTTGATTTAACGATACTGTCCATCCCTTAGGCATCTACATTCTTCCTTCATCCATCCCACCACGTTGTGGCTGGCTTTCACTAGCCTCTTGGTCAGTGCTAGCACGACCACACACACACCGAATTATGAGTGATCCATTTAGGAATCATCCGATGTATGAAACAAACCGTTCACTATCATTAAGACTCCTAACCATGATGGCTGGCACCTACATAACTAACAAACAACAACTACTTGCTTTGTAGCCCAATTACGACCCTGACCTCAAACATACACCAAACGTGTTAACATTGTTAGTCTCCACGTCACATGACAGTCCAATAGTAGGAGTACCTCTCAATTAGGACAATCGGTAGCTCCCCTTGTGTCTGTTAAGTAGCAACATCATTCACTACCGCACTTTAGTCACTGACGGCTTATAATTACAAATAAGCAGTTTTAACATTGCTGCATACATATTCTGACACCATTCCAAGATGGCTCCATTATGTATGGGCGTACCCCGCCTTCTAAGCGACCTACACACATGTTACCATTATGCCACGATCAGGACACGTACAGCAACGCCCACTCTTTGTCGCCGCTCACTGAGCACAGGGCAACAGACTGTCTGGACCCCTCTCAGTCTGGGTTCCGACCCAAATTAGCATCGGCTCTGATTGCAGTCACGGATAACATTAAGCACTCCTTGAATAATGGGCAAGCAGCACTATTAGTGCTGCTGGATCTGTCCGCAACGTTTGACACGATATCCCATTCCATCCTACTTAATAGTCTAAGAAACATTGGAGTTCAGGGCCTTGCTTTCCAGTGGTTAGCCAGCTTCTTAACCCACTGTACCCAAACTATCAATCTTGGTACTTTACGCTCCCAAACATCTGAGATAACTAAAGGGGTGCCTCAGGGATCGTGACTCAATCCCACATTATTTAACATTAATGTGGCGCCCCTGGCGACTTTATTGAGGGATCTGGGTTTTACCCCGATCTCTTACGCAGACGATACTGTTTGATCAAAACGCTCTCAACATCCAATTAACCTTCAGTGAAGGTATGATAGTCATATCATCTTGGATGCAGAATAACTGTCTACAACTAAATACCAGCAAAACAGAGATCATGCTGTTTGGAGATGCACTTCTCCTCTGTTCCCCTGACTGGTGGCCTGCAGACTTGGGTGATGTCCCTGCCCCAAGAACAGTGGTAAAAAACCTAGGTGTACAGATAAAGCAGAAATTGACCATGAAGGATCAAGCTACGGCCATTGTGGGCATCTGCTTCCACGCCTTGAGCCTCCTGAGAAGGGTCTTTCCTCTTCTACCCATGACTGTTCAAAAAACCCTTCTTCAAACACTGGTCATTAGCAATTTAGACTATTGTAATACCCTACTGCTTTCAGCAAATGAGTCCTCACTGAACAGACTTCAGGTGGTCAAAAACATTGCAGCCCACTTAGTCTCCAACTCTCCTGCTAGGACCGCCTCTCTGCCACTTCTTTGAAATTGACATTGGCTGCCCATCCGTAAGCGTACTAAATTCAAGATCTGCTGCATAGTAGACAGGGCAATTCATGGCAAGGGCCCTAGGTATCTAGCAGATAAGACTCAACCGCTATCTTTCTTCCAGAAATCTGCTCTCTAGTTCTAAATGTCTCCTCTTGGTGCCTCGTATTAAGAAATCCCGTATCAGGGGGAAATCTTTTTACCATCTGTCCCCATCCCTGTGGAACTCACTTCCCAGCCTCCTCCGGAATTGTGACGACAATCTTCAATTCCGTAAGCTTTTGAAAACTGCCCTTTTCTGATAAATTCCTTGCCACTCCTAGCACTCCTGCAGCATGGAGATACCCTTCAGGGGGTGATTTGGGCGCTTTACAAGACTCAAATAATAATAATAATAAATACCGAAGCACTCGCACTGAACACCCTCCAAGCCGGGGGGAGGTCGGTAGGTTCAAGAACCTGTATATACCGACGCAACTGTAAAAACTGATTTATTGCTGCTTCCCGCATGCTCCTGTAACTTACTTGTTTAAAATGCCATGATTAATACTGACATTTCCGCACAGATGGCGACGGTCAAAACCTCAGCCGTGACCTATGGGATATTATGCTCATTTTGAAGGAGTAAGCGGCTACATCCTACTTACATAGACAGCACAGTGTGTTGTGAGATGTTTTGCCATTAACGAGTAACAACTCCTTAACTTCACCCTTAAAACATCTACGGTCACTAAATGACCATTTGAACAAACATACCGGGCATTATAACGTGCTCTTTTCACTTACTATGCAATGTATTGAGAGATTCATGCTGCAACGCTCACCACGTTTGTTTGACATGCCAGTATGATTCTTGCTTCAGTATTTTTAATTTAACCCATCAGTTTGTCTGTCCTACATCTACCTATATATTGTTTAACTCACGCCATTCACCTACCAACAAGAATAATTGGGTGAATTGTGTGTTTGGTTGTATTGAAAGATGACGGTCCACCGAAGGGGGACCCTTTCTCTACATTGAGACAATGCTACTCCATGGGATTATTCATTTTGACTGTTTGTACTTTTCTCTCTTTATATTTTTTGTCTTTTTAGATAGGACCACTACACTGGTCCAATGAGTGGTACTACTAGACTCAACTAGGCCACCGCACTTAGGGGTCGATTATGATTGCGGTGATTCCGCATCCTCCAGGCCGGTGAAAGCCACCTCCGGCCCGGAGGATGCGGAATCACCGCTGCGGACCTCCAAAACACCCACCGCCAAATTATGATGGCGGTGGGAACAGCGGCGGACGGCAGGTCCGTCCGTCGCAGATCCGCGGGGTGTTGGATGCAATTTGGTGGCGGTGTCTGCAAGACACCGCCAGCCAAATTATGATGGGTTTGTAAATATGCTTTTCCGCGGCGGACAACCGTCGTAGGCGAGGCATTCGTTGACCACCATCATCGATGAGGCCATTGTAGACCATCGTAGACAACTGTCACAGATGAGGCCATAGTAAACGACCGTCATAGACAACCATCATAGATGAGACTATTGTAGACGATCATCGTAGATGAGGCTGTCGTCGACGGCCATTGTAGACAACCATTGTAGGTGAGGCTGTCTTAGATGCCCATCGCATATGAGGCTGTCGTAGACGGCTGTCGCAGATGACACTGTTGTAGATGGCCCTCCTAGATGAGGCTGTCATAGACGGCCATTGTAGACGACCGTCGTAGATGACCGTCGGTCAACGAAGCCATAGTTGACGACCGTCGCAAACGAGGCTGTCGTAGACAACCGTCGTAGGCGAGGCATTTGTTGGCCACCATCATAGATGAGGCCATTGTAGACCATCGTAGACAACTGTCACAGATGAGACCATAGTAAACGACCGTCATAGACAACCATCATAGATGAGACTATTGTAGACGACCATCGTAGATGAGGCTGTCGTCGGCGACCATAGTAGACCATCGCAGATGAGGACATCGTAGATGACCATCGTAGATGAGGCCGTTGTATACAACAGTCATAGATGAGGCCGTTGTATACGACCATTGTAGATGAGGCCATCATAGATGACTGTCATAGACAATGCTACAGTCGATGAGGCCATCATAGACGAGGCCATTATTGGTGAGGCAGCAATAGTCCACCTGGTTCTTAACAATGATTTTGACAGCAGTTTTGCCGTTGACACCTCACTGTCCGGGAATGACAGTGAGGCGTCAGATGCCCAGGCAGTGGTAACAAGTTTAAAAATGACAATATAAAGAAGTATTACAATCAAAGAATGTGCCTTTTTACGCCGCATAATTTACTCGACCCTGCGCATAATTTGGCACTTCCCTGCCGCACATTTCCAGTGCCGTTAAAGTCTTCATTCAAGGATCAATCATGCAGCTCCATGGCGGACTCCTTTTAAGGGGTCTGTCTGGTCATCAGGTCTCCAGAGAGAATAACAATCCTGTATTCCATATATGAGACGTCTCTCACTTGTGTAGGGGTGCAGCTATCAGTCGGGAAACTGTGCCCAGGAACAGATGAGGTCCATTCTAACCAGTGCTGGCTGCAATCATTTTGACCACCTATCTGATATGATTTGTTTGTGGTATGTTTTCTTAGGATATGGCTCTGTGTTTCAAGGAAAGGAAAGAAGAAGCCACTTGCCAAGGCAGGGAGTGGAGGCCCGGAAGCGAAAATCACACTTCACAGATTCAAAGGTTCAGAGGCTATTTTCCATGACAGGGAGGGAGGGTAGTTGCTGCAAATTAAATGTAGACTTGCTGTGTGATTGGATGCTTACGTCATCATTCATCCAATCATAAAGCAGCTTAGATATGTGTTACGTGATAAGGAAGTGCTCTGACACAAAGTAGAGAATGAGCAGTGTTTTTCCTCGTTAGTGATTGGCAGAATGCATCATAAAATGCATAGCACTCAAAAATATGTCTGCCTTTGTAGCGTAGCCTGGCATACATGTGAATTCCTTTCTAGCAGTCTCTATTACAGCAAATGCTTTCTATTCACGTATGTCCCTGTGCGGCATTGACCCCTGTGAGCCTGCCCACTGTGAAGAGACAGAGCTTAGAGGGGACATATGGAGAGAGGAAAAAGTGTATAGACAAGTAAACTAGAAGAGTAAGTTTAAGAAGACAAAGAAGACACAGAGACAGTAACAGTAAGAATGCCCGGATGGAGTGAAAAAGAGATGCAACAGTAAAATGAGGGACACAGTTATTGGCTGAGACAAATGGTAGTGTCTAATATCTTGCACACACTTTAAACTTGAGAATGCTCAAAATGTAGAATTGAATGTTTGTGTTTCTAGGCAGAGGGAATGAGCTGTTAAGTGAACGTTGAGGGAGGCAGATGCATAAGATGACTGAGGCATTGCACTCTTTATCTTATTAATATAGACCTATGCAGCAACCAATCTACAAGACTCCTTGTGTGGTGTACAACTTTATACTGGCAATTAGGATAGGAAGGATTGATAGGTCTTTGCGTTCTGAGGAAAATCAGTGCTCAACACCAAACTACTGCAAACAGCTCAATGTACTGTACATGCATGCAGCACTATGGCTCGCCTTCTGGCTTCCATTATTTCATTAGCATTGTGACTGGAACTCATCTGTTCTCTCTACTTTGCACCCAGGCATTAATTAAACATGTTCGTCAGCAGTAACTGTTTTCAAAAATACTAATGTGTGCCAAGATCTTGACACATCCTTATCTTCTGCCTTCACGCAATCAGTTCATGCATTGCCTATTGCATTAAAACAAGTTATGATGGAAGAGCATGAGAAACTTAAAAAGGGATTACTGAATAAGTTGAAGCAGCTGTTTGGTGTGCTCCTGAGGTTTTAGCTCACAAAGCTTCAGACAAGGTGAGATTATGTATGCATTTTAGAGGTTGAAATAATTGTTAATGTTAATGTTAATGATATTTGTAGAGCGCACTGTTGCCCAAGGGTGTTCTGGCACTATAAGTGATGGTCCCCTATAGGCACAGATGGAAATGCCTAGAACTTTATGCATTAAATAACCAGGTTTTTAGGGCTTTTCTGAAGACGAACAGCTCCGTTGTATCTCTAAGAGAGATTGGGAGGGCATTCCACGCCTTGGCTGTGCCCACACAAAAACTTCTACCACCCCAATTGGCTTTCTTTGCCAATGGAATCCGAATCAGTGTGGTGGTTGGCAAGTATACTTTACCCAAGATGTCTTAAATGCTGTTGTAACTCAATGATATCAAGGTGATACATTGGACCTAAGGTCAGCTTATCAGAAGATCAAACTTAATCATCAAACCATGCATTTGACTTCTTTTATCACACTGCTTGGTGTGTTTAGATACAACAGGATGCCATCTGGTTGTGTATCTAAATTAGTCGTTGACAGACCAGTTGAGTGTGAAGGCGTGCAGGAGGACTGTTGGGATCTGCATGGACACAAAGTCTGTGAGATTACTGGTAGTGTCACAAGAGAACATGATTGGAAAAGATTTGTGGCCGATGACAGTACATTACAAGAACTTTTGTTACAGATTAAAAATGAATGGGAGCCTAAAGGTGTAATAAGTCCCAATTGTAAAAGGTTTTGAGAGGTGTGTATTGATGAACTGACAGAGCAACAAGGTCTCATTTTAATATCGCTGTTCATCAGTGATATCAATGATGTCATCAGTTATGTCATAAATAATGTCATAGAACATCTCATGAGTGATATTGTGTGAGGTCATAAGTTGTGAATTGTGAGGGCGCAAGTCATAGTTAAAGATACTAACTATTATGCCTGTTTTTTTTTTTTTTTGTTCAAAACATTAATGCCGTCTCTGAGAAATTCACCTAGCTATAAAGTTACTTTAACCTTTGGTTTTTTCCAGTAAATATGTAGTTTTATTTTTTTTAAAACAATATAATATATTTAAAAATACATAGAAACTAACTACTCCAACAATGTTTGCAATGAGAATGTTCAACTTCTTAGTTTTTGTAACCCACATATACAGAAATATTCCGGCATAGTTTTCATACTCTTTGTATGTATCTTTACACAAACGTCATATTCATATTTCAAAAAGACACTGATCAGTTTTTCCTATACTGTTAACTATGTGTTTTCACTATGTACAATTATTTAATGGTGTGTGATCCTTCTTGCAAGAGTCTTGCAGGATCGCAACAAAACTGTAGGGAAATAGTAGTATGTAGGATGGAGCATGCTCCCCACTGAGACCCGTCTCTTACATAAGAAAATAAGTTACTTACCTGTAATTAGGGTTACCCAGTATTGGTACCTTTCATAGATTCACATGCCTGAATCATTCCCCGTCGTCGAGCTGCGAGTCCCATGGTATAATAATTAAGCTTTATTCAAATAATGCCATAGGCTATAATGGCCTGAGCCTTGCTAATACAGCCTATCTATGTCCTTTAAAAAAAAGGACCAAATGTTGAATGCAGCCAATCAGCTGTTAGCACCCTCTAGAACCTTCCCAGCAGAGGCAGTTTCCCTCAGATTTTCCCAGCACAAGTGAGATGTGAATATCTTAATATATTAAGGAAACAGCCTCTAAGGGAAGGAGGGTGGGTGCAAGTGAATCTATGAAAGATACCAATACTGGATAACCATAGTCACAGGTAAGAAAACAAGTTACTTACCTGTAACTTTGGTTCCCCAGTATTGGTAACTTTCATAGATTCCCATGCTTTTGTATCATTCCCCGTCGTCGGAATGGGAGTCTCGGTAACAAAAATATCATAGCAGTAGGTACAAAAGAGAAAGAAAAGGGCCTAGGCCTCATTCCCTTTTGTAGCATATCACCCTCTTTTTGTAAAAGAGACCAAACTCTAGGCGTCAGCCAATCAGACTGCCACACCCCTTAGAACCCTCCAGAAGGAACCTCAGAGCCTCAGATTTTCGTAGCCGTTGTATATCCGACACCATATCTGCTAAAGGCTGAGTTTTCCTTGGGGAGGTGGGTGGGCGCATGAGAATCTATGAAAGTTACCAATACTGGGGAACCAAAGTTACAGGTAAGTAACTTGTTTTCTTGCCCCAGTATTGGAACTTTCATAGATTCCCATGCTTTTGTATCAGAATAGCAAGCAGTTAGACACCACAAATACATTTTGTATAATAATACATTGCAACAGTCAATACGATATAAGAAATACAACTGTGCAATCAACGGAAGGTGGGATAGAAGGTAAAGCTCACCAATCACTTGAAGAGGTTCCTTAGGACAGCCTGGCCCACAGCTGCATCATCTTGCTGTAAAGACTCCAAGCAGTAAAGCTTAGTAAAGGTGTGCACGCTGCTCCAGGTAGCAGCCCTGCAAATGTCTTTAATTTGCACCCCCGTAAAGAGGGCCGTTGAAGATGCCACTGATCTTGTCGAATGAGCACGAATCCTGCCAGCCAGAGGTTTCCCTGCTGCAGTGTGGCAATGAAGAACGGTACCTGCAATCCCCTGTTTAGACAGTGGAAGACCCTTGCCTGGACCACCAAAGGCAACCAACAACTGTGAAGATCTCCTAAACCCCTTAGTGCGATCCAAGTAGGATTTTAAGCACCGTTGCACATTAAGAGTGTGAAGTGTTTTCTCCGCCGGAGTAACTGGGTTAGAAAAAAACATTTTCAGAATCACCGGCTCGTTTAAGTGAAAGTCCGATGGTACTTTGGGAATGAATTTCGGGTTCATTCTCAAGATTACAGTGTTTCTCTTGAATTGTAGGAATGGCTCCTGGATGGTGAGGGCCTGTAACTCTCCAACTCTCCTAGCTGATGTGAGGGCCAAGAGGAGAGCCAACTTCCAAGATAGGTATTTCAAGTCAGAACGATGAATCGGCTCAAATGGAGCTTTCATGAGCTGAGAAAGGACTAAATTTAAATGGCAAGTCGGTGGCGGAGGCCTCACTGGTGGGTAGATTCTGAACAAGCCTTTAAGAAATTGCTTGACTATCCTGGACGACCATAATGAAGGTCCAGATCCAGACCTCCTGTACCTCGAAATGGCCGCTAAATGAACTTTAATTGATGAATGGGCCAGATTTGATTTAGCCAGTGACAACTGATAAGGCAGAAGTTGATGAGGCTTTGAAGTAAAAGGTTCTATCTTTTCCTTCCTACACCAAACACAAAACCTTTTCCATTTCAATCTGTAAGTTTTGTTTGTAGAAGGGGCTCTTGCCTGGGAGAGAACGTCTTTGATCTCACTGGAAAGGGGAAGATTCATGAACTCTCGCTGCTCAAGAGCCATGCTGTCAGGTGTAACGACTGTGGATCTGGCTGCCAAACCTGTCCTTTGGACATTGTGAGAAGATCCGGAATATCCTCCAGCGGCAACGGAGGAACTAGCGACATCAGATGGAGTTCTGTGTACCAGAATTGTCTCGGCCAAGACAGGGGCTACCAAAATCATTTTGCATGGCTCGATTTTCATCTTCCTGATGAGGCGTGGGATCAGGAGAATGGGAGGAAAAGCGTAAACAAATGTCCTCGACCAGGCTATCGAAAGGGCATTCCCTAACGATCCCTGGTGGTGACATCTGCTGGCGTAAGACTGGCATTTCCTGTTGGTCGGTGTGGCAAAGAGATCTACTTCCGGTCTGCCCCATTTGCTGAAGAGCTGTTCCAGAACCTGCTGGTTTAACTCCCACTCGTTGCTTACTGAAGATGACCTGCTCAGCTTGTCTGCGTCTTCGTTCAGCACTCCTGGTAAGTGCTCTGCTTCCAGTGAGATTTCGTGATGAATTGCCCATTCCCAGATCTGCTGCGCTTCCTGCGATAACAGAGGAGATCTGGTTCCTCCCTCTTTGTTCACATAATGCATGGCCGTGGTGTTGTCCGTCCTGATCAGCACTCGTGAACCTTGAAGTCGCGGAAGGAAGGCTTGCAGAGCTAGCCTGATCGCTCTTAGCTCCAAAAGGTTGATATGGAGCTTCTGCTCGCGAGGAGACCAATGGCCGCTGACATGCAGATCTTGCATCACTGCTCCCCAACTCTCCAATGATGCATCCGTCGTTACCATTTGAGGAGATGGAACGTTTGCGAAGGATAGACCTTGGGACAAGTTGTTTTGATGTGTCCACCATAATGCTCCTTCTTTCATCCTTGGAGTGACGGTCACTTTGTCCTCGAAGGATCCGTGAACTTGCTTCCATTGGAGGTCTAACTGTTCCTGCAGAGGACGCATCCGGAGCCTGCAGTGAGGAATTAGGGGAATACAAGATGACATTACCCCCAGCATTGATTTGTAGTGGCGTACTGAAAGACACCTTTTTCCTTGAAAGTTTCGAGCTAGTCTTTCCAGTTTCTCCTTCCTTTCCCGGGTCGGAAAAGCTTTTGAGAGCTTTGAATCCAAAACAGCCCCTAGGAACCGAGCCCTTCTGGAGGGAACCAGAGAGGACTTTTCTCTGTTCAGAGTGAGCCCCAGATTCTGAAACAAGTTGGTGCAAGCCCGAACAGCGTCCTGCGCCGCTCCTTTGGACGGGGCCTTCAGTAACCAGTCGTCCAGGTAGGGGAAAACTTGGTAATGGTTTCTTCGCAGAAATGCTGCCACCGGCGCCAGCACCTTTGTGAAAATTCTTGGCGCAGAGCGAAGACCAAAGGGTAGATCCCTGAATTGAAAGTGGCTCTTGGCTACTGTGAATCGTAGAAATCTTCTGTGTGCTGGGTGGATTGGGACATGAAAGTACGCGTCCTCCAGATCGAGCGTGGCCATAAAATCCCCCAGGCTGATCATCCGTAATATGTCCTGAAGGGATACCATCCGGAAGGACAGGGAGATGAGATAGGTGTTTAGCTCCCTGAGATCTATAATGGGGCGCCATGTTTCCAGCGTCTTTTTTACCAGGAAAAACCTGGAATGAAATCCTTGTCCCTTTTGATTGGTGGGGACCGGGTCTATTGCTCCCTTCCGGAGCATCTGTTGAACTTCGAGCCTCAGGAGACGCAGCTTTTTTGACGGAATGGCTGCTGGGGGCCTTGGTGGTGGGACTTCTGTAAACTCCAAAGTATGTCCTCGTTTTATGATGTTGATCACCCAACGGTCCGATGTAATTTTGGACCAATTTTGAAGGTATTTGGTTACCCTGCCTCCAACTGATGATTTCCTGGAGGAGGGAACAGTAGGCAGAGCCAGGAGGCGGCTATTGGCGTTTGGACGTATCCCGTCCTTGGTGAGCCTGTTTGCCCTTGTTGTAGGGCCTAGAGTAATTTGAAGACTGGCCTTGTCTTTGTTGATAAGACTGGCGGTTCTGCTGATAACCTGATCCATTAGAGGAATAGCGTTGTTGCTGGTACGATCCCCTGTAACTATTTCCTCTGCCTCTTGAACCCCTAAAGGGGAACTTGCGGTACTGGAGAGTGCCCAAGGACTTGGCGGTCTCCGTGTCCTTTTTAATCTCCTGGAGAGTGTCATCTATTAGTTTACCAAACAACGCCTCTCCATCGAATTGAAGATCCAGGACCTTGTTCTGTATTTCTGGTCGAAACCAGGTAGCCTTCAACCACCCCTGGCAACGTAGGACTGCCGCTCCAGCCAACGTACGAAAAGCCGTTGTCGCGATGTCCATGGCGCACTCTATTATCTCCATGGAAGTTGCCTCCCCTTCCTGCAAGATTTTCTTTGCCTCCGCAGTGGATTCCGGAGGAAGCTGTTCCAGGAACGGGGCTATATCACACCAGAGCTGGCGGTCGTATCTCCCCAATATTGCCAGAGCGTTGGCAGCTCGCACTAAAAGGCTAGCCATTGACGAGAACCGTTTGCCAGCGTTATCCAGTCTCCGTCCTTCCTTATCCGGAGGAGCCGCCAATGGAGCAAAGGGATTTCGTGATTTCCTCTGTGCCGCCTGCAAAATGACAGAATCTGGTTTAGGGTGGCCCGTCAAGGCAGCTGGTCCGTCATCCGGTGCTTTGTACTTCTTATCCAGACGCGGTAGCACAGGGACCACCGTCGCTGGATTCGTCATCGCCTTAACGCCTTCCTCCCATAAATAGTCAACAACTGGTATAGACCTTGTCGTTTTTTGGTGAGTTTCTTTAAAATCATAAAGGAAACAGTCTGTTGTCTGCGCAGGAATTGCCAACTTGAATCTTCCTGCTGCCCTCTCCATCAACTGGTGAAAACCCCCTATGTCAGCAGGAGGGGAGTCCACCGGATCCGCAACTGGAGATGCCGGGTCCGGGATGATGTAGTCATTATATTCATCAGTGTTATGGTCTGACTCTTGATCCTCATCCGAGGATTCCTCCTCATCCTGGTTATCTGCCGGCCTTGAAGGAGCTTGTGGAACTGTAGGCCGCGGCTGAGGGGATGCTTGAACCGGTATCACCGGAATAGCCATAGAGGCAGGATCCGTAGGTGTCGCTGGACGTTGAACTGGCCCAGCTGCCTTGGATTTATAGTCCTGCAACATCTTATGGAGGTCCTGCAGGAATGAAGTTGGTACTGAAACCATCTCCTGCTCTGTAAATCCCTGTTAGTGGGCCCCTTGATGATACTCTTCTTCGCCTTGGTCATATGCCCCCTCTGAATCTGTGTCCTGACACTTGACCAGAAGTTGGGATGGACTATTGGCATATTCAAAAAAGTCCTGGCCATCCTCATCCGACTCCCCCTGTTCAAACAGTAAAGTTGGAGGTAAAGGAGTCACTCTCCCCGGAGACGTAATCTCTGGCGTTATCCTTGTAAGTGAGACTGTCACTCTTCTATCCGTAGCAATCACCGTCGACGGCTCAGTCGACGATGGTAATACTCTTGTCGACGAGATTGGCGTGGTTGATGTCGTCGATGATTAAACCGTCGACCAGCCTGTCATCGTCGTCGTCAAAGTCGTCTTCGCGCTCGTCGACGGTGATGTCTTCCTCGACGACGATGTAATTGTGCCCGTCGACGAAGCCTTCGTCGACGATGTCGTCGGCATACCTCCCGTCGACATTGAAGAATGTTCCGTCTACGCTTTTCTCCTCGACGACGATATCTTCGTCGACGACTCTCCCGTCGTCGGGACCAATTTCAATTCCGGCTTCATTTTCTTCGTCGACGGGACCCCCGTCGACGACGTCTTCGTCGTAGAGGATTTAGAACTCCTCTCTGAAGATTGTGAAGAGGGTTTTTTGAAGGCTGGGTCTGTCTTTTCACCCTTAAAAGCCGTAGCTGGTCCTGCCTTCTCCTGTACACCGAGGTGAGGAGATTATTCTGGACTTAGGCTCTTAGACTCTCTGGAGGTCTTTTAGAAGCCTTAGAGGGGTGTTCCACAGAGGAAGATGGAGAACCTCTACCCCTTTTAACTGACCTTTTTGAGTAAACAGCTGAAGAAGACTCCTCACTGTCACTGGAAACTCCATGCTTCCTTTCCTTTTGCCTCTGCAGCCAGGTCAACAGCCTACCAGCACGATCTCGGAGGGTCTTGGTAGAAAGCGTGCGGCAAATCTTGCAGTCTTCTGCCTTATGATCTGGGTATAAGCAGTAGATGCAGTCCTTGTGTTTGTCTTCAACAAACAACCTTTTCCTGCCACAGGTCGAACAGGGTTTGAAAAGGGCCTTCTTCTCCTTGTCAGCCATCCTGAAGTCAAATTTAAAAGATCCTGAAGAAATTCTGAAGAGAAAAAACTATAGAAGTCCTTTTTAAAGAGTTGAATAGAGCAGAGCTCAATGGAGACTCCCTAGCACAACGTGCGTTAGAAAATCTAAGGCTCTGAGGTTCCTTCTGGAGAGTTCTAAGGGGTGAGGCACGTCTGATTGGCTGACGCCTAGAGTTTGGTCTCTTTTACAAAAAGAGGGTGATATGCTACAAAAGGGAATGAGGCCTAGGCCTTTTTCTTTCTCTTTTGTACCTACTGCTATGATATTTTTGTTACCGAGACTCCCATTCCGACGACGGGGAATGATACAAAAGCATGGGAATCTATGAAAGTTCCAATACTGGGGCAAGTTACTTATTTTCTTATCCAGTATTGGGGTATCTTTCATAGATTTACATGCCTGAATCAGAATAGCAAGCAGTGACATCCTATCTTTCAGTTTATCTGTTGCGGATGGTGGGAGACTTTAACACGTGTTAAACCCAAAAAATCTTAGGTAACAAGAACAAAACCCCAGAGGGCTGTACCTGTGTGTAATGAATGTGAATGGGTGCACAGAATATACTCTTAAGAGCACGGTAAAACATCACTTATGTAACAACATCTCCATAATAGTGTCTCCAATAGTGTACTTTAGTTAGATATGTTCTACTATATATATATATGTATATATATATATATATATATATATGATACACGATCGGATTTCTCCAGCAGTGCGCTCAGCGACCGGTACACTCGCGGTGGGGCTGAATCCAAGCACAAACTTAATTTTTTACAAGGATGCGATGCACATCAATTCCAGGTTTCAAGCTTGTTTATTCAGCTTTCTCTGGCTACAACTACGCATTTCAGCCGGGCAAAGCATTTGTCAGTGAGTCCCTGATTAGTTTCACTATTTATACCATTCACATATTGCCCATAATGAGACATTGTGGGAAAGGTAGTGCTTGTTTGAATTTATACATGAATATTTATATATATACAATATTTACAAAGTTGTCAGTTTCAAGATGTTATTCATTGCTTTAAATACAGTTATATTTTCGTAAATTCGCACATTTATAGAGTGTATAGTACATCACCAAAGTCTATTCTGTTTTTTTATCACAAAAAATATTAAAGACATAGTTTCATATTCTGTTATGTTTAGTACGTTATCAGAATGTAGTCTCTATTTTTAAGTAGACCATGGTGTTTTAATTATTATTTGACTCGTTACCATTACGACGCGTCTCTTACAACGCAAGTCGTAACCACGACTTGCGCTGGAGGGCGCTCAAGGACAAGGAATAGTTAATTTACTATTCCAACACCTTCCCTACTATCCACAGGGACTGGTGTTGGAATAGTAAATTAAACTATTCCTAAGTCCGCACCCTACAGCGCAAGTCGTGGTAATGACTTGCATTGTAAAACACGCGCTGTATTGGTACGCGTGGTAATAGCCTGCGTCGTACCGTCATACACCCATTTGACTCAAATGCAGTCCCATTTTATATATTATTGCCACCACCATAAAAACAAAAGACTCTTTCCAAGGGTTAGAAAGAGGCTTACCTTAATGGAAAAGATGGCGAAATACTGCCTGGTCCACCGCTGCATCTGCGTATTGTGCGGTTTCCAGGCAATAGTGCTGCGAGAAGGCATGAGTGGCACTCCAGGTTTCAGCACAACAGATCTCCTCTAACATTACCCCTGCGAAGAGGGCCGCAGAAGTTGCAACCGCTCTAGTAGAGTGAGCCTTTGCTATCCTTTTTAAAGTCTTGTTGGCTTTGATATGACAGAAATGGATTGAAGCCGATATCCATCTTGCGATAGTGGCTTTTGTTATTGCAGTCCCTTCTCTACCTTGGCCATAGGCAACAAGTAATTGATCCGTTTTTCGAATGTCCTTTGTTCTCTAAAGATAGAACTTGAGGCAGCGATTGACATCAAGTGTATGTAGCGCCTGCTCAGCAAGTGTTGATGGTTGCGGAAAATAGGACCGGAGTATAACCTTCTCATTGAGGTGGACCTGAGAAGGAACTTTAGGGATAAACGTTGGATTAGTCCTTAGAATCACAGCATTCTCCTTAAATATTAAAAAGGCTTTCCTAATTGTGAAAGCCTGGATTTTACTCCTGGCTAAGGTGAGGGCTAGAAGAAGGGCAACTTTCCATGTGAAGTATTTCAATTCAGCTTTATGAATGGGTTGAAATGGTCTTTTCATGACTTTAAATTCCATCCCGGTGGGGGTGCTCGCACTGGAGGGAAAGCACGGAACAGCCCGTTCATTAATTGTTTGATAAGGCTTGAGGCACTGGAAGCTCTTCTATAGCAAAAGTTGGAAGCCAGATGCACCTTAACCGAAGAGAAGTCTAAACCTGATTTTGCCAAAGAGAGAAGATATAGTAAAATCTATTGTGGGGATATTTGCAATAGATGCTGGTCATTTCGTTGGCACCAGACACAGAATCTCTTCATTTAAGTTTGTACGTCTTGTTGATACTTTCCACTCTAGATTTTGAGAGAATATCTCTACACTCTTGAGAAATGCTCATGTCTTTAAACTCCAAGAATTCAGGACAATGCAGAGACTCCGGATTGGAATGGTGCACTTGACCGTTGTCCCTGGACAAAAGAGGAGGAAGCAGCTGCAGACGAATAAGTCTCATTTCTGAGAGGGGAAGAAGTTCCTGAAACCAATATTGCCTGGGCCACCTGGGTGTGAAGAGAATCAGGCGACATCCTTCCAGCTTCATTTTGGTCAGTACTCTGGGGATCAATGCAATGGGGGAAAAACATATGCATATATCCCTGACCATCACATCGACAGGGCACTGCCCTGAGACCCTGGGAGGGGGTACCTGCTCGCATAGGACCGGCAGTTGGTGTTGGTGTTCATGGCAAACGGGTCCAGAGCTGGTTTCCCCCATAGAGCAAATACTCTATCCAACTGGAATTCATTGAGTTCCCATTCGTGGCAATTGTCTGTAGCCCTGCTGCGAGCATCGGCCAACGTGTTGTGTGGACCTGGAACATGCTCCCTTTTAAGAGAGATCCGGTGCTCTTTTGCCCAGCTCCAACGTTCCTGCGCTTCTAGAGAAAGCCTGGGAGATTTTGTTACTCCCTGTTTGTTTATACAAAACATACTGGTCGTGTTGTCTGTATGGACCAGTACGGAGGCGCCTGCTATCCTAGGCAGGTAAGCCTGTAAGGAGAGGAATACAACCTTCAACTCCAGGCTGTTGATATGACTTTGTTTTTGTGAATTGGACCATTTGCCTCTAATTTGAAGGTCCTGCAAATGGCTTCCCCAGCTGTCCATGGAGGCATCCGTTGTTATGATGAAATCTGGTATGTCTTGTAAGAAAGTCAACCCTTTTCAAACGTTTGGGGTGTGATACCACCATTTCATTGCTATCTTCATGGCCGGAGTAACGCAAATGATGTCTTCGAAAGATCCCAATGTTCGAAGCCATTGTTTTTGTAATTCTTCCTGGAGAGGTCTCATTTTGAGTCTGGCCAATGGAACCAAGTCGATCTCTGAAGAGCACATCCCTAGCAGTGACTTGTATTTCCTTACTGAAACTGACTTTTTTCTTGATATAGCCATAGTCAAAAGACATAATCGAGTTTGACGTTCTTCTGGCATGAATGCTTTGCATTGAATTGTGCCCAATCTGGCTCCCAGGAATGGTACTATTTGACTGGGAATGAAAGAGGACTTTGTGATGTTGACTGTCAACTCTAGTTTGCTGAACAGTTGTAAACAAGCGTTGGTGGTTCTGGACGCTTGCTTTGCCGTAGAAGCCTTGAACAGCCAGTCGTCCAAGTATGGGAATACTTGACGGTGTTGAGAACATAGAGCTGCCACCACAGGTGCCAGGCATTTTGTAAATATCCTGGGTGCCAATTTGAGGCCGTAAGGGAGAACCGCGAATTGATAGTGGGTACCAGCCACCACGATCCTGAGGAATTTTCGATGCTTCCAATGAATGGGGATGTGGAAATAAGCGTCTTCCAATTCAAGGGAGGTCATGAAATCGCCTTTTCTTGAGACATCGTAAGATCTCGGTCAAAGTTACCATCCTGAAACTTTGTTTCCGTAGGAACTTGTTTAACTTTCTGACATCTAAAAGTGGTCTCTATTCCCCTGACTTTTTGATAATCAAGAAGAAACATGAATAAAAACCTTGCCAAAAAATGCACATTTTTTCTGTGTTGGTACACTGTGATGTATTGTTTCTATTATTTATATATTGTATGTCATTTTATAAGTATGTTTTTTGAAGTCTAGTGTATAACTGCATTGAGTTTTTTGGAGTTTATTACATGTTTGTTTGTTGTTATGGGGACATGTACAGCCTATGGATGGTTCTTCATCATGTTCATGGGGCTCTTTCTCATTTGAATGTACTTTATTTATGTATCTGTTCTATATAAAGTTTGAAAATGTACATTTGATACTAAAAGACAACATATTTTAAGAATATATAATTTTTTGATAATGAAAATTAAAAAAGATTAATACGATGAGTCTGTGGGGCATGTTATTCAGGATGATTACCGGAATTTGAAATGTTTAATGGGGGGACTCTTTTCGTTGTGTATTATTGCCAGGACAATCACAGCCACTTGTTTGCAAAGCTATAGGTCTCGCGTTTAAATGCGAGACCTATAGCATTGCAAATATCTTTGTTCATTTACGTACGGTGCACTCTGCCCAAACCGGAACACTTTCTGAGATGTCTCCTTATGGGGTTCATTATTCATTCGAATATCGGGGGAACACTATGTAGGCTGCACCGGAAGAGAGCTTTCCTCTGAGCTGCTGGACATTGAGTCTGAGGTGGATTTTTTTTCTGAATAGAAATCCATCGCTGTCAGAGGCATTCGAACCGCAACCATGGTAAGGATGAGGGGGAGCCTGCTTGGGCACCCCTCCAGCCCGTTAAAGGGTTTATTCCAGGATTCTGTTTGAAGGAGGGCACCGGAACTGAAAATCATAGGGGTATTTGGGCCCATGGTTCCGATGCAAGGTACTTAAAAAATGGCATCGTTTTGTTGTAAGAAGGTGGAGAAGGTGGAGAAGTGTGGCTCAGGGGTTAGAGGCGGCAGACCCGGAAGCTGACATCGGTCCTGGACCAGGGTTCAATTCCCCGCCTCGCCGGGTCTTGGGCTCAAAAATTCCATGGACTGGATAATTCTCGTTCCGGTGCCTACTCGACTCACGGGTTCACACTCTGCGACTCTGGGCAATAGCTTGCTTAATCTCCACTACGGCCCCTCGCGGCGGGATGCCTGGCTTTCACCTTGTGGATACCCTGCTGGGGCTATCTCACAGGGGAATACCAGGACGGGTTCCCAAGGCAAGCGCCCTGATGCCTACGGGTGATACGTGCGCTATATAAATCGCAATACAATACATTTGTCATGGGAGTTATCTTGTGCCCGAGCAAGGAGGAAGGGTTGCTTCTTGATCCGAGGCCCAAAGGGTCTGCTGCTAGCCCAGGAGGGGGAGTGTAATGGGCGCCTCGAGAGCAGTCGCTGCAGTGTATGGACGGATGTAGTCCACAAAGGGCACCTTTCGTTCAAGCGGAGGGGGGTTAAAGGATGTTCTAAATGTAGCATGGTGGTGATGTGTAGCCCTTGCACCCCACCTCTCATTTGGGTTGTAGAGGCAGGGTAGTGAGGCGTGGCCGAGTTGCTATGGTCAGAATTAAGAACTTTATTTTATCCGGCGCGCACCAACCTATGCATTTTATTCCACTGGCTCAAAAAGAGTAAGGTACTAGCAGTCACCCTTGGACAAGTGCGAAAATCAAGTCGCCCGGCGCCATCTTCTATTAGCACAAGGAGCCCTAGACACCAGGAGTTTAGTTTTTCTTGCCAGATCCGATCATAGGCTTACACTAGTGTGCTCTAGACACAACTACCTTAGCTTGGCAATACCATTGGGCAAAAAACCCAGAGCCATGACGCTGACAAAGGCACTTCACACTTTCACTTTAGTTTTGTAGATAAGCATAACCCGCTGAAATGCATCCAGTTTACCACAGATATCACCTATTAAGTGTCCCACATCGGTCACAATACCATTGCCATCCTACCCAAAAGCCCATAATTAGGGTGTATTATTGATAGAGGGTCGTCTCGTCTCCTTTGCACAAATACGATAGACAATATACTGTGCAATAACCTTTTAAAAAATGTACTAGCAGCACGGGAATCGGACCTCTGAGATGCATCGAACTACCACCCCTCTCGGCAGTTTACTTACGCGATCTGTGAGACCCAAGTACAATTTTAGACCTGGCTTTCCTGCGATTTCGCATTGAGCAGTGCACCCAAGGTGCCCCACTGTTTGCACAACCTTGTTATTTCTATTCGGAGTCGACATGTTTGCATCTGGCACGTATGACTAGCGAACCTCTACACCCCTCCTGCACTTAATCCCATCCACCCCCTTAAATTGATTTGTAACTCGCTATGTTAAACCATGATGTTATTGAAATGAATCCCGCTTGGGCCGGAAATTGCACTGCGAAATGGGGATTTGTTTTATAGAAATCTGTTTAGTCTTGAATGTAAACTACCCTTTTCTGCCACTTATTTTTTGTTTTTAAGTTCCATTGTGACTGTGAGCACAACAGCTTTCTTAATGCACGGTTGGCCTCTCGTTGTGTTTTTAGGGCAGGGGTACAGCATGATACATGGTTTGTGATGACCTAGTTGAAAGGGGGTTGTGGCTGTTGTAGCTATTGCAGCATGTAGAGGGATGACGAGGTACACTTCCAGAAGGGGTGTACGAGCTGGTAAAACGTGTGGGCTTTTGGGGTGCCACTTACAGAACTTGACATGTAGCATTCAAGTCTCTCCACCCCCTCTAATATCAGAGGGAAGTGGAAGTCACTGAAATTATGTGGCATTACTTCATTATTAATACTATTTTTTGTCTTGGTAAGTATAACACATCATTGGCACAAGTGTTACCAACCAATATAGAAATAAGAAACTGAAAGTTTATTAGTAAATATTTGTGAAGGGCCTTCCACTGCACACACGTTCAAAAGTGCTTGGTAACTTTTGATCCGTTTGAGCTAGAAACGATATAATCTGAAGGTGATGGGTTACGCGGCAAATTCACAATTCAACAAAGAAAATCTAATAATTTCATAGTTCTAGTGGACTTCTGTAAGGCCACTACTACTAAAGCTCATGGGTGGTTTCCTATAATGTTGTGAAATCTTTTTAGGATCGTCAGGAGCAAGTGTTTGATTTTTATATATAAAGTTAGGACTTGTTGGGGGTTTTATGCTCTAAAGTACCTTAACCCCTTCTACGCTCATGACGAGCTCAGCTCGTCATGGGCGTAACCTGCGCTACGCGGATGACGAGCTGAGCTCGTCACGTAACGCGGGTTTTTTTTAAACGCAGCGCGCAGCGGGAAAACCGCTAGCGCGCATGCAATTAAAACTTCTCTCCTCAGACTGTGGGTAAGAGCAGCAAGATTCTTCAGCACACTGACTTCAGGAAGCGCTGTATCTTGCAAGATGGTTGCATCTTCATTGGAACCTTCAAAGCCTTTGACAAGCACATGAACCTCATATTGTACGACTGCGATAGGTTCAGAAAAGTTCAGAAAGATCAAGTAAGAACATTGAGTGCTTCACACCAGTTGAGATATGCATAAACAAGGTTACCAGAATGAATCGCTTTTTTGCCATAAGTGCTAGCATATGTAATCTAGAGTTAATCATAATGTCTGCTGGCATAACAACATGTGTTGGTATATTCCATTGTGTGGCTCTCAAGCATGGTGCAATGGTAGGGGGACTAAATTGAATGCTTCAATAGCCATGTTGCGTAATCTGGTATCATCCTTGGTGATACACTGAACCATGTACATGCTTAATGGACAGCTGATTTATTTGATCTATCCTATATATTTGCAATTTAAAACTTTTGCTCCATTGTCAGGTTTGGGTATCGTGCAGATATTGATAAGATCTTTTCGGGCCCAGGGCAAGAAATTTGTATAGTCTGTGTAGCTTTTCACCATTTTCTAATTAGGTCGACCATGCCAGACAGCATAAGCTTGTCTGGTTATGAAAGACACTGTGGGTTTACCTAGTACGCCTCCCTCCCCAGCGCTAAAATCGGTTACCATCGACTGGCTTAACAGTCAATCCTAATAGGCTGCTCCTTATTGCATGGCATGCCTTGCCCATGTGGTCTGTTTCTCCCCCTAGACCATTTCTTCTGTCTTGCATGCTACACAGATGATGCTCTGCCTGCTGAAACGCTTTGACCCAGGCCATTGCTTGCCTTTGGTTGGCTTCATTGTCATAAGTTTGCTTGTGTGGCTTTTACTTACCTTCTGTGTGTGTAGCCCCCCCACAGGCGCATGAACAAGTGGCGGCTCTTCCGCTAAGGCAAAGGAGCGTCACTCCACTGCTTTGCAGCAGTGAAATAAAATGGTAACTTGATGTTTTATTTTGTCCTGCTGCTGTTATGTAGACTACATAGGCCGTCAATATTGCACTTTCACTACTCTGTGCTACCCGATTGCGGTCGGCGGCGGTTGGAGTTTCACGTATCCCGGCTATAATGATATTACTTAGAAATCACTTTGAATATTGTGGCATTCACATACCAGTTTGGCCTTCAGGGAATACGTAGAAGACCTTTGAAACCACTTAATCAAAGTTCCGCATTTTTAAGAAGATAAACAACAACACAATTATCTAGACACCGCCAGCCAGTAGGATAGAGACGCAGTTATGCCTACAGTTTGAATACCGCAAAAAAGATACACTGATACAGATATTGGATCACCTTTTTACCAGACTGAAAGCTAGATTACAGCAGTTTGATGATTATATCGAAACTACGAATTTTACTGGTTAATATCACAATTTTATAAGTCCAAGATCAAGTGGATCTGTGATGATTAATGCAGACACCACCTATGTCCCACGTATGTGACACTCCATCGTGAATTTTTAAACGAATTCTCATCATTATCAAAATGTTGTTAAAAATGTTTTGTTGCAAATGACGGTCTACCTGATAAAGGCAGTGGCCGAAACGCGCGTAGTGTTCCAACCCACCGCATTGCCAACCTCACTAGTCCCTTATACCAACTAGTCATTTGATGTCTGTATAATTTTTTTTTTGCTTGTTCTTTTTTGGTCTATGAATGTCATTGAATGTATGTATTGTAAAATGATATCAATAATTTGAACTATTTATATATCAAACGAGAAAAAATATGATAAAAATAAAATGAAAATGAATTTATTTTTTTTACAAAAAATGCTGATATCTTGTTATTTATCATCGGTCATGTCATATAATTTAGTTCCAATGTATCAATATTGATTGTTGCCCCATGGGAATGACTGTTGATAAATAGTTTGTTTGCCATAGTTCTCTTTTCCAATTAGTTATTATTCCCTACATGTGGCGAACGCATTACTAGTAGGGGTCCCCTGTTTTCTCAAATACTGTTTCTCCCCCTAGACCATTTCTTCTGTCTTGCATGCTACACAGATGATGCTCTGCCTGCTGAAACGCTTTGACCCAGCCCATCGCTTGCCTTTGGTTGGCTTCATTGTCATAAGTTTGCTTGTGTGGCTTTTACTTACCTTCTGTGTGTTTAGCCCCCCCAGGCGCATGAACAAGTGGGGGCTCTTCCGCTAAGGCAAAGGAGCGTCACTCCACTGCTTTGCAGCAGTGAAATAAAATGGTAACTTGATGTTTTATTTTGTCCTGCTGCTGTTATGTAGACTACATAGGCCGTCAATATTGCACTTTCACTACTCTGTGCAGGTTAGCTGTCCCATGTCATCAATGGCAGTCCCTTAAGCTCATCTGCTATGCCGATAAAAGAATTTTGATGGGAGGGATATTGCACATTTATTTGTAGCATTTAATGTTTCCACATAAAACTACTTAAGTATAACTAGCATACTCGAGGGTAAAAGGTGCAGTCATTATTCCAATATTTTCTGAGCCTTGCTCTTGCTCCCTCCGTGTGCTGTCCAACAAGCGTCTTTTAAGTTTTACATTTAAAAAAAAGCAATTGCTAAAGCACTTTATGCCACACAAGGGTTGCTGCTTGCCACCTGTGTCTGAAGAAAGTTGGCAGGCTGGTCTACTCCTCCACATCAGTCTATAAATCCATTCCATGCTACACAATTCCACAACTAACAATATCAATCCACCCACATAACTCCTCTACAAACCACATACATACAAACCATAACACATGAGTAAAAGACTTTGTAATTTACAGTGCCAATAGGTCTAACTGCAGCAAATGTGAGACCAATTGCATTGCAAATGCTTGTTTTTCTCGGACCCCACTTGACGGATCTCACTGAAACTTTCCCGGAAGGAGCTGATGTGGATAGTTAGGTAAAGATTCATCAAATGGGAACAAAGTTATTAGCAAACCAAAAAACGTGTTGTCAATGGAAAAGCAGACCTAGCTACACCTACTTACTGGTGACCGCCGTAGGATATATATGTCTGCATTATTTTTTGTTACAAGGACAGAGATGTGCCGTATCTTGCGCACACTATAAACGTGAACATTTTCAAAATGTAGAATAGAATTTTAGTGCTGCCAGGTGGCAGGAGCTAGCCAAATGCGTAAGATGGCTGAGGCGTATGTTCCCTTCATCTTATTAATAGAGATCTGTGCGGCAACCAATCTACAAGACTACTTGTGCGGTACACATTTACATGCTGGTGATGACATAAAAGGAAATTGCTCTACTGACCTATTGCTCTACTCAATGTGGATGTGAAAGTGCATACGGCTATTATAGCTGCACAGCTAAGTCCACTTCTGCTGGGCTTTATGGATCACAAACAGAGTCGGCATTCATACCAGGAGGAAACGTTGAGAATAAATTGAAGAAAGTGTTGATATTATACACAGAGCCCAAATAATGCGATTGTAATCTATCTGACGTGGAAAAACCATTCGACCAAAGAAACTGGTGTTCCTTAACTGAGGTACTGAAATCTTACGGCATTAGTCTAAAACTACGGGTTGTGGACAAGGAAACGCTGCCCACTCTTACCCTTGAACCACAGCTATATCTATGGAGCAGATTGCAGAGTGGGTATGTAAGAAGGAGATCATAATAAGTAGAGTTCAAATTGGCAGAGACACATATAAGCTCTTATATAAGTTATGCTATTGATAAACCTGCCAGGTCTATTCCAGCATTCTGCCATGAACACGGTGACATGGGCCGTTCTCACCTCTACTTATTTATTGTATGCTTGTATGCAAACTCTTTTATCTCTTTCTATTAGAGAAAGTCATGTTTTAGACATATGCAGAAGTGTTAGCATCATGCCTGCCTCCTAGTTAGGATGACATATTTTTGTTGTTTATCTTATGATCGCTGCCATATTTGTATGGACATTTATAGTGGAGGCTAAAATATTAACATGAGAATTGAAGTGCCACATTCAACTCCATACCTAATTTGTCTTATGGGGGCTTCAGTGTTGCCAAAGTTATAAACAGAAGATAACAATTGGTGATCAGGTGCTAAAACAACCTGTATTTTGCCATAGTTTGGTGAGGCTTCGCAACAGAATTATCAGTCCTGAGGTCACGCTGATTTGCTGCAAACCGGCCCTAGTCTGGAGGTGCTCCAATGCTCCAAAAGTGGCCTTCAGCCTGACATTGTTTATCATTCTAGAGTAAGAGTTTTGATAGACAATAGTTAAACAGCTATTTCTCACAGAGAAGGTATACTATGGAACCCATCCCAAGAAGCTAGATTTATAGGCTCGCTATTTTCTGCTTATCTTCATATTTTATGCACTAGACTTGGGTCTCAGAAAATAAACATTTTTAAAGCTTTACCCCATGTTTCTTAGTGCTATTTTGACTGTGTTATTCATTTACGAAAGATGATCTGGATTTCAGCTGAATCCTTGAACTCTGCTAGATGGACTAATGGCCAGAAAACACGACCTGTACAGTGTTGCTTAGTGGGTTGTGTAAGGGTCATAGTTCAACTGTATTTCTAATACGTGTTGGTGACTTCGACTATGTCCTTGAACAGGGGGTTAGAAATCTGACCCCTACGGCTCTAGAGTACCTAGATTGTGACAACTCATAAACCAACAGCAAGCTTTGAGCACAAAGTCAAGAAAGAAGATCAATTTATAAACTTCACATATTTTAGCTATCTCACTACACTGAGAGCAAGTAGTGGGCTTACAAAGTTAATACCCTTCCATGGGCTAAGTTGTCCCTACACTTATTTAGAACCAAAGATTACACCCACTACTAAGCAGTTGATCCCGGCAAACTACGCCACCTTCCTACAGGAAATCTCAAGAGACCTACAAGCTTGGCATATGGTGGGTTGTTGTGCGTACCTCAACCACCGCCTCTCTTTCTACACCCCCACCAGACATCTGCGATCTGCCCAACTGGCCCAGGCCACAATTTCACGGATCTGCAAGACCACGGCTGGAGGAAGACCCTTCTACTACTTTGCTGAGCAGACCTGGAACTCCCTGCCTCTGCACCTCAGGCAATCACCATCGCTGCTACAATTAAGGAAAGACCTCAAGACCTCGCTCTTCGACTTAATCGCAGCCCCCTCCCACCCCTACTCAGCGCCTTGAGACCCTCATGGGCGAGTAGTCACGCTTTTAAAGATTATTGATTGATTGTGGCTTGGCAGGCTTGCATGAGTAAAGATGGCAACTCTGTCTAGAATTCTATACTTACTTGAAACATTACTACTCCAAGTTCCCGGCTGCTCAAAAAGCTCCAAACAGCAATTGATGACTTTGATTGAGCAGGCCAAAAAAAACAAGAATATCTAGACAAAACATGAACCTGCCACCAAACGACAGTAGTTTGGGTTTTCCCAATGTGATTAAATATTATCAACGTTATCAAGCAGCCCAATTGTACTATTTGGTTGAATGGGAAAGACAGCAATCAGAAAAACAGTGGAGCATTCTGGACCAGATCGTAGCAGGTACAAATATGTGGAAAATACCATGGCTTGAGAAGCATCACAGCTGGAGGCTGTATTCCTCCAGGATCACTAGAGCCACATTAGCATTATGGGACAAGGCACCACAAATACTTGGGCTGTAAACATGTGCCTAGTTTCGTTACAATCACCCGTCTCACCAGTAAGAGCAGGTCAAATGTATACCAGCAAGGGACGAAGACACCTCTAGTGAAAGGAGAGACAGGGGATGCTCTAGAGTAAGAAACATATCTATTGAATTACTAGATACTCTTGTGAAGGAATATAAACCTTCCGCCATGAAACAATATAGATATGACACTGGGCTTCACATAGTTAGATCAGACTTGCCCGAAACTTACAGATCACAAAATCCGAGAAGTAGATGATCACAAAGAACAGGGACAAGAAAGTAATCTCTGAGCTCGACAAGCTCTTAATAAATAGCTTTAAACAAGAAAAACTTTCTGAGCAATGTCTGTGGGAAGCTGGTTGCATGCTTAAACAAAAGGAAGGGGAAGACAGCAATTGTAGGATGGTTACAACTGCTAAAAGTTCAGCTAGAGGAGAAGCACTCTAAAAACGAATGCTTTACTGCAACTGTACCACTGGCATATTATACAAATGGGACAAGAATCGATCCAAAGAGTGTTGGAAGAAATGTTTTAGATCTTTGGTAAGAACAAATGAGATGCTGGAGGTTTGACAAAGCTTGAAAGATAATTCTGGAGAAAACAAACTAATAAACAAAAGACATGTACAGGTTTAAAAAAGCATGAAGGAAAATAATGAATAAAAACCACGCACCAATATATCTCTCTTTCTCATCAGAATCCCCACCGATGGCTACGGTGCCAGATTCCAGCAGTGCCTTTAACCTCTTGAAGTGTCGGTCGTTGATAATACGTGCTAAGTCGGGGGACTGCTTCGGGTCCTTTCCATAAAACTCCTCTAGCGTCTCCCTCATGGCTGGCAGCAGCTTCTCGCGCATATCCTTGGTGCACAGCACATAGTCTGGGGAAGTACAGGTCTGCCCAGCATTGAAAAAGTGGGCCCAGATGACTCGGTTGGCTGTGATCTTGGGGTCGCACCCATTATCAATGAAGCAGGGGTTCTTCCCACCCAGTTCCAGCGTGACGGGTGTCAGTTGTTTTGCTGCAGCTGTCATTATGATTTTCCCAACATTGGGGCTCCCTGAAGTGAGAAACAAAGAGAGTTAGTTCATCATTCATATTAGGAGACAATGCAGCATGTTGACTAGAATAATAATGCATAACGGAAAAGTTCAAGGAAGGCTCTGAGTCGAAGCTAAGTAAATGCAGATCATTTATTTCTTCTAGTACAGGGTAAACGACCAGCAAGGCTAAAGTTTCAGCACCAACTGCTGAGATTCCACCCTCCCGCATTCCCCATGGTGCGGTTGCCAAGGTGGCACCTGCGCACACATTCAGGCAGAAGACCCAACGCATCTTCACCTTCAAAAAACTCACAATACAGAAACTGCATATAAATCAATACAAAGAACAAAGAAGGGAGTGAAGAGATACAAAAAGTCGTGGACTCAGCCTCCTATGCAAGTTATGAAAAAACAACGAGAGTCCACTTTTAATTCCAAAGAAACGTGATATCCTTACAAAAAGTGACAAAACCCAAGAGAAATACTCGGTTTCTTGCATGGGAGAAACAGTATGTGTTCTAAAGTAACCCTCACTCACCAAAAGGTCCCTTGGTGGCATGCTTCATCATCGCGTTCTACCCGAACAGCTGTGAGACAGGGCGTGCTACGACCTACGGAGACGTGGGGACACTAATGAGTGAAGTGAAGTTATGTATTTGATGTGAGAGTGGAAGGGTCAAGAGATAAGCGAGTTGAAAAATACCTGGCTGCGTGGAAAACTAAACTTTAATACTCCCTATAGCTAGTATTAAAAAAAATAAAAGTGGGGAAAAGGAGGAAAAAGTGCTTTAATGGGCAGTTTCCTCACGGGTCTACATGTGTCGAAGCCTACCTCTAAGCGTCTCTTCAGGACCAAGGATATTGATTCCTTATGCTACTCCAACTGTTCCCTAGTGTGGTACGCCTGATCAATCTCAAAGGCTAATAAGCATCTAGGTCCACATACATTCATAAAAATACCAACTTTGTATTCTCCTTAAAAAACGGTGCCACAGGCAGGCAGAGTTATGGGTGAGAACTGAGTCTCACCCCTTCTCCAAAAACTGCACTGGCTCCAATTGAGAAAGAGGATCAACATTTAAGAACCTTGCATGGCTTATAAATTCTTAAACAACTTAGGCCCCAGTTATCTAAAAGACAAATTTGTCAGGTACCTGCCCCCCAGACCCCTCCGCTCCGAATCCAAAGCTCTGCTCCAAGTCCCCCGCTTCAAAAAAGCACGATTGGGTTGCAAAGCCTTCTACCACCTGGACCCACGATACTGGAACCGACTCCCCATACACTTACAAATATGTAAGGACTATTTAAAGTTTAGAAAGATGTTAAAAGCGACTTTATTCTAATCTAGTATCTCCTTGGAGTCCTACAGCAGTTTGAGTGCGGAGATACCCTGATGAATGGATTTGGGCGCTTTATAAATTGTAAATTAAATTAAAATTAAATGAGAGAGCAGCTTTGACGAATGCTTGACTACAAGTGCTCCTCCCCTCCAGTGTTGAAGCTCATGGGTCCCTAATTAGGCAACCCAAGTATCATTTTTTTAAGGAGAAGCTTAGGGGTAGGCTTTGAAACATGTAGACCCGTGTGGAAACTGCCCATGACAGCACTTTTTCCTCCTTTTCCCCACTTTTTTAAATTAATATCAGCTATAGAGAATATTAAACTTTAGTTTTCCACACAGCAAGGTATTTTTTTTAACTCACTCATCTCTTGACCCTCCACTCTCATATTAGACACATAGTTTCACTTCACTCATTAGTGCTCCCACGTCTCCGAAGGTCGTAGCACTCCCCGTCCTGCAGCGGGCGGGAAGTACCCGAAGATGAAGCATGCCACTAAGGGACCTTTTGGTGGGTGAGGGTTATTTTAAAACACATATCGTTTCTCCCATGCAAAAAACCGAGTATTTCTCTTTTGGTTTAGTCACTTTTTGTAAGGATAGCACAGTTTTTTGGAATTAAGAGTGGACTCTCGTTGTTTTATAGATCAATACAAACACTCCAAAAGGAAAAAAAAAAGAAAACCTAAAGAAAGCAATTAAAAACCTGGATACAATGTAAACTCTGGATACAGTGTAACTCTGAAACATATAACTGTGAACAGTGAGATAAACACAAGTTATGTGGAAACAACAATTCTCAAATTGTGATATAATCATTGAAACAAGAAGGTGGCTTTTAGCTCTCACAGGCCTCTCTGAGCTAGATTCAATGCAGATCTGTGTTGTTCCCAAAGTTTCTCTAGTACCACCTCCAACACCCACAGCATCCTTGGGCTCCCCACTTCGTCCAGCACCTTTAGTTGTCTGCTGGGAGAATGTATCTTTATTCAACCCTTTCCCATCACTCAACCTCACCACTCTTTGTCTAACCACATCAACCTTCAAAGGGTGGGAGAATTTGGAATGACCCTTGGCCACTACGCCCAGAAGATTCACTTTTACTACATCACCTTGAAAGTGGGTTGTCGTCTACCTCTTATCGGAGCAGAAGAACAATAGTTACTTACCTGTAATCTGTGGTTCTCCAGTATTGGTGTCTTTCATAGATTCACATGCCTGAATCATTCCCCGTCGTCGGAGTGGGAGTCCCACGGTACATAAAAAAGCAATAATATGCCATAATAACATAGGAAAAACCAGTAATTCTCAACCAGGAAGTAAAGTAGCCTAAGCTACATGAGAAAAAACTTCCACACTCATGACTATCCTAGTCATTTTGTATAGTCCAAACTACAGCCAATCAGGCGACAGCACCCACCAGAAGGTTCTCCCCAGAAGCTCAGGCTCTCAGATTTTCTTGCAAGGAGTGATGGTAAACCAATGTAGCCTAAGAACCTCTGAGGGGAGGAGGGTGGGTTGCATTTAAATCTATGAAAGACACCAATACTGGAGAACCACAGATTACAGGTAAGTAACTATTGTTTTTCTCCAGTATTAGGGGTGTCTTTCATAGATTCACATGCCTGAATCAGAGTAGATAGCAGTACATATCCGTGCCTGGCAGACGCTAATAGTAGCTTAAGCTTGTCAATACGAGTAACACATAACCATGCAATATGTAAATAATAGATTATTAAAAGCATAATAAAATGCAGTTACATGAGCATGTGCACAATAAAAAACATAACAAGCGCCTGACAGCAGTAATAGGAGGTGGGAATAGAGGCTCACCTTACTTGAAAAGATTACGTAGAACTGCTCGACCCACTGAAGCATCGGTCTCACTGGCCGCATCCAAACAGTAGTATTTGGTGAAAGTATGTCGACTGGCCCAGGTTGCCGCTCTGCAGATGTGCTGAAGAGGAACTCCAGCAAACAAGGCCGTTGAAGAAGACACTGCCCTCGTAGAATGCGCTCTAGGAGCTGCTTGCAGAGGTCTTCCTGCTTGCGCATGGCAAAAAGCAATGGTTGCAGAAATCCATCTTGCAATTGTTTGTTTAGAAACTGCTTGGCCCTTACAAATTGCACCATAAGTGATAAACAGTTGATCAGATTTGCGTAAAGTAGATGTTCTTTGCAAATAGAACTTTAGACATCTCTTAATCCAGAGTATGCAATGCCCTTTCCGCAGGTGATTGTGAATTAGGAAAGAATGTCTTTAAAATTACAGGTTCGTTTCGATGGAAATCCGAAGGAACTTTGGGTATGAATTTCAGATTAGTAAGGGGCACCACAGAGTCATTTGTGAATTGTAAGAAAGGATGATGAACCGTAAAAGCCTGGATATCACTGACTCTTCTAGAGGAAGTCAAAGCCAAAAGAAGTGACACTTTCCACTTAAGGAATTTCAAATCGGCTCTGTGGATAGGTTCAAAGGGATGGCGCATAAGTTGCGCTAGCACTACATTGAGATGCCATGATGGAGGTGGACGACGTACTGGAGGGAACATTCTGAAAAGGCCCTTAAAGAATTGTTGTATAATTCTTGACGAGTAAAGAGAAGTGGTCCCATCTTGTCGGTATCTTGAAATCGCTGCCAGGAAAACCTTCAGGGTTGCATGAGACAATCCCGATCTTGCTAGATGTAAGAAAAAAGGCAAGATTTCCTCTGGACTAGCTGAAAAAGGATGAATTCCAGCCGAACGACACCAGATACAAAAACGTTTCCATTTGAGACTGTACGTCTTTATGGTAGCAGGCGCTCTTGCTTTGGCCAGAACTTCCTTGCAATCCGCAGCAATGTTTAGACGGGCGAACTCAAGGTACTGAATCGGTTCGCATCCCGATAGGAGAAGGAGCTCGGTGAACCAGTATTGGCGAGGCCATCTGGGAGCAATGAGAATCAGCCGACACGGCTCTTTCTTCATCTTCCTCAGGACTCCGGGAACCAGTGGTATTGGTGGAAAAGCGTAAGCATATATCAGACACAAGTCTATTGAAAACGCATTCCCCTGAGAGTCTTTGTGGGGATGCCAACTTGCAAAGAACCGGCATTTGCTGTTGTTCTTGGTAGCAAAGAGGTCTAGATCTGGATGACCCCACTGTCGGAAGATCTGATCCACCGTCTGCTGATGAAGCTCCCACTCGTAGACACTGTTGTCCTGCTGAGAGTGTCAGCAAGGACGTTCTCTGTTCCAGGAACATGAACCGCCTGAAGATTTATTCTGTGTCGTATTGCCCATGCCCACAGCTCCTGGGCTTCTTGAGACAACAGAGCTGATCTTGTTCCTCCCTGTTTGTTGACATAGTGCATGCTTGTGGTGTTGTCTGTACGCACCAACACAGTGGCTCCTTGGATGATTGCGCGAAATGCTTTGAGTGCAAGGAAGATGGCTCTCAGCTCTAACAGATTGATGTGCCAACATCTTTGCAGAGGGCTCCATTTGCCGCTGATTGTCAGCCCTTGAAGATGAGCTCCCCAGCCTTCGAGGGATGCGTCCGTGGTGATTGTAAAGCTTGGCGCATCCTGAAGGAAAGCGGAGCCCTGTCGAAGATTCCGTCTTTGTATCCACCAGAGAAGGGAACCCCGAATGCGAAGCGTAATCTTGATGAGATCCTCGAAGGAGCCGGAGACCTGCAGCCATTGTAAGCTGAGTTCCTACTGAAGAGGCCTCATTCTGAGTCGGCAATTCGGTATCAATGGAATGCAAGACGATCCCATCCCCAGAAAGGATTTGAACCGTCGGACTGAAACTGACTTTTTTGAAAGTAGATCCTGAGCCATGTTCTGTATCTTGTTTTGTCTCTCGTCCGAGACGAAGGCTTGGAGCAGCTGGGTGTCTAAGGTTGCTCCCAGGAAAGCCCGTGTTTGTGACGGTACCAACTGGGATTTGCTGATGTTGATGGAGAGACCCAGAGACTGAAAGAGGGTTAGACATTGCTGTACATGATTGTCAGCGTCCTCGTAAGAACTGGCCTTGATAAGGCAGTCATCTAAATATGGGAATATTTGTATCCCCTCCTGCCGAAGGTGCGCCGCCACCGGTGCCAAAACCTTTGTAAACACTCTGGGTGCCGAGCGGGAACTTTCTGTGGCGAGGTAAGATGGGGATGTGGAAATACGCGTCTTGGAGATCTAAGGTGGCCTTGTAGTCTCCAGTTGCTAGAAGATGCTGTATTTCTTGTAGCGACAACATTCTGAACGTCAGCTTCTTTAGATATTTGTTTAGGGCACGGAGATCCAGAATCGGACGCCATTCTCCAGATTTCTTCTTTACCAGAAAAAATCTGGAGTAGAATCCTGTTCCCCTCAGAATTTGAGGAACTCTCTCTCGATTGCTCCTTTTTTCAACATCAAATTGATCTGGACAAAGAGCTCTTTTAGATGAGCTGGAGGTGGACCTTTCGGGAAACGTTTGGAGAAAACTGTTCGAATTCTAGGGCATGGCCCTTGGCCACAATGTCCAGGACCCACCTGTCCGATGTTATCGATGACCATTTTGAGTAAAATGTTGATATTTGTCCTCCAATTTTTACTTGAGAGTGGGGCAGTAGCGGTGGCAGGTGATAAGTCTCATTGACGTTTGTCCTTTCCGCGGTAGGCCAGTTTTCCCCTGTTCTGGGAATAATTATTTCTTCGTTGGCCGTAGGACTGATAGCGCTGAGTTTGGTAGCGCTGATTTCCCTGCCTGTAGGAAGATTGTTGTGTATATCCACCTCTGTTGGAGGACGATCCACGTCCTCTCGCTCCTCGAAAGGGCAGTTTACGAAATTGCAGGGGGCCCAAGGATTTTGGTGTTTCTGTATCCTTTTTTATAGTTTGCAAGGCTTCCTCCACTTGCGGGCCAAACAGAAAATCTCTGTCATACGGCATATCTAATACCTTCGTTTGTACTTCTTGACGGAATGAAGTGGATCGTAGCCACCCCTGTCTACGCAAGACAGCAGCACCCCCCAATTGCCTGAATCCAGTTGAGGCAACATCAGCCGCCGAGTCGATCGTCTCAGCCGAGATCCTTTCCCCTTCATGCAGGATTTTCAGCGCCTCAGATTTCGAAGGCTCAGGAAGTAGATTTATGTATGGGGAAATATCCGACCACATCTGTCGGTCATACCTGCCCAGGATGGCCAATGAATTAGCAGCCCGGACCGTGGTAGCTGCCATCGTTGTCACTTGTTTACCAATGGCATCCAAGCGCCTGCCATCTCTATCCGGTGGAGCTGTAATTGGAGAAGAAGGATTCCTAGATCTCTGTTGGGCTGCTTGAACAATGACTGAATCCAGTTTTGGTTGTCCTATAAGGCAAGCAGGAGATTTTGCAGGTGCCTTATATTTCTTATCGATCCATGGCAGGACCGGAGATATGGGAGTTGGGGTAGACATGACCTTAACACCCTCCTGCCTGATGAAGTCTATAATAGGTACAGTTTTCGCTTGCTTTCTTGGCTGGTCTTTAAAATCATACAGAAAGCATTCCTGCTCCGTATGTTCCATGTCTATATGGAAGCGCTTCGTAGCCCGCTCCATAAGAAGGTGGAATCCACCCACGTCCACTGGTGGTGAATCCGAGGTAGCCGGAGGAGATGGAGAAGGAGTTTGTACTTGGTAATCATCCCACTCCCACATCATGGACCTGTCATCAACCTCTCCTTCCTCTCTTTCTTCTTCGTCAGAAGAATGTTGTTCGTCCGGCTGGTTGGACGGTGTAGGAGGAGGAGACCTTGGAGGTCTGAAGTCTGGTAAAGGCGTTTCGACCGTAGGTGTAGGAGGCACAGAGCCTGTAGATTCTGATGGCGGAAAACACCTGTAATAGTCGTCCAACATGCATTGAAGATTGGTAAGCAATGCAATTGGCACCTGAGCTGCAGGGACATTTGTTATTTGTGATGTCATTAGTTCAGGTGAATGTTGATCGTCTTGGCCGTCCTCCTGATACTTAATGTTCAGCTCGGAAGGACTTGTCGCTGTTCCAAAGGTTTCTTCAATGACAGAATCCTCCTCACTTTCTTCAGAGTCAAGAAGCTTGTTTGGAACCTGCAGAGGTACCCTTTGGGGTGAAAAATGCAGAGGTGATAACTGCTCCAAGGTGGAACCACGTCTCTGGAGCAAAGACGGTTTTGGCGTGGACAAAAAAAACGTAGACGGCGACCACACTTGCAGAGTGGTACAAGAGGATAGCTGCGGCGTCGACGGTGGGTCCACCAAAGGACTCGTTGACTTGGATTTGGGTTTAGACGACGAGGTCGTCGTTGACGGTGCAGAAATCGTCGTCGACAATGATGGTTCCGTCGACGGTGGTGTTTTCGTCGCCGATGTTGGCTTTGTCGACGGTATTGGCTTTGTTTACAGTGTTATCTTCGTCGACGTCTTCGTCGACGATGTTGCCTTCGTCGTCGACGGTGCCTTCGTCGACGATGGTGTCTTCGTCGACGGTGTGGTAGTCGTCGACGAGCCCGTTGACGGTAGTTTATTCGTCGGCCGAAGAGCAAGCGTCGACGATGATGTCGTCGACGGGGCCTTTTTTAGAGTAGCCGTCGACGGTGTGCCAACGATGGCAGAAGATGAAGGCCCTGCCATCGACGAGATAGGTCTAACAGTGACATAGACCATCGTCAGAGATGAAGACGCCGTCGACATAATCATCTGTGGTTTAGGAGATGAAAAAGTTACCGTCGACGTGGATGTAGCGTCGACGGAGATCTTCATCGACGAAGGAATCGACGACGAAGGAATCGACGACGGCGTCGTCGACGACAGAGGCTGAATCTGAGGTAAAATCTTCTCAGATGTCTGAGGTAACTTTTTGGTGGATCTTCTTGGGGGCGTAGGTGGACCACCTTTCTCCTTAACAGGGGGAGTAGCCTTAGATGTGGAAGGCCTCTCAGACCCCTTAGTTGGTAGTTGTTTCTTAGCAACTTTAGCCCCAGGAGAAGTTAACACCTCAGCAGCAGCTCTCTTCCTAGAGGCTGAAGTAGACCCAGAGGCAATACTGCCTACCTCAGAAGCAGGATAATCCGAATCCTTAAGCTTTTGTAGGCACAAAAGCAGGCGGCCCTCTCTGTTCCTGAGGGTCTTCTGAGGGAAGGTTCTACAGATCTTGCAGTCCTTCACTTGATGTTCAGGATAAAGGCAATAAATGCACTTCTTGTGGGGATCTTCTTTAAAAAGCCGGAGCTTACCACAAGAGTCACAAGGTCTGAATAAAGATTTTTTGGAAGATATCTTCAAAAAACTAGATTCCAGAAGGAAAATAGAGAAGTACTGAGCAGAGCTCAGGGAGACTCCCTTCACACGACGTGTGGTAGAAAATCTGAGAGCCTGAGCCTCTGGAGAGAACCTTCTGGTGGGTGCTGTCGCCTGATTGGCTGTAGTTTGGACTATACAAAATGACTAGGATAATCATGAGTGTGGAAGTTTTTGCTCCTGTAGCTTAGGCTACTTTACTTCTGGGTTGGGAATTACTGTTTTTTCCTATGGTATTATGGCATATTATTGCTTTTTTATGTACCGTGGGACTTCCAATCTGACGACGGGGAATGATTCAGGCATGTGAATCTATGAAAGACACCCCTAATACTGGAGAACAGGCATACTTCTCCTGAGCTTCCCTACATCTCTGCTTCACACACTCCAATTTGGCTTGTGGTACAGACAAACCATTCATCCATGGTCTGATCAAATTGGAGGCAGCCATCCTCCAATTAAGAAAAACAAAAGGTGAGACCTTGGTGGAGGCACACAGAGTGGTGCGTTGTGCCCATTCCATCTTCTAATGTTTTTCCTTCCAGTTCAACCCATTGACTACAGAGAGTTGAATACTGTCATTCATAATTCTATTACAACGCTCCACTAATTCATTGCTGCAGGGATCATAGAGAGAGGTAGTGACATCTTTAATAACCCAACAAGATACAAAACGTTGACATTATTTTGATGTAAACTGCATCCAATTGTCAGTGACAAGTTCCACAGGTGCCCCTTCTCTTAAAAACAAAGTTTGCAAGAATGTTAAAACTTCTGCTGTATTGGCTGATTGTACATTTTGAACCTCAGGGCCATTTTGTGCCATAATCTACAAGTATTTATTTATTTAGGGGATTTGTAGAGCGCGTAGTCACCCAGTGGGTATCCCAGCGCTAAAACCATTTTACTCACGAGGGGGTGTAGTCCGGGAAAGTGACAGTTTTAGGGGAAGAGAAGAGTTTTGAGGGCTTTTCTGAACCGGAGGAGGTTAGGTTCTGTTCTGAGGCTCAGAGGGAGTGCATTCCACTTGTTTCCAGTGTTTACTGAGAAGCGGCGGCCACCTATGCGGGCCTTTTTCACCTTAGGGATCGTAATAAGGTTTCCGTGCTCCGAGCGGAGCGCTCTAGTGGGTCTATAGGGGGTGATGCAGTTGTTTAGTATAGGAGGGCCGGTGTTATGCAGAGTCTTGTGAGCAAGGCAGAGGGCCTTGAAAATGACCCTTTCCCTAATCGGGAGCCAGTGCAGCTTCCTGAGAGCGGGCTTGGCAGATGATCTGGCCGGGGTGTTTGTGAGGAGTCGGGCGGCGGCATTTTGAGCCTTCTGAAGAGTTTGAAGGGTGGATTCTGGGGCGCCCAGGTAGATAGCATTGCTGTAGTCCAGCCTAGATAGAATTAAGCCCTGGATCAGCATGAGACGCGACTGAAAAGGTAGAAGTGGGATTACCTTCCTGCAAGATTTAAGTAAACCGTAGCAGGTGCCGGCCGTCTTTCTAGCCTGGGTCCTGAAGGTGAGGTCGGTCTCCAACCACACTCCAAGACTTTTGACCTCCTTCTTGGGAGTGGGGGGTTCGCCCATGCAGGCGGGCCAGATGTAAGAGGGGAGGTTCGTGGTTTTTTGTCCAAGGAGCAGGATCTCTGTTTTGGAGCCATTTAGCTTCAAAGCAGAGTCACTCATCCACTGATATACGTTGGTAAGGCAGTCGTAGAGATTGGAGGGCTCAAGCTTGGGGTGGGAGAGTGTCACCACCAGTTGTGTATCGTCGGCGTAGCTGACGATAGTGACTCCAAAGGGTGAGACGAGTTCCTCCAGTGGGGCCATGTAAACGTTAAACAACGTAGGGCTCAGGGAGGAGCCCTGAGGCACGCCGCACTGGAGGAGGATGGAGGGGGAGCGGCTTTCGCCTTCCCAAACTTGGTAGGAGCGTCGGGAGAGAAAGGACGCAAGCCACTTCAGAGCTCTGCCTTTAACCCCAACAGTCCCGAGACGGTGGATTAGGACCTGGTGACTGACCGTGTCAAAGGCCGCACTAAGGTCTAGGAGGACCACTGCCACTGATCCTCCTGTATCGATGATTTCCCTGGTTCTTTCTACTGCCACGAGGAGGGCAGTGTCCGTGCCCTGACCTGGTCTAAAGCCTGTCTGTGAGTCGTTGAGAAGATGGTTTGACTCGAGATAGTGTGACAGCTTTTTATTTACCAGTTTTTCGGCGACTTTACCTATCCAAGGTAGAAGTGAGATAGGTCTATGGTTGGAGAGGTCTGTGGGGTCAAGCGTCGGTTTTTTGAGCAGCGCTTTGACGACAGCTTCCTTCCAGTTGGATGGAACCTCTCCCTGTTCCAGTGAGATATTGATCAGGGCTGTCAGTTGGGGCACTATAGTATGCGGGATGTTTTTAGCGAAACGTATGGGAACTGGGTCGCTAGGGGCACCGCTCTTGGTTGAGGTGAGTATGACTCTTACCTCTTCTTCTGAGACTGGGCCAAGTGACTCCAGGGAGGGTTTGTCGGCGAGGGGTATCTGCTCTTTGGCTCTCACCAAGGAGTCAGAGTTAGGAGGTGGGAGGGAAGTGAGAATTTTTTTAATTTTGTCGTCAAAGAAGGTGGCCAGCTTGACGCATTTTTCCTCGGCTTCTTTGGGGTCCATAGGTTTCTGTGGGGGTTCCGGGACGTGGAGGAGTTCTTTGAGAATGGAGAAAGTCTCCTTGGATGAGCAGGCGGAAATTTTTATCTTTTCCTCATAATAAGTCCTTTTGGCGTCGTGTAAAGCTAGTTTGTAGGCTTTCATGGAGCGGTGGTAGGCGCTTTTCTCTTCTGTTGACTTATTTTTCCTCCACGAGCGTTCTGTACTATCCCAAACTTACTGCATTCATCCAAAACATACATGGGACCAATTATATCTAAACCCAACTTAAACAAGGGTTTCTCTGGAATAGGAACAGCTTCCACTGGACTGGGAAGAATCACCTGAGACTTATCACTGACTGCACATGCTACACAGTCCCTGACAAAATGCTCCACACTCCGATCCAAATCTGGTAACCAAATGTTCCCTGATCCTCCTCTTCATGGCTCTCATTCCCACATGTCTTTCATGAGCTAAAGACAAAATCTTACTTTGTAATTACAAAGTGACTACCAACAAATTCATCCTCCTCAATACTCCATCAATAATGCTCAGGTCGGGAAATACGTGCTTATACGAATTTACCCCAGCAGAAAAATCATTAGGTTTCCAATCTTTCCCAAGCATGTTAGTGAGAACTTGCAAGACCTCATGACTCAAAACAGCCTCTTTCCATTCTCCTTCTGAGATACATCCAAATCCAGCTTCTCCCAACGTGGCTACTATACAGTCCTCACAACTCACTGCCTCCGTGACATTATCTTAAATAGGCAACCTGGATAAACAATCTGCAAACACATTCTTGGCACCAGGAATGTACTCTAGGGTGAATTGGTACTCCATCATTCTATAATGCCACTTAGATATGCGGAGGGTGGCCGTAGTCGCACCTTTGGTAGTAAACAGGTTCAGAAGCAGTTTGTGGTCCATATGAATGGTAAATGTGGAACCCAACAAATAGTTCCTGAAATTATCCCACTCCCCACCAACAGGTGAATGCCTCTTTCTCAATAACTGAGTAGGTAGGTTCAGCTCCTCTCAGTGCTCTTGAAGCAAACACCACTACCACTTCTCTACCATCCCTTTTTTGCACAGCACCCAGCCCGTGTTGGCTGGCATCAATTACAACAATTGGAGGATCACTGATAGCAAACGGCTGAAGAAGAATGGCATTTCCTAAAGCACTTTTGACATCACGGAATTTCACGTCACGCTCATTAGACCACAAAAATTGCTGATTCTTTTTCAATAACTTCCTCATGTGCTGTGCCCTGCCACTGCAATTGGGAATGAAGCTGGCATAGAACTCTAGTATGCCAAAGAAGGGCCGTAATTGATCTTGTTGAGAGGAATGGGGAATTCCTTGATGGCCCTGACTAGATCCTCTTTAGATTCTACCCCTTGGAAAGACACCCTGTATCCCAGATAATCTACACTATCAACAGCGAACTAGCATTTGTTGCTTATGAGTGTTTACTAATAAGAATGGAAATTCACCACAGCTAGGGTCTTATCATGAGACTCCATATCTTTCCCATACACTAAAATGTAATCCTGAAAGCATCTCGCGTGTGGAACACCCTCAAACATTGCCTCAATGATTCTCTGAAATACAGGGGCAGCGGACGCTAATCCAAATGGTATTCTTTTGAACCTCTACACACCAGACGGAGTAATGAAGGAAGTCAAATAATGACTCTCTTTGTGCAAAGTTACCTGATGGTAGGCCGAGGACATGTCTAAAGTTGAAAAAAAATTGTCCCCCTTCAATGAGCTTAACATTTTGGTGACATTGGGCAAAGGATGTCTGTCGACCCAGATCTTATGATTGTGCTCTCTTAAATCAATATGTATCCTAAGAGAGTCTTTGATTGATTGATTGATTGATGCTTTATTTCGATATGCACATATCATAAAAGCAGTACAAAAAGATAAAAACAGCATGTCGAAATAAGTAAGACTGTACAAATGGAATGAAAATTAAAACACGTTGTGTCAGCATAAATTAGATAAAAAGGAATTAAATTGTTATGGTCAGTCTTCTAAGTCTAATCAACCAAGCCCATTTTAAAAACTTAGCAACAGCACAAACAATAGGAGGGGCTGTATTAGTTAAAAGAATCCGAAGGGCAACAGAGTACTGACGAGTCCCCAGTTCTCTGCAAATGGGACCAAGCCAACGTGATCTGGGGCGACCATAGTCCGGGCATTCAAAAAGGAAGTGTGGCACCGTCTCTGGTTTATCCTGGCAAAAGGCACAAAAGCGTGATGTGGACTGGGCTTTGTTCCACCTTGAACAGAGGTCGGCCAAGGGCAAGGTTCCTAGCCGAAATTTAATGTACAAGGACCTATCCATAGCAACTGATATAATATCCATATATGGCTCATACAAGACAGCGTCTTTGAACAGCAGGAAAGCTGCGGTGGTTTTGCAGTGCTGCTGGCTTCTAGAGCGCTTCACACTAACCCACTCCCAGAAAAGTTTTTTTAGAATCTTCTTTGGAGGAGCGGAGTGACTATGCCAGCAAGAGTCCAAACCAAGTTCCCCTAAAAGATGTTTTATGTCCTTCAGCCATTTTATGCTACTCCAACCATCAGCATGCATCACTTCTGCCAGCCCATTGGCATAAGATTGTAGCTCCGGGACCCTCCACAAGCGTGCCCAGAGCAGAAGGGGACGAAGCCGAGCCTGGTCCCTTATGGCTTTACAGCCAGTGTCCATGAGCACTGGGATGGTCGGGCTGCTCGATGGAATGGCAAGAAGATCCTTGATAAATTTGTTTTCGGCCTTACTCAATGAGTCGACTTTGCCCAAGCCCCACAGTTCCGATCCATAGAGTGAAGCTGGGACCGCACGAGCTTTGTAGATCTCAAGCATAAGAGAGTCATTGGCTTTCCTGGCTAAAGCTACGGGGATAGCCATTCAGAGCTTTTTATTGGCTCGATTATAACTTGTTTACATTGGCGTGTTAGTTCTTGTTTTAATTCTTTCTTCATGACAAAAGGTATACGTCTAAGTTAATGGACTACCGGTTTGGCCCCATCCTTCAGGATTATACGATAAGAGAATCCTTTAATCCTGTCTAAATTGTCCCGAAATACTACAGGGTAACTTGAAAGGAAGGGAATAGGAAGAAGTACACCCTGTTGCATGTTAGCTGAATGACAAAGGGATAAGAAAACAGCAATTGTGGCATATACAAATAGAGGAAAATGTCACAAAAATACAGTATTAAATCTAGGCAGTAGAAATGGATAAACAGCTGTAACAGTAATAAAAAGAGTTGTCATGACACCTAGGTGTGCGTATCACCGATGCGCACAACAGTTTCTATAAGTTGACGTTTGTCCAATGTTAAAATGGACACTACACATTCTGTGGATCAGTTGCTCCATTTAGACAAAGTAGACGACTGTGAAGGAAATGAGATTTTAGTAGTTAGAACGGTAATGGTGTGCAGATCACTGTGGATCTGCTGATCTTTTACCATAGCAGACAGGTTGAATAATTGTGGCTCCGAAGTTGCTAGGCAACTGGGAGGAGTAGGTAACAATGGCCTGTAATGGGTTAATCTGATAGGTGTGATAGAGGGCTGGGACCAAAGAAACACCAATCTGTGTTCCAGCTCCAAGAAAGGGCGGAACTGGACTTGATTTGCCAATCTGTGTGTATGTTAGGAAGGCACCAATGTGATGAGCAATGTGGCAGAGGAAGGGCGGAACTAGGCTTGATGAGCCAATCTGTGCGCTCGCTGGGAAGGCAAAGGTGCAGCGTAGGATTGATGAAATCAGGGTGGCCAAATCAGCTGCAAATCGCCAGTAACTCACGAAACACCCACTTCCAGCATCACGAGAAAGAGGATGGAGAAGGCAGCTCCAAGAGGCTATGTGACTCCGCTCCGAGACCGCTGAAGAAACTGGCTCCAGGGAGATTGAAATGCCTTGCTGGTCAAGGAAAATGGGACGGTCGTCGCCAAATGAAAAGTTCAAGGAAGTCGCTGCCCTTCCAGATTCGTAGTCTGAATAGCCTGCTGGCCTTCCGTAAAGCCATTAGGACCTGCCTCCTTACTGATGCCTTATTCTTTTTAGGTCTCGTAGAGAGACCTATTACGGTGTAACCAAAAATTTTAACTAAAGCGGATTTCGACGAGTGCATGAGTTCTCGTGACCGCGCTTTTATCCGAGCTGCCTGCCTCTGAGAGCTTTAAATTAAAGCCATCTGTTGCTTCCCCAGCGCACTCGGCCTCACTTCTCCTCCCCCTAATTAACACACACTTCTAGCACGGCCGCGAGGCCGTGCTTCAAAGGGATCCGCTCCGGCTTGCCCCACATGGCTGCATGTCCCCCTGAGTGTATGGCTCACGAATTCCCCAGCGCACTTGGCCTCACTTCTCCTCCCCCTAATTAACACACACTTCTAGCACGGCCGCGAGGCCGTGCTTCAAAGGGATCCGCTCCGGCTTGCCCCACATGGCTGCATGCCCCCCAGAGTGTATGGCTCACGTACTCCTCGAACACTTGACACTTCTGTCCCTGCTTAGTGACGTAGGTTTTACTGGAAATACCCATGTGATTTTTACCAACAGGTAGAGCAACAGGTAGAGCGCAGCACTGCTGAGTCCCGGCCTCTGTCTCATCTCGGACCCCGACCATCGCCGGAGTCTCGACTGCCGGCGCACTCACCCGCCTGTCACCTCTGAGTCAGAGCGCACTCTGCTGTCACCGTCCCTGCACTCTCGTCTCAGTATCAGACCTCTCTCACTCTCGTCTCAGTGTGTGTCGGACCTCCCCCCTTACTCTCCACTCTCATCCCAGTGTCAGACCTCTTTCCCCTCTCACTCTCTGCTCTCTCTTCCCTCTCACTCTCCGCTCTGTCTCCCCTCTCACTCTCCACTCTCTCTTCCCTCTCTCCGCTCTCTCTCCCCTCTCACTCTCCACTCTCCCTCCCCTCTCACTCTCTCTCCCCTCTCACTCTCCACTCTCTCCTCCCCTCTCTCTCCCCTCTCACTCTCCGCTCTCTCTCCCCTCTCACTCTCCACTCTCTCTCCCCTCTCACTCTCCGCTCTCTCTCCCCTCTCACTCTCCGCTCTCTCTCCCCTCTCACTCTCCACTCTCTCTTCCCTCTCACTCTCCGCTCTCTCTCCCCTCTCTCCGCTCTATCTCCCCTGTCTAGGCTGCTCTCTGACTGTCTCCAGTGGCCTCTGTCTGTCTCTGGTCACCCCTCCTCACCATCACACACCCTCACATCCACTCACCCTCACACCCTCACCCACCCTCACCCACCCACTCATCGTCACCCTCACGCCTCCTCACCCTCACACCCCTCACCCTCACACCCCCTCACCCTCACCCACCCTCACACCATCACATACCCTCACATCCTCTCACCCTCACGCACCCACACACCCTCACCCACCCTCACACCCCTTCACCCTCACACCCCCTCACCCTCACACACCCTTACCCTCACACCCTCACCCTCAGTCACCCTCACACTCACACCCCCTCACCCTCACCCTCACCCACCCTCATGACCCTCTCACCCTCACACACCCTCACCCTCACACCCCCTAACCCTCACACATCCTCACTCACCCTCACACACCCTCACCAGCATAGCATAACAAAACCTAGCATAGCATAGCAAAACATAGCATAACAAAACAAAGCATAGGATAGCAAAACCAAACCTAGCATAACAAAACAAGAAATAGCATAGCAAAACACAACAAAGCATAGCATAGCATAACAAAACACAACAAAACATAGCATAACAAAACATAACAAAGCATAGCAAAACAAAACATAGCATAACACACAACAAAACATATCATAAGATAAAACATAGCATAACATAACAAAACAAAGCATTGCATAACAAAACATAGCAAAACACAAGGCATAGAATAACAAAACACAGCATACATAACAAAACATAGCATAACAAAGCCTATCAAAACATAACATAACTTAGCATAACAAAACACAACAAAACATAGCATAACAAAACACAACATAGCATAGCATAACAAAACAAAGCTTAGCATAGCATAACAAAACATAGCATAGCATAGCATTACAAAACATAGCATAACAAAACATAGCATAACAAAACAAAGCATAGCATAATAAAACACAACAAAACATTGCATAGCATAACAAAGCATAGCATAGCAAAACACAACAAAACATAGCATAACAAAACATAGCATAGCATAAAAAACAAAGCATAGGATAGCAAAACTAAACATAGCATAGCATTACAAAAATAAGCATAGGATAGCAAAACAAACCATAACATAACAAAACATAGCATAACAAAACACACCAACACATAGCATAACAAAACATAGCAAAACACAACAAAACATAGCATAGCATAACAAAACACAACAAAACATAGCATAACAAAACACAACAAAACATAGCATAACAAAACATAACAAAGCATAGCAAAATAAAACATAGCATAACAATACACAACAAAAAATATCATTAGATAAAACATAGCATAACAAAACAAAGCATTGCATAACAAAACATAGCAAAACACGAAGCATAGTATAACAAAACACAGCATACATAACAAAACATAGCATAACAAAGCATATCAAAACATAACATAACTTAGCATAACAAAACACAACAAAACATAGCATAACAAAACACAACATAACATAGCATAACAAAACACAACATAGCATAGTATAACAAAACAAAGCATAGCATAACAAAACATAGCATAACAAAACATAGCATAGCAAAACAAAGCATAGCATAATAAAACACAACAAAACATTGCATAGCATGACAAAGCATAGCATAGCATAGCATAACAAAGCATAGCAAAACACAACAAAACATAGCATAACAAAACATAGCATAGCATAAAAAACAAAGCATAGGATAGCAAAACTAAACATAGCATAGCATTACAAAAATAAGCATAGGATAGCAAAACAAACCATAACATAACATAACATAACAAAACATAGCATAACAAAACACAACAACACATAGCATAACAAAACATAGCAAAACACAACAAAACATAGCATAGCATAACAAAACACAACAAAACATAGCATAGCATAACAAAACACAACAAAACATAGCATAACAAAACATAACAAAGCATAGCAAAACAAAACATAGCATAACAATACACAACAAAACATATCATAAGATAAAACATAGCATAACAAAACAAAGCATTGCATAACAAAACATAGCAAAACACAAAGCATAGTATAACAAAACACAGCATACATAACAAAACATAGCATAACAAAGCATATCAAAACATAACATAACTTAGCATAACAAAACACAACAAAACATAGCATAACAAAACACAACATAACATAGCATAACAAAACACAACATAGCATAACAAAACAAAGCATAGCATAACAAAACATAGCATAGCATAGCATAACAAAACATAGCATAACAAAACATAGCATAGCAAAACAAAGCATAGCATAATAAAACACAACAAAACATTGCATAGCCTGTCGGGATTACAGAGCAGCAGAATCTTTTGACTGATGTAAGCGAGGCCGCGCTCCAAGAGGTCGAGCCAGAGAGTGACGTCAATGGTCCGAGGAGAGAGGCGCTGCCCAGGGGAGCAGCTGCCATGAGTCACGGAGAAGAATCTCATGACGCTGAGAATGATTGCAGTGCCCTGCAGAACGAGATGGTAGGTGAGGCAACAACTCCGATGCAGCCGGCCCAGAGGGAAGAGAGTGAAAATGTAATCGCCTCAGCTCTAGAGATCGCTCGTAAAAGTGAGGAACAGCCTAATGTAACAGTTTGGGAGCAGCCAGCTGGATTGAAGCAGACAAGTCTTGTGTCTGGGAGTGTGGGGGAGGAAGCAGACACGCAGAGGAACGCTGTAGCTGCTTTAGAGACTGTGTCCTTATCAATATTAATACCTGTGCAGAGCATGCAGCAAGTCCAGATAAGTAAGGCGCAGGAGGGTGCTGATATACTGAGTGATGGTACCCTGACAGTGACAGTGGCGGAGGTGCAGCAAGTATTGGAAGATAAGGAAGTGCCAGAGGGTCCTCTCTCAAATAAGGAGCCAGTAGATAAAATGAATAAAGCTAAAGGTGGCAATATGGCAGTCACTTGTAAGGGAGCCGCCTACAAAAACCTTGATAATGCTCAAGCGGTGGATGGGGGGGAGGCTAATGGAGGAACAGATAGTAGGAACAATTATCTGCCTCCTGCAGCTACTGGCTCACCCAGTGACGACTGCTTCTATACTGGGAATGAAGATAAAGAGGATAACGAGGATAAGGATGAAGAGGAGGAGGGTGAAAACTCTGCTTTAAGTGATGACTTGTCTACTAAGTCAGATGTTCTATCATTATCTACGGAGAGTTGTTCGTAGGAGTCCGAGGTAGATACTTCAGAGCTAGAATCTGAGTCTGAGCATAACACTGCACTGAAGCGAAATCCAGTACGTAATTTGAGTAGAGTCAAGGGAAGGCCCCGCAGAAGGTCAAAAAAACTTGGGAGCACAATGCAAGCGAAGGTAGCTAAGAAATTGGACTGGGACTATGCAGCTACTTCGCAGCTATACCAAGAGGGCGCAGTTGGTGGTTCCCAACAATCAAACCAGGCTCAGGCTCAGACGCAAGAACAGGCGGGAGGGTATGCAGCCAGCTTTGATCTACTGTTTTCAACCCTGAAGGAAATTCAGAGGGAGGCTCGACGTGAGAGTCAGAGAGCTAAGCACGTAAACAAGAAGATACAAGAGTCCCTGCGCAAAGCTAATAAAATGTATGCAGAAGTTTCTGGCAGACTGGTAGAAGTGGAAGAGAGGACAGGTAAGTGGAGGACGAAGTAGTGAAATTACAGGAGTATAGACATGAGCAAGAAAAGACTGCATCGGATGTTCTCTGGAAACTCGAAGAGTTTGAGAATAGACAAAGGTGCAATAATATAAGACTGCTAGGAATTGAGGAAGGGAAGGAGGGGGGAGATGTGCGTGCCTTTGTTGTTGATCTGTTGAAAGGGGCCTTCCCAGAGATGGACAAGTGGGACTGGGACAAGGAGGTGCAGCGGGCGCATTGCTTCCTTTTGACTCAGAGAAAGAACAATGTAGGTTCCAAAGCAAGGGCCATATTGGTGTATGTGGGAAATTTTCTGCTAAGGGAGGAGGTAATCAGTAAGGCAAAACCAATGGCCAAAAGATCATACAAAGATATAACTTTTTTTTCTCGACCGGACATTTGCCACACTACGGTGGAGAGAAGATGGCGTATGAGGCAGCTAATAACAACCTTCCAAAATGTAGGATGGGATGTATTCTTGATGTTTCCCTGTCGCCTCAAAGTTGGATTTAATGGTCAGTTTAGGGTATTTTATTCTGAAATAGTGGCACAGGAGTACCTGACTTTTTTAAGAGAAGGAAGGGCGCAAAGAGAAGGAAAGGCGCAAAGCGACCGGGTTGCAGCTATAAGACAAACAGCCCATTTGACATAGCAAAAAAAAGAAGGAAGTGAAGTGATGGGATTAGCATGGATCAGCCCAGCCCAGCAGGACTAAGAAAGGGATGACGGGAGAGTTGGTGGGAGAAGCTTCCTAGGGGGGTTCGGCTGTCAGACATAGGTCAGCATTGACCTATTTGCCAGTAAGGGGGGGTGGGTAGGGGTTTGGGGGGGGGAGGGGTGGTGCAGGGCACGATACAGCAACAAAAGTTGAGATCTTTCATAGAAGAAGAGGTGGCAAAGAAGGGGGATACGACTAGGTATAAGGGGCTTGAAGGAAGGAAGGCACTATTTGGTGACTGGCACAAAGTAAAAGAATCAAAACACAATGGAAAAATAAATATGGTTAATAAATATACGAAGATATATGGTAATAGCCTAAGAATTACTTATGTGGACTAGATATGTAACATGGAATGTCAGCGGTTTAAACGATGCCCAGAAAAGGCTAAAGATTTCAGTTGCTTTAAGACAAATGAATGTTGACTTTATTTTTTTACAGGAAACACATGTCATGGCTTCGCAAGAATATTTTTTGAAACAATTGGGTTTTCATGTATTAGTAAACTAATCTAGAAATCAAAATCTGTTAATGAGGAAAAAGGCACAGGATCAATGGGGGAGATGGGCAATGATTGAGTGTATGATTGATGGTGAGTGGACTACATTAGTAACGGTATATGGATCAACCGACGACGACCCTGAGATTTTACAGTTTTTGGATGTGGAACTAGCTACTTGGGCGCCTAAAATTATCTTGGCAGGGGATTTTAACATTAATGGCGCTGATGGCCTGGGGTTAGGTTCATTTGGTAAATATCAAGGTAGGAAGAGAAGAGTAAGTCAGGCACTACAGAGTCTAGTAGCAAACAACGCTTTATCAGATGTCTGGGGAAAAAAATGGGCAGATAAAAAGGGTTTTACATATTATTCCGCTCCACACCAAACCTGTGTTAGATTGGACTACTTTTTCATTTCTAGTACTATTCTCTCGGACTCAAGGATAGAAAGACTCCCGCTAATCCTTAGTGATCATAATCCTCTTGTGCTTACAATCACTAAGCAAACAAATATTAGACAGCAAAGATTGTGGACTTTTGAAAGAGGGCTTTTACAAGAAGATAAATATGTGGAACATATGAAAAAATGGATTAGGGAATTTTTTTAGATCAAAAGGGGTAGTGCTGCTACAGGAGTGGTCTGGGATACTTTTAAGGCGGGAGTCCGGGGAGAAACATTGAGTTTTAACTCTTTTAAACGAAAGCAGGAGCACCTGCGGAATATAGGAATTACTGGGGCAGTGCTTAAGGCTGAGGAGGAGCTGGAGAAGTGTGTCATGACTGGTACCCCATTAGACATTGTTATGATAGAACTCTTGAAAGCTGAAGGGGAGGCAGAGGGAGACATTGCCAGAAAAGCTGCGAAAATATATATGACAAAAAGAGAGAGATGTCATGAATTCAGTGAAACCGTGGGGAGAACTTTAGCTATGCGGACAAGGCAACAGGAAGCGTCGGGCACTGTGAGGGAGATCAGGGATACCGCAGGCAGGATTCATACAGACTCAGTGGAAATAAGAGAAGTCTTCAGAACTTTTTATGAAGAATTGTATGACAAACCAATGAGGGGAGATATCCGGGGATTTAGTGATTATTTACAGGAGATTCCGGTAGTTAAGTTCACGGAGGAGGATGCAGAAGGTTTGGAAGAGGAGCTGCAGGTAGAAGAAATCAAAAAAGCTATTTTGAGCCTCCCCTCAGGGAAAGCAGCGGGCCCTGACCAAATCCCGATAGAGTTTTATAAAGTGTTCTGGGACACTCTGGAAGGGGATATAATTAAGACAATGCAGCAGGCACAGATTGGTGAATCTATTCCTGGAACATGGGGAGGCGCGGAAATTGCGATAATTCTGAAAAAAGGGAAGCCCCCGGAAGAACCTGGATCATACAGGCCCATTACCCTAATGAATACGGATACTAAGGTATTTTCTAAAGCTCTAGCAACAAGATACGCTAGGATAATAGACAAGGTGGTGAGCAAGAGCCAGCATGGCTTCATACCTGGACGGGGCACTACTCACCACACACGTAAGGTGATAACTTTATTCGATGCCACAGTAGTCTCAGGGGACCCGATGGCGGTTATGTTGTTAGACGCAGAAAAAGCCTTTGATCGGGTCTCCTGGGACTACCTCTGGCATATAATGGAAAGATCAGGTGTCAAAAAGCGATTTGTTAAAGCAATCCAGGCATTATATGTAAATCCAGTGGCTTCTGTGCGAGTGAATGCGGGGTCCACAGGACAATTCCGGATAAGGAGAGGTACGAGACAGGGGTGCCCCTGCTCACCGCTTTTATTCGCCATGTACATGGATCCACTGATTCGTAGAATAGAGATGTGTGAGCTAATAACGCCATTGCGTACACGTATCGGCCAGTGTAAGATATTAGCATACGCCGATGACGTTGCTGTGACTACACCGACCCCTATGGAGGCTATTGTTCAAGTTGAAATTGAGGCCCTGAGGTTCGGGCAGATTTCGGGATACAAATTAAATACGGCAAAAACACAGATAATTAAAAATTGTCATACTATCTGCACAGATAACCGAGTGGTACAGGCAGGAATATACTTAGGGGTGACTATCTCGGCTGACTTAGATAGCCTAGTAGAAAGGAATATAACACCTCTAATCAACAAAGTGCTGAAGGACTTGGATAGATTGGATAATCTACATCTCTCTATTGTGGGGCGGACGAATGTAATAAAAATGTTGGTTTTTATATTTTTTTAGAGCAATACCGTTATTATTTGAGGCCAAGTTATTTAAGAATATCGAACATGTAATTAACAGATTTATTTGGGCAAAGGGGAAAACTAGGAGGGCATTCAGGTTTATGACACTACCAAGGGAGAGGGGAGGGTGGGCACTGCCAGACTTCAAGCTATATTACTGGGCAGCAGCTTTACAATGTATGGCAGGTTTGGTGGGGGGGGAGGGAGAGTCTGAAGGCTGGAACGAGTTTGGCTCACTGGCGATATATGGATTAATTCTGGGTTCAGAAGCTGAGAATGTACTTTTAAGATATACAGAGGCTAGTTACTACAAAAGGACACGGTTTAAGACGCTTATTGCAGCTTACACTGTTTGGAAAGCTTTCGCTAAAAGGTTTGGGCTGGGGAAGTATAATTTATACACCAGATTGAAAGAAAATCCAAATCTACCATAAGAGGTCTTTTCTGGACCTATATTTACAGAATGGGAAAGGAAGGGAGTCAGAAGGGTAGGGGATATTTTGGGACAACAAGGGGTTTTCCAGTTTTCTGAATTACAGACAAAGTTTGCTTTAGATAATAGGCAGTTTTTCAAATACCTACAAATAAGGAGCTTTTTGTATAATAAGAAGGGAGGACGGGCGGGCTTCAACAAAAACCCCATTATGGAAGTGATTCAAATAGGGGAGGATTGCACAATAAAGAGGTTTTATGCTGAATTGATCATCTCAAAGCAGGACGATATTGAAAAATGGGCAAACAAATGGAAAAACAGCTTGGACATTAGCGAGGAAAGCTTTTGCATGTCCCTAGAAAAGGGATATACACTGTTGTGTTCAGCGCCTCTCCAGGCGCAACATTATAAAACTATATACCATTTGTATTACACGCCTGCAAAGATTGCTCAGTGGGGAGGCACATCAGGAATTAGCTGTTTTAGGTGTGGAAGTTTGGATGCAGATTTGATACATGTGTTTGCGACATGCCCTCATCTACAATTGTTCAAAAAAGATATCGAGGGTTTTATAAATAAGGTATTAGGGACTGGAATCCTCCTAACCCCTCCGATAATTCTTCTGGGAGTGAAGGAGGATGAGGGGCAAATACAAGGAGGAGGGGAATTTTTGTTTGTGGCTTTGTCTGTTATGAGACTGTGTATAGCATCTGCATGGTTAGATCCTCTACCACCTTCATTTCATCACTGGTTGGCCAAACTACTAGCAGTATATAACCTGGAGACTGAGATATATGCAAGGAAGGGGAAAAAGGGAAGGAAGCTTGGTAAACAAATTTGGGGTCCCATTACCCGATGGAAAGAAGGCAGCTTGGATTGAACGGTTAGAAATATAAATATTCACTGTGGGTCAGATTATACATATGTTAGCACTTGACGTTTGCCTTAAACCCCCTTTATTCTTCTATTTTTTTATTGTTTGGTAAGAATTATTACTTAATACTGGTATAAGTTGGTAAAGTGTAGAGACTTGTATGTATTAGAAAGACTTGAAGTATGTTAATTGTTTTCTGTACTGATTGTATTGGGGTTTATCCTTTCAACAAAGAAGATAAAGCATAATATATTATATTTAGATTTGATGTAATAGGTTGCCGTGCCCTGCACGAAAAAGTGAAAAATCTTTAATATATTTTTTTTTAAAACAAAGCATAGCATAGCAAACCACAACAAAACATAGCATAACAAAACATAGCATAGCATAAAAAAACAAAGCATAGGATAGCAAAACTAAACATAGCATAGCATTACAAAAAAAGCATAGGATAGCAAAACAAACCATAGCATAACATAACATAACAAAACATAGCATAACAAAACACAGCAACACATAGCATAACAAAACATAGCAAAACACAACAAAACATAGCATAGCATAGCAAAACACAACAAAACATAGCATAGCATAGCAAAACACAACAAAACATAGCATAGCATAACAAAACAAAGCATAGCAGAGCATAACAAAACAAAGCATAGGATAGCAAAACTAAACATAGCATAGCATTACAAAAAAAAGCATAGGATAGCAAAACAAACCATAGCATAACATAACATAACATAACAAAACATAGCATAACAAAACACAACAACACATAGCATAACAAAACATAGCAAAACACAACAAAACATAGCATAGCATAACAAAACACAACAAAGCATAGCATAGCATAACAAAAGAAAGCATAGCAGAGCATAACAAAACAAAGCATAGGATAGCATATCAAAACAAAGCATAGCAAAACAAAACATAGCATAGCATAACAAAACGGCATAGCAAAACAAAGCATAGCATAATAAAACACAACAAAGCATAGCATAGCATAACAAAACATAGCATAACAAAGCATAGCATAGCAGAGCAAAGCATAGCATAGCATAACAAAACATAGCATAGCATAACAAAGCATAGCCTAGCAAAACACAACAAAACATAGCATAGCATAACAAAACACAACAAAACATAGCATAGCATAACAAAACAAAGCATAGGATAGCAAAACTAAACATAGCATAGCATAACAAAACAAAGCATAGGATAGCAAAACAAAACATAGCATAGCATAACAAATCATAGCATAACATAACAAAACATAGCATAACAAAACACAACAAAACAGCATAGCTTAACAAAACAAAACATAGCATGGCTGAACAAAACATAACAAAACATAATAGCATAGCAAAACACAGCATAGCATACCAACACAACAAAACATAGCATAGCATAACAAAACATAGCATAGCAAAACAAAGCATAGCATAATAAAACACAACAAAACATAGCATAGCATAACAAAGCATAGCAGAGCAAAATATAGCATAGCATAACAAAGCATAGCATTACATAACATAGCATAGCATAGCAAAACATAGCATAGCATAACAAAACATAGCATAGCATAACAAAACAGCATAGCATAGTATAACAAAACAAAACATAGGATAGCAAAACAAAACATAGCATAGTATACAGCATCACTCAGCACCACCACAGCATCACTCAGTGGCACCACAACATCACTGAGCTCCACCACAGCATCAATCTGTGCAACCATTCAACAACAACTGGTTCAAATATGTTATCTCAATGTTTCAAGCTTTATTACAAATGTAACAAAAAGATGTTAATATTTGACATATGTTCTTGGATTTTCGTCACAATAAAATACACTGAACATAATCTTCACAAATGTTATTTACAAAAGTTTAAGCTATTGCCATTATAAATTACAATAACTTTTTAAAGTATTAATTATTAAAAAAAATTAAAAACCATTGTTATTTGTAATATCAATACATGTAAGTCACGTAAATACAACACATATTGCATTACAAATGCTATAGGTGTCACATTTGCGAAAGTTATAACTATTGGCATGGTAAATGACAAAGCTATTAATTTCGCTATTTTCAAAAACAAAACCTAAAAAAAATTTGTCATTTACAATACCAATAGCTCAAACTTTCTTAATACGAGACCTATTGCATTGCAAATGCTTGTTTTTTTTTACGTTCACTTCTTCATTTGCTGCTTTGCCTAGTTTCTTAGCCTCCTTGCCTTTTTTGCTGAGTTAGCTGTCCGCATTATAAACTCAGTTAACATAACATAACAAGGCTCAGAGTAAAGGTACATCCTTAATTTCTTCTTCCAGAAATGTCAACTGGGTTAGTGAGCCCTGTTCTGGATCTAAGAGTTTAGAACTAATGAAGGAGAGCTATAACGGAAAAAGAGACTAGGAACCGGAGTATGAGAACGAGATTCGGTCAGTGTTTCACAAGCTTTAACAAGTCAGGGGGTCAAGAGCCAAGCAGAAGTGTTAATGTTAATTTTCTTCAATTTAAGTATTACAGCGTATTACAGAGCCCAAAAATATGCCCAGAAGGTGACTCCTGAAACCGCTTCATCTAGCGCACATGATGCTTTGACTGGAGCTGCAATTCGCCGGGTAATAGCGGACGGATCGGAAGATAGTCTTTACGCCCGGGTGAAGCATGGCTCGGCCGCCATCTTAGGTCCGCGGGACCCAGCCGGACGTGCACCGAGATCCCAGCCCAATGCTTCTGCGTCAGCCTTCCAAGTGTAGAGGTGAGCGCGACCTTCAAATAACTGCCGCGTCACCTGATTAATGTTCCCGAGACCCGGAGGAGATAAGTTTTAAACACAAACTAAATTGCTGCCTGACCCCAAGATGGCGGAGATCATTCCCTTCGAGAAAACGAGATAGCATTAGCAGCTTAAATCGGCACCCTATGACCCTACACAGCAATTCTATCTCAATGTGGTGCTCTTATCCTCTCAGCTCGGCCACACGGAAGTTATAATCCCCTCCCTGGTTACACGGAGAGGTCCTACAATCCTGCACTGCTGCCTGAGGTCAAAATGGCGGTCTGCCTACCAGACTCACTCAGCCCCAGGCGCGAAAATGTATTAATAAAGCCATAACCCCACCACTGAGCCACCGCTATCATAAGAGCATGTGGGTGCAAATCAATGGCAACTTCAGATTTGCGTCATCATTTATATCCCACCTCCAGTCCCAGTGTGTAAATGACTACAGTGTGCAATCTTGAATGAGCAGTCAAATAACCACCTCAATTGTGACTTACCTCACTGGCACCCATGCTGGACCAGTGAGCTGATCAGAGCTAACCAGAGCTCACCACGAGTACACGAGTAACAAGCTAACAAGCTAACCACAAGCTAACCAGAGCTAACCACAAGTACACGAGAACACGCTAAAGCTCCCACGAGACATCTAAAGCCAGAATACGATCATTGGTGTTGATGAGAGAGGCTATCTCTATTACCTACAACCTGTCATTGTTGTCATGGTACTAACTTGTCATGGTTGTCATGATACTTGTCATGGTTAACTCCCCATTGCAGTCCAAACTCAGTGGGAAGCCCTGCCCCAGCGCCCCGGTGCTCTCCAAGATGACACTCGCCCCCCCGCGGGGGTTGGGAGCCCCGGACCACTAGTGAGAGCTGCGCAGCAAGTAGTGCCAGCTACACCGTTTAGGCCTTTTACAGCTGCGTAGCAAGTAGTGCCAGCTGCTTCGTTTAGGCTTTTTCACAGCTGCGCAGTAAGTAGTGCCAGCTGCACCGTTTAGGCCATTTACGGCTGCGCGGCAAGTAGTGCCAGCTGCATCGTTTAGGCCATTTACAGATGTGCAGCAAGTTGAGCTGTTTCCAGCTGCATGGTTTATACCTTTTTCAACTGCGCGGCTATTAGTGCCAGCTGCACCTTTTAAGTTACTTTTCCGTGGGGACAGATCTGATTAAGTTGGAGTCCTGCTGCAGGGACAGCACTATTGACACTATGGTTTCAGTGCATTTGAGTCCCCCTCTGACATGGCCTTTTGGCCAGGGAGTCTGCAAGGTTTATAGGGCGCCAGGCCTGTACATATATGTTAGTGCTAGAAAATGCTTTTCATGTATTTTGTTTTCCGCACCCTGTTTTGAGCACCTCTTCAGGTGGTCTTAAGATGATGAGGCTGTTGTGCATACTTAGGCTTTGCTAGTCCCGGACGGCACATTAGTTCTGATATCCTCACCTTAACATCTGGATAATGTGCCCCCTTTATGCCCTTTTATTTCTCTTCTCCACCGCTTTCCCAGGAACACTTTCCTTTCATCCCACCCACCCTCCTCCGCCACATTTTCCCATCATGGCCACCATTCGAGTTAAGGTTGGAACTAATTGCTACAAAATAATTTAACCTCCCAGCCTGACTAAAGCTGCAACAAAGCGATTGAAGCACAATACTATTGAATGTTTCCCGGATTCCCTCTTTGTTGATCAATTTCACAATAGTCGTTTTGGGAGGCTCAAAAATGATTTCATTTTCTTCACTCACGACACCTCCTCCTGGTCCACCAGCTTTTACAATTCCCTTAATGTCACCTCCTCCTCCTCTATCCCTAATGGGAAACAGCTAAAAATCTCCCCCTCCACGCGTTTCAACGGATACCTCACTATCTCACTCTATAACAACGGTACTGTCATGATCCAAGGCAATGACACCTGTCTTTCGCTCTTTGACCACCTCTTCCCCTTCCTACTCCCCTCCTCTGCGACCGGGTTTTCCCCCGACTCTCCTTCTAGCTCCACCCATTACTCCCTCTCTTCACACCCCCTCCTCTGTGACCTCCTCTCCTATTCCTCCCCCCTCACAATATGCCCCCTCCCACTTCACTTCAGCCTCACCGCTAGCTAATGCGCTCCTCGTTCAATCTGCATCATCCCGGTACTCCAATCTCTTCTCCTCCCCCATTTTCCTTCCAGTCACCCCCTTTTTAGTCCACCTCTCCTCCAACCTTCTCCCCCAGTGAACTTTCCCTACGCTCCCCTTATCCCTTCTTCCATACCTCCTATCCACCTCCCCCTCCCATCGTTATTCACCCGGATTTCACCTCAATCCCACTGCATCTCTCTCCTCCCTCCCACTCCTCCAGCAATGCTATGCTACTCCCTTTCCCTCCTGGTAACCTCGTCCATTTCCATCCCTCGGGTCCAACAGTACCACTTCCTTTCCCCAACTTCCCTTTCTCTCAACCCCCCCACTCTGCCAGATGCCCGTTCCCTCACAGCCTCCTCTCCTACCTGACATGCCCTCCACAACCACCTCACCTCTTCTCCTCCCAAACCTCCTTCATTCCCATGACTCCACACAGTCCTCCCCTCTCCTTCTTCCCTACCTCTGTGTTCCGCACCCTTCTCCCCCTAAAGTTATCCCTAATTCCTCTCCTTCTTGCAACACCAACAAAGGCAACTCTCCCTTAACCTCCGATTCATTAACCCCCGCTCTCAACCTCCACCTTTCACCACTTTTGAACCTTACACCCCAACTCACCTCCTATCCCCCACCCCTCCCTGCCTTCCACCACCAATTCCACCCCCACCTGTTTCTATCGATCCACCCAACCTTCCGTGCTCTGCATTACTATCGCTGGAAAATAAGCTAGGTTCCCTTATCACCTCCATCTCCCAGCTTACAGCTGCAATTTCACTTCTAAACTCTAATATTTCCACCTTTCCGTGCACCCCCGCTCCTTCCCAACTTCCCAGGAGATGCACCTTGCCCCCTCACCTCAATTTAGCCAAGCTCAATCAGTCGTCTGCAAACTTTGTTAACTCGCACAAGCCTTTGAACGCCGCCCCTTCCTCAACCTGCATACCCTAGCAACCCTACTATCTACACTATTCCAACCATCTCCTCTGTCAGAACCAAGCATTTACCCAAACCCTCCCGAGCACCCCCACATAAGCACAACATCCCGATCACCCTTCAGAGCCCAAGTGCCCCCGTCACCAAAACAGTCCTGACAGAGCTGCGCTGTCTGCTCCACAACTGCAGATCTGCAGCACAAACTTGAAATCTCAGATACCATCACCTACCACAATATTGACATGCTCTTCCTCACTGAGACCTGGTTCAAAGATACCTCGCATTCTACGTTTGATCTCCTATTACCATCAGGCTATTCTATACTTAGGAATGACAGAACTGACAACACGGGGGGAGGTGTTGCAGTCATCTTTAGAAACTCCCTTCAACCCAAGGCCTCTCCTATCAGCTCCTTCCATACATTTGAATGCCTTTCTTTTGAGCTACAAGTGCACCACCGTTCACCCCTTAGATTCCATGTCATTTACAGCCCGCCTCGTAGTGGCCCTTCGTGTTTGGAGGAACTCACTAACTTCATCAGTGACCAATACTTGCAAAGTGACAATCAGACCTTCGTGGGTGACTTCAATCTCCACTGGGGCTCACCGCAAGACTCCTCCGCAAACCCCCTGGCCACCTTCCTCTCTGTTAACGATCTCATCCAACACTGCACAGAATCAACACACTCTAAGGGCTAAATCCTGGACCTTGTTATTTCTAAAGCAGGCATGCTTTCCATCACTACCCCTATTCACGTAGACTGGTCTGACCACCTCCTCATCCCATTCTCTATTCAACTATCACACGCTATAACACTTGGCCAACCCTAGAGGGCTATCTCCTGGTTCCGCGATGTTAAAAATATTGATGTCGGTCCCCTCTGTGAATCAGCTTTGTTATCACTTCCCAGGCTAGACCCGAACCTAGATGTTGACGATCTCACCTCCCAATGCCTCACAGTTCTTGCAGATGAAATTAACTACGTCGCTCCACTCAAAAGCAAAAGGTTAAGGCCCACCCCCTCAGCACTTTGGTTCAACAAATCCCTCTATGAAGAAAGGAAGCAGCTAAGATTCCTGGAAAAACAATGCAGGCAAGTGCCCTCCACCGATAACTTGTCCACGCTTCGCTCCGCAAGATCCAAGTACCACAAACACATCTTCCTTGGGAAAGCGGCACACTTCAAAACCCTCCTTGACTCAGCCAAAAATAGACCCAAAAAACTATTTGATCTCATCAAGAGTCCTGACTGCTCTCCCCCTTCCTCCAAGCTGGAGGATTCTGCAAAGAGAGCAGCGGATTTCGCTTTATTCTTCGACGAAAAAGTGAAATCACTTGTGGATCAGGTCGCTCATCCTGCCTCTCCAGAGAAGTGCAAATCCGACCATATCTGAAGATGCCCTTCTCAAGTGCATTCGCAAGAACAAAGCCCTCCAACCATCATCTGGACCCCATCCTCAGTGCCATTGCCATTGACTTTTATACACTTTCCCTCTCCTACTGGACCACTCTGGTCAACCTCTGGTCAACCTCTCCCTCTATCAAGGCTCCTTTCCTGTATCCGTCAAAACTGGGCAGGTCACCCTGCTTCTTAAAAAACCAACTGCTGATGCGTCTGACCTCAACAACTTCCGTCCCATCACTAACTTACCCTTTCTTGCGAAGATTACAGAAAGATGTGTAGCGAAACAACTCTCTTGTCATATCAAGGACAATGATCTTCTTGACAATTTCCAGTCTGGCTTCATTCAAAACTGCAGCACGGAAACAGCCCTACTGCAGTGGTTGATGACGCGCTGAGGATCCTCGACTCGGGGGGGTCCTGACTTCTAATTCTCCTTGACCTTTCTGCAGCAGTTTGACACTGTCAATCACAACACCCTTCTCAACATTCTTAAACAGAGAATGGGCATGGAGGGCACTGTGCTTAAATGGTTTGCCTCCTTCCTCTCTGATAGATCACAAATGATCAAAATAGCGAACAGTCTTTCATCTCCTGTGGCGGTAGGTCAAGGTGTTCCTTAAGGCTCTATACTTGCACCCACATTGTTCAACCTCTATTTAGAACCACTAGGAAATCTGCTAAGTAAATCCGGGATCCACTATCATCTCTATGCTGACGACACTCAAATCTACCTCAAGGTTGCCTCTCCACTCACGATCTCTCTATCCTAAGCTCTACTCTCGACTCCATTCATAACTGGATGTTTACTCATCAACTGATTCTGAATCCCTCCAAAACTGAATTCCTCCTCTTCTCCTCTTCAATCTCTCCTCCCCCGGTGCAATTATGGATGGATCAGTTGAATCTACTGAACACTAAACCCATCATTGCCGACAGCGCAAAATCCCTGGGTGTCATTCTCAACAAAAAACTCAATCTAACCCCCCACATCAATTCCATTGCAAAGTCTGCTCGATACCATCTGCGCCTTCTTTGGGGGATCCGTCGCTTCTTCCCAGAGCAGGACCTTATAACCCTGGTGCAATCGCTGGTCCTCTCCAGACTTGACTACTGCAATTCTCTTCTTACTGGCCTCCCCAAATCCCACCTGTCCCCCCTTAAATCTGTTTTCCATTCAGCAGCTCGTTTCATTTATGGGGCCAAAAGAAGTGATCAAATCACACCGATGTTATCCACCCTCCGCTGGCTTCCAATCGAACCTAGAGCTATCTACAAGACTGCTTGTATCACCCACAAAGCCTTGCACTCCTCCTCTCCTCGCTACCTGGCGAATAAACTGAAACTCTCTGGAGGCTCTAGACCATCACGTAATGCGGAAAATCTTCTGCTTGAACCTCCCACTTTCAAGAAGGAAAGAACGATGGCATAATCCTTTTCAGGCAACGCGGTGAGAATCTGGAACTCCCTTCCGCCGCAGCTCCGGACCACCACCTCCTCCCAGGCCTTCAAAACTAACCTCAAAGTTCTCCTCCATCAAAGACACTTCCAAATGTAATCCATGCCCTCTCTATTTTCTGAAGGAAGCCCTTCCATTATAGAAAAATCTACTGTACATGACTATGGAAGTGTCTTCCCAGTGTGTTCTTGTGGTTTGAGAGTCTGCCACTTATTGCGGTATTATCTTTCTACCTGTGTTTGGTACTCGTGTGTAACATGCACCCGTCACATTCTCTTGTAACACACTGTTTTCTACCTCTTACATTTGTTTATTTTCGATACCTGCACAAGTGCCACCATGGCCTACGTAACGTTTGTTCTTGTGCTGGAGGGCCCTCCATATATTGCAGTTTTATCCCTCTGTTAACTTTGTACGCTTTTGTAACCTGCACACGTCACTTTTTCCTCCTGTAATGCACCGTTTGCTACCTCTTATATTTTGTTGGTTCACGATTGTCACTTTTGTAATGCACCGTTTGCTACCTCTTGTATTTTGTTGGCTCACGATTGTCATTATTGCTTCATTCAATGTAACGTTTGCTTTTGTTTTTTGTTCACTTGTAATGTTCTCATGTATCAGTTCTGTTCCTATTGTGAAGCGCTCTGCCGCTGACCGCGTGACCCGCAGGGGAGCATGGGCGGGGCAGCGCTTTAGTCCCACCCGACTAGCCCGAGCCTACCTATCAGGTGGCCCTACCCGCGTTCACCGCTCATTGGCCAAAGGGGAGGGCTCACCAAACCAAGGGGAAGAGGGGCGCCTCCCTATATATCCTGCGGCAGCCATAGCTCGGCCTCTTTCCTTCCTGATTCGCCCGCAGCGCTGCTCTGTTCCCACCCTGAACCCTGACCCATCAGCTAGAGCGGCGAGGCAAAGTTTAAACGTTATAATGATCTGGTTTTGTGTTGCAGGCGGAGTTACAGGGCTATCTGGAAGCAGACGGGGACAGTAAGGGTACCTCTGCGGCAGAAGGGTACAGTAAGGGCACCTCTGCCTGGCACAGTAAGGGTGCCTGAGCCAAGGACCAGGAGCCGAAGGAGGTTCCTGGAAACCGCGACGGCGCCCCGTTAGTCCTTCGGGCGGTCGGGGGGCCTGAACCGATCGGGGGTGGTGCCACACCGCTCCGCCCCGACAGGGGGGGCGGGCGGGAGTATAACGAACATGGTAATGTGCTGCACCGTCAGAGCATCGACTCGCCGTGCAAGATGGCTCATTAGGCATGCGGGACAGCAAGGGGCTGCCTGCATTGGATCGCCCGTAAGATGACCCACCATAACGTCATACCTGTGTTGTATGAAATAAACCTGCAGCAGTTCTTTCCCACAAATATGTCTCCTGAGTTTCCTTTGGGTGGGAATTGCAATTATGTGTGTACAAGCAGGCGGGAGCGTATGGCGGTGTGGGCACTATGACACCTTCGGGTAAAGTACGCGCTATATAAAGACGCAGAAATAAATAAATAAATAAATAAATAAGTGGCGCTTGAATTTGTTTGATGTTACCGGGGGTAGTGAATGAATATTTACTGCTATCTACTGGAGGTCAGTGGGACTTTTATTTGCCTGCATTTTCAGTTTCATTTAAGAAAATGTGTCCCCGAGCATTTCCATTTCAGCCCTGGCAGTTACCCTTACTGGTTTGTGACATTTAAACACAGCGCGAGGCACCTCCTCACCTCGAGCCATAGTCGTGTGGATTCCCTTTTACTGTGCCTTCCTGTTACCAAGGGTTACCCCTGTGTGACGACTTCTACCTGCGTCCCCACAGCTGTTTGGCAATCTTCTGAGCTTGCTCCTGCCGAGAGCCATCCTGCTCTACGTCGATAAACTTGCCACCATTTTAGGATTGTCCCAACACACTGCCAATGACATTTCTTCTGCCAACCAAGTTTCTCCTACCAACCACGTTTTTGTTTGCCTCAGTAAGGTAATCGAAGTTCAAGAAGTTTCCTATACATTTTCCCTGCTGCGCCTTTGTATGCATCAACATTCTTCTCCAGATTTGTGTTGTGTTTTATTTTATGGACATCGGATCATTCCAGTGGACATTCGTGCTCTTATGCAGGTACTGTTTTTGTTTTCTTAAATCTCATCCTGCATTGGTCTTTGAGACAAGTCTTCTCTGCTAAACAACCTTGACAACTTTTGGCTTCACGAAGATTCTATCTAGAAAGTTAAGAATCATGTTGGGTGTGTTGTTTTTAATGGAATCTTGCTTGTTAAAACTCCTGCCTTTTCAACTATACTACAATTAGCGCAGTCAAGGTACTGAACTTTCATTTCCCTACTGGGACTGCACATTCCGCTTACTTGTCTCGTGCGAGTCGTCGCTCTTCAGGCCGTGCCTTCTTGTACATCAACTTTGCCTGCTGAGCTTTTAGGCGTCAACTCTGAGTCAACCTACAATTTGGATTAACTTTTATTCCTTCCCGTTAACTAATATTCTGGCAGTTTATAATTACCTGAGTTCTTGCCTTGCTCCTACATACAGTTTCGCTGCACATTGTATTTCAGTGCTGCAATGGTTATGTGCTGTGTTTTTCATTACTTTTTTTCAGAGATGACGGTAACGCTTTTTCTGGTAGACACAGTATCTGCCTGTGGATTCCTCACCTTGTGAATATCCCCTTTGCGTCAGCAACGTTCGGAAAATTCTTTGTAGCACGCCGGCGTGGACGACGTCATAGGAGCACGGCATCGCGCGCAACTCCTTCTGACGTCACTGACTCCTTATTAGGCCTACGTCGGCGTGATGACATCAGTTCCGCCCTTTTTTCCGTGCCTTCGAGGCACCCGGACGGACCAATGACAGCAAATATACATATATACAGTGTACAAAATTGCACACATAGTGCGTAGCAAAGGTATCAAAAACCCAATATATATACAGATATAAATATAAATATACATAGGAATACATAAACTTAGGTAGGGCAGAGTGGACAACAGGGAGGCCAGTGGGTCAGTGAGGAATCTACAGGCAGATACTGTATCTATCAGAAAAAGCGTTACCGAAGGTATGTAACTTGTTCTTCTGATAGATACATCTGCCAGTGGATTCCTCACCTTGTGAATAGAGTCCCACAGCAGTCCCCACTCCCGGAGGAGGGTGTCCACCCTGCTACACCAAGAAATCTTGGAGGACAGAGCGCGCAAAATGGCCATCCCTCCTCACCTCGCTATCTAAGCAGTAATGCTTTGCAAAAGTGTGGAGGGAGGCCCAAGTTGTGGCTCTGCAAATGTCCTCAACATGTACACCTCTAGACAATGCAGAAGTAGCAGACCTTGCCCTGGTAGAATGAGCTCTTATACCCTCAGGAGGGTCCTTACCCGCCAGGGAGTAGCAGATCTTGATGCACAGAATTATCCACCTGGAAAGAGTGCGCTTGTGCACCGCTCTACCCTTCCGGGAGCCAGCAAAACTAACAAACAGCTGGTCGTCCATTCGAAAGTCCTTTGTTCTGTCCAGATAAAAAGACACCGCCCTCTTAGGGTCCAGACGGTGCAGTCTCTCTTCCTCCTTAGAAGGGTTAGGGGGAGGATAGAAGGTAGGAAGGGTAATGGACTGTCCAAGATGGAAGGGAGTTACCACCTTAGGCAGAAAAGCAGCCCTGGTCCTAAGAACCATTCGATCAGCATGAATGGTCAGGAATGGGGGCTTAGAACTAAGAACTTGAAGCTCACTCACCCTCCTTGCCGAGGTGATCGCAACTAGAAAGACCGTCTTAAAAGACAAAAACCTCACAGGACACTTGTGCAAGGGTTCGAAGGGAGAACCCATCAAGAATGTTAAGACAAGATTTAAGTCCCATTGAGGCACGATAAATGGAGAAGGAGGGAACTTATTAGTGAGGCCCTTCAGAAACCTCAAAACCACTGGAGATTTAAAAAGAGACGGCTGATCCGGCAAACAGAGAAATGCGGACAACGCCGAAAGGTAACCTTTGACTGTGGTAACAGCAAATCCTTGCTGCGCCAAAGAAAGAGCAAACTGCAAAATATCGGACAAATGAGCCCTCAAAGGGTCAATAGCTTCCTCCCTACACCAAACAACAAATTTAGACCACCTATACGAATAGATGGACTTGGTGGAGTCACACCTGGCTGAAAGAATGACATCCACCACATCGTGAGGGAGAGAAAAGGAAATCAGGTTGCCCCGTTCAATCTCCAGGCATGAAGGTGTAATGTCTGGAGGTGGGGGTGTAGAACCTGCCCCTCCATCTGAGAGAGGAGATCTATCCTGAAAGGGAGACGGAGCGGCGGGTGAGAGGAGAGGTGGAGTAGGTCCGTATACCACACCCTTCTTGGCCAATCCGGGGCAACCAATATGACTTGGGCCCGATCCTGGCGAATCTTCCTCAGAACCAGAGGAATCAAGGGTATGGGAGGAAACGCGTAAAGGAGTTGTTTTCCCCAACTCAACTGAAACGCGTCCCCCAAAGCTCCTTGCATCGGATACTGGAGACTGCAGAATAACAGGCAGTGAGCATTCTCGCGAGTGGCGAACAGGTCCACCCGAGGAGTCCCCCACATCGTGAACAACCTCTGGATGGAGCCTCCACTCGTGGTCGGCAGAGGACTGCCGACTGAGACTGTCTGCACGAACGTTCAGAACTCCGGCCAGATTATTTGCCATCAGACAAATCTGATGGTCCTGAACCCAGGGCCAGAGACGCAGAGCCTCTCTGCAGAGACACTGCGACCCCACTCCTTCCTGCTTGTTGACATACCACATCGCAGTCGTGTTGTCCGTCAGGACCTGAACTGACTGACCGCGAAGGGAAGGGAGGAAGGCCTTGAGCGCCAGACGTATCGCCCGCAACTCTAGAAGGTTGATGTGAAGCAACCTTTCCTCTGGAGACCAAAGACCTTTGACCTCCAGATCCCCAAGATGAGCACCCCACCCTAGAGTGGATGCATCCGTTATCACTGTGGCCACCGATGGAGGCAGTTGGATAGGCTTTCCTTGAGACAGATTGCCTTCCACGCCCCACCAAGACAGATCCACTGCAGTTTCTCTGGAGATCCTCACTGACTCCCTGAGATCGCCGTTGTGATGATACCACTGCCTGCGGAGGCACCACTGGAGTGCCCTCATGTGCCAGCGTGCATGGTTGACCAACAGAATGCAAGAAGCCATCAGACCGAGCAGACGAAGGACCTTCAGGACTGGAACAACCGCTCCATTGTAGAATAAAGGAATCATTTCTTGTATGTCGCGAATCCTTTGAGGTGGAGGGAATGCACAACATACAGTAGTGTCCAGTACCGCACCTATGAATTTTACATTTTATGAACAGGTTGCGCTGGGAGGGCACCAGGTGAGACTTGGGTACATTTATCGAAAAACCCAACCTGTGCAAAAACTTTGCAGATGAAGGGGCACCTTCTCTGGCGACTCCGCTGTGATCAGCCAGTCGTCCAGATACGGGAATACAGGAATCCCCGACCTCCTGAGATGTGCTGCCACCACTGCCATCACCTTGGTGAAAACTCGAGGTGCAGTAGTAAGTCCAAATGGAAGGACCGCAAACTGGTAGTGTTGCGACCCCACCGTAAAACGGAGATACTTCCTGTGCGACTTCAGGATGTGGAAATTAGCATCCTGCAAGTCGATCGACACCATCCAGTCTTCTTCCAGCAGCGCTTGAAGAACCTGTGCAAGAGTGAGCATCTTGAACTTTTCCTGTTTCAGATACAAGTTCAAGATCCTGAGATCCAGGATTGGTCGAAGTCTGCCATCCTTCTTGAGGATCAGGAAATACCGGGAGTAGCACCCCTGACCCCTCTCCTGCTCCGGAACCACCTCTATCGCACCCTTTCTGAACAGAGCCAGGACTTCTTCCTGCAGGAGAAGCAGGTGGTCCTCCGAACAATAACCTTGGCAAGGAGGGTAATTGGGAGGGAACTCCTAATAAGGAAGTGCATACCCATTTTCTACGAGATTGAGAACCCAAAGATCTGATGTAACCGATTCCCAATCCCGTAGAAAACGAGTAAGCCGACCCCCTACTGGACCCACATGATCCGGAATGGCGGATCTAGGGCTGCTTTGCTGTTGTAGGTGGGGGGTGGGTATTAGAGGAGGAAGTAGAGGAGGAGGAGACCTGACGTCCACGTCCACGACCCCTTTGTCTTCCTCTGTATGAATTGTACAGAGGGTTCTGTTGTTGCTGCTGTTGTTGGCTTTGTTTGAAGGGATGAAAGGAGGACCTGCCAAAGCCCCTGAACTTCCTGGTAGTAGAGCCTTTCGCTTGCAGGCCCAAAGATCTAGCCGTCGCCCGGCTATCTTTGAACCTCTCCAAAGCTGTATCCGCTTTCTTTCCAAAGAGTCCAACACCGTCAAAAGGCAAATCCATAAGAGTAGCCGGAACGTCTGCGGAAAACTCTGAAGATTTTAACCAAGCGGCTCTTCTAGTGGCCACTGAAGAACCCATCACTCTAGCCACAGAGTCCGCCGTGTCCATGCCACTCTGAATAACCTGGCGGGCTGCCGCCTGAGTGTCCAAGACAACCTCGTTGAAGTTTTTCCTGTCTTCCTCCGGAAGCTTAGCTGACAACTGCTTAACCGAATCCATTAAAGCATGCACATACCTTCCCAGTAGGCATGTAGCATTTGTGGATATCAAAGCCATGCTACCCGAGGAGAAAACCTTTTTAGCAGCTTGATCCAACTTCTTGGTGTCCTTATCTCCAGGAACCTGAGGAAAAGAGCCTGCTGACCTGTTCGAACAAGCGGCCTGCACCACCAGACTTTCCGGCGAAGGATGAGAAGTCAAGAACTCAGGGTCTCCAGGTGCCACCCTATATCGTCTCGCCACTGATCTGGACACCGCAGGTTCAGACAAAGGCTTTTTCCAGACCTCTAAAATCGGTTCAGTCAGAGCCTCAGTGAATGGCAGAGTCGGCTCAACAACGGAAGAAGCCGAATGTAAGACCTCCGTGAGGATATTAGATTTGAACTCCACTGTAGGCAAAGTCAAATTTAGCAATTCAGCAGCCTTTCTGATAACAACATGGTATGGCACCACATCCCTAGAGGGTGCATCCGAAACCACAGGCAAACCCCATTCTGGAGAAAGTTCCAGGCTACTTGCACTATGCAAATCCTCAAAGCAATCCTCGTGCTCCTGAAGCTCGCCTTCCTCCACTTCAGGTTCCCCATATTCCTTCTCCTCCAAAAGACGCTGGGCTCTACGCCTCGACCACTCCAGACGAATCGAAGTCGTCGGATCCGGTAACGACTCCGACGGAGTCGGAGCCGGCGTCGGACGAGGAACAGGAACAACTGGAGGTTGAGAAGCCGGAACCGGCGTCGAGCCCCAATCCAAATCCCGAGGTCACTCCGGAGCCGGCGAAGCCGTAAACGGAGTCATTGACCTTGGCGGCGCCGTACCGAGCCAAGGAGGATATGGCGCCTGCATAAATGGTAGAAAAGGCGCAGGAGCATATGCCTGGGGGACACCCAAGTTAAATAACAAAGGACCCATGGGACCCGCAGGTGCTCCAGTGGGGTACATTGCCCTCGCATAAACACCAAACATGGCATTCAGGAAATGCGAAGGGTCCTGACCAGGACCAGGAAAGGGAGGGTACGAACCCAATGGCTGCTCCGAAGGAGGCTGCTCCGGATTCGGCCCCTTTTGACCTTCCAGGTCATCCTCCGGAGTCAGTGTCCGAGGAACTTCCACGACCTCTTCATGCTCCGAAGACTGAGCCGAAGCCGGATTCGGTTCTAACTCTGGATCCGGAGAACGGTCTCGAGACCGTAAAGGCGAGGCTCCACCTTCAGGCTCACCAACAGGAGAAGGAGACACAAAGTCCTTATGATGTCTTCGAGAAGACTTACTCTTCGAGTCTGACGACCCCGAATGATGCCGAGAACTATGCTTCTTCCTCTTGTGTTTTCTCTTCGAGGATCCTGAAGCATGTCCAGAAGCCGACTTCGACGCCGACTCCGATCTGGCCCTCGACCTCGATTGCGACCTCGATCGCGACTTCGATCTTGACTTCGGCTTCGATCTGGAGTGTCTAGATCTTGACCTCGAAGATCTCTCGGCTTCTTTATCTTTAACTTTGGCCAGTAGAAGTTTTGCCTCCCGTTCTCGCAGAGCCTTAGGATTCATCTTAACTGCCAGTACTGGAAAAAACTTTTTTTCTTCTTTTTTCTAGAGAAGCTAAGAGTTAAACATAGCACTCTTTTCTTATTTTAAAATTCTTATTTATTATAAACCTTTTCTTTGATTCTCAGAAAGCTTTTTCATTTTTTTCAAAAGACATTTCTGTGCCTGAACTCATTTAAATATACAGAATATACACCTTTATACAAAATTTACAAGGTAACATACATAAACGAAATTATAATTATAGAACACAGCCACACACCACTTTCGGCCTTCAGTCAAGCAATTCAGACTTACAAAACATAAAAAATTGGACACGACAAGAACAATGAGTACAGTTAGACACATATGATATAGGTCAATGTCAACAACCAATTATTTACATTTGAAACATTTCTTTTGAAAAAACAAGAAGTCAAATCCAAATTTACAAAAATTCAAATCATTGGAGTATTTAAATTCAGTGTTAATCCAATTATTAACCCTCTAATATTTCAGTTGACCATTGGCCTTGAGTGATCGACGCGTTTCGAACTCCCTAACTTTTGGGGTTCTCCTCAGGATCAATGTGATTTCTACAACATAGAGAATATTTGCTAGTTAGGAAAACTCTTCTAGTATTTCAACATTATCAAACAACCACTAAATCAAATAGCCACCAGTCGACTGAAAACCACGTACCTTGAGAACTATCTCAGAGAGCCATCTCACAGGACTTGTGCAATCTACTGTAACAATTAGACTCTGAAACATAAACGATAGACCTCCATCAAACACCTCATTCTGAAAAAACACTTACACCCACCTAATATATAAATGAAATTGCGAGCATGAGCTCACTCACCTCATCTGTTGATGGATTTATTTTCGGTGTCTGGAAGGAAGGGGAAGAGTGGGAATGCGAAATCAGTTATCTGGGCAGATTTTTATATGGAAGCGCGGGGGAGCAACTCCGCGTAACGGGCTTGTTGAACTTACCGGTGTGGGCGCTGAAACCCATTCACCCAGGGACCGGCTGTGTCACGTAGGGGACTCTGCAGTGTCCCGCTGCAATGAATGCGCTTGGACCTGCATGCGGGGAATTAAAAAGACAAAGAAGACCGAGTGTATCTGGGTCTCCTCGCACCTAGCTCAAATGCTGGTCTGGGTGGGTAGCGTTACTGTAAACCACTCACTTGAAACTGTTCCCTGCAGGGTGCGGTATGACTCGGCAACGCTTTTAGCAATCGGCAGATTCTCTGGCTCAGGCAAGGCTTCTGAAGCTCGATTTGCTTCCTGGTCATGTGACCTGCACCTAATTAAAGGAGAAATACACCAATTTGGTTTAGACAGACTCAATTGAGGGAAAACATCGCGTTTGCAGCGATTCTCAAACGGGGCCAAGTTGCTGGTACAGATAAAGAGTGTGTGGTACCAAGGACGCCTAGTAATTAAATTGTGGCGGAGTTCTGCCGTGATTCTGTGTAGAACACGAGCTGGTGAATTCTGGTCCTTGTAGTTGCTTCGCAACATGGAGTTGTCTGGAGAGCTTTGCTGGCCAATAGGATTCACTTCCCTGCTAGTTAGCGATGTACTACACACAAGGAAGGTAACCTGTCCCGGTGTATTCTCGTCCTTATTATTGCTTCACAGCATGGAGTTGTCTGCAGAGCTTTTATTCAAGGGATGCTGGCCCCTAGGATTCGCTTCCCTGCTCATTAGCGGTGTACTACACACAAGGAAGGTTGCATATCCCGGTGCATTCAGTGAGCCCCCGTAAAGCCTTGTTATCCCTGTGGTTGATTATTGGTTGCTTCTGAAGATTTCTGAAATCTCGTTTAGCCCTGTAGTAGCAGTATTGAATTTCATTATCAGAAAAGCCTCGCGCTGAGACAGTTTGAGTTCTAAACTACCACCTCGTGCATCACCTACGATTTTAGAGATGATTGTCCATTTAAGTTCATCTTCCCTATGTCCAAGGGTCATCCAATGTTGCACTAATGGTGCATTGGGGACCTGGCATCTTATTCTTGATTTGTGTTCAGTTATTCGTTGTCTTGCCTCCCGAGTGGTTTTTCCAATGTATAACTTTGGACAAGGGCACCAGATCCCATAGACTATGTTTTTGGTCTGGCAGTTCGTGAAGGTTAAGTGCTTCCAAAAAATCCTCTCAAAGGAGAAAACTGACCCTTCCTCAGTTGAGGTGCAACAGGTGCAGTTACCACATTTATGGTGTCCAACTATTGGAGGTAGTCCCAGCATTCCTCTTAAAGTAGGTTTGGGTTCCCGGGGGAGAGATGCTCTCACAATATGATTTGCCACACTTTTTTCTTTTTTATAGGCAAAAAGAGGTGGTTCTTGCAGGTCACCGTGTAGGTCTTTAATGAGGTGCCAGTTTTGCATAAAAATCTTGCGTAGATTGTGTGTATTGGGATTGAAAGTGGTGACACAAACGATCCGTTTTTGTTCCTCACGTGTTTTCCTTTTCAGCAATGTTTCTCTTGGAACCCACCAGGCTCTTTTGAGTGAATACTTAAGTAATTTTTTGGGGTACCCTCTAAGGAGTAGCCGATCTTGCAATGCATGAGCATGTAAAAAATATTCTTCTCTATTTGAGCAATTTCTCCTTATTCTTAAAAACTGTCCGAATGGCAGATTTTGCTTAAGACTTCTTGGGTGGTGGCTTGTGAAGTGTAGGGCTTTATTCCTGTCTGTTGGTTTTCGGAATAGAGTTGTTCCTAGTGTGCCCTCCGTTGCAAATATTTGGACATCTAAGACTAGCAGTTTTCTCCTTTGAGAGGATTTTTTGGAAGCACTTAACCTTCACGAACTGCCAGACCAAAAACATAGTCTATGGTATCTGGTGCCCTTGTCCAAAGTTATACATTGGAAAAACCACTCGGGAGGCAAGACAACGAATAACTGAACACAAATCAAGAATAAGATGCCAGGTCCCCAATGCACCATTAGTGCAACATTGGATGACCCTTGGACATAGGGAAGATGAACTTAAATGGACAATCATCTCTAAAATCGTAGGTGATGCACGAGGTGGTAGTTTAGAACTCAAACTGTCACAGCGCGAGGCTTTTCTGATAATGAAATTCAATACTGCTACTACAGGGCTAAACGAGATTTCAGAAATCTTCAGAAGCAACCAATAATCAACCACAGGGATAACAAGGCTTTACGGGGGCTCACTGAATGCACCGGGATATGCAACCTTCCTTGTGTGTAGTACACCGCTAATGAGCAGGGAAGCGAATCCTAGGGGCCAGCATCCCTTGAATAAAAGCTCTGCAGACAACTCCATGCTGTGAAGCAATAATAAGGACGAGAATACACCGGGACAGGTTACCTTCCTTGTGTGTAGTACATCGCTAACTAGCAGGGAAGTGAATCCTATTGGCCAGCAAAGCTCTCCAGACAACTCCATGTTGCGAAGCAACTACAAGGACCAGAATGCACCAGCTCGTGTTCTACACAGAATCACGGCAGAACTCCGCCACAATTTAATTACTAGGCGTCCTTGGTACAACACACTCTTTATATGTACCAGCAACTTGGCCGCGTTTGAGAATCGCTGCAAACGCGATGTTTTCCCTCAATTGAGTCTGTCTAAACCAAATTGGTGTACTTCTCCTTTAATTAGGTGCAGGTCACATGACCAGGAAGCAAATCGAGCTTCAGAAGCCTTGCCTGAGCCAGAGAATCTGCCGATTGCTAAAAGCGTTGCCGAGTCATACCGCACCCTGCAGGGAACAGTTTCAAGTGAGTGGTTTACAGTAACGCTACCCACCCAGACCAGCATTTGAGCTAGGTGCGAGGAGACCCAGATACACTCGGTCTTCTTTGTCTTTTTAATTCCCCGCATGCAGGTCCAAGCGCATTCATTGCAGCGGGACACTGCAGAGTCCCCTACGTGACACAGCCGGTCCCTGGGTGAATGGGTTTCAGCGCCCACACCGGTAAGTTCAACAAGCCCGTTACGCAGAGTTGCTCCCCCGCGCTTCCATATAAAAATCTGCCCAGATAACTGATTTCGCATTCCCACTCTTCCCCTTCCTTCCAGACACCGAAAATAAATCCATCAACAGATGAGGTGAGTGAGCTCATGCTCGCAATTTCATTTATATATTAGGTGGGTGTAAGTGTTTTTTCAGAATGAGGTGTTTGATGGAGGTCTATCGTTTATGTTTCAGAGTCTAATTGTTACAGTAGATTGCACAAGTCCTGTGAGATGGCTCTCTGAGATAGTTCTCAAGGTACGTGGTTTTCAGTCGACTGGTGGCTGTTTGATTTAGTGGTTGTTTGATAATGTTGAAATACTAGAAGAGTTTTCCTAACTAGCAAATATTCTCTATGTTGTAGAAATCGCATTGATCCTGAGGAGAACCCCAAAAGTTAGGGAGTTCGAAACGCATCGATCACTCAAGGCCAATGGTCAACTGAAATATTAGAGGGTTAATAATTGGATTAACACTGAATTTAAATACTCCAATGATTTGAATTTTTGTAAATTTGGATTTGACTTCTTGTTTTTTCAAAAGAAATGTTTCAAATGTAAATAATTGGTTGTTGACATTGACCTATATCATATGTGTCTAATTGTACTCATTGTTCTTGTCGTGTCCAATTTTTTATGTTTTGTAAGTCTGAATTGCGTGACTGAAGGACGAAAGTGGTGTGTGGCTGTGTTCTATAATTATAATTTCGTTTATGTATGTTACCTTGTAAATTTTGTATAAAGGTGTATATTCTGTATATTTAAATGAGTTCAGGCACAGAAATGTCTTTTGAAAAAAATGAAAAAGCTTTCTGAGAATCAAAGAAAAGGTTTATAATAAATAAGAATTTAAAAATAAGAAAAGAGTGCTATGTTTAACTCTTAGCTTCTCTAGAAAAAAGAAGAAAAAAAGTTTTTTCCAGTACTGGCAGTTGTATTGTTTGATAGTTCAGTTTGGTTCAGCCTTACTGTTGAGGAGCCAAGACCCTGTTTTGTTCCTATTAGGATTCATCTTAAAGCAGGATCAACAGCCCTTGACATCATGATCTGACCCCAGACACCACTAACAATCTCCGTGTGGATCGGTAATCGACATCATCCGGGCACATGAGCCGCACTGCTCGAATCCTGTCTTCCTCGACGACATCTTCGACGAAGAACAGAAACAGTAACACACAAATAGTTACAAAGTCACTATCTGAATCACAGAAGATCCCAGAAACCGTTAGCATCGACGAAGCGGAAAAAAGGGAACTGATGTCATCACGCCGACGTAGGCCTAATAGGGAGTCAGTGACGTCAGACGGAGTCGCGCGCGATGCCGTGCTCCTATGACGTCGTCCACGCCGGCGTGCTACAAAGAATTTTCCGAACGTTGCTGACGCAAGGGGGATATTCACAAGGTGAGGAATCCACTGGTAGATGCATCTATCAGAAAATTATTGTTCATGATCTTATGCAAAGCTTTTAAAATGATTACTTTGTTTTGGGCTGCTGTATGTTTTGCTATCATGTGGTGTGTCTCCATGCCTATTTCTACAGTTATTGTGTTTTTACATGTTTACACGTGGTGTTTTACAACACACTTATTTCAGCTTTTCCTACAAAATGCATTCTACTGGTGTTATCTGCCGCCACACTAAGTTCTGCTGTGCCTACGAAATGCATTCTACTGCGTGGTATCTGCCGCCACACCAAGTTTTGCTGTTCCTACGAAATCCATTTTATCATTTGGTGTCCTCTGCCACACCAAATTTTCTGGTTACACCAAATGTTACTGTTTCATGTGGTGCGTCCCCACATCTGTCTCATGTGGTGTGTCTCCACATCTGCTTTACCTGTTGCGCATGTTGCATTCTTTCATGTGGTGTTTTCCCACATCTGCAGTTCCTGCATGTTTCTTTGTTTCGAGTGGTTCCTGCTTTTACGTTGCATAATGTCATGTGGTGTTTCCACGTCTGCTTTCACGTCGCATAATGTAATGTTTTGCGTCAACATATTTCGTTGTACTGTGTGGTATTTTCTACCACACCTTTCACCTCAACCTGCTCTGGGAAGTTCTATGGTGTAGCTCACCTCTCCATTTACACTGCTTAACTACCTCTGTGAGCTCAACATCTTTTTGTTTGCTGTGTTCTGGGGACCTCTCCCCAATTATACTGCTTGTGTTATCGACAGCGATCATTTTGCTGTTCTCTTCTGTGGCTGTCTCCTATCCGTTTACTAGTCTCTTTGCTTCATTGCTTTGTTCTCCCCTTCATTGCTTTGTTCTCATCTTCACCTTTTTGCTGGTACCCTTGTACCTTCTTCGTGTTTTGCCTGGCCAGCTTGCATGCTCCTTGTACCTGGACTGGTTTGTTGCTTGTGGTATTCGAGTGAGTGGGTTGTGTTTTTGGGAGAAAGAGGATGGTGGATGAGTGAGTCGTTTGTGCGTCCTGTCTTTTCTGTTATTCTTTTCCCACTTATTCCTTTTACATCTGGTATTTCTACTTTCCCACCTTCAATTTTTATGCCATGTTTCAGTATTAATGTTTCATGCCATGTTTCAAGATGCTTTCGCCTCATTTGTTTCTTGCAACTTTTATTATGCCTCCTGAAAGTTCCTTTCTCCACATTGTAAAGGAGGGAGATGTTGTAGTATGCTGTTCTGTAAAAAAGGGAGATGTAGTATGCTGCTCAGCCTGGATGACTGTGTGTGAGAATGTTGGCGTGTGGAATCTTGGAGTGCTTGAGTCAATTGGAGATAGGCTGAGCAGCATAGAGGCAGCTCCTGGTGGGGCTCTTATCCTTTGTACAACTTACAACTTAAATAAACCTACATCAAAACTACCTCGGGGGGATTACTCATCATATTATTACACTCCGCACCAACTGCCGAGATTCTACACTCCAGCATTCTTTACAACGCGGTTGCCAAGGTGGCACCTGCACACATTCAGGCTGAAGGCCTAACAATAATGTAGAGCACAAATGTCATCTCACACTTATCATAAATTAACTGGGCTGGGAGTGTCATATCAGGTTTACTTGTTTACAGGAACTATCTATGATGTTCGAGCACAGCTATTGCCACTGTCATTTATTTTCATTGCCATTCATTGGTTCTTCCTTCATGGTTTTGGCAAAATACTCTTTTTTAAAACAAACAAAATGAAAAAATGGTATGGCATGAATCACATATTCAGTGGTGCAGCGTGAAATAGTTTTAGTACTATTGTGGAGGCAGGAGAGAGGCATCATGAACCAATCAAGGTTTCACCTTTAGTGAGTCATTGCCCCTCCCCACATACAACAATGGTAATCAATAGCACATTGTAAATCCGTATCTCTCTCTCTCTCTCTCTCTCTCTCTCTCTCTATATATATATATATATATATATATATATATATATATATATATATATATATATATATATATATATATATATATATATATACATACACACACACATCTGATATTTATGGCCATACATATATATAATACATATATGTGTACATAAACTGGATATAACCATATATGTGTATGTATATTTTTATTACAAATATATATTACAAATATATATATACCTATATATATGTACACACAGGGCCCGATTCAAAGAACTAGCTTAAGACAAAATCCTTAACTTACTACTATTTTGGTATTAACAGAAGTCACTTACTCATTTCGGTATTCACAGAAGGCACTTACTCATTTCGGTATTCACAGAAGTTAGGAGTCCTAACTTTAGGACTCCTAAACGCCTTCTGTGAATAACGAAAGTCTTAAAGTTAGGATTTTTGTCAGTTTAGGAGTAGTAAAGTTAGGACTCCTAACTTTAGGACTCCTAAATGCCTTCTGTGAATACCGAACGTCTGAAAGTTAGGATTTTTCTCAGTTTAGGAGTAGTAAAGTTAGGACTCCTAACTTTAGGACTCCTAAATGCCTTCTGTGAATACCGAAAGTCTTAAAGTTAGGATTTTTCTCAGTTTAGGAGTAGTAAACTTAGGACTCCTAACTTTAGGACTCCTAAACTGAGAAAAAATGTATTTATGAGAATACTGTGCATGGTACCAGGGCAAGTTATAGTTCATGTTGTCTGGCTAGCAAGTTCAAAACACTGTGGAGGTGTAGTAAGTTTTAGGTGATGCGCAAATTATAACTTTCAGTTATTCCTATAAGTTTAGAATTTCTAATCTTTGTGTAGTTTAAATTGGTTTTATTGGAAATTATGAATGTATTTTTCCTAACTATAACTTATCCTCAACCTTTGGTGTTTTCAAATAATTTCAATGTTTTTTTTTGTAATAAATATGTGTTTTCAAATCGTAGAGTGTAATGTCGTAGAGTGGAGTGTCGTACAGTGAAGTGTCATACAGTGGAGTGACTTGGAATGGAGTCTAGTCAGGCGGTTTAGAGTGTCGTGGCATAGAGTGTCATGGCATAGAGTGCTGTGACGTAGAGTGTCATGGTGTTGGATGTCATGGCAAACACTGGAGCAACATAAGAGTGCAGTGGCATATGGTGGAGTGGTGTATCGTAGAGACGAGTGCCGACAGTGTGGGGGGTGTCATAAAGTGAGTGGAGTGGCGTGTATAGAGTGCTGAGTCATAGTGTACAAGCGGTGAGGGGTGTACGAACAATGCTACTTACCCAGTGTGCATCTGTTCTTGGCATGTAGAGCTGTAGAGTCAAATGCACAGCCCACCATCTAGTGTTGGGTCCTGGATGTTTGCACTTTCTTTTTGTTCGTAGAAGTTTTTTCCAGTCACGAGGTAGGTGACTCCTCCTTTCGGTGATAGTGCGCATGGGCATCGACTCCATTGTTACATTGTTTTCCGCAGAGGGGGATCATGGAATTAGTAAGAGTAGTAAGAGATGTCCATGTATGTATGCATCTAATTGAGATGTAACTGCAACAGGTATAGGTACCCGGGAAGGAGGGGAGGCGCATGTCACTCTACAGCTCTACATGCCAAGAACAGATGCGTACTGGGTAAGTAGCATTTTCCGTTCGAGGCAGGTGAGCTGTAGATCACATGCTGTGCATAGACTAAAAAGCAGTTATCTCCGAAAGCGGTGGCTAACCTGTAGCTGTTGCAGTGGTCTGAAATAGTATATGTAAAACTGCTTGGCCCACACTAGCTTGCTGTCTTGCTAAAACATCTACACAATAGTGTTTTGTGAATGTGTGAGGTGTAGACCATGTTGCAGCTCTGCAGATATCAACTATGGGTATGTTTCCTAGAAATGCCATGGAAGCCCCTAGTTTGCAAGTGGAGTGTGCTCTGGGGGAATTGTTAAAGGGGATTTTGCTTTTGCATAGCATATCTGAATGCATTTAACTATCCACCTTGCAAAGCCTGACTTTGATATTGGATTGCCTTTATGTGGTGGAGGAAAAGCGACAAATAGTTGTTTTGTTTTGAGTAAAGTTTCTGTCCTTTCTACATAATAAAGAATAGCTCCTTTCACATCTAAAGTGTGTAAAGCATGTTCTGCCACAGAATCTGGTTGAGGTAAGAATACAGGCAACTCAACAGATTCATTGATATGAAAGGCAGAAATTACTTTTGGTAGAAATTTAGGGTTGGTCTGCAGAACCACTTTGTTTTCATGTATTTGTAAGAATGGTTCCTCTATGATTAGTGCCTGACGCTCACCCACTCTCCTCAGAGATGTGATAGCTATGAGGAAAATGACCTTCCAAGTAAGGAATTATATTTCATATTTATGCAATGGTTCAAAGGGTGGACCCATTAGCCTGGTGAGGACAATGTTGAGATTCCACACTGCAGCAGGTGGAAGTCTTGGAGGAATGATTCTTTTAAGTCCCTCTATAAATCATTGATGATAGGCCTTCAAAAAATAGATAGATGTTGTCTGTTCTGTAAGAATGCAGCTATTGCAGCAAGATGGAAGAGTACGCTAAATTGAAACGCTGACCATTTAGTAAATAGCAAATTATGTTTTGAACTGAAGCGTCCAGTGGATCTATTTGATTGTCATTGCAGTACATCCCAAACCGCTTCCACGTTGCTGTATACCATGCTCTTGCGGTAGGACGTCTAGCCTCTTTGATAATATTTATACAGTCTGGCAGAAGATTAAGCACTATCTTTGGAACTGGGTCAATGAAGGGCCAACCTTTTGAAAGGTTTTGTGTATTCCACCACTGCAAAGAGCGATGGGTGCGGTCGTCCACCAACACTAGATCTGATAATCGACCCTGACCCTGGTTCCACCTACGTGCTAAACACTCTTGAAGGGGACTCATGTGAAGTCTTGCATAAGGGACTATTAATATGCAAGACGCCATCATCCCTAGTAAGTGCATAAACACTCGAGCTGGTAATGAGTGATGAGGCTGATGTTGGCAGAGCAAAGTCTGTATGTTCCGGATTCTGCCCAGATTGGGGTAGGCCAAAGCCTTTTGTGTATCTATTCTGGCTCCCAGATACACTTGTGTGTTGTATGGCTGTAGATGAGACTTGGACAGGTTTACTATGAATCCAAGCTCATGGAGCAACTGTACTGTCTTGTGAGGGTGACGGAGACAGCTTTTTGTTCTAGCTGGATTTTATGAGCCAGTCATCCAGATATGGGAAGACATAAATGTGTTGTCTTCGGAGGTGAGCTGTGACTACTGCTAAGCACTTGGTGAAAACTCTGGGTGCGGTTGTTACTTTAAATGGGAGCACCTTGAACTGATAATGCTGTCCTGCTACTACGACCCTTAGGCATTTGTGATTAACAGGATATATTGGGATATTGAAATAGGCGTCCTTCAAGTCCAGAGTGGACAGGAAGTTGCCTTGTTGAAGGAGTGGAAGTACTTGTAGAGTGACCATGTGAAAGTGGTCTGCTTGAATGTATATATTGAGTTCTCTGAGGTCCAGTATAGGCCTGGGAGATCCGTTCTTCTTGGGAATTAAGAAGTATAGGGAGTATGATCCGGTTCCTTGATGCTTCAAAGGGACTAGTTCTATTGTTCCTCTTTCTAACAGAGATTGAACCTCTTTTTTTTGGGTGAGATGTTCCAGTGACATTGCATGTGATCTTGGAAGAATGTATGGGGAAGTGTCTGTAAGTTCCAGGTAGTAACCACATTGGATAATTTGTAGAACCCATTTGTCTGAGGTGATGGTGTTCCAGACAGGGAGAAATCGAGAGAGACGTCCCCCGACAGGAGTGTAAAGATCGGAGGGTAGTGAAAGCAAGTCGCTGTTTGTTATTAGCGAGGGAAGTGCATGTGGAGTTGCCTCTGCCTCTTCCCTTACCATTGTTTCCCCTAAACCCTACTCCAAAATATCCTCTCGATAAGGGCGATTGATTGTTGCCCTTGTAAGAGGAGGAGTGATTTTCTGTGATAACAGTTTTTGAAGCACCCTTGTAAAAGGAGCGGCAAAAGGAACCACTACTAGCAGGTAATTGTAAAGCCCCCACGGACTTTGCGACCTGTGTCTTTTTTCATTTTCCCAAGTGAGGTGTCAACTGCTGGGCCAAATAGGTGTTCCTTGCCAAAAGGTTGATTAAGAATGGAGACCTGTACCTGATATTCTTAAACATGCATGTCTGTGTAGCAACATGCTTGTGTTTACTGCACGTGCTGCTGTGTCTGCTGCATCTGATACACATTTGATGAAGGTATTGGTAATGAGTTTTCCTTCTTGTATGAGATCATTTGCCTTAGCTTTATACTCATCAGGCAAATATTGGATACGTTTTTCCAACTTATCATAATGAGCTCTATCATATCTGGCTAGCAAAGCCTAAGCTTTGGCAATGCACCAGTGATTAGCTGCCTGAGAAGCTATACTTTTACCAGAGGCATCAATTAACTTGGACTCTTTATCAGGAGGAGGGTCCTCACCTGTTGTTTGTGAATTTGCTCTTTTACGAGCATTAGAGACCACCAAAGAGTCTAAGGGCAGTTGACCTTTGATGTAAGCAGGGTCAGTAGGTGCTGGTTTATATTTTTTCTCAACCCTGGGCATGACTATTCTTGCCCTGACAGGTTCTTTGAAAACCTCATCTGCATACTTAAGCATGCCCTTAAACATTGGTAAAGTGTGTGTTGTTTTTTGAGTGGAGCTTAATGACTTGAATAAGAAGTCCTCCTCTAAAGTTTCTTCATGCAATTCCACCCCATGATAGCGAGAAGGCCTATTAAGAAACTCAATATAACCTATATTGTCATCAGGAGGTGATGGCCTTGATGGATACAAATCAGGGTCAGTGTCTGTATGTGGATCAGTTTTTTAATCCTCCCATGGATCAGCATCTTGTGGCCTGTTGTCATCCCCATCCCCCTCATCCTGTGGGTTAGATGATGGTGGTGAATTACTGCGGGTAATAAGTAGGTGAGGATTAGTAGGTGAAGGAGGTGGAATATCAGGTGGTGATGGGTTTGTACCCATATTCCTTTTCTTTAGAGGTATATGAGGCTCATCCTGATGTACCAATTTCCATTTTTTAGGTAAGTTGGCATGAATATGTCCAGTATCTGGGTTTATGGCCCGTTCTTTTTGTTTCGGATCCGGAGGTGGAACATCCGACCGAAACTCTTTTGTTGGAGTTTTCTGCCTCTAGAGTTTCAGCTCCGAAATCTTCAGCACCGAAGATTTATGCTTGGACAAAGATAGAGGATGGACATGCTTGGTTTTCGACGCTGAGGATTTCGGTTCGGTGCCGCTAGGGGGCCAACTAGATCCTGAGGGCTTTTCTTTGTGTTTATGCACTGGGCCCACGGGCGGGGTGCTCGAAACTCTTTCTCGGGTGCCGACCATTTTAGGTTTTGGTTGTTGGGGCAAGGGGTTTTTTGTACTCACGGAATGTTGACCCGGTGTAACTTGCTCCTCTTCTTTCATGTCGGAGTCGGCTTCAGGCACGGAGACATATTCTTCTTCCTCGGCTCCTTGAGCGTGTTCTTAGTCGGAATCTTCTCCGAAGGTGTCCGGTACGGAGCTGCCTTGTTTTTGCATTTCGTGACGTCGAGCCCGACGGTCAAGTAGCGTCTTTTTCGATCGAAACGATCGGCACACGTCGCGGAATATCTTGTTTTTTCCAGGGACAAGCAGAGATTGCATAGTCTGTGCAGGTCGGCGCACGGAAACTTTGTGCGACACCCGATACAGAACTTGATTGGAGTACTTTCCATCGACTGCTAGCGAGCCCGGTGTGGGTAGGCTCAACGTCCCTCCACGAGTTTTCTTAGTTCGAAACGATACGTGAAGAATGGGAAACACAATCGAGAAACAATACCGTTGAGGGCAGTGGGTTGCGCATCGAAGGGAACCCGAGAAACGGTGCATAACCGGAGCGCAGCAATTCACATGCGAACCCTATAGCGGAAAAAAACAATCTAACAATGGAGTCGACGCCCATGCGTACTATCACCAAAAAGAGGAGTGACCTACCTCGTGACTGGTAAACACTTCTCCAAACAAAAACAAAGTGCAAACATCCAGACCCGACAGTAGATGGTGGGCTATGACCAGCATGTGATCTACAGCTCACATGCTTCGAACAGTGGAGTTTCGTACAGTGGAGCGGCATGTCATGTAGTGTGTAGTGGCATGACATAGAATCGACTGGCATAGAGTGAAGTGTCATACAGTGGAGTAGCGTGTTGAAGAATGGCTTGGTGTTTATTAGAGTGTAGTGGCGTGTGGTACACTGACGTAAATTGAATGGGTGTGGAGTGGCATAGAGTAGTGTTGTACAGTGTAGTGTCATAGAGTGTCATGGCATAACGTGTTGTGACGCAGAGTGTTGTGGCATATAGCGGAATGGCGAACAGTGGAGTTGTGTGGAGTGGGGGTGAACATTGCATAGTAGAGTGCAGTGGAGTTGTGCGTCATAGAGTAGAAAGTAGTGGCATAGGGGGTGAGCAGGGGTTATTCTTGGCGTGTAACTTCCTTGCCCTGACAGAGTGGTGGTTTCTGCCTGGTTTTGGCTCAAGCCTTAGCCAACCAGAAATCCCCATTTCTAACAAGGTGAAAAATATTGTCACAAGGAACTGGCGGATTCTCCCATCCAATGGCTTAAACTTGACAATGCCCATGTTCTCTTTTAAAAAGAGTGCAAGCATCAGAGATATGCTGGTATACACTAAACCACAACAATGTGGTCCCAGCCCCAAACCTAGGATGTGGGATGTTCCGCCAGTGGTAGGTCACACTGCGTGTGGATCATGTGGTGTCTGCTCATCAATGAAAACTCTAAATCAGTGGATGTGAGTCTGAGCTACCCTTGGATTCAAAACAAACACACAAACTGCAATTTGGATAGTTATTTATCTGATCCTGTGCCCATGTAACATCATTTACATAGGGATGACAACACAGAAAGTGAAGATCAGAATATTGGAACATAAAAGTAATATAAGGTGTAAAAAAATGACAAATCTCTCAACACACTTTGCTGAAATGAAACATACTGTTGAATTCATACATTGGACAGTACTAGACACACCCACAATACCCTGTAGCATCAGGGACATAAAAAGTTTTCTATAAAAGCGGAACAGAGATGGATCTATCGGACCTGCAGCAATGAGGTTGGTCTAAATGATGATATCCCATGGCATAAACTCAAAAGCCTGTAAGGCCCTAATGCTATTTGAGATAGTGCACTACTAGTACCATGATTACATGGGAAGAACTACCCTAAATCCAAATCTGAATATAGATTAGAATAAGGCTACATAACTAACATAATGAGATGATCTAGCAAGAAGGATGCCCCTAATATATAGGGCATTAGGGTATGTCCATGTTTATTTAATTTATTCTAATTTGTGACTCTCTTGATGATTAGAAAATGAATAGGAGTCAGGAAGGAGTTAATCAGTGACTCACTTCCTGTTTGATCCAGCATGCGAGAGAAAATCAATTTCCACAACTGTAGGAGGCCGGCTTAGTTTATGGTGCACACTTTTCAAGTGATGCATCTTGACTAAATGTAGGCAACTCTTAAGGTGATTTTAGTGTTCCTTGATGACCATAGAAAGCTCTCAAAGTGGTAGCTGTGGCGAGAAGCTTTCAGGCTTATCCTGAAGGAGAATTAAGCAGCTTGTTTTACCAGTTTAATCCGTAGTGCAAGTTAGATTGAAAAGAAACCACATAGTGTTTAGCAAAAATAGGTCTATTTATTTCAACGCAATATCACTATCACATTGGTACATCTCCTACCCAGACATATCGACACAATACACAAGAATACTTCAAAAGCAATTGTAGAAAGTAGGATCTGCTTTCATGGAGACCCTCACTTTTGACTTGGAATCAGTGTGTTTTGACCAAGTCTGCTGGGATCCTGCTAATCAGGACCCCAGCAACTGAGCTTTCTCCCCTAAATTGACCTGGTAAGTACTTTGGTACCCAGGGCAGAGGTATACCAGGGGTCTACCATGGGCTGCAGCATGTAGTGTGCCACCCATTAGAGTCCACTTAAACTGTGGCTACAGGCCTGTCAATGCAGCCTGTGTGTGTTGGTGCTTAAAACTCTCACAACAAATATGTTTGCTTATATCTGATGTTACTGCACTTAAAACCTATAAGTCACTCCTATGGCAGGCTCTTCAGTACTGAAGGCAGGGTGCTTGGTTGTGAGTGTGAGGGTGACCCTGCAGGCTTTGAAAGTGCGATCAGCAATTTTAAGACCTGTAGTGGACATCAGTCATTACGAGATGTGTAACTATATAGAAGCTACACTGAACCCAGTCATATTTGTTATTAAACATGTTGGAATCATACCCCCAACACCAATTCCAGTGTTGGAAGTATGATCCAATGCACTGGGGGGCTCCTAAGGGGACCCACCTGAAGTCCCGTTAACAGCCTTTCAGGGTCTGAAAGCAAACTAGTGCCGCTGCCGCCCACAGACACGATTCTACCCACCTGCTGCTGAGCTGAGCTCGAGCAGCAGAAGGTAGAACAATAGGTTTTCTGTCACAGGGAGGTGTGACTTAGTGTATTGGACTGGGGTTGGGGCACTTGCCAGTGCCACCAAACTGCTTTGATGGGTACATTTAGTTCCCACCTTGAATACTCCAGTTGGAACCAGTTCAGGGAGCCTTTGGCTTTGCTCTGGCATTAAACTGGACAAAGAACATGGGAGTATTGTTCCCTTTGTCCAACCCCTACTCTGGGAGGGACCGCCGAGTCATCCTAAGCCTTTCCTTAGGGCATTCAAAGGCTCCCCTGGTGCTGGGTCCTCAGATTTGTCCTGGGACAAGACTCAACCGTGAAACTATGTAGTTTTTCAATCGTCTGGACATTTGGACATCGTTGGACTACGACTGGAAACCGAGACTGCACCAAGGAAAACTCCCCCTGCTCCTGGTCTAGCTGTTCGTCAAATCTTCTTAGTCGTCTGTGTTTCATCCAGGTTCTTCAACAGACCTGAGGGCATCAAGGACATCTGAAGAAATCTCTCCTGGAGTGAAGGAGTCTCTCCCCTGCATCTGCAGACACCACAACAAAGTAACTGGTCTACTGCTCCCGTCGTCCTACGGGCTTCCTGAGGCCCAGCAACACAGTTCTGCAACTCCCTTGAGGCCTGACCTGGCCTCTCTGCAATTTTGAGGCCAGTATAAAACAATCAATCAGGAATTTGAGAAGCGCGCTACTCACCCATGAGGGTCTCAAGGTGCTGGTAGGGGTGTGGGGATCGTCTGATGCTGAGAGGGAGCTCGTTCCAGGTCTTTTCTGCAATGTAGGAGTAGGCACTTTCACCCGTTCTGGCTCTGCGGATGCGAGGGGTTTTGGCCAGGGTGAGGTCGGCGGAGCGGAGGCTTCTCTGCATAGAAGGAGACTCTTTCATTGATGTACTGGGGTCCGGTGTTGTAGAGGGATTTGCTGGCATTGAGTGAGTAGCTTGAAGGTCACTCTCTTCTCGATGGGAAGCCAGTGGAGGTCTCGTAGGTGCAATGGTTGTGTCGTGGGTTACCGAGGACGACTCTGGCGCCGTGTTCTGGATGATCTAGAGATTTTGGAGCAGGGATTTGTTGATTCCAGCACAGAGGGCATTTCCATAGTCCAGTCTGCTGGTTATGAGTGTGTGGGTAACGGTCTTTCTGGATTCAGGGGGATCAATTTGAAGGTCTTGCGGAGAATGCAGAGGGTTTTGAAGCACGTGGAGGAAACAGCATTGAACTGTCGGGTAATGCTGAGATATGAGTCGAGTATGATGCTGAGATTGCGGGCGTGGTCAGTGGGGGAGGGGGTTGCCGAAGGCGGTGGGCCACCACCTGTTGACCCACATGGAGGGGGTGGGTCCGAGGATGACTTCTGTCTTCTCAGAGTTGAGCTTCAGGCAGCTGCTGCTCATCCAGGAGGCGACATATTTCGTTGCTTCCTGGAAGATGAGCCTGGTGGTGTCGGGCTCCTTGGTGAGGGAGAGGATGAGCTGAGTGCCGTCGGCATAGAATACTATGCTGAGTCCGTGCTGTCTGATGATGGCGGCGAGGGGGGCCATGTAGATGTTGGAAGAGCGTGGGGCTGCGCGACGATCCTTGGGGTGTTCAGCAGCTGATCTCTGTGGGTTCAGTGAGGAAGGGCGGGAGTTTGATTCTTTGGGTTCGGCCGGTGAGGAAGGAGCAGATCCAGTCAAGGGCGTTTCCTTGTATGCCGGCATCCTAGAGTCTGGTGGCGAGTGTGTGGTGGGAGAAGGTGTCGAAGTCTGCAGAGAGGTCTAGCAGGATGAGGGCAGCCATGTGGCCCTGGTCGAGGAGAGTGCGGATGTCGTCTGTGGTGGCTAGGAGGGCTGTGGATGGAATTGGCTTTGATGAAGTTCATGAGCTGGGGGTCGACGATCTTCTCCGTTACTTTCGCTGCAAAGGGGAGGAGAGAGATGGGTCTGTAGTTTTTGAAGTCCGTCAGATCAGCGAAGGGCTTCTTGAGGAGGGGCTTGACTTCTGCGCGTTTCTAGTCATCGGGGAATGTGCAGGTTTCGAAGATGGAGTGAAGGCTCTTCATAGTCATGGCGGTGTCTTCTGTAGTGACCGGGGTCCAGGCGGAGATGGTAGGCTGGCTCGTGTTGCTGGAGGGAGGTGAGGTTTTGGTGTCTATCTAGTGTCTGTTTGTTGAAGTTATTGTAGAGGGACTTGATCAGGAGGTGGAAGTGGGAGCAGAGTTTGTTGAAGAGGCCATGGGAGGTTGTGATATCTGAGGCTTCGCTGGGGGGTTTGGTGAATTCCTGTATGATGCTGAAGATCTCCTTCAAGTTGCTGGAGTTGGATCTTGTCCTGGATGAAGTTCCTTTTAGTGGATCTGATGCGTTGGTGGTATTCTGTCATGGCGTTCTTGTAGCTGGTCCTTGCTTCCAAGGTTTTGCTGTTTCTCCAGACTTTCTCGAGACGTCTGCGGGTGCGTCTGGATTCACGGAGGTCAGTGGTGAACCAGGTGGCTTTCGTGGGGCGCTGTTTGTTAGAGTTCCGGAGGGGGGCGAGCTTGTCTGCACATATAAGTATATACTAAAGTATATACAAGGGGACTCGAATGCTCGACCTAAAAGGGTCCGTTTTCAGCGGAAAAATATGATGTGTCATCCTGTGTTGTGGCACCTTTCCTGACACGGTCACTAGCCCAACCCACACAAGTGAGGTACCATACTAATCGGGAGATTTGAAGGAATGGTAGGTGGTAGGAAATATGCTGCTCCTGGCAGATTCCAAAACTTTCCATCAAAGAAATGTGAGGGAAATCTATTTTAGTCAAAGTTTGATGTTTGCAAGGGCTTCTGAGTAAGAAAACCTGGTGAGATCCACGTATGTCAACCCACTCTGGATACAGCCGGGTGTCTTCTTCTAAAAAATGTGCAGGTTTGCATTGGTGCCGGGTGAATGAGGACCTAAAATCCACAGCTAGCCACATTGCAAAAAAAGGGTCTGTTTTCAGTGCAAAAATGTGATGTGTCCATGTTTGTGTTTTGGGGCCTTTCCTGTCGCGGGTCCAAGCCCTACCCACACAAGTGAGGTACCTTTTTTATTGGCAGACTTGGGGGAAATGCTGGGTGATAGGGAATTTGTGGCTCCCCTCAGATTCAAGAGGTTTTCCTCACAGAAATGTGAGGAAAATGTGTGGTTTTAGTCGGTCGTTGAGGTTTGCAAAGGCTTCTGGGTGGGAAACCCTAGTAGGAGTCACACAAATCACCCCACCCTGGAATCCCCTAGATATTTAGTTTTAAAAAAATGTACAGGTTTGATCAGTTTCTCTAAGCGTCGGCTCTGCTAGAGCCCAAAATCCACAGCTAGCCACATTTAAAAAAAAATGTTTCAGTTTTCAATTAAAAAATGCGATGTGTCCATGATGTTATTTGGACCCTTCCCTCTCGAGAGCAGTAGGCCTACTGGCACAACTGAGGTACCATTTTTTATCGGCAGACATGATAGAATACAGAATATTAGGCCATTTGCTATTTCCATTTGTATTTCTCTGCATTTGTACCTTCTAAATGTAAGCCAGTGTGTGAAAAAGAACACATTTTGAATAGAATTGCCCTCTACATCACATGCTAGTATGGGTACACACAAATTCAAAGATGTACAAATAACCACCGCTCCTACGAAAACAAGTGACTTACCTGTAACTTTAGTTATCCAGTATTTGAACTTTCATAGATTCACATGCCTGAATCATTCCCCGTCGTCGAGAGGGGAGTCTCCGGTATATAGAAAAGCAATGCTTAGTAGTATAGCAAACTGAAAAGAGGCCTAGGCCCATTTCCCTTTTGCAACCCATAGCCTTTGTTATGTAAAAAAGGGCCAAACTTTTCCCTGAACCAATCAGAGCTCCTCACCCTCTAGAACACTCCTGAGAGTACCTTTGGCCCTCAGATTTTCTACCGCATGTTGTGCTAGGGAGTCTCCTTTGAGCTCTGCTCAAACTCTTCACTTCAACAGTATTTTGACTGAGATTTGAGGTATCTCATCTTCTGCTTTCTTCTTATTGGAATTCCTTATTCATCTACTATGTCTGAGAAGGCAAAAAAGGGATTATTTAGAGCTTGTTCCACCTGCTCTAAGAAGAGGCTTAATACAGATGACCCTCACAAAGATTGCATATACTGCCTCTATCCATACCATAAGGCAGAGGATTGTAAGGTATGTCGAACCTTTTCAAATTAAACCTTGAGGGATCGTGAGGGAAGACTGCTGATTTGGCTCCAGAAGGTGAAAGCCAGGAAAGAAATCCTCTCAAGTGAGAGTGAGGAGGAGTCTGGATCCTCTAAGAGGTCTCAAAAGAGAAGTAGATCTCCTCAGACACATACCTCAGGGGAGAGACCTGAGAAGGCCCCAAAAAAGACCACCTCAGGGTCTTCAGGGCGCAGTCCGTCAAAATCCCCTTCAGGCAAAACTAAGGGGAAGAAGGGTTTTGCTTCTGAGGGAAAGCAAGATAAGTCCGCCTCAGAACCTCGAAAATCGCCTCATAGAGTCAAAATTTCCATCAAGAGAACTTACTCTACGCTTTCTGAGGAGAAGGGAAGTGTTTCATCGCTGTCGACGGGACCGTCGAGGACAAAACCATCGACGTCGTCGACGAGAAAGGAAGAGGTAAAAGCTAGTGAAAAGGCGCCGTCGACGCTTTCACTGTCGACGGCGATATCGTGGACGGTTTCATCGTCGACGAGCATTGCTGTATCTACATCGTCGACGGCAGCGTCGACGACGAGGACGACGGCAGGAGCGTCGACGAGGACAGCGTCGACGGTAACTACAACGTCGACAGTGGCGTCGACGACGATAACATGGTCGACGACAGCGACGGGAATGTCGTCGACGGGCTCGTCGACGACGGAAAAGACACCAGAAAAAAGATTGGTACCCTGGAAAAAGCCTATAACACCAGAGGTTACATCGCCAAGCAAGGTGTCTCCATTGGTTCCATCTCACCTGCTGGAAGAAGAAGATTCGGAGGACGAGGATGACGAGGGTCCTTATGGTTTTGCGAGTAGTTCTTTGCAATTACAAGTCAAGTACCAGGAGGTCGATTCTGAGGAAGAATATGGGGATTTTCAAGAGCATCCCCAGGAACAGCGCCAATATCGCCAACAGCATCGTGAGGATATGACAAATGTACCATCCTCTTTGTTGTAAGAACTCCAGGGCATGTTGGAGGATTATAGAAGAAGATATCCAACGACTCCAGCCACTCAGGACGTACCAGAGGCTACTCCGCATCCACGGTCTGTACCAGGGACGCCAGTGCGTACGAGAGAGATTTTGCCAGAGCCTACTGCTAGGTCTCCACCACCAGTGTCACAACACAACACCACGGATGATGACCACAAGATTGGAGAGCTTGCAGAACCGAGTGCAGAATGGAATGACTATCTCATCCCCTCACCTTCAACTCCTACGCCGAAGCCAGTAGATTCTCCACTGGAGGACATTGGTGGTTTTCATAATTTAATGGAAAGAGCCACTAAGAGATTTGCACTCACCATGACTGAGGATAAAGCGGAATGCTTTTTATACGACTTCAAGGAATCGTATCGCAAGTCTGTGCGGTCCTTGCCTATCGTGAGTCATATTTGGGAGGAAGGATTAAAGGTCATGGAGACAACAGCTACGGTGACACCGGTTCTGGCCAGACTAGACAAAAAGTATAAGGCGCCTATAGATGCTCCAGCTTGTCTTTTGGGTCATCCCAAACCGGATTCTGTGATTACTCAGGCGGCACAGCAGAAGTCCAGAAACCCATCTGCTCCAATCACAACACCTTCGGACAGAGAGGGCAGATAACTGGATAATGCAGGAAAACGTTTTTCCTTAATGTTGGCGCTGCTGGTTAAAGCCGCTAATGCCCTCGCTATCTTGGGAAGGTACGACAGGCAAATGTGGTGTGACCTGTCTCCATACATTAACCAGGTGCCGGAACCGGAGAAGCAGGAAGCCAGGAAGATTCTCCTGGAAGGGGAAAGGACTTCGGCTGAAGTCATAGACTGCGCTATGGATATAGCGACAACGGCATTCAGATCTTTAGGAGGAGTAGCAGTCCTGCGCAGGCAGGGATGGCTACGAGCAACGGCTTTTAGGCCGGAAGTTCAAAAAAAGATTCTAGACCTCCCATTCAATGGAGAAGATCTATTTTTGAAGCCTATTGATGATACTCTGCAGAGTATCAAGAAGGATACCGATACTGCAAAGGCTTTGGGAACGCTGCAGTACAGAAAAGCCCCTTTTCGTGGCTCCAGAGGTAGAGGGCAGTCCTCTTATAGAGGAGGATATCAACAAGGGAGATATTCCTCTTACTCTGCCTCATCGCAGCCCTACCGCCAACAGTACAGTCCGCGTCATTCAGGAGGATATACGAAATCAGCTCCAAGAGGAAGGGGTGGCCGTTAGGGGAAGGACAACACCCAACGGCAATGACAACTTCCATCTTCCGGCTATGACAACATTCCAGAGATCAAGTGCTGCCCTGGGTGGAAAGATTGCTCACCATTTTCAAAATTGGTGAAAAATAACGACGGACCAATGGGTCCTCAGAATTGTTCAATTCGGCCACACCCTAGAATTTCTTCAAACGCCCCCTTGTACGCCATCGATGCATCAGAAAGCCAGCCATCTGCATCAACTCCAGCAGGAGATTCAGACAATGCTCCAAAAGGGAGCAATAGAACCGGTACCGCATGCCCAAGAAAACAAAGGGGTTTTACTCCCTGTTTTTTCTTGTCAAGAAAAACAAGCTCCAATGGCGTCCCATTCTGGATCTCAGATCCTTAAACACCTATCTCAAAAAGCAATCTTTCAGGATGGCGTCTCTACAGGACATCCTTCCGTTACTGAAACTAGGAGTTCATATGACTTTCCACGTGCCGATCCATCCCGCACACAGACAGTACCTTCGGTTCTTAGTAGCCGGAAGACATTACCAATTCAAGGTACTGCCATTCAGCCTAAAGTCAGCACCGAGAGTGTTCACAAAATGCCTGGCTCCAGTGGCGGCTGTGTTAAGGAAGCAAAAACATCAAATATTTCCTTACCTCGACGACTGGTTAGTCAAAGCACCATCGAAAGCACAAGCCAGAGCGTCAACACAGGCCTGCATAGATTTGTTCGCCAAACTGGGTTTGACTCTTCACGAAGGAAATCAAACCTCCATCCGACAAGAGTGATCACATTTCTGGGGGCAATACTAGACACGGACTGCAACAAGGCGTTTCCCTCTGAAGAAAGGCAACGGAGGATTGTGTACCTCTTCCAAGACTTTGTAAAAAGAAAGTCTCTTTCAGTCCGCAGGTACAAATCCTTGCTGGGCATGATGTCATCTTGCATTCCCCTCGTCCCTCACTGCAGATTAAGGATGCACCCATGGCAGGAACAGCTCGATCTTCAGTGGCGTGAAGCGGAGGGATCCTTCGACGACACAATACGAGTGACACCAGTGATGGTGCAGGCAGCGGCATGGTGGACACAAAAAGTAAATGTATCTCAGGGTCTGACTTTTCTTTCAAGAGCGGCTTCATTAGTGGTGACGACAGATGCGTTCCTAGAAGGATGGGGAGCTTTCCTTCAGGACCTTCAAGTCAGCGGTCGTTGGAAGGTACACGAGCAGCGATTACACATAATCTGCTGGAACTCAGGGCGATCCGCTTAGCATTGCAAGCCTTCCTACCACGATGACGAAGTTCGCCGGTGTTGGTAAGAACAGACAACACTACGGCGATGTACTATTTAAAGAAGCAGGGGGGAACAAGATCTCTCTCTCTATCTCAGGAGGCCCTGGAGATAAGGGAATGGGCTCTTCAACAAGGAATATCATTGTCAGAGGAACACCTCCCGGGAGATCAAAACGTCAAGGCGGATACTCTCAACAGGCTCAAATCGTCCTGCCACGAATGGGAGCTGGACCAGGGGACACTGGAAAGCATCTTTCAAAGGTGGGGAACACCAATAGTGGACCTCTTCACCACAAGAGAGAACAGGAAATGCCGGTACTTTGCAAGCTGGCTTCCCCAGGAGGGATCTTGGGGGAATGCGTTTTCCATGGCATGGTCCGGCCTCTTTGCTTACGATTTTCCTCCAATTCCTCTTCTCCCCCGCGTACTGGTGAAGATCAAAAAAGAGCCGTGCAGGCTGATCCTAATAGCCCCGTGGTGGCCCAGGCAACACTGGTTCACCGAACTCCTGCTGCTGTCGGAGGACTGTCCAGTTCGGCTGCGATCGATTCCATCGCTTCTGACAATGTCCAGGGGTCAGTTGCTCCATCCGGACCCGAAATCCTTGCGTTTAGCGGCCTTTCTCCTGAACACTGTGAGTTTAGTCCTCAAAATATCTCACACGAATGTAGGAGAATCCTGTCCAAAGCTATAGCAGACAGTACCAACAAAACCTACAGGATGAAATGGAAGAGGTTTTCTCTGTGGTGTAAGAGACATAACATTCACCCTCTTACTGCTGCGCCTCATCAAATGATACCTTACATTCTGCTGTTAGCAAAGTCAGGATTGGCACACGCTTCCATCAAGGTGCATTTGGCTGCGTTATCCCGCTACAGGACGTCTTCATCAGGCCCGTCCTTATGGTCATCAAGGATCATCAAACAGTTTATGAAGGGGTTATTCAGGGTCTTTCCTCCAGTAAAGCCTCCACCACCACTATGGAATCTCAATATAGTACTGTCACAATTGATGAAACCACCGTTTGAGCCTATACACAGGGCGGACCTTAAGTTCTTGTCCTGGAAAGTGGCTCTTCTCATTGCACTAACTTCAGCGAGAAGAGTAGGTGAGCTGTAAGCGCTCACAATTCAGGAGCCTTTCCTACAGTTTAAGGAAGATAGAATGATTCTTAGGACTAATCCAAAATTCATTCCTAAGGTACCAACTGATTTTCATCTGAATGAGCCGTTGGCGTTAAAACGTTTCTTTCCTCATCCGTCAACAGCAGCGGAAAGAGTGTTACACTCACTGGACGTTCAAAGACGTATGAAGTTCTACTTAAAGGAAACTAACAGCTTTCTCAAATCTTCTCAGCTCTTCGTCGCTTTCAGCGCACCCAGGTAGGGTTTCCCTTTATCTAAAAGGGGAATCGCCAGATGGATTTCTCGTGCAATTGTCTACTGTCATCAAGCTGCTGGAAAGCCTTTAAATGCACGAGTTCGTGCTCATTCCACGAGGGCAGTGGCCATATCCACTGCACTGTTTGGAGGAGTGCCAATCCAGGATATCTGCAGAGCAGCGACCTGGACATCTACGCACACCTTCACCAGGCACTACTGCTTGGAGGCAGCCGCAGAGTAGGCGGTGGGAGAGACGGTACTGCGGAATATCATCCAGTAACGGTGAGCCTTCTTTCCATCCCTCCATCCGTAATTTCTCTTGTTTTACAAAGTCACATTTTATATATATATATGTATATATATATATATATATATATATATATATATATGTATGTATGTTCAACAAATGTTGGTTCGGGTCTCCCTCCGTATTCGGCGCTTCATGCAGGTGCGTAGCTTCATGCGGTGGAACCAAAACCGCTTAATATTCCAACTGGGTCCCCCAAAGAACGCAATATCCACTGGGAAACAATTGAAGCCGCCACTCCAGCCACTCAAGATTGTATGAGACAACTTAATTTATTCTTAAATCCATTACAGCTTATTCACAGCACAAAAACCAACGCGTTTCGTTAGCTCCCCACTAACTTGATCACGGTTGTACATACAATGGATGGATTTAAGATTTAAGAATAAATTAAGTTGTCTCATACAATCTTGAGTGGCTGGAGAGGCGGCTTCAATTGTTTCCCAGTGGATATTGCGTTCTTTGGGGGACCCAGTTGGAATATATATATGTATGTATATGTGTATGGTATTATTCTTGATTTTCAAGTTGTATCACATGATTAGGAAATGTATCAGAGAAATGTGCTTTGTAATCTCACTGCTCGCTATTCTGCTTCAGGCATGTGAATCTATGAAAGTTCCAATACTGGAGTAAGAAAACAAGTTACTTACCTGTAACTTTAGTTCTCCAGTATTGGAAGCTTTCATAGATTCACATGCACCCATCCTCCTCCCCTGAGAGGCTCACCCACGACACACGAGGACCCCCATTGAGGACCCCTTCCCGGCTTTTACTCGGACCGCACGCAATCCTGGCGCTGTGGACACATGAGGAACTACTGAATACAATCACTGTCATTGAGCATTACTGGACCTCCCGAGATCTACGCCGGCCCCACCGAGTGTGGGTTGCAGAAAGTTATATAATGTCCACTAGGCAATCAATTGTTGTCCTGAGGATGAACCCTGTATTTTGAGATGGTTCGAAACGTCGTCGACTTAAATACACTAAATGCATAATTAATGTACTATTGGTTGGATGCATATGTGTATAATGTGTAATGTCTGGTTATGATTCACAATATACAGACCACCCCAACTTGCCTAAAATTCCCCTTGTTGTCTTCCCTTAAGTGTGTTAGTCGGACATCGGCTGGTGTCCCACTTGTATCACGCTAGAATTCTCACCTGTACTTGTTTCATTGAAAATTAAAACTGTCCGGTTGGACAAAGGATATAGAGCTATTTAGTCTATATTTATTGAACTTCATCCTTCCCTGTCTAGGGACTATTGTCTCAGGTTAATAATCACCTTGGATTTAGCGCCACAAGTGCTCTTGATGCACAAGTGCGCGAAAATCTGAGGGGCAGAAGGTTCTCTCAGGAGTGTTCTAGAGGGGGAGGAGCTCTGATTGGTTCAGGGAAAAGTTTGGGCCTTTTTTACCTAACAAAGGCTATGGGTTGCAAAAGGGAAATGGGCCTAGGCCTCTTTTCAGTTTGCTATACTACTAAGCATTGCTTTTTTATATACCGGAGACTCCCGTCTCGACGACGGGGAATGATTCAGGCATGTGAATTGGAGCACTTTTTTCCTATTACCCCCTCTACCCCCCCACCCCCCTAATTTTACGATATTTTGCCTATTTTCTCAGTCCCCTCCAGGGGAATCCAAAATCCTTGGGTACCTTTTGAATACTCTGAATGTTGGAGAGAATTTCGTAATTTAGCGTGTATACCTTGGAGGCTGAAGCGCGAACTACCCCAAATAGCCAAACAAGGGCTTACTTTTCTAGGGGGAAAAGGCTCAGCTGCCAACTTGTTAAACATTAGCTTCAACGTCAACACACCTCTCCCTCTAGGTCAACCTTAATAAGAAGAAATTTGGTTGATATAACACAAAAATCATTGACCGCCAGAACCTTGACACTCATCACCTTTCATAAGACAACACCACCACAATGAGCATTCATCCCTGCTTTTTCACCGCCAAGCTGGCAACCATGGGGTGGCACTTTTATGTATTAAAAGGAAAATCCCAAAAATTAAGTGCTGCAGTACTCCACTGGCTTCAATTTAGGTACAAACACCAATTTCAGGCTCAGCAGCAGAAACAATGAAACCACACAACACCATTCAGCCAAAGAACCATAAGATAACTCTACAAAAGAAGCTCACACAAGTCCAAAACAGCCTTATTCAGAACCCCTACCCCCCACCAAAAAAAGGAAGACACAGAAAATTATTTTGTGATCTTGAAACAATCCTGTATAACTCCATCCTGCTGCTCTTATTCTGTAGTCAAGAAAAATTACGCTCGCTCATTTTAATGATGCCAAGTTGTTTTTTTATATATAAAGTGGTCAAATGATTTATACAACATATGGTCATGTGCGCCATATATTCTCTATTCCCAACAGTGGGATTTTTTTGTAGGGGTTTCTTGTTTGGATGACTCCATGAAATCTCATGATTACTGGAGACAGATGGGCTCAAACTCATCAGTAAGCCTTCTCTGCACCCTCTGTCATTTCCTTGACTACACGTATTGAGCAGGTAACATAGGCAACGTCTACATTGACTTGGACCTCTACATCTTTAGGGGCATATTATCAAGACAGGAGATAAAATTATTGCCGCTTTATCAGCAGAAAACTGCAGATAAAGCAGCGATAATTGGCTTGATAATATGCTCTATGGAATTCCAATGTCTTGATAATATGCCCCTAAATCTTAAGATCTAGTTGGAGCTAACACTGACAGAGAGTGTCTCATGTGGAAACTGGACGAAGAACTGTGGTCTGATAATCACTCAACTGCTTGCATACTGTAAAGCCACTGTCTGTATGAAGATAAACCTGTGGGTATTTTATGACATGTTTTTACGAGCTGTTTACATTTGATATCTTTTATCATATTATATGTCTGTTCTTCACTTTTATTACACGAGTTGTCGAAATAAAGCTTATACATACAGATAGGGAAAGTTATTCCCTGGTGCACATTCAGACAGCTTACGAGCCCAATTCTGCAGAAAGAGTGCTGTAGGCACAGCCCATTTAACTATTCACTCTGCTCTTCTGCCTCGTGGTAAGTTCTCCTTACGTGGCTACCTGCCTAGATCATGTTTCCAGTATGCAGCCCCCTCCCCCTTTTAGTTATGTGCACAGGTTTAGGTTGCAAGCCACCACCAGACAAGCATCGAAGCTGGCAGACTTGGGACCAACCAGGGTCTCCCTAATGGCTGGAGTCCAAGTAAGCTCTGAGGCAGTGGACATTTGTGAGGCCCTAAATTGTTCACTGGGGGTTCAAAGCCAGGAAAGAAAGTAAAGTGAAGTGAAGTGTCTGATGTGGCCGTGAAATGTCCTGAAGTGGGCTTTGAAGAAAGGGTTTGTGAACTTCACCCTGGGACCTGCAAAAATGTGAGAAAGGGTTCTCCCGTAGGTGTATGGGGATATTCAAGAAGGAATGAGAGGGAGGTTCTATCGGGTGTATCAGGGACACACTGTGAAAGACACTAAATCAGATTTTAGACCAAGCGCTAATGCAAATTCATGATGACCTACATACACATCATGAAAGTTGGTGGCTTTGGTCTGCCAATTCTCCTCAATATTATGGCAGATTTCATACTATAGGTCACGTTATCACCTCAAGACCAGGGCCTGAAATGGCTCTCTTTATGCCAACGTTTATGCTTCTCTCTGGAAAAGGGGAGCACTATCATTTTCATTCATTATTAGCACAACGTTTTTGAAATTTCCATGATAACTCTGAGCAACTTCTACCATCTCTATAACAAGGACATGCATCTGTTACTGTATCTGGGTAAAATCCTCAACACCAAATCAAGGGTGATGCAGTGCCATTGTAAATTGAACTTCAACTGCGTGACTTTCCCCCTCCCGCAGAGGCCTTAAGGATTTCACATAGAGCACCAGTATCTGTACGTCCAACTACGACAAACCTATACAACCTTGCCTAATTATTATATGTTTGTCTTTTCTTTCTATGTTTGTCTGAGTATGTCATCATCATCCAGAATAAACTCGGTTCCTCTCACCACGAGGGATACCAAACCTTTTATTTATTTTTTCACATTCATAACCTTTGGTTAGGGTGGGCATTAGCGCGCCCATACCGCTGAGGTTTACACCTTCCTTACGGTCCTGACAAATGCCTGTTTGAATTACAACACATAGGCAGAAACATGTTGACCACTTCCCAGTGGACTTCGCTGAACAATCTATTCAGCCTTAATGTCCCACGCTTTGTTTTCACCATGTCTTATTAGCTTCTAATAAAATTTATTTTTGGACACAATCGTGACATTTTTAATGATAACTTTTCACTATTTACTGAACACGAACTACAAGCTCCGCAGAAATTCTGGCGTTGAAGCACACCAAGGTGGCACTCGGCCTCTCCTGGTGGGGCCCGATGATGAAGCATGTCACCAGCTAGGTTGGTGAGTGAGGGCTTTATTAAGAACCAAGTTAGGTTCTCCTGTTGTGCTCTACCTTTATTATTATAAAAAAGGCACACTCTTCAGTTTTCATCCTTACTCGGGCTAGCCACCAGGCAGATTGCTATATTTTGTAGCCTCAGCAGTTTAACAATTTGTTAGTTAAATAGGCTAAGATTAAAGACATCATAGTCAAGCCATGATAATATAATAGCACGGACTAGAAGACTTCAGCTGTTCAGAAGAAGGAAAGGGAGAATTGTCCATGGAAGCATGAAGCAGGACACAGGACATACAGGTTTTTTATTACCTGGGTGTTGAAGAACAGGTCATAATCAAACCAGTTGGCAGGGACAAGTGGAGTGCCAAGCGAAGCGGGCCAAAGTACTTGGTTCCAAATTATTGTGTATCTCACTGGAATAATTTCAGATTCATACCTGTTCAGCTTAAGAAGGTTGGACACCATCCAGTTATGTACTGCACAAAGGTAGTAGCACTTAAGGGGTTCCATGGGGTATGAGACAGATTTGTGAAATTCCAACAGGATCTGGGGATCATCTGAAAATGAACCCAGATGAAAGCCAAAACTCACAATCAGCTCCCTCAGGGACTTTTACATAAACGGTGATCTAAAGGATGGGGGGGTAATCAGGTTCTTTGGAGCAACCCACAAATAGTGTGCCATTATTTAGACAGAAATAAGGAAACTGGGACAGACCGAGTCTAATTCAAGAGAAAGGTTATACACCAGGCTAATGCAAAGCCCATAAGGCCACTACGTTTAAATATATTGATAACAATGGAGGGCTCATCTTGTCAAAGGCAGCGGAGAAGTCAAGCATCAAGAGACTCGCATGGGGTAGCTTGATGGATCACTGACATAATATCGATTACACAAATATCGAGGTAGCAAAATATTGAGTTAAAAATATCGACTACAACCATATCGACCCCCTATCTCCAAACAGGTAAGTGCAAAAATATCGAATAAAAAATATTGTTGTAAATAATATAGATAGTAAAAGTATCGAATTTTTTTAAGTATCTTAAAAGTAATTGAAAAATAATAAAATATTAAATATAAATAATTTAAACATACTTAAAATATTTAAATAAACTTAAAAATAAAAAATAATTAATTTAAGTTAAAAATAAACATACAATTTTATTTTTAAAAACATACATATATATATATAAACATAATATTAATAAATAATACATAATATTTTTACCATAGGTTAGCAAGACAGTAAAATTTGCTATTAGTACTTCACAGAGTGCATCAGTAGAGAAAGCATTGGATAGTGTAGGGGTAAAAATTACTATTCCCACTCCAGAGAGTGCAACAGTAGGGAAAGCGGTGGATAGTGTAGAGGTAAAAATTACTATTCCCACTCCAGAGAGTGCAACACTAGGGAAAGCGTTGGATAGCGTAGTGGTAAAAATTACTATTCCCACTCCAGAGAGTGCAACAGTAGGGAAAGCGTTGGACAGCGTAGTGGTAAACATTACTATTCCCACTCCACAGAGTGCAACAGGAGGGAAAGCGTTGGATAGCGGGAGGATAAAAATTACTATTCCCATTCCAGGGAGTGCAACAGTAGGGAAAGCGTTGGATAGCGTAGGGGTGAAAATTACTATTCCCACTCCAGAGAGTGCAATAGTAGGGTAAATGTTAAATAGCGTAGAGGTAAAAATTACTATTCCCACTCCAGTAAGTGCAACAGTAGGGAAAGAGTTGGATAGTGGGAAGGTAAAAATTACTATTACCACTCCAGAGAATGCAACAGTAGGGTAAGCGTTGGATAGCGTAGGGGTAAAAATTACTATTCCCACTCCAGAGAGTGCAATAGTACGGTAAATGTTAAATAGCGTAGAGGTAAAAATTACTATTCCCACTCCAGTAAGTGCAACAGTAGGGAAAGAGTTGAATAGTGGGAAGGTAAAAATTACTATTACCACTCCAGAGAATGCAACAGTAGGGTAAGCGTTGGATAGCGTAGGGGTAAAAATTACTATTCCCACTCCAGTAAGTGCAACAGTAGGGAAAGCGTTGGATAGCGGGAAGGTATAAATGACTATTCCCACTCCAGAGAATGCAACAGTAGGGTAAGTGTTGGATAGCGTAGGGGTAAAAATTACTATTCCCACTCCAAAGAGTGCAACAGAAGGGAAAGCGTTGGATAGCGGGAGGATAAAAATTACTATTCCCACTCCAGAGAGTGCAACAGTAGGGAAAGCGTTGGATAGCGTAGAGGTAAAAATTACTATTCCCACTCCAGTGAATGCAACAGTAGGGAAAGCATGGATAGCGTAGGGGTAAAAATTACTATTCCCACTCCAGAGAGTGCAACAGTAGGGAAAGCGTTGGATAACGTAGGGATAAAAATTACTATTCGCACTCCAGTTAGTGCAACAGTAGGGAAAGCGTTGGATAGCGGGAAGGTAAAAATTACTATTCCAACTCCAGAGAGTGCAACAGTAGGGAAAGCGTTGGATAGCGTAGGGATCAAAATTACTATTCCCACTCCAGAGAGTGCAACAGTAGAGAAAGCTTTGGATAGCGTAAGGGTAAAAATTACTATTCCCACTCCAGAGAGTGCAACAGTAGGGTAAGCGTTGGATAGCGTAGGTGTAAAAATTACTATTCCCACTCCAGAGAGTGCAACAGTAGGGAAAGCGTTGGATAGCATAGGGGTAAAAATTACTATTCCAACTCTAGAGAATGGAACAGTAGGGAAAGCATTGGATAGCATAGAGGTAAAAATTACTAGTCCCACTCCAGAGAGTGCAACAGTAGGGAAAGCGTTGGATGGCGTAAGGGTAAAAATTACTATTCCCACTCCAGAGAGTGCAACAGTAGGGTAAAAGTTGGATAGCGCAGGTGTCAAAATTACTATTCCCACTCCAGAGAGTGCAACAGTAGGGTAAACGTTGGATAGCGTAGGTGTAAAAATTACTATTCCCACTCCAGAGAGTGCAGCAGTAGGGAAAGCGTTGGATAGCACTCCAATGAGTGCAACAGTAGGGAAAGCGTTGGATAGCGGGAAGGTAAAACTTACTATTCCCACTCCAAATAGAGCAACAGTAGGGAAAGTAAATACTTCATATATGAATAAAAATAAATTCAATATTAATACCAATTACAAATTAATTAAAATAAATTCCCAATTTAAGATATTATGATAATTATTCAATTAAAAATAATAAAATAATTTTAATTACTAAAAAATAATCACCTATTAATACAAATTATACACCAATAACAATAAATTATAAAACAAATTTAAAAAAATTTAACAATTAAAAAAAATACCAATTTATATAATAAAAAAGGTAATTAATTACAATTAAATGACTTCCCACCCAATTCCCCTATAAACCCACAACCCACTACAAAAATTAAATACATAAAATTAACATAATTATCAATTAATCAATTAATATAAATTAATCACCAATTATAATTTAATTAATTGCCAATTAAAAATTAATTAACAATTAATTCTAAATAAATACCAATAAATTAAAATGTTTAATTAATTATAATTAAATTACTTCCCACCCTATTCCCCTATAAACCCACAACCCGCTCCAGAAAATCAATAAATAAAATTAACATAATTATCAATTAATCAATTAATAAAAATGAATTACCAATTATATTTTAATTAATTGCCAATTAAAAATTAATTAACAATTAATTCTAAATAAATACCAATAAATTAAAATGTTTAATTAATTATAATTAAATTACTTCCCACCCTATTCCTTTATAAACCCACAACCCGCTCCAGAAAATCAATAAATAAAATTAACATAATTATCAATTAATCAATTAATAAAAATGAATTACCAATTATATTTTAATTAATTGCCAATTAAAAATTAATTAACATTTAATTCTAAATAAATACCAATAAATTAAAATATTTATTTAATTATAATTAAATGACTTCCCACCCTATTCCCCTATAAACCCACAACCCGCTCCAGAATTATATTACGCAAAAATTAAATACCATAAATTAATTAATTAAAATAAATTATAAAATAAAAATACACTTTTAACATATATACTAACATAAAAAAACACTTACATATTATTAAAACAGAAATATTAACTTACTTACCTAAAATTCGATATTTTTGTTGTCTATATTCTATCCATCTATATTTTTGTTGTCTATATTCTGTCCCTCAATATTTTTGTTGCCTATATTCTGTCCATTCTATATTTTTGAGTCGATATTATTGCTATTCTATTCGATATTTTTGTAGTCTATATTCTGTCTTATCTATATTCTGTCTACTCGATATTTTTAACTCGATATTATGCTACCTCGATATTTTTGTCATCGATAGTATGTCTGTATACCAGCTTGATCCCAGGTTGAGCAAAGGGATTCAAGAGCGATCACTAATGCAGACTGTGTGCTTTGACCCACCCTGAAGTCAAACTGTGTCTAGTTAAGGAGTTCAAAATCCTCAACCCTCATAGCCAGCCATAACATGTTCCACGATCTTACACAGGGCTGGGAGAAAGGCGACTGGTCGGAAAGTCTTCATCTCCATAGACGATGCTGCTTTAGCGGTTGTGAAATCTACAGCCCCAATGTAAACTTCTAGTGAGTAATGTCAGATAAGTGAAGCAAGAAACTTAATCGAGCTGTGTCAGAGGATTTGGTGTTGCACAAACGGGATTGTAGGCTTGGGACTATAGGTCTGCCAGAAAATGTAAGGTACATGTAATTTTGACCAGGGCGAATAATAACCAGCTCTCGACTTCTACCTTAAAGACAATGAGAGGGGGAAAAAATGGACAGCTAAAAAGTGGGAGGGGTATCGCGGGGGAGGGAGTCCATTTCAGTTAAAGGAAAAAAGGCACACAGGAGTAGGGGAAACCAGAAGGTGCTAGATTAGGGACGACTAATTATATTATTATAGATCGAAAAATAGCGCCTGGGGGTGTCATGGGGCAGAAACATTCACTGCGGACATGGAAACAAGGCAAATAGGGTTGATGAGGGCAATAACGAGATACAGGGAGACCGTGCAGGGGAAGAGAGACACTGCAGTGTAGGAGAGAGTGGCAGAGGTGAGCAGAGATGCACCAGGGAGACGGGTGGGGTGAAGAATGCTAGAGACAGACATTGATGCATCCTAGCCATTATGCAGTGATGAGGAGCTGGGGCGAAAGAGACACAGGTGTTCGGAAGGTTAAAACAAAGAGTTTGTACAAACACCGGCTGCGCCGGAGAATTGTCGTCGTCGCTTATAACCTGCAGGTGAACAGGAAGCATTGTGTTTCATACCCTGTGGTCTCCGTTGCAGCTGGGACTGGGGTTCTTCCTGTGCTCTCCACCAGCCTTTGTTTGCACTTAAGAGCACCTTTAAATGTGCTGCCCACCCTCCCACCTCTACAGCCACCGTAGCTAAGCCTCACTCTTTCTTTTGGCTCCCATTGCCGGCCGTGGTCAGCTTGGTGGCCGTTAGATTCATCTCTAGGGGGAGCAGTCGCCCAAGTGATAACGAGAAATTAACTTGTTAAAACAGGCATTTGCAATGCAATAGGACTCGTATTTATGCGAGACCTATTGCATTGCAAACGATAGTCATCATGGACGACGGGAGGGAGGGTGGGGGGAGGCACAGACAACAGGAGTGCGGGTAGGTGGGAGAAGGGGGCGAGACGGACGGTATGGACAATAGGAATGTGGGCGTGGGAGATGGGGGCGAGAAGGCACGGACCACAGGAGTGTGGGTGGGGGAGGGGGTGAGAAGCCATGGACAACGGAACGGAGGGGGGAGTAGAAGAACCTCATTAAAGAATATAGTGATCACAGTCTAAATAACAGGTGCCATGTAAGTAAAGGGGCTAGTAGCCATGGCAGGATACAAATGACGACATGGTCGTAATAAAAACGGAGTAACAAGCCTATAAACAAATTCAAAGACAGCATTTATGAAGGACAAAGACACAAGCCAAAGAAAAATATGGGCGTGGGAGTGGCGGGGCTTCCCTCACGTACTAAACTACAACAGATCTTCCCTAAAGCAGCGCTTGCGCGCTGACTCTAGGGTCGACATTAAAAGTACTGGAAATGCAATACCTGTTGAGGCTAAAACACAGTGAATCTGCATCAATGCTGTTAGGTGTTAATGAATATTATGCAGCAGAATATGCACATTGTACTTTACAGCAACTGCATAAATTCTTTTTTTGAATTTTTTTTTGGTAATCCTCATATATCACATATGGAACTCTTGATGGGACACTGGCTCCTCCATGCACTACTGGCCGTTCTGTACCGACCCTCATTCGTTTTGGCCTTATGCAAGTTGGATTGCCCGTACCCTCAAGCGGCCACTACCTTCCCCTCCAAACTCCTTTTTTTCGCCGATCTTTGTGCGCCCTTTGCTACTTAGGAGTACGGGGAACCAGCAGGGCTCCAGACAAATCATTGGAAAACCAATCATCGAGATTGCCATGCCACCAAGGCTGCCCAAACATTCGTCTCACTTCTGGGATCACATGCCACATCTGATTTGCAGGTTAACATAATCTGCCTCAGGCAATTAGCAAAGGTAGGGGGAGTTGGATCTTTCCATGCCCTACAGATCTCACGCCTTGCTAAGAGGATGATAAAGAATACGAATTTAGTGGTGAGGTCATTCACCTGATAGTTCGTTACAAGCCCAAACATAACTGTAAGCCTTGGAAGTACTATAGACATTAACAGTACTTCTTCCAAAAATTCCTTTATCTTCCCCCAGTAGTCCGCCAATTCGGGACAGTCTATAAACATATGAATGTCATCAGCTCTCAAGAGGCCACACCTAGGGCAGTTATAGTCAATATTTGAGAATTTTGCCAATTTCTTCGGGGTTATATAAACCCTATACATGGTGTATATGTGATTCCTCTTCAGCGCAGCCGGCTTGATTACAGCATTTAACACCCTGAAAGAGTCGTGCCAGAAATCTAAAAAGGACCCGTCTGCCGGGGTAAGAGCGTTGCTCCACAATTTACAGATTTCAGACTCTGTAACGTCCTCCCCCTCCAACATTGCCGAATACCAAAATGATATTTGGGATTTCCACTTACCCCTTCTAGCTACATCTTCAAATTTGGGGTTTGGGGGGTTGTTATCATTGGGTATGTCAGGTCTCGTTGTCCACCAGCCTGACAATTGATAGTATTTAAACCGCATCAGGGCTCCCCTAGTTAGATTAAACAGAGTGTCCCAACTTAAAAGTTGGCCATCTCCCTGCAGGTCTCCCCACCTCTCCAGCCCTGCCTGCTTCAAAGGTAGTGATAGTTGATCATTAAGGCAGGCAGGGAGGCCTGGTGAGTCCCATATAGGTGCCTGCGGCGCATAATACAAGATGTTTAGTTTAGTCCTTACAAATACCCAATTTTTCAGAGCTGACCTTAAAATCTTCAACCTTACTTTCTTGAAAAATTTTGGGTCCCCAAACTTGTAAAGAAAGAAACTAGATCCCTGAGGGACGTCCTTTAATAAGACTGAAAATAGCAACCCCATTGATGATTGGTCTATATGGCCCGCCATAATTCTGAAATGCTTAAAATGAAAGGCATGGCAATACAACATTAAGTCTGGAAATGCTAGCCCTCCTGTCTTGAGACCCCTTCTTAATTTCTTCCATGCTATACGGGGGCCTTTAGCATTCCAAATGAATGAGCCCAGTTTTCCTTGTAGCTTTTTAATTAAGGGTGCTGGAAAAGATAATGGAATTGCATTAAATAAAAAAGTGACCTTAGGAAGCACTATCATTTTCAGGAGATTCACTCTCCCATATATATTTAAAGGCAGAGAGGACCAACGTTGCAATAAAACAATTGTGTCTTTAATGACCCTTTCTAAATTAATTTTGGGGATTTCATCTATCTCATTGACCAGATGGATTCCCAGATACCTCATTTTATTCTTCTTCCCCGTCGAACTAGACTGCTGGTTCCATTCCATTATTTCCGTCTTTTCAGCATTGATTGAGTACCCCGAAATATTACCAAACCCCTTTGCAACATCTAATAATCTGGGGATCGCTACGTCCGGATTTATAGTGTACATTAACAGGTCATCCGCATACAATGCCAAGTTAAGCTCCATATCCGCTATCTTGAAGGGTTTAATTATTGGATCAGCTCTTAATAAACAAACGAAAGGCTCTATATATAAGTCAAACAATAGGGGGGATAAGGGACATCCCTGTCGAGTACCTCTGGAAATATGGACCTGCTCAGTCAATGAACCATTTACTAAGACCTTTGCTGTCGGAGCTAAATATAAGTGCTTGATGGCTGTTATGTAGTTCATCGGAAAGCCAAATTTTTCCATCGCCAACCACATGTAGTTCCAGTCGACCTGATCAAATGCCTTGGCGGCATCCACTGCTACTATAGTCAGAGGCAGCTTCTTTTCTTGAGCCAGATCAATCGCTGCTACCACTTGAAAAGTCAACTGCATAAATTCAACACAAATATGTTTTAAAATGTCTGTTGCCATATTTTTGCCCTCACTTCCGCCAGTGTTTCTCTGCATCAGACGAATACATCAAGCAGTATTGCTAAAGTCCCTTTCTGTTTTAAATTTCCAAACTACAAAGGGACTTATGAGATGAACCCCAGCACCGAAGGAGACATAGCAGAACTTGCCATCTTTGGTCAAATCATGCTAAATCTACCTCTGGTGCAAACAGTCATCTTTAGCTTTTATGCAGGAAAGGCTACATTATAGTGTTGATTTGTGATTTTATTTTGCATGGTTCTTCTTCACAGATGAGTTTTTGCCACAAATTCCTCTTTATAATTACACAGTGACAACAATGATATCCTGCTCTCTGTAAAGGTTCACTGATGCTGTAATTAATGTGTCATATAGAACAAGCGTCCCACATTTTCCAATATAGAGAACACATCTGAAACACAACATACATTCCAGAGGAGTGAGACATGCTAAAAGGGAGATCTGAACTGACCTGTGAAGAAAATATAATCAAACTTGTTCTCCAGCAGCTGAGTGGTTTCCTCAGGTCCTCCGCACACCACGGCAAAACAATCCTATGGAGAAGTCATGAGAAAGTAGTGTGAGTACTCATTTCTGTCTGCACTGTATACAAACCTGTCCAGGGACCTTGGCCCAGTCTGAAAGCTGAGTCTTCAGGTAGGTGACGGTGAAGATGTGTACGCCGTCCCTCATCCTGTCAGTCAAAAGCAGTGACCCATCATATGTTCCACTGAAACCCCTGTACCTAAGCCCCTGACAAACTTACTGAATCCAGATTCATTCGGTCTGCTGGTTCCTCATGATCTCAGCAAAAATCACATTTTACAAAAACACAATTAATGAAGCGTTTACTAGAATCAGAACATTCTTCAAAGCAATCACTGTGCTTGCCAGACCCTCCTGTCTCACATGCAATCAACAAGCATAATGCCATCAATCACTTATTCACAGAGAAAATAGACAAAATTGGGACTCGCATCAGCACGAGCACCCTCTTAGCCATTTTATCTTCTACCCACTTTGAACCACCTTCAAATAGACAGTCTTCAACCTCCTCTTCCATGAGATCCTCAACTCCATGAAGGTCACCACCTCAAAAGAATATATTCTACCCTTACTCATCATGAAATCTCCATAGAGATGCCCTCACACCTCACCTTTATATCCCGCCTTCCTCAGACAAGAAAGCTTTTCAGATGACCTCAGAGCAGGACTAATTATCTCCTGCTGGAAAATCCCACCCTGAATCTCAATGATGTTGCCAACTACGACCCTATAACCCACCTCAAAAATCATTGAGAAGACTGTCTTCAATCAATGAAAAGATCAGCAAGAATAAACATATACAGAGCTACCAGTCTAGTTTCAGGTCTCACAGTATCACAAAGATTGCATGCCTTTGAGTAGTCAACAATGCCTTATGACATCTACTTCTTGATCCTCCTTAACCTCTCTGCAGTCTTCGACTCAGTCACTCCCAAATTCCTAATCCACAGTCTGCAAGCATACTTGGGTTTCTCTGACACTGGCATGCAGTGGTTCACCTCTTACTTCTCTAACTATTACAAATTTATTCAAAGGTGAACTTCAATATCCTAGAAACGTTCTGTATCTTGCGCAGTAGCCCAGGGCTATCCTTAAACCATTTTCTTCCACCTCTACTTGTAGCCCATTGGCATCCTGTTCATAGACATAGGCAGCATCAAAACCCATTAACTCACTAATGACACAAAATGACTCGAAAATGTCCTCTTCCCATTACATTTGGGGTCAGATGTATGTACAACTGGTCACAAAATACGATCTGCAACAAATATTTTTGGGAAAAGCTTTTCATTTTGCCAACCAACCTGCGACTAGTAGCGGTGGGTCATAATTCAAACTACCCCATGAATATCAATGAGGTAGGTCGCAAATTGCGGACCACTAAGAGTCACCGCTATCACAGACCCCTTTATCTGTGACTGCTTTTAAATATAGCAACCTGTTTCTTAAATGCAACTGTGTGAGAAGGTCTGACCTGTTGGGTTGTTTTTTCATGAGAAGCAATGAACATTTTGAGGTGGGTTGAGACCCATAGTTATCTGGCCCTGTTGGAGCCATCGGGATGCCTTAGCTTCCCAATCATGTATGTTGTCAGTGGGAGAAGTGGAAAAGCATACTGAAAGAACCTGAGCAGTTAATCCACAGAGCATTGCCCATGGAATGTGGGTGTGGAAACCTGGTGGCAAAATCTGGGCATTTTACATTTTCGTATGTGCAAAAAGGTCTATGCTTGCAGTGCCCCATTTCTGAAAGTAAGGGAGCAGTACTTGTGGGTGGACTTCCTATTCGTAGATTTGTTGCTGAGTCCTGCTGAGCAGATCTGCATAGTCGTTGTCCATTCCTGGCAAATACTCTGCTAGGAGATGAGTTTGGTGATGGATTGCCCAGCACCAGATTTGCTGCGCTATGGCCGACAGCTGAGGGAAGAGTGTGCCTCCTTGTTTTTGTAGATAGACCATGATAGTGCTGGTAACAGTCTGCATATGGACTACCTGGCCTTGAATCTGTTGGATAAAGGCTTTGAGGCTAAGAGAATGGCTCCAGGTGGACTAGGTGACTGGCTCCAGGTGGCTGACATGGAGGCCGCACTGGTGAGGTGGACAAAGACACTGTACTGTCATGCCATTGAGGTCTGCCCACTGCCCCACTAAGGATGCATCTTTGGTGGCCAATTGTAGAAGAAGGTCTGCAAAGGGCTGCCTGCAGTAGATTGTTGCTGTTCCACCACTGCAGAGAGAGCGATGGGTGATTGGCACGTACCCGCACTAGTTCCTCTAATTGACCCTGCGCTTGAGACCATTGGCTTGACAGACGCTCCTGAAGTAGGCACCAATGGAGTCTGGAGTGGGGCACTATGACAATCCATTAGGCCATCATACCTAGAAGGGGCATTACTGTGGATGTGTAGTGGAAAGAGTGGCTGAAAAAGAGGTAGAAGCTGTTTGGATGCCTGACCCCCTTTGGGACTGGGGAAAGCTTTGCCCACAACTGTGCTTAGGACTGACCGTAAAAAGGAGTGCACTTGGTGTGGCTCCAAGTGAGATTTTGTAGCGCTCACTGTGAATTCTAGGCTGTGCAGGATGAGGATGAGGGCTAGACATTCATGTCAGCTAGTCATCTAAGTAGGGGAAGACATGGGTTCCTCCTCCCCTGAGGTGAGCAACCACTACTGCTAAACATTTAGTGAAGACCATTGCGGGGCCTTGGTGACACTGGAGGGTAGTACCTTAAACTGGTAGTGTTGACCACTTGCCATGAGGCACAGGTAGTCCTGATGTGTTTGAAGGATTGGGATGTGAAAGTAGGTATCCTTCAGGTCCATTGTGGCCACGAAGTCACCTTCCTGCATCAGGTGGATGATATTCTGTAGGGTGATCATATGAATGTATTCTGACAGGATGTCTATGTTGAAAATGTGGCGGATGAGGATTGTTCTGGGAGTTACGTTCTTCTTGGGAATTAGGAAGTATAGGGAGTAGAAGCCTTAGCCTTGGTGCTGGGGCACTGGTTATTTGGCTCCCTGGAGTACGAGCTCCTGAACAGCCTCTTGTAAACAATCATGTTACTTACCTTTAATGACACCTTATCTGAGAGTCTATCTAGCCGCAGCTTCCTTACCTTTGAATAATCCCAAGTCGCCAGACTGGTTCAGGAAAGTTTTAGTGAGCAGTACCACCATAGTGGTGTCACCTCAGTGCACTGAATTCAGTTTCTTTTTGTGAGTTTCCACAGCAGGAGTACGGAGCAACGAAGCACACTGACCACTGGTGTGTTAAACTATGGCCCTGAAAAGGGGAACGACCCTGTAACTAAAAATCAGTTTGCAGGGGGAAGGGTGGGTGGCTCGGTAATGAATCCACAGGGCTAGATAGAGTCTCTACGAGATAAGGCGTTACCAAAGGCAAGTAGCTTGCTCATCTGACAGAGACTTCTAGCCATCGATTCCATACCTTAGAATAGTTACCCAAGTAATACCTCCCGTGGGAGGGTCTGTGAATCTAATTTACACTAGAAACTCCAGTAGAACGGAGCAGGCAAAGTGCCCATCCCAATGGACATTACTGTCCAGGCAGTTCTGTTTGGTGAACGTGTGCAGCAAAGCCCACGTTGCAGCCTGCCAGATGTCCAGGAACATAACATCGTGTGCTAATGAAGAGGACATAGCATTTGCTCTGGTGGAATAAGCACGCAAGCCCTCTGGGGGTTTCTTCTTTGCCAACGGGTAGTAGATCTCAGAGCACAGCCCATTGGGAAGTGGTTTGTTTCTTTACAGCCTTCCCTTTCTTGGGTCTGACATACACCACAAAGAGTTGATCATCCACCTGGAATATTTGTATGCAGTCAAGATAGGGCGACAATGCTCTTTTTGGGTATCTCCTCTTTCTTAGAGGGATGAGGCAGTGAGTAAAAGGAAGGTAAGGTGATGGACTGGCCTATGTGGAATGTGGCGACTACCTTCGGCAAGAAGGATGTTCATGTCCAAAGGACCAGTATGTCTGGGTAAAAAGAAATATACAGAGGCTGAGACGACAGCACCTGTAGTTCACAGACACTCCGGGCAGTTGTATTTGCCACTAGAATGGCCGTCTTGATGGAGAGAAGGCTCAGATAACAGTTATGAAGTGGCTCAAAGGAAGCACACATTAAAAAAGTAAGAACTAAATTGAGGTCCGATTGAGACAGAACAGAGAGAGCTAGAGGAAACATGCTGAAGCCCTTTAAGGAACCTATTTACAATAGGAGACTTAAAAATGGAGGGCTCATCGGGCAGCGGCAGAAAAGAAAGCTGAGATAGTAGATAAATAACCTTTCAGTGTCCCCAATGCACAGTCTGTCTTAAGACAAACTTAAGGTAAAATCCTAACTTCTGTGAATACCAAAAGTAGTAAGTTCAGCCTGTGAATGCCAAAAGTAGTAAGTGCATTCTGTGAATACCAAATTAGTAGTAAGTTTAGGATTGAGTCTTAAGTTCATTCTGTGAATCGGGCCCGTAGTGACATATAAGTCACTCCTATGACAGGCCTTAACAATCCTGGGGGCAGAGTGCTTGGTTTTATGTGAGATGGTGCCCTAGCATGAGCGGTGCACCTCTGCAGCTTTCTGAACCATCTCCTTATAGCTGTTCTATGATATAGCCATACCGTATACTCTTAAGTGCATTATAATCCTCGCGGTTAATGCTAACTTTGGTTTGGCTTTATCAAAACATGTCGTGTAAGGTGTCAAACACTTTGGAATACTACCCCACGCCAGTCCTGGCGGCAGGGGTAGCATTCCACCCTTCTAGAAGGAGAATACATGTAGTTACTGGTAAACCTGGTTAAAGTTAAACAGAGCCCCAGCATCACAAAATGGTTGCTGCTGCCACAGAAAAGAGTCTGCCCTCCTGTTGCTGGACTAAACACCGGCAGGGGAGGCCTGGACAATAGGTTTCCTGTCCAGGGAGGTGCTGGCACCTCCCCAGACAGGCTTTTGTGTGTTGGCGCAGGGGGGGTTGCATTCAGTGAATGCTTTTCAGACACTGCCTGGGGCACACTAGGTGCTCCATGCATTTCCCAGCTCAAACCGGTTGCTGGGGAACTCAGCTCCAGCTCTGGCACGAAACTGGACAAAGGGGAAGGGGTGTTACCACCCCCCTCCCCAGGTCCACCCATAGGAGGGACCTTAGAGTTAGTCCAACCCCTAAACTTACTATAAGTATAGAACCCCAGTCCCTAGGACTTTAGATTACCCTGGACGAAACTCTGCAACATATATCTTGGACCTTTGACATTTCATTTTGACTGGAAGACGGAAGAAATCTCCCTTGTGGTTAAGGAGTGACCACCCTGTTCAAATAGGCACCAACAGCATCTCTGCCGGTCTGCATTTTCGAGGCTCCCGCCAAATCCCGAAGAATCTGCGACACAGGACACGGACTTCCAGACATCTGACTCTGACCTGCGATCCCAGCAAAGCTGAGACCTGTGGCGGACACGAGAGACGTGGGACCGGAACTCCTGGACATCCTGCATTTTGCTACCTGCATCAACTTCCCGAGGTATCCCGAAGTTGTGCATTGGGGTGCTTGAAGCCCCAGCCCTTCAGGCATCTTCCCATCGCCATCCTGGTCACTGGCAATGTACCCAGACTCTGTCCCTTCTGCTTTCAGGTTCTTCAGATCTTTGATCCACCCTTGGATCCACCCGGACACTTTTCCTCTGGTCGCCTGCAGCACTTCTTCGCAGCTCTCCATTGGAATCGACGACGAAACCTGACACCAAAAGACACCTATGCACCTGGCTTCCCTGGGTGAGGTAACACGAGTACTCTGGTGCTCCGGTGGGTCTTGACTCTCGAAGTGTCCTAGTCTAAAAGGGTTCCATCGTAGTTAACCTAGAAGTGTCCTTAAATTGTAAAATTGTAACTTGTTCGTTTCCCATAGTAAGTCAATGGTAACCCGCCGCTGTGTTTAGACACTGCACGCGTCTCCCGGGGGCTCCTACATCTTAAACTTTAGTTGTTCCTAGAAGCCACTGCGATTCCACAGGCCCCAGGCCTGCTTTCTATCCCAGAAGTCATTCTTATATCACTATTTTAGTATATGGTTTGTGAGGCCCCTAGGGCAAAACGTATACTGTGCAACTTATCGTATGCTAATCAAGTTCCATGTATTGTACTTTTACCTCTGACCTCATAAAGAGTGAAGAGGGGTTGTGTTTAGAATAAATACATATATATTTGATATATACCTTGTGTGGTGTGCTTTCATTTGGTACTCAAGAGATTATAAATGGTAAAACAATTAGCTTAACTTGTCTCCAAGTCTTAGCCTGATGGCTGCTCTCCACAGCTACCACTAGGATAGCTTTCTATAAGATTGACTTTATAACCTACCATCAATAAGGGTCGATTGGACTGGTGCAAGGTGCCCACTAGAATTGTGGACATCATATACCAGGCCAACTTCTCACAGTGAGAGCTCTAGTTCCGACAAGGAGGCATTCCTCCTTTCTTACCCGATTAGGGGGAACAGCATATCTTTTCTTGTTCAGTATTATTCAGGCACATATGTTGGACCCCATTATCAAGCCCTCGAGTCCACCTTTGTTGTTAGAGATGTCTATACATCATGCCACAAACTTGCTCCAACAGCCAATGCATACCATCTTGGTCAAAAGCTGTCAACTGTCGCCGCTCAATCTCCATGCATGAAGGCGAAGCATTAACAGATTGCGGTGAAGAACCCTCCTATGCTGCTGCAACAGGAGATCCTCCCGAAGGGGTAGTCTGATTGGATGACCGATAGACATGCTCAATAGCTTGGGATACCAGACTCTCCGAGCCCAGTCTGGAGCCATAAGGATGACTAGGGCCCTGTTGTTCCGAAGCTTTGTGAGAATTTGGGGCAGGAGTGGTAATGGCGGAAAGGCGTACAGTAGGCTAGAGCTCCACTCAAGACCAAAAGTGTCTCTGAGCAAGAACTGCCTTGGAAACTCAATCACTCAGAATTAAGGACTTTGCGCATTGTCAGCAGTGGCGAACAGATCTAACCAAGGCTTTCCCCACTGCTCTGGTACCGTGCACCACCTCTGGCTAGAGACACCACTTGTCATCCACTAGGGATTTTCGACTGAGTTTGTCTGCTCTGGCGTTCGGAGAGTCTACCAGGTATTGAACTACCGGGGAAATGCCCTGACATTCTAGCCATGTCCAGAGATGCATGGCTTTTTGTCTAAGGATCCACGACCCCACCTCGCCTTGTTTGCTGCAGTACCACCCTGTAGTGGTGTTGTCTGTGAACACCTGCACTAGACTTCCCTTGATGTAGATTAGAAAGGCTTTCAATACCAATCGAATCACTCAGAACTGCAACAGGTAGATCAGAGTCCTCGGATCTCCACCTCTCCCAGATGGCCACCCCAGCCCAGGAGTGACGTGTCTGTCACTACCGTCAGATCTGGTTGGGGAAGGGAGAGGTGTTTGCCGCTTACCCAATCGCAGTCAATGTGCCACCACCATACATCTTTTGTAATGCCCTCCGAGATCTGGACCATGTCGGAGAGATTCCGCTGATGCTGCACCCACTGAAACTTGAGGTTCCACTGCAGAGCCCGCATATGCCAACGGACATACATCTCATGCAGGAAGCCAAGAGGCCCAGCAGCCTCCGTCAGTCTCACCAACTTTAGGATGGAAACTGAAACATCGGTATCACAGCCTAATTATCTTGGAATTTCTGCTTGGTATGATAAGCTCGAAATTGCACTGTGTCCAGTACAGATCCGATGAAAGGGAGCATCTGAGAAGGGATCAGGTGTGTCTTCAGCATGTTGATAGTGAACCTCAGCGAGCGTAGGAGCCTGCCAGTCATCGGGGTAGGGGAAGACTGGCAACCCTGATCTCCACAGATGGGCTGCAATCATTGTCATCACCTTGGTGAACACCCGAGTGCCGATGATAAGGATAACAGGGCGCACAGTAAATTGAAAGTGGTCATGCCCAACCGTGAACCACAGGTAACATCTGTTGGCAGCAGGACTTGAATATGGAAGTGTGCATTCTGCAACTCCAATGCTAAAATTCAGTCTTTCGGGGCCTGGGCAGATAGTACTTGAGCAAGCGTGAGCATTTTGAATTTCTTCTTTTTCAAGACAAAATTATGAGGGCACAGGTTTAGAATAAGGCAAGGGCCTCTGTAATTTTTTGGGCTCCAGAAAATAGCAGGAATAACAACCACAAACCTTTTATGTAGCACCCTCTCTATGGCTCCATTGGCCACGAGAGCCGCCACTTCCCAACGGGGTAAGGAGATGTGGTCCTCCATCAACTTCTAGGTAGGTGGTATGGGTGGAGAGGTAGTCAAAAACGGGATGGAATAGCCCCTTAGGGCAATCTAGAGAACCCAGCGGTCGGGTGTTATCAATCTCTAGTAGTGCAGGTGATGGCATACCCTGCCTCTTACTGGGAACCCATGATGGTCGTAGGGCAAACTAAAGGGGCAGAAAGGCTGCCGGGGTGTTGGACTGTCCTGAACTCTGGCTACCTGACCCACGAGGCCTATAGGTGCCAAGTCCTTGGCCACGCAATGACTGAGAAATCTGCTGGTCATGGTAACTGGGTGGTTGGAGACGTGGTTGAAAGCCCCTTCCATGGCCATAAATGGATTGGAAGACAGACAGTGGTTGGTGAGGGGCCATGGAAAAGCCAAGGACCATAAACCTGTTTCCCATGAAGGGCTCTAGCCCTGAATTCCCTTGTCTCCGAAGAAACAGGAGCCATATTGCCTATCGAGTCGTCATATCAAGCCTATAGCGTATGGTGAACTTAGCTGCATCTCTCATGCCAGCAATATCTTTAGAGAGTATGGCTCAGGTCACCTCCAAGATGATAGAAAGCACCTGGCGAACCAAGTCTCAGAGTGAGCAGAATTTTCAGCCCAAAAAGCATGCAGTGTTTACCAATCTCAGTGCCAGGCAGGGGGAACAGAACATCTTCTACCCCAAGAATTTCCTAAGATCTACTTTGGAAGTGGAGGCTTGCACCACCATGCTCTACGGGCTGGGGTGTGTTGTGAGTAAACTGAGGTCAACTGGGAAAGGGCGATGGTGGTGGGCAATCGGCCTATTCTCAGGAGCTCCTGTGCAGTGCTTGGACCACTCCCCATGTAGAACATCCATGAGGGCTTCATTAGGAGGTGACCCCCGGCTGAAGCAACTCGGTCAAGACATTTGTCTTTACACCCACAGTAGGCAGCTGAAAGTCTAGAAACTCAGCTGCCCTTCTCCCCACCATAGCAAATGCAGCTCTCTCCTCCATAACAATAGTAGGAGGAGAGACCAAGCCAGTCTCTTGGGAGTTATCCAGTCCACTGGCATCTGCCAGACCCTAAACATGGTGACCTTGGTGACATCTAAGGGCTGGTATTCATGATGGTCCACTTGCCCCTCAAAATTATCTCCATGTACCAGCCCACAAGGAATAAGGCACAGGCCCTAGCCTGGGTGGTGCCCCGAGTCGGCTCCGGAGTTGGACGATGCCCATCCGACTCTGCATCACAGTCGGGGATGAGTATGAGGGTTGTGTCACCGGTGGGGGCCAGGAAAGTAGGCAGTGGAGCCAGGGAAGATTGAGGTTGCTCAACCTGATGAATAGATCCATCCATTTATGGATCCAAGAAGCCCGACTGGCCCCAGCTGGGAACCCGCGGGTGGAAGACCAGTAGGGGCCCCTCTTAAGTCTGTAGGGACCGAAGGCGCACCAGTGGAGACAGGCAGCCCAATATGAGGTGCATGGCCTAATACAATTCACCAAGCCAGGCCTCGAATGCCAACGCTCCCTCGTCTCATCGGTTGACTTCGACGAATGGTGCTAAGTCTAAGTCCTCTCCAACTTCTAGTTCTTCTTCCGTTTGTGGGACATACCCGATTGCCCAAACTTCAACTATGATGATGAGCACTTGGAGTGGTTCCGGGATCAGTCCTGGAACCTTCCACTTGACCGGGATCGAGACCGTCACTGCAGCAAACGTTAAATAACAAGGAGCTAGAGGGTGTATGGCACGCCAATCAACGTAGATCTTGGCATCATGGTTGTGTCATAGACCAACAAAGAGTAGATCCGTCTCTGACATTTGTCGTTGACAGGTTAGATAGGGCTTGAAACCATTCTTCCTTATAGACATCCGTGCCACACCAGGAGACTCCAAAAATTTGCCAACTAAAAGTTAAACAAAAGAGACAGTGAAAACGGCTTGGTGTAGCTCTTAACCGGATCTGCGTTGTCTGGCGCACAAAGAAAAGAACGGACATCAGAGCACTGGAGTGGCGCCTATATAGGCACCACACACATCCCTTTAGGTGGTGACGATGTCATGTGGATCCAAAAAACGTGGCCTTCCAGTAAGCAGGGGTATTGCTCACATAAAATTTCTGAAATTAATCTGACTCCTGGGGATTATTCTAAGGTAAGCAATCTGTCGCTAGAAGTCTCTATTAGATATAAGATGTTCTCTGCTGTGAGTGTATGTGCATGGTGGATGTCTGAACAGAGGCAGTACCTGTGCTTGATAATGGATAGGACCCATTGGTCTGCCATGATTTCCTTTTAGCGGGGAAGAAATCCCTGAAGTCTCCCCCTGAAAGGTGTTGCTTGGTTAGGGGAATGCGGCCAAGTCGGTTCTTAGAGGTAAATGTTTCCTTACTGGGAGTGCTTCTAGCTCAGCCTTTAGAGCTTTTCCCTTTATAGGAGCCCTTGAGAAGCTTCTACCATCCTGTTAGTGGTAACAATTGCACTGCCGTTGGTAGGACTGGGTTGGTTCGGGGGGAGTGGTCTTGCACCCACCTCTAGCCTGCTACTTCCAAAAAGAGCTCCTTCCGAAGGGACCTAAAAAGCAGCCATAGCCTTAGTGTTCTATGTGTCCTTCTTAATTTTCTCAAGAACGGTGTCAGCCTGAGGTTCAAACAGGTGCTCCCCATCAAGCAGCAAGTTAACGTGGTGCTGTTGCACCTTCGTCTTGGACCTGTACACACGGAGCCTGGAGTTGCACCTAAGGATGATTGAGGAGCTTACTCCTCTGACTGCTGTATCTGCCAAATCCAAGGCACATCTGATAGTAGTATTGGAAATGGCTTTCCCTTTAACAAGTTTCTCCCCCCTTTGCGGTATTGGTCATATTGGTCAGGGAGGTACTGCACTAGTAGCCCCTCCATCCCCTCCCAGGTAGCTCTATTATAACGAGAGGAAACCTTTGGAATTAGATATTTGCCAATGTGTGCCGCACCCACTGCTACCGTCTTTCCTACAGCATTAATGTACTTGTCAAGAGGCGGAGGGTCACCCGTGACCTAGGCTGCTGCCTTTATACTAGGAGTGGTGACACCCAGGGAGTCTGGTGTGACATGACCACTGATGTAGAGTGGGTCGGAGGGGGCAGACTTATACTTTTACTCTATACGAGGTGTTTCTACCCTGGAATTTAAGGGGAATTTTAAAATTCCAGGGGCAGATTCTATTATGCCCTTGTGCATGGCAGAGGTACTGAATGGAACAATCTGCCTTTGAAAATGTCTCCATCAAAAATTCGTCATAATCAGGGGTGACGCAGATGTCCACTTTATGCTAGGCGGCCGTACGTTGAATAACGCTGTGGTACACCATGCTTCTTCCGGGGAGGACCTGAATTTTAGATTTGCAAAAGACACAAAATTGATGTACGGATTGTAGAACAAATCAAAACAGTCACCCCCAGTCAAGAGATCTGGGTTAAATCCAGCATTCTTTTGCTCACCATGCCACCTCAGTTTAGACATGGTCATATGGAAACCAGTCATGACCCTGTGCCTCATGTGAACAATCCAGAACAAACTGCCAAGCCAGGTCCTCCCTGGACCGGAAACAAGCATCCTAAGACAGGTTTCGGGGTTTCACCCATTATCAGCCAAGATAGCATGAATCCAGTGGCACAGTGAGCCCGGGACCCATGTCTGGGTATACCCGGCGCATTTAGGGCGAGAAAGCAAAAAGCACACAATTGATGGACGGAATGCAGCACAAATCAAAATATTCACCCCCAGTCAAGAGATCGGGTTTAAATCCATCATTCTTTTACTCACCATGGCACCCCAGTTTACACCTGGCCATATGCAAATCAGTCTTGACCCTGTGACTCATGGGAAAAGTCCAGCCCGAACTGCTAAGCCAGGTCCTCCCTGGACCGGAAACAAGCATCCTCGGAACGGTTTCGGGGTGTCACCCCTCAGCAGCCAGGATGTTCTAGAATTGGGTATGTCTGAGGGTCCACGTCATAATCTGCTCAAGGAACCTCCCGAGGGGCTAGGGTAGACTGGGGTAAAATCCCCAGCTGAGGAAAATGGGCTAGAACTGCCTGTATCAGAGTATGACTCTGGTGACCCCTGTAGGGAAGTCATAGGTGTTGAGGGAGGAAAGGGAAGTGGCAGTGAGATAGAGGCAGTGGAGGATGGGAAGGCAGGCAAGGAGGAGCAGGAGTAGGATTAGAAGCTTTGTCATTAGGCTTGTTTGAGGGTAAAAGAGATGCAGAAGTGACCGGTGGCGGAAATATTTCAAATGTAAGCCTCTGCTTCTTTAGCAGGGTCTTTTCTGAGGAAGAGCTCTTGCCTGTGCACAAGGGGATAATGATTCTCCTTTATCTTTTGTCCAGCTCCTGCTGTGTCCTTTTGAATACTGGGCTTTCCTGGAGCTCATGAGCGGAGTGCTTTGGAGCCAATAGTAGTTTCAGCATCGATAGCAACTGATTCAGTGCTTATAGCACTTTTGGCCTCAACTGTGGATCTGGCTTCGAAATAACAGTGCCGTCGGGTGTATTCGGATACGTGGCTTGCTGAGTGTCCAGGCTCCTGGAAGCATCTTGCCTCAGGTCCAAGTTCTTGCTTTAGTGACACTAGGAACTGACAAAACTGGGAGCAAAGCTGTTCACATCCGAATTCGATGGCAGAGAAAAACAATAGAGTTGATGCCCATGCGGATCCATGACTAGAGGAGGAGACACCAAGATCTCATGACTTGAAAGGCTTCTTTGGAGAAAAAAAACAAGTTGCAATAGTCCGAGCCCACCACTAGATTTCAGGAGTATGTAGGGCATGTGTATCTACAGCCACACATGATACAAACATGTTGGTTTCATTCTGCTTCGCTCATATACCACATCTTAAGCCCACTATACCTACTCAGAGCTTAACTTCCATCAGAACCATGAAAACAAATGTGCATTCTTTTAAACAGGAATGTTTTCCTCAAAGCTGTAAATCAAAAAGATGCATGAGTCCTAAGTCCTGGACAACCGAGTGTAGGTAGTGTGCCTTAGAGACTGAAGCTCTTATCACTGCTGCAGGCAAACAGGGTGAAAACACACCTGAGTGCCTTGGGTCCCTGTGTTCCTCCTCAAAGGGCACACCACCATGCTATAAAGGCTGCACTGTCCATTTTTGAACAGGACCAATGCTGATTTGCATATGTAGTGAATGAGCCACTTTAGTGGTCTGATGATCTTTGATGACCCTCGATCACCACCATTGTGTACTGATTTTAGTGTGCTATGTTACTTTAGCCTTAATGTAGGATGGTCTTGCATTACAATAATCTTGCCAAAGAATAGAAGGTATGGGATGTCGAGGTGCAGAGTTGTTGGTGATGGTGCACACATGTGCTCCATAGTGGATACTGAGGGATTAAGGGCATAGTGTTATTTGAGTTAGGTGAATTATGACTTTAGCCTATTGGCTTTGACATGGTATAATATCATTCTGCTTTCCAAGTAGTAGAGGCCTATGCTTGAGCAACTCCATATTCTAAACTGCAGCCATCTTCTGAGCCTCTGTAGGTGAGAGGTTATATTTTAGATTACATGTGTTGTCCACCAGTAGTGAACCAGACAGAACCGGTTCTTATTGGGTGAAATGTGCTCTCTTCGTGCCGAGTCAGAGCAAAACGCTTGGCCAGCTGCTTGTTGTGCTCTTGGTACGAGGTGGTGCAGGAATCCAGTGAGAACTGTGGGCGGAGTTAGCTAGAAACTTCGATGGAGAGCTGCATTCTATATTAGAGAAAGGGGGTCTGTGAGAGATTCAGAGAGTTTCTGAGAGGCAGAGAGATTCTGAGATGGTGAGATGCTGAGATGCTGAGATGCTGGTCTGGTGTTTTGGGGGTCTGATGATACATCACGGTGCAGACGTGCTTGTGCAACAGAGAGTCCGGAACCAACCAGTGAGGCAAAGAGAGACGGACCCTTCTTCAGATGACAAGACGCCTAAGATTATGGTGAGGTGTTCGATGTATATCTAACTTTATTTAACTATGCTTTTATTTTCAGGCTCAATGTATATGTATGTGTTGGTGATTGCTATAAATGTTCACTTTCTTTCTTTTGTCATCCTATTATCATGTAATAAAGAAACCCTAGAGCATATCATTTGTTTGCATTCCTTGTGAGGGAAGGTCGGGACCTTTTTTTTTTTACCAAGTACTTACAGAGGGATGGGCGATTCCCCTCTAATGGGTAATAGTTGATACAGGAGGGAAATCGGCTCCCATCAGGGATATCTAAATTACATTGCTAGGAGGAGCATGCGCTGTGTACCCTCTTAGATTAGGAGGTGTTGTGAATTTCTGCGTACCCTCTTGGATTGGGAGGTGTTGTGACTTGTTGTTATTTGCGAGCTCCTCAGCAATGGTCTTATATGTTGTCAGTGTTTATTCCTTTCTTGGGTAAGTATTGTGAAATGTGGTGTCTTTCTGTAACCTGAGAAAGGATGTGGTAAGTAATGACCTGGTGACTGACAGAAGCACCAAAACATGCAGAGAAGGTGGTCATTACAAATATAGCAAGTCCCTTTCTATACAAGACCAGCTACAAACATAGAATGAAAAGCGGTCACAGTAACTTCCAGCTGTTCAAACAGATTCAAGCCTTTCCATCCTTGACTTCATGCTGTCTACTCAGCTGGGGCACGTTTTACCATGTTAGGTGACAAAATGCGCTCCTCGGCCACCATATGGATTTTGCTCTCCTCGCTTCTTGGTCCATTTTATTTTGGACTATAACCCAATATTGAGGGAGACTTCCTACTTGAAGTTTAGCATGTGATATGCAGAGTCCCTCAGGGAGGGCAGTGTAACCTTTAACAACTATCTCCACACCAAAACAACACAAACACAACCTCTTCCACATAAGGCCCATTTCTATACCCACACTTACTTTTCATATTCCATGCTCAATTATTCATGATGAAGTGACGTTAAAAGCAGGAGCCACATCAAAAGTGGCATGGGACTGACAACGAGACGCAATAAGACTGAGCAAGTAAAGGGGACGCTGTGGGCTATGCCAGAACTGTGTCAATACAACAGAGCAAACAGGTCACCACATTAACTTTTTTTAAATCCCATAATAGCAGTTGGCGCCAGCAAATAAGTGGTCCCCACCATGACAGCTCAAGCCTGTAAAAGCAGGAGAACTGTATCAGATCTAGTAACACCAGTGGAATCATAGTGTTCAAAGGATAGCTACATTAAAAACTGCTGAGGTCTTCACATCAGTCTAAAATGACATCTGACTGATTCTGGACTTTCAGTAAAGATAGGAGTGTCACAAGTGTGGGAAAGGACTATAAACAATGCAGGAGCCACGCACAATATTAGTGCCTTCAGCCTAAAAGTGGTAAGTTAAATAGTACCACATTAGTAACTAACTAGAAAGCATTTTGCTAAGACTACAACCAAAAACAAACTCCGAAGGTGGAAAGGTATCACACCTGATCAAGATAGCGAGGCAGCAGATCAGACATCAGCTTTTCCGTGCTCTTGCTGATCTCTGATGGCTTCAGGATGCTGCAGTTTCCTACAAGGGGGAAAAAGAAACACACGTCAGACAATGCCTGGAGTTCAAAGCTGTTCCTTTGGGTGGATAACAGTCAATTTTCTTTCCCTAACTCTGGCGGAGACATGTTATGTTACAGCTACTTGTGTACCACACGCATGCTACAGGAGTGGCCCTTAAGCAAATTTGGGGATTTTCAGATGCGCTTATGAGCACTATTCTGGATTTTCTGTACATTTATGTATAAGAGAGGGTGTGTGGGAGTATTTGGGTGTGTGCGGACACAAGTGAGTGAGTGTGCTTGAGAAAGAGTTTGTATCGGCAGATGAATTGTGCCAGCCTGCACAAGTGTAATGGGATAGAGAGGGGCCGGAAGAGGCTGCTTCCAGGTTTGGCATTGAGGGTGGCATGCTGCCAGATCAGTGGACTGTGACCACAGTGTGCATGCTGGGCAATGGGCAGGTAAGGGGATATAGCAAGGGCATTGAAGATTAAATGGGGGAGCATGGTGTTAGTGTGGCAGAGTGAAGATGTTGACAGCAGTGAGCAGTTTTTCCTGTGGTAGTTGAATGTATAAAGGGCAAGTATGGTGAGGTGGGTGTCTCCAGGTTAGTCTATACACTAGAGAAAAGGTAGGACAAGAGCACTTACAAGGACACCAATGGGTGTAGTATGGTGATAATACCAATGTATTACCAGTTACTGGCCCTCTGCTGTGGTGCAAAAACAATTTGTGCACACTGGGAGCAGTTCATGGAGGGAGCATGCAGGGGTGAAATTAAGAGGTTGGCTGAAAAAACACACACTGCCAGTGGTGCTCAGCTTTGGTGCTCTATCGGATGTAGTAGACACACTGCAACGTGCAATGAAGATGCAATGATGCCTGGCAGAAGTTGCAGAGACAGGCATTATGGGCACACTGTCTGGGGCATGTCTTCATGAGAGGTGTTGCAGGTGAGGCGGAATGGATCAGCAGGGCAGTGCCTGTATCTAGGTTCAGCATATTGTCGCACAGTATATGCACGTTGGACTCTAGGGCATTACCATAGATACGACCATTCCCTGGCCGGATGACAACTGATTCTGTGGGACGTCCTGCTGTTCTCTAATGGAACGCCAATAGTCTCCAGGAAAAGATGATGAGGGGCGGTTAGGAGGGAGGCTGTTGGGACCTGCTCCTTTAATTGTTAGAACTCTGTTGTTTGAATGTTCCCTGCGTGGAACAAGGTGTGTGCAATGTTCCTACCTTGGCAGTTGCTGCCGGGGAGTCCCTGTAACTGGTACGAATAAAGTATCCTCCATCCTACCTCTGAGTGGAGCTCTACTTCTTTTCACTGGCGACGATTGATGCCAGTTTCAGCCTCCCCATCATTGGACCGAAGTACTGCGATCAGCGGTTTTGTTTTGATTAACTTCTTGAGACCTGCGTTTCGTTTGCCACCTTTTCGACGATTCCAGCCTCTCACCTGTAGTTGTGGTGGCCTCCGTTGCATCCTGGCTGCCTGGGGGTCTGCGTAGTCAGCGTTCTGAGGTACCTTTCTTCAATTTGCCCCTGATACACGATCGAGCCGTTCCTGCTCTCGTGTCACCGCGTTTGCCTGACTTTCATCTTGTACGTACTGCCTGACGTTCACGCGGCGTACTGACACTGCATGCGGCCATTTTGGGTTGCCATTTTCATAGCAACCTCGCTGATGCGCACAGCTTTATGTTCAGCGCGTTCAGCCGACGAACAGCGACAGTCATATTGGCATTGCGCTACACTTTCGCTGTTGCGCACAGTTTTTACTTGCTGCGTGTATAGTTTGGTTGTTCTACACATCTGTGTTTCATTCAGCCTCAAATTTCCTTCCGGTGACGCGCACAGAACTTTTCTCATGTGCTCTACAGCGTCTACTATTGCATCTCATTTTTACTGTTGTGCATAGCTGCATTTATTACATCAGTTCACATTGCTTTTCACCGCTGATGTGCACAGCATTCATTATGATGCACATCAATATGTATTTCCTTATTGTGATTTGATTACACTTGTTTTCATTTGACAGGGTTCGTCTTTTCATTGTTGGTATTAGTGTGGGGTAGCAACTCACCCACGTGCCACTATGGATCACGTTTTGGCAACTCCACCCTTTTTACAGTCCGCTGGCACGCCTCCTGTGAAGTGGGATGATTGGAAGGACACCTTTGAGGCATATCTAGAGGCAATTGATAGAGAGACTTTTACTTCTAAGAAAAAGATGGCTTTATTAATTTATAACCTTGGTGCTGAAGGCAGACGTGTTTTAAAAACTTTACCCATGGAAACCGTGAGCTCTTTAGTAAGTGGTGGAGATAGTGGTGACTCCTGGTGGTTGTATGATTATGCTACGATCATCAAAACGTTAGACAAACGTCTTAGTCCCAAAAGGAACGTTGTTCTCGAGCGTCACAAATTTCTCCAGCGTTCTCAAACTCCTGGTGAATCGATTGGGGATTTCATGGCTGCGCTCAGGATTCTTGCTGTCAATTGTAATTATAGAGAGTTCAGGGATGAAATCATTCGGGATCAGTTAATTGAAAAAACCTCCAACAAAAAAATCCAAGAGAAGTTATTATTATCTTCTGATGATCCTGACTTGGAAACTGCTCTTACTCTTGCTAGATCCATTGAACATTCTCAGTTTTGCGTAAAGGAAATGAGCAATTCCTCCTCTTCTACCGAGGTAAAGTTATTGAAGTCGACTTCCAAACCCACTAAGTCGCCTTTGGTTGCAAAGCCTTCTCTTCCTGGTGTTCCACGTTCCTCCGCTGTGACTTCTAACAAGACTAAGTCTGAACAAAAGGATGTAGTGTGTTTCCGTTGTGGTAGTACTACTCATCTTGGCAATGCTAAATTTTGTTTTGCTTTAAACCAGACTTGTTACAATTGTGGAAAGAAGGATCATTACTCTAGGATGTGTAATGTTGCTTCCTCCAAGAGGAACGAGGATCATACTGTGAAAGCCATTGCTGATGACTCTGACGAGGAGAGCTACAAATTACTTATGTTGTCCTCCTCTGTATTTCGTGGTGATGGGGTTGTGGAATTATCTGCCTTAGGTGGTGTTCCCAAAAGGAAATCTCCTCTTGTCATATCTCTGTGAATGATACCTGTCTAAGTTTCTTAGCCGATTCTGGTTCTCCTTTTACTTTGATCGATGCAGCGGATTGTGATAAAATAGGAAATGTGCTGCTAGGACAATCCAGTATTAACATTTTTGCTCATGGGGGGGAAAATGGTTGAGGTTTTAGGGACATTTGTTGCTGATCTTAGATTCCATTCTGATCTTACTTCTGGTACTGTATTTGTGGTCAAAGAGGGTGCTAATCTTTTAGGTTGGGATGAGCAAGGTGCCCTTAACATTGTGCTGGATCCAAATCATCCTGACATGGTCATTTCTCATAGTGAGTTTTACAAATCTATTCCTGGTTCTCCTTCTGCTCATATGGTGACCCAATTATCTGGCGTCAAGTGGGAACATATGTTTCCTAAGGTTTTTGATGGTAAGTTAGGGAAACTCAAAGGTTTCCAACACCAGATCATTCTTAAGGATGGTGCTAAGGCTATGGCACACAAAGTTCGCAAGGTGCCTTTGAGTCTTCGGTCTGAACTTAAGAATGAATTGGAACGTTTATGTTCGGCTGGAGTTATTAAACCCATTGAGGGTTCTGAATGGCTCGCACCGATTGTTTTGGCACGAAAATCGGATAATTGTCTTAGGATGTGTGTTGATTTGAGAGACCTAAACGCCAACATCTGGGTCGATCGTCAACCCCTTCCTAATATTAATGAGTTATTAACCACCATGGACAGTGCTAAATTTTTTACTTCCCTAGACATTTCTTCTGCATACCACCAGATCGAACTCAGTAAGGAGTCTAGACACTTGACTTCTTTCGTAACCCCCGAAGGTGCTTACCGTTACATCCGGATGCCCTTTGGCCTTGCCTCGGCTTCGGCTGTTTTTCAAAGGTTAATGAAAAACTTATTTAAGGATATTCCTGGAGTTGTTTTCTTCCAGGATGATATCCTTATTCATGGGAAGAACGAATTTGAACATGATGAGAGGGTCAAACATGTTTTAAGTATTATTGAAGCAAGTGGGTTAACGTTGAGGGCTGATAAATGTAAGTTTTTGCAAGATGGTGTTGATTACTTGGGTCACCACATTTCTCACAATGGTATCGAGCCCAAATTTAAGATCATTGAGGCTATCCAAAATGCTCCCACGCCCATGAATATAGACCAACTTCATTCATATTTGGGGTTGGTGGAATATTATGCGAAATTTGTCAGTAATTTTTCCACCAAGACTGCTTCCATGCGCAATTTGCTTAAGAAAAATGTCAAGTTCATATGGGATGAGGATTGTCAAAATAACTTTGTATCTATCAAGAATGAGATTGTTCAAGCTGGTCTGCTTAAACTGTTCAATATCAATGATTTATGTGAAATGAAGTAAGTCTCCACACTGCAGTCGGTCAGGAGGATAATTTATTTGCTCCAGCCACAGGAACTCCCCACACTACATGTTCCACGCAGGGAACGTTCATGCACCAGAGTTCCCAGTTCTTCAGGACCAGATCCCAACACACCTCCCCTTCTTCATTAAAATAACCAAAGAAAGAAAAGAGAGAGGAGAAGATAAAGAAACGGGAAAAGAAGGAATGAGAAGATGAAAAACAAGGATGCATAGAAACTGTGAAGAAGAAAAGAAACATCATACCCTCAGACTACAGCATATTATAATCATTAAACTTGACAGGTAAACATTTCGTCCTGGAAGACACTCTCCTAGGAGGAACATGATCTGAACGAACAATACCATCCGTCCAATGAACATCAGAGGACACCCCAACAGCAGGGGAACGTGTGCCCAGTCTTCTGTTGACCTCATCAACCATAGGTTTAGGAACAATGGAAATGAAAGATTTATTCCACACCCTTCCATCCATCAACACCACCACCCGATCCTTTACCACAGACACCCTTTTCAGAGCCGAAAAACGGGATTCACCTTTGCGGAGAAAACCAGTTTTTTTTAATCTCACCCAATCACCCACCTTAACATCCAGAGAATAACGCGCACCAGGCCTTGTATCTTACTTCAACTGTACAGCGGCTCTGACATCAGTCACACCAGACAATTTACGGGCATCAACCATTCTCCTAGACATCCACTCTTTATTAAGTTTGGAATCATCCACCCTACCCCAAAGCAAAGTAAATGGAGCAACTCCAGTGCTGTATTGAAACTTCAAACACGCACGGCGTCTCCGGTCGGCCGAGGCGTGTCTTTGAGGAGGCTGGACTGTGTTTTGCCGGTAAGTGGGGGGGCAATTTTATTTCCTATTTTCTGCACTCATGATGCAATTTGCTTCATGGCAGTTGAACCGCCGCATTTTAAACAGGTCACGAGCTCTTCCGCGCACACATTCTCGAGACACACAGTCTTACCTGTCTCGTGATGCCTTCATCGTCTTCTCCTCTGTGACGCCCTCTCCTTTGCCACAGCCTGCTGCTACGCAACGTTGGACAGCACGTCTTCTCCGCGAACCATCCGGCGCGGCCGTGAAAGCGTGCAGCCATTTTGTTTTTGGCCCCGGTTGGTGCTATTTCCTTACCAACGCATCAGATGGCCGGGCATGTTCGTTGCACTTTCTTCAGTCCAGCAATCAATCAATCAATCAATCAAAGCATTTATAAAGCGCGCTACTCACCCGAAGGGTCTCAAGGCGCTAGGGGAGGGGAGGTCCGCTACTGCTCGAACAGCCAGGTCTTGAGCTGCTTCCTGAAGGCGAGGTGGTCTTGGGACAGGCGGAGGTGGGTCGGGAGGGAGTTCCACGTCTTGGCGGCTAGGTAGGAGAAGGACCTTCCTCCTGTGGTGGCTCTTCGGATGCAGGGGACAGCGGCGAGGGCGTGGTTGGTTGATCGAAGCTGGCGGGTGGGAGTGTAGAACTTGAGGCGGTTGTTGAGGTATCTTGGGCCTTGGTTGTGTAGGGCTTTGTGTGCGTGGGTGAGGAGTCGGAACGTGATTCTCTTGTTGACCGGGAGCCAGTGCAGGTCTCTCAGGTGTCCGGAGATGTGGCTGTGTCGGGGGATGTCCAGGATGAGTCTTGCTGAGGCGTTCTGGATTCGCTGCAGTCTTTTCTGGAGTTTGGCGGTGGTTCCGGCGTAGAGGGAGTTGCCGTAGTCCAGTCGGCTGGTGACGAGGGCCTGGGTGACCGTCTTCCTGGTCTCGGTGGGGATCCACCGGAAGATCTTACGTAGCATGCGCAGGATGTTGAAGCACGACGAGGAGACGGCGTTGACTTGTCTGGTCATGGAGAGGGAGGAGTCCAGTATGAAGCCCAGGTTGCGTGTGTGGTCTGTTGGTTTGGGTGCGCTGCCCAGGGCAGGGGGCCACCAAGAGTCGTCCCAGGTGGAGGGTGAAGATCCCAGGATGAGGACTTCCGTCTTGTCTGAGTTCAGTTTCAGGCGGCTGTTCATCATCCACTCGGCTACGTCTTTCATCCCTTCGTGTAGGTTGGCTCTGGCGGTGGCGGGGTCGTTGGTGAGGGAGAGGATCAGCTTGGTGTCGTCGGTGTAAGAGATGATGTTGAGGTTGTGCTGGCGTGCGATGGCCGCGAGGGGGCTCATGTAGACATTGAAGAGGGTGGGGCTGAGCGATGAGCCTTGGGGAACGCCGCAGATGACTTCGGTGGCTTCTGATCTGAACGGGGGGAGATGGACTCTCTGTGTCCTTCCGGCGAGGAAGGAGATGATCCATTCTAGTGCCTTCTCTTGGATTCCGACGTTGCTGAGGCGCTGCACTAGGGTGCGGTGGCAGACAGTGTCGAATGCCGCGGAGAGGTCCAGGAGGATGAGGGCCGCTGTTTCCCCGTTGTCGAGCAGGGCTCGGATGTCATCGGTGGCTGCGATGAGGGCGGTCTCCGTGCTGTGGTTGGCCCGAAAGCCAGACTGCGAGTGGTCGAGGGATCCATTTGTCTCGAGGAATGCGGCCAGCTGCTTGTTGACGGTCTTCTCGATGACTTTGGCCGGGAACGGGAGGAGCGAGATGGGGCGGTAGTTTTTGAGTTCGGTGGGGTCCGCTGATGGTTTCTTCAGTAGAGTGCTGAGTTCGGCATGCTTCCAGCTCTCCGGGAAGGTAGCGGTGTCGAAGCAGGTGTTGATGATATCCCGTAGGTGGGGCACGATGACGGAGTCGGCCTTGTTGAAGACGTGGTGAGGGCAGGGGTCGGTTGGAGATCCGGAGTGGATGGAGTTCATCGTGCGAAGGGTTTCCTCGATGTTGATCGGGGTCCAGGCGCGGAGGGTGGTGGTGGGGGGTGCCAGTGCTGTCGTGGGGTGCGTTGGCTGTGTGCTGAAGCTGTTGTGTATGTCGGCGATCTTGTTGTGGAAGTAGGCGGCGAGGGAGTTGCAGAGGTCTTGTGATGGGATGATGTTGTTGTTTCCGGCGCTGGGGTTGGAGACCTCTTTGACGATGTTGAAGAGTTCCTTACTGTTGTGGGCGTTGTTGTCCAGTCGTTCCTTGAATGCGGTTTTCTTGGTGGTGTGGATCAATTGGTGGTGTTTTCGAGTGGCGAGCTTGAGGGTGGTCATGTTGTCTGGTGTAGGGTCTCTGCGCCAGGCTCTCTCGAGGGTTCGGCAGTTTTTCTTGGAGCTCTTGAGTTCGTCGGTGAACCATGGTGCTTTCTTACTTCCCGGTCTGCTGGGCGGGGTCCTCAGTGGAGCGAGGTCATCTGCGCAGTTGCTGATCCACCTCGTGAGGTTGTTGGCGGCCTGGCTGGGGTTAGCTGAGCTGGCGGGGGGGTCCTGGCTTAAGGATGCGGCGAGCTGGTCGGCTGTGATCTTGTTCCAGCTTCTGCGTGCAACCTGTTGCTGGTGGATCGTGTTCTTTCTGTAGTTGAAGTGGACGCAACTGTGGTCCGTCCAGTGGAGTCCGGTGGCGTGGCTGAAGGTGATGTCCTTGCTGGAGGAGAAGACGGGGTCGAGTGTGTGTCCGGCGTAGTGGGTGGGGGTGGTCACCAGCTGCTTGAGGCCGAGGGTGGCGAGGTTGTCCAGCAGGGTGGCGGTGTTGCGGTCGTTGTTGTTCTCCAGGTGGAAGTTGAGGTCCCCGAGGAGGATGTAGTCAGCGGAGGGGAGTGCGTGCGGGCTGATGAAGTCGGCGATGTCTTCGCTGAATTGTGTGCGTGGTCCCGGGGGTCTGTAGATGAGGGTGCCTCTGAGGGTGGTCTTGGGGTCGGTGTGGATCTGGAAGTGTAGATGTTCGGTGGCTGTGAGGGTATCGTCGGAGTTGGACGTGATGCGGATGGTGTTCCTGTGGATGATGGCGATGCCTCCTCCGGTCTGGTTGCCGCGGTCCCTCCGGGTGATCTTGTAACCGTCTGGGATGGCGATGGCGATGTCGGGCGCTGAGGAGGCGTTCATACAGGTTTCCGTGAGGAAGGCGACGTCTGGTGATGTTGTGTCGAGGAGGTTCCAGAGCTCCCCGGCGTGTCTGTGGACGGAGCGGGTGTTGAGTAGGATGCACTTCAGGTTGTTGCTGCTAGTTCTCAGCTTGGTGGGGGCGGGTGCGGTGCAGGTCCGGATGCAGGAGAACTTGCAGGAGTGGCAGCTGAAGGGTCCGTGGGAGCGTCTCGGGGCGGCTCGGAAGCATCCCGGGATCCGGCCGGTGTTGAGTGCGTTGAGTTCGGTGGCGTTGTAGGTCCGGCGGGTGGGTTGGTGTCTGCGGGGGACAGGGATCCGGGCACTGGGCGCGGGCCAGGCGCAGACGGGCTTACTTTTGGCGTGCCTTCGGCGCACAATCGGCGCGCCCGCTGCGCGTCAACGCTGCGCGTTTGCCACTCTGCCATATGTGGAGAGTGGGGGCGCGGAGCGAGGGAGGAGCAGCTGGGAGGGGAGCGGGGAGGTGGCGGGAACGCGGCAGGGGCTGGGCACAACAAGGGGCACAGAGGGAGAAAACAATAGAGGCAGAACTAAGGCAGAGCAAAACCGGGAAATGACACACACAGTACAGCTAAGGCAGGGCACAAACGGGAAAGAATACCGGGAGATTACACACACAGTACAGCTAAGGCAGGGCACAGACGGGAAAGAATACACACACAGTGCAACAGGGCAAATCCAGCAGCAGCGCAGGACCAGGAGCACAGCTGCGGGGGGAGCGGCGGCACTCGGCAGGAAAGGGGCAGCCTGGACTCACACACGGAGGAGTGAGCGAGGTGCGTGGGGTGACCGGCCCAGAGGGACAATCGCAGCAAAGAAGTTATGGCAAACGTGGTGCTGTCTGCCTCCTGGAAAGCATGGTTGGTGCTACATTTTCTTCACGTTTTAGACAATCGGAGTGACTGGTTAAACACGATATCTATTGCTAGGACTGAGAGCAGAACGACGGTGCTTTTGACTTTCCTCATAGACTGTCTGAGATTTCGTTTTTATGGCAATATTCAGCGACAACAGCGGAGAGCTGTTCACGGAGAACCCGGGTGAGAGACCGCTCACCGGAGCTCAAGTCTTTTATTTATTTATTCTGGTAGTGCTTAGCATCTCAGTGTATGTTTTGGGTGGGCGCATGTTTGGGCATAGGCTCTTGTTTTGGTTGCTCTATGTTTGGGAGGTTGTTGGAGTGTTTCCTAGGGTGACATCGTTTAACCCTACGGTGTACCTTTCTTTGGGGAGGTTGTGGGGCCTTTCAATGCCCAACTCTGTTTCTGGGGTGATGTTGTGCCTTATGGTGTACCCCATCTAGGGGATGTTGTTGTTTTGGTTTTTCAGGGTGAATATCCTGTGGTGTACCCTACTTTGGAGAGGTGGTAGTATTTGTGGGTAGTCAATGCCCCATTTCAGTTCCCAGGGTGACTATCCTGTGGTGTACCCTACATTTTTTTTTTTTTTTGCAGAGTTTTATATAGCGCGAACTAGACCCGAACCGAATCAGGTATCAGAGCGCTTTACATATTTTCCAGTTATGTTACATGAGGACACACTTTCATTTTTTAGGCACCGGGAGATTAAGTTATTTGCCTAGAATCACAGGAGGTTTTGGCGTCGTAACCGAGACTCGAACCCAGATCCCCAGGTCCGAGGTCGAGCGCCCTAGCCATTAACCAACTTCTCTCCCCACTTAGTGGAGGTTGTGTGTGGAGGTTGTGTGTCTGAGGCATGTCTTCATGAGAGCGGTGTTGTAGGTGAGGCGGAATGGATCAGCAGGGTAGTGCCTGTATCTAGGTTCAGCATATTGTCGCACAGTATATGCACGTTGGACTCTAGGGCACTGCCATAGATACGACCATTCCCCGGCCGGAGACAACTTCTTCTGTGAGACGTCCTGCTGTTTTGCTGTTCTCTAATGGAACGCCAATAGACTCCAGGAAAAGATGATGAGGGGCGGTTAGGAGGGAGGCTCACAAGTATAACCCTAAAAATACTCCTCATGCAAGAAACACATCTCATGGGCAACACGGTCCCCTGCCATTTCCGGCACGCAAAGGGTTCACAAGGGTGTTTTCTGCAGCCCTTCATCGCAGCTCGAGAGGAGAGGCCATACTGCTGTGGATCCTAACAAAAAAAGGGACAAGGGGGGACGTTTAACGGGGTCCAGCATACGTGCCCTAAAGACAGTAAACCAAAAAAGAGGGCACGCAGTTCCCCAGGTTAAAAGAGCGAGGGGAAGACAGATGAACCAAAGTGAGTGAAAGGCAAACAGGAACTAGAATCCTCACACACCCAACAAGCTAGGTGTCATGCTTCATCATATGGGCTCGCTCCTCGTCGGGTCGGAGGTGCAATACCCGACGGGCACCCATAAAGGGGCTCTTTAGCAGAGATCTTTTGTTCCTGCCGTATGATGCCATGAGTGTGAGGGCCCTAGGGGAGGGGGCGGGAGGGGGGGCGTGTGCATAAGTGGTTAAAAAAAGTTGGGTGTCCACAGAGGAACTTTAATAAAGTGGTAATCCACCTTACTAAAAAGAAACAGAGTGGAGGCTCTCTGGCTTAAGGGTCCAGGGGAGCCAGTCTCTACTCTATATCCATGATCAACATGTTTCACGCAAAAGTGTTCTAAGAGATACAGGACCAAAAGACTATCTACACTAGGTGGTGGGGTGGAATCGTGCCTACCCACTACAAAATCAAGGTGCGAGTACGTAGTCCCACCAAGGTCTACTGAAACCCGGTAAATTTGAAGCGCTTGCTCCTGTCGTCTCCCCGGCGTAGGACACCTCAAGGTTGTTGTCCTGTCCTTAGTAGAAGGAGCGCTGGTAAACTACCCATGCGCTATGTCCGGGGAGTCGGTACCATGGATAGAGTAGAGACTGGCTCCCCTGGACCCTTAAGCCAGAGAGCCTCCACTATGTTTGTTTGGCATTGAGGACCCAGTTGTGGAGGGAGACTAGACTGCCCCAGGTATCGGCATTTACACGGTTTTGCCACGAAGGATGCAGCTGGCATCACAATGCTGGGAGACGTTCTCACAAAGGGATCCCTTAAGACTTTCGCAGAGCTACTGGTATAATGTAGAATACCAAATGCACCGCTGCCAGTTTTTCTGTTAGCTCCAGCATGCTCTCGGCCTTTCTTTGCCCAAATTCTGGCTTATTCACCCCCGGAGGCTAAAACTGTGCTCACTAACATTAAAACACACAAACTGTTGGTAATATATCAAACGTTGTTATGCCAAAAACTAGCTCTAATAGTGACGGTGAGGGAGGTGAGGACACAGTATCAGGGCCAACTTGAGGATGAGAACTGGAGGGAGGCGTTGGCGCCCCTGAGAGAGGCAGTAGTGGCCGCTCAGTACCGTCTTATCCAACTCAAAATACTGCACCGCATGTACCGAGAAAATGGCTATTCAAGAATGGGGCTGTTGGGCTCGGAGGTTGCCTGCACTGCAGTGCTGCTAACAGAAACTCACTACATACTTTCTGGGGCTGTCCAGTCCTATTACATTTCTGAGAAGCGGTGCAGAGGACTCTGGTGACGGTACTGGGCTGGAGGTTCAATCTATCAATCAATCATAGGTTTGTAGAGCGCAACAACTCACCCAATAGGGTATCAAGGTGATGGGGGAGGTGGATGTGCAGATCCGGGAAGTTCACTGTGATCCGTCAAAGAGCCAGGTCTTGGTTTCTTCTTGGAGAGTATTGGCGTCGGTCTGAGGTGGAGTGGGAGGGTGTTCCATTCCTTGGCCGCGAGGAAGGGGAAGGAGCGACCTCCTGTTCTGGTCTTCTTGATGGGCTACACTGTAGCAAAGGAGAGCTGGGCTGATCGGAGGGATCTTTGACGTGCCTGGAACGAGAGGCGATGGTTCAAGTAGGCAGGTCCTGTGATGTGAAAGTCTTTGTGGGCGTGAGTGAGAAGTTTGAAGATGATTCTCTTCTTGATGGGGAGCCAATGCACCACTGCAGGTGTCAGGATTGAGGATTAGTCTGGCGGAGGCTTTCTGGACATTCTGGAGTTTACGGGTGAGGTTTTTGTTGATTCCGAAGTAGAGAGCATTGCCATAGTCAAGTCTGCTGCTGATTAGGGCGTGGGTGACGGTTTTTCTGTGTTCGAGGGGAATCCAATTGAAGGTCTTTCGCAGATGTCGGAGGGTTTGAAAACAGGAGGATGAGACAGCGTTGATTTGGTGGTCCATTTTGATCTCAAATTCCAATATGATTTCGAGGTTGCATGCGTGGTCCATGGGGGAGGGAGGGTGTACGAGGGGAGGGGCCACTGGTGTTGTTTCAGGCGTTGTGGTGTGGACCCATGAGTACTTTGGTTTTGTCTGTGTTGAGTTGTAGGCAGCTGCTCTTCATCCACCTGGCGAAGGGAACCAAAACTGGTCTTACTCCATATTGCAGATGAAGTAGAGGGTAATAGATATCAAAAGGTGCTGCTTTCATTGGGAATGCTTGTGGCCTTGCAAGATAGTGCAAAGGAGTGAAAAAATGTTGGGGCCCAACAGGGGTTGGGTGGGCAAAGGGCATGGATTTCTGCATGGGCCCGGAATGCGTGGTACATCAGGCTCCGAGTCAAATCGTGCGATGATAACAATTGTTTGTTTATTTTGTATGATATGTGCCAGACCAGGTTTTTTTGTGACTAAAGTTCTAATAAAAAGAAAATAAAATCTGTAGTGACTGGAGGATAAAAGCTGAGAGTGACATGCTGGTATAGTGGCCCTGTCTGTGGGATGGGGTAGGAGCCCTGACTGTGGGAAGGTGCAGGAGTGTGGCTGTAGAAAGATGTAGGTGCACTAGATGTGGGATGGTGAATGAAAACTGGCTGTGGGATGGTATAGGAGACTTTCCTGTGGGATGGTGGAAGAGTGCTGGCCATGGGCTAGTGTAGGAGTCCAGGCATTGTGATGATAACAGAGCGCTGGCTGTGAAATGGGGAAAAAGCTTTGGCTGTGGGATGGTATAGGTGCTTTCGCTGTTGGCTAGAGTAAAAGTGTGGGCTGTGGCATGGTGAAAGAACACTCAATGTGGGATGGTGTAGGAGCGTTCGCTGTGGGATGATGAAAGTTCGCTGGCTGTAGGATGTGAAATGGCGCTGTCTGTGGGATGATGAAAGAGCTGGCTTGGGGATGGTGTAGGAGCATTGTTTGAAGGATAGTGAAGGAACACTGCATAGGAATGCAGACTTTGTGATGGTGAATGAGTGCTGACCGTGGAATAGTGAGGGAGTGTTGGCTGTGGAATTGTGGAGGAGAGCTGGCTTATGATACTGAAGGAAGGCCGACAGGCAGTGGGTTGGTAAAAGAGCACTGCATGTTGGATTGTAAAAGAGATTTGGTTGCTGGATTGTGTAAGTGTGTTTTCTATGTGTTAGTGAGAGAAAGTTCACTTGAGATGCTGAAAGTGTGCTGGCCGTGGGACGGTGTACAAGCACTGGTTGTATGGTGGTCAAAGAGTGCTGGCAGCTGGATGTGGGATGGTGAGAAGGGCTGGCACTGAGAAGATGAAGAAGGTGAAGGAGAGTTGACTGTAGTATGGTAAAGGATTGCTGTCTGTTAGTTAGTGCAGGGCTGCAGGCTGTGTGATGGGAGCACTGGTTATGGGAGGGTGTAGGAGAATTTGCTGTGGAATGTTAAAAGAGATTTCTCTGTAGGATGGTGGAGGAGGATTTACTGTGGGTTAGTGAATGAAGGTTGGCTCTGGGATGGTGTTGGATCGCTGTTTGTGGGATGACGATGAAGTTGTTGGGTTCTTCTGAGCGGCACAGACTGGCACGGGATATGCATTACTGAAGTCAAGTGTTGACGTTTATTCTTCTTGATGTTAGAAAGCACAACGACAATCCCCACCAGAATCTCCAGGCGTCAGCCACCAACTGACCACCTGGAACGTGGCTTTGGTATTCTAAATAACCAAATTCCACATTTGCACAATCGGTTACATTCCACACCTAACTCTGTTATAGACAAAACTTAACATAACAGAAGTGCTGGCAGTAGGATGAATGTAGGATTGCTAGCTGTAGGGTGAGTGAAGGTGTGCTGACTCTGGGGCTGATGAAGGGATCCTGGCTGTAGGTTTAGTGTAGGACTGCTGGCTGTAGGGTGAGTGTAGGCGTACTCGGAGTACAAGGAGGGGGCAGTAGCTCAGCAGTGGGTGTGGATAGAGCAGGGTCAGTGCTTGTGTCTTGTGCTTCATACTCCACTCACGCATGTTCACTCACCTGCAGCGATGGCACCCACGAGTGGAATCAGCAGAAGATGGACGGGATAGTTCCAGGGAGCGATGATGAGCGCCACCCCGAACGGATCCTTCCGGATATACGCAGTGTCTAGAGTTGTTGCCTGGGAGAAGAAATATAAAGTTTACACCTCCAACTTTCTATTATCACTTCCTGGCACTCTTTGCACGCTCCTCTAAATAAAACCATCTTAAAAGATATGATTTGGCCAGAGATTAAGATTATATAGTATGATTGAGTGCCGTACTGCTAAATTATGGGACCCCCTTACAGAATGTGACGAAAGGCATCGGAGTCTCCCGCACATCATGACAATCGTTTGCCTTGGGCTGATTGTATCCCACTTGAAAGAGTCTCGCCCATCACCACCACCTGCGCAGCATGGGCTGCAGGGGTCTGTGTAAAGCCCCTGTGGTGATTACTAGTTATACTGTATTTGAGTTACAATCCCTCGACCACCACTATTGTCACTTTTGAGAGAAAGTTTAGAGAATGAAATGAAATAGTTGATATCTTTGAAGCACCAATGGTGAATATCGGTATCTACCACGCATACTGCCCAGTAACCGCCTACTGCTACTGGTCCCAATGAAAAGGTCTAGCAGTCTACTCAGGACTTCTTTATATTGAATGAAACTATTGGGGAAGCTCAGAAACAGACTCAATACAGGTAGTGGGTGCTATAAAAAACCTCGAAAGGACCTCTAACAAGGAACGCAAGTAATTGGGTAGGGAAGACAGAAAAAGATATAGTTCAGTGTGTATGTTTTAACTAGGATACTTGACATCTAATGTCAGCCTTATCCCTTCACCTAAATATGCTGGAACCAACTGCTGCATTCTAAAGCTGCGGTACAAAAGGGGATGGTGATGGACGGAGCATCTGAGTCAATCAAACACTCATACCCAGTCAAAAGATCTGGGTTTAATCCATCACCGTTCTTTAGCCCACTCTGCCACCCCAGTTCAGACATGGCTATATGCAAATCAGTCTGACCCTGTGCCTCATGGGAACAGTTCAGCCCGAACTGCCAAGCCATGTATTCCCTGTACCGGAAACAAGCTTCCGAGGACCGGTTTCTGGCATTCCAGCCGTCTTCAGCCCGGCTTGCTTGAATCCAGTGGCAAAGTGAGCAAGGGACTCACGTCTGAACATACCCTGCCACACCCATGGCGGCCAAAAGCGGTACAAAAGGGGATGGTGATGGACGGAGCATCTGAGTCAATCAAACACTCACACCCAGTCAAAAGATCTGGGTTTAAGCCGGGCTGAAGACGGCTGTAATGCCAGAAACCGGTCCTCGGAGGCTTGTTTCCGGTCCAGGGAAGGCATGGCTTGGCAGTTCGGGCTGGACTGTTCCCATGAGGCACAGGGTCAGACTGATTTGCATATAGCCATGTCTGAACTGGGGTGGCAGAGTGGGCTAAAGAACGGTGATGAATTAAACCCAGATCTTTTGACTGGGTGTGAGTGTTTGATTGGTTCAGATGCTCTGTCCATTACCACCCCCTTGTGTACCGCATTCTAAAGCTGGGCAGGGGCCACCCTATAGTTACAGTTGCCTTGGACGGGTAATTCCTCAACCCTCCCATTAGAATCACAGCTTTCCCTGGTCTAGTTGGAAACTGGAATCAAGATGCACAGCTTGTAATATGGGCTCCCATTTGGCAGCTAGAAGGTCTATTTACAATCTACATTTTATATTACGACGACCTCTGCCTCCACCTCTACATTCTTTTCTATGCAGAGTGATAACCCATATATAAATATAGAATTTAGGTGAAAATGTGGGACTGAAAACAGAGAGTTGTAGGAAAATACAGAATAATTACTCAACAATGTGAGTGCCTGAGGGAGGGTCATGCGAATACAAACTCACATCCACATAAGAGCAAGACCACTGCTATTCACAAACTACACTTCTGAATTTACTTTGTACCTAGAAGTGGAAAAACAGGATCAAATGTACTTCAGTGAAGCTTTGGAGCAAGCGGGGCACAACACACATGAGCAACAACTGGTACTGCAAGGCAGGGAAATAAAATAAATCCAATAGGCACTAGCGTTAAAGTGATTAAATTATAAATGATGTTAATAAATAGCTATATATATATATATATATATATATGTATATATATATATATATATATGTATATATTTGTATATATATATATTTAGTGAGAGAGATATGCAAACATTTAACATATCTAAATATATCATTATAAAATAATTATTTTACAATGGAACAATAAACCTAATTTAAACATAATATAAACTTCTACTAGAAAATTAAAAGTAAGGAACGGTTTCTTACCCGTAATCCTAGTTCTTCTAGGAACATCTCCATTAAAACCATAAGCACTGAATAATCGCAACAACATGTGGGGTTCTCAAAGCACTTTTTCTAAAGTCATATTTATGTAGTATCTTTACCTTATTTCGGAAAGGCAAGGAGGTACAGGAGACAAAAGAAATTAGTTACTTACCTGTAACTCCAGTTCTCCAAAATTGGTATCTTTTATATATTTACATGCCTGAATCCTTTACTGTTGTCAGGCTGGGAATCCTCAGTACAGTAAAATAGAAGTATACAGTGTGAAATATACAGCATACAGTGTGAAATGGCCACAGTTCTGAAACACTGTATAATTAGTAGCACGTCCACTTCATTTGAAAGAACCCAAACTTCAGCCAATGAGGTGAAACCTTAAGCTTTCCAACTCTCCCTAGAGGCCATCATAGATCAGATTTCAAAGCAAAAGTGTGATAATAAAATTGGAAGAGCCTCTGACCAGGGAAGAGGGAGGGTTGCATGTGAATATATAAAATATACAAAAGTTGAAGAACTGGAGTTACAGGTAAGTAACTCATTTCTTCTCCAACATTGGATATTTTATATATTCATATGCTTGAATTAGTATATCAAGCAGTACACATTATAATACATAACACAAGCAGAAAGATGGCTCAACTTTACTGAATCATGTTTGTTAGTTAGGGCAGCTTGTCCCCCTGAAGTGTCTGGCTTCTACGTCCACATCTAGGCAGTAGCGCTTTGCGAATGTGTGCCGTCTCTTCCAGGTAGGTGTACGCAGATGTCTTTTAAGGACACCCAGCATAGAGTGCCGTCCTAGTGGAATGCACCCTCACTCTTCCCTTGAGTGGGCGCTTGGTTTTGGCATGACAGAAGGAGTTACAAGCTGAGAGCCAATGCGCTATCTCTCGCTTGGGCAGGGGATAGCCTGCCTTTGGCTGTCCAAAAGACACAAACAGCTGGTCCGATGTGCATATGTCCTTTGTCTTGTCTATGTAGATCCTGAGACATCTATGTCGGTCTAAAGAATGTAACAATCTTTCTGCTTCAGCCATGAGCCTTGTCCCCTCATTATAAAATAGACCTCATTGATCCTGCTGTTGGGCCGTCATTGCTGCTTCTCCCATTTCTAGCATTGTTCGATTATGTTTGCTTGCCTGCCACCTGGCCTCGTGTTGCCTCTTTTGCTTCTCGATTGTCTTTGATTTGTGGCCGGCCGGAATGGTTGTAGGCCCGTACATGTTTATCCTAATGATGCAAATAAAGGTCTTCTAAAAAAAAACAAAAAAAAAAAAAACAATCTTTCTGCTGAAGTAGATGGATTTGGAAAGAAAGATCGAAGAATGACAGGTTCATTTAGGTGAATGGGGTTGGTTCTTACGATTAATTTGTCCTTTGCCAAACTAAGGAAAGGTTCCGTGATTGTGAATGCTTGAATCTTTACAACTCTTCTTGCAGAAGTCAAGGCCACAAGAAGCACCGTTTTCCATGAGACAAATTTTAAATGTGGTTATGTATTGGTTTGAAAGGAGGAAGCATCAATTGACTTTAGACAGTAATAAGTTCCCATGGATCTGGTGAATGTAACGCAACTGAATAATTTTTAAGCCCACAGTTCACTAGATTCAACTAATATGGAAGGATTAGATGTGGTTTTATTCTCAGTGGATAATGACCATTATTTCTGCACAATGTAAAGAAACGCTTCCACTTGGCTTTGTAGGTCATTTTGGTCGCTGGAACTCGAGTCTGCAACAGAATATTTTCACATTTTTGCAAAGATCCAAATGGCCAAACTGTAGGTGGTCAGGTACCAGGCTGTCAAGTTCAGTGACTTAGGATCATGATGAAGAACCTCTCTGTGATGTCTGGAAAGAATGTGGAGATGCACTATCAGAAGAATGGCTGGACATGTTGATACCTGCAGCAGTTTGCTGTACAAATGTTGGTGTGGCCATGCCGGAGCAATGAGGATCAGAGAGCAATGGTCTATCTTCGCCTTCTTCAGCACCAGGTGGATCAGCGAAAAAGAAAGAAAGCCGTAGGCACATTTTTTTAATGAAATGATTGAAAGAGCATTGACCATTGTCCCCAAATGCCACAACCTGCTTATGAAGCACAGGCATTTCCTGTTGTTCGGAGTGGCAAACAGATTGATTGTTTGATGACCCCATTTGTGACAATCTGACATTTGCTAACTGAGTGTATCTGCCTGATCGTTCTGGCAACCTGGCAAGTGTTCCACCGAGATATCAATCTTGTGAGAAATGGCCTGATTCCACAGCTGCTGAACCTCTTCTGAGATGGATCAGAATCGTGTTCCTCCGTGCTTGGCTATGTAGAACATAGACGTTGTGTGGTCCGTTCTGGCTAGGACGAGCTGACCTATTAGCCTGGAACAATATGCTTGCAGGACTAGACAACTTCACACACATTGATGTGACGTGTTCTGTATCCAACCATAGGCCTCTGGTTAAGTGTTTCCACAGGTGAGTTTCCCAACCATCCATGGATGCATCTGCTGTAAGTATTATCCTGTTTGACGCAGGTAAGAAAGTTGGTCCTGCTTTGTCAGAAGCATCCAGCAAAGCTTGTACAGGATATTCCCAAAATCCTTAAACTTGATTCCACTGTGAGTCGAGCTCCTGGAGAATAGGACTTGTGTGGAGGCTGAAAAAGGGAACAAGGCCTAGGCATCACGACAATAAGTGAATCTGTATTGCCTAACTGTTACTGTTTAATAGAGATGTTCCTTGGCACAATTTGGAACTGTTTCCCTCTTTCCTGTACTGGAAAAGGTTTTCCCAGTTGCATGTCAAGTAATGCACCCAGGAACCGGGGTTCCAATGAACATTTTTCTCTGAACAGATTGATGAGGGGCATTATAGGCCTTCTTGCCTCTTTCTTTGATAGCAACTTGCTGAGCCAGTCATAGAGGAATGGAAACACCTGATGTCCTTCTTCCCTGAGGAAGGCATTTACCGGAGCGAGCCATTTGGTAACAATTTAAGGGTCTGATTTCAGCCCAAAAGGAAGCATCTTGAATAATAATGCTGCCCCACTACTAGGAATCCTAGTTATTTTCTGTGTCTTTGATGAATGGGTGTGTGTAAATATGCATCATAAAGACCCAGGGAGGTCATGAAGTCTCCTCCCTGCATTATCAGGAGGACTTCCTGTAGGCCCATCAAATGGAAAGATTGCTTCTTCATAAACTTGTTTAGCTGTCTGAGATGCAGGATTGATCTCCATTGATCCGTCTTCTACTTGATCAGGAAAGACCTGGAATAAAACCTGAATTCTCTGTGATTTGGGGACAATCTCTATAACTACTTTGAGAAGAATTAAGAGAATTCCCTGCTGAAACTCCTTCAGATGCATATGATGTTCTTTCTTGAGTGGTTTCACAGGGGCTCTAGTAATGAACTTTAGTGTATGGTCTGAAATACAAATTTGCCTCACCCATTTGTCCGATGTTATAGCCACCCAAGCGGGAGCAAAAAGTGTAGTGTAGTTCCTATATTCCCAATAGGCTCTGCGCATTGGAATAATATAAACAGCAGTGTAGACGTAGGACTGAGGTCGACTAGGTCTCTACTGACTATATTAGACTTAATTAGTTTTGCCAGCTAGCTCAGAGGTCACTAGAAACTTTCTCGAATGTTCAGGAAAGAGCAAACTCTCCGGACTTAGACAAGAAGGGATTAGCTTCTGACAACCATATAACATGACAACTTTGCTCCCTCAGAATAAGAGTGTATCTCTAGAGTTGTGTGAAAACAATAGACAGCTATTTTACTCAGTCAATCGTGCATACTTAGTTTCACCAGAGTGCAGAGAAATAGAGAGACGGGTGTTTTCAATAAAAGGTGTTATTTATTGAGCAGTCTTCTTTCTCGTGCAAGAGAAATGAATTGCCACAATTGCAATACTTAACATGAAGTAAAGTGCGTACAGTAAAAGGAGTATTATAAAATAATACTGTAAAAGCATTGATATGGTTTCTTAGCCATATGATACTTTAAAATAGATAAAATATATACATACATAAAAACATTGACTAACGTACTCAACTGGTGCTTCTAAATACGCCTACCCCGGTGTACCTGACCTAAGCCTAATACGTGGGAAGGAGTAAGTAAGTTGCAGTTTAAGTTAAGTTGGTTTTGCCAAGAATCTGAATCAAGAATTCTCTTAAGGGTTTAGTCAGCTCCGTACCTTGGTAATAGAAAGTGGGAGGTCTTGTATCTCTCTCTTCAGGACTCGATCTCCCAGCTACCCGCAAGGGTGGCTGGAAACACCGGAGCTGGATTTTCTCGGCTGGAGAAAAAGACAGCGTCTTTCTCAGTGCGTCAAAAGGGAGGGGCGGCTTCCGTGGGCTCTCGCATCAGCTGGGCTCTCGGGCAAGTAGATAGCCGCTCTGCTCCAAACCACCGTGTGTTTGCTTAAGGCAGCGTTGGTATATTTATACCTGAAAGGTGCCGGGTTTAACGTAAGGTTGGAAATAAGACGTCACTAAGAACTAACAGTTCTTTCTGGACTCCAGGAGTTCTTGTTCAAATCAAAACAAAAGCAGGGGGATTTCCCGGGCTGCTGGAGGCTTGGGTTGTTTAAAGAACGCGTTGTACTTTCTAGGAGTCTAGGGGAGTAGCCTTGCCGTATTTGGACTGCATGGGCTATTACTAAATATGGATATGATTCTTATGCCTTTATAAGGATATTGTTTGTTATAACCATATAAGGGCATAAATCGGGAATATCGAATTAGGGTCCTAGATAGAAACAAAACACCCTCTCCATGATTTAATGTCCATCATTACTAAAACTAAGCAATAGTAAACATATAACGATGCATGTGTGTTTTCCAACCCACCCCAAAATACATAAATCGCATTTGAAATGGTATATGGTAAATACACGAAAATGAGTATTGGTACTGTACGCTTTTCAAGCAGTGGTATCATTCAGTTAAAGTGCATATATATATATATATATATATATATATATATATATATCAGCTGAATGAATTGCGAAAATTACACATGAAATGGCTCTGAATACAGAAAAGAAGGTCGAGACCATTCCATCACATATTTATACAAAATGCTGCACATGTGCTAGAGGCTGAGGTAAAATATTGTCTCTCGTATCCTAAAAATAGAAGCTCTGTTCTCTAAGAATAGTTTTACTTTAAGCAGAGTACATGTGCCATAAAAAGGGTAAATATTTTGGAAGTGAAAAAAAAATAAGTTCGCTTTCAGGAGAAAAATAGTTCCAAATGTTTTCAGTGGCTGTGTTTATCAAAACTGAAGGCCAAATTCAGAGTTCAGGGAACGCTGTGTGCTCATTGTTTTTAAAAGTTATTCTCGTTGACTGAGGAGAACATCATATCAGACAGACTCGCAAAAAATTGGTCTACAACATCAGGTGAAAGTTCGACCAAGTTTGAAAATGCCGAAACAGTGCATGTGTGAGAATGATTGCTATCATCGATGTCAGGATCAGCAATGCTCACAGAAGGTTGTACCTGTGTGGTGCTGCTCTCATCTCGTACTCCACTGCCACATACTCGTAGTGGTGAAGTCTCAACGAATGCCGTCATCCGAATAGGTAACCGCCGGGGACAACACGATGCATGAGTCGTTACCGGACCTAGCAAGGTATCTATATCCATTGGTACTGCTGATGGTAGTGTAAGACAGACGTACAACATGCATTCTTCTGCGCATAGCATACATCGAAGCACAGGTAAGATGCAATTTTGCCAGATTGGTCTGAATGAAAGAAACCAGGTCATATTCTGATCTCTTAGCCGGGCTAATCCGAGGACTTTAGTGATGCGGTCCCGGTAGCGTATAGCTAGGATCGTTTCTCCCATCATTGCTGGAGTCTTGTCTGCGGCTTGGCTTGCCATATCGAAGCAGAAGGATCAAAAATAAAATTCCTGCTACGAGTCCCAAAAGTAGAGGTAGGCCGCCAAAGACAGAATGGACAAAATTCGGAAAGATGCCCAGAACTGTTTCAAAGGGTGTTAACAGTCCCGAAAAAACTGTCTTAAATACATGCGCGATGCCACTGGTATCTGACATGTTTAAGATTTGATTTAACATTTCTACGAAATGGACGGGGCAATTTGTTGATAATAAGGAATGTATCTCTGCCGCTGTCCTTGCAACTTGCAGTTCATACGTCTCTTTGGACGAGGTTAAAGGCACAGTTGTCTGTAAAAGAATAGACTTCAATCTGCTTAAAGTATCAATTCGAATAGAAGAGATATTCAAATAAGGCCACAACGCAGCCTCCATGTCTAGATTGCTGTATGGATACAATACTTGCATACAGCAAATGACCCTGGAGCTAACGGTTACGAGATAGGGATTTCCTGGCACCACTCCACAACAGCTGTGGTCACTTATTAAAACGTAGCTGCTGTTGGAAAGCTGTCTGAAAAATGACTCTATCTTTTTTGCAGGAGTGCCATCCAGGTGACATGAAAGGTTATTTGAAGACCCTTCGCAGGCTCCATGCAAGTTAATACCTTGACACAGAAGTGTACCACTTAGTGATTTATTACAATATTTTCCACTAAGGAATACCTCCTTTTTTCCTTTACTATAACATTTGTGTGTGTAAGGTAAATCCCAGGTTGATTTGATGTATCCTTTACCCAACCTTTCATACAGGCCTGCTGGTATATACTCCTGGCAATATTTAAACTGGAAAGTTGTTATCGGAATTGTGATTATTCCGTGTATTATCCATTCAATGACAGGTCTTTCTGACATAGTTAATGGTAATCTCTCAAGTTTTTCAATGCTCAGAATCGTATAGTCTGCTCTTTTTTGTGCCAAACTGATTTGTTTATCAGTAAGGTTAAAGATAGAAAATAATGACGTTGTGTTGATTAAACGCCATGGCACGTAGCCTGAACGCAGATTTTGCAATGTCTAGCCAAGCTGTACAATAGAACGCAATTGGGACTGGACATGTTGTAACATTAGCAAGTCCTGCTCTATTATATCAATAGCAGATGATACAATGCTGTCCAGTGAATATATTCTGGAGGACAGAGTCATTAACCCATTGTCCACTACAGAAAGTGATTTTTCCAAATTAATATGATCAATTTCTCGTATTTTTTCTGCTGTTTCAATTTGTGTTACTTTCCAAGCCTCGTTGTAAGCAGCGTATATACTGGCATATATGAAACGTTTTTGACGCTGTTTGCGTGGTTCCAGTATGAAATCACGCAAGTCAGCACCGTCTTTAAGTAAAGTCAAGTGTTGCTTAATTTCTGCCAGTGTGGATTTCTGTAGCCACTCAAGGCATAGTTTCCCTACACTGTATGTTGTAACTATCCCTGGATGTTGTCTCTGGGAGTATCTTGGGTCTGGCCTGGTCATTTTGAACCCCTGTGTTTTGTTCAGGAATCTATCTTGACAGTTATTTGTATCTGTGGGCCAGATCAACCATTTTTTCCAATCAGGATGTGTTCTGTTTTGGTGTAAAATATGGGATACGTCTATCTCAACATCTATAGTGCTATTACTGTCAGGTGTTGACTTTGGAATAGACGGTTTATTTAAGTATTTTATCTTAGCTAGGCCAAGACAAGTAGTTTGATGAATTGTGTCATTCAGAAATATCATTTGTTCTGGGATCATGCAGGCCCTAAATAATGCTTCTAGGCCTTGTACCTGAAAATCTTTGGTACACCAGATGGTTTTTGTTTCAATGTTGTTTTTCCAAAATTCGAAACCAAATGTAGACATTTTGTCATAACATTTTTCAGAATATATCAATTTAGTATTTGTCAACATTGTTTTCATTCCTGTCTTATTTAACATTTTGATATAAAAACGATTCTGGATCACTGTTGTTAAACCCTCAGAAGTATTGGAATTTCTCATAAAATGTTTTCGAGCTGCCTTTAGGCGGAGTTGGACAATGTTCCCATTGATTATAAGTAAAAACATTTCTAGGCTGAGCAGTTTTATGCAAATAGTGATCACCAAAATGATTATAACAATATAACTCTTCATAATTTGATGAACCCGGCAAATAATCATGTTCTGTAAATTTTGCTGACATTACTAAATCTGACATCATATTATTAATGTTTTCAAAGTCCCAATCATCAGAGAAAGTACTTGGTGTCACAAAGTCACTTAAGGAAACCTTAAACTGGTGTGGATATTTCAAGAGCTCAATCGGGCCAAAAATCTCATAATCAGTTCTGTCCCATGCTACCCACCGGGTATTGGATTGGCTGTGATGTTCACTGATGAAAGTTCTCCTTTCTCGATGTGAGAGGATGTGTGAGGCTTTAGGACCAAGTTGATGTTCTGACTTGCTGTGTACATTGTACTGTATTTTCCATCAATACATTTTCCCAAACATAGAACCATGATGAGCCAAAGCAGGAGGAAAAGTACACCTAACACTATCCAAAATTCAATCCATGGTGAGATCAGATATGTTTCTTCTAGTTGGTGAAAAAGTTCAGTTATTTTTTCTTTGAAAGTTTTTGTTGTTGGCGTTTCTTCATGCTCACTTCAGAAAAGTCATCGAAATTGATGAAGTAGCCAGATGCAGTTCTGTCAATTGTTGGAATTGCTTTTGGATTTTCATTTGCCTTTGGATCTTTTTTTGTTTCATTAGCATGGCCTGAGGCTACATCGTTGTAGATTGGTGTTTCTTGACGAACAGTTGCAATTTGGGTTTCAAGAGGCACAAGTTCCATGGCTTTGTTGCATAGTCCTTTTTTATTCACTGCAGGTTTATCAAATGTGATTAGTCTCTCAGGTTGAACCTCTTGGATTGTAGCAAATTTTGGTATTCTGCTATTTCTTGGGAGTTGGCTGGGCCTACTACTTTTTTTTTTTTTGCAGAGTTTTATATAGCGCGAACTAGAACCAAACCGAATCAGTTATCAGAGCGCTTTACATAGCACCAGTTACTTTACATGAGGACACACTTTCATTTTAGGCACGGGGAGATTATGTGATTTGCCCAGAATCACAGTTTTTTTTTTTATTGCCCACATGATTGTGGTTTAACCAGGTCGATGGATACAACTCGGTTCTCCTTTTTACCAGCAAGGGGCGGTAGTACAACTGATCTTGTTCCGCTGACAGCTAAGACAGGTACTGCTTTTCTGTAAGAAGGCCCAAATTCCTTCTTCACCGCGATCTTCTCTCTGACCAGATCCCCAATCTTTGGAATCCAGACAGGTCTTGCTGGGACAGGTGGATTTTCTTCAGTGGCTATCGGCTGTTGCTTTAACTTTATGTTACTCAGGCTTTTTCTTGTTTCATTTAAGTCCTGTAAAACAGTCAAACGGTCTTTGATATCAAAGGATTTTTCTTCTACCACTGAAGTGTGACAATCAAGATCCTGAATGTACATTCTAGTACCGAACAATAGTTCATATGGAGTGAGACCTTTTAGGGAATTTCTTGGCAGATTATTAAGACTACGTTGGACACTTGTTAAATGTTGGACCCACCCATCACCCGAACCTAATGTAAAAATGTAAATGTGAGCATACTTATAGAGCGCAGCTGTCACCCAAAGGGTATCCTGGCGCTTTGACCATAAACATTACCAACAGATGTTAAACACTACACTGCTCTCGGGAAGAGGTAGCTTTTGAGATCCTTTTTAAAAGACAAGAGATCCTGATTGCACCTTAGAGACAGAGGTAGGGAGTTCCAAAGTTTGGCGGCCGTAAAGCTGAGAGAGCGGCCGCCCATCCTCACCCTTTTTATCCTGGGAACTGTGACCAGGAAGGTCGAAGAGGATCTCAAAGGTCTAGCAGTAGAGTACCAGGAGAATAGATCTTGCAACATCACTGGACCCAGCCCATGCAGGGCTCTAAAAACCAGACAAGAGGATTTGAAGCAGATCCGTTTTTGAACCGGAAGCCAATGAAGATCTGAGAGTGCAAGAGAGGACGAGGCAGACCGCGGTCGCGAAAGAGCTAGCTTGGCTGCTATGTTCTGCACCCGCTGCAGCTTCATGACCAAGGTGTTAGGAGCCCCCAGAAGCAGTGTGTTACAGTAGTCTAATCTACTGAGGATGATACTATGCACTGCTTCCGTCCTTGCCGAGGGGGGGAGTAGCGGAAGAATTTTCCGCAACATGCGGAGCAGTGACATGCAGGCATCCAGCTGGAGGCTAGGCCCAAACAGGACGCCTAAGTTGCGGACGGATTCTGCCGCCGCTACAGAGCCTAGGGTAGAAACAGGCCAAAATCCCTCGGGTAAAGGACGGGGCATTTGGTCCAATGAGCAATGGAGAACTTCGGTCTTTGCTCCATTAAACTGGAGCGTGTTCTGACATAACCAGTCCGCCACTACAATCATGGAGCGGTGAAAGGATTCCATGGAGACTGCTTCCCTGCCCTCAAAAGAAAAAATAAGTTGAGTGTCATCGGCATAGTTGATGACAGACATGCCAAATGACTTAATCAAACTTATTAGAGGGCGAAGATATAAATTAAAAAGAATCGGGCTGATTGCAGAGCCCTGCGGCACACCCTCAGTTACATCTCTTACAGCTGATCGAAAAGGCAGCAAGGCCACAGATTGCTGCCTATTGCAGAGGTATGAGGCCAGCCAGTCCAGGGCCAGGCCGGTCACCCCGGACTCCCGGAGCCTGCCAAGTAGAACCGCATGGTCAACCATATCGAACGCGGCCGACATGTCGAGTAGTACCAAAAACGCCGCTCCTCCCATGTCGACACGCGAACGCAGGTCGTCCAAAACGGTCACCAAGGCAGACTCCGTGCCGTGGGCCGGCCTGAATCCAAATTGGGCCACGTCCAAGAGGTCGTTGGATTTGAGGAAGCTGGACAGGACCCTAGTGACCAGTGTCTCTATGATTTTTACCGAGAAAGGCAGAAGCAAAATGGGCCTATAATTGGCCGGGCACAAAGGGTCCAAGGTAGCCTTCTTAAGCAGAGGAGTAACCACTGCCAGTTTCCAACTATCCGGGACCGTGGCCGTGGCAAGGGACTGACAGCAGATGGAATGGAGCGGTGGAAAGAGCTCCCCCTGAAACATTTTCTAGAACTTATGAGGCAGTGGGTCTAGCGGGGAGCCAGATGACACGCCATTGGCCAGTAGGCAGAAGTCCTCCAGAGAAGGAGCGGGAAAACAGGTCAGCCGAGGCTGTGCTGCCTCCTCCTCAAGAACCTCCCGAGTCGCTTTGCTGACCGGATCTGAGGAGCAAGAGGCGGGGAGGCTAGACAAATTGGAGGCAGAAAGTCCGTTCAAGATGGTATTAATTTTTTCCTCAAACGCCAAGGCTAGAGAGTCACATAGTTCCTGAGAGGCCGGAATGGCAGATGTCGCGCAGGCTGGATTAGAAAGGTTCTTGACTAGTTTAAATAAAGTTTGGGACTTGTTACTTGCTTTAGCCAAAGTAGCCTCTAGGAACTTGGCTTTAGCCATCCTAATCTGTACTTTATAGTCCTGGAGGGATTTTTTATAAAGCAATTTATCTGCTTCCGAATAGTGACTCCTCCAGACCCGCTCCGCCTGTTTACAGCGAAGTCTCTGCTGGAGCAGATCACTAGAAAACCAAGGAGTGGCTTTTAACGGCTTATCTTTCACCCTCCGCAGTGGAATCACCTAATCTAGTGACTCCAGGACCTGCTGGCAGAGAGTGGAATAGCTCTCCTCCACGCTCTGACCCAAGGCAAAAGTCCCAGGCAGTAATATGGGTAAGTTAGAGCCCTTCAGTAACCGAGCCCATTGCCTGCTAAATTTAGGCCTAGCCGGGACGCTATTACTCAGCGGACCGGCTGGTAAAAGAATAGAGAAATGGATCAGTGCATGATCTGTCCAACATTGGACCGCTACCTCCTTGATCGAGACGAACGATTCAGCGGCAAAGATCATGTCCAAAGTGTGACCTTTTGCATGAGTAGGGGCGGACACAAGCTGCGTAAGGTGAAGATTATTGCATGCTTGACAAAAATCTCGATATGCAAGATACCCTCGCCGTTATAGATTGCTTTATGCCCCGGTTTTTTCTTTCCACTACCGCATTTCCCTCAGGATGGAATGGAGAAGAGTACCGCAATGCAATGCCCATGCTGGCCATGGCCTCCTTGTAAGCCCGAGAGCTAAACGCAGGACCCTGGTCAGAATGTAGCATGCCAATTGCGTATGTGCCGATAAAGACTCGCAAATCTTTTATAACAGTTCTGGCGTCAGCCGAGCGCTGGTGTCTACATTTTAAGTGAATCTAGTCTTAAATATTATGGGGATGCATTTCTCCTGCTGGATTTCTGCTTATAGATAGCCTGATGCTTTCTAATAAAAGGGTCCTGGCAATACTCCGGTCGGTTCACAACTGCGATCTCTGTTGCAGTTTGGACAGCCCATTGCAAATTTGTAATGTTGCAGGCTCATCCCCGGCCACCAGTATTCTGATTGTAATTCTTTAAGAGATTTCACGATCTCTTGGTGCCTAAGACCTAATCCCATGTTTGCCGCTTCAATCAAGAAGACTCTCCTGTTTGTGTTTGGAATTACTCTATCCCCCACTCCAGGGATTTGAGCAAAAGGAACGGAGTTTGCATCAATTATGTATGTATTACTGAGTGGCTAGTTCAGAGGTAATGCTGCATAGTCGCCTTTTAAAGACGCTTTTACCGCTAGCATGGTTTCTCCGTCTATGTGTTTTTAGAACGCTTTTTTGTGGCTACGGAAGCCGGTTGAGCTGCTTCCGCTGTGGCTCTGAGAGCCAATGAATTCCCTGAAACGCGAACGCCATCACGCTGATGACTCAGTGTATGTATCACGTGAGTCTTTCGTAGTTCTTTTTGCAAAAGAACTACTTGTTCCCAAAGCTTTGTATGCTTTATTGTGGCAACTGTGTCATCTTTGTAATCGTTTTGAACCCAGTTCTGCAAGTCATTATTGTAAGACCTGACGCAGAAATGCGAATCGCACACAATAAGTGTCGGGAATTCACGATCGGCATTTTCAAGCGCCATCTTTAAAGACCCGATTTCAGCTCGCTGAGCTGAACAGTTTCTCAGTGATTCAGTTTTGGTGACTATTCGTCTGAATTTACCAAAGCGCCAGCGACCTTTAACAATCGCGCACGCTGCGTTGTAGGATTTATTATCTACATCGTAATGTTGTGCAAATCTGTCCATATAGATTACACATGTGTACTGTTCGAGAGGCAGAACTTCAATTGGCAGAAGATATTCTTCTTTATATTCTAGATCTTCTAGTTTTTTCAGTTTCGGGTCAAATTAGTATTTCACGTCTTCTGTAGCAAGAGAATTTTCCCATTGTATCCATTTTGGATCTAATGCCACAGCAGTCAAATTGCGTGGGCTTGTTAATGCCTCAAGGGCTGATTCTGCTGTTAAAACAGTTATCCTTCTGCCTTGGGGTTGGGCTCTTTCTTTTGCTACAGCAGTTTGAACTGCTATTAGAATCTTTTCAGTTGGACTGAATTTCATTTCAGCTTGTGTGTACAAGTGTGATTTGTAAGCTATTGGTACCGTTTCTCCCTCATTAGAGGTCAGGTACGTGAATCCGCATCTTCCTGGGATGACTCGGATTACAAGGTTGCGTATGTTTTCCCGTGTTTGTAATTTTGTTTTAGCTAACATGTCTGTTTGCAATGATCTTAAAATTTCTGTGTGTTTCTGAGTCCAATTAATTGGTTTGAAATCAGGTTTTATTAATTCATAGAGAGGTTTAACCCTCTCTGCATAATTTAGAATGTATGTTCTTCTGAAATTCAGGAAACCTAGTATTGATTGTAAGTTCTTCAGCGTTTTAGGTGCTTGGAGTACAGCGCACTTCTCTAAGAAGTTGTCTGCTAGGCTTTTGCCTTCACTTGCTAATTCATATCCTAAAAATAGGACAGTTAGATGGGCAATTCGTGACTTTTTAAAGTTGAATTTGTAACCCTCAGCTGCAAACCCAAGTAGTATGGTGTTTACTCTTTTCAAGTGAGTCTCCAGGTCATCATCTGTGAGATAGATGCCATCGACATAAGATAATGCCTCATCATCATATATTTGTAATAACTCTGTTACCCTTGCTGAGAATAATCCTGGGCTATTCTTGAATCCCTGTGGGAGTCGACAGAAGTGTTTTTGCGACCCCATTATTGAGAAAGCGGTCAAATACCTTCTTTCAGTTGCAATGTTTTGACGAAAGAATCCATTAGAGATATCTAATGTTGTTTTATATTTTTTGCGCACGATGTTATTCATTAGTGCTGCACTGTGTGAGTTTAGGTGTCTGTAGTCCAAAACTAGACGATATGAATCGTCTGGCTTGGAGACAGGAAACAAAGGATTGTTCATTTGTGAGGTGCATGTTTCAATCACCCCCTGGCATTCAAGTTGATCAAGTTGATCTAAGATCTCTCTGACGTGCTTTTTAGCTTCTTGTTTAACTGGGTACTGCCTTTGTGCACTGGGTTGACTTTTTAACTGGATTTTGTGAGGAGGAGAATCCTCATCCCATCCTACATGATTTTTATATAATGCAGGAGCTTGGGCCACTGCCCATTTTCTTGCAAGTGTATATTTTTTATGAATTCGAATATGATTTGAGAAGGCAGGCATAATCATTTCTTCGCCATGAGGGCACTCCCTGACAAACTCTGGTGGCCAGTCTTTCTCAGCTAGAAGGATTTCATAGCCTTTCGAAAGGTTATCCCAAAAGAGACCAATTACTTTCCTAGTCTTGTCCCCCTCTATACGCAATGTTATTTCGTATAATTTATGAGGTTTGCTGACTCTGGTATCTGCAGTTTCCACTTGAATGTATTCATTCGTGTCCACTGTCTCCAGAAGATTCATCAGGATCTTGCGAGCTATGGTCACTAGCATTGTCCCGGTCCACTCTCCATTTTTCAGTTGTGTCCTCAGAATCCTCGGCATGTTTAATTCTAATGCTTGCTACCTTCTTTCTTGGAAATTGTAATTATTTACTTTGATGAGCAGGTTCCTTGTCTTTGGACTTGACGTGCTATTCTTTGTGGTCTGACCGTCCTCTTCTTTCCGATTTCTGTGAGGAAGTCTGAAAAGATCGAGAGGGACGTGTATCAATATCTTGATTTCTATCAGGTTTTTTCAAATTATCCCTATTTCTAAGGTTGTATCTTTTCTCAGAGAGCTCCCTCTGGGGAGACTTGTTTCCTCGGTCTGGAGATCTTTCCCTCAATTGAGGAGACCTTCCTCTGGACTGGAATCATTTTTCTCTGGGAGTGGATTGTTTATTACCATCCCAACTCTGTTTTGGAGTATTTAGATTATTTTTAATAAATGTTTTTTCAGGTTTTTCAGTTAGTTGGGGTTTTACTGGTTTCCCACCCAAACTATCTCTACCTAGTTCTTCATAGGATTTTTCTATGATTCTGGCAAGTTCAAATGGTTGTTCTGCTATATCTGTTTCTTTCAATTTCTGGAGATATGTTATATCGTCCAATGCCAATTGAACTAATTCTCTATATGCCTTTGTTAATTCTTTTAGTTTAACTAAAAGTTCTTCGCTTGACATTTTTCCAATGTCCGGCTTTTGTGTGTAGCTGGCTAGAACCGGCCACATGGCTCCTGGTCTACCTAGTGGACCTAGCCTGGTGATGTGATTTTGATGTTTTAGGGCGCCTTTAAACCAGAGCAGGTGCTCTTGGTAATTTAGTGGGATTTCAACGTCCTCGAAAGCGGTGTATTCATCCGGAAGTTCCTCTATTTTGTAATAGTGGAATTCTTTTGTTACAGAGTTTGCTGCTGGCAAGTGTATCCATGAATAGAATACCTCTGTTTGCCGATATTCATGGGCCTCTACCACGAATATGACTGTACCACCTCGTGATGTCAGTCCATTTTCTATAAGTTTAATAGTTATAGTTCTTCTTACGTTGACCGGAATGAGTATAGCATTCGGGTCATTTTCTTGGAGACTTGTGTCATCCTCTAGGAGTTGAGCTGTTATTCTAACTGCCTCCCTTTCGTCTTCACTTTCCGTAATTTTTACTAACAGAAAGCTTTTGTTGCCGATCAAGTTTCAAGGAAACAAAGATTAGGTGCACAATACTTTGGAACACTGTATCCTTCAACGTTGACTAAACCAACAACTAATACATAGGAATCTCTTCCTTCTAAGTTCCGGCGGATTTTAACCTTTTACCCATTTCAGACATCATTTGGAGTTTTTACGGGAAAAGGGTTCTGTGTGAAAAAGCATGACTGAGTTACTCTAGTGTCTTGCGTTAGATTATCGCCTTACCAAACGTTGGGCGCCATGTAGTGTAGTTCCTATATTCCCAAGAGGCTCTGCGCATTGGAATAATATAAACAGCAGTGTAGACGTAGGACTGAGGTCGACAAGATCTCTACTGACTATATTAGACTTAATTAGTTTTGCCAGCTAGCTCAGAGGTCACTAGAAACTTTCTCGAATGTTCAGGAAAGAGTTAACTCTCCGGACTTAGACAAGAAGGGATTAGCTTCTGACAACCATATAACATGACAACTTTACTCCCTCAGAATAAGAGTGTATCTCTAGAGTCGTGTGAAAACAATAGCCAGCTATTTTACTCAGTCAATCGTGCATACTTAGTTTCACCAGAGTGCAGAGAAATAGAGAGACGGGCGTTTTCAATAAAAGGTGTTATTTATTGAGCAGTCTTCTTTCTCATGCAAGAGAAATGAATTGCCACAATTGCAATACTTAACATGAAGTAAAGTGCGTACAGTAAAAGCAGTATTATAAAATAATACTGTAAAAGCATTGATATGGTTTCTTAGCCATATGATACTTTAAAATAGATAAAATATATACATACATAAAAACATTGACTAACGTACTCAACTGGTGCTTCTAAATACGCCTACCCCGGTGTACCTGACCTAAGCCTAATACGTGGGAAGGAGTAAGTAAGTTGCAGTTTAAGTTAAGTTGGTTTTGCCAAGAATCTGAATCAAGAATTCTCTTAAGGGTTTAGTCAGCGCCGTTCCTTGTATCTCTCTCTTCAGGACTCGATCTCCCAGCTACCCGCAAGGGTGGCTGGAAACACCGGAGCTGGATTTTCTCGGCTGGAGAAAAAGACAGCGTCTTTCTCAGTGCGTCAAAAGGGAGGGGCGGCTTCCGTGGGCTCTCGCATCAGCTGGGCTCTCGGGCAAGTAGATAGCCGCTCTGCTCCAAACCACCGTGTGTTTGCTTAAGGCAGCGTTGGTATATTTATACATGAAAGGTGCCGGGTTTGACGTAAGGTTGGACATAAGACGTCACTAAGAACTAACAGTTCTTTCTGGACTCCAGGAGTTCTTGTTCAAATCAAAACAAAAGCAGGGGGATTTCCCGGGCTGCTGGAGGCTTGGTTTGATTAAAGAACGCGTTGTACTTTCTAGGAGTCTAGGGGAGTAGCCTTGCCGTATTTGGACTGCATGGGCTATTACTAAATATGGATATGATTCTTATGCCTTTATAAGGATATTGTTTGTTATAACCATATAAGGGCATACATCAGGAATATCGAATTAGGGTCCTAGATAGAAATACAACAAAAGGACATTCTCCCCCCTCAACTGCAGTGTAGGAGATGGGAAATGTGGTAAAGGCTGAGAGTCAAGCTCTTTTCTCGTTGCCATTGGTGCTTGATTGGGAAGCACCTCTTTTTGTCCTGGCGGTCTCCCATAGGGCTGCTTTTGACTACGGCTATAGGTGTATCCTTGACCATATCAAGATTGTTTTTGACGATTATAGGGCCGTTGACGTCCATACTCGTTGAAAGCTAGCCTTAAACTTTCTGATCTTTGAATACATGAGAATTAGAAGATCCAAACCTGTGATTCTGTAGTAGACCCTAAGTTTTGGCAGTGTCTGTTTTCAGAGCATGAACAGCCTCATTTACATGTATGCCGAAAGAAGTAAGGCCATTGAAGCGCATATCCAAAATCTTTGATTGCATCATAATACAAAAGGCTTTGGACTCTAGCCAACCTTGCCATCTTAAAACCGTTCCTCCTGCAAGTTGTTGAAAACCTGTATTTGAGACATCCATTGCTGCATCAATAATGAAAGAAGTGAGTTCTTTTTCCTTAAGGATAGCTCTCGCTGTCTCCCTCTTATCCTCTGTGATAAGTTCAAGCAATGGTGCAATATCATGCCACATCTTGCAATCATATCACCCCAACATTGTCAAAGCATTGGCTGACTTAACGAGGTCGCTGCTAAAAATGAGATGCTTTTGCTTCAATTGTCTATACATCTACTATCTTTATCTGGAGAGCCGGAGGATGATGTAAGTACATTTTTAGATCCTCTTTGGGCAATTGAGGAGATAATTGAATCCACCTTATTGTGGGTAGTGAAACAAGCTACAGCAGATTCTAGAGCCATATATTTTTTACTCCAGGTGTGGTAAATAAATAATTAATTACCGGTACTATTTTTGAATATATTAACAATAACAGATAGCTCAATAAATAAGAGGCAGGATCCGATGTATCCGAGTTGAACAGGCTTTATTCAGGCAAAAGGGAAGGGACTGGAACGGGACAGCCTGAAATAAATTAGGAAGGAAGGCAGCTGCACCATTTCATTAACAGTGCAGTGTATATATAGTAAGACATTTCAAATACATTACATACAGTAGGCGTAACTTATGACAAGCGTAAGATAAGAACACATGGGCGGAAACAGAAGGCGTGCACAGGGCGTGTACGTAGACATGTGATGTGAACGTCACAGAAGTGTCATAAAGTGGGCGGAAACATGGAGGGGGCTACCTGAGAGCAGCTGGGACCTTTAACCTAGTGGTGCGCGCAAACGGGCAATGACGTGTTACCAGGGAGAACTGGGGGCTATGACTTCTGCACTAGAAGAGGAGACTAAAGTCTGCGGTGTCAGGACGACATGTACCTATAGCATATCTGGTATCTGGTGTTTGGAGTACATGTTGATAGAATCTAAAAGTTATCAGGGCAAAGGCTACTTGACACTAAAGCTGGTGCATGCATATATTCTACATGTATTGTGTGTGTTATGAATCTTCTATGAATATTAATACAGTAATTCTCTTACATGGAGACAGAAAGACTAGACTATAGCTGAGCTGTTTATGCGGTTCGTTAGCTTAGGAATGTGAAGACGGAGAGCTGAACTGATAACTGGAGGCATAACATATTCTTGGCAGACAGGCAGGCAGAGCCAGGCCGGGCACCGCGCTGCGCGGCAGGAAGTAAGTGAAGGGTCAGGGATGCAGGTGGGGGCTGCATCGCTCCTCGGAGTGGGTTCAGGAGACTGGAGCTTGAATCTGGTGTCCGGGCCCCTTTTGAGGCCTAGAAACGGGACAATGCGGTGAATTAACGTGCATAATGTAAAACGTTGGCAACATAGGCCTAATACTCGTTGCTTTCACGAGAACTGGATACTGGCATACTAGAGTTGGACACAACTATAATTGCGTCTTTACTCGATCATAGGGGGATACATGCATATCGATCATGCACATATAACATAGGATGGGGAACACGTAGGCACATATAACAAGGCAAAATATAATTTTCCTCATTCCCTCCTTGTGCCCTACGTTTCCATCAGGAAACATCAATATTCATGATACTATCTATCTGTTCATATAGCATCATTTGCTCGTCTCGAATTGTCTTGGAACGGAACTTAGGACTAGGAATACAAGAGGTAGCACACAAGCCGCAAATCGCAGGGCCACATTGTAAACAGAGGCAGCAACTGAATATGATCATTACTGCTATACCTAGGAATGACAATACTTTCCATCCCCAGGCAGATATTATACTCCAGAGCCAACCGGACCATGTCCAGGTGCCTGGATTCTGGTGTAACTGATGGGCAATATTATGAAGTCTGGTTATAGCTGAATAAACAGACGGCGCGTTATTAGGAATGAAAATGCAGCAACTAGATCCGATGACTCTACAAGCTCCTCCCCTATCGGCCAGTATGACGTCAAGGACGAGACGATTTTGGAGCACGACAAATCTAATAGCAGATTGCTCTTCAGTTAAGTTACCTAGAGCGGAAGTAGTCTCATTCACTACTGCTTCAAGGGTTCTGGTTAGCCTACGTATTAACTTACTATTCTGGACAGGACCTATGAAGAAAAAGAAACCTTTATTGAAGTCTTGATATTGTTCTAAGGCAGTTTCAGTTTGATCGACAATTGGGGACTCAGTCTCCCTTCTATGTCTAACGTGTACTAGATGTGTGTTTCTGTGATAATCAGATGGGGCTAGAAAAACTGGTGGCAGTAGGAAGGCAATATAACATGTTCCATCCCAATCGGGGGGCAGACGAACATATGCGGTCTGACCACACACAAAATAAGAATGACGTGAGGCTTTGAAAATGGATTTCCTACTGTCACTATACTCGACCACAGTAGTACAATCACTATGTCCTACATGTGCGGAACCATTCTTTCTGACACATAATTCGCCTTTAACTGGTAGAACTGAAATAGCAGGCAAATCTGGAGTAGTATCGGACTGAACATTCAAAACCATGAAATTCGAGGAATAATTACCTAGATCATATACTTCATTTTCTAGATCTAACCCTGTTCTATGGGAAAGACCTTCCTTGTCTGGGAAACATGTTCGATTCAGAAGGGACATATCAGTTAGGGATGACGTTAACGTGGACCATGCTCCACACGAACCATTATGTGAAAAAGGATAAGGAAAGAGTGGCAGAACTCCCATCGGTGTCTGGAAAGGGGGAAGTCGACCACACACCCAACAATTAGTGGCATTGCTGGTCTGGTGTGAATAGTGCAGCATTCGGATAAAAGTATTATTACGCATAGCAAGACGATAGGATAACTCATGAGGAGGCAGGTCACTAAATGTGTGCTCTACTGTAACATTAGAAAACATATGTACATGTGAAATAGGAAAACATAAATGCAAAGCATAACTTATGCATGTAACCATAAGACTTAAAAATAATAAAAAGAACAGAGTAGCTATACATCGACTGCAAATATTCTTTCGATAGCGTATTCTCTTAGAGTTTTGACTAACTCTCTCACTGTGTGGGTCTGTCTTATACATGTCAGGAACCTGTCTAACCGTTTCACCCGAGAGGGACTTAGACAATTAAACTGGCTGACTTACTAGACCTCAATTTTGTTTTATACTCCTGCTGCGGAGTTTTCTCTAACAGGGGAAGTTTAGATTCAATGTCTGGGCAGTCCTTGAGAACGGGGCAGTCTTTGAGAAAAGTTTTTGCTTTAAGTCCATGGAATTTCTTGACGTGGCTGGCGTGTAGCCACCCTTTTCGGTTCTCGACCTTCACTGCTGTCCGGGTGGTGAGAAGAACAAGGCGGGGCTCCTTCCAGCGGGGCTCCAGCGGACTTGAACGATCAAAATTTCTCACAAGGACGAAGTCACCTGGAACGACCTCGTGCGGTTTCACTTCGGTGTTGTCTGGAAATGCAGCGGCAACCTGTGAACGACAAGATTGTAGTGCAGACATCAAGGAGGCAAGGTAATCTGTCAGCATATTACTGTCAACATCGGTAATGGTACGGGGTCTAGGTGTACCCCACATATTGGGGGGACGTCCAAACACTATCTCATACGGGGACAGACCTGAACGGGAGTGAGCGACCATTCTCATATAGAAAAGGGCGACTGGCAGTGCTACTATCCAATCTACACCTTTCTCTGCACACACTTTAGCAATGCGGATTTTCAGAGTCTGGTTATGTCTCTCTACGAGACCGGCTGCTTCAGGATGGCGTACACAATGGAACTTCCACTGGTACCCTAACAGAAGGGAAACTTGTTTCATGAGCTCGGATGAGAATGGCTGGCCGTTATCTGAATACACGACCCTAGGTAATCCATAGCGGGGGAAATACTCACGAACCAACTGCCTGGCAGTGGTCGCAGCTGTGTAATCTGGAACTGGATATGCTTCTGTCCACCTGGACAAAGCGCATACAACTACGAGAACATACTTGAAACCTCGACATCGCTCCATCTGAATATAATCCATCTGGAGGACTTCAAAAGGGTGGTCAGGAGGATGGAATCCACCTTGTTCCACCGGGATACCTTTACCTGGATTGAACTGACAACATATCATGCAGGTACGCACTTTCTGCTTGGCTGCTGCTCGTAAATGCTTGTTGAACCAGAGGTTCTGAATACTGTCTAACATGGCTTTTTCTCCTAAGTGTGCTGGACTATGTGCGGTGTTAATAATGACTTGAACCATAGAGTCGGGGAGAAACCATGTGGCTTTTCCCTTCGTCAACCATCCTTGATCTGTCTGGACCCCTCCTTGTTCAGACCATTTCTTGATTTCTTCTGGAGTGGCATGTAACTGTATATCTATTACATCTTGTGTAGGGTCCTTAACGGTCATACAAGTAGTCTGATCTGGAATATGTGTCGGTGTCGTGTTAACTGGAATATCTGGAGTCTGAGTTGTGAGCTTGGCTGTTCGATCTGCTAGATCGTTACCCTGGGAAATGATGTCAGTAACTTTCGTATGTGCCTTGCACTTCATGATGGCAATGGCTTTCGGTAAATGTATTGCATCTAACAGAGCTTGAATGAGGGGGCCATGCTGAATCTTGGTTCCATGAGAAGTCATAAAACCTCTTTCTTGCCAGAGCACTCCAAAGTCGTGTACGACTCCGAATGCATAACGTGAATCTGTGTATATATTTACTTTCAGGTTCTTGGCTCGTATGCAGGCTTGGGTCAGAGCGACTAGCTCTGCTGCTTGAGCAGACAGGGTGTCAATACGATGTGTTTCTATAACTTCGGTTTCAGTAGTCACTGCATACCCGGCTACTAGTTCTCCTGTACTTGTTCTCATACATGAACCATCCACATAAAGTGTCAGGTCGGGATCAGGTAATGCAATGTCTGTCAAGTCTTGTCTTGGCTTTGTCATAGTGTTAACAACTTCCACACAGTCATGTGTGGCAGGATTAGAGGTAACTGACGGTAACAGCGTAGCTGGATTTAAAATGTTGCAGCGTTTGATTTCTATGTGTGGCTGGAACAGTGTCAGTTCATAACCTGTTAAACGTGCAATTGTCAAGTGTTGAGTCTGTGTTCGGTTTAAAAGAACTTCCACGGAGTGTGGAACTTGTACTGTCAGGGAATGTCCTAACACTATGGAATCACTTTGTCTGATAGCTAGTGCTGTGGCTGCAACTGACTTGAGGCACGCAGGCAGAGCCTGGGCTACTGGGTCTAATGTGCTAGAAAAATAAGCACAGGGCTTGTATTGTCCTGCTTGATCTTGTGTAAGAACAGATAATGCAGTACCATCACGTTCTGTAACAAAAAGTGTGAAAGGCTTACTGTAGTTCGGTGTTGCTAGAACAGGTGCTTTACATAAAGCTTTCTTTAATTAATTGAAAACAAGTGTATGTTCCTGGGTCCAAGGGAGGACAGTCGATACGGCTGCCTCCTGTGTCGTTAACTGTATCAGTGGCTTGGCTAGAAATGCGTACTGGGGAATCCATTGTCTACAGTAAGAAGTGAGGCCGATAAAAGCTCGTACCTCCTTCTGAGTCTTGGTCTGTGGAAGACGTGCTATTAACTGGATACGGTCTGGTGTCAACTGCCTACCCCTCTTGGACAGTAAGTGTCCTAAGTATACCACTTGCTGGACACAGAATTGCAACTTGGAAGGGGACACCTTGTGCCCCATCTCGGCCAGAAAATACAGGACTGTAAGTGACGCACGTTCGCAGTCACGTTCAGAACGGGCTGTGATCAGTAGATCATCGACATACTGGAGCAGGGCAGTGTCAGTTGGCATGTGAATATTGTCTAGTTGTCTTTTAAGTGCTTGACTGTAAATGCTAGGACTTTCTGTGAATCCTTGAGGAGCTCGTGTGAATTTATAGCTTCTTCCATTTAAACAGAAACCGAAAAGGAACTGGCTGTCTGGATGAATAGGGACACTAAAGAATGCGTTTTTGAGATCGATAACTGTAAAGAACGTGGCTTCAGAATCAATGGCTGTCAAGAGTGAGGAAATATCAGGGACCACTGGGTACTGGGGTATGATACATTTATTAAGTTCTCGAAGGTCAATCACTAATCGATAAACTGGAGGTGCATTTGGATCAGTACGTTTCAGGACTGGAATGATAGGAGAATTACATACATTGGAGTCAGTTTCTACAACCACTCCTTGAGCAATGAGTTCGTTAATAATTTTGGATAAGGCTGCTACAGCCTCAGGTGGCAATTTGTACTGTCGGATTCGTGGTAATACAACACCTTGCTTCAGAGTGACACGATGGGGTGTGATATGCATACAACCTACATCAGTTGGACCTTGCGCCCATAAATGCTGCGGTACATTCAATAATCTTGGATCAAAATCACGTAATACATAATGACCTTTAAAATCACGCAGAAACAAACAGACCCCTTCTGGGGAGCAGCATATGACTGCTCCTAATTCTTTAAGAGTCTTTATGCCTAACAGATTCTCTGGACAAGATTTCGTGAGTAACAAGTCTGTAGTTCGGGACAATGGACCGACTTCTAGAGTAACTGGTTTTGATATTTCATTAACAATAGGCTTTCCTGAAAATCCAAGGGAAACATTTCTAGAGCCTGAGAGCGGAGCCCCTGGAACCTCGTCATGACTGATGGTAGTCCTACTTGCCCCTGTATCAATCAGAAACTTTCTGTCTTTCCCCAATACTTGACTGTGTACATAGAGACCCTCTTGATCTACAGGAATCTCGATGAGAGGCAAGCCTACCTCCCTCTCTAGGCTGTTTCATGAATATGGCTGATAATCTGGATACTCTGTCTGTGCATACTGGTACATCTGCTGTGTAACGTGTTGTGTTGCAGCGATAGGCTGCGGTACTGTAGCTGTCTGTTGTGCATTCTGCGGTGGCTGGGAAGTCTGTGAAACTTGTTCTTGTCTATGCGGACGTGGTCTCTCTTTCGTCTTACCAGTAGCTATGTTGTGTTTCAGAACTGCACATTCGTTTATATAATGACCTGGCTGTTTACAGTAATTACATGTCCCTTTAACGGGAGCTGCAGGATGACTGGCTTGATTCGGACCCCTCTTTTGACTGTCTTGTGGAACAGATTGTGCAACTAGTACTTTCATTTTTGTGTCTTTCATACGTCTCTTTTCGTGTTCCTGCTCTTCCCTGATTCTGTTCTGGTGGTACTGGAGCATCTGGAGCATCTGTGACGGAGTATTAGCTTGCCAGGTACTTTCGACTTTCAGTACTCGATTTTTAACTTGTGGACTTGAATTCTCGACTAGTTTGGTAACAAAAAGATGAGGGTACGATTCACTACTTGTTTTCAGACCACTATTAATAATGAAACATTTCTCAAATCTAGAATAAAAATCACTAGTATCTTCGTCTTGTTTCTGTTTACAGGCTGAGATGGCATCCCAATCTTCCTTTTTCGTGGCTAGTAATCTTGGCAAGACTTGTATTAACAATTCGGGCAATGCTTTAGCTTTATCCCCAAGACCGGTACCTGGTACTCGTGTATTATCTTCAGTTTCTAATGCTGTCCAATCTATCTTTTTCTCTCCCACCTCCCATTCTTTTTCTTTGAGTTTTTCATATATGCCCGCAGGCAACAGGACCTTTAACATTTTAATGATATCAGGATACGTGTATTCTCCCATACGGAGCATGTCCTTTAATTCACGGTGAAACCCTGCTGGATCTTTATCGTGACAGGGAATTAATTTTTTCATTTCCAGGAGTTCTATTTTCGTGATAGGGGTGTAAACAAATACTCGTTCTAGACCACCCCCCTCTACCTTAACTGGATGTACTTCTCGTAACGGATTCTGTCTGTCTATGTAGAATGATTTATTTTCTGGGGGTGAGACATGAACAAAATGTGGATTCAGAAACGTTCGGTACTTGTGGCGCTGTTCTAGAATGACACTAATTAAATCGGTACCTAGACCTTTCCATTTGTTTTGGAGTAACTCGTTCAGTACATCATGTAGAGGACCTGGATCAGAATGCTGTTCCTCATACAGTGTAATGAGGTGCTGAATCATATATGTGCCCACCAGACGTTGCTCGGCTGGGGGTAGTTTTAGAAACGTTTGGGCCACTATTTCATCTGGAAACGTGGTAGAATCACTAGTCCATCGGACTGCTGATCGGGCGAGTTCTTGTTCATGCATTGTACTAAGCTCGCTATAACCTATTCGTGATTTCAGAATTTGATCGGTGGCTTGGAATACTTGCTCAAGAGAACACTGTTCTGGTGCAGGAGGAGGAAAAGCTTTCTTGTAATCTAGGCGTGAATATCGGTCGGAAAGTCTAGTTCTACCTACATACGCTATTCTGGAGGGATTCTCGCTGTCTACCTCTTCACTAGAAGAGTCACTCTCTTTCTCGGTTGCTCTTTTTGCTTCTCGTTCCTTGTGTATACGTATTATTTCCTTACGAATTTTCTTATACATACTCTCTATACAACCTTGTGTCTTGTGTTTTCCATCGGCTATATTGTCACTCCACCTAGTCAGGACTTTCAGTTCTTCTTGATCTTTTCCTGGATAATCTTGCTCTCTTACTAAACTATTAATCAGGAACTTTAAAATCATGAGCTGAGTCTCGACTTTTCTTTGAACCATGGCTTCGTGAATACTTCCTGGATTCTCTCCTGTACGGATAAAACAATATATTCTGTTTAGATGTTCCTTCATATCGGGCAGGGTGATCAAAAAGCTGGCAACTCGTCTTAAACGTACTGAATATAAGATCATGTGATCTTCGCCTGGAACTGGATCATATATACAGTCAGTAAGAAGTCGCTTGAGATCTGTGTATGTCGCCACTTTTGGCGTACGCTGTAACGCTACGTCATGCAGCGTCAGACGTTTCGGTTGAGGCGGGGTGCGAGGAGAACCTCCCTCTGCGGCTCCTAAACTAGAATCGTCGGTGAATACTGTACGGGCTGGTAGAGTGACTGGCATAACGGGTACATTTACTGTGGGCTGGTCCGGGGGTGCTGGAACATGAACTTGACCCCCGGGAACAGTAGTTGGCGGGACAGGAATTACATTATTAACGGGAGCAGGCGGAACAGGCAGAACATGATCTGCATATGCTGGGACTGTGTCGTCCAAATAGGACGAAAGAAAAATTTCAGCTGCGGTCGGTTTATGACGTAGCTTAATCGGGACCATTGGCGGCGGTAAATTACAGGGTGCTTCCGGGGTTGCCTTTGGCAAGCCCTCGGCAAGAAGAGGATACATACCTTTAATAAGGGCATTTCTCTGTCGGTCTGACTGTTCTGCTCTAACTCGTTCACCTTCTTCTATTAATTCCCTCTCTTGGGCTCTTTCTGCGGATTCCCTACTTAATTCTGTTTTTCTGAATTCTTTTTCGGTTCTTTTATGAGATTCTTTGCGCTATAACTCGATGGCATCTTTCTGGGACTGTCTGGCTTTCTTTTTCCATAATGCTTCTTCTACTCGCATGATGCACTCGGCATCCCATGTACCTGATACGGGCCATCTATATTTCTCTTCTAGTTCCTTGGTATAGTCCGCCCATAAGTCTAGATATATTATGGCATCTAATATTTCTCTTCTAGTTCCTTGGTATAGTCCGCCCATAAGTCTAGATATATTATGGCATCTAGGCCATGCTTGTGATACATAAAATGTCCTGGACTGTCCCTAGGAGGGACAGGAACTGCTTCTTCGAGTAACCCTTTTCTGGTCTTTAACTGACGTAATTTCGAGAACAGAGGCATTTTGGTAATACACTTGGAACACAATACACAATACTCACAGTAATAAAATAGCAAACAAATCTCTCATACCACGACATAAAAATACATTGATAACAGTTCGAACAGAATACTACCTGATACACTGAAAACAGAACACATGAATTTCTCGAGAACCAAACTTACTAGAATTACTGGATGCACTGCTAAAACAGTACAGAACATACCGGTCCCATAAAGAGACACGTCGGACCGTATCCACCTAGGTGAATACTTCGGACTGGATCTGTGTACCCAAACCCAACGGACCAGGAACAAACTAATGATCCTGTCTAGATACTTCCCCCGCAACGGTACTCACCGGGAAGCACAAACTGGAAGGCCTCGGACTGGACTGGACTGCTACGACGTCGGACTACTACATACTTCGGAAACTTCGGAAACAGGTGGGCCTCCGGATACTTCGGACCTTGCTCTCTCGGCTTGGGCTCTGGTCGGGACGAACCGCATTCCACACCGCTTCGTCTGGATGTCGGACCGCAGTCTCCGTCTCCTCCGTGGGCCTGAGGGAGACTTGAAGCAGAAATATCTGCACGTGCACGGTATTGTTCCGTCACGGCTGCAGAGGGTAAGGGGACCGGCGTTGCATCGCCAGCGCGTGAGGAAGGGGCACGTTCCTGTTCGGACGCCATTTATGTGGTAAATAAATAATTAATTACCGGTACTATTTTTGAATATATTAACAATAACAGATAGCTCAATAAATAAGAGGCAGGATCCAATGTATCCGAGTTGAACAGGCTTTATTCAGGCAAAAGGGAAGGGACTGGAACGGGACAGCCTGAAATAAATTAGGAAGGAAGGCAGCTGCACCATTTCATTAACAGTGCAGTGTATATATAGTAAGACATTTCAAATACATTACATACAGTAGGCGTAACTTATGACAAGCGTAAGATAAGAACACATGAGCGGAAACAGAAGGCGTGCACAGGGCGTGTACGTAGACATGTGATGTGAACGTCACAGAAGTGTCATAAAGTGGGCGGAAACATGGAGGGGGCTACCTGAGAGCAGCTGGGACCTTTAACCTAGTGGTGCGCGCAAACGGGCAATGACGTGTTACCAGGGAGAACTGGGGGCTATGACTTCTGCACTAGAAGAGGAGACTAAAGTCTGCGGTGTCAGGACGACATGTACCTATAGCATATCTGGTATCTGGTGTTTGGAGTACATGTTGATAGAATCTAAAAGTTATCAGGGCAAAGGCTACTTGACACTAAAGCTGGTGCATGCATATATTCTACATGTATTGTGTGTGTTATGAATCTTCTATGAATATTAATACAGTAATTCTCTTACATGGAGACAGAAAGACTAGACTATAGCTGAGCTGTTTATGCGGTTCGTTAGCTTAGGAATGTGAAGACGGAGAGCTGAACTGATAACTGGAGGCATAACATATTCTTGGCAGACAGGCAGGCAGAGCCAGGCCGGGCACCGCGCTGCGCGGCAGGAAGTAAGTGAAGGGTCAGGGATGCAGGTGGGGGCTGCATCGCTCCTCGGAGTGGGTTCAGGAGACTGGAGCTTGAATCTGGTGTCCGGGCCCCTTTTGAGGCCTAGAAACGGGACAATGCGGTGAATTAACGTGCATAATGTAAAACGTTGGCAACATAGGCCTAATACTCGTTGCTTTCACGAGAACTGGATACTGGCATACTAGAGTTGGACACAACTATAATTGCGTCTTTAATCGATCATAGGGGGATACATGCATATCGATCATGCACATATAACATAGGATGGGGAACACGTAGGCACATATAACAAGGCAAAATATAATTTTCCTCACAGGTGAGGTATCACTGCTAGAAATGTAGCCGGAGTCTTCATTAATTTGAGACCTTCTGCCCAAATTAAATCTAAAATGGCTATAGCTCTTATAGGCTTCAGAGGTTGCCCATTCTTTTAAAGTTATTAAGCAAACATTGTTGATCTGAAAACTTTATTTGAAGACTAAACTTATTTGCAGCTCTTTCCATAAGAGAGTGACGTCTGGAAATATCATCCTTCTGATCTTGAAGAAAAGGTGCATCATCCCCTTCCCTTGGGCCCACCATAATATCTGCCAAATCATCTTGTCCTCCATGATCTTGTGTAAGTTCCCATTATTCCTCATCCACATGAGAATAGATAGATCGATTGGAGTCCTTGTCGCCCATTTCTTCAGGTGTTGGTGAGAACAGTGGCCTCTATACAACTCTGGGTGATTCTCCTGAAGGTGGTGGAGGAGCTAGTAGTGACTGTTGTGGAGGATTATCTGCTAAAGGATTAGGCAGTTATGGATTGCTGGGTGGCTGTTGCATCATTAACTTTTGAAATGTTTGCATAATTTTCTGTCATGTAGCTAAAAAGGCCTTAGGAACCTGGACTACTTGAGGCTTTCTGTGTTGCCTAGATGGTATGCAAGGTCTTAGAGCATACGTGTAGGAGGCTGGCTTAGTATATGGTGCACACTTATTTAAGTGAAGCGCCCTGTACTAATCCAGGCAACCCATATGGTGATTTTAGTGGTCTTAGACAACCATAGAAAGGGCAGCTGTGAAGAGCAGCCATCAAGCTTAGCTCTGAAGGAGTGTTAAGCAGCTTGTTTTACCAGAACTAATCATATAGCGTAGGTTATGTGGAATAGAACCACAAAGTGTAGTTATAAAAATAGTTATTTATTATAAACATTCATTAACACATTGGTATATCTCCTTCCCAGAGATATGAGCACAATACACACAATATTTCAACAGTAGAACAGGTAAGTAGCACAAATAAAAAATGGCCTCCGGGGGAGACCAAACCATATACTAATAAAGTGGAATGCAACCTGCAACCAAAGTCAGGACTGGGCCCAGAGGACTTAGAAGAGCTAGGGACCAAAGGAACCACTCAAGGTAAGTACCCAGGAATCCCAGGGAGGTGTGTGCACTGTGGAAACATGACCACATACTCAATACAAGTCAATATGGAAGTCATGATTGCAGTTTTCAAGAAGAAGATCCCTTCCCAGAGGTCCATGAAAAAACCCCATGGAAGATGGAAGGTTGGAGAGTCACCTGCCCATGGATACCCCAGGATCCAGGATACCTACACCAGGGTAGCCTTGTGCATAGGTGTGAAGTGACGTCAGAAACCGCTGTAGACCACAATGGATGACTTCAATGTTATGTTATGTTATGTTATTTATTCTTTTGTATAGCGCACGGCTACTCAAAAAGAGTGTCCCGGCGCTTTATTGGAAAAGGAAGGCTGCTACACAATAACATAACACCGATAAAAGAAAGGACAGACATGCAGAAAAAGTACAAACAGGAAAAATAGGCTACTGAATAAACAACCAGGTTTTCAGGCCTTTTCTAAAAGCAAGGAGACTGGAAGCTCCCCGCAAGGCAAGCGGCAAAGAATTCCACAACTGTGGTGCAAGCAGTCCAAAAGAGCGGCCTCCCAGGCGAGCTCTCTGCACACGCGGGACAACCGCCAAGAACAGAGATTCCGACCTCAGAGACCTAGTCGGTTGATAGAAGACCAGTCTCTTTTGAAGGTATTTTGCTCCCACCGCGTGGAGAGCTTTGTAGGCCAGAGTCAAAGCCTTGAAGGCAATCCGTTTCCGGATGGGAAGCCAGTGCAGAGTTTTCAACAGGCCCGATGCACTGGCCCGTTTATTTAATCCAAAGATTGCTCTCGCGGCAGCGTTCTGCACCACTTGAAGCCGCTGCAGCAAGTACTCTGGTAGGCCCAGGTAAAGAATGTTAGAATAATCCAACCTGGACCCAATCAGAGCCTGCACTGTCAATTTCCTGTGCTCCTCAGACAACAGGGGAAGGAACCTCCGCAGCATCCTGAGGATGCCGAAGCAGGTGCCTGCCACCCCAAGGATCTGGGATTTCAATGTTAACCCTTTATCCATCTTGACACCCAGATTCTTAGCGACATGGGAAGAACAAGATGGCGGAAACATATTAATCGGCCACCAGGCCTGCCAGTCTGGTGCAAAGAAGGTGAAAGAGTTTGGTGGAATCCAAGGGTGGATTCTTGAAGAGGAGCACCTGGAAGCAGAGGGGACAGAGGCTATGCCACTCGGGAGTGACCAGGAGGCACGGAAGATCAATGACCACGATGAACAAAGATGCAGCAGAGTTGATGGCGACCTTGTTCCTGCAGCTGTGAGGACCAGACGATGCTGTGGAAGGCTAGGAGCCGTGCACAAGCTGTTGCACGTTGGAAGTCAAGAGGCAGGGGATCGGTATTCAGCGGGAGCACCAACAAGCCTTGGCAGCAGCAACAGACGAGGAAAACAAAGAAGGTGCAGTGTCGGGACCAGCAAGGTCCCAGGGACTCCCCAGGAGAGTTAGAGCAGACCCTAAGCAAGCTGGAGAGCCCACTGGAGCTAAAGAAGACCGTCAAGAGGACCCACAGGCCGAAGGCACAGGAGTCGCAAGTGGACTTCGAGCAGCTCACCAAGAACGCAAGGCCCATGGCGCAGAGGATGATGTGAGGATGTAAATTTTAGAAGCACGAGATGCTGGAGGCCTGTGCTTGTTGGAACCTAAAAATCTCTGGAGAAGAGCGTCAACAAGCCTTAGCAACAGCAAGTCGATGTGGTGCAAGGGGTACTGCTGCAGCGGTTCCGATGAGGTATACTGGCTTCAAACTTGCTGATAAGACAGTGCAACCACCTGTGTTGCTGAACCTTTCAGCGTCGGTGGGAGACCAGGATCAGCAGACCAGTCAGCTTCGTTGCGAGATTCCTTCTGGTGTCTTTGATGCCCACAGACCTGGAGAAAAATCTCGATGAAGCACAGGCACAGATGATGCAGAAGACTGGCAGGACGACAAGACCAGGAGCAACAGACGTCTTCCAGGTGCAGTCTTGGCTCCTAAGGAGAAGTCCAACAAAGTCCAAAGTGCAAAGACGGTTGAAGATGAAGTGCTTCGGATCTGAATTTTGTCCCACAACGATTACTAAGAGCCACCCACAAGTAAGCCCTTAAGTACCCAAACGAAAAGGTTAGGACAATTCAGGGTTCCGTCCCAGAGGAATGGCTAGACAGAGGGGACTTACACTCCCATGTCCTTTGTCCAGTTTTGCACCAGATCAGGAGTCGACAGCACCCTGAACTGGTTCAAAATGAAGTATGCAAGAAGGGCACCAAATGTGCCCTTCAAAGCCGTCTGGTTGGCACTGGCAAGCGCCCCCACCCAGTCCAATACACTAAGTTCTGTCTGGGACATGGAAACCTATTGTTCTGCCTTCCCCTGCTTGAGCCTGGCTCAGCAGAAAGATGGCAGAATCATGTCTGGGGTCGGCAGCAGAACTAGCTTGCTGTTAGACCCTGGACGGCAGGTCCCAGGAATACAGGGGGGGGGGGGTCCCTAGGGAAGCCCCCAGTATATGGGATCCATCATCCAACACTGGAACCGTTGTTGGGGTAGGACTCCAAAAAGTTTGATACCAAACCTGACTGGTTTCGATGCAGCCGATATATAGTCAGGCATCTCGTAATTGACATGATGTCCACTCTATGTATAAAATGGCTGACCATGCTTACAAAGCCTTGAGAATCAACTCCTGGGTTTGTAGGGGGTCACACTTAGAACCAAGCACCCTGCCTTTAGCCAAATACAGACCCATTTCTCTCCTGCCAGTCTTTTCCAAAATACTTGAAAGACATTCCCTTCTTTAAAAGTTTATCGAATCTAACAATACTCTCCACCCATCTCGATCCAGTTTTCGTGCTGGTTTCTCCACTTAAACAGCTCTTCTAGGAGTCACCGAGAGGCTACGTCACTATCTTGACGCAGGACAGACAGTCGCGCTTATATTGTTGGACCTCAGTGCGGCTTTTGATACTATTTCTCATCAATTGCTAATTCACACTCTAAAATCCTTTGGCATAAGCGGCTCTGCTCTGGACTGGATCATCTCCTTTTTGGACAACCGTACATTTCAAATCGTCTCGTCCACAGCTTGCTCCAAAATTTACGCTTCACCTCATGGGGTGCCCCAGGGCTCGATCCTTAGCCCACTGCTCTTCAACCTGTACGTCCGACCTTTGGCGGACATTGCGGATCAGGCCGGTCTAACTCTCTTCACTTATGCTGATGATTCTCAGATTATTTTTTCCCTCTCTAATTCCGACCCCCTTGCACCCTCCTGTCCTAAATAAGGCCTTAGTAGCATTTCTAATTGGATAACCCAAAATCACCTGAAGCTGAATGGTGAGAGGACTGAGATTCTCATCCTGGGTAAGCAGAAAGACCTATGAAGCCCTTCTCAATGGCCGGTTGAGATGGGCATCCTCCCCAAGCCAACTAGCCATGTTCGGAATATGGGTGTCATCATTGACGACTCGCTGTCTACGCACCAGCAAACCGTTAAGGTTACAGCGTTATGCTTTACCATCTTAAAATGGCACAGGAAAATGTTATGGATGCTGCCTGTCACCACTCAAAAAACCGTGGTCCACGCCCTCATTACATTGCGGCTCGATTACAGCAACATTCTTTACCTGGGCTCAAACAAGGCCGTGATCCGCAGACTTCAGCTTGTTTAGAATTCTGCAGCTAGACTCCTCTGCAGAATCCCCAGGGCTTCCCCACTTACGGGATTTACATTGGCTCAGGGTGGAGAACCATATCAAGTTCAAAGCCCTGAGCTATATGTTCAAAATCAAGGCAGGCACTGCCCCTCAATACCTCCAAGCACTTGTCTGTCCCCATGTTCCTTCCCGACACTTACGGTCTAAAACCATGGCATTTTTGTTGTGCCCAGGGTCAAACTCTCCAGAATGGGGGGGGGATCCTTTTCCTACCTAGGCCCTTCCCTCTGGAATACTCTAACATCCGCAAAGAAACTGAATATGCTCACTTTCACAGAGCTCTTAAGACCTGTTTTTTGATCAATAACTCCATCTGACTGCCCCACGATTTTTGCTCCATGTCCGGCATGACGCCGGGAAACCCCTTTTGGGTAGCTGAGTGCCCTACAAATCCAATAAATAAATTATTAAATAAATTGAAAGGCCTCCCTGAGTGGTGACTTGAAGGTTTTAAATGCAGTGACCTCAGTTATAAGGAAACGTATATTTGTGGTGAGTGGTGGTAGCACCAGCACACACATGGCAGGCTTCTAGTCACAGTTTGAGAGGTCTCTCAGGGGTGGCATAATACATGCTGCAGCCCATGGGAGACCTCTAGTGTACCTTTGCCTGGGGTACCTAAGTACCATATACTAGGGATTTAGAAGGGTACACCAGTAGCCAATTAGGAAGGTACAAATGTACTTACCATAATCCAATTTAGGAAGAGAGCACAGTGACTCGGGTGCTGATTAGCAGGATACCAGCCAGTCTAGTCAAAAAAACAGAATGGCACCAGAAAAAAGTGGGGGTAACCATAAAAGCAGAACCTACTTTCATACAATAAGGACTATAAATCTGAAATCATTGTCTGAATAATAGTCATTTCCTCTATGTCTTTTCCAAAATCCCAGACATACTTCACATTAAGTTGCATTGGGCTATATTGCAGTGTGTGAAACATAGTTGCTTGCCTCCTCTTCCTGATCAGATTGTAAATTCTAAACTGTTGGCAATGCTGATACATTCAAAGGTGAAAGCAGAGGTTCCAAACAGTTTATTCTTTGATGGTGCCATCGTCAAAGACACAGTCGATGGTACCAATGTCGTTGACGAGATAGTCTCTACCTTCGACATTGCTGTCATTAAAGGAGTAGTGATCACCATCTTCAGCCTCTTCAACAATGGCAAAGCTGCCATTGACCGAGGAGGTTCCATCATCACTTGTGTTGACGTTGGGATTGCCGTCGACGGAGCTCGTGCCATCAAAGTTGATAGTCTTACTGTCTACAGTCTCATAGACACAGTCATCGTCGCCAACGATGTTTAAAAGTTTGAAGATTTAGACTTTGTCAGGTAGGGGGCTGATCCTTTGTCTGTCCCTTTGATCCATGTTTTCCTTGTTTAGCGACAGAAGGGGTGGCTGCAAGCTCTGTTCCAAACAAGTCCAATTCAGGAAACTGAATAAGTCTCTGTTTATGTGCTGCCTTTGTAGAATTGTAGGAGGCTGACTTACAATATGGTGAACACTTATTCAAGTGGTACACCTTGGACTAATCCAGGCAACCATTATGGTGATTTTAGTGGTCTTTGATTACCATAGAAAGCTCTCAAACTGGTAGCTGTGGAGAAGAGTCTTCTGGCTTATCTTGAAGGAGAATTTAGCAGCTTGTTTTACCAGTTTAATCTGCAGTGTAAGTTAGATGAAAGGAAACCACATAGTGTTTAGCAAAAATAAGTCTATTACAATATCACTATTACATTGATATATCTCCTACCTGGAGATATCAACACAGTACACAAGAATACTTCAAAAGCAATTAGGTAAGTAGCACAATACACAGTGGTCTCCAGGGGGAGCCAAAGCCATATACTAAGAAAGGGGAATGCAAACTGCAAAGGAGAACGGGACTTGGACCAGAAGACCCAGAGGAGCCGGGGACAAAAGGAGCCACCCAAGGTAAGTACCCAGGAGCCCCATAGAGGCTTTGTGGAGAATAGTAACACAGCCGCGTGCCCTATGGAAGTCAGTGGAGAAGTTGCGTTGCAGTTTTGAAGAAGGACCCTTTCCAGAGGACCCCAAAGAATTTCCTTGGAGGGCGTATGGTTGCAGCGCCACCCCACCTGTGGATGACCTGGGAACCAAGTTACCTGCACCAGGGAAGCCAGGTCAATCGGGGTGAAGCAACATCGGAAACCTCCGCAGACAATGCAAGACTTATAGGAAGATGCCTCTAGAGAAGACTGTGAAGAAGTCCGGTGGAATCCAAGGGAGGATTCTGGAAGTGAAGAAATTGCAAACAGAGGAGAGAGTCTATGGCACTCGGAGGTGACCAGGTGGCACAGAAACACAATGCCCACCGATGTCAGGAAGTTCTGAAGAATCGACGGTGACCTTGTCGCTGCAGCTGTAAGGACCAGTCGACGCTAAAGTAGACCAGGATCCGTGCATAAGCTGTCCCACGTTGGATGTGGGTGACTTAGTGGTCGGTGTCTGGCGGGAGCACCAACCAGCCATGGTAGCCGCAACTGGCATGGAAGACGAAAAATGAGCAAAGTTAGAACCAGCAAGGTCCAGGGGACTCCCAACGAGAACGAGAATAGTTCATGAGCTAGTAGTGGGGCCCACTGAAGAAAAGGAAGAGCCTCTAGAGGAACCACAGGCCGAAGACAAAGGAGCCACAAGATGACATCAGGCATTTCACCAAACATGGAGGCCCACAATGCAAGGACTGCAGGGAGGACGCTGATCTTCAAGAGGTGAGGTGCTGGAGGCTCGAGCTTCTTGTAGCAAGACAATCTCTGAAGTTTCAGCGCCAACAAGCCTTGGCAACGGCAAGGCAACGCAGTGACAGGGTATTGGTACCAGCGGATACTGGCCTCAAAGGTCAAGCCTCTAGGGAGTTGCAGAAACACCACATGTGTCGCTGAGCCTCGGGAAGTCGGTAGGATGACAAGAGCAGCAGACCAGTCTGCTTCGTGGCGGTGCTTGCAGGTACAGACGCGTAACTCCTTCACTCCAAGGGATATTTTTTCAAATGTCCTTGATTCCCACAGATCTCTTGAAGAACCTGGATGAAGCACAGACACAGACAGCAAAGAAGACTTAAAAAACATTGAGACCAGGAGCAGAGGGAGTCTTCCTCGGTGCAGTCTCGGTTCCAGTGGAAGTCCAACGAAGTTGAAGCGTCCAGATCAATGAGGAGCGACGTAGTTTCAGGGCTGAGTCTTGTACAAAACAAATCTTAGGACCCACCCACAGGAGAACCTTTAAATACCCTAAGGAAAGGGCTAGGACGAATCAGAGGTGGCAGCAAGCTGGAACTGCTGCCAACCACAGACATGATTTTGGCCTCCTGCTGCTGAGTTGAGCTCGAGCAGGAGATTTTAATTACTGGCCACATGACCCGCGTGAAAGCCCCTGCTCGATAGACTTCTCTCAGTTGCTCAATGGGTTTAACTTCACCCAGCACATCAAAGTAGCCACCCACACTAAAGGACACACCATGGACCAGGTCTGGACCTCAAACCTTGACATCACTGATCTCCAGATCTCTCCCTGTACCTGGTCCGACCACTTTTTCATCGCCTTCTCCATCACCTCCCCCCTCAACACCAAAATCCCCACCCCTGTCCCTCTCATGACCAGGTACGTGAGTCGAGTAAATATTCCTACTCTCTGTACATTTCTATCTACCTCCATGCCTAGCACTTCTCAGCCCACCGGACCTCCGGGCTCACCACACACTCAGGCTGAAGACCTTAACTCCTGGCTGGCCCTGGCAAGAGATAACTTCGCTCCCCTTAAAAGACTCAAAAATAAGAGGCCCCACGATGCCCAGCATTGGTTTACCAAGGACCTTAAGGACAGAAAACTGGTCCTACGCCAAATCGAGCGCAAATGGAGTCTCGACTACTGTCCCGTTAAAAAATCCATCTTTATCACAGCCTTAAAGAATTACAAAACCGCCATTCTTACAGCCAAAACTGAATACTTCTCCTCAAAAATCCTGGACTCAACTAGCGAAGCCAGACATATTCTCCATTGTGGACGAACTTGTCAAACCCAACCGGGTCACTGTCAAACCCCTGCCATCACAATCCTTCTGCGACTCCCTTAACACTTACTTTATTGGTAAAATTACCAACATCAAAACCAGTATCCCCAGGGTTGCCTCACCCCCCGATCCCAGCCACGCCCTCCGAAACCCCTATCGCTTTTCCCACTTCCCTCTCCCTCCTCGAAAAAGTTCGCTCCGGCTCCCCTCGGGATAATTGTCCCCCTCTCATTGCCCGGGAAATCTTTCTCAATATCCCCGACCCCCCCCTTTCTCTCCTCAATAACTCCCTCACCTCGGGCATTGTCCCCAATTCTTTCAAAACTGCGGTTGTCTCACCCATACTCAAAAAAGCAGGTGCAGACCCCCAGGTGCTAAGCAATTTCCGTCCTATATCGCTGCTTCCCTTCCTGGGCAAAATCCTGGAGGCCTTCTTAGCAAACTGCCTAAGCACATTCGTGGAAAACTCCCACTTTCTAGACCCCCATCAAGCTGGCTTTAGGCCCCAACACTCCACTGATTCCATTGTCCTGGCCGTCCATGATGAACTCAGAAAGGGGGTCGATCAGAACATCACGCAGGCACTGGTGCTCCTGGATTTGTCAGCGGCTTTCGACACCATCGACCACAACTTTCTACTCGATCGGGTCGAGAACGCCGGCATCCGGGGCCCTCCGCTTAGATGGTTCACCTCATTCCTCAACGACCGCTATCAAGCGGTTCGCCTCTCTAGCTCTTCCTCGGAGGAAAAAAGACTCATCTGCGGAGTACCTCAGGGCTCCTCCCTCTCTCCCCTTTTGTTTAACCTGTACATCCTTCCCCTGATCTCTGAACTCCAGAAAAGAGCTGTAGTCATATTTAATTATGCTGATGACCTCCAGCTCATCTTTAACATCGATTCCTCTTCTTCCCCTATAGAGAACGTTCAATCCACTATGACCTTCATCAGTAGTTGGATGAACGCAAACCAGTTAAAGCTTAATCCCGATAAGACAGAGCTGGTCCTTACAGGGCCCCCAGGCAACCCTTGGAATTCCCATTTCTGGCCCCCCTCCCTGGGCTGCCCGCCATCCCCAGTAAATTCGGTCAAGAGCTTTGAGGTCATCATCAGTAGCGACCTCTCCACGAGGGCCCAAATCAACTCGGTGGTTTCTGTCTGCTTTTACATCTACACAGAATTAGGAAAATCAGTAGATGGCTCTAGTCATGTCCCGCATCGACTACGCAAAATCACTCTATGCCGGAATTCCTGCTTACCAAGCCCACCGACTTCAACTGGTCCAGAATCAAGCAGCCAGGCTAATCCATGGCCAGCCGAAGTTCAGCCACACTAAACCCCTTCTTGAGAGCCTTCACTGGCTCCCAGTGATCCAGCGCAGCCTCTTCAAACTTGGCTGCCTGATCCACAGAGCCCTGTCATCCCATGGACCCTCTTTTATTGCTTCCCGAATCCATCTTTACGTTCCTCCACGCGATCTACGCTCCTCCAGCCTGAACCTCCTGTCCCATTGCACTTTCAAACGTAAAAAACACGGTGGCCTCAGATTCTCGACCCAAGCACCACTTCTTTGGAATTCTCTTCCTCCGGAACTGCGCCAAATACCCTCCTATCCACAATTCAGGAAATCTCTTAAAACTTGGCTCTTCACCCAGGCCTACAACTAACTCCATCACACTGCCTCGGTTTTAAGCCCCTCCACCCAAGCGCCAAGAAACCGCTGGTGAACGTGTGCTCAATAAATAATTTTATCATATCATATCATGGAACTGAGACTGCACCAAGGAATACATGGTCTCACTGTTCTATAGGTCTTCTTCGTTGTCTATGTCTGTGCCTCTTCTAGGTTCTTCAACAGACCTGTGGGCATCAAGTAAACGCACAGAATTCTCCCTCGGAGTCATGGAGTCACTCTCCTGTATCTGCAGGCATCGCAACGTAGATGACCGGTCTGCTACTCCTGTCGTCATATGGACTTCCCGAGGCCCAGCAATACAGGTGGTGGTTCTGCAGCTCCCTCCAGGCCTGAATTACCTCTTTGCAATTCTGAGGCCAGTAACCCTTACCAAAACTGCTGGGAACCAACCCTTGTGCACCGCGTCGACTTGCCACTGCCAAGGCTTGTGGGCCTTGCACTCCAAAGATCTTCGGGCTACAGGTAGCTTCAGCCTCCAGCATTTCATCTCTCCAAGATCAACATCCTCACCCCATCCTCTGCACCATGGGCCTTCATCTTTGGTGAACTGCTCGAGGTACTCTCGCAACTCGTGCCTACAGCCTGTGGGTCCCCCTGAGGGTCTTCTACTGCTTCAGTGGGCTCCCCTGCTTGCTCAGGTCTGCCCTGCCTCTCCTGCTGTTGGTCAGTCCCTTGGACCTTGCTTGTCCCAAAGTTGCTCCTTTTTTGTCTTCCATGCCATTTGCAGCTAACAAGGCTTGTTGGTGCTACCCCCAGAAACCGACCAACTAGTCACCGACATCCGACATGGGACAGCTTGTACAGCTCCTAGTCTTCCTCAGCATCACCTGGTCCCCACAGATGCAGCGGCATGGTCACCGTCGACTCTTCAGAACCTCCCGACATCGGTGGGCATTGTGTCTTCATTCCTCCTGGCCATCTCCGACTGGCATAGACTCTGTACCCTCTGGTTGCAGGTTCTTCACTACCGGAATCCACCCTTAGATTTCACCGGACTCCTTCCTGAACTTCTCCAGAGGCCTCTTCTTCTTAGTATTTTAGTATTCCATTGTCGTCTCTGGAGGATTCCAACATCACTTCACCCCTATGCACCTGGCTTCTCTGGTGTAGGTAACCTGGTTCTTGCGGCATTCACAGGTGTGGTGGCTTTCCAACCTTCCGTTTCGCAAGGGGATTCTTTGGAGTATGCAGCCTTGCCTCTGGTGTAATGAGAATGCATACTCTCTGGGGTTTGCTTTTTGGCCAATGTGTAGCAGATCTTAATGCATAGCAATGATAGATCAGGAGATGGTTCCTTTCTGAATAGCTTCCTTTATTTGGCTCCGACATATCCCATGATGTGTTGATCATCCACCAGGAACTGTTTTGTGCGGTCAAAGTAGAAAGACAACGCTCTTTTTGTGTCCAGATGGTAGAATCTCTGCTCTGCATTGGAAATATGAGGTAGAGTGTAAAGCATAGGCAAGGTGATTTACTGGCCTACATAGAATCGGGGTGACGAACTTCATCAAGAAGGATGATCTTGTCTGAAGGACCAGTTTGTCTGGGAAGAAAAAGACATATGGAGGCTAGAATTACAGTGCCTGCAGTTCACTAACCCTCCAGGCAGATGTTATTGCCACTAGCAAGGCTGTCCTTATGGTAAGAAGCCTAAGATGGCAGGTATGAAGTGGCTCAAAGGGAGCACACATTAGAAAAGTAAGAACTAAGTTAAGGTCCATTGAGGCCTAACAAAGGGAGCTGGATGAAATAAGTGTTGCAAACCCTTAAGCAACCTATTTAAAACAAGGGGCTTGAAGAGAAAAGGTTGATCTGGCAGCCGTAGGAAAGCCGAGATGGCAGATAAATAACACTTTAACATGCCAAATGCAGACCCCTGTTGGGCCAGGCTAAGGATAAACAAAATAACTTAGAAAAGGGGTGCAGCTCAAGGGTTAACCTGTTTGGCTTTACACCATGCCACAAACTTGTTCCAACGGGTAGTGTGTACCGTCTTGGTGGAGGAACGCCGAGCTGACTTGGGACAGAAGGTCAAAAGCTGACAAATGTGGCCGCTCAATCTCCACATATGAAGGCGGTGAATCGACAGGTTCGAGTTGAGAACCCTACCCAGCTGCTGCTACATAAGATCCTCCTGATGGGGCTGCCAGATCAGAGGACCGATGGACATGCTTAACAGCTCGGGATACCCCACTCTCCAAGCCCATTCAGGAGCCACAAGGATGACTTTGACCTGGTCGTTCCTGATCAGCTTGAGAACTCTGCGCAGCAGTGGTATGGCTGAAAAGACGTACAGGAGGCCTGGGCTCCACTCAAGATGAAAAGCATCTCCAAGTGAGTGCCACCTTGGAAATTCCAGCGTGCAGAACTGCTAACATTGCTCATTCTCGTCGGTAGTAAACAGATCTAACCAAGTCTCTCTTCACTGCTGAAAGAAACCTCCCACCACTTCTGGATGGAGACACCATTTGTGCACTGATAGGCATCTTCAGCTGTTTGTTTGCTCTGGCGTTCAGAAATCCCACTGGGTTTTGAACCACAAGGGAAATGCCCTGTCCAGAGACATAGGGCCTCTTGACAAAAGGGTTCACAGCCCCACCACGTGATACAGTACCACATTGCGGTGGTGTTGTCTGTGAACACCTGAACTAGCCTTCCCTTTATGGAGGGTAGAAAGGCTTTCAAAGCCAGTAGGACCACTCAGAGCTCCAATAGGTTGATGTGGAGCCGGGATTCCGCCGGAGACCAGAGGCCTCTGATCTCCACCTCTCCCTGGAGAGCCCTGGAGTGATGCATCTGTCAGTGAAGGGTGAGGGGTATGCCACTGACCCAACTGGGGTTCGTTAACTATCACTGAGATCTTTTGTAGAGCCCTCTGAGATATGGACCATGTCGGAAAGATTACTCTGATGCTGCGCCGACTGGAACTTCAGGTCCCACTGCAGAGCCCGCATTTCCCAGCAGACATGTGTCACAAGCAGGATGCAGGAGGCCATGAGACCCAGCCGCCTTAGAGTCAGTCTCAATGACATCCAGGATAGAGGATGAACAATCGGTATCAGGGCCTGAATATCCTGGACTCGCCGTTCGGGAGGACAAGCTCAAAACTACATTCTGCCCAGAAGAGCTCTGATGAAAGGAAGCGTCTGAGAATGGATCAGGTATGATTTGGCCATGAACCCCAGCGAGTGCAGGAGGTCTGCAGTAGTCTGGAGGTGGGAGATGATCGCCTGGGGCGAGCCTGGCTTTAACAGTGAGTCTTCTAGATAGGAAAAGACTGGCACCCCTGTTCTCCACAGATGTGTCAACCACAGCCATCACCTTAGTGTAACTCAAGATGCACTGGTAAGTCCAAAGGGGAGCATGGTGAAATAAAATTGCTCACTGTTCACCGTTTACTGAAGGTTATGTCTGTGGGCAGGCAGGATGGGAATGGGGAAGTATGTGTCCTGCAAGTACAATACTACCATCCGGTCCAGTGATGCAGCGTCTCCCGGATCCAGGGAAGACAAGACTTGAGCGAGTGTGAGCATTTTTAATTCCTCCTTTTTCAGGAAGAAATTGAGAGATCCCGGATCTAGGATAGGAAAAAAGCCTTTGTCCTTCTTGGGCACCAGAAAGTAACAGGAATAGCAATCACAACCGACTTCTGATACTGGCACACTCTCTATGGCTCTCTTGGCCAAGAGACCTGCCACATCTGATGGAGTAAGGAGATATGGTCCTCCGTCAGCCTTTTGCAAGTTGGTGGCATGGGTAGAGGGGTAGTCACAAAGGGGAGGGAGTAGCCCCATCGGACAATCTGGAGAACCCAGTGGTCGGATGTTATCGATTTCCAGTGGTGTAGGTGATGGCATACCCTGCCTCCCACTGGGTGTCCATAATGGTCGGGCCAAACTAAAGGGCTTTGAGGCTGTGGCTGCTGGGGGGGTGGTGGACTGGCCTCACCTCTGGCTACCTCTGACCCATGAGGTTTGTGGGTATCACGTCCTCAGCCACGTAGGAGCTGGAAAGCTTATGTGATGGTTGGGTGGGTACAGATGCATCTGGAATACTTTTCTGGGACCACAAAAGGAGTGAAGGTGGACTGGGTTGGCAAAGGGTCATGGAAAGGCCCAAGGACCTGGCTGTAGCTCTGCTGTCTTTGACAAGCTCTAGCGCAGAGTCCGCATTGTCTCTGAAGAGACAGGAGCCAACAAAGGGTATGTCCATGAGCGAGGCCTCAACATCCCCCGAAAAGTCAGTGGTTCTTAACCAGGCGAAGCGACTAAGGGCCACTGACGATTAAACCGCTCTACCTAGTGAGTCGGTCATATTCATCCCACAACGTATGTTGAATTTAGCTGTATCTCTCCCATCAGCAAACTCTTGGGAGAGTGTGGCTCAGCTGGCCTCCTCCAAGACAATAAGCTGCATCTGTGCATCCAAGTCACAGAGCATATGGGAGTATCAGCCTAAAAGGCAAGCAGTGTTTACTGACCACAGTGCCAGGTTGGTGGAAAATAAATCTCTCCCAAGGTATCCAGGTTTTTTGATTCCCTGTCCATTGGTGTGGCAGAGATTGCACCATTATATACTCTGGAAGTGGAGGCTTGGACCACCAAACACTATAGAGTGGGATGTAGGGCGAGGAAGTTGGGATCCCCTGGGGCAGAGTGATGGCAGTGGGCAATTGTCCTATTCACAGGAGCCCCTATGTAAGGCTTGGACCAACCATGAGTAGGACTTCGGTGAGGGCTTCATTAAATTGGAGAAATGGTTCGGAAGGCAAAATTTCCAGCTGAAGCTCCCCGTCAAGACGTTCTTATTTTATATATTTACTTGTAAAGCGCAACATTCATCCCATTATGATATCACAGCGCTGGGTAGCAGATTGGTGGTGCGTAGGAGCGGTGCAGTTATTGGGTTTGATTTCAGTCCTTGGGGAATAGGTGTCTTTTAAGTTTCCTCCTGAAGGTGGCATAATCCTTAGTCAGTCTAAGTTCGACTGGAAGCTCATTCCAGTGTAGTGCTGTGAGATATGAGAAGGTGCGACCTCCTGCCCTGGATTTTTTTTATCCTTTTTGTTCTGGCAAGTGCTAGATGATGTGATCTCAGGTAACTGGAGGGGATGTAGAATTGTATTTTATTCTGCAGGATCTTAGGGCCTGTGTGGTGGAGTGCCTTGTGTGTATGTCCTAAGAGTTTGAATTGTGCTCTTTGGCGCATGGGCAACCAGTGGAGATTTTTTAGGCATTCCGTTGCTGAGCTGTATTTGCTTTTGTTGCATACCAATTTGGCTGCAGCGCTTCGCATCACCTGAAGGCGTTTAAAGTGGCCCATAAAAAGAGCATTTCCATAGTCCAGTCTGCTAACCAGCAGGGCCTGTGCGACTGTCCTTATACATTCTAGGGGGATCCAGGAAGGAAAATGCTACTTGCCAGTATGCATCTGTTCTTGGCATGTAGGGCTGCTGACATTCATATCTTAGCATAGATCGCCGCCTAGTGTTGGATCCGGATGATTGCACCTTGTTGTCTTGGAAGAGTCTTCGAAGTATCACAAGATAGGTGATTTCTCCCTTGGACTACAGTGTGCCTGGGCATCCACTCCACCCCCAGATTGTTTTTCGCCATTGTGGCAAAGATGGAGTATAGTAAAGTAAAAGATGGCCATGCAAAGAAAATCCCGCAGCTGCGACAGGCCCCCGGGGAGGAGGGTGGGCGATATGAATGTCAGCAGCCCTACATGCCAAGAACAGATGCATACTGGCAAGTAGCATTTTCCGTTCGAGGCATGTGGGCTGCTGAATTCATATCTTAGCATAGACTGTATAGCAGTACCTCCTCTAGCGGGGGACGCCTGCCCCAGCTGCAGCAGTTTGAAAGAGAGTTCTGAGGACAGCCTGGCCTACAGCAGATTGCACATCTACACAATAGTATTTAGTGAAAGTGTGTATGGTAGACCATGTAGCTGCTCTACAGATGTCGTCCAGTGGAATGTTTCCCAGGAAAGCCATGGATGCCCCCATTTTGCGTGTAGAGTGTGCTTTTGGGGGAACTGTTAGAGTGCGTTTAGCTTTGTGGTAGCATATTTGAATGCATTTAACTATCCATCTGGCTATTTCTAATTTTGGGATTGGGTTACCCTTATGGTGTGGTGAAAAAGCGACAAACAGTTGCTTTGTTTTCCTGAATGGTTTAGTTCTGTCAACATAATATAACAGAGCTCTTCTTACATCTAGTGTGTGTAAGGCTCTCTCAGCTACTGACTGCGGGTTTTGGAAGAAAACGGGCAGTTCTATGGACTGATTGATGTGGAAAGTGGATATGACCTTTGGCATGAACTTAGGGTTAGTACGTAGAACTACCTTATTTGCATGTATTTGAATGAAAGGTTCCTGAATCGTTAGAGCCTGTAACTCACTTACTCGTCTGAGTGAAGTGATGGCAATCAAAAATGCCACCTTCCATGTTAGAAATTGCAGTTAACATGAGTGGAGTGGTTCAAAAGGAGGTCTCATGAGTCTGGTTAGTACTATATTTAAGTTCCAGACCAGTGAAGGTGGATGTTTTGGAGGGATTATCCTTTTAGGCCCTTCCATGAAAGGCTTGATTGGTGGAACTCTGAACAGAGACAGGTGTTGTCTGTTTTGGAGGTATGCAGCTATAGCCGTAAGATGTAGTCTTATAGAAGAGCATGCTATGTTGCATCTTTGTAGATGCAGCACGTAACAAATAATGTTTTGTATTGAAGCGTCTAATGGATTGATTTGGTTATTATTGCAATAGATTACAAATCTTTTCCATTTGGCTGCATAGCATGCTCTAGTGGTTGGGTGTCTTGCCTCTTTGATAATGTTCATACAATCAGGAGGCAAGTTGAGATGTCCAAATTCTAAGACTTCAGGAGCCAGATCGCTAGGTTCAGTTGATTGGGATCTGGGTGGCTGATTTCTCCATGGTTCTGAGTTAGAAGATGTGGCGACAGGCGCAGTCTTTGATGTGGAACTACGGAGAGTTCTAGGAATGTTGCGTACCATGGTTGTCTCGCCCATGTTGGAGCAACCAGGATCATTGTCAGTGACTGCTGACGTATTTTGCGTGCTACTAGCGGAATCAGTTGGGCTGGTGGAAATGCGTACGCAAATCTGCCTGACCAGTTCATCGCATTGCCCTGTGACAACAGATGTGGGAACCTGGCGGCAAAGTACTGGCATTTTGAGTTTTCTTTTGTGGCAATCAGATCTATCTCTGGATGCCCCCATTCTTGGAAGAATGGCTGGAGAGCTTGAGGGTGAATCTCCCATTCATGTATCTGTTGGCTGTGTCTGCTTAACAGATTTGCTATTTGATTGTCTTTCCCTGGCAGGTGTTCTGCTAGGAGAAAGATGTTCTTTGGGATTGCTCACCTCCATATGCTCTGCGCTAGGTGAGAAAGCTGTAGAGAGTGAGTTCCTCCCTGTTTCTGGATGTAATACATGACTGTCATGTTGTCGGCTAGGCATTCTTGTAATGGACGCATTTGAAGTCTGGCATGGGGGACAATGAATATGCAGGAGGCCATCATGTCTATAAGTTGCATGAGCACTCGAGCTGGTAAGAAGTGTTGTGGCTGAAACTTCTGAATTAGAGTCTGCATGTTGGCTATCCTGACTGCGTTTGGATATGCCTTTGCTACTGATGTATCTATTGTAGCTTGCAGATTGTGGGAGGGTTGTAGATGAGATTTCGGGTAGTTTATGGTAAAACCCAGACTGTGCAGCAGCTGGAGTGTTTGAGATGTGTGACTTGCACATTGAGTGTACGATTTGCCTTTTATGAGCCAATCGTCGAGGTATGGAAACATGTGGATGTGTTGCCTCCTTAGGTGTGCTGCCACTACTGCTAGACACTTTGTGAACACTCTTGGAGCTGTAGTTACTCCAAAAGGGAGAACTTTGAACTGATAGTGTTGACCTTCTATTGTGAACCTGAGATATTTTCTGTGAGCTGGATGTATAGGTATGTGGAAGTATGCGTCTTTGAGGTCTAATGTGGCAAGGAAGTCGCCTTGCAGAAGCAACGGGAGTACCTGTTGTAGGGTTATTATATGGAAGTGCTCTGATAGTATGTATTGGTTCAGAGGTCTGAGGTCTAATATGGGTCTGAGGGACCCGTCCTTTTTGGGAATTAGGAAGTATAGAGAATATACTCCTGTTCCCTGGTGTTGAAAAGAGACAGGCTCTATGGCGCCCTTTTGTAGCATGGATTGGACCTCTTGCTGTAACAGTGTTATGTGTTCTTTGGACATAGGACGTTGTTTGGGTGGTATGTTGGGTGGAGTAGAAGTGAGTTCCAGGCAATAACCATACTGGATAATTTGTTTCACCCACCTGTCTGTGGTAATTGCGTTCCAGACAGGTAGGAATTGGTTGAGTCTGCCTCCGACTGGTGTTAGATGTTCTGGAGGGAGTGTGATGAAGTCACTGTTTGGTGGCAGTGGAGGCCCGGGTGTTATTGCCTCCACGTCCTCTGCCCTTACTATTGTTTCCCCTATAACCTCCTCTATTGAAGCCTTTGTTAAAAGTGCTATGGGTATTAGATTTGAAGGTAGAGGAGGTTTGCGATGTGTTGCCCCTTCCTGAGCCTCTATATGAGGAGCGGCGAAAGGAACCTCGATATTGTTGGAACTGAAGCGCCCCCATTGACTTGGCAGTTTCAGTGTCCTTTTTCATTTTATCTAAAATGTTGTCAATTGCGGGGCCAAACAGGAAGTCTTGGTTTACTGGTTGGTTGAGGATGGTGGATTGCACCTCGTTTTTGAAACCAGATATGCGTAACCACGCATGTCTGCGCAGTAAAACGCTGGTATTGATAGACCTGGCCGCTGTATCGGCTGCGTCTAGCGCACATTTGATGGAGGCATTGGTTATGAATTTGCCTTCCTGAATGAGGTCGTTGGCTTTGCCGTAAAAGGTTCAGGTAGGTGTTGCATTAGACTTTCGAGCTGGTCGTAGTGTGCTCTATCGTATCTTGCTAGTAGAGCTTGTGTATTTGGAATTCTCCATGAATTTACGGCTTGTGAAACTACTCTTTTCCCTGAGGCTTCTAGTATTTCAGATTCTTTATCAGGAGGGGGAGCATCTCCTGTAGTCTGTGAGTTGGCCCTCTTACGAGCATTTGCAACTACTAAAGAATCTAAAGGCAAGTGTTGTTTTATAAAAGTAGGTTCTGCTGGTGCTGCCTTGTATTTTTTCTCAATCCTGGGATTGAGCAACCGCGCCCTAGCAGGATCTTTAAATATGTCTGGCGCGTTCTTTAGGACCCCTCTTAGCATAGGAAGTGTCCTGACATTCTTTTCTGAAGTGGGGAAAGTGTCAAATCAAAAGTCCTCCTCTATAGGGTCAGTGTGCATATCCACATTGTGATATTTTGCTGCCCTGTCTATAAGCTGGTTAAATACTATTGTGTCGTCTGTAGGCGACGGTTTTGTAGGGTATGGGGAAGTGTCTGGGATGGGCTGCGTTTCATCAGGATCATTTTGGTCATCCCATGTATCATCTTGTGGATCAGGATCCCCTGGTTCATCATAAGTGTACTCATGATCTTCCCCCATGTCCTCTCCCTCATTGTAATTAGAATGTGTGGAAGAGTAAGGTACAAAAGGCATATTAGGTAGAAAAGGAGGAGGAGTAAAAGGCCTTGAGGGAGATTTCCCAAAGTCTTTTTTCTTTGGAGGAACAGGAGAAGTGTCTTGTGGTAAAGGCCTCTTCTTTCGATGGTAAACTACCACGTGTCCTGTTTCTGGGTCAATATATAATTTTGGTTGCTCTTCAGTTACCAGATCTGGATGGAATAGTTCTTCCTCGACAGTCTGGGGTTTTGGCGTCGAAGGCTTCGGTTTATGGACCTTTTTTGGAGTCTGTGGCTCGAGGGCTTTTAGTGTTGGAGCCCCTTTGGGCTCGACAGCCGATTTTGGTTTAGTAACCTTTTTCGGTTCGACGTCCTTATTTGGATCGGCGCCCTCTTTAGGGCCGTCGACAGGTTTTGGATCGATTTGTTGTCTTGGTTCGAGACGTTTTTTTGTCTGAAGCAAGTTGTTTTATCGGGTCAATTGTCTTTTTTGTGTGATCGGCGTCCTTTTTTGGTTTGTCTGTTTCTTTAGGATGGACAACCTTTTTAGGCTGAACGTCCTTCTTCGGCTCCGAGGTTTTCGGTTCCGAGTGTTCTTTAGGCTTTACGACGCTCTTCAGTGCCGATGTTTTCGGTGCCAAGGGTTTTTTGGGCTCGACGGCACTCTTTGGTGTTGAGGTTTTCGGTGCCGAGGTTTTCTTGGGCTCGACAACCTTCTTTGTGTGTACGCCCTTTGGATCGATGACCTTTGTTTTCGGGTCGATGACCTTTGGTTGGACCAGCTTTTTTGGTTCTGCGCCTTTTGGGTCGATCAGCTTTTTCGGTTTGACGACCTTTGGCTGGAGAACTGTTATTGGCTCGATGTCTTTCTTCGGGCCTGGGCTACTGGAAGGCGTGTGTTTAGGCTTCGGAGCCGAGAGGTGGGGTCTCCAAAGGAATATGTTGATCTTGGCTAAGGCCTTTTGGCGATGCTTCGACCGGAGCCTTCTTTTTTGGGCTGAGTGGAGTGGGGGGCTGAGTACTCACAGTTTGCCCCGGCGTGATCTCGTCATCGGAGTCCAATTGGTCCTCAACGGTGACGATCTCCAAATCGGAGTTGGCGGCTTCGGGGAGATCTTGTTCGTGCTCGAAGATATTCTCTGGTTCCGGTGCCGACTTCTGCATCTCTTGCCTGGCAGCCCGTCGATTCCTGATGGTCTTCTTGGATCGGAATTGGGCACACGCTGGGCAATTTCTTCTTTGTGTTCAGGTGACAAACACTTGTTGCATACTGTATGCTTGTCAGTATGCGGGAATTTGGAGTGGCATTGTGGGCACCTTTTAAAAGGACTCCGTTCTAACGATGAAAGTCGCAAGTGGCGTCGATAAGGCCCAACGGCCCGCGTCGACGACCGGATCAAGATGAAAAGTTTAATGGAGTCGAGGGGTACCAAGCGAGAACAATACCGTCGAGTTAGAAGGCCTTTTGGCCTTAGAAAGTAGTTAGTTTCAGTTCCGAAGTTGGAGTATAGGAAATAACATCCGAACCCAATGGCGGAAAAAAACAATCTGGGGATGGAGTAGATACCCAAGCGCACTGTAGTCCAAGGGAGGAGTCACCTATCTCGTGATACTTCGAAGACTCTTCCAAGACAACAAGGTGCAATCATCCGGACCCAACACTAGGCAGCGATCTATGCTAAGATATGAATTCAGCAGCCCACATGCCTCGAACAGAGTCTTTTTAGAAGCTTCAGGGTGGTGAAGCTTTTCCCACATAGTGTTCGTACGTGGTCTTGCATGGATAATTTGTTGTCAATCATGTCGCCCAGATTTTTTGCGGATTGCTTTGGTGAGTGGGACCACCAGTATGTAGCCCAGATTTGCTCAGCACCACCCAGGAGTAGAATTTCTGATTTGCCTGCATTGAGCTTTAGACAATGGTCCAATATCCAGCTCGCCATTTCAGCGAGACAGTTGTTATGTTTCCTTTTTGTGTCCTCATGCCCATCTCCAATGGCTATTGTTAATTGCGTGTCATTCGCATAGGAGCACACCCCAAAACCCCACTAGGTACCAGTCTTTGCCAAGGATGAAACATAGGCATTGAACAGAGTGGGGCTAAGGGATGCTCCCTGTGGGACACCACAGCTTAAAGCCCTTGGACTGGATGAGAAGGCACCCACTTGTACAGTTTGGGTTCCGTTGCTCAGAAACAAACTGAGCCATCAAAGGGCCTTAGCAGGCACTCCTTTTCTGTGCAGATTGTCTAGTAGGAGGTGGTTAGAGACTGTGTTGAATGCTGCCAACAGGTCTAATAGGATCAGAGCCACAGTCTTGTCCTGATTCAGAAGTGCTCTCACGTTGTCCAAGACAGCCAGCAAAGTTGCTTCTGTGCTGTTGGTGGCCCTGAAGACCGTTTGGGAGGGGTCGAGCAGGTCGATGTCTTCTAAATATTTGGACAGCTGTCTGTTGACCAGTTTCTCCATTACCTTGGAGAGGTATGGGAGTTTGGAGATAGGTCTGTAATTGACTAGATTAGTTACATCTGAGCCCGCCTTCTTCAGTAGAGAGGTAACTGTCGCCTGTTTCCAGATCTCAGGGAAGACTGCAGTTTCTAGAGATTTATTAAATACTAGCAGCCCGTCCCGACGTTGTCCTGGTATGAATTGCTGCAGGCCAGTAGTATATTGTTTTGTAGGATTTCGTTTTGATAGCATTTCTTATCTGTGACAGGCCTGTGATACGCTCCGATTCACAGTGCACTGCTGATGCACTTAAGAGTGCGCGTTCAGTAGTGTGTGAACTCGAGTTTCCCTACTTTATTTTTCTTTGCAATACTATATAGCGCGAACTCGATAACATGGCATGAGCACAATTTACATTACAGAAGAACACATTCATTTGTGGTAGGCACGGGGAGACAAAGCGATTTGCCTGGAATCGCAGGATGTTGAGCTGATGCCGAGATTCGAATGTATCTCCCTAGCTCTAAAGTTCGCAATTCTAGAACTTGTGGCGGGAGGTGTGTCTAAAAGTGTATGTCGGTGCTGGAGTATGTTGCTGGAGATGTGGGCCGCCGTGCCACCAATGTACTTACCGGGGGAGGGTAAACACCCATTATTCCGCAACTTTCTTTCCGCATACCATCACTCCGCATACTTTCATTACGAAAGTACCATGACACCGCAATGCCATTATAACGCATGGCATTACATTTTATATGCTTTTACCACGCATACATTTACTTTGAAATTTGTTGTAAATGCATGAATGGTAAAAGCATGTTTTTTTTTTTAATGTTTGGTTAAGGTAAGTATGGGTATATGGGGTATATGTTTTGGGGTGTTTGGGTATTTTAAGGGTTCAGATATAGTTTTGGGTTATGGGGTACAGGGGTAGTTTTAGGGTTTAGGGATAGGTATGGGTTTTGGGGTACAGGGGTATTTTTAGGGTTCAGGGCTAGGTTTGGGTTTTGGGGTATAGGGGTATTCTTAGCGTTCAGGGGTAGGTTTGGGTTTTGGGGTGCAGGGGTATTTTAAGGGTTCAGGGCTAGATTTGGGATTTGGGGTACAGGGGTATTTTAGGGTTCAGGGGTAGGTTTGGGTTTTGGGGTACAGGGGTATTTTTAGGGTTCAGGGCTAGGTTTGGGTTTTGGGGTACAGGGGTATTTTTAGAGTTCAGGGGTAGGTTTGGGTTTTGAGGTACAGGGGTATTTATACGGTTCAGGGCTAGGTTTGGGTTTTGGGGTACAGGGGTATTTTTAGGGTTTAGGGATAGGTTTGGGTTTTGGGGTACAGGGTATATTTATAGGGTTAAGATGGGTTAGTGTTTTAGGGTGTTGGGGTATTTTAAGGAGTAAGGGTGGGTTATGATTATGGGGTGCAGGGGTATTTAAAGGGAGCAGGGTGGACACCCGGAGCTGGAATGTACAGAACCTGGGAAGAAAAAACAATGAAATATTGGGCACAACGCTCGCTTTCTTTTTTTCCGTAATCCCGCCCCCCGCACACGCCCACGCCCCCAGCACACGCCCACAGCACACGATATGAGACATGGCATGAAGGGCGGAACGTACCACACGCCCCCAGCGTTTGTCACGCCCACAGCACAACGCAGACACGCCCACAAGAGACTACTTTGCTGGCACAGTTCTTTTACCTTTTAAATGTATATGGTAGGCGTCTGCATAGCCTATGTGCTTCTGCTGCAACTGCCCTTTCCAACGCTATATTGGGTGTTGTGATTGGGGCTGTGGTTCCTGAGATTACCCGCCTCAAAGGTTTGGGCCTTCTCTTTATTATATTAGTATGGACTGCTTAATAAATGGGGTAAGGGTGGGAACGATCTGCCTGAAAATAAAATGTGGGCAAGGGTCAAGAGGTGATCCTGATTTGACTTCTCCCATAGTCTTGGCGATTTCTTCTTCAGTGAATTTGACAGCCACGAAGGGCAGCTGAAGATCCAGGACCTCAGCTGCTCTTCTCACCACCATAGCAAATGAGGCTCCGTCCTCTGTAGCGAAAGTAGGAGAAGAGACCAAGCCAGTATTTGGGGAAATGTCCAGTCAATTGGCATCCACCAACTATTCACACCGGGAGTCCTTGGTGAGAACTAGGAGTAGGTATTGAACAGGGTCAGTGGCCCCTTCCATTCATCCCCAAGTCCTAGCCCACACATATAAAAACAACAATTCTTTTTTGTATGATTAATTAAAATCTTCGGAATTAAAGTTAAAAAAAAGAGTAGTCCTCACTGCTTTGGGCTAACTGCAAATTTACATCCACAGATTCAGGAAAGAGAAGGCATTGCATTGTTTTTGCTGTACGTTTAGAGCCACTGCTTAAGAATCATTGCTTTGTATTAACTACAATAGCAGCTTAAAGAAAGTGAAGTCATTCCTTTATTGTTGCTGTATGTTTAGAGCTGCTGCTCAATAAAGGAACAAGTCATTGCTTTGGGTATTTTCTGTGTTCACAGCCCCTGCTTAAATAAATCATTGGTTTGTGTTTTCAGAGACTTGACCAGCTGTGGCTGAAGTCTAACTTCTCCCTCTCTTAATAGGCCAACTCCTCTGCCTCTGCATGTCACAAAGACAACCATGCAAAGAGCAAGATCACCTCTCCTTGACACTTTCCCATCATGGGAAGCACCGTATGTTAAAAGGAGGTGAAAAAATAACACCTACGTGAAAAGGTCAGAAAAATGGATCACACCTCAACAAAAATGTTTGAAAAGGTAGGGGATATCTAAAATGTCAAATAAAGTAAAATACTGCTTCAGAATTTCTCTAATGTAGCAGGATCAAAGAAAAAAAAACTGGTGGTGAGCAAGATAGCCGCATTTGCATGAGGCTCTTGAAGTCTGGGGATGACATGTGCCATCATCCTGCCTTACCAACGGAGATTTCATATTTTGCTGAAGTCTCTCTTTCAGATTCAGATTCATACGTCTTTATTTCGATAAAATGCATCATAAAAGACTACATACAACATCCTTCTTTACAACATAGAGTAGATAGTCATCCGAATAATACAAGTTTAAAACACACATTCATTTAAATACATAAAACAGTATTAAATTAGCATATATAGACGTTCTAAAAAATACAGTGTAATTAATAACATCACATTGCTAGTTAACTCTCAAGTAATGATTTGGTGCCTAGCTCTAATAACACAGGTCCAACCCAAAAATTTGGCAACCGCTACAGCCACCGGAATAGATGTTAAAGACCTCAGTTTCCACAACGCTTCCTGGCCCACCCGAGTTTTCAAGTTCTTACAAATTGGTTTTAACCATTTTCTCCTGGGGCCAGGTATGCTGGGCAAACAAAAAAGACATGGCCTGTAGATTCTATCTGGTCGCAACACCATGGACATGTGGCCAAAGACTCACCCCCATTTATGTGTAAATGATCTTAGAGGTAATGCCCCAACTCTGAATTGGTGATACAATTTCCTATTTAAACTCTTGGTAATAGTATCCCAGTACTTTTCAAACAGGGGATCGAGCTTGTGTAATAAAAACCGACCAGTCAAGGAAGCAATATCTGACTGAACAACAAGCTGGTTTTTTGAGCTGCCCAGTAAAGTTCCTTAAATGCCTTTTTAGGAGGAAAAACATTTGTTACGGGGTCCAGCCACAGCTCACTTAAGCCCATGGACTCAAAAGTAGATTTAAGTCATTTGAACCACGGTATATTTCTAGAACCCACTATGGAGCTCACATCCTGGATTTCCTTTGCAAAGGAAGCAAGTTCTGGAGTTGTCCAAATCCTCCTCCAAAGTGCAACAATCCTAAAGCGTGCCACATCCTCAATTGATCCGCAACCAAGATCTAATAACAGAGGTCTCAATGGGGTAGATTGGGGCAAACCAACCAAACAACATAGAAATTTGTTTTGCACTCTGACTAGATGGGACAAATCAGAGTGACCCAAAAGGTCCGCACCATAGAAAATTGCCGACTTTATTTTTGCATTATAAATTTTAAGTGCTGGACAAAATTCTTTTTGTTAAAGAGGGTCTCTGTTCCTTAATAAGACAGCCAGTCAAATGGGCAAAACTCAGGGAAAGTACATCAATCTGGGCTTTCCAGCTAGCTCTATTTTTAAGAACAACCCCCAGATAAGTCATTGATTCCACCTGCTCGAGCCCTGTCCCATTGAGGCTAACACAACCCCCCTTAGGTCTATTTTTGGTTAGCACCATGAATTTGGTTTTGCTTACATTAATCTGAAGATCATTATTCTTGCAAAATAACTCAAATGTATTCAATGCTAGTTGTAAGCCCTTTTGGGTTTTGGACAGGATGAGGGTGTCATCGGCAAAAATAAGAAGAGGGAACTTTGTACCTCCTAGCACCAGAGCATCCGTCGGGGTGTCCTAAAAAAACTGCACCACTCTATTAATAAATAATAGAAAGAGAGTGGGTGCCAGGACAAACCCTTGGCGGACACCGCGGGTCACTGGAAATCTCTGGGTAACCTGTCTCTGCCTACCCCATCTGATTTGTACGAAGTTCGCTCCATGCAACCTTATGACCAGATTCAAAAGATCACTTGGCATACCCATGTTGCCCAAAGCCTCCCATAGCTTGGCACGGGGGACAAGGTCGAATTCAGACTTTAAGTCTACAAACGCCGCATAAATAGTTCCCCCACCCAGGGTAACCACCTTCCAATAGATGAGAATAAATCTTAACACCTGGTCGATAGTGCTGACGCAGGATCTAAAACCGGCCTGCATAGGGGATAGAATGTTCTCAATGTCCATCCAGGCCTGGATTTTAGCCAACACCATCCTAGATATGATTTTTTGGATGGCGTCTATCAAACTAATAGGACGATAGTTCCCCGGGATTGATCGGTCCCCCTTTTTGAATATAGGAAGAATTTCCGCCCCCTGCCAAGAATCCAAGATCGGGGCCCCCTCTGCTATTGCATTCGCAAGAATGGATATGTATGGCACCCATATCCCGGGAGCATGCTTAAATAAATCTGCCGGGATACAGTCCATACCTGGGGCTTTACCACCTTTAGTTAACCCCAGAGCAATCTCAACATCCTTGTGCTCAAAAACAACAACGGGATGACCAAGAACCCTAGACAATAAGGCAAAATTCTCCGGGCCTTCAGTGGCAGCAATATCAGGACCCCTGAACTGCGACTGAAAGTGGTCTACCCATACATCTGGAGCAACATGGTTAGTAGGGATTTGTATTTCTAGACCACTCCCCCATTTGACAATCTGCCAAAACTTGCTCTGGTCAGTAGACAACCTAGCCTCGTATAAGTCCTGCCAATGGCGATCGTCCCACTCTCTCTTTGCCTCAAGCAATGACTTTTTGTGTCTGTCCTTGCCTTCCTAATATCTAGGCTAACGCGTTTTTTTAAGGCTGAGATCAGGACGCTGTGTGCCTGATGCCACTGTTTCGTATACCATTTGTGGCCTGATTTTACTATCGAGGTATTTATGGGTTTGACTTTTTTTGTGAAAAGGGCTTTCAGGGAACTAAAAAGTTGATCATGCAGTGTACTTAGTTGCTCCAAATTATCCACAGAATCAACCAGAGTTTGCATGACGTGCAAGGTATTTAAGACTATCTGGGGTATCCTACTCCATCTCACCCGTCTCATGTCATTAGTAAGAAGGGTCTCTGCTGTAACACACTCGGAATCATATGTGTGGACTGGATTGCTTTCAAGCTCCAAGGTAAGCACCAGGGGGTTGTGGTCACTCTCCGGGCGAGTCTCTCTTTCCTCTAGTGGTGCTCCAGTGTGGGACGATAAAACTGCATCACGCTAAACCGACAGACTGGTGAGAACAAGCAGGAGCACTGGCTTATGGGCCACCGACCGGGCCAGGTGTGAGACCTGCTGCATGGGAGCGGGGCTTGGAGGCAGTGTCCCTAGACAAGAGAATCCCCCTTTGACCGTGTTCTCTTGCCAGGCACTGCAGTGGGAGGACAGCAGTGGTGGCCGCCCCCCTCCCCCTCGCCACCTGAAGGTAGGCAGCAGTTGTCACGGGCAGACAGCTGTGACTCTCTGGTGCGGTCTATCTTGGCGGTGGGTGCCGGGCATTGATTGGGGCCTGACGGGAGAGAACGCACCCTCCAAGTAAGTGCAATTAGGTTGTGGCAGCCTGGTAGTAGCCAACCTAACTCCTCCTCACTGTTAGCTCCGTGCCATGGGGGACTATTGAGCCCACTCTGCTGCTTCGCCTTGGCCCACACAGGAGTAGACCCGTTCAGTATGTGGTGCGGACTGGGCCATTATGAGAACCTGCCTTGGGACCAGGATTAATACACCATCCAGCCACCAGTGAGCAGTTTAGGAACTGGGTTGTGCTTGTGCCCCCCACATCTGATGTACACGTGGGCGTGAGGCAGGACCCAGTCCCCTTTTTATCGGATCAGTATTGCCACCATTTTGCGACACTATCGGGTGGGCATGGCCTTCCTTGATATTGACACTTAACCCTGGTGCGGGAAGTAGCCCTGTTAACACATAATTTGGCTGAACCAAACATATATGGGTAAGATGCCCCTCCCAATGAATGCTAGCCAGCCGGGTGCATTAATGAACGTGTCCCAGTGCCAGTAACATTTTGCTATGTTGTGGGCTGTGTTCCTCTGAGGGCAGGGGTCTGCTCGTGCTCTACTACTTCACACTCACATTTAGGGGTGAGGCGCAACCCAGACCTTTCTGGCACAAGGTCCCTCATCCTGCTGAACTTTGAATCATGGACTGCTGTAGGTGGTGCATCATCCACTATATAGTATCCTGCATCCTGCTGATCTCTGGGTGACAAATGCAAAAACAACAATTGATGGACAGAATGCAAAACAATGACCGCTCGAGGCCCCGAAACGCGTCTCCAGAAATGCCAGATTCAAAAACATTCAATACTATATACTTCACAGGGCATACCTCACGCCGGCGCGCCTACAACGGTTTTACCCATCCACACAATTCCTATGCCCCAGATGTCGTTCCCCCGACGCAGATTTCCGTCACATGTTCTGGGACTGCCCCGGCCTACACTCCCTGTGGAAAACTGTGCACGACACACTGGCGGATCTCACAGGCCTCACAACACTAGCTTCCTGGGAATCCAGCGCACTGGGCATCCTACACATCCCTAAACAGGCACCTGTACACAGGCGGTTCGTGTCCTTGGCGCTGCTGCTGGCAAACAGATGCATAGCTATGCATTGGCGATCCCCGGAAGGTCCCCCTATAGCAGCCTGGACAGGAGCAGTTTGTAAGTGGGCGGCAGCGGAGGAGGACGCCCTTAGGGAAGAAGAGGCCAAGGGCGCGCGTAAACATCCCATCTCCATGGAATGGGCCATGCTCCTACACAGCTTCCGGCAGTCCCTGCGCACAGAAGACCCACCCACGCCCCCCCCCTCTCCCCCACTCCCTCTCCCGAATGAACATATAGCTCCTGTCCAAGGCCCAGGCCCCACACTGTAATCCCGCTAGGCTTTGACTTGGACTGCCCCCGCTGTCTGGCTACACTGCCCTGATATAAACGCATTTTGAGGGAACCCTTCGTCTCCCGGCATCCGACACCTGCTCCCCTTCTACCGTGCACCTGCTAACGCCCATATGCTCCCCTCCCCAGTTGTGTTCCCCCAGTTACCAGCAATACAATCATAAGTACTGTACAGACTCTGACACTACGCCAACAAGGCGGGCATTCCTGTATCCTCTAGTATCCACCCTTCTCCCTTATGGAGCACGATAATAGGATCCCAGCCTGAGACTGTATCATGCCACTCTGTACTGTTTCACAGAAGAAATGTCATAAATTCATAAGTTTGCTCACAGAAAAGTTGCGCGCATGGCTGGCCGTGGCTGAATGTTGAAGCCACGCCAGCGGTTGATTCTCTGTGTACCCAAGTATTATGATGCAACAATAAAAATACATTTAAAAAAAAAAAAAAAAAAAAAAAGAATGCAAAACAATGACATACATTCACCCCAGTACAGAGATCTGGGCCTAAATCAATAGTTTTTTCACTGCTCATCTCTGGCAGATTCTTCTGGCGCTGTACAGTCTGCATTTCGATGGGCAAATCCGATGTCTGTCAGTCTATGCTACGTTTTGACTCCCGTCGGTCCCAGCGAGTGGTCAAGACTGGGGCAGAGATGGGGTTGTGGCGAACTCCCACATATCCATCCGCAACACCGCCGGAGTGACCCGCGATGTGAACAGGAAAAAAACTGAAGTGGCGGGAGCGAAGTTCGTCCAGTGGGAAGCCTTTGGAGCCCGCACAAGCGTAAGCGGCCCCGCAACCACCCGAAGGTAACATGGAGGAGGTCCGGGGGCAGCTGGCCGAGACGTGCTTCAACGCCGGCTGGGATCCCTACGCAAGCCCGCTGCTTGTTGGGCCTCACATCGGGGCTGCCAGAACTGAAAGACCTGTGCTTTAATTAATGTGCCTGACTCAGCAGTGGTAAGAAATCCCCCAGGAGTGGCACGGAGGTTTGGGGGGCACTGAGGCCAGGGGAAGAGTGGCCCCCAACGTGGAGAAAGGTGGTCATTCACAACGACCATTTAAACAAGCATTGGCATAGCCATTCGGTCTCGCCTTTGGGACCTTATAAGTGTTTAGCCAAGCAACACTTGATGTTGTTGCACCAAGGATATTTTCCTGGATAACTAAACACTTATAAGGTCCCAAAGGCGAGCCCTATTGGCTATGCCAATGCTTGTTTACCTAGCCATGTTACAGGATGCAGTACCATATTTGGCCAAAAGGGGTCCCGGGGACCTCTTTTGGCCACTTACGGTACTGCACCCTGCAGAGGATAAGATAAATCCACCCTACCCATAAGGCATTGCATGGAAGACAGTACCACAAGTACATTCAACTAACTATGTCCATATATAAAATTAGTAGCTTTGAACTGTGTCCTAAAATTATTATAAAAACAGAGTGCCTATACACGCACAAGAAATTGCTCTGCCACTGAGTGTCTGTGTTGGTACAAGAGACTGGTTAACACACATGCACACTATGACAGCCGACAGCGGCGTGTGACCCTGGGCAGGGGACGAGGAGGGGTATTCACCACCGCTCCTGCTGGTTTACAGCCTTGGGGCTCCTGAGAGGACAAGGAGGGATGGGAGGGGTCTAAGACAGAGATTGGGGGAAATGATGCATGGAGAAATCATGCATTGGTAAAGGATGCACGGGTAAAGGATTCATGGGTAAAGCATGCATGGGTAAAGGATGCAAAGGGAAAGGATGCATGGGTAAAGGATGCAAAGGTGAAACTCTTGGACGTTGATGTTTTCAGATCCGAAGTGTGTTTCGGTGCCAAATGGTGGGGGTCAGTACCGGACTTGTATTTTGACCCTGAAGTTCTCGGCTCTGAACTTGATTTGGAGGGAGTCTTTTCGAAGCTGGAAGGCATTTTGATAGGCTTCGGTGCCAAGCCAGAAGGCGGGGTGTCGGAAACATGGTCTCGTGCCGACAGGAGCCCGAGGGCACGGGTTGGACCAAAGCCTTCTTCTTTTGTGGAGTTGGGTCTTGGGACGAGGAAGGAGCTGTACTCACGGTACGTTGTCCATGTGGGATGTCATCCTCTGGGTCGGAGTTACGCTGTGGGATGGCGATTGGCTCCTGATCCTCCGGGTTCCCATGGTCTTGCGGGTCTCTTCGTCCGATTGGTGTCCGAAGATGTCGGGAATGGAGCTTGTGTGCTGGCTCTGCCCGACGGTTGTGAAGTGTGTTGGAGCGTAAAGCCTGGCACACGTCGCAGTCTTGTTCTCTGTGTTCGGGGGACAAACACAGATTACACACTTTGTTTGAGTCGGTGCGCGGGTATTAGACGTAACACAGAGGGCAGAATTTAAAAGGAGTTTGTTCTATCGACTGCGGGTCGGCCAGACGCGGTTAGGCCCGACGGCCTTCCCTAAGCTTTCCGACAGAAAGTTGGGTTTTGCAAGTAAATACGATACGCAATAAAAGGGAAAACGCGATCGAAAACAATACAGTTGAGGGTGATTATCTTGCGCACCGAGGGAAACCCACGGAAAGGTGTTGAGCCAGAGTGCAGCGATAGACGTCCCAACCGGATGGCGGAAAAAAACACATCTGACAATGGAGTCGATGCCCATGTGCACTATCATCGAAAGGAGGAGTCCCCTACCTCGTGACTGGAAAGACTTCTTCGAAGAAAAACAAAGTGCAAACATATGTACCCAACACTAGATGGCGAGCTAGGCACAGCATGTGATCTACAGCTCACATGTCTCGAACATAAAAGTTTCAAGATTGTTTCCTGGAACATGAATGGGTTGGGGGACAAAAATAAAAAGAGGGCTAGTGGTGAGAGCAGAGGCCTCTAGAGAAACACAGCCAACATTGAGACAACTAATGGGTTTAGCTCCGATTGTAGGTCACCATAAATGTGGTACGTGTCTTTGCTGCGATTTGACCTTAGAAGGTTCACTTTTCAAACACAATGGAATCTTATGGAAACATGACTCATTCAGTAATTGCAAGTCTAAATACGTCATCTATGGAGTATTGTGTCCATGTGGACTCTTGTACATAGGCAAAACGAACCAGGAAATCCGCCAAAGAATTTCCCAACATAAATCCAGAATCAAGAATAAAGTGGAAACTGCGCCACTTGTGAACCATTGGATCAGACTCAAACATCAAATAAGTGATCTTAAATGGACCATTATCTCCAAAGTTGAAAAAGATTTTCATGGACGTGATTTGGATTTAAAATTAGCCAAACGGGAGGCGCTTTTGATTAAAAAGTATGACACGGCTGTGAAAGGCCTTAATGAATTATCTGAGATTTATAAATTGTAGACAATTTCCATACTGCAATTCAGTTCTTATTCAATTGCTTAGCTCTGAATGACCTCGTCACCCCTGCGGTCTTGTTCTGTGAATTTTGAATTTTGCTTTCCAAATAAATTTTCTTTACCCCACCCCTGTTGACATATGCGCACCCCATTTCCGGCAGCACATCGTCTCGTGCGCCTTTTCGAATAATCCCTGACCTGTGATATAGGTCCTTTTTCCCTAACTGGAGTATTACAGCCCGATCGCTTTCGCCATCGAACTTCATGTCCCAGCTACCCCCGCTGTCATCCCTCAGATCAATGTACCGTTCGAAACCTACGGTTTTTAAATACTTTTAGTGTTGTAGTCATTTTTTACACGGTGAGTTCATACGTGTATCCCGGGGACTAGTTAGTCTTATGAAACCCCGACACTAGCACACTGTTTCCCTGGCAACGATGCGCTCTGGACTACAATTCCCAGAACAGGCTTCGCCTGCGCATGCGCAATACCGACCGCACAACTGGTGTCGGTTGAATCAAGGACGCGATTTGCTTTCTCAGGTGCCCCCACGGTAAATATATTGTTAATTAGCCCGCAATTGATTTATATATTCGTTTTGGACACCTCAGTAAATGCCCGTTTTGTGTATTGCCAGCCAGTGCGATGCCCCGGTGTTCGAACTTTCTGACTACGCTCGACTCTTTGCTCACAGCCTCTTCCACCGCGTCGCCGTGTAAAGACTTTCACGGTAAGACATTGCCATCTGCATACTCCTTGGGCCCCTATAGGCTTGTTGTGAAATTTATTGCTCATCTTAATACACCGGGTCATTGATACATTGCTTCCCCAGCAGGTCCCTAGTCCCATTTTTACCACAACGTGCTGACGACATGCTACCAGCAAGTTGAGGACACAGTGCACTCCTCTATAGGTAAATTTTGAGACATGGCGCTTTCCCGCCTTTTGATGATTAAATGCTGGTCTGATGAAAGTACGCTTTGTTGATACATTCCCTTCTTTTCTCCTTTCTCCCTTTCTTTTCCTAACTTCCTTAGGAATCTACATTTTTGAAAACTACCTATTGGCTAAAGATAGACTGGTAAGCTGAGGTGTAGTAGCACTCGCAAGCTTTCTTGGGTTTAAACATTAGATACATGGTTGCCTCTGTTTCTTTCTCCCCAACAGAGTTTATTGGCCCTGATGAGAATCCTGAGACTGATAGGGATTCGAAACGCATAGGCCGTTGGGTCTGCTGGTTGCATTTTGGTGTTAATTTGTTTTGCATCTGTATGTTTATACACTGAAATCTTGATGATTATGTTCAATACTCTATGATTTAAACTGAATTTTTTCACAGTGTATTGTTTAGAATACCAGGGATTGCTTTGTATTTTATAGCAGACCCAGTACTTCACCTACTGGTTTATTGACCTTCCAGAGTGTGTGAGGTACCCAGGTTGAATGTTTGAATGTAAGTGGTTTGATTGTGATATGTCTGATGAGTAATGAGTCAAGATATGGATGAGGTTTTATTCCATTTGTCGTGTCCTTATTTCCATTGTTGTTATGCAATATTCTTTGAACGGTTACACTAATTCTAATATGTGTACAATCAAAATATTTCTTAATAAATAGCTATTGAATAGCACATCAAAGTATTGAACAGTGGTCTGTACTTTGGCTACAAATTTGAGTCAAATTGAGTATCAGTATTGGCAATTCTCTTCTGTTGTTTAGTTTTAGGCCCAACCTTACTGATTAGAGCCAGCCCCTATTGTTATTGGCCTTAAAACAAGCAGAATACAAAGCAACTGCAGAGGAGACAACAAAAGCCAGATATTGGGCGACGCAACAGAACTTATACGAAGTAGGGGATAGAGCAGACAAGTTACTGGTGTGGATCAACAAAAAATCAGTGGTCTCTAGATGTGTGCAGGAGGTACGGAGAGGGGACGGGATCGCCGTCCAAAGAGGTAGTTCCATAGCTGAAGCATTCACTGAATATTATGTGTAATTATATGCCCCCGAGACCAGGGCCACGATTAGCGAATCCCCGGAACTACAGCACACACTCCAGTTACCATGCATCAAACCGGAAGAGAAAGACCTCAGAGAACAAAACCTGGTAGAGTCTGAAATTGTAATAGCAATCAGAGACCTCAAATCCGGTAAGGCTGGTGGCCCTAATAGCCTGCCAATTGAACTATACAAAACAACAGCAACCAAAGTGCCGCCACTGGTGCAGAACATGTTTAATGAAAGCTATGATAACAAGATACTTCCTACGGACCAGCGAGTGGCCACTATTGTTGTTATTCCAAAGCCGGGCAAGCTTCCAGACGAATGCGGCACGTACAGGCTGATCTCTCTCTTGAACGCCAAACCAAAAAGTTATTAGCAAACCGCCTGCTACCCGTGATATCCTCATTAATTCACCCAGATCAATCCAGATTTATGCCGTAGCGTAACACTGCGCTGAACCTCAGGCATCTCCATGGCGTCCTGGACAGGGCAGAGTCCATTGTAAAATTACTAGATGCTCGTATGGTGTTTGATACAGTGGAGTGGCCCTTTCTGAAAGCAGTATTAGAGAGGCTAGGCTTTGGGCCGAAATTTTTAATCTGGATAAAACTCTTATATGAAAAGCCCCTGGCACAGGTTTCAGTGAATGGCAACATTTCAAGGATCTTTATGTTGCGGAGGGGAACAAGGCAGGGATGCCCATTGTCGCCCCTGTTCGCATTGATAATGGAGCCCTTGGCAAGCTGGATTCGGGAGGTGGGGGGATCCCATGATCCGTGGCCTCCGCTGGATGCCAGATTGGGAAGAAAAGAACTCCCTGTATGGTGATGACATTGTTATGTATGTAGCGGACCCCAAGGTTACGATCAGTAGAATGTTACATATCTTCGCATTATATCGCAAGTACTCTGTGTACACAATTAATTGGGATAAATCTGTAATATAAATCCTAGCAGGTAATAAACCAACGCTTCCCAGAGGATGTCAACTGAAGATTGCTACTGAGGGGTTCCGATATCTAGGCATATACATTACTAAAGACTCCTTGGACTTCTATGAACACAATCTGGTCCCCCCACTAAGTTACTTATTAAGCGTCACTCAACATTGGTGATCGCTGCCGCTATCCATTTTGGGGAGAACGGCGCTGTTTAAAATGAAGCGATACCAAAGGGGATGATGGACGGAGCGTTTGAGCAAATCAAACACTCACCCCCAGTCATCTGATCTCGGTTTAATTCATCATCATTTTTTAGCTCACTCCACCACCCGAGTTCAGACATAGCCATATGCAAATCAGTCTGACCCTGTGCCTCATGGGAACAGTCCAGCCCTAACTGCCAAGCTAGGTCTTCCCTGGACCGAAAACAAGCATCCTGGGACCGGTTTCCGGCTAATCAGTCGTCATCAGCCGGGCTAGCTTGAATCCAGTGGCAAAGTGAGCAAGGGACCAACGTATGGGCATACCCTGCCAACTTAGGGCGAACAAAGCGATACCAAAGGGGATGATGGACGGAGTGTTTGATCAAATCAAACACTCACTCCCAGTCAACTGATCTGGGTTTAATCCATCATCATGCTTTAGCTCACTCCACCACCCCGGTTCAGACAAGGCCATATGCAAATCAGTCTGACCCTGTGCCTCATGGGAACAGTCCAGCCCGAACTGCCCAGGTTCCTTTATGATTTGCACAACAGTATCCCACGGTACTTCCAGCAAATAGACGTGGCGTGAGGCAACTGCTATGGGATGGCAGAACACCACGAATCTCATTAGTAAAGTTGACCAGACGCTGGTATGATGGTGGGATAGCATTACCCTCATTAGACACTACTACTGAGCAGCCCAACTGACAGTGATTAATTACTGGGTACATAAACCGCAGAACGACCCTGCTTACTGGATGGACCGCCAGAAAAAGTCACCGGGAGGGTACCTCAGGGTAACATATGGGGGCGGCGTGGGAACCTTCCATTTTCAGATGTCAACCACACACCGACTATGGGAGGAGAGTACTAGAGAGCTTGGATGGCATGGTCAACTTACCCAGATGACTTCCCTGTTGAAATAAAAAAATCAGGCCTGTGGAAGCTGCACGAGGGTTACAGTAAGTGGGACACAATTGGAATTTCCAGGATAGGGGATCTCTAGGAGGGGGGGAACGTAAAGGCCTTCTCAGTGCTGCAGAAGGAATACCAAATGCCACAGTCCAAAACCTTCAGATACAGTCAGCTCACTCATTCACTGACAAAGACATTACCCAAAGGAACGGCGCTCCCAGAGGCTTACCCACTCGAAGATAGGTTCCTGGATTACTGTCTGGCTATGAAAGCATTATCGTTGGCATATCGCAAGGTCATTAATAATCTTCCAGACCCCTTGGCGAAGCTTCGGAGCAAGTGGGAGTGAGAACTAGGTGAAATGGATGATGAAGAATGGATAGAAGCCTTGGCCTCCCCTAAATAGGTGGCCATCCATCTGCATTTTAGATTAATATAGTTAAAGATACTCCACAGGGTCTACTATGCATGCACCACCCAGGTTAAATTGGGAATACTTGACTTACCGCTGTGCCCGAGGGGTTGTGGGCGGGAGGGTTCCTTCTTCCAACTGCTGTGGGAGTGCCCCCCCCCCACTTCAGCAATATTGGAAAGGTATATTAAGGCTCAAGAGAGAAGTTTATAATGTGAATGAGAGTAGATCGCCGAAATGGTGGCTGTTGAACATCTGGGGGGATTTGGATCTTACGAACGCGGAGTGTCTGTGGGTAACACTGGGATTCACAATAGCCAAACGCAATACAGCAAAGAATTTGAGAGCGGTGGATGCCCCGACGTTGACGGAATGGAAGAGCGACCTGGAATGGTGTATGCAGGCGGACAAACGATTTATGAGAGTAGGGGGTGCCCCCGAAAATGGACAAAAATCTGGGAGAAATGCAATACCTATCAGGGTATGATATGTGACCCGTTGACTGTAAATGATCGGGAGTACGAATCACTTTAATTGAGGGGGGATTGAGCCAGGCGGGGGGATTAGACCTGGTACCTGAACAATTATTACTAGCTAATGACCATTAAATATCTGATTTGTTGGCAAATTGTCAGTCTATTTTGCATTATGTATCCTGTAAATACAGATGGAGTGTTGTTGTTTCAATAAAAAGATTTTTGTTTTTAAAAGACTGGGGCAGATACCCACACATCCTCAGTGGCACAGACTCAGCCGATGTGAAAACCCTGCTGCTATCAAAACTAAAATGGATTCCATTAGCAGCAGTATGGACGCCATCACTCGCAAACTGGAGAGGCCTGATGGTCAACTCCAGGCGGACGAGCAGCACCTCCCTGTGGTTGAGGATACTGTATCTTCTCGAGATGACACACTCCTTAATATGGAGAAAGTCCTCAAAGTTATGAGGATCTAGAGGCACATTCCAGCCGCAATAATCTTGGCATCTTATGGGTAACTGAATTCACAAATAAGGGCAAGCGGGAGGATTACGTGGTGAAGATTTTAATTGCTCTTTTTGGAGCGGTCCCTCTTTTGTGGTTATTCGTCATAGAACAGGCGCACTACACCATGTTGGCTCGACCCGAACCAGGAGCCCAGCACACCCGATTGTTGCTAGACTCCTTCATTTTTTAGATTTTGATACTGCTCTTAGGAAGGCCAGGGAGAAACGTACTCGATGGCTATGAAATCACTATATTCCTAGACCTTACTGCAACGGTCGAGGAGGCGCATTGCAAGTTTATTGTGGTTATACAGAAGCTACGACAGAATGTTATTTCTGATCTCTATGATATGCTATACCCTGCCCACCTTCGAATCTCCATACAAGGAATTATCTTCACCAGCCTTCAGCATGCCACAGTCCTTTTACGCAAACATCCTGTCCATCATCCTGTCTTGGCGTCATCCGCTGATTTTTCAACATACCGCCTCACTATCTGCACACTTGGACTAAAAATTGTATCCACTACACAGGGCCTGTGTCGATCTTCTTGGGACCTGGACATGGGTTGATGTTGCCACTCAGAGATTTCTTACGCCTTCCTCTGTCATTTGCTGAGACCATCACTTCACAAGCTCTTTCCCCTTGGAGAGGCTATGCTTGATCTCCCATTAAGCCCTCGGCCTGACAAGGATGACTATCTCCCTAGTTGTACCCTGTAGGTTACCCCTCAATATGGTTGATTGGTTTACTCTTTCGTTCTACCTGAACAGCTTGATGGGTTGTTCTGTATTCCAATTTTTGGGTTACATGGGGTGGCTTGGTATGTTTCCTGACAGGGTTGGTGGGCATATTTTCTGTCAGTGTTAATGGCTTGCTATACTTCTCTTCCACATGCCGGTATGACTACTACTTTGCGAGATGGTTCTACCCTTCCTCATACATTCTATACCCGCATCACATGGAATGTATGTGGTATAAGTGACCGGCGTAAGCATAGACCTATACTATCCTATTTAGACAGGCATGGTATACACATAGCTCTGTTGTAACTGTCTCATCTGGCCCCTTCTAACCACTCATCATTGACTGGGAAATAGACATCCTACAGGGTATTTTCCTCCTACTCATCTTATGCACATAGTACTGTTATACTAGTTTGTAAGGGTGTACCGTATTACATGCATTGGTCCCTGAGTGATGACCGGGGTAGATACGTGTTAATGTGGGTCAAATACCAGTGACCCTGCTGTTTTTGACTGCCTGTGGGGCCAAATCGCATCCATGCAACCGTCTCTGTTGCTTTTGGGGGGCCGAGGGGAATTCAATTGTGTTATCGCTGAGGGTGTGGATCAGTCGCACGTGGTGCCCATTTATCCTAGTAGTGCCTCACACCACCTTCATATCATGGGGGACCATGAGCCGAGAGATATGGAGAATTTCGGACCCACATGCCAGAGAAGGTACCTCTTATTCTGGGAACATGGGAGTTGGTCCCGTTAGGACTACTGGATAGCTTCTAGAGGGATGAGATGCTGGGCGTAGGACGTTACACATCTGGCTCATACTCTTTCTGATTACTCCTTTGTATTGCTTGCACTGTCTATTCCTTCACAGGTACCACTAGGAGTTAACTGGTGAATTTCTCCACTCACATGGTTAGGCCATCAATTTATAGAAGAGCTAGGTCAGGACATCTCCAAACTCTTTCACCGCAATGAAGGACCTGTGCCGTTAACTGGGAGAGTATGGGAGGCCTTCATGGTCACCATACAAGGGTTGTGTTTTGCTAAGACTGGGGTCGGTGGGGGAGTTGTGTTCCCTGAGGAATCACCTATCCTGCTTGGAGAAGGATCTTAAGTATTTAGAAACTCAGCTGGCCTCAGCTGTGAATCCCCTGCCAGCCCAGAAATTTAAGCCAGCGTTTTTAGAGTATCATGAGGTGACCACTCTGGAGTGACATTTTTGGGGTCAATATGTGTAAGAGAGTAGGTTTTTCGACTTTAGTGTGGCTGTGGGCCTGCTAATCAGACCCACAGCCCAGCTCTTCTCTCTCTAAATTGATATCATGTACTTTAGGTACATACCTGATTGGGTATTGGGTCACCTCTGTGAGCCCCTGTATGGTGTACCATAGGTGCATCCAAGGCCTACCAGGGGCTGCAGCATGTATTATGCCACAACTGGCTGGCCATCCAAACTGCCACCACAAGCTGATCACTCAGCTTGGGTAAGGTGGTGTAATCACCCCTTACTTATATATAGTATCTCTATATCTGCCTTATATATAGACACATAGTAACCTATACGTCACTCCTATGGCAGGCCTTAACAATCCTGGAGGCAGAGTGCTTGGTTTTATGTGAGAGGGTGCCCTGGCATGAGCTGAGCCCCTCTGCAGCTTTCGGAACCATGTCCTTATAGCTGTTCTATGATATACCCATACCATATACTCTTAAGTGCATTATAATCCTCGCGGTTAATGCTAACTTTGGTTTGGCTTTATCAAAACATGTCATGTAAGGTGTCAAACACTTTGGAATACTACCCCCCACCAATTCTGGCGGCGGGGTAGCATTCCACCCTTCTAGAGGGAAAAGACATGTATGTTACTGCTTTACCCGGTTAAAGTTAAACAGAGCCTCAGCATCGCAAAATGGATGCTGATGTCACAGACACAAGTCTGACCTCCTGCAGCTGGGGGAAACTCCAGCAAGGGAACCCTGGACAATAGGTTTCCTGTCAAGGGAGGTGCTAGCACCTACCCAGACAACCTGTAGTGTATTGGGGCAGGGTGGGTTGAATGGAAAAATGCTTTTCCAGACGCTGCCTGGGGCACACAAGGTGCTCCATGCATAGCCCGGTTCAAACCAGTTGCTGGGGCACTCCAGCCCCGCTTTGGCGCGAAACTGGACAAAGGGAAAGGGGTGTAACTACCCCCTTCTCAGGTCCGCCCATAGGAGGGACCTAGTAGGTAATCCGGCCCATTTTCTTAGTATAAAGATAGGTGCTGTGTCCCCAGGACTTTAGATAATCCTGGAACGAAACTCTGAAACGAAACTCTTGGACCTTCGACGTTCTATTCCGACTAGAAGACTGAAGACATCTCCCTTGTGGTCAAGGAGTGACCACCCTGTGCAAACAGACAACACCAGTAACTTGCCGGTCTGCTTTGTCGACGCTCCCGGCGGATCCCAAAGACTCAGCAACTCAGGAACTGGACTCTCAGACTTCTCTGACTCCGACCCACACCCACAGCAAAGCTGAGACCTGTGGCGGACACGAGAGATGTGGGACCGGACACCCTGGACATCCTGTATTTTGCTAACAGTGCAACTACCGAGGCAACCTCACAGTTGTGCATTGGGGTACAAGAAGCCCCAGACCCGAGCGCCATTTGCATCGAAGCTCAGCCCTCCACACTCCACGAGTGCCGCGTGTGCCCGCTCTTGCATTTCAGCTCAACGCGTCTTCCCGGTTGCTAGCCCGCTGGCTAGTGAGCCCTCTGAAGACAAACCTTTGAAACTGAACTGCTTTCCTGGTTGCTCCAGGCTTGCTCCAGCTTCCCTACAAAGGAGAAGCTCCCCAGACCTTGCTGGTCTGACTTGAAGCCAATCTTACCTTCCTACGTGGATTGCGTTTGCCAAGGTTTGTTGGGTCCAATCCGGATACCGACACCACAGTCAACTAGATCATTCGTGGGACAGCTCGAATCCAGCTCCTGGTCATCGTGGACACCTCCTGGTCCTCGTGGCTGCAGAGACAAGCTTCACCTCTTCACCTGATTTCATAGCGACATTGCCTGGTTCCTTCCTGGTCACTGGCTAGTGACCCAGACTCTGTCCCCTCTGCTTTCAGGTTCTTCAGTTCTTCGATCCACCCTTGGATCCACCCGGACACTCTTCCTTTGGCTGCCTGCAGCACTTCTTTTGCAGATCTCCATTGAAAGCATTGACGAAACCCGACACGAAAAGACACCTATGCACCCGGCTTCCCTGGGTGAGGTAACTCGAGTACTCCGGTGCTCCCATGGGTATTGACTCTCCAAGTGTCCTAGTTTAAAGGGGTTTCGCCGTAGTCCATCCGGAAGTGCCCTAAAACAGTAACTTTGTTACTTCTTTGTTCTCCATTATAAGTCAATGGTAACTCACGACTGTATCTAGACACTGCACGCGTCTCCTGTGGGTCTCCTACTTCCTAACCTTTGGTTGTCTAGAGTAGCCCCAGCGATTCCCTAGGCTCTAGGCCTATTCACTATTTCTGAAGTGGTTCTTACACCACTTACTTAGTATATGGTTTGTGAGGCCCCTAGGGCAAAACTGTATTTGTGCAACTTATCATATGCTAATTGAGTAACTTGTGATGTACTTCGATCTCTGACCTCATAAAGAGTGCAGAGGGGTTGTGTTAGAAATAAATACATATATATTTTATATATACTTTGTGTGGTGTACTTTCATTTGGTATTCAAGGGATTATAATTGGTAAAACAGCTTGCTTTACATGCTCTCTGAAGTCTTAGCCTATGACTGCTGGTCCATGCTACCACTAGGATAGCTTGTCTATAAGGTTGACTTTACAACCAACATCAATTAGGGTCGTTTAGACTGGTGCAAGGTGCCCACTACAATAGTGGACCTCATGTGCCAGGCTAACTTCTCACATTGGTGGCAGCAGTGGGATAAGAGCTTGCTGTTGTTTTACCATATAATCTTAAGATATCATTTCTTATAATACTTTAAGTTCTACTGAACTTAGTAGTTGTAGAGGAAAGGGCTTAGCACACCCTGACTACAACTCCTAGAGAAGTTCTAGTAGGAAACCATTTAGTGTAGGTAGGTGCACACACCACACCTCACTAGAAAATGTCCTTGGAAGCAGGCACTAGTGGACCTCTTCAAGAAGACACCCAGAGGGTGCCCTCTAAGTATGACTCATTCACTTTTAATGAGCTTAGAAGCCTGTGTGCAGTCAGAAAATTGAGACAAGGACAGAGTCCAACCTTTAACCACCTGGTAGATATCTTAGTGGCTCATGACATAGAAAACGCCTCAGACACAGATAACCATGGTAGTAGAGAGCGGGCAATCAATCCACAGAAGAGAATGCTGGATATGATCCAGCACTATCTGATGTGGAGGTGGATGCTGACCAGGAGGAGGTTCATGAACCTATCCTGGGCAACACAGGACTATCTGGAGATGGAGAAGGCCTTGGTGGGCCCCCTCTTCATCTTCCAAGTAGGCCTAACCATAGGCACAAAAGGCCCAGGTGACTGCCCAGTGGCTCTGAGCATTCTGATGACTCAGTAGGGTCTGATACCTCTGCTCTAAGGAGGATGACTTCCCTTGAGAGGAGGGAGCATAAAGCTAGGATGAAGGAAGTAAATCTTAGGATCAAGAGGCAAGAAATTGCCCTTGCAAAAGATACCCTGGCTCTTGAAAGAGAGAAGAAATTAAGTGGGTTAGAACCCACTGGTGGCAGCAATATACCTACAGATAGGGAAAGGTCTCATGACCATAGAAACCTGAATACGATTGTCCCTCCCTATAAGGTTGGGGATGACATCCACAAATGGATAACTGCTTTGGAGAGGACTTGCAAAGTACAGCAGGTACCCAAAGTCAGTGGGCAGCAATCTTATGGCTCTCCTTCGCAGACAAAGGTAGAGATAAGCTCCTGACAGTAAGTGAACAGGATGCTGACAACTACTATGTCCTGAAGAGTGCTCTGATAGATGGGTTTGGCTTACCACTGAGCAGTACAGGTTGCTGTTCAGAGATACCCAGAAGACACAGACTCAGGACTGGACTGATTTTGTAGATTGTGCTACTAAGGCTCTGGAAGGCTGGTTGCTGGGCAGTAAGGTTAATGACTATACAGGAGTGTATAATTTGATCATGAGAGAACAAATACTTAACAACTGTCAGAACCAGTTATTGCATCAACACCTGATTGACTCTGATCTGACCTCTCCCCAAGAATTGGGAAAGAATGCAGACAAATGGGTCAGAACCAGGGTGAAGCAGAATGTTCAAAACTAAGGTGGTGATCAGAAGAAGCAAGACCAAAAGAGTGGGGAGAAAGCAAAAGACCAGAAGTCTTCTCAAGGTCCCCAAAAAGCTTCTAATGGTGGGGGTTCCCAACCTGCAAAATAGAAAGAAGGTCCAAAGAAACCATGGTGCAAAGTATGAAAGGTAAAAAGTCACTGGACCAGTATTGCACTAAGAAGGAGGCAGCTACAGCCACCATTGCCCCTAAGGCAACTGTTCCCCCTAGTACAGCTAATAGTGGTGGTTCTCAACAGAAGGGTGTAGTAGGGTTAACCCTGGGAACTGAGATGGATTCTGGCCTAGTCAGGATACCAACTCAAGCTGTTCTTGTCTGTGATGTGGACATGGCTATGTCCTCTACTGTGAGCCCCAGTAACTTGGGCAAGTACAGACAGACGCCTATAATTAATAACAAAGTGGCTCAGGCCTACAGGGACACATGTGCCAGTGTCACCATGGTGACGCCCAACTTTGTGGACCCTGGACAGTTCATACTAGGTGAAAATTACCTGGTGACAAATGCAAGCAATGTCACTACCACCCATAGTATGGCGATTGTTAATTTCTCCTGGGGAGGGGTAAATGGCCTCAAAAGAGTTATTGTTAGTTCAGACCTCCCTGTAGAATATTTTCTTGCCAATGACCTAGAATCTTCAGTCTGGTCTGAAGTGGAGTATAGGACTCATGAAGAGATGTTAGGTATATCAGCACATGTCCTTGCTGTGACCAGGTCACAGGCCAAAAGGTGCCACACTAAACAGGCCCTGGACCCTGCAAATATGGACCAGTTGCCTACCAGGAGGAGAAGCAGTAGGGTTAAGGCAGTGCCTTCCCCCTTGCCTCAGGATGAGGATCAGCCTTCGAAGGAAGCTGATTGTGAGACCCAAGAAGGAACTGTCCTAGAAGAGCTTGAGCCTGATCAGGTTGAGTTTCTTGGGACAGGGGGACCTTCAAGGGCAGATCTGAGGCAGGTGCAGTTGGACTGCCCTTCTCTTGAACCCCTCAGACAGCAAGCTGCTGCTGAGGCTTCTGGGAATGCTAATGGAACCCATAGAGTGTATTGGGATGAAGGGCTCCTGTATTCAGAGGCTAGAGACCCCAAGCCTGGTGCTTCCAGGAGGTTGGTCATACATTTGGCATTCAGGGGCATCCTTCTTACATTAGCCCATGATATTCCCTTAGCAGGACATCTTGGCCAGAACAAGACTTGGGACAGGCTTGTCCCTCACTTTCACTGGCCCCACATGTCAGAAGATACCAAGGAGTTTTGTCGCTCCTGTGTCACCTGCCAAGCCAGTGGCAAATCAGGTGGCACCACAAAGGCCCCCCTAATACCACTACCTGTGGTGGGGGTTCCCTTTGAGAGAGTTGGGATAGACATTGTTGGTCCAATGGATCCCCAAACAGCATCTGGGAAAAAGGTTTATTCTGGTGGTAGTGGATCATGCCACCAGATACCCGGAAGCTATTCCACTAAGGACCACAACAGCACCTGTTGTGGCAAGAGCCCTCCTGGGAGTTTTCTCAAGAGTGGGTTTTCCGAAGGAGGTTGTCTCAGACAGAGGTGCAAACTTTATGTCTGGATATTTGACTGCTATGTGGAAAGAGTGTGGAGTGAACTACAAGTTCACCACACCCTACCATCCACAGTGCAATGGTCTGGTTGAAAGATTTAACAAGACCTTAAAGGACATGATCAAGGGTTTATCTGAAAAGCTTAGGCGAAGATGGGAAATCCTTCTGCCCTGCCTTTTGTTTGCTTATAGAGAGGTCCCACAGAACGGGGTCGGCTACAGCCCTTTTGAACTTCTGTTTGGGCACCCTGTAAGAGGACCCCTTTGTCTGGTGAAGGAAGGATGGGAGTTACCTCTCAAAAAGCCTAAACAAGACATTGTGGATTATGCACTTGGTCTCCGCTCCAGGATGGCTGAGTATATGAAAAAGTAATCCAAAAACCTTGAGGCTAGCAACGAACTCCAAAAAGCCTGGCATGACCAAAAGGCTGTGCGGACTGTTTACCAGCCAGGGCAGAAAGTGTGGGTGTTGGAGCCAGTGGCCCCAGCAGCACTCCAAGACAAATGGTCTGGACCCCACACTGTTGTTGAACAGAAGGGAGAGGTAACCAATTTGGTTGATCTTGGAACTCCCAGGAGCCCCCACTGGGTGCTTCATGTCAACAGATTGAAACCATATGTTGACAGGGCAGACATGGGCTTGCTCATGGCTTCAGATGAGGGACAGGAGGAAGAGAGTGAGCCTCTCCCAGACCTGCTTTCTCAGAACCCTGATGATGGATCAGTTGATGGTGTAGCCTTGGCAGGCAGCCTCACTGATCAGCAACAGAGGGACTGCAGACAAGTTCTCCAGTCCTACAGACATATGTTTTCACTGACTCCAAGTCAGACTAGCTGGTGCACCCATGAGGTGGACACTGGTGACAACCTGCCTGTGAAGAGTAAAATCTACAGGCAACCTGATCATGTTAGGGACTGTATCAGGACAGAGGTCCAACAGATGTTGGAGTTGGGAGTCATTGAGCCCTCAGAGAGCCCTTGGACCAGTCCAGTAGTCCTGGTGCCTAAACCTCACACCCAAGTTGGTAAGAGAGAGATGAGGTTTTGCGTGGATTACAGAGGCCTCAATGCTGTCACTAGGACAGATGCCCACCCAATACCAGGAGCAGATGAGCTCATTGACAGATTGGCTTCTGCCAAGTTTTTGAGTACATTTGACTTGACAGCTGGCTACTGGCAGATCAGACTAGCTGATGATGCAAAAGCCAAAACAGCATTTTCAACCCCAGGAGGACATTATCAATTTGTGGTAATGCCATTTGGTCTGAAAAATGCACCTGCCACATTCCAAAGGTTGGTGAACCAAGTCCTCTCAGGTCTGGATGACTACTGTGCAGCTTATCTTGATGATATTGCTGTCTTTAGCTCCACTTGGGAAGATTACCTGATCCACCTGAAGAATGTTTTGGAGGCCCTGCAGAAGGCAGGACTAACTATCAAGGCTAGCAAGTGCCAGTATACCTAGGTCACCTGGTAGGTGGAGGTCAGGTTCAACCATTGGAGAGCAAGATCCAGACCATAAAGGACTGGACTCCTCCCACCACCCAGACACATGTCAGAGCTTTCTTGGGCCTGTCTGGGTACTACAGGAAGTTTGTTAAGAACTATGGATCCATTGTGACTCCTCTTAATGGGACTCTTATGTGAGAGGAATTGTACCTGGACGCCGCCATTAGCTGACGAAGTGTACTGGGAAACCGCCATCCAGCCTTGCAGCCTCCCCGTGTCCCAGGAGGGATTGACCGCCATATCGCCGCTCAACAACTTGCAGCACCCGCTTCGCGGGTGCCGCTGCGCGGCGTTTGGTGTGGGGTTGAGGCAGCAGGAGCGCCGGAGAGCATCCGGTAGGAAGAGAGAACTGCGTGAGGTAACTGTGGGCGCGCGCCGCAGGGACTCCATAGACCAGGAGTCCCCGCGCTGCACAGGTGTGCACGGCCGCGCCCCCAGCAAGACACGCCCCCGGCTGCAACGCCTCCTTTAAGAACAGCGCACTACCGCTCAGCGGGACGCGAGCGGGACGCCGAGCGAAGCCCGGGCAAAGGGCGGGCCCTCTGTGGCCCTCAGAGGCCAGAAGAGGCCGGGCTGGGTCGCCCCCCTAACATTCGCCAATCGCATTTTGCATAACAGGCATTATATCTGGACTTACTTACATCAGTCAAACCCATTCACTGTTTTTGCACTTTGCATGGTAGACTATGAGGAAGACGGCCAAGAAGTCAAAGATGCCCATCTTAAGATCAAGCACAAAATCTAAAATGGATCTGCCTCCGCCTTTACCAACTTTAACCGCTATCGACAAGATGCTCCAACAAACCATAGGGGCGGTTTCAAACGCCATCGCAAACACTGAAAGAAGGATGTCACTACCACCCGTGATCGTTGTCCAAGAAACCCAGGAATCCCTTATTAATCTATCTGAAGCTTCCCGAGATTTGGAAGAGGAAATTGAAACTAGCCTGCCCCTCACCCCCTCTTCTTTCGTCGACCTCCCTTGTGCCCAGGTGCCCGACGAAATTTGTAGTGAGAGAACTGGTGAACAAACAAAGAACCATAATAAGAATTTAAATATTACAGATAAAACCTCGTATAAGGAAGGCCCGAAATGTGGGGGCAAAAAAGGATCACTAAAATCTAGAAATCATAATTTGGTAACGCCTGTAAATCCAACTACACCAGGAATACCCTGTTGGATCACCAACATGGTGGCTGACCTCAAAACGGACCTGGAGCACTCCATTACTGTGCTGATAAAACCCCTCATAGCCAAAGTCGATAGATTAACATCACTCGTAAATAATAAGGGGTTCGGCTCGAAAGTCCAATTAGCACAAGAAGGTGGCCCAGCAAAACAGAATGAGGCCATAACTAAAAGACTAACCAAAGATAAGGCCGCTACAACACCGGACACGGCACCAAAGATCTCCAACAGAGGCACACAAATAAGTACCAAAGATACACAAAAGGCTGCTACCACACCGAATACAGGCAAAAATAAAAAACAAACAATTACTGAAAATAATAAACCACCCCCTGGACCCTCTCAAACATTGGAAGGAAACACCGCTCAAACCCCCAAAGCGAACCCGAAGACCAATGCGACTCCTCCTACAACAGCTATTAAAGAGCACAAAACAGCAACTCGCTTCAGGACAATTAACCTCCCGCCTGAAGCATTACCCTTTGTAGTGGTTTTAACAGGAGTCCCACCTTTAAGGGAGGGCCAACGGGAATCACAAGTAGAGCTAAAAAACAAATGTGCACAGTGGTTAGAAATACATAGACCACTGCCCCCCAATATCCATGGGGAAATCCTTTCAGTAAGAAGGGGGGAGTGGATCGGCAAAGGCACCAAGACTATAGCAGGGGACATAATCACGGTGAACTTCAGGGATATGGCAGCAGTCAACTTTATCTGTAATGCCCCGCCGAGCTATACCCGCTCACAAATTCATCCGGTACATTTATCCTACTTTTACCCTTTCGCATTTCAAAGACCCAGGCAGAGCAACAGACCACCACCGACTAGAACACCCAATATGGGCCCCCAATATGGACCACCCCAGTGGCAAAGGCCAAACTTTGTTGTTCCAAATTATGACTCCTTTTTAATGCAGCATGCACACTGGAACAGGTTCAGCACACTTGAAGAGGTCGACTGACAGGGATGGGATAAACAACCCCCTATGATCGCAAGGCGGAAGGAGGTAAGCACACTCTCAACAGGAATGAGAATGGGGGCAGGAAAGGGACCAGAACCCGTGCCCAGTAATGGAGGCAGTACCAAATCGACGAACCCGAGCTGGGGAAAAGGAGAGCGGATAAATCCCCCAAAATATAGGACCACTGCTAAACAGAGTAGATTAGCTGCTTCTGGCAGTATACAGCCCAGCCCTGTCACTTCATCGGAAGCGGGAAAACATGCAATGCTCCCATCAGGAGACCCAAAAGGAACTCCAAAGGAAATGACCCAAGAAAACTTACAAATTGTATCCTGGAACATTGAAGGATTAGCGGCCACATTTGAATCCCAGGAATGGCTCAGCTATATAACCAAATTCCAAATCATATGCCTGCAAGAAACCTGGGCTACCGAACTAAATGTTTACAGCTTGGATGGCTATAAAAGTTTTCTTGTCCCAGCTAAAAAATCATACTCGGGGAGAGCCAGCGGAGGACTTGTTATATATGTCAATCTAGACATTAAGGGCACCTGGTCCAATATTAAATGGGCCTCATATAACCTCCAAGTATTAAGGTTCGGCTCACCAAGACTAACCTTTTGTCTAGTCAACTGGTACAATGCTCCTGGAACGACGGATAAGGGAACAGCCGTAAATGAGCTGGAAGCCTGCCTAAGAAATTTGAATTTTTTAAATAAGACACCAAACCTCCCAAGCTTAATACTAATGGGAGATTTTAACTGCCACCTTTGTGACAAACTAAAACCCTTCAACAAAGACTGGTCAAGATGCACCATAATGAAAGGCCCACACTTCATTCACTCAAAAGAGGGATGGGACTTAGAGAGGCTAACGAAAAGGCATAACCTGACTCAAACTCTAGACCTTGTTGTGCTGGGCGAAAAAGGGGAACTAACCCCAACATACAAAGGAAGAGGTTGCCACTCCTACATTGACTTTGTTTTAGTCTCTCCCATATTAAAAAGAAACATCAGCAATACTTTTATAGAGGCCAGCAGCTTTAGTGACCACAACCCGGTCATTATCACAATTGGAGGTTTTGATTTTAACTCGTGTCTAAAGAGACCTGACATCATGGAAAAAGCAGTGGATCAGGGAAGAAGAATCAAATGGGCCAAAATTGATGGGGACAGATTTTACAAACAATTACTAACAGAGGCCTCAGAAGCAATAGACAAATGCCTTGATCCAAGTGTGGTTGGCGTTCTGGTGGTCAGGGCATTCGAAGAAATTGCGCAACATGTAAATAACTCCCTAAAGTCTACTGGGTCTAATAAAACGTCCTCAAATCCCCGCTGGTTTGATTCGAATTGCACCAAGGCGCTTAAAAAACTGAAGGATAGCCTCCACTCCAAACCAAGGGATAAGATAATGGTGGCACAGAACAGAGCTGAATATAATAAAGCTCTGAAGAAACGTAAGCAAAGCCTACAAAATCAAGCCTGGGAAGATCTAAGGGACGCCGCGGAAAGGAAAGACTCCGCAAGTTTCTGGAAAGTGATTAATTCCCCATGTTTCCAGGACCAAGGGGCACCAAAAATTATGAACATCATTCTGCCGGAACAATGGCAGAACCACTTTCAGAGCCTATACAATCACTCAAGTCACCTAACTCTGGAGGATGCACCTAGGGGTTTTCAGCCGGCCAAGTTAGACTTTTCCCTGAAAGAAGTCGAAATGGGAATAGCAGGGCTCAGTAAAAACAAGGCACCGGGTCCGGACGGAATTCCACCAGACCTATTCCTAAGCAGACCTGATCTATGGGCGCCTTGCTTACCAGGGTATTAAACGAGGCAGTGGTGGCAGGTCTGCCTCAGTCCTGGTCAACGGCGACCATAGTTCCCATTTACAAAAAAGGGAACCGTGATGACCCTCAATGCTACCGACCCATTTCTCTAATTGATGTGACAGCAAAGGTATTGGGGCGAGTCATTCTACAGCGGCTGCAAGACTGGGCCGAGGAGCACCAAGTCCTCTTGGAAATCCAATATGGCTTCAGGAAAGGTAGATCTACCACCGATCAATGCCTAAACTTATATCTCCTGATAGCTAAATATACCATCGCCGGGAAGGGGTCCATTCACATGGGGTTTATGGACCTTTCAGCGGCTTTCGACCGTGTAAATAGAAGAAAGCTTTGGTCCATGCTGTTAGAACTAGGAGTGGATCAACCACTAGTCGACACCCTGCAAAATCTCCACCGGAACACCACCGCAAGTGTGAGATACAACCAAGAGGGAAAAAAGACCGACCCCTTCACCTGCACTAGTGGAGTAAGGCAGGGATGTATCCTCGCGCCCTTTCTTTTTTCTATCTATATTAACTCGCTGGAAAAAGACCTCCTCAAACTTAAGGTGGACTCACCCCAAATCGGTCATCGTGCGGTGCCTGTACTACTCTACGCCGATGACGTGGTTTTGCTTGCCAGAACCCCTTTAGGATTGCAAAAACTGATTGACGGGTTCGTCACGTTCATGGACAAATTGGACCTGGCGACAAACCTGGAAAAATCCTATATTATGTCATCAGGGCAACTGACAAAAGGGAACTTCACCTATCACATTGGGTCACACAAAATAGACCAGGTCAAGACCTTTTCATACCTGGGGGTACTATTCGATCACCACCTTACCTTTAAACCTCTGGTAGAAAAGCATTCTATGAAACTGGCAGCTTCAGTAGGAGCCATCATGGGGTACGGGCAAAGACTAGGAAAATGGTCTCCAGAACAAATACTGAACTTGTACAGGTCAATTTGCTGTGCGAAAGTATCCTATGGGGCAGAAGTGTGGGGCTTTCTGGATAATAAAGTACAGCAGATCCAGACAGAAGAAAACAAATTCTTGAGAAGAATTTTGAAAGTGCCCCAGAGTGTATCGGCCCACATCATCCACGAAGAAGTGGGAGAAACCTTTATAGAAGACAGGATCAAAATCAAACCTCTCCTGGCATGGGTCAAAGTATGGACCAACCCAGATGCGGCCCTAACAAGACAAATTATATTGGACTGCCTCAAAAGAGACAAAGGTCAAACCATCCCCTGGCTGAAATATGTCAAGAAATCATTAGCAGAGATTGATTGTATCAACTTCTTCACATCCCCAGACTCTCTAACACCTGAAAGCAAGGCCCTTGTGAAAAAACTCTTTCCGGCACAGCTTAAGTTATCTAGGGCAAAAAAAGAAAACCATAAACCCACTAATCTTTCTTATAATGAACTCACAGCGAAGCACGGCATGGAACCTTATTTAAGGGTCATGTATAACGCCCAGGATCGCTACGTCATGACCCGTTTCAGATTTAACATGCTCCATCACCTCTTTGCGGTCCCGGCTGGGTTCACTCACACAGTGGAGGAGAAGGGTACCTGCGGCTGCGACCACAGGTCTCCGCAGGATACCCTTCACTTTGTCTTACTGTGCCCATTTTATACCGTCCCAAGACGCAAGTTCTTAGTGGGGATTTTGAAAGACTTAAAGTTTAAACATGCAAGACTGGCCCTGAGGTTCTTACAGGAAGCGGAGGATGCTTATACCCTTTTTTGCACCATAAATTTTATTCGGATGGCAATACGACTAAGGAACACTAGAGAAACTGGCCCCTAACATTTCTCGTCCCCATGAACATTTAAATTCAGGATCCCCTGGTCTTTTCATAGTGTCAAATAATCTTAACATTTATAACTTTTTAAATGGAAAATCATTATCGTTTTTAAATATTTTGTGTGTACTTTGTATTTTTGCTTTTATGGTGTCTTTTTAGGAACCGAATAAAGATTACAAATTGAAATTGACTCCTCTTAATGACTTAACGTCCACGAAAATGCCAAAGATAGTTCAGTGGACAGTAAGCTGTCAAAAGGCATTTGATGACCTGAAGCAGGCCATGTGCACTGCACCTATTCTGCAAAGTCCAGACTACTCCAAAGAATTCATTGTCCAAACAGATGCTTCTGCGTTGGGTGTAGGAGCTGTTCTTTCACAACTGAATAAAGATGGTCAAGACCAGCCAATAGCTTTGATTAGCATAAGGCTGACCCCTAGAGAGAAACGTTGCTCAGCTATTAAGAGGGAGGCCTTTGCTGTGGTTTGGGTCCTGAAAAAACTGAGGCCATACTTGTTTGGTACTCACTGCAAGATTCAGACAGACCATAAGCTCCTCTTGTGGCTAAATCAGATGAAGGGTGAAAATCCCAAACTGCTTAGGTGGTCCATTTCCCTACAGGGGATGGACTTTACAGTGGAACTTAGACCTGGGTCTGACCATGCCAATGCAGATGGACTCTCCAGATATTTCCACTTAGAACATGAAGACTCAACTGGTCAAGGTTAGTTTAACGTCCCTCCATTTGGGGTGGGGTTGTGCAGGAGAGTAGGGTCGGCCTCCTATGGTCACCCCCACTTTTTGCTGTGATTCTCTGGTTTTTCGACTTTAGTGTGGCTGTGGTCCTGCTAATCAGACCAAACAGGCACCACCAGTAACTTGCCGGTCTGCTTTGTCGACGCTCCCGACGGATCCCGAAGACTCAGCGACTTAGGAACTGGACTCTCAGACTTCTCTGACTCCGACCAACACCCACAGCAAAACTGAGACCCATGGCGGACACGAGAGACGTGGGACTGGACACCCTGGACATCCTGCATTTTGCTAACAGTGCAACTACCGAGGCACCCTCGCACTTGTGCATTGGGGTACGAGAAGCCCCAGACCCGAGCGACATTTGCACCTGAGCTCAGCCCTCCACACTCCACGAGTGCCGCATGGGCCCGCTCTTGCATTTCAGCTCAATGCGTCTTCCCGGTTGCTAGCCCGCTGGCTAGTGAGTCCTCTGAAGACGAACCTTTGAAACTAAACTGCTTTCCTGGTTGCTCCAGCTTCCCTACAAAGGAGAAGCTCCACAGACCTTGCTGGTCAGACTTGAAGCCAATCTTCCCTTCCTGCGTGGATTGTGTTTGCCAAGGATTGTTGGGTCCAATCCAGATACCGACACAGCAGTCAACTAGATACTTTGTGGGGCAGCTCGAATCAAGCTCCTGGTCGTTGTGGACACCTCCTGGTCCTCGTGGCTGCAGAGACAAGCTTCACCTCTTCACCTGATTTCATCGCGACATTGCCTGGTTCCTTCCTGGTCACTGGCTAGTGACCCAGACTCTGTCCCCTATGCTGAAGGTCAGCAGGTCTTGGTTCTGCCGTAGGTGGACGGGGAGGGTGTTCCAGGTCTTGGCGGTGAGGTTGGAGAATGATCTGCCGCCGCATGGGATCCTACTTGGAAGATGGGTTCCTACTTGGAGGATGTAGCATTGAGTAGGCTTAGCAACACACAGCGCACTTTCCTTGAACATGATTTTACCTATAGAGGTCAGGGAGGCCCTACAGCAGTTACAGTCCCGTAGAGCACCGGGGCCCGATGGTCTATCTGCTGAATTTTATAAGGTTTATGCAGATATCTTGGCTTTGGTCCTCTTATGATCCTCTCTGGTCTGCCCGACTAGTCGGATTATATCCCCAGACGCTCCACCGCCTACAACTTACGAACTCTGTTTGCAGTGCTGCAGGATATTGATCCAGACCTGGCAGCAGTGAAGGTCTTCTTGGACACTACAAACGTGTTCAACTCTCTTGAATGGGACTACCTGGAGGCCATTCTTCACCGGATGGGATTCCCCATCCCTTTCTGCCTTGCATTGCACTCCTCTATTCTCACCTCGTCACTACACAATTTCACCCACTTTGTAACTAGACTAGGTATGCAGCAGGGCTGCCTGTTATTGATTTTACTTTTTTGCTTTCATGGTTGAGCCGCTAACCTCAAAGTTGAGGCAGCACTAGTGCAACTATGTTCTACCCTACCCTAGGCGACACCTGTTAATTTCTCTTTACGCTGATGATATTACCTTATTCATTCAAGTCTGCACATCTTGAGGGAGTTTGTCCAGTTCAGCGGGTTGTCAGGCATTGTTATTGTTATTGTTATTTTAGATTTATATCGCGCCAAATCACCTACAGGTCTCTAGGCGCTCGGAAATCGATGGAATTTATACAATAACTTCATGCAACACAAAGAGGTAGTGCAGCAGCCAAGTTACATTGCACCCAGAACCTTTCCAAACAGCAATGTTTTTACGGACTTTCTGAACCGCAGGAGATTCACTTCTCTGCGTAGCCCCTCAGGCAGCTTATTCCATAGCTGAGGGACCAGCACTGAGAAGGCTCTCCCTCCCTTGGTTACCAGTTTGTACAGAGGGCAGACCAGCAACTGAGAATCAGAAGATCTGAGTGTTCTTTTTGGGCTATACACTTTCAGACGGTCTCCAATGTAAACAGGTGCATGGCCATAAATTGCCTAATGGGCCGTGCATAGACTCTTAAACTCTACCCTCTCTTTTATGGGGAGCCAATGCAGGCTCTGCAGTAGGGGAGAAGCCTTGGTCCTTCTGGGGAGTCTAAAAATCAATCGCGCCGCGTCGTTCATCACAACTTGCAGTCTATTAGTCAGAGTTTTGGGGAGGCCTAGATAAAGGGCATTCCCATAATCTATTCTTGAAATAATTGTCGCCGCTACAATTGTTCGCAACATGGACTGAGAGAGAACGGGGGCTAGCTTGCGTAACTGCCTGATGATATTCGTGCAGCTCCCAACAACAGAGGAGATTTGGCTGCCCATTGACAAGTCACAGTCCAGCTTAATCCCCAAGCGCTTTACATTTGCGCTCGGCTTCGGAGTTGGCCCTAACTCCTGTGGCCAGTAGAGATAGCTCCAAGATGAGGTGGTAGATGGAATTACCAATAGCTCGGTCTTGTCCGGATTGATCTTCAGCAGATTTCCAGTCATCCACCCAACCGTATACCTCAAGATATTCTGCGCTTGGGACTGCGCGGCCTCTGTGTTATCGATACTCAGTACAAGCTGAGTATCATCAGCGTAGTTGAAAACTCTGCAGCCCATATTGGCCAGAGATGCAATCAGAGGTTGTAGGTAAAGATTAAACAGTAGTGGGGACAATGCGGAGCCCTGTGGCACCCCATACTCTAAGGTCCCCACATCTGATATCAAATCCCCCAATTGTATTCTCTGTGTCCTTCCCAAAAGAAAGGATTGCAGCCAATTAAAAGTCAAGCCTTTGACCCCAAAGTCGTCCAGTCTTTCCAGGAGCAGGGCATGGCTGACAGTATCGAACGCCGCTGACAGATCTAAAAGAATCAGGGCGCTCGGTTTCATAATGTCAGCCATGCCTCTTAATTCATCCAGCACCGAGAGCATCACCAGCTCGGTGCTGTGATGTGCTCGAAACCCTGCCTGTCGCTCGTGGAGTAGACAATGAGACTCCAAGTGAAGAGATAGAGACTTCAGGACATGCTGTTCTAGAATCTTAGAAAGAAAGGGCAGCTGGGAGATTGGTCTATAGTTCTTCAAGACCGTAGGGTCCGCACCGGGTTTCTTCAACAGGGGCCTAACTCGCGCTTCCTTAAATTCAACAGGTATGTACCCCGTTTCTAGTGATCTATTAAGGAGAGAGATAATGCGCTCCTCCAAAATGGGGCGTGCCACGCGAAATACACTAGGGGGGCACGGGTCTGCAGGGGAACCAGATTTAGTCTACCCATCAATTGCTCCAAACTCAGCACATCTATCTCTGGGAACTCCACAATAGTACAATCAGTGGGATTATAGGGGTCAGGGTGTTGGACAAGCCTATTCACTGTATTACTTTTTATTTCCGAGATGATGTTCTCCACTTTTTCTAGGAAATATCCCTGAAAGGTATTACAATTTATAGTAATTTCTGAGCTTTCCGGTTTCTTGCTCAGCTCAGATAGGATTTTCAAGGTCTCTTTCTGGATATTCCCAGCCTTGTTTAAGCGAGACTCATAATGCTCCGCCTTTGCTTGCAGTATAAGTTTTTTATACATATGAAGGGAGACTTTATACTGATCCCTAGCTATGTCGTGTTTAGTTTTCCTCCAGGATCTCTCCGAAGCCCGGAGCTTCCTTTTATGTTCCCTCAGGAGCGGGGTGAACCATGGGGCTCCTTTGCCTGGTTCTTTAATGAGCTGTGTCCTTTCAGGTGCTATCTGATCGATAGCTTGACACAAGCTCCACGTTAAATCCGTGTATTCCAGGTCCAAGTTGCTTCCAGCACCAAAAGGTCGGGCCACTTTCGGAAATGTCTCGGTCAGGGTTTTTAAATCAACATCATTCCATTTACGGATTTTCCTAACTCCCCGAGACAAGTGACTTAAATGGCCATCAATGTGGACTTCACAGTTCACTAAATAATGGTCAGTCCATATACATGGTAGAACGTCTCTGAGAATCACGTTTGGATCTGAGGTCCATACAAGATCAAGGGTGTGACCCTTGATGTGTGTGGGTACTTCCACGAGTTGTTTGAAGCTCAAAGAAGACATTATGGTATCCAATTGGCGTGTAGCCAAATCCTTATGAGGATTTTCTCGTGCAGAGGTCAGACATAATGGGAGCAAATAGATCATTGAATAGTGGGGTAGAATTAGGTGGACAGTAGACCGAAAAGACTACCAGGCAAGAACTATTCAAGGTAATCTTTACCCCTAGCAGGTCAGATAGGTCCACTGTTTCTGACAATATTCTTCCTACTGACAGATTTTTTTTAAATAGGATCGCTACTCCCCCCCCCCCGTGCACTTCCTGCACGGTTGTGCCATATCGCATCATAGTTAATTGGGAGAGCCGCAATAATATCTGGTATGGAGTTATCACCCATCCAGGTCTCTGTGAGAGTCAGAACATCAATGTCATTATCCTGAAGCAGGGTATAAATCTCCACATAATGTTTATGGAGCGACCTAGTATTTAGACTGGCTAGCTTTAAAGGAGAGGGCTGGGCTCTAAGCTTGCCATTGTAGGGTCGTTTGATGGCATACTTATTCAGCTTTGCCAGAACTGCAAGGTCTGATAGCGGCTCACCGAGATCTAGTTGGAACAGCTCCTCCGACGAGTAAACTAGCCGGTGGCCAGAACACGGGTAGAAGGAAGAAATTAGCACAAAGCAAAATGACAAAACGCGAATTTAAAAAATGCTTGCAATAGCTCCTGCAATATCGCCCCTATGAGCGCGCTACGCTCTGCGCTGCTCCTTGTAGTTGCAGAGTAGTTTCCAGTGGCAGGCCGCCTGGTTTACCCGGTTTAAGTACCGGTCTAGCGTCCTTGGGACGACTAGACCGTGCAAAGCTTCTGGGCCTTCACCCCCCACCAAAGATGTCTGCCGCAGTGCTGCTCGAGGGAGAAAAGGACCCGCACATATCTCGTGCAGAGGTCAGACATAATGGGAGCAAATAGATCATTGAATAGTGGGGTAGAATTAGGTGGACAGTAGACCGACAAGACTACCAGGCAAGAATTATTCAAGGTAATCTTTACCCCTAGCAGGTCAGATAGGTCCACTGTTTCTGACAATATTCTTCCTACTGACAGATTTTTTTTAAATAGGATCGCTACTCCCCCCCCCGTGCACTTCCTGCACGGTTGTGCCATATCGCATCATAGTTAATTGGGAGAGCCGCAATAATATCTGGTATGGAGTTATCACCCATCCAGGTCTCTGTGAGAGTCAGAACATCAATGTCATTATCCTGAAGCAGGGTATAAATCTCCACATAATGTTTATGGAGCGACCTAGTATTTAGACTGGCTAGCTTTAAAGGAGAGGGCTGGGCTCTAAGCTTGCCATTGTAGGGTCGTTTGATGGCATACTTATTCAGCTTTGCCAGAACTGCAAGGTCTGATAGCGGCTCACCGTTATCTAGTTGGAACAGCTCCTCCGACGAGTAAACTATCCGGTGGCCAGGAGTCCTGGCCCCGGAGCCCGTCCGTGCGCGGAATGGGCGCAGACGGGCTGGACTCTGGCGTGACTCCGGCGATGCTCTGGCGAGCCCGCAGCGCGTGACCGCTGCGCGTCAGCATGACCGGTTTAAGTACCGGTCTAGCGTCCTTGTGACGACTAGACCGTGCAAAGTTTCTGGGCCTTCACCCCCCACCCAAGATGTCCGCCGCAGTGCTGCTCGAGGGAGAAAAGGACCCGCACCAAACACGGTGTATTTCAAGTTTTATAGTGCAAGTGAGTGGCCGATTTAAAAACAGGGTAGAAGGAAGAAATTAGCACAAAGCAAAATGATAAAACGGGAATTTAAAAAATGCTTGCAATAGCTCCTGCAATATCGCCCCTATGAGCGAGCTACGCTCTGCGCTGCTCCTTGTAGTTGCAGAGTAGTTTCCAGTGGCAGGCCGCCTGGTTTACCCGGTTTAAGTACCGGTCTAGATTCCTTGTGACGACTAGACCGTGCAAAGCTTCTGGGCCTTCACCCCCCACCCAAGATGTCCGCCGCAGTGCTGCTCGAGGGAGAAAAGGACCCGCACCAAACACAGTGTATTTCAAGTTTTATAGTGCAAGTGAGTGGCCGATTTAAAAACAGGGTAGAAGGAAGAAATTAGCACAAAGCAAAATGACAAAACGTGAATTTAAAAAATGCTTGCAATAGCTCCTGCAATATCGCCCCTATGAGCGCGCTACGCTCTGCGCTGCTCCTTGTAGTTGCAGAGTAGTTTCCAGTGGCAGGCCGCCTGGTTTACCCGGTTTAAGTACCGGTCTAGCGTCCTTGTGACGACTAGACCGTGCAAAGCTTCTGGGCCTTCACCCCCCACCCAAGATGTCCGCCGCAGTGCTGCTCGAGGGAGAAAAGGACCCGCACCAAACACGGTGTATTTCAAGTTTTATAGTGCAAGTGAGTGGCCGATTTAAAAACAGGGTAGAAGGAAGAAATTAGCACAAAGCAAAATGACAAAACGGGAATTTAAAAATGCTTGCAATAGCTCCTGCAATATCGCCCCTATGAGCGCGCTACGCTCTGCGCTGCTCCTTGTAGTTGCAGAGTAGTTTCCAGTGGCAGGCCGCCTGGTTTACCCGGTTTAAGTACCGGTCTAGCGTCCTTGTGACGACTAGACCGTGCAAAGCTTCTGGGCCTTCACCCCCCACCCAAGATGTCCGCCGCAGTGCTGCTCGAGGGAGAAAAGGACCCGCACCAAACACGGTGTATTTCAAGTTTTATAGTGCAAGTGAGTGGCCGATTTAAAAACAGGGTAGAAGGAAGAAATTAGCACAAAGCAAAATGACAAAACGGGAATTTAAAAAATGCTTGCAATAGCTCCTGCAATATCGCCCCTATGAGCGCGCTACGCTCTGCGCTGCTCCTTGTAGTTGCAGAGCAGTTTGCAGTGCATTCAGTTCAACAGGGAGAAATCCCAGCTCTTTCCCCTCGGATAGGCCACAATACCTTCAACCTGTACTTTCCTCTACGGTGGTGCCCGGCAGAACTTAAGTATCTGAGGATTTATGGTCTCCCAGGACAGGGAGGAAGTAAGCTTCTAATTTCTTTCTGCACTCACTCATCAAATCACCCGCTGTTTTTTTTTTTTTTGCCACTGTCTTTAGCTAGCTGTATCGCCCTAATGAAAATGGTGCTTCTGCCTAAGGTATTATATCTCTTTTTGAACATGACCTTCCTGCTGAAAAGGCCATTAAACTAAAAACACAATTCATTTGTTTTGCATCTGTGGAGAGACATTACTCTTTTAAGAGGTTCGGTTTGAAGCCCTGGACATGGTGCATTATTACCGGTGTGCTCAGGCTCACCATGCTGTTCACTTGTACCATTCCACACTGTTTCTCCCCCATTTGGCTGTCAAGCAAGGGTATATGACCCGATACCTCCTACTTCATTCTAAGGTACTTTATCAGGTACTCCCTCCATTTACTCGTCCTGTGTGGCTTGCACCTCGGGTGATTGGCAGAGACTGTGTCGTAAAGTGGGCAAGAAGGCCCTGTATTCCCCTTTGGGCCCACTAACCTATCATCCCTTGCTACCAGTCACCCATGAGTCCCTGTGTAGGATTCAGCACAAGAGACAGGGCTTTAATTCTTGGGGAGAATTGTACCACAACAAACTCTTCATTTCAAAGGCTGCCATTCTGACAGTTGCGCCGGCCTCCTGCATGGAAGTCTTCACATACATTTGTCTGAAATGTAACACTAATGCAGCTGTACCAGACCTTCCAGCTGAACCCCAATAGTCAATACTCACATGATTTGCTCCAAGTAGGCACCTGGTTTCCTCATTGTATTGCACTGTATAGGCAGAATCTCCGGGCTATCGGGGTCAGGCATCTTCCCAGTGGAATACAGAACTTGGGTGGGAGGGGGCACTCACGGATAAGCAAGGGCGATATTTGTGCACAGACAGGAAAGATAGCATCAAGTAGAAGACTCAGAATTATGCATTACAAGTTTCTCCTCAGGGCGTACTACACTCCTGTCAAACTGCATAGGTTTGGGCTTAGGGCTTGATTTAGATCTTGATAGATGGGTTACTCCGTCACAACAGTGATGGATATCCCGTCTGCCGAAATATGAATCTCATAAGATGTAATGGGATTTATATTTCAGTGGATGGGATATCCGTCACTGTTGTGAGCGCAAAACCCGTCCGCCAAGATCTAAAACCGGTCTTAGGCTGGAAGATTCCTCCACCAGACATGGGATGTTCAGTGCAGATGTCCTTCATCTGGCTTGGTCCTATGGGCCAGAACAATTATATTGGCAGGAGGTACGATCTGCTCTCCATCCTGATAGAGAAAGCACTTCTGCTGACTCCTCTCATGGCTCTTCTTGGGCACGTCAACCATTTGGATGCTGGATATAGGGAGTATGCAGCGCTAGCCCTACTGCTTGCTAAGAGACGAGTCGCCTTTTGGGCACCTAAGTTTAAGGATTGGATTACAGATCTAATATACTATGGTGAACAACTGACACAGTATGTCGAACTCTTGCCTCCCACTTCATGACCCCGAGATATAGGGTTACATCTACATGTTTATATCTTGGCACATGTATCCTCCTCTGAGCAGCCTTCAGAATCTCCTGAAGTTCCACATCAGGCACTATTCAAAGATACAAGTCCAATACTGTGCTCCATGCTATTCCGCTCGATGATACGGTGCTGGCTGCAACCCAGATTTTCATACCCCCTTGTGATGGTGCTCTGCCATTGTACCTGTTATTGCTATTTATGTGGGTTGGGTCTAATATCTGTTGATGTGTGTAGGCTTGTAGGTGTGAGGTAATCGGATGTGCTGTAACCCTCATGAATTCATGCCACAACTATTGTTGTTCTTGATTTATATTATATGAAATTCAATAAAGAATGTATTTATTTATTTTAATTAAAAATTGATTTTTTTTAGAAATATGTTAGAAATAGACAATTCTTTATATAATTATATTGGGACCTGGCACCTAGTAGGAGATATGTCAATGTTGTTAATATTAATCAATCTCCCATGATGGAGAAAGGATATAGCTACAGGAAGTTTTATGTTTCATGATCACATTTCAGGTGCCGCACCTCTGTACTGTCAGTAATGCCAAAGTCAACACACTCCCAGCTGTCAACTGGTGGCTAAGAATCAAAGCCACCTACAGGTAGAGGGCAGTCTTTTCAAACCTTCCTGATTCAAAATACACATTAAAAACATACCCAGTTTTTCTCCACATATTCATCTTTCATCCAGGTTTTCAGGTTGTTGATAGTCAAGTTGATTTCTGTGTTTATCAAACTGGTCTCAGACACTTCTGCCTCGAATGCAGGCTAAGAGGGCATAAGCCATGAAAAAAGGGAAACAAATAAGAAAAATTAGTAGGTTTAGGGTCAATGGATAGGGCAAAAAGGAAAAAACGTAGGAAGAAGGGATATATATGAAGTGAAGATGTGAAACTGCAAAATGAGATGATGAGGAGAAAAGGAAGGAAGCGAGGGTGAAAGTATAAGTGTAGTACAGAAGGAAAAAACTAAATTGTAAGTATAGACTGTGGGGTAGGAGAGACATGAATTAGAAGCAAGACGGATAAGGAAGACATTAGATAAATGAATTAGCAATATCAATGCACAGGGAAAAAACAGGATGAGGGGAGGGTTGTAGCAGGTGGGAGTAAGGACAGTGGGGAGAAGGGAACTGAATGTAAAGAAACTGAGCTAGTGAAAGTAAAAAAATTAAAGAGCAAAATGAAGTGTACGTGAAGTGCAAATAAGAGAAGTATAAATGCATTAATCCTTTAGACTGTGAAAGTGAAAGACTTGGAGCCTGAGAACAAAATATTTTTAGAATTGTGAATATAGCTAACAGAGTGTTCGAGATCACCATATCATTTAATAAACCAGGTAAAATTAGTAGTGCAGAAAAGAAAAAGTCTTCCATTCTCCTGTTTAGGAAGCTACATGTAGTATGTAACACTATAAGTTTGTCTGCCTAGCACCGAGCTGTGGACGAAAGCATGTTTTGATCAATCAACATCAGAATGGTTGCAATATATATTGTCACACTCAAAGTCGTTCAAGGTTACTGGTGCACAGCTTCCTTGGTTGACCATTTCAAAACCCTTAACATAAGGAGCACTTTACACGAAAATGAAAAAGGCACACAATAAAATGTAGTTATCCTTCAATTATTTAAAATTTCAGGTGCGTTTAAAAAGTTATTCCACATTTGTCAAGTGATACGCTACTATAGTCCAAATATACAAAGGCAATTCATAAATGAGAAGATAGTCTTTATTTCATTCATGTAATTTCAATATAAAAGAGAACACAGCAAATACGTTTCGTCCCAGGAACAGCTGGACTTCTTCAGGGAGTTAAATATCCTTCAAATTACATTTTTACTTAATTGGTATACACCTATTAAATGTTTCAAAAAATATTTATTTTCTAAAGTTATAGATATGTTCTATTTTCTTTCAACCTATATGATAGGTCATCCTTCATCGAATCAGTAGTCCCACGTATGAGTTCCTAGAGGGCATTGTAGCGTCATGATGGTATGCTGTTCTTTTATAATCAAATACAAGACAAAATAAAGACCATCACATCATCTATGAATTTCCTTTGTATATTTAGACTTTAATAGGGTACCACTTGACAAATGTGGAAAAACGTCTAAAAGCACCTGAAATTTGGAATCATTCAGGAATAAATACATTTTAGCGTGCGCCTCTCTCATTTTCTTGTAAGATGTTTTGACACAATTGCTTTCCTTTCTGATATGTCCCTAACTGAGGCACTGTTAATGCAGTGATGTGGGTGTAAGAAACTGTACAAGCAACTCCACCATCTCGCTCCACACAGAATCTCTATGAAGAAATGTATGAAGAGACCTCAGAATTTGGGCGAAGCAGACATGAAGAATGGTTGCTGGAGGAGCATGCAGAAGAACTCATATGTGACTGTACATCTGAGACCTTCTTGGTGACATGCAAGGAGAAGGCACAACAATGAGTCCTGGCTGATACCTTGCTCTGGCATTTGTTGTATAAGCCAAGGTGTGTCAGACTCATCGATGTTTACTTAATTACTCCTATGAATGTAACTTTAACAATCTGGGATATAACATGTAACCAAAAAACCTTTCCATGTTCCATTTCCACCTGATCTCCATCCCTTCTATTACTTCTTTCAGATCCCTAAACCCTTCGATGAAAGGTACCTCAATCGTTCGCCTATTTTATTGGGACACCATTAAATCACTTAGATGTGAACAGGCTTTAAACCTGGACAAAATAGAAAGATTCACTATGGCCTGGAAACTCTTTTGGCGGGACTAGAGAATGGGTTCAACTAGTAACTATGGGATAGAAGCCTATTACAAGGTGATGCTTGATTAGTATGTGAACCTAACGAAACTACATAGGTACTTTCCATCTTCCAGCATACTTTTCTGGCGAGTATTGTTTTGGGTTGAGGATCTTTCAACATATATAGTGGCATTCACCCTTCATTGTATCCTTTTGGGAGGACATTTTAGTGGCTATTAGAGAAATCCCAGCATATCCTATTCCAAATGACGTATACTTTATAATATTGGGTTTCTACTCGCTTCTCCTAGAACATCAATTTAGAGCAGATTTGAAACTAATGAGGTATTGCCTGGGTGTGATGAAACTAACTTTAGCCTCCTAACAGAATTAAAAAAGAAACTACCATAGAATGGTGGCATTTATGTCCCTGGAATGTAATCACCATGGACATTATCCTGAATCCTTCGTAACCAATGTAGCAAGTTTCAGCCATTCTGCAGCCCATTACTGTCTTAATTATCAACTGGCATCCTACTACCTCATGTCGTGCAAGACTGAAAGCTTGCGTATAAATCTTCAAGAGATGAGAACACTGTGCTTTATGTTGAGTTCAATCAGACAGACTGCGCAAACAAGCAGTGCAGATGACTGTTGTATACTTTGCCTGGAGACGTTTGAGGGGTCTTTGGTTGTGGAGAGAAGGGGGGGGGGCGTAGGAATTATAAATAATTCCTGCTGACATTCTCTGTAACCATGCTGTGCTGTTTTGTAGCACTCCTAAATGGCAAAATGGTGGTAACTGGTCTTTACTGTTTAACCCTAATCAAAAGAAAAGTTTAAAAAAAAACAAAGCTGAGCACCACAAAGACAGACGGGCTGATTCACAAAAGCATCTAGGAGTATGGGAAAAAGTAATCTTTGACATACTATAACATACTTATTGGAATCAGCCCCAAACATCCAACTTCCTTTTAGAAAAGGAGCAAAGACGGCACAGTCCTTTCTAACTGTACTAATTGTTTATGAATATTGCCTGAATATCCCCACCTTAATCCCATTTTAGATGTTTTGTGGATAACTCTCAAAGGCCTGTAAGAGTACTGGAGGAGTACTACTTTACATATGTTTTTAAAAAGTTCCCATTGTTTGTGCTAATTGCCAGTGACAACCAAAAGGAACTAGCTAGAACGGAATGTTCCCGTGACCAATGACACTAAACTCCACAAATGGTCAATTGCAAAGCAACCCTCAGCTTCAAAGCACACACCACAAAAAAGACACATGCAGGAACTTGAAAACTTTTCTCCCGGAATCAGATGTAAAAACGACTGCACAAGCCTGGTGCCATACTTGCTCACTGTCATCTGTGAAAAATAATCTGCCTAAATCTCTCCGCATTTGAGAAGGTTCGACCCAATCTCATTCACTCAATAGATATTTCAGTGGCTTCTCAACCAGCCTTTGTCACCTTCAAAGAATGATGCATCACCTACACAGTGTTAAACTTAAGCCCTCCGGTGTTACATAATTCTAGCAGACGCAACCTCATAACGCTTGGGTCACAAACAAAAGCAAGAAGGACTAAACGTCAAACATCTCTTGATAAACTCCTAAGAACTCCTTATTCCTTCCTGCCCCAAGTCCACCAAGCTCCTAACGAAACGCCTCATCCAAGTATAAACAGCAAGTTATTAAATGGCAGCTGTTAATCCCACTTACCCTGCTGCATAAATTCCCTTGACCCACACTTCTATACTTCTTTCCTTTAACCCCATATTTGTACAGTGCTACAATGGTTAGTTCAATTGAAACCCCCAATGCACACATGCTCATACCCCTCACTGTATGACTTCCCTCTTCCAGCACCTCACTAATGAACATCTTATATACTTCTCTCCTTTCCCTTGTACTGGAACTTCTCCTCACCATGTGTATAGGCCTGTGCCTGGGTCTCATTAGAGGGCTCCTGGTGCACCTTCCTTTTTGGGCTTACAGTCCTCTCATCTTGTGTATGTCCTGTTCACTCTTCCACCTTGTACTACAACTCCTCTCTCATTAGCAAGGCTAGTGCCATCGCCTTGTTAATGTCCACCTAGAGGCTAGAGCACATCCATTGTACTTAGCCGTCTTACCTTACGTAAGTCCTGAGCCAGCGCTTCATTAATGGCAGCCGCGTTCTCTTTAAGGAGCTTCACAAGGGCATTAAGCTGGGACAGTCGGTACTCCATGGGTCGGGTCTTGCCGGAGTCGAAGCTGGCCCTGAGACGGCCCACAATGTCCTGGAAGTTGGACATCCTGAGGACAGAAGGAGAGCAAAGGGTTAAACACCTTCACTTCTTGGACCACCTCTATCTGCTCTCTGATGAGACCACTGCCTGCTAGAACTAATGTGCAGTGCAAAGATACATGAATCGCAGTAGCAGATCAGCTGAGGGTGCTGTGGGTCAGACTTCAGTTTGCATTAATACAGATCTATGGTCAATGTTCTGAAACAGTGAGGGTTACTGTGGCCACAAATATGTTAGAGCTGTTTGTGGATCAGTGCTCAAATACCAGGCATTCTGCAGATGCGTTGGTAGAGTTCTGTATGGAGCAGTGATGGAATACTAGTCATAGTATAGGTGAAAATTGAGGTGCATTCGTAGAGTTGTGAGAAGAATGGCTAAACATGCCTTTATCTGGCAGAATATAGGAATGAGGCAGGGAGCTTTAACCCACACACATCTCATATGATTAAAGGGAGCTGTAAAAATATGGAAAAAGTCACTTGAGAAGATTTAAAAGCTCAACCCATATTAGTCTAAAAAAAAGTCACTGGTTTAAAATGAGGGTGCTGTTACGCACCAGAGAAGATCGGGTGGCTTAGTAAGCAAATTTGGAAAGGGGGCGCTGTTCTTATGCAAAGGTATCTCCTCTTTAATTAATTTGAGCCCTATCAAAAATATATTGTGCCTCAAAATACTAAAATCCACATGTGCCCTCACATTTGTAACCCTCTGGTTTCATGCCCGCATTTCTCAAGTATTGGCATCAAAGGACTTCTGTTCATTTACATTTCTTAATGTTGTTTTAAATGTTAATGGTGCACATGTGGGGTTTCAGCTTCTGATCTTGGGAACAACAGTGAAATATCCCTGATTCACTAGTCCCGAACCAAGTTTCTTTGTTTGATTCTTCAGTGTAAAATTCTTTAGTCATAGTTGTAATCAAGGAAATCAACTTGTTTCCATTATTATTCTGTCTTTATTTGTAATCCATTCTCTATTTAAAAGTGAATTCCAAATCCCTAGTGCAATGCGTTTCAGGCCACGTACAGTCCTTCATCAGGGGGTGTCTTGAAGAACCAAACTGAAGCAATACATTTTGTTTGGAACTTGTCTGAGGGATGCACTAGGGGAGTGGAATGCAGAGTATTTTAAGCAACTTTCAAATGTGCTATTTGGCAGAACATCCTTCAAGCCCAGTTTTCATTAACACAGCGCCATTAGAGCTATCTTTGTTTGTAATTACGTTGCATGATCATAATTCGCAGTCTGGTGCAGCGGCGCTTTAATAATCGCTGGTTAGGTTGTTCAGGACCTATTCAGGAATCAGAGACTGGCTCAGCTGACGAGGGCCTACACATTGGTTGGGTGGATCAGGGTCATCATCAGGGATCAGACGGTGACTCAGCAGCTGATTTAGCGGACACGTGAAGGACCAGAGGATGACTACACGGGCAAGAACCATCATGCTATTTGGGTGGTCATCACAGATATCAACATTTTATTTTTGACAGTTTTACAAAACTCTGAATCGGGTTTCTGTATGCAGGAATCGGGAGGTGGAAGACTAGCCCTGAAATCAGCAGTCTGCTGTCAGATTGAGGGGTTGGCTTGTATGCTCTAAATTCAGTCAAACAGACTCCTGAAACTATATTGCATGACTCAGTTCCTGATAGAGCGCGTATGTGTGATGATGTATGAGCAACATTTTTGTTTGGTAGGGGACACCTTTTGGATCGGTAAATGAAAAAAAAATTGTTTCACAAATGTTTTGAGAACAACAGAGGAGCGTGGATGGGAAGCAACAGAAAGTGGCAGGGTGAGGAAGCAACTAAGGCACAGTAGGTTAGGCAAGGGAAAATCCAAATAAAAAGAACAGTTGAGAGTGGGGAAGCAATAGATTAGCTTGGGGGAGGGATGAGGGAGCAGCAAGAAGTGTCGGGGCACCAGGGGGGCTCTTACATTTCGGCGGAGGAGCATTGCCCCACCGAAATGCCCTCAGAAATGCCCCAGAGACAACAAATAAAATGCCAGTTTATTTTTTGTCAACCTGTCCAGAACCGAGTGTCAGGACGGGCGGGGCCTGCTGAGTGCTGGCAGCAGCAGGGAGGAGTGGCGTGCTGCCTGTCCATAGTCTAAAAAGCACAATTCTCTTTGACCATCTGTCTTGTGACGTCCAGCCACACATGTGCATTTTAAACCTCTTCAACCCAGCTGTATTAGCCAGCATGATTAGAGAGATCCGACTCCAGTGCTCTTGGGAGCACTGGGAGAGGCCGCTCTTTCAAATCCTAATGCAGCTCTCATGCTTGTTACCAGCCTGAGAGCAGCGCCAGGATTGGTTAGGGGAATTTACTGGAGTCCGCAGGCCTGGACGAGACAAGAACACAAGAACACAAACTGGAGCAGGACGTCGTGCAACAAGCAAGGTAAAGGACTATTTCTTTTAGTTACAGTCGCAACTCACCTAGCATACATGCACCCACCACCCACCACCCATGTGCCCGCCCACCATTCTTCCTAGATGCCAACTGCCGTTGGGAGGCACTGGTGTTCTGAGGGGTATCAGCACAAGGGAGAGCACTTAAAAACACTTGCAGTCTCATGGAAAGCTGAAAGAAAAATAGTTTCCTGAACGTGAGCAGTGGAAGAATACAAACCACCCAGTACAAAGCATGGGAAGAACGACATGCTCCAGAGAAGAGACAAACATAAGTATGGGAAGACTGTTGCCTGCCCGTGGTCCATGAAGGGGACCCTCCTAAGAGGGCAGCTGCCTTAGTGCTAAATGAGGACACACGAGTCAGTCCAGTTGTCAGGGACCCACTAAGGGTCCGTGTGCCTCGTTCCTTCCGTTATGGCGTCGGATGCAGTATAAGAGCATCTCCCTGCCCATCTGGCGGCCTCTTTGTGGCTGCCATTTACACCGTTTCCCTCCCTACCGCTTACCCGGCGTACGTGCAGGGTTTGGGGTGGGAGAAGTGTACTAACGTGTTATTTTGTGTTGCAGGTGGAGTTACAGGGTGATCCAGAGGATGCAAGGTACAGATGGGTACCCTCTGCATGAGCACAACAATGGTGCAAAAGCCTAGTATACCCAGGGATGTCCTTGCGTTGTCCCCTGGAAGAGCGACGGTGCCCCGTTAGTCCTAATGGTGGTTGTGGGCCTGAGCAACTGAGGGCTGCCTGGAACTCTCCGCCCCCTTTGGGCGGCGTGAGCAAGGGCTTGGACTGGTGGTCCACTGCTGGGAGGGTTGGCCCCTCTCAAAATCGGTAAGCACTGATTGGCGATGGCCACAGGTTAATTTGGCTCATCAGGCGGGCAGGAGGCGGAGGGCCTCGCCTGCCCTTGGATCGCCCGTAAGATAACCCACCATGTTTGGCATATTTGATTGCAAATAAACCTGCAGCAATTTTCTCCACAAACAATGTGTCATGTGGTTTATTTACTGATGATATTGCTGTATGTGGGATAGGGAGTGTTGCTGATATTGACACTAAAGCCAATGAATACAAAGCAGGCAAATGAAAGTGATAACAAAGCCAACCAATGGTAGCAATGGGTTGGCTCTAAGACCACTACGTTTTTGGAATGGTCCACAAGAGGTCTGTCGCAGACAGACATCTAAGAACTACCTGGCAGACACGATATAAAAACAAAAACACTGTCAAAGCCAAATGGCAGCCAAGTAGTTCTGGAGGGGAGGGAAAGAGAGAGGAGGGAGGGAAGCGGAGGAGAGGGCGAGTCAGCCAGGAGTTCGACGACCGAGGTGCTCGCATTGCACCTAACTAAGCTGAGGTCACTTAAGCTCAGGGGTCATTCCCCTGCTCTGCTCTCCTCACCTGCCATTCATGCTCCCAACACTTCTCCCCCAGTAGGACTTGTCCAGAGCTAGAGGTTTCTGGTAACTCTCAACAGGGTGGGTAGGCGGACTGGGGAGCAGTGGAGGAGTTTGGTGGAGGTCAGTAGAATGGCTTGAACTAGTGTTGTACTGTGACACTTTTATGCTGTTGTGAACGAATGATGTTTTCCTTTGAAAACTCCTCATGCTTGCCAGTATGCCCTCTCCCTTTGGTGCTCTACTGTTGTCCGGTACTGCACTCCGACCTGGACCCCAGACTGGACAATAGTGCCTCCCTGCCTCTCTTTTCTGCACCTTCATGGGCCAGTATTCCAGCTGTGTGCTCCATTTGGATGCACATAAATAAACTTCACTGGATGCATCATCACACTCTTGCCTCTTTTATATGACGGATACCACATAAAGGCAGCGGTGGGTTGCAGGCAGCCTCAGTAAAGTAGGTCGGTGCTATCCTTTGAGCATCTTTGGAGTGTAAAGAATAATATATCCGTGGCATCCTCTGATAGTTGTTTTGAGACAAGTTGCAGTCTAAATACTTTCTGCACTTACCCCACGAGCAGTTACCCCGCATATTACCAGTATTGGTACATAAGATGTTGTGCAGCTGAGCAGAGACTTCAATTCAGGGGAAGCTCATCTGGCATGCTTGTGCCCCATCCCCTTGTGCAACGATAACGCAAGAGGTGCCAGTAAAAGGGAAGGTGAGGCGGCCCCCGAGTGTATGCCAAGTGCATGTCTATAAAAAAGAACCCTTGATTACTACCTATAGGACATCATTAATCGCATAAAAAAACTTTTGAAGCTTACGACTGAGATGGAAGCTACATGCGAAGCAATTGACGTTAACAAGCATTTGCAATTCAATAGGGCTCGCATTTACGCGAGTTTAAGCTATTGACATTGTAAATGACGATGCGTTTTATTTATGTTTTAAAAACAAAAAATAAATAAATAGCTCAAACTCGCGAAATGCGATATTTATTGCATTGCAAATGCTTGTTTTCTTTGCAGCTGGGATCTGTAGTCCTGTTTAACACATTATAAAATCAGGGCTACAAGAACGTTCTTGGACTGGATGAACTGCTTACCATGCATGGCACTGGAAAACCTAAGCGTTCTCAAGCCAAGGAGGTAGGTGCTCTCAAACGTTTTGGAGGGATAGGGCTATTTTAGATTGTATTAGGTGAGCTGGGCCTACGTGTTAAGTTGTGCGTTATAGTTGAAAGGTTCTTAAGAAGGAAAATTATACATAGAAAACAGAGCATATTTAAAATATTGATCAAAGAGTAATGCTTTTCTTTTGCGTAGAAGCACAGCAACTAGCTGTAGATCGAAGTGTTTGAAAATGATGGGAACTATGATCTTGATTACATTGGAAGTGGGGGCACACTCAGTGTGGGTAAGTGGGTTATACACATGGCTAAAAGTAACTAAATATTCAGGGAACTATTTTGTTGGCCTTTCACCTACAGGTAGCTGCACATATATAAGAGACACACCTTAGATGAATACAAGTGTAAGTTAAACTTGTGTGTACAGTCATTGTTTTGGTAGAACTTCACTTGTCTGTGTGAATGTGTAACTGGAGGCTTTGCTGATCAGAATCCTGGTTGGCACACTAGAGATTAGTGGCAAGTGTTTCTATAGTATTGATAAGTCCCAGACTGTGACTATCCAAGGCATTACCTAAAAAAGTCTATTACCCACATTATATAAGATAGGCTGCCACATTTAAAATAAAATGTATTGAGCGCAGTACAAAATTGTATGCCAGAAAATCTGCAAAATGATTCAAAAGTTCTTTTTAGGTCTCAGTTAGACAGCACATGCGCTGTCTCAAAGAGAGATGTTGTGTTTATTCTGTAAGGCTTTAGCCCACCCATAGGCTTACTGTTTGCTCGCCTCATCATCTGTTTCATATCGTTTGGCCCCATTTGCCCATGTCATGCATGCGTCATGCCTTTTCTTGTGTTTAGTCCTCCCCAAGAGCATGGACCAAGTATTGATGACCATCCACTGCTTCCGTTTTAGGAGCTACTTTCTTTATGCATGAGCACTCAACGCAAGTGCAGTCCACGGTGCCATTCTCAACTAAATAAATATGTATTTGACAAAAAATGTATATCTCCTCAATATATGTCTCATCATTTCACATGCAAGAAAATGTTTCTGATAACAGGACATAATGATTTTGTTTTTTCCAGCTACGGAACAAAAAATAAAAATTCACACTCCCTACAGAGATGGTTCACTAGAAGGGAGCTAAATGACCAGCAGAAAACTACAACCACTCTCATTTTCAATAGTTGGCATACACTGAAAATGCATGCTATGTGTTTCTTATAGAGCCCTCCCTAATATTAAAGAACTTCACTGAAAGTTCTCAATTGTGAAGATGCGTATTAAAAAAAAGATAAAAAAGTTTTACTAATATAACGAGTTGTGCAAGAGGACAGGCTAGGAAATCCATTTGAGACAAGCTTCTTTTTGCTTTCCAAAATTTATACGTCGCAAACCTGAGTCAAATGTCTTGGAGCTCTTTAAATGAGCACCAGTTACATTACACAAGGATGTATTTATTTTAGTTTTTTAGGCACTGGGAGGTAAAGTGATTTTACAGGAATCACAGAATGCTGAGCTGACAGCGAAACTGGTTCCCCAGTCGGCCGCTTTTAGATTGGCTGATTAACAGGTTCCGCACATTTACATTTTTTCCAAGTAGTAGGCACTGTGTTTTTTTCAGCTGTCTGTTCCTCCTCTTACTTCACAGTACAGGAGACATCAGTCTTCCATTTCAGCCTAAGGCAACTCAAGATCGCACAAACTGGTCAAGAATGGCTGCTACTTAACAAAACTCATAGGAACTGCTTTGGGGAAATTTAAAAACACTATTTTAGTAAGATTAGGTCTCATGTTTAAATATGTTTTGCAAGTGCAAAAGAGTATTTTGTTATTTGCTTAATCACTTTTACTAGTCAGGAAAGCTTTTCCGACTTGTCAAAGGGGTAATGCTTCTTATTTAAAATCGCAAAAAGAAAGGGGTGTTTAAAAGTGCCGCCCTCCTACTTCACAAAAGTGCTGTGGTGTAGACACTTGAAGAAAAAACTGCACTCCAATCCAGGAGCACATTTCTCTCTAGGTCAGAGGTCTTCAAACTGGGGGCCGGGCCTCGAGTGATCTCAGGGGGGGCGCCAGGCTCTGGCCAAAAGAAACATTATGCTTTGTTTTCAGCCTAAAAAAATGAGCAGCAGTAAGCACGTCTGTAATGGGCCATCATTCACATCCTTTGTCATTTAAATCCTGGCTGGGAGAAGGTGTCAAAAGGGAAGGGACTTCAAATTTTCTCCAAGACCCACACTGCCATTTTGAATAACCACACTGGATCCTTTGCACATTAGTAAGGCTTGCCTCACCGGAATAGTATGTTTGGAAATCATGTATTTGTTTGCATTTCTAAAACAGTGACAGAACTTAGCTGCAATGGTTAAATAAGTCTAGACATATTTAAATATTGCCAGTTAAATAAAATAATTGTGAAATATTTTGAGGGGGGGACCGGCGAATTGTTTTTCTACTCTGGGGGTGGGGGGGCGCGGAATAAAAAAGTTTGAAGACCACTGCTCTAGGTAGATGGACCCTCAGCTCCCTGGTTAGCTGCTTCTGGTTTGTCTTAGACGTTCATACATCCTGCAGAGTTTGTGCACTCCTTCCCTCTCAGCAAGCAAGTTAGCTTCTAGGTTAAAGAACAGTAGATGTTGCAGCACCCAGCCTAATATGCGGCATTGCTGAATACATATAAGGTCCCAAAGGCGAGACCGATACATTGTAAATGCTTGTTGTTTCTTATCTTCCATCCGCAGCACTATTGACTATCTGATCCCGGCATTGGAAGGGGAATTATAGTTCAACTTGCTAGTGTTAACTGGTTACCTGTTGAAAAAGAAGGATGACAAAACAAACAAGATGATGGACGGGATGTTGCACAATGGCAAAACATTCACCCCCAGTCACAGATCTGGGTTTAATCCATCGTTATTTTGCTCACCAAGCCATCCAAGTTCAGACATGGCCATATGCAAATCAGTCTTGACCGGAATCAAGCATCCTAGGACCGGTTTCTGGCTATCAGCCGTCTTCAGCCAGGATGCCCAGACGTGGGTCCCGTGCTCACTATGCCACTGGAGTCAAGCTATCCTGGCAGAAGACGGCTGATAGCCAGAAACCGGTCCTAGGATGCTTGATTCCGGTCCAGGGAAGACATGGCTTGGCAGTTCGGGCTGGACTGTTCCCATGAGGCACACGGTCAAGGCTGATTTGCATATGGCCATGTCTGAACTGGGGTGGCTTGGTGAGCAAAAGAACGATGGATTAAACCCAGATCTGTGACTGGGGGTGAATGTTTTGCCATTGTGCAACATTCCGTCCATCATCTTGGGTGTTTTGCTGTTCACCCTATGTGGGAAGGGTATGCCCAGACGTGGGTCCCGTGCTCACTACGCCACTGGAGTCAAGCTATCCTGGCTGAAGACGGCTGATAGCCCGAAACCGGTCCTAGGATGCTTGATTCCGGTCCAGGAAAGATATGGCTTGGCAGTACGGGCTGGACTGTTCCCATGAGGCACAGGGTCAAGACTGATTTGGATATGGCCATGTCTGAACTGGGGTGGCTTGGTGAGCAAACTAACGATGGATTGAACCCAGATCTGTGACTGGGGGTGAATATTCCGTCCATCATCTTGTGTGTTTTGGTATGGAATTATGTGGCATGGTGTGGTGTACAATTATGCAGAGTGGAATTCTGCAAGTTGCAGAGTTGTATTTTGTGGAGGGTAATTGTGTGTTTTAGAGTTGAGTGTAAATATGTTGTGTGAAGTGTAATTATATAGGTTGAAGTGGAAGTATGTGTAGTTGAGTTGTGTGGAGTCTGATTATGTGGTTGGGAGTGGTATTAAGTTGTGTGGAATGTTATTCTGTGATGTGGAATTAAGTGGTATGGAGTGAAGTGGAAATATGTGTATTTTTGTGATATGGCATGTTGTAGGGCTAAATTATTTATAGTTGAATTGTGTGGCGTGGATTTATAAGCAGGGGCGTAACACAGGCCCCCGCAGCCCCCGCGTTGCGCGGTGGCCCCAGCGCTCCAGGGGCCTCCTCAGCGGTGCCAGCAAGCACAGCACATTCATGACCGTCTGGGATAGGTACTTAATTAATATAGGTAGGTTAGGTAACTTAAGCTCGCTCTAGACTTTTCTTCAAAAATTGTAATGGCGCACACTGCAAAGCATGCAAATGTCTCCGCCGCCGCGTCTGTTCGGTCTTACTCTTCACCCTTAGGGTGGGGATGGTGACCAATTGTCATGCGCATTGCTGACTGGTGAAGCGATGAAGCATCCCAGAGGCCAGAGTGGAGACAACTGAGAGGTTACGTGCAAAGGCAACCATCTGCCATAATTTAATTATTGTTCTGGCTAGCCTTGTTTGCCCTGTCTTCTGCGGCCTGCGCAGGTGAGTCTGTCTGTTCCCCCACTCTATGCCACCCCCCCGCAGACAAGTGCAACTCACCCAAAGTTCATTGCGACAACCACTTGTGTGCGTAATGTCTCCAGTTTAGAGTGAAGGCATTTAGTAAAAGAAAGGCGTCTTTGGTACATAAAGGTTGTTTGGAAAAGAGGGCGGGGATTATGTTACACATTAAAGATTAAAAGTGCGTGTCATCAGTTTCAGCTGCGATTTATGTTGATTTGCGTATTTTACAGAAAACACAAAAATAGTCATTGAAGTTTGTGGGTGCAAGAAAATGTACCCTTCACCTATTAATTTACACCTTCCTCTGTGACTTTGAGTGAAGTTTCCCGGTTTCGCCCGACTTTGTCAAGGAAAGATATAGCTTGGCAGTACGGGCTGGACTGTTCCCATGAGGCGAAGTTGTACCAACTTTCTCCCAAAACTGACACGATTTCTTGTCGCTGATTTCTAGTTGCTGAGTGATGTCAGTTCTGAAGGGGCGGATCCAGCTGAACTGGACATCAGTGTGTGAGGGGGTGGAGTGGGGGAGGGTTGGAGCAGAGAGGGTGAGGATTGGGGCTGTGGTGGCAGTGGTGCTACATAAATTGCAGCTTGCAGAAAAAATGGTTTTCTTGCTGAAACAGATAAAAGTTACTAAAATACAGCAACAGCAACATGCATTGCTGCACAGTCGAATGCCCTTCGCTAAAATTGACAGGCCACCTTTCAGTTACTCTTTGCTGTTTGGTTGTTAAACTGAGATTGAGGTGAAACATTTGCCAGAACAGTCTTGGTGAAAAAATTACAAAAAATTAAGTATAAGTATCACAAAAAGACCGTATAATTTGCCTTTTCCTGCTGCATAATTGAGTACCTGCAGCATAATTCTCATGGCACTGCATACCATGTACTTCCCCTCTGTTTACTGATGTCGCAAAGAGCTACCAATCCTACCCCATTGATATGAAAGGAAAGAAATACATTTACAGCCTTTCTACGTTACAAAGCATGTTCTACCAGAGGTTGCATGTGACTTCCGTTGAAACAGGCACCCGTGCGTGTAACTCTCTTCTCTTACTGGAATTATTTATGTAACACCAGCACAACCTACCTCACTTGCGACCTTTGAACTGTGGGGCGCTCTGTGCACTTTTCCGCACTGAAGTTGTCGTACTCCGCTCAGTAGCAGTAAAAGGATCAATGTTTCTGGTCCATAAATGGCTCCAAATCCCTGACTCTGTGGGTGTGAAAAGATCACCCAGCATCCTGCACCGGAAACCTGCCAGCCCCACAGACCTCTCCAGGCAGAGAAGCCTGCCAGTCCCACAGACCTCTCCAGGCACAGAAACCTGCCAGTCCAACAGACCTCTCCGGGAACAGATACCTGCCACCCCCACATACATCTCCAGGCACAGAAACCTCCCAGACTCACACACCTCCGCAAGCAGAGAAACCAGCCAGCCCCACAGACCTCCCCAGGCACAGAAACCTGACAGTCTCACAGACCTCTCCTAGGCACTGGGAAGAGGGCATTGCGTCGTCCTTTGCTACTAATGCATGCGAGTCACCGGTTCGGTAAAAATTGGTCTGAGTTAAGACAACTATTGTTGTTGTGCTTATTTAAATATTAAAACTGCTTAAAACAGGAGGGGAGGGAGACAAAAATGAGGAATAAATGAGAAACAAAAATGTAGAATGAATGAAATAGTCTGAAAAAGGGGACAGTAGAGAGCGAAACAGAGGGAGCGAAAGAAGAACGTTGAGCACGAAAATGAGATACACAGGGAAGAGGAAAGCGCACGAGAAAGAGGACAAGAGTAAGAAATATGGAGAAAATTAGGATAAAATTGACACAATGAGAACTGAATGATGTGAAGTGAGTTGCAAGAGTGGAACTTAATGAAATACTTTGAGACAGTGACGTAATATGAATCAATTTGCTGCATCAACATAGCAAAAAACACTTTGAAGTATACGACGTAACATAATAATAATAATAATAATAATACTGATACTTATAAAGCGTGAACAGCTACTTGACCTGGAGGTGTCCCGGCGCTATGTGAGTAGCTTAGCAGAGCAAGTAGCAAAAAGAGGCTTAGATTTTCTGCGTAAAGAGCCACGTTTTTAATTGCTTCTTAAATCCAGATTCTGACGTTGCGGACTGGATAGAGGATGGTAAGGTGTTCCATATTTTCACCGTGCCAGCTGAAAAGGACCTGCCTCCAAGTCGGGCCTTTCTGATTCGTGGGGCGTGTAACTGGAGCAGGGAGTTCGAGCGCAGGAGCCTCGCTTGGTGGTAGCGGGGGAGTCTCAGTTTTAGATATTTTGGGCAGGTACCCCGAAGTGCCCTAAAAGCCAGGGTCAGAACTTTAAATTTGATTCTGCTTGCCACTGGGAGCCAGTGCAGCTCGCGCAGATGCGGAGAGACATGCTGTCTGAGAGGGATATGCTTTATCAGCCTCGCAGCCGCATTCTGCACGGTCTGCAATCGTTGAATCAAATATTTTGGTAAGCCAAGGTAGAGGCCATTCGCGTAGTCCAGCCTAGATGTAACGGTCGCATGGACTATCGTCTTGCGGCAATCTACTGGCAATAAAGAGAGAAACTTGAGGAGATTCCTGAGTTTATGTAGACATCCTGCTGTGACCTGCTGAATGTGGGAAGAGAAGGAGAGGCTATCATCCCATCTCACCCCCAAGTTCTTTGCATTAGAGCTGGGGATCGGCGGGGGACCCATTTCAGATGGCCACCACAGGTCCGATGGGGGTCGACTATCTTTGCCAAAGAAGACCACCTCGGTTTTACCTGCGTTCAGTTTTAATTTGTTGGTGTTCATCCAACTAGCTACATCACGAAGGCAGCCCTTAAATTTGCTAAATGCTGACTCCGACACTTCTGAATAGGGAAAGACTAGCTGTGTATCGTCAGCATACGAAATCGCCTTTATCCCCCATTTAGCAATCAGGGTGAAAAGTGGAGCTAAATACACATTGAAAAGTAGAGGGCTAAGTGCCGACCCCTGGGGGACTCCACAACAGAGGCGTTTTGGTTTAGAGGAGAAGGGACCCAAAGCCACTTTCTGGGAGCGGTCGGTTAGATAGGAATGAAGCCAACCCAAAGCTTTGTCTTTTAGACCGACATCCTCTAACCGTTGTAGCAGTCTGCCATAGTCTACAGTGTCGAACGCGGCAGATAGATCCAGGAGCACCAGCATTGCTGATGCTCCTGAATCTAAGGACCACCTAATCGACTCAGCCACCTCGATGAGGGTGGTCTCGGTACTGAAACCTGATCTAAAACCTGATTGAGTTTCATGTAGGATCCTGTTTTCCTCAATGAAGCTGTTCAATTGATGTTGTATCAGTTTTTCAAGCATTTTGCCAGGGGCTGCTAATAGGGAGATCGGGCGGAGATTGCTAAGGTCCTCAGGCGCACCATTAGGTTTTTTTTCAAGGGGAGAAGTGTGGCATGTTTCCAGCACTCAGGGAACACCCTCGATGCAATAGACGGATTCCAAATGTGTAGGAGTGTCATTGCGATCGAGCCTGACATCATATTCCACAGCTTAGGCGGACAAGGATCGTCCAGGGCCCCAGATTTACATTTTATTATTTCCTCCAGTGTCTCCAAGAAAGAGATAGAGTGAAATTGAGCTAGGGTTCGGGTGGGTACGCTATCTTCAACCGTGTCCGCCATTACTGTCGGGCCAGAATCGGTAAAAGTATCGTAAACTTTCGTAATTTTATTGTCAAAGAAGTCCGAGATGTCTTCGCAGAGTCTTTCTGATGGAATGACTTCTGTCTCAATGACTCTCGGCTTAAAAAAAGATTGGACAATCTTAAAGACTTCTTTGCTCGATTGCTCAGCTTGCTGGATGGAGGTCGCAATGAAAAGTTTTTTGGCTTTTTTTATAGATTTATGAAGATCACGGAGGGCTTTTTTATAGCAAATTTTAGCTGATTCACAATAATTTACTCGCCATGCGCGCTACAGCCTCTTACAGTTGCTTTTTTCAGCCATTAGTTCTGAAGAGAACCAGGGGGCGGAGGGTGACTCTCTGCGTGACGTGGAGAGTTTTGCTGGGGCGATGGTCTCCACTGTTTTACCTATCCATAGATTCAACGCCACTGCATCTGTATTCACGTCCGTGGTCAGAGCTGGTGGATCAATTGCCAGGGCAGGGCCTAGGGTATCTACTGATATGTTCTTCCATTGTCTGCGCACATAGGAGCGTCTCCCATTTGCCTGATTGCAAGAAGGCAGTGTAATTACAAAAGAAATCAAAAAATTATCAGACCAGAGCAGTGGCTGCGGGGTCTTTGCTATCGTGTCAGGGATGTTGGAAAAGATCAGATCTAGCATATGACCTGCCCGGTGCGTGGGCCCGGTAATAATTTGTGTTAAATTAGCTGCTTTCAAGGTCGTCATAAGTTGAACAGCCTGGGGGCAACTAGGCCTATCTGCATGAACATTGAAATCCCCAACTACAATAAAGTGAGGGTGAGCTACAGAACTTTGGACAATGAAGTCCATTAGTTCACAGGTGCTAATTGAGGCGCAGTCCGGGGGTCTATAAATGATCAGGCCGGCTAACGACAGTTGGGGGTTTATTTGCAAGCAGAAATATAGCCCCTCAATGCCGGTGATAGTGGTGGGTATAGAGGACGTTAACATGTATTTGTCCTTAAAAATAAAAGCCACCCCGCCACCCCTTCTATTCTCCTCTCTATTAGCAAAACTCATTTTAAAACCCGGTGGGGCAGCCAGGGCAATGGAGGCCAGGTTATCTTCGTTCAGCCACGTTTCTGTGAGAAATAAAGCGTCCCAATCTGAGTCCGCCAGTAGCAGCCAAATATCGTCAGCATGCCTTGGGAAAGATCTACAATTTAATAGGCCAGCCCTAAATATTGTCTGAGAGGAGCCATCTGTAGATTTGGTTTTTGATTTTGAATTTGGGTTATTTGTCCTAGAGTCATCGCATAGTGCCTTGCCGCAGAGCAAGCACACCTGCGGTAACTCAAATCTTGCCAAGTCAAGCCTGGTCGTCTGGCACATCTTAGCTGTATTCATCGCCAGTAAATCAGACCTAGATTAGAAAACCCTCTTGATATCCCTGCACTCACCGACAGCATGGCTGGCGCTGGACGCGATCCGGTCGCGGACGGGCGCAGACGGGCTTGCCGAAGGCGCGCCATTGGCGCGGCCGCGCCTCCATTTCCTTCTTATAGGGAGAAGGGCCAGGAAGTGAGGCGAAGGAGGGGGAGGAGCCGCGTCCCTCCGTTCAACCGGCACCAGCAGTCGTGACGGACCGGGGACCGACGGAAATCAGGGTATGTGGAAGGGGATGTGCAAAATGAAGCAAAGCACACACAGTATTACACAAACACTACATCAAAGATTAAAAGCAATTGGATTAAAGCAGTTCTGCATCGAGGAAAGAGCAGTTATTCAATCAACCAGTCTCTCTCTTTAAAAGTATGCCTCTCGCCACTAGCGCGGTGCTCGCGCTTCTCACACCAGCGAGGCCGGGCTCCCCTCAGCTTTTAACTGTAATGAGGGGGAGGAGTCGCGTCCCTCCGTTCAACCGGCACCAGCAGCCGTGACGGACCGGGGACCGACGGAAATCAGGGTAAGTGGAAGGGGATGTGCAAAATGAAGCAAAGCACACACAGTATTACACAAACACTACATCAAAGATTATAAGCAATTGGATTAAAAGCAGTTCTGCTTCGAGGAAAGAGCAGTTATTCAATCAACCAGTCTCTCTCTTTAAAAGTATGCCTCTCGCCACTAGCGCGGTGCTCGCGCTTCTCACGAAGTGAGACAATTCTACGAGCGACTTCGAAAAATATTATGTTAGTTAAGGAAATTCATGTACTTTGCAGTCAGCAACACTGGGTGAGAATCTTGTTGTTTCTTTGGTGGCGGTGGTAATCTCGCATTAAAGTATCTGCTCATATTTAATAGGGTGCGAGGAATATGATGAAATGCAGCACCTCGGTAATGGCGCAAGTGAACATCTATAGATGTTGGTTGGAATCATTGGGCTCTCCACGGGTTGGCTGGAGCACAGGGTAGAGACCAAGAATGAGCAGCAGGCACCAACTGGGGGGAAGAGGGGGGCAGACTTGGCAGCCGGTGGTGAGGGCCGAGGAAAGAGAGACCAGCAGAGGAGGAGAGCGACAGGGAGGGAGACTGTCAGCTGAGCATACAAGGGGGTGGCTGACGGCGGGCCTGTGTGATCTGTGCCCTGGGCCTGGCCGGCAGATGTGCTCCTTGTGCAGTTTGTGGTGCTTCATTTTACTGCAGCTGCCGCAAAGCACCGTCCTGGATAGGAGCCAGGGGATGCAGAGCTTGGGCTGATGTGTTAAGAGTGAAGCACACACATCAGTGATTTGACTTCCATTCATCTCAGCCTTTCATCCTTATGAGGCCAGTTGGATTGGTGGCAATTCCTACGTGCACTTGGGAGACATGGCGGGTGGTCGGGCGCTGTCTGGGGAGAGCTGAAAGCGAGTGAGGGGTCCGGGGTTGGTGTACGGGCGGCAATTTGTTCCAGTGCTTGCTTTGTCTCTCTTTTACGACAACTTACAGAGAACCCTGGGAGAAGTAGTGTATTTTGAGCATGAGCAGGATATGGTTTCTGAGAATTACGTGTTACTTTGCAGTTTGGGTGGCATGTGACTTGCTGAGAATTGCCTGACACTCTCGGAGGTATATAGATATCTGACACTGCAAAGCCACTGGGTGTGGCTAATAACAGCTATCCGGAGAGAACACCTGAACGTAAAAAGAAATCTTTGAGAAGAAGCAATGTATAGAGAATGCTTGTTGTTTTTTATAATACGAACACAGCTGATGGTGTTGAATATGTTCCTTGTAAAGGAACATATTTGAAAATATCGAATGCATGTATATATCGAATTAAATATAATAATAGATAAGAAAGCGAGGCCGATATAGGATGCTGATTAAGGTTAGACGAAGACAAAAGTGCACCGGGGGAGCGGTGGGCACTAATTTATGCAGCTCTGGTTACATGGTTAATGGGGGGAGGAAGTGGGGAGGGGAGGATGTGGCCGGCAAAAAGAAGGAATGTTTCAGATGTTTCAGCCTTGGCGCATTTCCTTGCAGCGCTTTATCATTGTGCAGCTCCTGCTTATTTTAATACTCCCGTTTTGTCGTTTTGGTTGTTTTTTGGTTAGTACTATTTTTCCCCTGTTTTTAACATTGCCGGCCACGCTTACCTGCATGCTGTCATCCTTACTTGCACGGTAATTTGGAAAAAGCACTGCATTTCGCGGGTCCCTCGCCGTGGTCTCGTTGGCGGCCATATTAGGTGAGGGGTGAGCCACATCGCCGTCTAGTCCTCATTTAGGAGGCTCGACCAGCATAAATAGCAGGCAAATCTTAGGCGAGCTCTCACTCAGCCTTGGCGCATTTCCTTGCAGCGCTTTATCATTGTGCAGCTCCTGCTTATTTTAATACTCCCGTTTTGTTGTTTTGGTTGTTTTTTGGTTAGTACTATTTTTCCCCTGTTTTTAACATTGCCGGCCACGCTTACCTGCATGCTGTCATCCTTACTTGCACGGTAATTTGGAAAAAGCACTGCATTTCGCGGGTCCCTCGCCGTGGTCTCGTTGGCGGCCATATTAGGTGAGGGGTGAGCCACATCGCCGTCTAGTCCTCATTTAGGAGGCTCGACCAGCATAAATAGCAGGCAAATCTTAGGCGAGCTCTCACTCAGCCTTGGCGCATTTCCTTGCAGCGCTTTATCATTGTGCAGCTCCTGCTTATTTTAATACTCCCGTTTTGTTGTTTTGGTTGTTTTTTGGTTAGTACTATTTTTCCCCTGTTTTTAACATTGCCGGCCACGCTTACCTGCATGCTGTCATCCTTACTTGCACGGTAATTTGGAAAAAGCACCGCATTTCGCGGGTCCCTCGCCGTTGTCTCGTTGGCGGCCATATTAGGTGAGGGGTGAGCCACATCGCGGTCTAGCCCTCATTTAGGAGGCTCGACCAGCATAAATAGCAGCCATGCCTACGCGCAGCGTCATCGCGCAGCGGGATTGCCGGACTTCCGCCGGAGTTACGCCTGAGTTCAGCCCGTCTGCGCCCGTCCGCGCTGAGGACGTGCTGCAGGACGGGCTGGACTCGGCGGGCTCCCCCCTCCACCCTATGAGGTACCTAGGCAATACTCCATGTCGGAACTCATGGCTTTTAGACCATCAGAGCAGCGATGCTCTCACCGCTTTTCTCCTGAAGGAATCCTACATTCCCAGCGATGTATGACATGTAAGGTTTCCTTTCGCTGCCCTGTTCCCAGTCCTATAAGATCCCATTCGCGCTTGGGATGCCTTTCTGTTTTGTTGCCTAAAACCGGTTTCCTAATTAATGCGCGATCGTTGATCAAGCACAACGTTGCCTTCCACGAATTTGTGGAAGAAAGACAGCCGGACTGGGTTTTTATCACGGAGACCTGGGCTTCGGATTCCTCCGGTCACGATTTACTCTTGGCCATTCCTGATGGCTATTCTCTTCATAGGCAGGATAGACCACTGCATAGAGGTGGAGGAATTGCCGTTCTTTTCAAATCTTCTTTTCCTTGCACTGTTAAATCTCTATCAATGCCTGGAGATCGTTTCGAGGCACTCTATTTTTGCATTTTGTGTGCTCCATCTGTCTCTTTCACTGGAATACTCATATACAGGCCACCCGGCCCTAGGGCGAGTTTTTCTTCAGATTTACTCAGAATCCTAGAACCTTATTTTGGAAAATCCTATCTTTCCATCTTGGGTGATTTCAATTTCCATCTTGATGAAATCAGCTCAAAGGATACCCTGACATTAATTGAGTCACTTGGAGCCTGTGACCTTGTTCAGTTGGTGAGTAGCCCAACACACAAAGCTGGCCATATTCTTGATGGGGTATTTTCTAGTGATTCTAGGTTATCTACTGGCCCGCCTATACCGTTGGTCTGGACAGATCATTTTGCAGTACTGCTTGAACTTGTTCTTCCTGCCCCACCCTTAGCCAATCATGTTGCTACTTCATTTATTCCTAGGAGAAACTTTAGAAATATTACCGATGACACTATTGCTTCTCATATTCGGATCTCGGAGTCTTTCTCCTTTAAGGATGCGGATGAGGCAGCTCAAGAACTTACGGACTCTATTACTAATGCTGTGGAAAAGCTTGCCCCCGCCTGTGAGAAGTTGGCCTGATATGCAGTGCTCACTATTCTAGTGATCACTATGTATCAGTCCAAACAACCCTTATTGATGATTGGTTGTAAGTCAACCTTATAGACCAGCTATCCTAGTAGCATGGATACGAGCAGTCTAAGGCTAAGACTCTAGAGGGCGTGTTAAGCCAGCTGTTTTACCATCACATTACACCAAGTGAAAGGACACCACACAAGTTGTTATGAAAATAAACGTATATTTATTTAGAACAAGACTACCCTGAACTCTTTATGAGTCAGGGAGCTAAGCACACAACAAAACTCTTACGAAAACACTTTAAGTCGCACAATTTACACAAATGCCCTAGGGGCACGAAAAACCATATACACAGTAAGTGGAATGCGAACTTGCTAGCAGGTAAGTAATACTTTTCTAGACTTAGGAATCGCTAGGCCTACAATTCTAAACACTGGGATTAGATGCAGGAGGCCTGTGGACGTCGTGTGCAGAGTGGGAACTCTCACGCGTAAGGCGGGAAAAAGTCTATGGAGGCTAGCAGTTGCAAAGTTACTGTTCTCGGGCGAACCCGACTAGGTGGGTCGAAAACAAGAGTGGATCCGAACACTTAGGGTGTTGGACTATGCTGGAGCACCGGAGTACTCAGGTTACCTAGCCCAGGGGCTGCGGCTGCATAGGGTTGAAGTTGCGTCGGAAACCCTCGTTGAAGATCCAGGAGCCTGAAGAAAGAGTTGCTGGCAGGCGGCCAGTAAAGAAAGTTCGGAGTGATCCAAGCCTGGATCAGGGAAGAAGAAACCTGTAAGCAGAGGGGACCAAGTTCTGAATCACTAGCCAGTGATTTGAGTGGGCACCAGGATGGCACCGGACGAAGTCACCTCAGCCAGGTGAGTGGGCGCTGCTGGGCTCTGCAGTCTCTCGGACCAGGAGGCGTTGTCGGCGACCAGGATGGAGGTGCGAGCTGTCCCACGAAGGTTCTTGCTGTCGACGTCGCTGGGCCCAGGATTGGGCAACAAGTCTTGGCAAATGCAAGGCCCACGTGGTGGACCTAAAATGGCGTCTTGAGTGGACCAGGAGGGTCCAGGGTGCTCCTCTGTTGGAGGGGAGCAAGGGCTAGTCTGGAGCAACCAGACCAGCAGTAGTTGTCGTCGTGGAGCGTCGTGAAGGGGTCACTAGCCAACGGGCAAGCGACCTGGACAACGCGGTTGGCAGCAAAGAGCAGAAGGGCCCCACGCAGATCTCGTGGATGCAGGGGGGCTGAACTTCGGTGCTGGAGCTGCTCAGGGTCGGGGCTTCTCTTACCCCAAAGCACTCGGTCGAGGGTCACTCGGGAGTCGTGCTGGACAAGCGTCGTGCAGTTCTGAAGATGGCCGGTCCCTCGAGGTCTCGTCACACCCACGGATCACAGCTGGGCTGATGATGTAGGTTGAGGTCAGAGGTGCCAGGGAAGCCGGTTCTCGTCGTGCTGGAGCAGTCTTGATCCGAAGGAGAGACTGGCAACAAACCGCGATGCTTGGTTGGTGCCTGCTGCTGCAGGGTGACTACTCCTTAGTCACAAGGGAGAATCTTGGGAAGAGTCTTGAGTTCCTTTCGTGGAAAGTAGTTTCAGGATTCAAAGATGATCTGATTTGGAAGGGGGCCAGTTCCTACCTTTATCCTGCAAAAAGGGGCTGGCACGTGACTAAGTCCTGCCCTATGGGTGGGACTAGGAGGGGGGTGGTTACACCCCTCTCCTTTGGCGGGCTTTCCCCAGGCCAGGGGCTGGAGTGCCCCTGGAACTAGTTTCAGCCGGCCTATGCACAGTGAGCACCGGGGTGCCACTTGCAGTCACCTTCCTCTAAAGCCCTGCCTACCTAGGATACACAAAATCCTGTCTGGGACGGTGCTGGCACCGCCTCTGGCAGGAAACCCTTTGTCCTTGCCTCCTGGGCTGGGAGGACTCCCAGCAGCAGGAGGGCAGACTTGTGTCTCGGTGGCAGCATCCATTTTCTGGAGCTAAGGCTCTGTTTGACTTTAACCGGGGTTACAGGTTACATACATGTCGTGTCCCTCTAGAAGGGTGGAATGCTAACCCCGTCGCCAGAATTGGCGAGGGGTTAGTATTCCAATTCGTATGACACCTTACTCGACATGTTTTGATAAAGCGATACCAGAGTTGGCATATAACCGCGAGGATTATAATGCCCTTAAGAGTATATGGTATGCGATATCATGGAAACGGCTAAGGGATGGATCCCGAAAGCCGCAGACAGGCTCAGCTCATGCCAGAGCACCATCTCACACGATTCCAAGCACTCTGCCTTCAGGATTGTCAAGGCCTGCCATAGGAGTGACTGATAGGAGATCTGTGTGTCCATTTAGGTTTAGATATAGGAATACTATATCTACAGCAGAGGGTGAGTACACCACTCTGCCCCAGCTGTCAAGCAGCCAGTTGTGTCTGATTTAGTTAGTCAGCCCAGGGGTGGCATAATACATGCTGCAGCCCCTGGGAGACTTCTGGGTGCACCTCAGCCCTGGGTACAGGGACTTGAGAGGGCCCAGTGCCAATACAGTACCTGGGTACAATTTGGAGTAGAGAGAACAGCTAGGCTGTGGGTCTGATTAGCAGGCCCACAGCCAGGCAAAGTCGTAAACCAGTGAAGCAAAAAGCAAAAATCTGGGTGATCATAGGATTGCAGACCCTACTCTCCTACACCGCCTCCCTTCGATATGTAGCTCGCCAGAAACCCACTGCACCTTGGTTCTCTGAACATCTGAGACTTTTAAGGCAGGGGTGTAGGAGCAGCGAGAGAAGCTGGAGGAAATCCTGGGATCCGAAAGACCGAGAGGTTCATAAGTCCGCTTTGCGGGACTATAAACAGAGAGTTGTAGTGGAGAAGCAGGAGTACTTTTCCAATCTTACAGGTTCCCTAACCTCATCCAGGGAATTTTTTTAAATTGCTGATTCACTATGCTCTCTCCAATTTCCTGATCCTGTAGTTAGTTCTCAGGATCTTTGTAATAACATCTCCGACTTCTTTCACAGTAAAATCTCGGACATTCACATCGCTTTAGAAGCCCAATGCCACTGCTTGGATAAGGATATTCCTTCTGCCATAGCCAGTCTGGACACTTTGGGTGAAGGCCCTTCCAAATTACTTATGCAATTTCCTCTATTGTCTTTGGAAGGACTGAACCTCCTACTTGATAGGACTAAATCTTCCTCCCCAATGGATCCTTTACCGCAAAAAATACTGAAGGAGTGCAGAAACAGCATTCTTCCGCTCATGTTGGAAGTCATGAATAGGGCTATTGTCCAGGGTTCCTTTCCACCAGTGTGGAAGAAGGCTATTGTGAAGCCTCTCCTCAAGAAACCGTCTTTGGATCCTGGCCTTCTTAAAAACTTCAGGCCAATCTCTCTGCTCCCAGCCCCAGCAAAAAAATTGGAGGCACACCTCAACTCTCACCGCTCCACTTTTCTTGAGACCAGTGAGTATCTTGATAACACACAGCACGGATTCAGAAAGCATCACAGTACTGAATCCGCACTCACTGTTGTAGTAGATAACATCCGACGCAAAGTGGATAGTGGCCAAACTACAGTACTTGTCCTATTAGATCTCACAGCCGGGTTCAATACCCTGTCTCCCGCCATTTTAACATCTCGGCTCAGGGAGGCAGGGGTTACTGGGCCGGCCTTGAATCTTCTTAACTCCTTTCTCCTTGGTAGAGAACAGAGAGTAAAGCTTGGAAATTTCCTCTCCCCTGCCAAGTCATTGCAATGTGGGGTGCCACAGGGGTCGGCCCTTAGTCCGACCCTGTTTAACATCTATGTGGCCCCCCTTGCTAGACTAGTAAGATCGCAGGGGATGGAGGTGGTGTCCTACGCCGATGACACCCAGATCATGGTGTCACTGGCTCATTCCTCTGTCCATACATCTGCCATTAGCTTTAGGTCATGCATGCAGCATGTGGCAGATTGGATGATCATCAATTCCCTAAAGCTAAATGGCGACAAGACAGAGGTCTTGGTCTTTGGGAAAGACCAAGATGTTTGGTCGAGCGATTGGTGGCCTTCATCTCTTGGCATCTGCCCCACTCCCTCCCAATCAGCCAGAAATCTCGGCGTGGTCTTTGACACCTCACTCTCTATGACGCTCCAAGTAAATAGGACCGTGGCCACTTGCCGGGGTGTTATCAGGATCCTAAATAGGATCCGTAACTATCTTTCTCTCCAGGCTCGTAAGCAGATTGCAGTCGCTCTTGTTGGCTCCAGGCTCGATTATTGCAACTCCCTGTATGTGGAGTCCAACAAGGGCCTTATCCATCGACTGCAAATCGTGCAGAATGCTGCCGCGCGTTTTGTTCTGGCCCTTCCCTTGGCATCTTCAGCCACGACTGCTAGGAGAGATCTTCATTGGCTCCCTGTTCAGCATAGAGTCTTTTTTAAGATTCTATGTCTTACATACAGAGCTCTTGCGGCTGGCACGGATGATGCACTTGGGTCTCTGCTTACCCGCTATATCCCAACCAGATCTCTTCGATCTGCAGGGTTATTTCAACTGGTAGTGCCCCGTACAAGGCTAGCCAGATGGGGAGCGAGAGCCTTTTCTGCTGCCGCTCCTAAGCTTTGGAATTCTCTTCCAATTGAGGTCAAATCTTTACCCTCAATTGATCTGTTTAAAAAGGCCCTTAAGACGTGGTACTTTATCAAAGCCTACCAATGAGAGATTGCTGGTTTGATTTGCGAGCTGTATTATTTGAATTAGGCGCCTTGACGCCCATTGGGCTACGTTTGCGCATGATAAAACTCAGTTCATTCATTCATAAGAAGAACACAATACAGTGTCTTTATTAACCCGTGAAGTTAGACATGAAGCATTTATCTTAGAGGTCAGAACGTGAACAGTCTTGTGGGATAGATAGTTCCTCTGTCTGAGTTCAGAGCCAGACCTGTTCATTAGGCAAGGCTGTTCCAGCTGAACTTGAGCCCGAGAGAACTGTGAAAGCACAGAGGAGAACGCTGCTCTTTGAGGCCTCATCTTGTAAGACCTTTGCAACCTAAGGTACACACACAGTTCTACAAATGCGGCTTTAACCTACGACCACAGGCTCCAGATGGGCACACCATGTATACAAATTGTCCTAGTAATATTTGCATTTTTAGGTTTCGACCTGGCGATCTGCGCAAGCAGTTCGCGCAGGTGAAATCTTTTGTTTACCATATTGGCTATCGGAACGTCCCCCACCTCCCATTAGCTAGCTCCATAAATGGAGGCTAGCCATTGGGAGCCGGATCTGTCCGTCAAGGCCGGACCAGATTCGGGGGCGTTCCCGCGATTTTTTCCCTCTCCGCCTCTGCGATGTCGTCATCGCGGCGGTGGGCGGAGTTTCGTTTTTTTTTCCTTCTGTGTTTGTTTTGGTCATTCCATGCGAGGAAGCCCAGGTGAGTGCTTGTTTTTTAGTGGTGGAGCACGTGAATTCAGTGTACGTTGGTTAAAAATACATGATGAAGACACAGGCCACGATCTGGCTGTTCATCAAGTGCATGGGCGCTAAAAGTAGTTTTTGCCCCTTTATTTGTAGTGAGGACTCCGCAGTGGTTTGTCTGATGTGAAATTGCTCGGCTGATCCCCTTTGTTGCAGCATGCATAACTTTTCATTCTTTCAGTTCGACTTTACAGTCCGTTTTAATAATGTCCTTAAAACTGCGGGTGTCCAGTACCCAAACGGCCTAAATAGACTCGTATGGGCAAGCATCTCGTGCCCCTCGTGAGACACTTGTAAAACTGCTCATAAGATTTGCAACAGGGAGTTTTTTCATGGTTTGGCATTTTTCGTAATGCATTACAGTTGAATTTATATAGCGCTTCATATCCTAACCGCACTGCAAAGCGCTGAAGAGCATCAGAGGCCATAAAGTACGTGCTGCAAAGGTGATTAACAGCAAATGGGTAGGGAGTGCAGAGTGGATAGGGAGTGCAGAGTGGATAGGGAGTGCAGGGTGGATAGGGAGTGGAGAGTGAATGGGGAGTGGAGAGTGCATAGGGAGTGGAGAGTGCATAGGGAGTGGAGAGTGCATAGGGAGTGGAGAGTGCATAGGGAGTGGAGAGTGCATAGAGAGTGCATAGGGAGTGCATAGGGAGTGGAGAGTGCATAGAGAGTGCATAGGGAGTGGAGAGTGCATAGAGAGTGCATAGGGAGTGCAGAGTGCATGGAGAGTGCAGAGTGGAGAGTGCATAGAGAGTGCATAGGGAGTGCAGAGTGCATGGAGAGTGCAGAGTGGAGAGTGCATAGGGAGTGGAGAGTGGAGAGTGCATAGGGAGTGGAGAGTGCATAGGGAGTGGAGAGTGCATAGGGAGTGGAGAGTGGAGAGTGCATAGGGAGTGGAGAGTGCATAGGGAGTGGAGAGTGCATAGGGAGTGCAGAGTGCATAGGGAGTGCAGAGTGCATAGGGCGTGCAGAGTGCATAGGGCGTGCAGAGTGGGGAGTGGAGAGTGCATAGGGCGTGCAGAGTGGAAAGTGCATAGAGAGTGCAGAGTGCATAGGGAGTGGAGTGGAGAGTGCATAGGGAGTGGAGAGTGCATAGGGAGTGGAGAGTGCATAGGGAGTGGAGAGTGCATAGGGAGTGGAGAGTGCATAGGGAGTGCAGAGTGGGGAGTGGAGAGTGCATAGGGAGTGGAGAGTGCATAGGGAGTGCAGAGTGGAGAGTGCATAGGGAGTGCAGAGTGGAGAGTGCATAGGGAGTGGAGAGTGCATAGGGAGTGGAGAGTGCATAGGGAGTGGAGAGTGCATAGGGAGTGGAGAGTGCATAGGGAGTGGAGAGTGCATAGGGAGTGGAGAGTGCATAGGGAGTGGAGAGTGCATAGTGCATAGGGAGTGGAGAGTGCATAGGGAGTGGAGAGTGCATAGGGAGTGGAGAGTGCATAGGGAGTGGAGAGTGCATAGGGAGTGGAGAGTGCATAGGGAGTGGAGAGTGCATAGGGAGTGGAGAGTGGAGAGTGCATAGGGAGTGGAGAGTGGAGAGTGCATAGGGAGTGGAGAGTGCAGAGTGGGGAGTGGAGAGTGCAGAGTGGGGAGTGGAGAGTGCATAGGGAGTGGAGAGTGCATAGTGCATAGGGAGTGGAGAGTGCATAGTGCATAGGGAGTGGAGAGTGCATAGTGCATAGGGAGTGGAGAGTGGAGAGTGCATAGGGAGTGGAGAGTGCAGAGTGGAGAGTGCATAGGGAGTGGAGAGTGCAGAGTGCATAGGGAGTGGAGAGTGCATAGGGAGTGGAGAGTGCATAGGGAGTGGAGAGTGCATAGGGAGTGGAGAGTGCATAGGGAGTGGAGAGTGGAGAGTGCATAGGGAGTGGAGAGTGCATAGGGAGTGGAGAGTGCATAGGGAGTGGAGAGTGGAGAGTGCATAGGGAGTGGAGAGTGGAGAGTGCATAGGGAGTGGAAAGTGGAGAGTGCATAGGGAGTGGAGAGTGGAGAGTGCATAGGGAGTGAAGAGTGGAGAGTACATAGGGAGTGCAGAGTGCATAGAGAGTGCAGAGTGGAGAGTGCATAGGGAGTGCAGAGTGCATAGAGAGTGCAGAGTGGAGAGTGCATAGGGAGTGCAGAGTGCATAGAGAGTGGAGAGTGCATAGGGAGTGCAGAGTGCATAGAGAGTGGAGAGTGCATAGGGAGTGCAGAGTGCATAGGGAGTGCAGAGTGCATAGAGAGTGGAGAGTGCATAGGGAGTGGAGAGTGAAGAGTGCATAGGGAGTGAAGAGTGCATAGGGAGTGCAGAGTGCATAGGGAGTGGAGAGTGCATAGGGAGTGGAGAGTGCATAGAGAGTGGAGAGTGCATAGGGAGTGGAGAGTGCATAGGGAGTGGAGAGTGGAGAGTGCATAGGGAGTGGAGAGTGCATAGAGAGTGGAGAGTGCATAGAGAGTGGAGAGTGCATAGGGAGTGGAGAGTGCATAGGGAGTGGAGAGTGCATAGGGAGTGGAGAGTGCATAGGGAGTGGAGAGTGCATAGGGAGTGGAGAGTGCATAGGGAGTGGAGAGTGCATAGAGAGTGGAGAGTGCATAGAGAGTGGAGAGTGCATAGAGAGTGGAGAGTGCATAGGGAGTGGAGAGTGGAGAGTGCATAGGGAGTGGAGAGTGCATAGAGAGTGGAGAGTGCATAGAGAGTGGAGAGTGCATAGGGAGTGGAGAGTGCATAGGGAGTGGAGAGTGCATAGGGAGTGCAGAGTGGGGAGTGGAGAGTGCATAGGGAGTGGAGAGTGCATAGGGAGTGCAGAGTGGAGAGTGCATAGGGAGTGCAGAGTGGAGAGTGCATAGGGAGTGGAGAGTGCATAGGGAGTGGAGAGTGCATAGGGAGTGGAGAGTGCATAGGGAGTGGAGAGTGGAGAGTGCATAGGGAGTGGAGAGTGCATAGGGAGTGGAGAGTGCATAGGGAGTGGAGAGTGCATAGGGAGTGGAGAGTGCATAGGGAGTGCAGAGTGGGGAGTGGAGAGTGCATAGGGAGTGGAGAGTGCATAGGGAGTGCAGAGTGGAGAGTGCATAGGGAGTGCAGAGTGGAGAGTGCATAGGGAGTGGAGAGTGCATAGGGAGTGGAGAGTGCATAGAGAGTGGAGAGTGCATAGGGAGTGGAGAGTGCATAGGGAGTGGAGAGTGCATAGGGAGTGGAGAGTGCATAGGGAGTGGAGAGTGCATAGGGAGTGGAGAGTGGAGAGTGCATAGAGAGTGGAGAGTGCATAGGGAGTGCAGAGTGCATAGAGAGTGGAGAGTGCATAGAGAGTGGAGAGTGCATAGGGAGTGGAGAGTGCATAGGGAGTGGAGAGTGCATAGGGAGTGGAGAGTGCATAGGGAGTGGAGAGTGCATAGGGAGTGGAGAGTGCATAGGGAGTGGAGAGTGCATAGGGAGTGGAGAGTGCAGAGTGCATAGGGAGTGGAGAGTGCAGAGTGCATAGGGAGTGCAGAGTGCATAGGGAGTGGAGAGTGCATAGGGAGTGGAGAGTGCATAGGGAGTGGAGAGTGCATAGGGAGTGGAGAGTGCATAGGGAGTGGAGAGTGGAGAGTGCATAGGGAGTGCAGAGTGGGGAGTGGAGAGTGCATAGGGAGTGGAGAGTGCATAGGGAGTGGAGAGTGCATAGGGAGTGCAGAGTGCATAGGGAGTGCAGAGTGGAGAGTGCATAGGGAGTGCAGAGTGGAGAGTGCATAGGGAGTGGAGAGTGCATAGGGAGTGGAGAGTGCATAGGGAGTGGAGAGTGCATAGGGAGTGGAGAGTGCATAGGGAGTGGAGAGTGCATAGGGAGATAGGGAGTGGAGAGTGCATAGGGAGTGGAGAGTGCATAGGGAGTGGAGAGTGCATAGGGAGTGGAGAGTGCATAGGGAGTGCAGCTCGAGGGAGTGGAGAGTGCATAGGGAGTGGAGAGTGGAGAGTGCATAGGGAGTGGAGAGTGCATAGGGAGTGCAGAGTGGGGAGTGGAGAGTGCATAGGGAGTGGAGAGTGCATAGTGCATAGGGAGTGGAGAATGCATAGTGCATAGGGAGTGGAGAGTGCATAGTGCATAGGGAGTGGAGAGTGCATAGGGAGTGGAGAGTGCATAGGGAGTGGAGAGTGCATAGGGAGTGGAGAGTGCATAGGGAGTGGAGCGTGCATAGGGAGTGGAGCGTGCATAGGGAGTGGAGCGTGCATAGGGAGTGGAGAGTGCATAGGGAGTGCAGAGTGGAGAGTGCATAGGGAGTGCAGAGTGGAGAGTGCATAGGGAGTGAAGAGTGCATAGGGAGTGGAGAGTGCATAGGGAGTGGAGAGTGCATAGGGAGTGGAGAGTGCATAGGGAGTGGAGAGTGCATAGGGAATGCAGAGTGGAGAGTGCATAGGGAGTGGAGAGTGCATAGGGAGTGCAGAGTAGAGAGTGCATAGGGAGTGGAGAGTGGAGAGTGCATAGGGAGTGGAGAGTGCATAGGGAGTGGAGAGTGGAGAGTGCATAGGGAGTGGAGAGTGCATAGGGAGTGGAGAGTGGAGAGTGCATAGGGAGTGCAGAGTGGGGAGTGGAGAGTGCATAGGGAGTGGAGAGTGCATAGGGAGTGGAGAGTGCATAGGGAGTGGAGAGTGGAGAGTGCATAGGGAGTGGAGAGTGGAGAGTGCATAGGGAGTGGAGAGTGCAGAGTGGGGAGTGGAGAGTGCATAGGGAGTGGAGAGTGCATAGGGAGTGCAGAGTGGAGAGTGCATAGGGAGTGCAGAGTGGAGAGTGCATAGGGAGTGGAGAGTGCATAGGGAGTGGAGAGTGCATAGAGAGTGGAGAGTGCATAGGGAGTGGAAAGTGCATAGGGAGTGGAGAGTGCATAGGGAGTGGAGAGTGCATAGGGAGTGGAGAGTGCATAGGGAGTGGAGAGGGCATAGGGAGTGGAGAGTGCATAGGGAGTGGAGAGTGCATAGGGAGTGGAGAGTGGAGAGTGCATAGGGAGTGGAGAGTGCATAGAGAGTGGAGAGTGCATAGAGAGTGGAGAGTGCATAGAGAGTGGAGAGTGCATAGGGAGTGGAGAGTGGAGAGTGCATAGGGAGTGGAGAGTGCATAGAGAGTGGAGAGTGCATAGAGAGTGGAGAGTGCATAGGGAGTGGAGAGTGCATAGGGAGTGGAGAGTGCATAGGGAGTGCAGAGTGGGGAGTGGAGAGTGCATAGGGAGTGGAGAGTGCATAGGGAGTGCAGAGTGGAGAGTGCATAGGGAGTGCAGAGTGGAGAGTGCATAGGGAGTGGAGAGTGCATAGGGAGTGGAGAGTGCATAGGGAGTGGAGAGTGCATAGGGAGTGGAGAGTGCATAGGGAGTGGAGAGTGCAGAGTGGGGAGTGGAGAGTGCATAGGGAGTGGAGAGTGCATAGTGCATAGGGAGTGGAGAGTGCATAGGGAGTGGAGAGTGCATAGGGAGTGGAGAGTGCATAGGGAGTGGAGAGTGCATAGGGAGTGGAGAGTGCATAGGGAGTGGAGAGTGCATAGGGAGTGGAGAGTGGAGAGTGCATAGGGAGTGGAGAGTGGAGAGTGCATAGGGAGTGGAGAGTGCAGAGTGGGGAGTGGAGAGTGCAGAGTGGGGAGTGGAGAGTGCATAGGGAGTGGAGAGTGCATAGTGCATAGGGAGTGGAGAGTGCATAGTGCATAGGGAGTGGAGAGTGCATAGTGCATAGGGAGTGGAGAGTGGAGAGTGCATAGGGAGTGGAGAGTGCAGAGTGGAGAGTGCATAGGGAGTGGAGAGTGCAGAGTGCATAGGGAGTGGAGAGTGCATAGGGAGTGGAGAGTGCAGAGTGCATAGGGAGTGGAGAGTGCAGAGTGCATAGGGAGTGGAGAGTGCATAGGGAGTGGAGAGTGCATAGGGAGTGGAGAGTGCATAGGGAGTGGAGAGTGCATAGGGAGTGGATAGTGGAGAGTGCATAGGGAGTGGAGAGTGCATAGGGAGTGGAGAGTGCATAGGGAGTGGAGAGTGGAGAGTGCATAGGGAGTGGAGAGTGGAGAGTGCATAGGGAGTGGAAAGTGGAGAGTGCATAGGGAGTGGAGAGTGGAGAGTGCATAGGGAGTGAAGAGTGGAGAGTACATAGGGAGTGCAGAGTGCATAGAGAGTGCAGAGTGGAGAGTGCATAGGGAGTGCAGAGTGCATAGAGAGTGCAGAGTGGAGAGTGCATAGGGAGTGCAGAGTGCATAGAGAGTGGAGAGTGCATAGGGAGTGCAGAGTGCATAGAGAGTGGAGAGTGCATAGGGAGTGCAGAGTGCATAGGGAGTGCAGAGTGCATAGAGAGTGGAGAGTGCATAGGGAGTGGAGAGTGAAGAGTGCATAGGGAGTGAAGAGTGCATAGGGAGTGCAGAGTGCATAGGGAGTGGAGAGTGGAGAGTGCATAGGGAGTGGAGAGTGCATAGAGAGTGGAGAGTGCATAGGGAGTGGAGAGTGCATAGGGAGTGGAGAGTGGAGAGTGCATAGGGAGTGGAGAGTGCATAGAGAGTGGAGAGTGCATAGAGAGTGGAGAGTGCATAGGGAGTGGAGAGTGCATAGGGAGTGGAGAGTGCATAGGGAGTGGAGAGTGCATAGGGAGTGGAGAGTGCATAGGGAGTGGAGAGTGCATAGGGAGTGGAGAGTGCATAGGGAGTGGAGAGTGGAGAGTGCATAGAGAGTGGAGAGTGCATAGAGAGTGGAGAGTGCATAGAGAGTGGAGAGTGCATAGGGAGTGGAGAGTGGAGAGTGCATAGGGAGTGGAGAGTGCATAGAGAGTGGAGAGTGCATAGAGAGTGGAGAGTGCATAGGGAGTGGAGAGTGCATAGGGAGTGGAGAGTGCATAGGGAGTGCAGAGTGGGGAGTGGAGAGTGCATAGGGAGTGGAGAGTGCATAGGGAGTGCAGAGTGGAGAGTGCATAGGGAGTGCAGAGTGGAGAGTGCATAGGGAGTGGAGAGTGCATAGGGAGTGGAGAGTGCATAGGGAGTGGAGAGTGCATAGGGAGTGGAGAGTGGAGAGTGCATAGGGAGTGGAGAGTGCATAGGGAGTGGAGAGTGCATAGGGAGTGGAGAGTGCATAGGGAGTGGAGAGTGCATAGGGAGTGGAGAGTGCATAGGGAGTGCAGAGTGGGGAGTGGAGAGTGCATAGGGAGTGGAGAGTGCATAGGGAGTGCAGAGTGGAGAGTGCATAGGGAGTGCAGAGTGGAGAGTGCATAGGGAGTGGAGAGTGCATAGGGAGTGGAGAGTGCATAGAGAGTGGAGAGTGCATAGGGAGTGGAGAGTGCATAGGGAGTGGAGAGTGCATAGGGAGTGGAGAGTGCATAGGGAGTGGAGAGTGCATAGGGAGTGGAGAGTGCATAGGGAGTGGAGAGTGCATAGGGAGTGGAGAGTGCATAGGGAGTGGAGAGTGCATAGGGAGTGGAGAGTGGAGAGTGCATAGAGAGTGGAGAGTGCATAGGGAGTGCAGAGTGCATAGAGAGTGGAGAGTGCATAGAGAGTGGAGAGTGCATAGGGAGTGGAGAGTGCATAGGGAGTGGAGAGTGCATAGGGAGTGGAGAGTGCATAGGGAGTGGAGAGTGCATAGGGAGTGGAGAGTGCATAGGGAGTGGAGAGTGCATAGGGAGTGGAGAGTGCAGAGTGCATAGGGAGTGGAGAGTGCAGAGTGCATAGGGAGTGCAGAGTGCATAGGGAGTGGAGTGCATAGGGAGTGGAGAGTGCATAGGGAGTGGAGAGTGCATAGGGAGTGGAGAGTGCATAGGGAGTGGAGAGTGGAGAGTGCATAGGGAGTGCAGAGTGGGGAGTGGAGAGTGCATAGGGAGTGGAGAGTGCATAGGGAGTGGAGAGTGCATAGGGAGTGCAGAGTGCATAGGGAGTGCAGAGTGGAGAGTGCATAGGGAGTGCAGAGTGGAGAGTGCATAGGGAGTGGAGAGTGCATAGGGAGTGGAGAGTGCATAGGGAGTGGAGAGTGCATAGGGAGTGGAGAGTGCATAGGGAGTGGAGAGTGCATAGGGAGATAGGGAGTGGAGAGTGCATAGGGAGTGGAGAGTGCATAGGGAGTGGAGAGTGCATAGGGAGTGGAGAGTGCATAGGGAGTGCAGCTCGAGGGAGTGGAGAGTGCATAGGGAGTGGAGAGTGGAGAGTGCATAGGGAGTGTAGAGTGCATAGGGAGTGCAGAGTGGGGAGTGGAGAGTGCATTGGGAGTGGAGAGTGCATAGTGCATAGGGAGTGGAGAATGCATAGTGCATAGGGAGTGGAGAGTGCATAGTGCATAGGGAGTGGAGAGTGCATAGGGAGTGGAGAGTGCATAGGGAGTGGAGAGTGCATAGGGAGTGGAGAGTGCATAGGGAGTGGAGCGTGCATAGGGAGTGGAGCGTGCATAGGGAGTGGAGCGTGCATAGGGAGTGGAGAGTGCATAGGGAGTGCAGAGTGGAGAGTGCATAGGGAGTGCAGAGTGGAGAGTGCATAGGGAGTGAAGAGTGCATAGGGAGTGGAGAGTGCATAGGGAGTGGAGAGTGCATAGGGAGTGGAGAGTGCATAGGGAGTGGAGAGTGCATAGGGAATGCAGAGTGGAGAGTGCATAGGGAGTGGAGAGTGCATAGGGAGTGCAGAGTAGAGAGTGCATAGGGAGTGGAGAGTGGAGAGTGCATAGGGAGTGGAGAGTGCATAGGGAGTGGAGAGTGGAGAGTGCATAGGGAGTGGAGAGTGCATAGGGAGTGGAGAGTGGAGAGTGCATAGGGAGTGCAGAGTGGGGAGTGGAGAGTGCATAGGGAGTGGAGAGTGCATAGGGAGTGGAGAGTGCATAGGGCATAGGGAGTGCAGAGTGGATAGGGAGTGGAGAGTGCATAGGGCATAGGGAGTGCAGAGTGGATAGGGAGTGGAGAGTGCGTAGGGAGTGGAGAGTGGATAGGGAGTGGAGAGTGCGTAGGGAGTGGAGAGTGGAGAGTGGAGAGTGCGTAGGGAGTGGAGAGTGTGTAGGGAGTGGAGAGTGGAGAGTGCGTAGGGAGTGGAGAGTGCGTAGGGAGTGGAGAGTGCGTAGGGAGTGGAGAGTGCATAGGGAGTGGAGAGTGCATAGGGAGTGGAGAGTGCATAGGGAGTGGATAGTGCATACGGAGTGGAGAGTGCATAGGGAGTGGAGAGTGCATAGGGAATGGAGAGTGCATCCCCTCTACTTCTCTTCTATGGACACTTGTACTTCTTCTACTTCTCCACCAGCACAGTGTGTGTTTCCACTCGCCCGTGGCACTGGAGACTGAAGCACATCCTTCTTAGGGTGAAAACCGTCTTGCTGGTCATTATGGACACTCTTTCCAGTTCTGTACTTTTATGTGATCACACTATACATTATGGGGGGTGTAGTGTTGCTTTGATTCCATTAGAACACAGCTGAAAACAATGATTTGTAGATAAAAACTCTAGTCCCACTAAATCTTGGAAGTGCTTATTCACACACACACATGCATGCACGCACATATGCAAACACACTCTCTCTCCCTCAACAGGTGCACTACCTCCTCACAAGCACGGACACATGTTTTTAAAACAGGTTCTTTAACCCACCATGCCATCCCATAATGCAGTTCGGTTGGCTAGCACACCGTGGCTGACTGAAGATGCGCACTAGGATGGCGCCGGCACTTGACAGCCAGGCACAGAGAGGCGCGTGATTGACAATGGGCGACAAGACGAGCGTGACTGAGAGCAGACGCCAACTGAAATGTCCAACCCTTAAAAAGGAAAGATTTAATGACGGTATTTTTTGTGGAACTGGTGGCGAGCTTCCTGTTTCAAGATGAGTGAGTGGACCATGTCCAAAAAGACTGACACTCCAGTAGGGTAGTGTAGTGCTTTCAGCAAGCGTTGCCTTAATGTGCCACCCCAGCACGATTTAACCCCCTCAGCTGTCAATTGGGCATCTGTCACGTGACACCTGCAGACCAGACTCTGAATTTCTTCAGTGAAATCCAGTAGGGTACAATAGGTCTTACATTTGCAAGAGATTAAGCTGTTGGCAATGTAAATGACAATGCCATTTATTTATCTGTTTTCAAAACCAACACATAAATAAAAATATTGTCATTTACAATGCCAATAGCTCTAACTTTGGCAAAGGCGAAACCGTTGCATTGTAAATGCTTGTTTTAAATTGTAGTGAAATTAAAAAAACATGTTTATTTTAGAGAACCTGCCATTTTTTTCTCATAATATTTAAAGCACTAAAACAGCGTTTTGCGAAAAGGCATAATCCCAAATGTGAGCCACCTTTTTAGGACGCCAGGCTAATTGTTTATCCCAATCCATTCCGACACTTTATGTATGCAAAATGTATGCAAAACTCCTCTGTGTAAAAACCACACAAAGAGCATGAATGGGATAGGAGGGGGACTGCACTGGCTTCCAGTGGCCAGTAGGATCAAGTTTAAAACCTTGACGCTGGCCTTCAGGTCCCTGTATGGCATCTGTCCTAATTATCTGAGAGCCAGGCTACCCAGGTATCACCAGTCGAGGACCCTCCGCTCCAATGGGCGGGTGCAGCTTGTGGTCCCTCGAGCGCGAAGAGTGCGGCTGGGTGGAAGAACCTTCTCGGCTAATGTGGCGGGGCTATGGAACTCTCTCCCTCCTGCATTACAACAGGCCCCTTCTGAAACTTGTTTTAAACGACTGCTAAAAACCTGGCTATTCACTACACTATGCTAAGAACTGCCACTTGACATACGGCTAGTCTGTTCTCACAGCGCCGGGACACCTCCATGTGAGGTAGCTGTTCGCGCTTTACAAGACTCCTTATTATTATTATTATTAATATTGATAATGTCAGAAACGTCCGCCGATTCCTTGTTTAATTAACAGAGCGCCCGCTTCCTGAATTATGAAGTGTGGCGTCCTCGCAGTGGGGGAAATGGCTTGAGGCATATTGATTATACGAAATAGGCTCAAAGCTGTTTACTGTCCTTTAAAGGAGAGAAAGGAGAGCGGTGTTAGAGTGTATTTCAAAGTTAGAGCGTGATGGTAAAAAAAAAAGTTACGTGTGCTCCGTGTTGGGGGGTGGGGGTCTGAAGCGAGGAGAGGATTTCCAAGAGGCTAAGCAGATGTGCCCGCTTCGTGGCCGTCCCTGATGTGGGTGAGGAGGGGGGAATGGGGCAGACAATGTATCCAGTTAAATTAAAAAAAAAGATAGCATAGATGGGGAGGGAGTGCAAAGGAGGAAGCATCCAAGTAGATTTATTTTATTAAAAGTGCGCCCGCTTCGTGGGCGTCCATGTTGTGGGTGAGGAGGGGGGAATGGAGATAAGCGTATTTCAAAGTTGGAGCGTGATGGTAAAATAAAACAAGGTACGTGTGCTCTGAGTTGGGAGGTGGGGGCTAAAGCGAGGAGAGGATGTCCGAGCGGCTAAGTAGATGTTCCCGATTCGTGGCCGCCCCTGATGTGGGTGAGGAGGGGAGAATGTAGATGAGCGTATTGCAAAGTTAGAGCGTATTTCAAAGTTATAGCGCAATGGTAACAAAAAACAAGTTGTGATCCGTGGCCGGGCTGAAGTGAAGAGAGGCTCCCTGAGTGGACATGTGCTCCGAGGCGAGGGGTGGGTGGCTGAAGCAGGAGAGGCTGTTCGAGCAGCTAAGTAGATGCGCCTGCTTCGTCGCCGTCCCTGATGTGGGTGAGGAGGCAGGAATGGAGCAGAGGGCTGGATGGCAATGCAACAACAGTCTAAACGTGTTAGCAGAGGCACTGGATATTTTAGGAGAAATGCTATTGCTGCACGCATCGGAAAACGCCAGCACTTACAGCGACGCAGGCAGCAGGAGTCTAGGAATGAAGCCAACCCAAAGCTTTGTCTTTTAGACCGACATCCTCTAACCGTTGTAGCAGTCTGCCATAGTCTACAGTGTCGAACGCGGCAGATCGATCCAGGAGCACCAGCATTGCTGATGCTCCTGAATCTAAGGACCACCTAATCGACTCAGCCACCTCGATGAGGGCGGTCTCGGTACTGAAACCTGATCTAAAACCTGATTGAGTTTCATGTAGGATCCTGTTTTCCTCAATGAAGCTGTTCAATTGATGTTGTATCAGTTCTTCAAGCATTTTGCCTGGGGCTGCTAATAGGGAGATCGGGCGGAGATTGCTAAGGTCCTCAGGCGCACCATTAGGTTTTTTTTCAAGGGGAGAAGTGTGGCATGTTTCCAGCACTCAGGGAACACCCCCGATGCAATAGACGTATTCCAAATGTGTAGGAGTGTCATTGCGATTGAGCCTGACATCATATTCCACAGCTTAGGCGGACAAGGATCGTCCGGGGCCCCAGATTTACATTTTTTTATTTCCTCCAGTGTCTCCAAGAAAGAGATAGAGTGAAATTGAGCTAGGGTTCGGGTGGGTACGCTATCTTCAACCGTGTCCACCATTACTGTCGGGCCAGAATCGGTAAAAGTATCGTAAACTTTCGTAATTTTATTGTCAAAGAAGTCCGAGATGTCTTCGCAGAGTCTTTCTGATGGAATGACTTCTGTCTCAATGACTCTCGGCTTAAAAAAAGATTGGACAATCTTAAAGACTTCTTTGCTCGATTGCTCAGCTTGCTGGATGGAGGTCGCAATGAAAAGTTTTTTGGCTTTTTTTTATAGATTTATGAAGATCACGGAGGGCTTTTTTATAGCAAATTTTAGCTGATTCACAATAATTTACTCGCCATGCGCGCTACAGCCTCTTACAGTTGCTTTTTTCAGCCATTAGTTCTGAAGAGAACCAGGGGGCGGAGGGTGACTCTCTGCGTGACGTGGAGAGTTTTGCTGGGGCAATGGTCTCCACCGTTTTGCCTATCTATAGATTCAACGCCACTGCATCTGTATTCACGTCCGTGGTCAGAGCTGGTGGATCAATTGCCAGGGCAGGGCCTAGGGTATCTACTGATATGTTCTTCCATTGTCTGCGCACATAGGAGCGTCTCCCATTTGCCTGATTGCAAGAAGGCAGTGTAATTACAAAAGAAATCAAAAAATGATCAGACCAGAGCAGTGGCTGCGGGGTCTTTGCTATCGTGTCAGGGATGTTGGAAAAGATCAGATCTAGCATATGACCTGCCCGGTGCGTGGGCCCGGTAATAATTTGTGTTAAATTAGCTGCTTCAAGGTCGTCATAAGTTGAACAGCCTGGGGGCAACTAGGCCTATCTGCATGAACATTGAAATCCCCAACTACAATAAAGTGAGGGTGAGCTACAGAACTTTGGACAATGAAGTCCATTAGTTCACAGGTGCTAATTGAGGCGCAGTCCGGGGGGTCTATAAATGATCAGGCCGGCTAACGACAGTTGGGGGTTTATTTGCAAGCAGAAATATAGCCCCTCAATGCCGGTGATAGTGGTGGGTATAGAGGACGTTAACATGTATTTGTCCTTAAAAATAAAAGCCACCCCGCCACCCTTTCTATTCTCCTCTCTATTAGCAAAACTCATTTTAAAACCCGGTGGGGCAGCCAGGGCAATGGAGGCCAGGTTATCTTCGTTCAGCCACGTTTCTGTGAGAAATAAAGCGTCCCAATCTGAGTCCGCCAGTAGCAGCCAAATATCGTCAGCATCCTTGGGAAAGATCTACAATTTAATAGGCCAGCCCTAAATATTGTCTCAGAGGAGCCATCTGTAGATTTAGTTTTTGATTTTGAATTTGGGTTATTTGTCCTAGAGTCATCGCATAGTGCTTTGCCGCAGAGCAAGCACACCTGCGGTAACTCAAATCTTGCCAAGTCAAGCCTGGTCGTCTGGCACATCTTAGCTGTATTCATCGCCAGTAAATCAGACCTAGACCAGAAAACCCTCTTGATATCCCTGCACTCACCGACAGCATGGCTGGCGCTGGACGCGATCCGGTCGCGGACGGGCGCAGACGGGCTTGCCGAAGGCGCGCCATTGGCGCGGCCGCGCCCCCATTTCCTTCTTATAGGGAAAAAGGCCAGGAAGTGAGGCGAAGGAGGGGGAAGAGTCGCGTCCCTCCGTTCAACCGGCACCAGCAGCCGTGACGGACCGGGGACCGACGGAAATCAGGGTATGTGGAAGGGGATGTGCAAAATGAAGCAAAGCACACACAGTATTACACAAACACTACATCAAAGATTAAAAGCAATTGGATTAAAGCAGTTCTGCATCGAGGAAAGAGCAGTTATTCAATCAACCAGTCTCTCTCTTTAAAAGTATGCATCTCGCCACTAGCGCGGTGCTCGCGCTTCTCACACCAGCGCGGCCGGGCTCCCCTCAGCTTTTAACTGTAATGAGGGGGAGGAGTCGCGTCCCTCCGTTCAACCGGCACCAGCAGCCGTGACGGACCGGGGACCGACGGAAATCAGGGTAAGTGGAAGTGGATGTGCAAAATGAAGCAAAGCACACACAGTATTACACAAACACTACATCAAAGATTATAAGCAATTGGATTAAAAGCAGTTCTGCTTCAAGGAAAGAGCAGTTATTCAATCAACCAGTCTCTCTCTTTAAAAGTATGCCTCTCGCCACTAGCGCGGTGCTCGCGCTTCTCACGAAGTGAGACAATTCTACGAGCGACTTCGAAAAATATTATGTTAGTTAAGGAAATTCATGTACTTTGCAGTCAGCAACACTGGGTGAGAATCTTGTTGTTTCTTTGGGGGCGGTGGTAATCTCGCATTAAAGTATCTGCTCATATTTAATAGGGTGCGAGGAATATGATGAAATGCAGCACCTCGGTAATGGCGCAAGTGAACATCTATAGATGTAGGTTGGAATCATTGGGCTCTCCACGGGTTGGCTGGAGCACAGGGTAGAGACCAAGAATGAACAGCAGGCACCAACTGGGGGGGAAGAGGGGGGCAGACTTGGCAGCCGGTGGTGAGGGCCGAGGAAAGAGAGACCAGCAGAGGAGGAGAGCGACAGGGAGGGAGACTGTCAGCTGAGCAGACAAGGGGGTGGCTGACGGCGGGCCTGTGTGATCTGTGCCCTGGGCCTGGCCGGCAGATGTGCTCCTTGTGCAGTTTGTGGTGCTTCATTTTACTGCAGCTGCCGCAAAGCACCGTCCTGGATAGGAGCCAGGGGATGCTGAGCTTGGGCTGATGTGTTAAGAGTGAAGCACACACATCAGTGATTTGACTTCCATTCATCTCAGCCTTTCATCCTTATGAGGCCAGTTGGATTGGTGGCAAAAAGAAGGAATGTTTCAGATAAGAAGAACACAATACAGTGTATTTATTAACCCGTGAAGTTAGACATGAAGCATTTATCTTAGAGGTCAGAACGTGAACGGTCTTGTGGGATAGATAGTTCCTCTGTCTGAGTTCAGAGCCAGACCTGTTCATTAGGCAAGGCTGTTCCAGCTGAACTTGAGCCCGAGAGAACTGTGAAAGCACAGAGGAGAACGCTGCTCTTTGAGGCCTCATCTTGTAAGATCTTTGCAACCTAAGGTACACACACAGTTCTACAAATGCGGCTTTAACCTACAACCACAGGCTCCAGATGGGCACACCATGTATACAAATTGTCCTAGTAATATTTGCATTTTTTTAAATTGTAGTGAAATTAAAAAAACATGTTTATTTTAGAGAACCTGCCATTTTTTTCTCATAATATTTAAAGCACTAAAACAGCGTTTTGAGAAAAGGCATAATCCCAAATGTGAGCCACCTTTTTAGGACGCCAGGCTAATTTTTTATCCCAATCCATTCCGACACTTTATGTATGCAAAATGTATGCAAAACTCCTCTGTGTAAAAACCACACAAAGAGCATGAATGGGATAGGAGGGGGACTGCACTGGCTTCCAGTGGCCAGTAGGATCAAGTTTAAAACCTTGACGCTGGCCTTCAGGTCCCTGTATGGCATCTGTCCTAATTATCTGAGAGCCAGGCTACCCAGGTATCACCAGTCGAGGACCCTCCGCTCCAATGGGCGGGTGCAGCTTGTGGTCCCTCGAGCGCGAAGAGTGCGGCTGGGTGGAAGAACCTTCTCGGCTAATGTCAGAAACGTCCGCCGATTCCTTGTTTAATTAACAGAGCGCCCGCTTCCTGAATTATGAAGTGTGGCGTCCTCGCAGTGGGGGAAATGGCTTGAGGCATATTGATTATACGAAATAGGCTCAAAGCTGTTTACTGTCCTTTAAAGGAGAGAAAGGAGAGCGGTGTTAGAGTGTATTTCAAAGTTAGAGCGTGATGGTAAAAAAAAAAGTTACGTGTGCTCCGTGTTGGGGGGTGGGGGTCTGAAGCGAGGAGAGGATTTCCAAGAGGCTAAGCAGATGTGCCCGCTTCGTGGCCGTCCCTGATGTTGGTGAGGAGGGGGGAATGGGGCAGACAATGTATCCAGTTAAATTTAAAAAAAAGATAGCATAGATGGGGAGGGAGTGCAAAGGAGGAAGTATCCAAGTAGATTTATTTTATTAAAAGCGCGCCCGCTTCATGAGCGTCCATGTTGTGGGTGAGGAGGGGGGAATGGAGATGAGCGTATTTCAAAGTTGGAGCGTGATGGTAAAATAAAACAAGGTACGTGTGCTCTGAGTTGGGGGGTGGGGGCTAATGCGAGGAGAGGATGTCCGAGCGGCTAAGTAGATGTTCCCGATTCGTGGCCGCCCCTGATGTGGGTGAGGAGGGGAGAATGTAGATGAGCGTATTGCAAAGTTAGAGCGTATTTCAAATTTATAGCGCAATGGTAACAAAAAACAAGTTGTGATCCGTGGCGGGGGCTGAAGTGAAGAGAGGCTCCCTGAGTGGACATGTGCTCTGAGGCGAGGGGTGGGGGGCTGAAGCAGGAGAGGCTGTTCGAGCAGCTAAGTAGACGCGCCTGCTTCGTCGCCATCCCTGATGTGGGTGAGGAGACAGGAATGGAGCAGAGGGCTGGATGGCAATGCAACAACAGTCCTTGCAAAGTTAGAGCGTATTTCAAAGTTATAGCGCAATGGTAACAAAAAACAAGTTGTGATCCGTGGCCGGGCTGAAGTGAAGAGAGGCTCCCTGAGTGGACATGTGCTCCGAGGCGAGGGGTGGGCGGCTGAAGCAGGAGAGGCTGTTCGAGCAGCTAAGTAGATGCGCCTGCTTCGTCGCCGTCCCTGATGTGGGTGAGGAGGCAGGAATGGAGCAGAGGGCTGGATGGCAATGCAACAACAGTCTAAACGTGTTAGCAGAGGCACTGGATATTTTAGGAGAAATGCTATTGCTGCACGCATCGGAAAACGTCAGCACTTACAGCGACGCAGGCAGCAGGAGTCTAGGAATGCGAGCATGACCCACTTAACAACACGTACTGAAAACACGAAACACGAGGGAGGAATGTTGGGGTAATTAAAGCTGGCCGAGTGCGCGCTGGGGAAAATTCAGGCTTGAATGCCTGAAGTCGGAAGGGTGGGAGGGAACCTTTGAAGTGTTAAGCTCTCGGCATTGCTGTGGCGGGTCTGAAGCGCGTGCACGGGCACATGCACTCGGCGGATTCCGCCTGGTTTAGCTTTCGTGGATCCAACTCTATAAGTCTCGACATCTGCAATGCGCAAGCGCATTGGCAGAGGTCGAGACCTAATAAAAATGGCAAGTAACCCAGCCTCAGAGGCAAACATTCCTTAGTCCCAGTCGGGCATTTGAACGAGTCAGAGATTATTAAAAGGGGTAATTGTAGCTTAGGCCTGATCCACGGCCTTAGGCAGAGGTAAGGGACCTTACTTAATGTTAAAAAACAACAGAAGACAGACATCTGTGCAACAAGCCAAATGGACCAGGTTCTGAGCTCCAGCCCGTATTACAGTAGCAGCAGGCAAACGACTCAAGATACAAACACGGCAGTGTACAGAGCGCTATTTGTGTGACTGACTACACTAGGCATTTATGTACCACTGCGTAAACTGTCTGTGTACACAGCTACGGCAAACATACCATAGAAAGACTGCACTATGTACAGCCTGTTAATTTAGCTGCCTACCTCTAAGCATGTGATATCATGCACTGTATTCCATCTACATACCTCCCTGTAATAAACATATGATATAAATAGCCCAGTGTTTGCGCCTGCACTTGTGGATTGATATTCTAAGCGTGTGATGCCCCAGTGCTATGTATAGCAGCTGTTTGCTTCCTTACACACAGCATAAGACACAAATAGTGGCGTGTTTGGAGCCTGTGTAGACTGTTCTATGGATGTGATAGAACATTATGAATATATAGCGCCTATGCTTACTTACACAAACCATAAGATACATATGGTGCAGCATTTGCAGCCTTTTTAGGTGACTGACTAGACTGAGCATCTCTTATAGCAAAGTGTATACAGACTGTCTGTGCACCTGACTACAACATTCATGTGATGCACATAGTGCAAAGTTTGCACCCCGGGAATGTGGCTGGCTATTTTAAGCATGTAATATAACAGTATAATATGTAGAGTGCTGCCTTCTTCTAAACATATGATACAAATAGTGCAATATTTATAGCCTGTGTGTGTGGCTGGTTCTCTAAACATGTGATATAACAGTATACCGTGTAGAGTGCTGACTTTTACCAAACATAAGATACAAAAAAGGCAGTGTTTACAGCTTGTGTTTCTGGCTGGCTGCTCTAAGCATGTGATATAACAGTATAATATGTAGATAATATGTAGAGTGCTGCCTTTCACCGAACATGAGATACAAACAGTGCAGTGTATATAGCCTGTGTGTGTGGCTGGCTTCTCTAGCTTGTGATAGAACAGTATAATATGTAGCGTGCTGCCTTTCACTAAACATAAGATACAAACAGTGCAGTGTGTATAGCCTGTGTGTGTGGCTGGCTTCTCTAGCTTGTGATAGAACAGTATAATATGTAGAGTGCTGCCTTTTACCGAACATAAGATACAAACAGTGCGGTGTTTATAGCTTGTGTGTGTGGCTGGCTTCTCAAAGCATGTGATATAACAGTATAATATGTAGAGTGCTGCCTTTTACCGGACATAAGATACAAACAGTGCGGTGTTTATAGCTTGTGTGTGTGGCTGGCTTCTCAAAGCATGTGATATAATAGTATAATATGTAGAGTGCTGCCTTTTACCGGACATAAGATACAAACAGTGGTGAGTTAATAACCTGTGTGGGTGGCTGGCTTCTCTGAGCATGTGCTATAACAGTATAAGATGTGTGGAGTGCTGACTTTTACCAAACATAAGATAAACAGTGCAGTGTTTATAGCCTGTGTATGTGCATGTGATATAACAGTATAATATGTAGAGTGCTGCCTTTTACCGGACATAAGATACAAACAGTGCGGAGTTAATAACCTGTGTGGGTGGCTGGCTTCTCTGAGCATGTGCTATAACAGTATAAGATGGATTAGTTACTTACCTGTAATCCTAGTTCTCTTCCAGGGGTATACTCATCAAAGTCATAAGCACTGAATAGTCCCGCCCATTTGCGGGACCCCAGAGCAATAGCCAATAATATGCATATATCTACATATATATATATAAATACATAGAAATACGCATAAAATAACCATATATATATATAGATAATATGCATATACATATACATATGCAGCCCAATATAACCATACTAGGCTTAAAAACTGCCCTTATTGCCTGTAAAATCTTTACATTTGCTAATGCAAAGAAGAAAACACTGCCCTGGTTTTCTTTGAAACACACAACCTTTATTTTCAAAGGTAAAAACAGACAGGATCATAGAGGCAGCTTTAGCCTAGATAGGCTGCATTGTAACAACAGAAAAATCTGGCGCTGTGCCTTTAAGACCTCTGTGAGCCTCCAGGCTCCCATCATGCACCACAGGTGACAGTTAGGTCAGTTCTTTTGGACGGCGTGTAACAGTGTGATAACTGCATGGGTAACATGTAAAATAGACAGTTCTGGTATTTGCCCGGGGAGGCGGGTGGGTGTGCTTATGACTTTGATGAGTATACCCCTGGAAGAGAACTAGGATTACAGGTAAGTAACTAATCCTTCTCTTCCAGGGGATACTCATCAATAGTCATAAGCACTGAATAGAGCAGCAAGCCCGTCCCATACCCTGCGGACGAATACCAGACTCTCTAAACAGTATGCTAATATATAAATTACCAAAACAAATTCCTCAGGGATGCCTGACCAACTTGAGCATCCGCCTGAGTATCAGAATCAAGGCAGTAATGGCGTGCAAAGGTATGAACCGAACGCCACGTAGCTGCCTTGCAAATTTCATGAACAGGAACATTCTTAAGCTTTGCTATAGTAGCAGCCTTTCCTCTAGTGGAATGTGCTCTCGGTTTGCCCGGGAGCTGTTTCCGTGCCAACTGATAAGATAACGTAATGCATGACACAATCCATCTAGAAATGGACCTCTTAGAAGCAGGCAAGCCCGTATTCAGAGGACCGTTGTTCACAAACAGATGATCAGTCTTTCTAACACTCTTAGTTTTAACAAGATAAAACTTCAAAACTCTTTTCAAATCCAAAGAGTGGAGAGTTTTTTCAGCTGGAGTGCTCGGATTAGCAAAAAACTTAGGCAGTGTCACAGACTGGTTGATGTGAAAATCCGAGACTACCTTAGGAAGGAATCTTGGATGAGTCCGAAGCACCACTCTATTCGCATGGAAAACGAGGTAGGGTTCTGTAGCACAAAAAGCCTGAATCTCGCTCACCCTGCGCGCAGAAGTGATAGCTACAAGAAAAGACACCTTCCATGACAGATGTTGAAGGGAGGCCTTATGTATAGGTTCGAATGGAGGACCCATCAATTTGGACAAAACCACATTAAGCTCCCAAGGAGGTGAGGGAGCCCTCACGGGAAGATACACTTTCCTGAGACCCTCCAGAAAATCCTTCACAACTGGCATTTGAAAGAAAGAAACCTGGGTAGGGGACTTTTGATATGCTGTTATTGCTGCCAGATGGACCTTAATAGAGGAATACTGTAAACCTGCTTTGGCCAAAGAAAGTAAGTATGGTAACAGTACCTGTTCCTGACCTCGAATCGGGTCATGACCTTCAGCAGCACACCACATGAAAAACCGCTTCCACTTGAAAGCATAAGACTTTCTTGTAGAAGCTCTCCTTGCCTCTCTTAAAATGTGCATACAGTCCTGCGAGAGGCCTAGATGTCCATACTGGACGAACTCAGGAACCATACTGCTAGCTTCAGGGACGGCAGGTTGGGATGCAACACCCTGCCGTTCTCTCTGGACAGCAGATCCGGACAGCAAGGAAGCCTCCTGTGCGGTACTTTGGATAGATACAGGAGATCCAGGTACCACCATTGGCGAGGCCAATCCGGAGCTACCAGAATCATGTCTGTCTTGGACTTGTACAGCTTCTTGATCACCAAGGGAATGAGTGGAATCGGAGGAAAAGCGTAGAGTAAGGTCTCTGACCAGTCCATCCATAGAGCATTCCCCTTGGACTCTCATTGTGGGTACCTGGACGCGAAGATGCGGCATTTTGCGTTTTCGGCGTCCGCAAAGAGATCGATTTCTGGTGACCCCCAGGCCTGGAAGACATCTCTTATCACTTCATCTTTTAAGACCCAGTCGTGTGCTTCTGCGAAGTGTCTGCTTAGGTCGTCTGCTTGGACGTTGAAGACACCGGGCAGATGGACAGCTGAAATTTTCATGCCCCGAGCCAGAAGCCACTTCCAGATTGCTTGCGCTTCCAGCGACAGAGGTCTGGATCTCGTTCCGCCCTGCTTGTTCAGATAGTACATCGTTGTTGTATTGTCCGTCTGAACAAGCAGAGAGGATGTCTTTAGCGCGGGAAAGAAAGCCTTGAGAGCTAGATGGACAGCTCTGAGTTCCAACATGTTTATGTGGTTCAGCCTTTCTTTCTCTGACCACACTCCTTGAACTTGAAGGGACCCCAGATGGGCGCCCCATCCCTGTAGGGACGCATCTGTCACCAGCGATCGTCAGGGCATGTCCTCTTGAAAAGGCACTCCCACTACCAGATGACTCCGCTGCATCCACCATCGAATGAATATCCGCACTGACAAAGGTAGGGACAGTTTGTCTTCCCAACGGTTTGAAAACTGGGACCACTGATCCTCCAGCGACTGCTGCAGAGGTCTCATGTGCAGTCTGGCGTTCGGAACGAGGAAAATGCAAGACGCCATGGACCCTAGCAGAGACGAGATCTGTCTGGCCGTTGGTCGAGGAGTCTGTAGTAAGGTTTGACACTTGAGGAGAATGGAGGATAGTCTCTCCTCCGAAGGATACGCTTTTGCGTCCTTTGAATCTAGCAGTGCGCCCAGATAGTGTATCCTCTGTGTGGGGTTGAGGATAGACTTCTTGAAGTTCACGTGCAGGCCCAGCCTCCGCAGCTGATGTATGCAGAACGTGAGATGTTGCTGAAGCAGAGTCGGAGACGCACTCTTTAGCAGCCAATCGTCTAGGTAGGGATAGACGAAAATATGTCTCTTCCTTAGGAAAGCCGCTACGACTGCCATGCACTTTGAGAAGGTGCGAGGAGCTGACTTTAGCCCGAAGGGCAAGACTGCTAACTGGTAATGGCTGGTTTGTATGCAAAACCTTAGAAATTTCCGATGCTTTGGGGCGATGGGGATGTGAAAATAAGCATCTTGAAGATCTATGGAGCACATCCAGTCCCTTTGATGCAGAAGTGGAATTATTTGATGTAACGCCAGCATTCTGAACTTTTCTTGCCGAATGAACTGATTGAGGCGCCTGAGATCTACTATGGGCCTGAACTCCTTGTTTGGACCTTTCTTTGGAACTAGAAAGTATCGGGAGTAAATGCCTTGCCGACGCTGTGCCCTCGGGACCTCCTCAATGGCTTTCTTTAAGATTAACGTAGACACCTCCTGCTTCAAAAGATGAAGTCGATGGAACACAGTCTTTTGAGGAGGAATGGAAGCAGGAGGAGATTTGAATCTGATTGCATATCCATTTTGCACAATATTCAGCACCCATTTGTCGTTTGTGATGTTTTTCCACTCTTCCAGGCAAAAACGAACACTTCCCCCCACCGGAGTGGGTAACGGGCTCAGGGGAAGCAAACACTCACTGTTTTTGTTGCTGCTGCTTGTTTCCAGGTGCAGACTGTCTGGAAATGCCACCCCTTCCTCTACCAGGACGACGCTGGGAGAACTGAGATCTTCCCTGATTCTGCTGTGACGACCATTGAGGGGTTTGAACCCTCTGCTGGTTCTGTCTCCGATCGTAAGGACGGTATTTTTTCTTAAAGTCCTTTCTCTTTTCGAGACCAACAGCTCTCACCGTATCAAGCTCCGTCTTCATTCTTGACATCTCATCGTCAGCATGAGAACCAAAGAGAGACTTTCCATTGAAAGGCAGATTCAGAATGCGGTGTTGCGCTTCAGGTTTAAGACCCGTAAGCCTTAGCCAAGCTGAACGTCTTGCACAGAGTCCATGAGCATAGCCATGTGTCGACAGGTCGGAAGCATCCGCAGCTGCGCTAATCACCTGATTAGCCACTAGCCCACCTTCATGAAGGATTTCAAGATAATCATGTTTGTCTTCTTTGAGAAGTTTATCCGCAAATCGAGACAAGGAATCCCATAGTGCGTGGTCATAGCGGCCCAGTAAAGCGGAGGAGCTGGCAACCTTCATGTAGGAAGCCGAGGTGGCACACATTTTCTTTCCTACAGAGTCCATAGCACATAGGAGGCACAGAGGATGATGACGCTCCTGTCTGATTCTTACGTGCCGCTGAGACGATGACCGAATCAGGTTGTGGCTCAGACCTCAGAAATAAAGGATCATTGCCCGGAGCCTTATACTTTTTTGCGATCCGCGAAGGAACCGCTCCCAAAGAGGCAGGAGTTAAGAACTTGTGCTCCGCAGGCTCCAACAGACCTGGAACCAGAGGAAGTAAAGGCCTTGATGATAATTTCTGATGCAATGTCTCGAAAATGACCGTTGTCTTGGCAGTAGAGACAGGCATCTCGATATGAAGTTTCGCTGAACCACGACATAGAACTTCATTAAAAGTAATCACGTCATCAATCGGTGAAATCCTACTCGGAGGAGTTGATGACAGCGTTGGCGAGTAGTCCCTCTTCGAATTTGTAGACCTTGTCGAAGATCTAGCATCGCGTCTTCTAGAAGAGTGATGACGCGAAGACCTAGGAGAGGGTGAAGTTCGCCTCCTCTCCGATGGAGGCTTTCTCGGAGGAGTACGCTCACGTCTTCTCGGAGAGTGCACAACAGGTGACCTTGATCTCGAAGCAGGCCTTGCCGACACAGGAGACCTGGAATAAGACCTTGGAAGGTTAATTTTTCTTATCTTCCAGTCTCTGATCTCCCCCAACCATCGTGGTGAGATATTAGCCCCTGTGGGTGAAGGTGCTCTTGAGGGCTCTGGAGAGAGATTTGTACAATCCGCAGCCCAGGGGAGGAAGAGGAACTCCCAGAAGACACAACAAAAACCTTAGACCGGTCTTTGGACACCGTTCTAGGCCTTTTTGCTGCAGGAGACGTCGATGACCGCCTCCTCGACGTCGATTTTTCCAACGGCAACTTCCTCGACGGCCACTTCCTCGACGGCCACTTCCTCGACGGCGACCTCTCCGGCGGCGACTTCCTCGGCGGCGACCTCCTCGGCGACGATTGTCTCCTCGGCGTCGACGTCACGCGCTTCGACGGTGATGATTTTCTCAGCGTCATGTGCCTCGGCGTCGCATGACTGGGGCTCTTCTCCGTCGAAACCTCTACTGCCCGGTTCGACGTCGACGTCATGGCACCTCTTGACGGCAACCTTGACTGATGCTTCGGGCCTCTCGACAGCGACCGTCGACGTCGATGAGACGACGTCGAGTCTCGCCCTCTTGCAGTCGTAGGCGAGCCAGACCTGGACCGCCTACGCTCATGTCGCTTCTCACCTTGCTTCAACGGCGAATTCTTCTTCGACGGCGAGGGATGCTTCGACGTCGACGGAAGCCGCGATGGTGATTTAGATGTCGATTTTGAGCACACAGGTACCTTAGAAGAAGATCTGTCCCTCGAAGTTGAAGGAGACCGATGTTTTCTCTTCTCCCCTCTGTCCTTGCGCTCTTTGTGCTGAGAAGAAGGCTTCCTGGAATGAAAATCTTCTCTTCCACTCACAGTTTCTCCTCTGTCATGCAGGGACTGAAGCCTGCTCTTCTCTCTCTCTCTCAAAGTCCTATTTGAAAGCTTGCTGCAGTGGTAGCAGAGTTCTGGCTTGTGAGAAGATGGTAGACAAGCTACACAGACCGAATGAGGGTCTGTCTTGGCCATTTTTTTTACCACAGGCCGGACACTTGACAAATAAGGCCGGCATTATGACTGGAAAAAAAGCCAAAAAACTGCAAAAAATTGGTGGATTAGTCAGATAATGACTAAAGACGTCGAGTAAAGACAAAAAAAATAGAGAAATACCAGAAGAAAGTGAAACAATATCACCAACTGGCGAGCTCAATGTTCCAGGATCCTCACAGAAGGAGCCGGAAAAAAGAACTGACCTAACTGTCACTGTGGTGTATGATGGGAGCCTGGAGGCTCACAGAGGTCTTAAAGGCACGGCGCCAGATTTTTCAGTTGTTACAATGCAGCCTATCTAGGTTAAAGCTGCCTCTATGATCCTGCCTGTTTTTACCTTCGAAAATAAAGGGTGTGTGTTTCAAAGAAAACCAAGGCAGTGTTTTCTTCTTTGCATTATCATATAATGTAATTTATATGTCTTTATTTAGCAAATGTAAAGATTTTACAGGCAATAAGGGCAGTTTTTAAGCCTAGTATGGTTATATTGGGCTGCATATGTATATGTATATGCATATTATCTATATATATATGGTTATTTTATGCGTATTTATATATATATATATATATATATATATATATATGTAGATATATGCATATTATTGGCTATTGATCCGGGGTCCCGCACGTGGGCGGGACTATTCAGTATTTATGACTATTGATGAGTATCCCCTGGAAGAGAAGTGTGGAGTACTGACTTTTACCAAGCAAAAGATAAACAGTGCAGTGTTTATAGCCTGTGTATGTGGCTGGCTTCTCTAAGCATGTGATATAACAGTATAATATGTTGAGTGCTGCCTTTCACTAAACATAAGATACAAACAGTGCAGTGTTTCCAGCCTGTGTGTGTGTGGCTGGCTTCTCTAAGCATGTGATATAACAGTATAACATGTAGAGTGCTGCCTTTTACCAAACATAAGATACAAATATGGCAGTGTTTGAAGCTTGTGTTTATGTCTGGCTGCTCTAAGCATGTGATATAACCGTATAATATGTAGAGTGCTGCCTTTCACCAAACCTAAGATACAAATAGTGCAACGTTTATAGCCTGTGTGTGTGGCTGGCTTCTCTAAGCATGTGATATAACAGTATAATATGTAAAGTTCTGCCTTTTACCGAACATAAGATACAAAAAGTGTGGTGCTTACAGCCTGTGCGTTTGACTGGCTTCTCTAAGCATGTGATATAACAGTATAATGTGTAGAGTTCTGCCTTTCACCAAACATAAGATGTAAACATTACAATGTTTGTAGCTTGTGTGTATGACTGGCTTCTCTAGCATGTGGTAAAACAGTATAATATGTAGAGTGCTGCCTTTTACCGAACATAAGATACAAACAGTGCAGAGTTGATAGCCTGTGGCTTCTTTAAGTATGTGATATAACAGTATAAAATATGTAGAGTGCTGCCTTTTACCAAACATAAGATACAAATAGTGCAGTGTTTACAGCATGTGTGTTGACTGGCTTCTCTAAGCATGTGATATAACTGTATAAAATATTTAAAGTGCTGCCTTTTACTGGACATAAGATAAGAACAGTGCAATGTGTACAGCCGGCTTCATTTCATTTCATTATGTCTTTATTACGATTAAAATAATCATAAAAGACAGTACATACAATGTCAGGTTAAAAGTAAATGGAATAAAACACAGAACTGTATGTAACAATCAAAACAGTTAGACTGATAACAATAATTAGTGCAAGACATTGAACTTACAAAATGGTTCAATAGCCAAAGACCACATTAAAAACCATAAAATACAATGATACTATATAAAACCAAATATTCATCACTACTATAGGTTAAATAACAGGGTCTCACTAAAATGACACCGCAACTATGGAGCTATGACTAGGCTCTGGTTACTCTTAATTTTTTACAGCGGATAATCCAGGCCGAACACAAAAATGTGGCCATAGCTACAACCATAGGGGTCTCAGTGGATGACGGCAGAATCCTTAACGCCTCCATAGCAGATCTAGTGCCCAGGTTAGTGCAGATGGGTTTCAGCCATTTGCTAATGGGAAGCTTGTAAGCCGGGCACGCCAACAAAAAGTGGGATATAGATTACATTGGAGCTGGGCATGCAGGACAATGCTCTGACCCGTGCAAGCACCATTTGCATGTAAAGGCGCTAATTGGGAGAGAGCCAACCCTGAACTGGTGATATAATTTCTTATTAACCTGTCTAAGGATGGTACCCCAATATGTTTCGAGCACGAAGTCCTGTTTTTGCGTGAGGAAGTCCCTTGATAAAGTGAGCCTAGTAGTGGAAGAAAAGTAGTTGCTCTTGGCCATCTCCCAGTATGCGGCCTTAAACTCCCTTTTAGACGGAAATGGATTATCTTCGGGATGCTCCCATAAACCACTCATCCCCATCCCGCACAAGGTGTTTTTTACATTCTGTAGCCATTTGATCTTCCCCGTACAGCCGACTCCCCTGAAATCCATAATGGATTAGGCGTATTGGGAGAGCTTGGGCGTGCCCCAGAGTCGTCTCCAAAACGCTATTGGTCTAAATCCTCTATGCAAGGACAACCCAGATCCATAAAAAGTGGCAATAGGGGCGTAGATTGTGGAAGGCTCGTGATGGCTCTAACAAATGTATTCTAAGCTTGTGCCATGGAGGAGATGTTCTCAAAGCCCTATAACTCCGCACCATATAAGATTGAGGAGATAACCTTGGTGTTATAAATCTTAAGAACCGGGGCCATGGGCTTAGTGAACAAGAGCTTATGTTCTTTTACCAGAGCTCCTGCCAACTGTGCATGTTTCATGGCTAAAAGGTCAATCTAGGGCTTCCAGTTAAGTTTCTTACCCAAGGTAATCCCCAGGTATGCAAACGCATTTGTCTGTTCCAATAGGACATTGTTCATAAACACACTACTTTTAATGGTCTTATGGTTGTGAAAGACCATAAACTTTATCTTATCCACATTTACCACCAGCCCATGGTTGTGACAAAACACCTCGAACCTAGATAGTGCAGCCTGCAAGCCCTTCTGCGTCTTGGATAGGATCAAGGTGTCGTCAGCGAACATGAGCAATGGTATCCTCAGTCCCGCCAAACTAGGGGCATCTGTGTGGCATGTGGAGTAGTAGTGAACCACCCTGTCTATAAACAAGGAAACCAAACTGTGGGCGCCAAGGCGCATCCTTGGCGCACCCCCATTAGGACTGGAAATCTGGCTGTAATCTCACCATATGTGCCCCACGGCACCTGCGCATAATTCAAAGTGTGCAGTTTAATTATCAAGGCTAGTAGCTCCTCAGGCATCCCTGCGTCCAAAAGGTCACTCCACATTTTGGTGTGTGGAACCAGATCAAATGCCGACTTAAGGTCGATAAACGCTGCGTATAGCGAACGTCCTCCCACGATAACTACTTTCCAGTAGATCATAACAAACCTAAAAACCTGGTCGATGGTGCTAGTAAAAGGAAGAAAGCCAGCATGCAAAGGTGACAAAATCTCATTCTCCTCAATCCACATTTAGATTCTACTGAGGACCAATCTGGCAATTATTTTCTGCATTGAGCCAATAAGGCTAATCGGCCTATAATTGCCAGGGGACGAGCGATCGCCCTTTTTGTATATTGGTAGTATAATAGATCCAGACCATGTATTCGGGATGGGTGCCCCACTAGCTATGGCGTTGGCTATAAAAGTAATGTATTTGACCCAGTTCTCTTTATCATACTGATACAAGTCAGCCGGTATGCAGTCCGGACCAGGGGCCCTCCCTTTCGGCATCAATGAGAGGGCCATTTCAACCTCCGAGCTATCGAACGATAAGATAGTGGGTAACAAGACAAAATATCGAGTTAAAAATATACAATTACCAAAATATCGAAGTCAAAATATAGAATGGACAAAATATCGAATGGACAGAAAATAGTGGTCAAAAATATCGAATTGAAGGTAAGAAATATAATATTGATTTTTTTTAAAACTAGAAAGTCAAAATATCGAAGTATATAATATAGGTATTAAAATATATCGAATTTTTAATAATATGTACTTTTTTAAAGTGTTTTGTATGTTAGTATATGTGTGAAAAGTGTATATTATTTTTGTAATTTATTTTAAGTAATGAATTTTATGTTATTTAATTTTTGCGTAATTTAATTCTGTAGCGGGTTGTGAGTTTATAGGGGAATAGGGTGGGAAGTTATTTAATTATATTAGATTAAATATACATTTTTAGAAATTACGAATAATTTTTTAATAAATTTTGCGTTTTAGTTCTGTAGCGGGTTGTGGGTTTATATGGGAATAGGGTGGGAAGTAATTTAATTGTAATTAATTAAATATTTTTATTTATTTATTGGTGTTCATTTAGAATTGATTGTTAATTGATTTTTAATTGGTAATTCATTTTTATTAATTGATAATTATGTTAATTTTATTAATTTATTTTCTGTAGCGGGTTGTGGGTTTATAGGGGAATAGGGTGGTAAGTAATCTAATTGTAATTAAGTAAATCATTTTTATTCATTTATTGGTATCGATTTCTTATTTATTGTTAATTAATTGGTAATTGGTAATTAATTTTTATTAATTGGTAATTATTTTGTATTAATTTATTAATTGATTATTATGATAATTGTATTCATTTATTTTCTGTAGCGGATTGTGGGTTTATAGGGGAATAGGGTGGGAAGTAATTTAATTGCAATTAATTACATCTTTAAAATAATTTATGTGTATTGATAATTAATTTACTGTAATATTAATTGATATTAATTTTTATTATTAATTAGTTTTTGTTATTGAAAATTTAATTAGTTGTTAATTAATTATGAATAGGTCATTATTTTTAATAACTAATATTTATTTGTATTTATAATTGATTAATTATTACATAATATTAAATTGGCAATTAATTTTAATTATTGTTTTATTGGTGTTGATATTTAATTTATTTTTATTAATATATTAAATCATTACTTTCCCTACTGTTTTTTTTTTTTTGAAAACTTTTTTATTGAAGGCAAAGAACAAGAAAATAGAGAAACAAAAGAAAACAAGGCAGTCCAGTACAAGCATGTCATCATGTGGTTTTGCGGGGGGGGGGGGTACAAACGTAAAGCTTACAGTATCGAATTCAAAATATACTGTGGGATGGGGGGGAGAGAAGGAGAACAGAAACAATCAAGATATCTATACTTCTGCGGAGGAAACATCAGGTTGGGAGGAAGACAAGTCGGTATCAAATTCCGAAAGGGGGGGGTACATATATCTCCACGGTACGCGTTCCATTGAGTCCAAATTTTCCCCCACTTGCCAGGTCTGCCCCGGGAGACATACACAGTCTTTTCACGAAACATGGACCAGTCCATGTTCTGATGCCATGCCAGAACCGTAGGAGGCCTCTGAGCGCCCCAAAGCTGGGCAATGTCACGCTTGGCTATCATGTTACCCAGTGTCACCCATCGAAGCTGCGCTTGGGTACAATCATTCGGTTCCCAAACATTCAACAAGCATCTCCGCGCTTCAGGCTTCAACCGCACACCCGTAACCTCACTCATTACATCATGCACGCGATTCCAATAGTGTAGTACAGCAGGGCATTCCCAAATGATATGTAGAAACGTGGCCACCATACCGCAACCACGTCAGCACAATCCATCCGCCGAGAATCCCATGCGCACTAGACGCGGACCAGTCACATATACCCTATGAAGAATTTTGAGCTGGACAAATCGAAGGCGTGCCGGAATAGCTACCTCCTTAGGAGAAGAGAGCGCAGCCTGCCAGTCCTCATCATCCAGCTCCAGACCATCACTAGTCCACAACTCCCGAAGGCTATCCAATAGATCAATCCTAATATTGATTAACTTTTTATAAATGAGGGAGATCGTGCTATCAGGGACATGCCCATCCAGTATCCGATCCTCAAGCGGGGACGCTTCCGGAACATCCGAGCCCAGGGGGAAAACAGACAGGACCGCGTGTCGGACCTGCGCATATCTAAAGGATTCTCTATCAGTCAGCCCATATTCAACTTTCATTTCATCAAACGACTTGATCCTACCCTTGATCCATACATCATCAACCTTGCTCATCCCAATCATGTCCCATCGATCGAACCCCTTCGACCGCCAGAGGGAGCCAAGTTTATCCGAGGCATAAAGCGGCGTGGCACGGGTCAACCTATCAGCCCAGCCTGTAGCAGCTGTGGCCCGATGCCACACCTGCACGACTGTTTTAGTGGGCCCCGTAAGTGACCCGACAGTCAACTTCGCATACAGAGCCCTGTTGTAGTCACCACCGGGCAACAACCATTTATCCATCGCAAAGGCCGGATTTGGCGAAGGAGTGTAGGTGCCATGATTGATGGCCCCCAGCTGAGAGGCCCAGTAGTAGCGACGGATGTCAGGGAGAGCGATGCCGCCATCGTACCACGGGAGTGTAAGCTTCGAAAGGGCAATGCGAGACCGGCCCCCCCATAGCAACTGCCTCTGGAGGCCCTCAATCTCCCGAAAATAGCTAGCCGGTACAACATTGAGCGTATTCTGAAGCGCATAGTGAAATCGGGGGAGCGACATCATCTTAAACAACGCTGCTCGTCCCAGAGGAGGCCGACTCCACGTTCCAACATCCGCACGGAGGCGCTGGAGGGGGGGCAGCAAATTGCGTTTATATCGAAGTGCGGGGTCCAAGGTAATAAAGATCCCCAGATACCTAAAACCCTCCAGCGCCACCGAGATGGGACAGCCACGTGGCAAAAGCGGAGCGTCACCGGAAAGAACATAAATACAGGATTTTGACCAGTTGATAACTAGACCGGAATTTTTATGAAAGGAAGTCAAAACATCAAAAAGGACGATTAACGACTTTCGAGGTGACGTAAGGTACAAAAGTATATCGTCTGCGTACAGAGATATCCGATCCTCAAAGTCCGGGGACCATCTAATTCCCCTCAAGGACGGTTCCCACCTCAACCAAGCCGCCAGTGGTTCCAGAGCTAGGGCAAACAAGAGCGGGGACAAAGGACAACCCTGGCCTGTCCCCCTACCAAGAGCAAAGAGGGTCGAGGCCCGCCCATTCACCACCACCCTGGCTAAGGGATCAGCATAGAGCAATTGCACCCAGCGAATAAAGGCGGGTCCAAAACCGAATTTACTGAGGACCGCCCAAAGATAAGGCCACTCGATCGTGTCAAACGCCATAGTGGCGTCCAAGGACGCCAAGATGGCCGGCTCCCGCAGAGTCCCCGCTCTCGCGAGGACTCCATGCAGTCGCCGAAGGTTAAGTGCCGTGTTTCGGTGCGGTATGAAGCCGGACTGGTCCGGGTGAACCAGATCGCCTATAACAGACACCAGACGATTAGCAAGGACTTTAGCTAGGATCTTAGGTTTAGCATTGATCAGGGAAATAGGTCTAAAGGATTCACAACGGTCACGTGGCTTACACTCCTTATGGATAACTACTATGGAGGCCAGTCTCTGGTCAGGAGGAAGAAATCCCTCCTCCAGTGACTCCAAGAACATCGATCGGAGATACGTAGCCAGTACATCCGGACAGAGCTTATAAAGTTCAATGGGGAGCCCATTCGGGCCCGAGGCCAGCCCCGAGCGAATCGAGCGGATTGCGGTCGCAATCTCATCCGCAGTGGGCGGAGCTTCCAACAGATCCCTCTCTTGATCAGACAGGCATGGGAGCGAGATATGACGTAGAAGCAAGTGGGAGTCCCGCTCCGGCCGATGGGACACCGAGGAGTACACCACCCGAAAATAGTCAGCAAAGCGCGTCACGATTCCAGCTGGATCAGTGACATCCACACCATTTTCATCCACCACAACAGGAACTACCCGACTCGTGCATTCTCTCCTATCCAACCAAGCCAGCAATTTCCCAGCCTTATCACCCACATCATACAGCCGCCCCTGCCGTTCACGACCCATCTCTTTCGCAGCATCAGTCACCAGCGCTCTATATTCAAGTTGTTTCAGGTTTAGAAGGTGCAGCTTCTCAGGGGAGACCCCAGAATCCAACTCCCCTTCAAGGGCGGAAACTTCAGACTCAAGACGGACGACCTCCTCCCGCCTACATCTCTTAACATGGCCAATCGATGAGAGGGCCTGGCCTCGAATTACAGTTTTGTACGCTTCCCATAGAGAAACAGAAGAGGTCACTGAACCAACGTTGTCAGCAAAGTAGCGATTGATCGCTGCAAGGAGTTCCTTCCTGATCTTAGGATCGCGGAGGTACCACGGGTTAATCGGGGCGAGACGACCCTCCGAACCCAGATGTGCGTTCACAACCAACCACAACGGGGAATGATCCGAGATACCCCTGGCACTTTCCCTACTGTTAAATTCACTAGAGTGGGAATAGTAATTTTTACCCCTACGCTATCCAACGTTTTCCCTACTGTTGCACTCTCTGGAGTGGGAATAGTAATTTTTACCCCTACGCTATTCATCGCTTTCCCTACTGTTGCACTCTCTGGAGTGGGAATAGTAATTTTTACCCTCCAGCTATCCAACGCTTTCCCTACTGTTGCACTCTCTGGAGTGGAAATAGTAATTTTTACCCTCCCACTATCCTACACTTTCCCTACTGATGCACTCTCTGGAGTGGGAATAGTAATTTTTACCCCTACGCTATCCAAAGCTTTCCCTACTGTTGCACTCACTGGAGTGGGAATAGTAATTTTTACCCCTACGCTATCCAACGCTTTCCCTACTGTTGCACTCTCTGGAGTGGGAATAGTAATTTTTACCCCTGCGCTATCCATCGCTTTCTCTACTGTTGCACTCTCTGGAGTGGGAATAGTAATTTTTAGCCTCCGCTATCCAACGCTTTCCCTACTGCTGCACTCTCTGGAGTGGGAATAGTAATTTTTACCCTCACACTATCCAAAGCTTTGCCTACTGTTGCACTCACTGGAGTGGGAATAGTAATTTTTACCCCTACGCTATCCAACGCTTTCCCTACTGTTGCACTCTCTGGAGTGGGAATAGTAATTTTTACCCTTACGCTATCCAACGCTTTCCCTACTGTTGCACTCACTGGAGTGGGAATAGCAATTTTTACCCCTACGCTATCCAACGTTTTCCCTACTGTTGCACTCTCTGGAGTGTGAATAGTCATTTTTACCCCTACGCTATCCAACGCTTTCCCTAATGTTGTACTCACTGGAGTGGGAATAGTAATTTTTACCCCTACGCTATCCAACGTTTTCCCTACTGTTGCACTCACTGGAGTGGTAATAGTAAATGTTACCCTTCCGTTATCCTACGGTAAAATTTTTGTATATTTTGTATTAATATTAAGTTAATATATATATATATATATATATATATATATATATATATATATATATATATATATATATATATATATATATATATATATGTATTAAAAAATGTAATTGTTTTTTTTAGAACTTAAATTAATTATTTAATAATTTTAAGGTTATTTAAGTATGTTTTAGTTAATTATATTTATTATTTCATTAATTTTAAATTACTTTTAAGACATTTTAAAAAATTCGATATTTTGACTAACTATATTTTTTTAAACAATATTTTTGATTCGATGTTTTTGTACTTACCTGTTTGGAGATAGGAATTTAATATTTTTGCATTCTATATTTTTCCTCAATATTTTGGTAATTCTATATTTGTGTATGCGATATTATGTCAGTGATCCTAGATAGTGTGCGTAAGACCAGGTAGGGGGTGAGAGTCAATGTTGTTTGAGATTGAGAATCGCACTTCGAAATACGCGACCCACGAACCTGGCGCTACATGGTTGGCCGGTATGTGTGGCGTACCATTACTACCCCACTTAACAGAGGCGCAACTAGAGTCAAATTTCAGGCGGGGCTAAGAAAAAATTTCGGGGGGGGCTGAATCTTTAGGCAATCGGCAGAGTCGAGCTGCAGGGGCTCTTAGAAGGGGTAAAACAACAACAAAGCCCCATTAACATGCACAAGGTCTTTTAAAGACCTGTGAAGTGCTCGGGTGCGGCTGTGAGCGGGCCCGGGAAGTGTCTCATCCCGGGCTGCCACACACGACAGGTGGGGCTGAAGCCCTTTGAGGCCAATGGGTGTTGCGCGCCTGCCACTTAACTATCTGCCAGCATTTAACCATATCTCTCTTGTTGCTAGCTTCAAGTAGGTCGAGCCAACGTTTGTCATCCCAGTCCTTCTTGGCTGATTTTTTAACTGCTTTGTACCCAGACCTAGCCAGTCTAACCGCACCCACATTTTTGGATATAATGGCTTTTGTAAGTTCCCGATATACCTCTCTACATAACTTATTATACCAGGAAGCCGTTTTAGCACCTGAAGTTTTCTTCTTAGAGTGACATATAGTAAAAAAAGATTTTAAACTAGAAAATAACTCACTATAAACACTTAAAACGATACGATTAATATCCTCCTGTGAGTGACATTTATTAAGAATGGCAACCGAATGGGCGACCATAGACTTCATCTGCTCCAAGTCCCCCTCTCTTTCGACCAGCCTAACTCATCTGACTCTTCTATCATCGTTCGAGACAGCTGCTTCCACTAGGGGGTGTGCTTCGTCCTTACTGGCATTGCCTAATGTGCTCAGTGCAATGAGTGATAATACTAGGGCATCATGATCACTTTCGGTCCGCTCAACACCCGACATATCATGTAAGTGAGCCCACAATTCCACATTGAGATGGATATAATCTATCTGGCTTATCTTAGGCCGTTATTGAAGGTATGCACACCCTTCCGATCCGACTGTGACCTCCCATTAACTGCCCTTACACCCTTCTCCAGACACAACCCCTTGAGCTGAAAAGCAGCTTCCGTCCATCTTTTAATTGGACTAAGGTCTAGGGGGGATGTTCCATTGAGAGTCCTCATCAGCGGTTAAATTACCGTCCTCATAGCCAAGGGGTTCAAAAGAACAGTTGAAATCCCCCGCTCTAATCAAGTTATACCCTTCTCTCCATTTATCCAGAAAACTATCAAGGATGGCAACTGTCTCGGAGCGCCTCCCACCCGGCTGGCCTCTTGCATAGATGTTAATTAGCAAAATGTCCTGATCTTAGCCCATACGTACACAAAGAGCTATGATATCCGGGCTATCGATTTAAATTTCCTTAACAGTATAGCTCGATTGCTTTCTCACCCAGCATGGTAGCACCCCCCCCCGATGGTCTACTCTTACGTCCCCCTTGTGCTGGTTTGGAGAAATTATGAAACCCGGGGTGATGGACTTGATCGATAGACCATGTCTCCTGAAATGCCCAGATGTCATGCTGTTCAATAAAGGTGGACCAGTCACTGGATTAAGTTTTGGATAAAAGACCCCCAATGTTCCAAGAGCCCACTGTAATACTGGCAGCCCCTGCAATGGAGAATTCCTAAGAATAGGCCTATCAACTGGATCACTGATAGGGGAACCTTGGTCTAGTCCCCCGTACTCCTTGATTGGGCGTGTTAGAGATGTTACAGGCACACCGCCACAGCTGAGTCAGTCGTTACTTTCTAGTATGGAGAAGGCATCAAATCTATTACTTACAGGGACAGAGTGAGCGAAAGTCCCCGATAGGTGGAGTGACCCTCCCAGGTTAGAACCGCTAAGATCAATTTTAGGTCGATAAAAGAAACCCAGGGGTAATACAGGAATGTGGACCCTTGCGTCACGGGTCCCTGCCCATGACAGGATATACTGAACCATGCTGGGTGACCTAAAGCTCAAAACCACACAATCCCGCCTTAGAGTTTTCTGAGACTTCCCCACCCACGGAACCCTTCGCACCATTTTGAATTCTGTGAACAGTTCGGTTGATAGCCCTGTTCTGGAACTTAGGAGGTGAAGGGCCTTATTACGCAGGGTGGACCAGTGCTCCCACACCTGTGGTTCCAGCTCAGGGACATTCCCCTGGACAAAGGTGTAAGGAGTGGCCTCTGGTGGAAAGTGAAGGGATGTTGGGGGGTGCAGTTTCACCGCTAAGGTTTGTTGGAATAATTGCGGGCTACCTGCTCACGGGGTCGGGAGGGCATTGTGTAGGCCAGGCCCACCTCCAGTTGGAAGATATGATTGACTAATACCCGAAACTACACTAGGAGGAATGGGAATAGGGTTTGAAAGTTCCTTACTTAGCCTACCCCCCCCCGGCCTGTTGAGATGCATCCCCCCTCAACCCAGTTGAACAGTGAGGTCAGTTGATGGAATCCTAGAGAGGCCTTGCTCTATTTTAATGAGCCTAGCTTCGATTGATGCAAGTTTCTGCATCAAGGGGTCAATTAAGGAGGAGATTTTCTGCAATAGCTGAGTATTGTAATCTTCCTGACTGCTGTTAACTGGATCAGGTTTAGCGTCCTTATGAGAACAATCGCTAGAAGATTGTGGACGTCCCTCGCCCCCCTCGGCGGGGCCCTTCCGACTTGTACCCCTAGTTGAGTGTGGATGTGTTTTCGCTAAGGCGCAGGCTTTCCATTTCTTTGTTGGGGGTTCATCCTCTACTCCCCCCGCACCCTGCTTGGTCTGCTTAGCTTTCTTGCCCCTGGTAGTAACCGGAGAGGCTTTGTGCGAACTTTCTGGACTTGCTGGGGTGGAAACTTGTAAGGCAGGTAGACGGATATAACCTGACTTGATGGCCCTAAAGGAGCAACTACAGGGGCAGCTGGGTGCCTTGACATAGTAAATGGAGCTGGGTTACCTGATTAAATTGCTGGTAAGGGTTTTAACGGTAGCCTGCGCTCCATTAGTTGAATCTCATGTATGAGCGCAGACTCAGCCCTAGATAAAAAAGCATCGAGGGTTCCCACGACTCCACTCCCTACTCCAGATTTACGTTTGCCCAAAAGGCTAACCCCAACAGGTGGCATGATGCAACAATGTTACAGCTAAACTGGCCCCCCCTTTTGATAAGTCAGAAGTTAGTGGGGTGGCCCAGCCCAGTCTCCTCTGGTCTCGGACGGGCTCAGATGGGCCCGCCCTTGGTCCGGGCTGCGTCCCACGCGCCGCGGGTGGAGAGGCAGCGCATTGAGCGCGGTGCCCACGCCTCCCCCTCACTCACGGCACCTGGTCCTGGTAAGGTGCACTCTGGGAGGCAGAGTCCTATGCCAGGGTTTGATCGCCAACGGAAGATCGAGAACCGGCGGTCCCGCCAACCCCGGAATTACAGCCCTCCTGGGCAGAGTCAGCAACACACAGTGAAGGTCAGCCCAGCAGAAATGCGGCAAGTTGAGCTGATGGGCGAGCTGGAGCTTCTCTAAGCATGTGATATAACAGTGCAGTGTATAGTGTCTGTGTACCGGCAGCCTCAGACATAGTGTGCTTATCATGCCTTGTTTGCAGCCTTTGCATGTGGCTGCCACACTAAGGGGTCCATTACGATGTCGGGCGGATTGCCTCCGCCAGGCTGGCGGTGGCCACCGCCGGCCTGGCGGAGGCAATCCGCCCGACATCGCAAGCCCAAATCCCCCCCGCCATATTAGGATGTCGGGGGGGATGGCGGCGGTGAAAAACACCGCCCGCCTGTTTTCCGCCCCGGTCGCCTTCGGCCGGGGCGGAAAACGAGTAATATGGTGGCGGTGTCTGTTAGACACCGCCCGCCATATTACTATGTGCATGTTTCAATGCCTTTCCGTGGCGGCAATGCCGCCACAGAAAGGCATGTGGTGTTCACCCCCTGTGGACCCCCAGAGTGAAGGCCAAAGAGGGGTGGCACACGGGGGGGTACCTGTGGTACCCCCCTGCATTTACATGATCAAAGCGATTTTTTTAACATTGTGGCGGGCGGTGAGGTGAGCACCGCCCGCCACAATGTTAAATTGAGGAATGGTCCCGCCACTGTGGCGGGCGCATCCTAATACCAATGTCGGGACCCCCGCCCTTTAGGCGGGCAGTCCCGATAGCCGAAAGGGTGGCAATAACCCCCTAAGCCTCAACTCTGCATTGTTTTCTGTGCCTCTTTTAAGTTCACTGTGTGTCTCCTCTCCGTCCTGTCTATTTTGTATTTCACTTTAGGATGCTTTTTCCTGAATTTTTTTATTTCTCCACTTATCTTGTCACCCACGCTGTCTTTTCTATTATTTCCCCACCTTCTTTCTGTATCTGCCTACTGACGCCCTTCTGGTTGCCACGTCTGTTTGCCGTTCCTCATTGTTGCCTCCTCTGGGTGTCCCTTTAGTTCAGTGTTTGGTTTGTGAAAAATACAAGTGCCAGTGCCCTCATCAGGAGGCCACTGCAGCTTGCACCACCCATTGCCCCTCACAGCGCTGCCACTGACACTACCAATACTGATACCCACCATCAATCTGCTACAATACAATATTATCCTCGGCCTCCATCTGCACACTGCACCCTCCCAGCCTCCATCTATACACTGCACCCTCCCAGCCTCCATCTATACACTGCACCCTCTCAGCCTCCATCTATACACTGCACCCTCCCAGCCTCCATTTATACACTGCATCCTCCCAGCCTCCATCTATACACTGCACCCTCCCAGCCTCCATCTATACACTGCACCCTCTCAGCCTCCATCTATACACTGCACCCTCCCAGCCTCCATTTATACACTGCACCCTCCCAGCCTCCATCTATACACTGCACCCTCCCAGCCTCCATCTATACACTGCACCCTCTCAGCCTCCATCTATACACCGCACCCTCCCAGCCTCCATCTATACACTGCACCCTCCCAGCCTCCATCTATACACTGCACCCTCTCAGCCTCCATCTATACACCGCACCCTCCCAGCCTCCATCTATACACTGCACCCTCTCAGCCTCCATCTATACACTGCACCCTCTCAGCCTCCATTTGCACACTGCACCCTCCCAGCCTCCATCTATACACTGCACCCTCCCAGCCTCCATCTATACACTGCACCCTCTCAGCCTCCATCTATACACTGCACCCTCTCAGCCTCCATCTATACACTGCACCCTCTCAGCCTCCATCTATACACCGCACCCTCCCAGCCTCCATCTATACACTGCACCCTCCCAGCCTCCATCTATACACTGCACCCTCCCAGCCTCCATTTATACACTGCACCCTCTCAGCCTCCATCTATACACTGCACCCTCTCAGCCTCCATCTATACACTGCACCCTCTCAGCCTCCATCTATACACTGCACCCTCTCAGCCTCCATCTATACACCGCACCCTCCCAGCCTCCATCTATACACCGCACCCTCCCAGCCTCCATCTATACACTGCACCCTCCCAGCCTCCATTTATACACTGCACCCTCCCAGCCTCCATCTATACACTGCACCCTCCCAGCCTCCATTTATACACTGCACCCTCTCAGCCTCCATCTATACACTGCACCCTCCCAGCCTCCATCTATACACTGCACCCTCCCAGCCTCCATCTATACACTGCACCCTCTCAGCCTCCATCTATACACTGCACCCTCCCAGCCTCCATTTATACACTGCACCCTCTCAGCCTCCATCTATACACTGCACCTTCCCAGCCTCCATCTATACACTGCACCCTCCCAGCCTCCATCTATACACTGCACCCTCTCAGCCTCCATCTGCACACTGCACCCTCCCAGCCTCCATCTATACACTGCACCCTCCCAGCCTCCATCTATACACTGCACCCTCTCAGCCTCCATCTGCACACTGCACCCTCCCAGCCTCCATCTATACACCGCACCCTCCCAGCCTCCATCTATACACTGCACCCTCTCAGCCTCCATCTATACACTGCACCCTCTCAGCCTCCATTTGCACACTGCACCCTCCCAGCCTCCATCTATACACTGCACCCTCCCAGCCTCCATCTATACACTGCACCCTCCCAGCCTCCATCTATACACTGCACCCTCTCAGCCTCCATCTATACACTGCACCCTCTCAGCCTCCATCTATACACTGCACCCTCCCAGCCTCCATCTATACACTGCACCCTCCCAGCCTCCATCTATACACTGCACCCTCTCAGCCTCCATCTATACACTGCACCCTCTCAGCCTCCATCTATACACCGCACCCTCCCAGCCTCCATCTATACACTGCACCCTCCCAGCCTCCATCTATACACTGCACCCTCTCAGCCTCCATCTATACACCGCACCCTCCCAGCCTCCATCTATACACTGCACCCTCTCAGCCTCCATCTATACACTGCACCCTCTCAGCCTCCATCTATACACTGCACCCTCTCAGCCTCCATCTATACACTGCACCCTCCCAGCCTCCATCTATACACTGCACCCTCCCAGCCTCCATCTATACACTGCACCCTCTCAGCCTCCATCTATACACTGCACCCTCTCAGCCTCCATCTATACACCGCACCCTCCCAGCCTCCATCTATACACTGCACCCTCCCAGCCTCCATCTATACACTGCACCCTCTCAGCCTCCATCTATACACCGCACCCTCCCAGCCTCCATCTATACACTGCACCCTCCCAGCCTCCATCTATACACTGCACCCTCCCAGCCTCCATTTATACACTGCACCCTCTCAGCCTCCATCTATGCACTGCACCCTCCCAGCCTCCATCTATACACTGCACCCTCCCAGCCTCCATCTATACACTGCACCCTCCCAGCCTCCATTTATACACTGCACCCTCTCAGCCTCCATCTATGCACTGCACCCTCCCAGCCTCCATCTATACACTGCACCCTCTCAGCCTCCATCTATACACTGCACCCTCTCAGCCTCCATCTATACACCGCACCCTCCCAGCCTCCATCTATACACTGCACCCTCCCAGCCTCCATCTATACACTGCACCCTCTCAGCCTCCATCTATACACTGCACCCTCTCAGCCTCCATCTATACACTGCACCCTCCCAGCCTCCATTTATACACTGCATCCTCCCAGCCTCCATCTATACACCGCACCCTCCCAGCCTCCATCTATACACCGCACCCTCCCAGCCTCCATCTATACACTGCACCCTCCCAGCCTCCATTTATACACTGCACCCTCTCAGCCTCCATCTATACACTGCACCCTCCCAGCCTCCATCTATACACTGCACCCTCCCAGCCTCCATCTATACACTGCACCCTCCCAGCCTCCATCTATACACTGCACCCTCCCAGCCTCCATCTATACACTGCACCCTCCCAGCCTCCATCTATACACTGCACCCTCTCAGCCTCCATCTGCACACTGCACCCTCCCAGCCTCCATCTATACACTGCACCCTCCCAGCCTCCATCTATACACTGCACCCTCTCAGCCTCCATCTATACACTGCACCCTCTCAGCCTCCATCTATACACTGCACCCTCTCAATATCATCCTCGGCCTCCATCTGCACACTACACCCTCCCAGCATCCATCTATACACTCTCAGTATCCTCCGCGGCCTCCATCTGCACACTGCACCCTCACAGCCTCCATCTATACACTGCACCCACTCAATATCGTCCTCGGCCTCCATCTATACACTGCACCCTCTCAATATCGTCCACGGCCTCCATCTGCACACTGCACCCTCTCAGCCTCCATCTATACACTGCACCCTCTCAGCCTCCATCTATACACTGCACCCTCTCAGCCTCCATCTATACACTGCACCCTCTCAATATCGTCCACGGCCTCCATCTGCACACTGCACCCTCTCAGCCTCCATCTATACACTGCACCCTCTCAGCCTCCATCTATACACTGCACCCTCTCAGCCTCCATCTATAGACTGCACCCTCTCAGTACCCTCCTCTGCCTCCATCTATCCACTACACCCTCCCTCCCAGCCCTCCTCTTATCTCCTTCACCCTGTGACTCTCTCACGAGCCTTTTTTGGCGGAACCGGTTTCTGAAGCGCTGCCAGGGTGGCTGCGTGACTCAGGCAAGCAGGGCATCTGAGGGACGCCTCATGACTTCCCGGCTCATGAGGAGTACACGCCCTCGTGTGGACTCAGACACGGATGACAATAATGTTTGACGTATGTGCTGCCTCGAAGCGCTGTCGTGCATGACTGTACAAACACAAGCATCTCACGGGTGCACCGCATCGCCTGGAGACTACGCAAACGCGGCACATACAGAGATAATCTGTTAACGATAGCTGCTTCATATAGCGCGTTATACGGCAGTGTTGCGCTTTCGAAGCGCTACAACCAAGTTACCAAGTTTAATGAGAATAAGGAGGTCGTGGCTGAGGTTACACGGCTGGGACAGGGTGCAGCGCCTTCCGAGTTTATCTAAAATCCTTAATCCACACCTTTGCCTCTCCTGCATCCCTTGATTCACTGAGGCTGCCCCGCCCTGGCTCCCCCACAGCTTTCGCAATACACAAGTCTCGTGATGGGGCTGCAGGGCAATGAGCGCTCCTGTGGGAGGGATGCACTGGGTGCAGGGCAAGGAGTGCTCCTGTGGGAGGGATGCATTGGGTGCAGGGCTGCAGGACCCGTCTGGGGAGCTGTGCAGGGTACCGTCCACCCCACGCGCCCATGTCCTCTGTCCCACCCACAGGCTCTTTACCTCCTCTCCTCCTGCTGCCCTCACTGCTCCTCAGGCTCTCACATCACGTGACCTCAGTCCATGTGACAGACAGGGATCTCTCGCCCACTAGAGCCGGGAGAGTGCTTCTCGGACACCCCCACCCGACCGCTGATTGGCTGAGCTTTGGCACTTGGAAGGAATGTCAACATCCTCTCGGGCTGCCTGCTACTGCACTTCGGCTCTGCCCTGCACACATGCAGACCCTGGTCTGCCGCACAGGGATTAGCACGCGGAGCCCAGCTAATACACCCCCCCCCTCCAAATGCTGTTGCAGTACCGAGCCCTCGTCACAGGTCTCCTAATGCCCCTCCCTCCGTGCTCTTCCAGTACCAAATGCTAAAAGAACACTTGATGGAACGAATGCAGAACAATGCCATACATTCACCCCAGTACAGATACCTGGGCTTAAATTCATTGTTTTTTTACTCACCATGTCCTTCCAGTTTGGAACCAGCCATATGCAAATCAGTCTTGACTCTGTGCCCCATGGGAACAGTCCAGCCCGAACTGCCAGGCCAGGTCCTCCCTGGACTGAAAACAAGCATCCTAGGACCGGTTCGGCTTTCAGCCTTCATCAGCCAGGATAGCTTGATTCCAGAGGCATGGAGAGAACGGGACCCACGTCTGGGCATACCCATCCCACTCAAATGCAAAAAGAACAATTGAAGGACAGAATGCAGAACAATGTCATACATTCACCCCAGTACAGAGATCTGGGCCTAAATCCATCGTTTTTTTGCTCACCATGCCATTCCAGTTTAGACCCAGCCATATCCAAATCAGTTTTGACCCTGCACCCAATCGGAACAGTCCACCCCAAACTGCCAGGCCAGGTCCTCCCTGGAATGGAAACAAGCATCCTAGGACCGGTTTCAGGCTTTCAGCCCTCATTAGCCACGATAGCTTGACTCCAGTCCAGTGGCATGGAGGGCACGGGACCCACGTCAGGGCATACCCACCCCACTTGGGGTGACAAATGCAAAAAGAACAATTGATGGACAGAATGCAGAACAATTTCATACATTCACCCCAGTACAGAGATCTGGGCCGAAATCCATTTATTTTTTTGCTCACGTGCCATTGCAGTTTGGAACCAGCCACATGCAAATCAGTCTTGACCCTGCGCCCAATGGGAACAGTCCAGCCCGAACTTCCAGGCCAGGTCCTCCCTGGACTGGAAACAAGCATCCTATGGCCGGTTTCAGGCTTTCAGCCCTCATCAGCCAGGATAGCTTGACTCCAGTGGCATGGAGAGCACGGGACCCACGTCTGGGCATACCCATCACACTCTGGGTGACAAATGCAAAAAGAACAATTGAAGGACAGAATGTAGAATAATGTCATGCATTCACCCCATGGCATGGTGAGCAAAAAACGATGGATTTAGGCCCAGATCCCTGTACTGGGGCGAATTTACGGGGACCGGGTGCAAATGGGCAGCGCCGTGGCTTGGGACTGGGGTAGGGGCACCGGGGTTATGGTGCCTTCTATCCGGGCTTGTGACTCCCTCCCGCCCTCAGTCTGGGCTCTCCCAGTTCGGGGGTGTGCTCGTGTGCGGCCCCTGGTGGTTTGGAGTGCACCAGGGGCGAGTGGCGCTCATTCCGGACAAGAGTCTGCTTCCGAGATTCCGGTCTGGCAGGGCTTCTCCTTGGGCCCAGGGGTAGGGGCACCGGGGGTTGGTACCCTCAACTCGTGGTTCGTGACTCCCTCCGCTTTCTGCCTGGCTCTCCCCTCAATGCGGGGGTGGCCTCCCACGGTCCCGTTCTGGCCCAGCGTCGCCCCTTGTTGGCGTCCCTGGGTAAATGAAAAGTGCGGGCCTCATGGTGCGCGTTCCGTCGTTGCTGTCTGTCGGTTTGGTCGAGGCAGCAGGCCCTTAGGGGCCGAGAGGGTCATCCCGTGTTGTGATGAGACGGGGGCTTTAGAGCGAACAAACTAGATTCCTTTCTCTGTCCCTCCCGCTGACTCGCGCTATTTAATGCCAAAAGCAAAACACAACCTATGCAAGTTACAGGGATTGCTTCCTGTGGCCGTGGGCGTGCTGCATATGGTAGACTGGCGAATGCACCTGAAATATTTGCTTCTCGCTCCCCACGGGTTGCTGCAGTCAGTGGGCAAAATAGTCCCATCTGAGTTATCGCCCCACCCCCTCACCCCACAGAGCGGAGCCATTCGCTATCGGTGTCTTACGAGGCCATTAGCAATACATCACCAGTTCCAATAGCAGCTTGCACTGTTCACCAGGTGGCGATGCACCTTCAGGTGGCCCGGAGTGCTGCCACATCCTCTAAAGGGGTTTGGGGGGGAAGACGACCGCAGGGAGGTCTCCCCCCCGGGCAGTTTGGGAGGGGCGGGGGGGGGGGAGGGGGTCTGTCAGCAGCAAGGCGGGTTTTTTCTGTTTTGGGCTGGTGTTGTAGCCCAAAAGGAGCCCAAGCATAAATGCTTTGGGCTCCTTCTCCCGGCCACCATTTTGTGATCGGTGACCTGGTGGCTGGGAGTAGTGGAGATATTCGTTTTGACACGTTTTAATTTTTCAGGAGTGAAGGTGTACACTTGTCCAGGTTAGGGATGGATCTGTATCTTTTGGAGCTGAGAGAAGTGCTGTCCAGGTGTTTAAAGGTCAAGGAGTATGCCCATTAGAATTTTTCAGGTCATAAAGGTTGTGTTTTTGGGGGGCAGAAAGGAGAGGGGTAGTGTCTCCCCATCCGCCTTTCTGGGTGGCGGGGGTTAGTGGTATTTTTTGACAGGATTTGCAGAATTGTGGTTGTTCAGTTGAATAGTTGGATCATGGGTAGGATAATTTGGGCAGGCTACAGTTGATGGGGTGGTTTACACAGGTTGGGGGATCAAACTTGTTTCGGGCAGGCAGGGGGGTTTGTCTATTGGATTGTTTGGATTGTTGGGTTTTAGTCGGGTAGGCAGGAATTGGCAGTTTGTATTTTGTAATTGTAATGTATGGGTGGGGGCGGGGTCAAGGAAAATGTTAGGGGCGGGGGCGGTGATATGGGGTTAAGGAAGTTCACTATTTAGTGAGGTTTAGTTTTGTAAGGCGTTGGCCGAGGTTTTATAATTGTTAATGTGCACCTGTTTCAATAAAGCGGCTTTTTTCACACAAAAGCTGGTTTGTGGTCTGCTCCCCCCCACCCCTCCTTCCCAAATTGCAGATCGCAAGCGCATATAACATGGATAGGTTTGTGGGTCACTCCGCTGGGCTGAGAGGTCCTTTTGTATGGCAGCGTATAAGTGGAAATCCATAAGCTTAACATGAACAGTCACGCCATTATTGGTCATCAGGAGCCAAGTGCAAACTACAAAGTATAGATTAGTTAGAGCTCCAGGTTACCCAGGGCGGATCTTCAAACAACACAGACAGCAAAGACAGGTTTAGAAGAAGGACGATTGATATAGAGTCTGATGTAAGTATTTTGCCTGGCCTTGTTAAATCTTACATAAAAAAAAATGGAACAAACAAGTGGTATTTTCTTTCTGAACGGGGGCAACAATAGCTGGATCAGGGAAAACTCAACGTAGAACACAAATCAACTGCGTCCTCATTACGGAGGTACACATTCCTGTTCTTCAGCCTCAGCAATGCTCGGCATCGCCCTCTTAATTTTAAGTCCTTTGAGTCTCTCATTCTGATGAGCAGAGGCCTGTAAATGTGTTTCGTATGTGCTATATCTATTCCTTTTAGAGGTCCATTCAGTGCTATTCGAGCAATGCACTCATCATTGACACGCCTTGAAGCACCTGCATATTGTGACAGAGGAGGTGTGAAGCCATGGGGTCATATAAAAAAAAAAAAACTGGAATAAAATTGTACTTTCAACAGGCCCGGACGCACAACTTTAATGAAATTTTAGTCGCAGCTTTGTATGTATGGCCTCTAAATTCCCTGCAGGCAATGCGTGCACACCTGAGGGCATTGTGCTCGATTCTATACAGACAATAGGAACATGGCCAGGCAAAGCCAATAGTTTTGGTATTTCACATAGCTGCAGGACAAAGTCATTACTAGATGTCCCCCTCAAGTCAGAAGCAACTGCAGAAAAGCTTTATTAAAGGTCCTGGCCCCATAGAGTCGGGTGCAACGGATTGTATCCTCTCCTAGCAGCAGTGCGCCAAGTTGTTGCTAGGTGTCTTTTTGAAGTGACATGCAAGTGCGTTAAGTGGGTAGTAGCTAGGTTTCACTCAGTGAGGCAGAGGGGTCCTTGCAGGACCCTCTATAAGGGGGGCTGCTTTAGAACATAAATTGGGAATCTTAGATTCTGACATTGATGTAATTGAACCACTCACATTGTTAATATTTATACAGCCTGAGTGTGAACAGAGCTGTACAGTAATTTGCTGCACGTGGAGGGGGGGAGGGGGGTTATTTCCACCACGTTCAGGCAACATTTGGACAACCCACCCACACTAAGCTTCAGTCTGAGTTCAATTGGGGTCACTTATCGTCCATTCTGGGTTCTGTTTGATGCACTTGCACTGATCACTCAAATTGATCTAAGGTGACCAACTTAATTTGAAGGACAAGTCCAAAATGTGTCACATTACAGTACTTGTGAATTTCAAGTGCCTGTGCATCGTTCTAGTCATATACACTGTTTAAATTAATTTGAATAATGACTGAATTAAAGAGTGAGATTATTGGATGCTCCCGCACCAAGGCATCTGCAGCAGTGAGTGTTGCTATGCTGTAAGGATATGAAGGTTAAATAGGATTGCCAGGTCCCACAGGGGTGCCTGCCACATGGCCACTTGCAGGTTAAAGGGTGAGTTCAAAGGGCAAAGGAGGGGTCATGGCAAAGAAAACATGGACCAATTTATCTGCTGGGTCTGGTGGTTATTTTGACCTCTTGGTCATGGGAGCAAACCCTGTTAGGTTCTATCAACCTTTCCTCCTAGAAAGTATGTAGATACTGAAAGACCTTAATTCGTTTAAACTAAGCAAGGAACTGACTGACTTGGTGAGGCACAAAAGACAATTTCCCACTGGTACTGAATTATGACACAACATTGATTCATAGAGTTGTATCAATAAATCGGGTGAGGTGCAAACTTAGTGGCCAATTAACGGGAATGTGCCTCAGCAAAACCAGTGGGTACCACAGGACGCTTCACTTATTGTTAGAGACTTACGGCCTGATTCTTGAAAACCGAAATCTGCGAATTATAAATTGCGATTGACAGCGAATCGCAATTTAGAATTCGCAGATCGGCATTCATCAAAATCTGCAAGAAAAAAAAGCGATTCGCACGCGGCCGCAAAAAGCGTTAGCGAATTTCAAAAATCGCTATGTCCGTCAAAATCCGTGTAGGAATTGCGATATCACTATTAGCGAGTTCGCTAAATGCGATCTCGCTACTAGCGAGATCGCTAAAACGGGAAGTCGCTTTTCGAGCACAGTGATGACATCACAACCAGGAAGCAGGCAGTTCCCACTCCCATACAGAACAGTGAGGCAGATCTCGAGGCTGCATCTCACAGAGCTCCTTCCAGAACACCTCCAAACTTTCAAAGCCTCACTTTTGTGACTGCAGCAATGGCAGAGGATGCAGCACCAGGGCACAGTGACACCGGGCGCAAGCGGAAGCTCAAATTCAGTGAGCAGGAGTTGGAGCACCTGATAGAGGGAGTGGCAGAAAACTACACAAAACTATTTGGAAAGGACTCCAGGATGGTGCCTGAAGCGGAGAAACGCCGACTGTGGCTGGGGATCGGCGCAAAAGTCAACGCTGTGGGCGTGACACACAGGTCGCTCGAGGAGCTAAAAAAGAGGTGGTACGACCTCCGAGGTCGTGCCAAGGAGAGGGTGGCAGAGAGGATGGGCGAGACCCTGGCTACTGGAGGTGGAGATCCTACAATCCCTCCCAACACCCCCTTGGAGGACCGTGTGGAGGACACACTTGAGCCAGAGGCGTGTATAGGGGTCATCACTCTGGACTCATCCCGACCCACCCAAGACAGCCAAGGTAAGTGGCATGCGACTGCGACCCTGTCCCCTGACAATGGCCATGACCCTATAGCCTCCCATAATCAACCCAAGTCATGCAATTCATGCACATTAGGTCATGCCCAAAAGTATTGTGGGACATGTAGTCTGCCCACAATGCACACAAACCCCAATGCAGCCAGACATGTCCCAAAGTACGCAATGCCACAGCCAGTCAGGGAATGTCAGCCAGCATGCATGTAGCAACTGCACGTGTGACAGATACATGCAATTAATCCACGTCCACTTCCCCTCACAGGTGGCGCTGACAACAACAGCAGCGACAGCGACAGGCTGCTCATAGACGAGGCACCAGAGGATGCAGAGGAGGGCCAACAGCCACACATCCTGCACCATCATGCGCTGCACCAATCCCTGCTGCCAGACCACCACCATCTGCGCCAGCACCATCATGCGCTGCACCAATCCCTGCTGCCAGACCACCACCATCTGCGCCAGCACCATCAGGCGCTGCACCATTGTCAACCGCAACACCACCACCAGCGGGACCCTCAACATCTGGTGCTGCTAGTGTGGTGACAGTCCACACACCTACTGTGGCCAGGCAACACAGCAGGCATGGCAGGGTTCGCCAGCAGAGCACAGCACGCAGCAGCAGGAGGGGGATGGCTGTGCCCGTGCCAGGGCTGAGCATAGAGCGCCAGATGCTGCGCATCCATCAACTGCAGGCACAACGCCAAGGGGCAATGCAACTCCAGCTCCACAACATTGGCCGCAATGTTGCAAATGTGTCGGACAGGTTAGAGCGGATGACAACTGCTATGGAGGCGAACACTGCGGCCATCATCTTGCAGCGCAACACCGCCCGCCGCCGCCACCGCCAGCTACTTACGCGGCTATCTGCCTACACGCGCTCAAACTATGTCATTGGTAATGCCACCTCCCAGCTCTCACGTCGGTGCCTAGCTATGCAGCTGCAGCTGGTGCAATGCTGCGAGGATGTGGCGCGAGTCTTGGAGCAGGTCACCAGTGCCGTACTGGCACTTCATCAAACCTGCCCAGCCAATGGTGGTGGGGACGACACTAGTGAGGGGACCTCCAGTGTCAGCAGCCTGTCTGCCTCACAGGTTGGTGTGCTACGCCGCAGCAGCAGGCCCACTGCGGGTTCACGTGCTGTCCCAGAGGATGAGCCTGAAAGGCGATTGGGTGCCGCGCGCGGGAGGCGCGCTTAACTTTACTGTCCATTGGCAGGGACATGCTGATGATAGAAGCATGTCCTGTGTATGATTTAGAGGAGTATGGCGCAATACTGCTCACATGTTAAGAATTGCAAAAAGTCATTATTATTGTGCCTTCAACAATAATATTTATTCTAGCATTGTACATCGGCCTCCTGTCATTATTTCCATTGGCATGCATTTGTGAATTGTGGGGTGAGGGGAGTGGGGTCACTAGAAACTGTTCATTGTGATGTGGTTGCGGCGTCTGTGTCCTTCAGCTGGATTCTCCCCGCGTGCTTGACGCACATGTGCAGGTGGCCGGTCGTCCCCTTCCGACTCACTGCCAGAGATCTCTACAGGTATCCGGCGCTTGGTAGCAATGTTGTGTAGTATTGCACACACTGCCACAATGCGGCAGCACACATCAGGACTGTAGTACATGGCCCCACCAGTCTTGTGCAGTATGCGGAATCTGCTCTTTAGTAGCCCAAATGTCCTCTCAATGCAATTCCTTGTGCGTATGTGTGCTACATTGTAACGCCGTTGCTGTGGTGTAGCAGGGTTGAGGTATGGGGTGAGGAGGTATTCACGGAGGGCGTAGCCACTGTCACCTGCATGAGAGGAGCAGAGGGTGAGTGCCTGTGCAGCGCAGCTACTTCATCACAGTGTAACATTGTGGGCCAAGTGTACTTACCAAGTAGGTGTCCTTCACCAAAGTCTCCCCTGGCCAGTCGTGTGTGGAGGCCGCTGTGCCGGAATATGAAGGAGTCATGTGTGCTCCCCGGGTACTGTGCCACTATGTCCATGATGTATGTCTTAGCATTGCACACCATCTGGATGTTGAGGGAGTGGTAGGACTTGCGGTTGCGGTACATGTACTCCGTTTCAGCTGGTGGGCAGATGGCGATGTGGGTACAGTCAATGCATCCTATCACATGTGGGAAATGCGCAACATTGTAGAATTGATGCTTGGTCTCATCCAACTCCTGTTGGCTGGTGGGAAATTTGATTTGGTGGTGTAGCTGGGTCAGCATTGCATTTAGGAAACTCCTCAGGCAGCAGGACATGGTGGGCTGGGATATCCCCCCTGCAACAGCAACTATCCCCTGGAAGCTCCCGGAGGCCAGAAGGTGCAGGCTGCACAATACCTGGACATGTGTGGGCACGGCATTCGTCCGCCTTGTTGGGTGCTGCATCAGGGGGTCAAGGTCCTGAATTAGCTTGATGATTATAGCCCCATTCAGGCGGTACTTTGCGTATATTTGCTCTCTGGTTTGGCCCAGCAGGGTGACCCGCTGGCGGAATATCCTCTCCTGGATCCTACGTCTCCTCCGTGCTGCTCGCTGTAGCCTTCGCCGCCTGACCACCATGTAGAGTCCTGGCATTGTGAGACTCCTAAACCTGCTGCTGCTGCAGCTCCTTAAGTGTGTTTGGTCAGGCCTGCACCTGTTCCTGATTGGGTAACGGTTTTTCAAAAAAAAATTTAATGGGCTTTGATGGTTACCACCTGCTTTGGGTTGTCCTTAAAATGCGCCACGCAATTAGTGATTTACGGGTTTTTCGCAATTAGCGATTTTTCATGAATAGCGATTGCGATTATATTGCGGTTTCGCAATATTTTTCGCAGTATCCGTGGTTCCTCGCTATTTCCGATTCGCAAATGGGCTAGTGCCGGGATTCTGCGAATAATTTTGCGTATTCGTTATTCTGTGTTTGCGAATTCGGTATTTTATTCATGAATACCGATTTTGACTATTGCGCTCGCATTAGCTTTTTCGCAGCTATTGCGAGTGCAATTTCGGTTCATGAATCAGGCGGTTAGTCCCATGGCTGGTCCAGCCAGGTGGTGTAAGAGTGGTTGCCCTGCAACACAGGGGGCAGGGTCCTCAAGGTGTGGGGCACACTTGTGGAGAACTCTGGCTGCATAAGAGTATTAAAGCTATCCACATTTCCTCATCTGCACCCGGCAATACCTGTAATCTGGGTGCTAGGCAATCCACGCCAGGGTGGGTGCACCAGTATGGCATCACATCAATTTAAAGTCCACAGTTATACTGGGATTGGGTCCTGTACAGACTGTCCTCCCTCACTCTCAACATCCACTTGTCGGCATTCTGGTATACATTAGCAGAATTGTGGCATGGGGCTACTCATGCTAGGGTGGGACATCAGCTGGGTGACTCAGCAGCTAAGGACTGCAGTCAGACAGTGACGGTGATGGGCTTGCAGGCAATGATGACATGAAGCAGAATACTGTAAAGAGGAGTGTGGGTAAAGGGTTCCGACAATTAAGCTATATACCCCACAGCCCTTCGGCCAGGTGGGTTGCCTTTAGTTTGGCATTCCAACAAGTGTGCTGTGGCTTCAATAGTGTTGAGAAATTGGGTTTGGAACAGATATGCTGACTATCACCAGAACACACATTGCAATCTTAGTTAAGAAGCTGCAGGCAATCTTTGTTCATATGTTTTACCCTTGGTTTTCACTATCCAATAGCTTTGGCAACTTTTCGGCACACTGTTATACCTTTATCAAAAGTCTGGCTATGGGCTACATACGCTAGGGTGGGGACACCAGCATGGCGACACAGCATCTGCAGACTGAAGTCAGGCTGATGGGTTTTGCATGCAATAAGGACGTGATATGTATCAGTATATTTGGGGTACAATTGGGGGACCTCAGGCCTCATCCCTGTTTTTAGATCCACCTTGTTGTGTTTTAGGAAGGAGAGGAGCACCAGGCGTCCTCGAAAGAATATGAGCAGTTTAAATCCGATGCACGTCCACAGGTTCACTGGCTGGTGCGGCACTTTGTCATAGGTCTGAATTCTCGTATTTGGGACCCTGGAAACAAGGGCTTAGTGAACCCCCGAAAGAAAATGTACAAACTTGCACACAGTGCATTATGGTTTGCATCACACAGAACTGTGGTTACGAAGAGAGCTGTTTCATATCACCAAGGGGTCTTATTCCTGGCTGATGCTGTATTCCTATACATATGGAGGTCAGCAGATCAAGATAAGGGTATTGTGTTGGCCACAACATTAACTTATTTAACAAATATACTCGTGGACTTGAAGGCAGACACCTCTACGCTTACCAGCAAATCCTGATATCAGGGCCTGGGCAGTGAGGGGTAAATACATGGCACAGGCAACCCCTAATTAGAAGGTCCATTAGCACAGAGCCCACAAGAGGGACATATCTGGGAACTGTGATTAAAGAGGAGCACAGTAGTTCCCAACTTCCAGGGAGACCATTGAACTATCCTACAGAAGGATAAATTAAGCCAAGTAGAAGCCCACCAAGCAGGAGAGCTTGGTCCAAATCGAATTCAAAATGAAATAAAGAAGGGCTTGGTAAATTAGGGATGGCCTCCTTAGCGCAAACGCAACATGGTACCCCGATAGGGACAAGGCACAAGGTTGATAGGGAAGTGGTCCAGCTGAAGGGTCTAGTATCTGCAGGAGGTTCTGAAGCCTGCCATGGTGGGGGGGTGGAGGGCCCGGATATGGCGGCAGCCAAATCTAGTTCTTTGGCGAAGTTACAGGGCGATCCGGAGGCTGAATGGTACATAGGGTTACCCGCTTTAGGAGCACAATAGCGGAGCAGATGCCAAACAACCCCATGAGTCTTTACAGCAGGACCCGGGAGGAAAACCACGGCGCCCCGCTAGTCCTTCAGGCGGTTGTAAGCCTGAGCAACCGGGGGCTTGCCTGGATACACACGAACTGATAAAAAGGCGTGAGTAAAGGGATGGACTGGTGGTCTACGGTACTTAAGGGGGATAATTCCACAAAATGGTAGCACCGATTGGGTTGGCCACTGTGCAATTTGCTCATCAGGTGGGCAGGGCAGCTAAGATTAGTCACCGATGCATGCCCTTGGATTGCCCGTAAGTTAACCCACCATGTTGGCATATATTTCTTGTATGAAATAAACCTGCAGCAAAATGTTTTCCAACAAACATGTCTTGTATGTTTATTGTATTGCTGTGCATGCTATGTTCTTCTTGCAGGGGGAGGTTGCCTATATCGGCACTATGTTCCAGTACCGAGCCCCTGAGACCCTGTCATAGGTCTGCTAATGCACCTCCCTCCGTGCTGTTCCAGTACCAAGCTCCTGTCACAGGTCTGCTAATGCACCCCCTTCCGTGCTGTTCTAGTCACGAGCCCCTGAGCCCGTCACAGGTCTGCTAATGCACCCCCCTCCGTCCTGTTCCAGTACTGAGCCCCTGTCATAGGTCTGCTAATGCACCCCCTGTGCTGTTCCAGTGCTGAGCCCCTGTCACAGGTCTGTTAATGCATCTCCCTCCGTGCTGTTCCAGTACAGAGCCCCCGTCACAGGTCTGCTAATGCACCGCCCTCTGTGCTCTTCCAACACCTCTGTCCTGCCTGGCAGACACCGTGCTATTTTAGTGCTGGCACCCAAGCACAGCTCTGGCACTGCATGCTGATCCAGCGCCAACATTCACACACTGCTCAGCCAGTGTACCTCAGTCCTGACCTGCAAGCCTCGCACAGTCGCACTGCATGCTAATGAATTGAAAATGGCACTTATAAGCACCTGACTACCCTAAGGCCCCCCAGCCCTAGGAACCAAACCTACCTAGTGAGCGGCTTTAGATGGCCGCCAACAAGAACGTCTTCAGCTGTCTGCGAAAAGATAGATGGTCTTCTTCCAAACAAATGTGGTTTGGAAGAGTATTCCACCTCTTGGAGGCAATGTAGAGGAATTGTCTGCCCCCACTTATAGCCCTATATATTCTAGGTACTATTGCCATCCATTTATTTTCTGAGAGTAGGGCTCTGCTGGGATGGTATAGGGAAATGATGGACTGTAAGGCTGGCGGGCCTTTAGAAGACATAACCAGTTGGGTGAAGCAAAGGGATTTGAACTGGATCCTCTCCGCAATTGGCAGCCAATGTAGAGAGGCTATAGAGGCTCGCGCGGATTCTCTGTTGGGGGGTATGTAGAAGCAATCGAGCTGCACAATTCTGCACCGTCTGAAGTTTCTTTATTGTAGATCCCGGAGAGCCCAAATGAAGGGCATTTGCATAGTCCAAAAGAGAGGATTAGGGCTTGGACCAACAATTTCTTCGCACTGAAGGGCAGTAGGGGGGAGGACTTTCCTAACCATTTTAAGTAGTCCATAGCAGCACCCCGCTACCTTCTGGGTTTGCACCTTCATGTCTAGCACATGATCAAGCCAGACTCCCAAGCTTTTTATTTGTTCTTTGGGAGGGTGTATGCTGCCCAGGCATTTAGGGCATAGAGAGGTGGAACCTAATGGGAGAGGTTTACCCAGAAACATCAGGTCTGTTTTTGCTCCATTTAGTTGTAAATAATCCAGCGCTAACATTCACACACTACTCAGCCAGTGTACCTCAGTCCTGAGCTACAAGCTTTGCACTGCATGCTGATCCAGCGCTAACATTCACACACTGCTCGGCCAGTGTACCTCAGTCCTGATTTGCAAGCCTCGCACTGCATGCTGATCCAGCGCTAACATTCACACACCGCTCAGCCAGTGTACCTCAGTCCTGACCTGTAAACCTCACACTCCATACTTTTCCAGCGCTAACATTCACACACTGCTCAGCCAGTGTACCTCAGTCCTGTGCTGCAGACACTGTGGTATTCCAGTGCTGGCACTCAAGCATAGCTCTGGCACCACATTCTGATCCAGTACTAACATTCACACACTGCTCAGCCAGTGTACCTCAGTCCTGAGCTGCAAGCCTCGCACTGCATGCTGATCCAGTGCTAACATTCACTCACTGCTCAGCCAGTGTACCTCAGTCCTGAGCTACAAGCCTCGCACTGCATGCTGATCCAGCGCTAACATTCACACACTGCTCGGCCAGTGTACCTCAGTCCTGAGCTACAAGCCTCGCACTGCATGCTGATCCAGAGCTAACATTCACACACTGCTCAGCCAGTGTACCTCAGTCCTGAGCTACAAGCTTTGCACTGCATGCTGATCCAGCGCTAACATTCACACACTGCTCGGCCAGTGTACCTCAGTCCTGAGCTACAAGCCTCGCACTGCATGCTGATCCAGCGCTAACATTCACACACTGCTCAGCCAGTGTACCTCAGTCCAGTGCTGCAGACACTGTGGTATTCCAGTGTTGGCACCCAAGCACAGCTCTGGCACTGCATGCTGATCCAGCGCTAACATTCACACACCGCTCAGCCAGTGTACCTCAGTCCTGAGCTACAAGCCTCGCACTGCATGCTGATCCAGCGCTAACATTCACACACCGCTCAGCCAGTGTACCTCAGTCCTGACCTGTAAACCTCACACTCCATACTTTTCCAGCGCTAACATTCACACACTGCTCAGCCAGTGTACCTCAGTCCTGTGCTGCAGACACTGTGGTATTCCAGTGCTGGCACTCAAGCATAGCTCTGGCACCACATTCTGATCCAGTACTAACATTCACACACTGCTCAGCCAGTGTACCTCAGTCCTGAGCTGCAAGCCTCGCACTGCATGCTGATCCAGTGCTAACATTCACTCACTGCTCAGCCAGTGTACCTCAGTCCTGAGCTACAAGCCTCGCACTGCATGCTGATCCAGCGCTAACATTCACACACTGCTCGGCCAGTGTACCTCAGTCCTGAGCTACAAGCCTCGCACTGCATGCTGATCCAGCGCTAACATTCACACACTGCTCAGCCAGTGTACCTCAGTCCTGAGCTACAAGCTTTGCACTGCATGCTGATCCAGCGCTAACATTCACACACTGCTCGGCCAGTGTACCTCAGTCCTGAGCTACAAGCCTCGCACTGCATGC